>NC_091978.1:332352030-333711549 GCF_044704955.1 Pristiophorus japonicus
CCCCCCTTCTCTTCCCCCCCTTCTCCTTCCCCCCTTTTCCTTCTCCTCCCCCCCTCCTCCCCCCCTTTCCTTCCTTCCCCCCTTCTCTTCCCCCCTCCTTTCCCCCCTTCTCTTATCCCTTCCTTCCCCCCTCCTTTCCCCCCTTCTCTT
This sequence comes from Pristiophorus japonicus, assembly GCF_044704955.1. Taxonomy (NCBI): domain Eukaryota; kingdom Metazoa; phylum Chordata; class Chondrichthyes; family Pristiophoridae; genus Pristiophorus; species Pristiophorus japonicus. The sequence continues at coordinate 332,352,181 of NC_091978.1, forward strand.
TTCCCTTCCCCTCTTCCCCCTTCCCTCTCCCTTCCCTTCCCCTTCTCCTCCCTTCTCCTCCCCCCCTCCCCCCTCTCCCCTCCTCCCCCCTTCTCTCCCCCCTCCCCCTTCTCCCCCATCCCTCCCCCTCTGCCTCCCTCCCCCTGCCCCCCCTCTCTCCCTCTACCCCCCTCCTCCCCCTCCCCTCGCTGTCAGAAACACAGACACTGACAGACAGAGAGTGAGAGACACAGACAGACAGACAGACAGACAGACAGAGAGATAGAGACACTGACAGAGACACACTGGGGGCATCCCAGCACGCTGTTGGAGGGCTCCCGGTGCTGCAGTCGGTAAGTAGAAAATGTTTTGTTTTATTGATTTAAAAAAAAATATTATTTCTTATTAATTTTTTTTGATTGATTTATTGGTTGATTTATTGATGTTTTTTATCATTTATTATTGATGATGGCTCTTTATTTGTAAAACTGAAGTGTTTAATGTTTGTAAACTTCCCTTTAAACCCCCCCACCTCCCCATTCCCTACGCCTGATTTGTAACCTATGCCTGATTTTCTAAAGTGTAGACAAGATTTTTTCGAGCGTACAAAAATCTTCACTTACTCCATTCTAAGTTAGTTTGGAGTAAGTTTTCACTACCGAAACTTTGAAAACAAGCGTAAGTGGCCAGACACACCCCCTTTTGAAAAAAAATTCTGTTCCAAAGTGAAACTGTTCTAACTGACTAGAACTGGAGCAAACTAAATGCCGAGAATTTGAATTTCTAAGATACTCCGTTCTACACCAGTTGCTCCAAAAAATCAGGAGCAACTGAGGCCGAAACTTGGGCCCTGAGTGAGGGAGAGATTGAGAGAGTGAGTTTAAAAGAGTGAGAGAGCATATATCAGAGTAAAGGGGTGTGTTGAAATGATGTTGAAATGGTGACTTATTGAGTGAGTAAGTGAATATGAGAGTAATTAAGTGATTGAGAGAATTTGAGTGAGTGAGTGATGCCTCTAGACCACCCGAACCAATATGGCATTGGACATATTTCTGACAATGTTTGGGCACAGGAGATTGGCTCCCTATAAAATGGACCTCTGTGCCTCTGTTTTATAACCAGAAAATGGTCGCAGCAAGGTCCAATTTTGCCCCTTACACATTCAATGTGAGCTCCCCTGGTCTGGAGTGGGCTCCCACTCAGCCCTCACTCAATGGGTGGGAAGTCGAGCACAACTAAAGTTGTATAACTAAAGCTGTGAATTAAAGGGACACTGAAACACTGTGAGAAATACAAGATTCTGCAACATTGAGGACTGGTATAGATAAGAATTAGGGCCCTTGGTTCCCATGATTGTGGGTCAAAACCAGTCATGTGACAGCTACTAACTGAGTGACAGTTGCAGACAAAAAAACTGTATAAGTAGGTATGTTTCAAGAAAGGTATAAATATGTAATGAAACTGGCAGGTGAACTCAGTGTTAGGGACCACCTCGACCGATGATGCTCGCAGCCCAAATAAGTCTCCTGTGGATGAATGGATAGATACATTGCTTGTTGTATTACTTGTGTCCTGTCCAATAAAATATCTGGCCAGTTGATCTGACCCCTGGGTCTCAAACCTTTATTCGTGGAGTGGAGGGTCACTCCGACAACAGAATACAATGCCGACTCCATAGAAGGAGATGGCAGAAAGGGTGAATGCTGCGTCCCTCACTCAGAGGATCTGTGTACAGATGAGAAAGAAGCCTGCTAGCAATAGAAAATCTTCCACGGTAAGGCTACTCCACATTTTCCAATACCATTAAATAAAGGAGCAAAGACTTGCATTTATATAATGCCTTTCATGGCCTCAGAGTATCCCAAAATGCTTTACAACCAATTAACTATTTTTTATGATAGTCAAAGTGCATGTCACATCTGTTATACTTGGACTGCAACCGCATGCAGAACACCAATTTGCTGCTTCTTTATTACTTGATGAGTACGCCCCTATTGCAACTGGACACACTTTCTAACAGCAACTTAAAACTGTAATTATCACATTAGCATTGGTAAAGTTGAGCCAACAAGACAAGCTTCCAACAAATACTTGATTCATATTCATTTACTCACATTCGCACTGGGATATGGGTTGGGAACTTGGATGTCCCAATATGTGCTCTTCAAAATTCCAACATCTCAACACTTTTCCTGTATTCAGGACAAAATAAAAGCGAGCAGACCCACATGGGAGGAAGGCCCCATAATTTTAAGCCCTCAGGTGCTTTTGGAGCGGCCACTTTTCCAATCCTGCGGCTCACTCACACACATAGACTCCAGCACACCACAATGATACGTTGTAGATAGTCATGTAAGCATTTATTGAAGGGGTGTCTTGGAGCCAACATTCTAACATATAATTCTCTTCTATTTGTACAGGCAAACACCAACACCCAGCCACAGGTCCCAGAAAGAGTCGAGAAACCAGCACCCCACAAGACCCTGTTTCACTCACACCATCTGTCGCAAGCATCAACAAAGGCAAACCGCAGGGGATTTAGATAGTTGACTTGAGGAGGATGAACTGCGTGAAGCATGGAGCACAAGTCAGCAGGAGCAAGAGCTGGTTTGGTGGCAGTGGAGGAGCAGGAACCTGTTAACCAGAGGGCCAGATCATATTCTTCCTCAGCACAGTGCCCTGGAATTCAGGCCTCATGGGTCTTGTATTTGAAAGAACAATACCTAATCACAAATGTTTTATGCGGTCATTTGAGATTGTGAAAATCCCTTGCAAGGTGTGCACAATCTATATATGTGTAGTCATGCATCACCATTTTTCTGAAGTGCAGTCTGCCTTGGAGTGCAGTGGTGACTCAAGGGACAGAATCAGTGGACAGTATCTCTCAGGAATGGTCACACGACTGCTATGGAGGTTTGGGCTCTAATCTTCAAGGGGTGCTTTTGTCTGGCTTCCAACAGCTGGGGATCAGATGGAGAGAGCCATGAAGCAAAACTGCTGTACAGAGGTCTGCCTCCAGATCATTGGATATGCCGCGGGAGTGCCCAGCAATCAGGGCATGGCTGGAACAGGCAATCTCCCAGAGCAATGCTACATAATAAGAACATCCCAAGGCTCTTTACAGTTGGAAGTTTGACCAGAGCGGAATTAGGACAGGTAACCAATTATGTAATCGAAAGGTGGGTTTTGAGAAGACTTTTGCAGGTGAGGAAAGGTGTACCAAAGTGGAGTGCTTTTGGAGAGAGGAGGGTGGGCAGTGGAGGAGGTTGGGGATGGGTGATGAGGAAGAAGGTCGAGCGAATAAGGGGCGAAAAGGGAAGAAGGAGGCAGTGAAAGTGAGAAAATGATGACAGGGGAGGGGGTATAATTGTTAGACAGATGTCAGTGGCCCTCATGTTGGACAACAAGCTCAGTTGTTGGGGTGGGGAAGGGGGTCCAAAAGCTGTTAAACTTGCTCAGTGGTGTTGGGGACCTGAAGATGATCGGTGCAGGAATTGAGGGGTGGGGGGAATACTGAAACATAGGCGCAGTGCGGGAGGGGTTTTTCCTTGTATTTCTGAATTTGTATTTCATGTTAACATGGTTCAAAGATTAGCACAGCAGAGTGGTTCAATACTTAAGTGGATGGGAGAAGGTCCACACTGCAGATTTAACTCATTGTGTAGGAAATGGACTTAAGTCTTGCAAAGAATTAGATGGGTTGGGGTTCCTGTTGACTGGGGGCAGGGGGATGGTTCCAGACTGTAAAACCTTTGCAGCTGGGGGTGCAAGGAAGCTTCCAGCAGAAAACATGGCTCAACTGGAGGAGAGGCTTTGCTGACAAGATGTATGAGGGTTGCAGGCACATTCTTTGATGAGAACTTTGATAGCAGTGGTGGTGGAGTAATGGCAGGTGAAACAATGGGCCAGTCATTTCTTCATATCTGCTCCCACACCATTGCCGTAATTTTGCTGGAGCTGCAGCGAAAACCACATTTACATGAAAAAAATGGATAACTTCTGGCAACAGAGGGGGAGTAGATCCAAAGAAATTCCTGGTCAATGTGTCATCGAAGCAAAGATTACAATGCTGCCATGTGGACTCTGTGCTGGTTGCAATCATGCCAATGCAAATATACCTGTTATATTCAGATCCCTGCAGCAATCAGTACAGATTCTTTCATGAGTTTTTAGGCTAGACTGATACATCCTCCATAACTTAAGCTCATCCAAAACTCTACTGCCCATATAATAAATTGCACCAAGTCCTGTTCACTCATCACCCTTGTGCTCAGTGACCTATATTGGCTCCTGGTCTGACAATGCCTCATTGTTAAAATTCTCATCCTCATTTTTAAACCCTTCCGTTGCATCACCTCACCCTATTTCTGTAAGCTCCTCCAGCCCCACAACTCTTCAAGACCACTGCGCTCCTCTAATTCAGACCTCTTGCGCATCCCCGATTTTCTTCGCTCCACCATTGGTGGTTGGTACACTCATAATAAAGGATTAAACTGAGTACTGGTGTACAATGACCAAGTGTGATCTTAGCTCCTTCAATGAGATTCCAGAGTGCAGGTACCTCGTGGGTAGCCTGCCTATATACCCTGCTCCGAAGGGATGATGGGATCCCTTGGGACTCCAACAGGTGGGCCATCTGGTGGTCAGGTGTCAGACAGGTTACAAGGGGTTAAATACATAACATCACTCCCCCATGAAATCAACAGTACACTTATTTACAAGGTGAGTTGATTTGGGGCTTTTCGCTCCCTTGTCGATCGTCTCGGTATAAATGCGGATGTGGGTGAGTTGGTCAGTTCTTCACTGGGCTGTTGGGCAGCCGGCCTTGCTGGGCTGCTGGGGATGATGAGTTTGGCTTTGTGGTCAACCATGATGTCGGTTGCCACTTGTGTGTGTATCGGAGGGTCGAAGTTGGTGGTGTCTTCTTTGGGTTGTTCGCAGCTGTTGGTGAACCGCAATTTGATTTGGTCCAAATGTTTTCTGTACATTTGTCCATTGGCCAATTTGACCTGAAACACCCTACTCCCCTCTTTGGCTGTGACCGTGCCAGTGAGCCATTTGAGACCATGTCCATAATTGAGCACAAACAGAGAATCATTGATCTCAATATCGCCTGACAAATTTGCGCGGTCATGGTACACACTTTGTTGATGCCACTTGCCCGCTATGTGATCATGGAGATCAGGGTGGACAAGAGAGAGCCTTGTTTTTAGCGCCCTTTACAAGAGCAGCTCGGCAGGGGGAACCCCGGTGAGCGAGTGGGGTCTGGTGCGGTAGCTGAGCAGCACTCGGGACAGCCGGGTCTGCAGGGAGCCTTCCGACACTTGTTTCAAGCTTTGCTTGATGGTCTGAACTATCCGTTCTGCCTGGCCGTTGGATGCGGGCTTGAACGGGGCAGATGTGATGTGTTTAATCCCCTTGTGGGTCATGAATTCCTTGAATTGAGCACTGGTGAAGCATGGCCCATTGTCGCTGACTAGGACATCAGACAAGCCCTACGTGGCAAACATGGCTCGTAGGCTTTCAATTGTGGCCGTGGACATGCTTACAGACATTATTATCATTCAATCCATTTTGAGTAAGCGTCCATGACAACCAAAAACATTTTGCCTAGAAATGGGCCCGCCTAGAAATGGGCCCACATTGTCCACGTGGATCCTCGACCACGGTTTGGAGGGCCACGACCACAAACTTAGCGGTGCCTCTCTGGGTGCATTGCTCAGCTGAGAGTAAGTGCTGCACTGGCGCACGCATGATTCTAAATCTGAGTCGATGCCAGGCCACCATACATGGGATCTGGATATGGCTTTCATCATTACAATGCCTGGGGGGTGCTGTGCAGTTCACATTTGAACATATCTCTGCCTTTCTTGGGAAAGACCACACGATTGCCCCACAATAGACAGTCCTCCTGCAGGGACAATTCGTCTTTGCGTCTGTGGAACGGCTTAATCGTCTCCTGCATCTCCGCTGGGACACCGGACCAGCTCCCATGGAGGGCACATTTTTTTTACCAAGGACAGTAAAGGATCCTGGCTGGTCCAGGTCCTGATCTGGCGGGCCGTAACAGGGGACTTCTCGTTCTCGAATGCCTCCATGACCATGAGCAAGTCCGCTGGCTGTGCCATTTCCACCCCCGTGGTGGACAATGGCAGCCGACTGAGAGCATCTGCGCAATTTTTCTATGCCCGGTCTGTGGCGGATTCCATAGTTGTATGCCGACAGCGTGCGCGCCCATTTTTGGATGCGGGACGAGGCATTGGTATTAATTCCTTTGCTCTCAGAGGACTTGTGGTCAGCTTCAAGCTCAAACTTGAGGCCAAATCAGTACTGGTGCATTTTTTTCACCCCATAAACACACGCCAGAGCCTCTTTTTCAATCATGCTGTAGGCCCTTTTGGCCTTGGACAAACTCCTGGACGCATAAGCGACTGGTTGCAAAATCCCCGATTCGTTAGCCTGTTGTAACACACACCTGACCCCGTATGACGCTGCATCGCAAGCTAGCACTAATCGTTTACAAGAGTTAAACAGGACAAGCAGTTTGTTTGAACACAACAGATTTCTGGCTTTCTTAAAGGCAGCCTCTTGTGAATTCCCCCATACCCAGTCATCTCCCTTGCACAGTAGCATATGTAGGGGTTTTGGCAGGGTGCTTAACCCAGGTAGGAAATTACCGAAATAGTTAAGGAGTCTCAGGAACGACCACAGCTCCGTCAAGTTCTGTGATCTCGGTGCGTTCTTGATGGCCTCCGTCTTGGCGTCGGTGAGTCTGATGCTGTCTGCTGTGATTCTTCTTCCCAAGAACCCGACGTCCTGCGCCAGGAAAGCACACTTCAAGCGTTTCGACCTGAGCTCCACGCGATCCAACTGACTAAGAACCTCTTCCAGATTCTTCAAGTGCTCAATGGTATCCCGACCTGTAACCAGTATGTCGTCCTGGAAAACCACATGCAAGGAACCGACTTTAGCATGCTCTCCATGTTCCGCTGGAAGATAGCCGCGGCCAACCGAATCCTGAACGGGCACCAGGCAACTGTTATAGATGAACAGACCTTTGTGCGTGTTGATACAGGTGAGGCCTTTCGAAGACTCCTCCAGCTCCTGCGTCATTAGTGCCAAGGTCAGGTCCAGCTTGGTGAACGTCTTCCCTCCATCCAGGTCATAAATAGGTCGTCTGCCTTGGGTAGTGGGTACTGGTCCTACAGCGAAAAACGATTAATCGTTACTTTATAGTCCTCACAAATTCTAACCGTGATGTCTCTTTTAAGTACCGAGGACAATCGGACTAGCCCTGTCGTTGAATTCCACCGGCGCGATGATGCCTTCTCGCTGCAGCCTGTCCAGCTCAATTTCCACTTTTTCATGCATCATGCATGATACTGTCTGTGCCTTGTGGTGGATGGGTCGCATACCAGGAACCAAATGGATCTGCACTTTTGCCCCCGAGAAGCTTCCAATGCCTGGCTTGAACAATGATGGAAACTTGCTCAGAACCTGGGCACGAGACGTCTTCGACGGACGAAAGCACTCGGATGTCGTTCAAGTTCCAGCGGATTTTTCCCAGCCAGCTTCTGCCAAACAACGTGGGGCTATCCCCTGGCACAATCCAGGAGTTCGTGTAATGCTCTGTCATAGAAGACTTTGACTTCTGCACTGCCAATTACAAGGATTAGTTCCTTGGTATAAGTCCTTAGTTTGGTGTGAATGGGGCTGAGCTTGGGCCTGTGTGCCTTTTTGCCCCACAGCCTGTCGAAGGTCTTTTTACTCATTATGGACTGACTCGCACCCGTGTCCAGCTCCATAGATACTGGAATACCGTTCAGTTCAACTTTCAACATTGTTGGTGGGCATTTCGTAGCGAATGTGTGTACCCCGTACACTTCTGCCTCCTCGGTACGAGTCTCCAATTCAGCCTGATCCACAGTGGATCGATCTTCCTCTGTGGGTGGTTTGCAGGGTTTGCAGGGTTTGCAGCTCGCCTGCACATTCACTGGAAGTGTCCCATTGTTCTGCAACCATTGCACGCATAGAGCTTGAAGCTGCGTTGATGGGGCCGATGATCACTTCCACAACGCCAATGAGGTGTTAACTGCCTCGCATTAATGATTGATAGCGGACTCTGGGTCAACTGAGGTCGGGCGGCAGCAGCAGCCAGCGTGCACGTTCTGCCATGTACATTTCTGCTCGAACCCAATGTTACTTTATGCCGAAACTTCTTTACTCTGCAAAATCTGTTTGGTGTTGTCAGTGGTGGGCATAAATGCCTGGGCTATCATTATGGCTTTACTTAGATTCGGAGTTTCTACAGTCAACAGTTTGCAAAGGATTATCTCATGTTCAATGCCCAGTACAAAAAAGTCTCTGAGCATTTGTTCTAGGAATCCCTCAAACTCACAATGTCCTGCAAGGCGCCTTAGTTCAGCGACGTAGCTCGCCACTTCCTGACCCTCCGATCGTTGACACGTGTAGAACTGATATCTCGCTATCAAAATGCTTTCTTTAGGATTTAGATGCTCCCGGACCAGCGTACTCAATTCTTCGTAGGATTTCTCTGTTGGTTTTGCCGGAGCCAGGAGATTCTTCATGAGGCTATATGTTGTTGCCCCACAGACGGTGAGGAGGATCGCCCTTCGTTTGGTAGCGTTCTCGTCCCCTTCCAGCTCGTTACCCACGAAGTATTGGTCGAGTCTCTCCACGAAGGCCTCCCAATTGTCCCCTTCTGAGAACTTCTCCAGGATACCGACTGTTCTTTGCATTTTCGCGAGGTTGTTTGTTTGCTCATCGCCAATTGGTACACTCATAATAAAGGATGAAACTGAGTACTGTGTACAATGAGCAAGTGTGATCTTAGCTCCTTTAATAAGACTCCAGAGTGCAGGTACTTTGTGGGTGGCTTGCTTATAAACCCTGCTCCCAAGGGATGCTGGGATCTCTTGGGACTCCAACAGGTGGGCCCTCTGGTGGTCAGGTGTCATACAGGTTACAAGGGGTTAAATACATAACAGTGGCTATGCCTTCGGCTGCCTAGACCCTAACCTCTGGGATGCCTTCCTTAACCCTTCCCACCCTCTCTCCTCCTTTAAGACGCTCCTTAAAACTTAACACTTTAACCACCTGTCCTAATATCTCCTTATGTGACTCGGTGTCAAATTTTGTTTGATAATCGTTCCTGTGAAGTGCCTTGGGGTGTTTTACTATCTAAAAAGATGCTATATAAATGCAAGTTATTGATAGTGAATACTGGGTGCTAACCTAAAAACTTGAATCATTACTGTGCAAAATAAATATAGATCTGAAGGCTGTTCCATTTGGGTGTCAATGGGGAACGGCAATTGATGCACTATCCCCAGGCCATTCGGAACTAGGCTCGGGACACGGAAGGGCTGCCTTTTGCCACAAGAGAGTGGGGTACTGGTGATTTTACTTAAATTAGCAGTTGGATATGCCTTGAATTTCGATTTTAGGCACGAGGGAGAAGCAAGGGTAGTGCTAGGAAGTAGCAGAGGAAACAGCAGTTTTAATCTTTATTTCACTGGGGAGAACACAACTAATGGCTGAAAGAGTTTCAAGGAGGAACAAAATATAACATTAAAGAGTTAGAAAAAGGGTAAAGAAAATGCAAAAAATTGAAAGCAAAATGTTCCTGCAATGCAGTCCAACATGGTGTGCAGAGGCTATGTAATTTTCTAGAAAATAACTGAGCACATTCACTAAATGGACACAAATTCATCCAGTGGCCAGTTAATGTATTCACAGCATTTCAAGTTTACATAGGTAAAACGCATATTAAATATTGGCAGAGGAAATTATAATGGGAAAAATTTGATGACAGAAACATGATAACAGGAAGTTGAATGGTGCAGACAAGAAGTGTGCACAGAAATAAGATATTTGAATATAATATGTATTAACAGTTATATTCTGACTTTTTCGTCAGTTCTGATGAAAGTTCAATGACCTGAAACGCTAACTTTGTTTCCCTCTCCATAGGTGCTGCCTGACTTGCTCAGTATTTCCAGCATTTTCTGTTTTTATTGTGTATTAACAGTTAATGTTTTGACGTTGTTGCCTCTTTCTATAAATACATCAAAAGAGGGAGCGATTCTTGGTTGTTAACATTTATTTCAGGCTTAGAAAGTTGAAAGAATTATATATTTGACTGTATTATTAGATATTTAGAGCTACAATTAGTTTTTTGTACACCTGCAGTGCAAGATACACAAGGATAGAATGCGTTACTGCTTCTCCTAAAATAGCAGAGAGGAATTTGATACAAACACATTTAAGGGTTCAAATGATAAATCATCAACAATAACTTATATCCTATGTACACAAGTTATTTGTTGGCTTTTAAATGTTAAGCATTTTGATCACTTTTGCAATGAGCTGCCAATAATAACATTGAGTCAAAATTGAATTAGATAGGAGTGAGCAAGGACAATACTCAATAATCATCAGCATAATCGTAAAGCTTACTACATGTAGACTGGTTAAAATATCCTAGTGTCTACTGGAGGACTGTACTACATTGCTGAGAAGTTATAAACATACCAATAAGAGCCCATCACATTGGGCCATAATTTGCTGTAAGGGTGAATGTAGCAGTATCTGCCACGAGTTAGACTTGTCCTTGCAAGTTTAGGTTTTTTAATTTTTTATGATGCAAGTATTGAAAATGCGTGCTGATAATGTCACACTGAGGGAAACTGGGCATCTGGGACCTGAATAGACAGACTAAGTGAGTGGGCAAAAATTTGTCAGATGGAGTATAATGTTGGAAAGTGTGAGGTCATGCACTTTGGCAGAAAAAAAATCAAAGAACAAGTTATTATTTAAATGGAGAAAGATTGCAAAATGCCGCAGTACAGTGGGACCTGGGGGTACTTGTGCATGAAACACAAAAGGATAGTATGCAGGTACAGCAAGTGATCAGGAAGGCCAATGGTATCTTGGCCTTTATTGCAAAGAAGATGGAGTATAAAAGCAGGGAAGTCTTGCTACAGTTATACAGGATATTGGTGAGGCCACACCTGGAATACTGCATGCAGTTTTGGTTTCCGTATTTTCAAAAGGATATACTGGTAATTCTCGATTATCCGGGTCCCTCGGGGATTGGGCTATTCCGGGTAAACGATTCTTCCATTAGGGTGAGTTTACATTTTAAAGTTAAAACTTTAATGAATAAATACAATCGTTAGGGCGAGTTTACATTTATAAGTTAAAACTTTAATGAATCGATACAATCAGCTACAAACAGTAACAAAAGATGGACATTACCAGCATGCATGTACAGGTTCTGTGCCTGGAACCTGATGCCAGCACTGCCCCCGTTCCCAACATCGGCGGCGGCCGCGAGAGACAGCAGCTGCAGCAGCGCACACACACCAGCAAAGCAAGGGCAGAGGGGGGTGATTTTTACGGTGAGTGAGAGAGAGAGAGTGTGTGGGAGAGAGAATGTGCGAGTGTGTGAGAGAGAGAGAGAGAGTGTGCGAGAGAGAGAATGAGCAAATACAAATGAGCACAGTGTTTGGAAGGTGATTTTTCAAAATTATTTGGAGCTGGCTTTTCACTTGTTAGCAACAGAATTTTTAAATCCTGTTACAGCGGTTTCCCGTTGGATCCGTGTACGGATAATCGAGACTTGCCTGTACTTGCTTTGGAGGCAGTTCAGAGAAGGTTCACTAGGTTGATTCCGGGGATGAGGGGGTTGACTTATGAGGAAAGGTTGAGTAGGTTGAGCCTCTACTCATTGCAATTCAGAAGAATGAGAGGTGATCTTATCGAAATGTATAAGATTATGAGGGGGCTTGACAAGGTGGATGCAGAGAGGATGTTTCCACTGATGGGGGAGACTAGAACTAGAGGGCATGATCTTAGAATAAGGAGCCGCCATTTAAAACTGAGATGAGGAGAAATTTCTTCTCTCAGAGGGTTGTAAATCTGTGGAATTTGCTGCCTCAGAGAGCTGTGGAAGCTGGGACATTGAATAAATTTAAGTCAGAAGTAGACAGTTTCTTAAACGATAAAGGGATAAGGGATCATGGGGAGCGGGCGGGGAAGTGGAGCTGAGTCCATGATCAGATCAGCCATGATCTTATTGAATGGCGGAGCAGGCTCGAGAGACCGAATGGCCTACTCCTGTTCCTATTTCTTATGTTCTTATGAATGAACTGGACAAGAACTTCTTAACCAATCAGATTGAAAGACTGTGAAATTAACAGCGCAAGGACTGAGAAGGAAGAGTAAATTAGAGAGGGTGAGTTCGATGTCAAATTGGGTACAGAAAAATAAATAGAGATGGAAAGAAAGATTGGATTAAAAAAGAAAAAAGAAAAACGTACATTTATATAGCATCTTTCACAACCACTGGACGTCTCAAAGTGCTTTACATCCAATGAAGTACTTTTGGAGTGTAGTCACTGTTGTAATGTAGGAAACGTGGCAGCCAAATTGCACACAGCAAGCTCCCACAAACAGCAGTGTGATAATGACCAGATAATCTGTTTTTGTTATTTTGATTGAGGGATAAATATTCATCAGGACACCAGGGATAACTCCCCTGCTCTTCTTCGAAATAATGCCATACGATCTTTTACCGTCACTTGAGAGAGTAGATGGGGCCTCGGTTTAACATCTCATCCAAAAGACAGCACCTCTGACAATGCAGCATTGCACTGGAGTGTCAGCCTAGATTTTTGTGCTCAAGCCCTGGAGTGGGACTATGAACCAACAAAATTCTGACTCAGAGGCCAGAGTGATACCAACTGAGCCACAGCTGACAATAACACAGAGGGAAGAAAAAAAGAGACAAAGGAAAGTAAAAAAATTTTTTATAATCTCCAACAATTACCACATTTGTAATAGTTACTTTTCAGGGCCAGAGAAGTTGATTGGCAGTATTTAACATGCATCATGTTGTTAAAAGGGAACTGAGAGTGAAATGGACAAGACTTAACTTTTTTGGTGAGTATAGTTCGTATCCACCGCTCAAATACAGCAACATCATGCCATTCAATGCATTTCAATGGTGAGCCAGACAGCAAAATGTCATTTTCACAAAGCTAATGGCAGAATGGTGCAACTCGGAGAGCAACTGTTAGATTTCTACGATTAACCGCGCATCTGCTCTCGCCTGAAGTTGCTGTAGCATTTGCGCATAAATAATGGCGAATGCCATTAGCTCTCTGTTATTTTGACAGCAAATTATCAAAGTGACTATTTGCACAAGGTTTTTCTGTGTCCTTCTGCGTATGCGCGTAATGGATTCCGTCCCCTTTTTGAGCACGGGCCCTCGATTCGGTCGCGCATGCGCAGTGCGATGCACGAGGAAGCCGGAAGTCGGAAGTGGAACGTGAAACAGAGAGTCAGCCACGTGGAGCTGCTGCTAGAGCTTGGATCTGCTGCTAGCTTCCGGAGTATTTGGAACATTTTTATGGCTTAATAAGCAATCTGACAATTTAGAGACAATGGAGGGGTCAAGAGAAGACAGTGGAGGGGTCGAGAGGATGTATAAACTTACCCACCTATATTCATGACCATCACCTGAATCTTTCCATTTTGTGTGGTCTCACTGCCATCGTGTCAATCACAGATAAGGCTATCATTGATTGCTTTGTTGTATCCCTCTCCACCCACATTCCCCTTCCCACATTCAACCCCACTTCTATCTGTGCTTGCCCCAGAACAAACTCTCCCTCAAGTTACTTAAAACTGCACTTCCAAATTCCGAACTGTCTAGCCTTTGGCCCTCCATTCATCATGACATATCTGCAGCTAACGATCTTCTCAATTAAACCCTTATCATCACCTTTGATGCCCATTAAAATGTCCCCATTAAAACGATAACTCTCTCTCATGCTGGTTGGTCCCCCAGTATGGCCTTCCTCACCAAGGGATGCAGACTTGAACATCTATGGTGGACAACTGGCTTATCCATTCATTGTTAAATCTGGTAGGACTACAAAGTCCTATCGTGTTCTGCTCTAATTTGCAAGAAATGCTTACTATTGAAAGATCATCCTGGAATGCAAATATAACCCTGGCTTCTCTTCTCCACCACAAACCATCTTCTTAAACCATCCTCCCCTGCCTTGTCCACCCTAATCTCCACTAACAAGTGCGAGGGGCTCATGGATTCTTTTTGTCACAAAGACTGCTCCTGCAACCCTATTCCCAACAAACTGCTGACCACCCAACTTCCCTTGCTGGACCCCATTTAAGCTGATGCTAACTGTTCCCTCTCCTCAAGTACTGTCTGACTCCCCATCAAATCTGCCATCATGATGGCAATCCTCAAAAAAAAACCACCCTCTGTCCTTGCAACATATTGTCCCATCTCCAACCTGCCATTCCCCTCCAAAGTCCTTTTTGCTCAGTGCCCATCTTTTCCGCAATTCCACATTTGGTTCTCTCCAAATCAGGTTTCTGCCCTCGCCACAGGTCTGAAACAGCTCTTAAGTCACAAATTTCATCCCACATTATTGTGCCAATGGTAAACAAACCCTCTTCATCCTTCTCAACTTTTGTGCAGGCTTCAACACAGCTGACCACATCATCCTCCTCCAACGCACACACCTGGTTCCATTCTTATCAATCCAATTATAGCCAGAGAGTCACCTGAAATGGCTTCTCTTTCTACTCCTGCATGGTTATCTCCAGAGTTCCCCAAGGATCTTTCATTGGCCCCCTTTTATTTCCCATTTACATGCTGGTCCTCGGCGAAATTATCCGAACACATATCAGGCTCTACATGTACACTGACGACACTCAGCTCTATTTCACCACCACCTCTCTTGACTTCTCCACAGTCTCGGATTTGTCACATTGCTTGTCTAACATCCAGTTTTGGATGAGAAAAAATTTCCTCCAACTAAATATTGGGAAGAGCGAAGCCATTGTCTTCGGTCCCCGCCACAAACTCAGTTCCCTCGCTACCGATTCCATCCCTCTCCCTGGCAAATCTGAAGCTGAGCCAGACCGTTCGCAAACTTGGGTGTTGCGTTTGATCCAGAGATGAGCTTCCAACCAGAAACCTGCTCCATCACGAAGACTGCCTACATCCACCTCCATAACATCACCTGACTCTGCGCCTGCTTCAGCTCATCTGCTGCTAAAACACTCATCTTCTATGCCTTTGTTACCTCTAGATTTGGCTATTCCAATGTTCTCCTGACCAACCTCCCACCTTCCACCTTCCATAAACTTAAGCTCATCCAAAACTCTGCTGCCTGTATCTTAACTCGCACCAAGTCCCGTTCATCCATCACACCTGCGCTTGCTGACCTAAATTGGCTCCTGGTGCTGCAATACCGCAATTTGAAAATTCTCATCCTTGTTTTCAAATCCCTGCATGACTCTACCCCTGCTTATCTCCATAACCTCCTTCAGCCCTACCAGCCTTGAGATCTCTGCGCTCCTCCAATTCTGGCATCTTGCACATCCCCAATTTTAATCGCTCCACCATTGGCGGCTATGCTTTCAGCTGCCTACAATTAAGGTCTGGAATTCCCTTCCTACATCGCTCCTCCTCTCTACTTTGCTCTCCATCTTTGAGATGCTCCTTAAAATCTATCTCTTTGACCAAGCTGTCTGTCCTGATATCTCCTTCTGTGGCTCGGTGTCAAATTTTATTGATAACACTCAGAGTGCCTTGTAACTGGGGCGGCAGCAAGAGGAAGCAGCAGCAGTCGAGGAGGCCAGCTGGCGCAGGGGCAGAAAGTAAACAAAGAAGTAAAAAGAAATCGAAGTGTGATGTCACAGCCAAGCGGGTAAGTGATTGGCTGGTGGATTGGTATTTTATCTTTTTCGTTTCTTATCAGTAGGTAACCTTTGGCAGTGTTGCCAAATTAAGTTAATTTAAGGGTTAAGTCATGGCAGGAGAGCACAGACCCGTGTCATGCTCCTCCTGTTCTATGTGAGAAATCAGGGACACTTCCAGTGTCCCTGACTACTATGTATGCAGGATGTGTATCCAGCTGCAGCTCCTGACAGACCACATTGCGGCGCAGGAGCCGCACATGGATTCACTCTGGAGCATCCGCGATGCTGAGGATGTCGTGAATAGCACTTTTAGTGAGTTGGTCACACTGCAGGTAAAGGTTACACAGGCAGATAGGGAATGGGTGAACATCAGGAAGAGCAGTGGAAGGAAGGTAGTGCAGGGGTCCCCTGCAGTCATCTCCCTCCAAAACAGATATACCATTTTGGGTACTGTTGGGGGAGATGGGCCATCAGGGGGAAGGCAACAGCAGCCAAGTTCACGGCACCATGGGTGGCTCTGCTGCACAGGAGGGCAAGAAAAAGAGTGGGAGAGCTATAGTGGTAGGGGATTCTATTGTAAGGGGAATAGATAGGCATTTCTATGGCCGCAAATCGAGACTCCAGGATGGTATGTTGCCTCCCTGGTGCAAGGGTCAAGGATGTCTCTGAGTAGTTGCTGGGCATTCTGGAGGGGGAGGGTGAACAGCCAGTTGTCGTGGTGCATATAAGTACCAAAGATATAGGTAGAAAACGGGATGAAGTCCTACAAGCTACATTTAGGGAGCTAGGAGTTAAATTAAAAAGTAGGACTTCAAAGATAGCAATCTCAAGGTTGCTACCAGCGCCACGTGCTAGTCAGAGTAGAAATAGCAGGATAGTTAAGATGAATACATGGCTTGAGGAATGGTGCAAGAGGGAGGGATTCAAATTCCTGGGACATCAAAACCGGTTCTGGGGGAGTCTGCATCTGGGCAGGACTGAAACCAATGTCCTAGAGGGAGTGTTTGCTAGTGTTGTTGGGGAGGGTTTAAACTAATA
This sequence comes from Pristiophorus japonicus, assembly GCF_044704955.1. Taxonomy (NCBI): domain Eukaryota; kingdom Metazoa; phylum Chordata; class Chondrichthyes; family Pristiophoridae; genus Pristiophorus; species Pristiophorus japonicus. The sequence goes on from NC_091978.1 coordinate 332,368,960, forward strand.
TGGCAGGGGGATGGGAATCTATGCAGGGAGACAGAGGGAAGTAAAATGGGGGCAGAAGCAAAGGTAGAAAGGAGATAAGGAAAAGTGGAGGCCAGAGAAATTAAAGGCAAAAATCAAAAAGGGCCACATTACAACATCATTCTAAAAGGACAAAGAGTGTTAAAAAAACATACCTGAAGGCTCTGTGTCTCAATGCGAGGAGCATTCATAATAAGGTGGATGAATTAGCTGCACAGATAGCTGTTAACGGATATGATGTAATTGGGATTATGAAGATATGGCTCCAGGGTGACCATGTCTGGGAACTCAACATCCAGGGGTAGTCAATATTCAGGAAGGATAGACAGAAAGGAAAAGAAGGTGTGGTAGCGTTGCTGGTTAAAGAGGAGATTAATGCAATAGTAAGGAAGGACATCAGCTTGGATGATGTGGAATCTGTATGGGTAGATCTGCAGAACACCAAAGTGCAGAAAACGCTAGTAGGTGTTGTGTACAGACCTCCAAACAGTAGTAGTAAGGTTGGAGATGGCATCAAACAGGAAATTAGGGATGCATGCAATAAAGGTACAGCAGTTATCATGGGTGACTTTAACCTACACATAGATTGGGCTAACCAAACTGGAAGCAATACGGTGGAGGAGGATTTCCTGGAGTGTATAAGGGATGGTTTTCTAGACCAATATGTCGAGGAACCAACTAGAAAGCTGGCCATCCTAGACTTGGTGTTGCGTAATGAGAGAAGATTAATTAGCAATCTTGTTGTGCGAGGCCCCTTGGGGAAATGTGACCATAATATGGTAGAATTCTTCATTAAGATAGAGTGACACAGTTAATTCAGAGACTAGGGTCCTGAACTTAAAGAAAGGTAACTTCGATGGTATGAGACGTGAATTGGCTAGGATAGACTGGCAAATGATACTTAAAGGGCCGATGGTGGATAGGCAATGGCAGACATTTAAGGATCACATGGGTGAACTTCAATAATTGTACATCCCTGTCTGGCATAAAAATAAAATGGGGAAGGTGGCTTAACCATGGCTAACAAGGGAAATTAGGGATAGTGTTAAATGCAAGGAAGAGGCATATAAATTGGCCAGACAAAGCAGCAAACCTGAGGACTGGGAAAAATTTAGAATTCAGCAGGGGATGACAAAGGGTTTAATTAGGAGGGGGAAAATATGAGAGTAAGCTTGCAGGGAACATAAAAACTGACTGCAAAAGCTTCTATAGATATGTGAAGAGAAAAAGATTAGTGAAGACAAATGTAGGTCTCTTGCAGTCAGAATCAAGTGAATTTATAATGGGGGAACAAAGAAATGGCAGACCAATTGAACAAATACTTTTATTTGTGTCTTCCTTAGTGAAGACAGAACCTCTTTCCGGAAATACTAGGGGACCGAGGGTCTAGCGAGGAGGAGGAACTGAAGGCAATCCTTATTAGTCAGGAAATTCTGTTAGGGAAATTGATGGGATTGAAGGCCGATAAATCTCCAGGGCCTGATAGTCTGCATCCCAGAGTACTTAAGGAAGTGGCCCTAGAAATAGTGGATGTATTGGTAGTCATTTTCCAACATTCTATAGATTCTGGATCAGTTCCTATGGATTGGAGAGTAGCTAATGTAACCCCACTTTATAAAAAAGGAGGGAGAGAAAACAGGGAATTATAGATCAGTTAGCCTGACATCAGTAGTGGGGAAAATGTTGGAATCAATTATTAAAGATGTAATAGCAGCACATTTGGAAATCAGTGTCAGGATCGGTCCAAGTCAGTATGGATTTATGAAAGGGAAATCATGCTTGACAAATTTTCGAGAATTTTTTGAGGATGTAACTGGTAGAGTGGACAAGGGAGAACCAGTGGATGTGGTGTATTTGGACTTTCAAAAGGCTTTTGACAAGGTCCCACACAAGAGACTAGTGTGCAAAATTAAAGCACATGGTATTGGGGGTAATGTATTGATGTGGATAGAGAGCTGGTTGGCAGACAGGAAGCAAAGAGTAGGAAGAAACGGGCATTGACTAGTGGGGTACTGCAAGGTTCAGTGCTGGGACCCCAGTTATTTACAATATATATTAATGATTTAGACAAAGGAATTGAATGTAATATATCCAAATTTGCAGATGACACTAAGCAGGGTAGCGGTGTGAGCTGTGAGGAGGATGCTAAGAGGCTGCAGGGTTAGGTGAGTGGGAAAATGCATGCCAGCCCTTATACATGGCCTTCTTTGACCTTACAAAGGCCTTTGACACGGTCAACCATGAGGGTCTATGGAATATCCTCCTCCATTTCAGATGCCCCCAAAAGTTTGTCATCATCCTCCGCCTGCTCCATGTCGACAGTGATCCTTACCAACGGATCCATCACAAACCCAATCCATGTCGGGACCGGGGTCATCGCCCCAACCCTCTTCTTAATCTTTCTCACCGCCATGCTCCAGCTCACAGTCAACAAGCTCCCTGCTGGTGTGGAACTAAACTACAGAACCAGTAGGAACCTGTTCAACCTGCACCATTTCCAGGCCAGATCCAAGACCACCCCAACCTGTAGCGTCGAGCTACAGTACGCGGACAACGCCTGCGTCTGCGCACATAGAGGCTGCACTCCAGGACATAGTCAACGTATTTACTGAGGCATACGAAAGCATGGGCCTTACACAAAGCATCTGTAAGATGAAGGTCCTCCATCAGCCTGTCCTCGCCACACAGCACTGCCCCCCAGTCATCAAGATCCACGGCACGGCCCTGGACACCATGGACCACTTCCCATATCTCAGGAGCCTCCTATCAACAAGAGCAGGCATTGACGACGAGATCCAACACCGCCTCCAGTGCACCAGTGCAGCCTTCGGCCGCCAAGGAAAAGAGTGTTTGAAGACCAGGCCCTCAAAACTGCCACCAAGCTCATGGTCTACAGGACTGTAGTAATACCTGCCCTCCTGTATGGCTGAGAGACATGGACCATGTACAGTAGACAACTCAATTTGCTGGAGAAATATCACCAACGATGTCCCCGCAAGATCCTACAAATCCCCTGGGAGGACAGGCGCACCAACATCAGTGTCCTCGTTCAGGCTAACATCCCCAACATTGAAGCACTGACCACACTCGATCAGCTCCGCTGGGCAGGCCACATTGTCCGTATGCCAGACACGAGACTCTCAAAGTGCTCTACTCGGAGCTCCTTCACGGCAAACGAGCCAAAGGTGGGCAGCGGAAATGCTTCAAGTACACCCTCAAAGCCTCCCTGATAAAGTGCAACATCCCCACTGACACCTGGGAGTCCCTGGCCCAAGACCGCCCTAATTGGAGGAAGTGCATCCGGGAGGGTATTGAGCACTTCGAGTCTCAACACCGAGAGCGTGCAGAGGTCAAGCACAGACAACGGAAGGCGCGTGCGGCCAACCAGTCCCACCAACCCCTTCCCTCAACGACTATCTGTCCCGCCTGTGACCGAGTCTGTTGCTCTTGTATTGGACTGTTCAGCCACCAAAGAACTCACTTCAGGAGTGGAAGCAAGTCTTCCTCGATGCCGAGGGACTGCCTATGATGATGATGATGATATCCACTTTGGTGGCAAAAACAGAAAAGCAGATTATTATCTGAATGGTGACAGATTAGGAAAAGGGAAGGTGCAACGAGACCTGGGTGTCATTGAAAGTTGGCATGCAGGTACAGCAGGTAGTGAAGGCAGCAAATGGCATACAAAAGGCAAATAGTGAAAGGATTTGAGTATAGGAGCAGGGCGGTCTTACTGCAGTTGTACTGGACCTTGGTGAGACCACACCTTTAATATTGTGTACAGTTTTGGTCTCCTAATTTGAGGAAGGACATTCTTGCTTTTGAGGGAGTGCAGCAAAGGTTCACCAGATTGATTCCCGGGATGGCAGGACTAACATAAGAAGAAAGACTTGGTCGACTAGACTTATGGAATTTAGATGAATGAGGGGATCTCTCAGAAACATATAAAATTCTGACGGGATTGGACAGGCGAGATGCAGGAAGAATGTTCCCGATGTTGCGGAAGTCCAGAACCAGGGGTCACAGTCCAAGGATAAGGGGTAAGCCATTTAGGGGTAAGCCATTTAGGACCAAGGTGAGGAGAAACTTCTTCACTCAGAGAATTGTGAACCTGTGAAATTTTCTACCACAGAAAGTTGTTGTGGCCAGTTCGTTAGATGTATTCAAAAGGGAGCTAGATGTGGCTCTTACAGCTAAGGGGATCAAGGGATATGGAGAGAAAGCAGAAATGGGGTACTGAAGTTGCATGATCAGCCATGATCATATTGAATGGTGATGCAGGCTCGAAGGGCCGAATGGCCTACTCCTGCAACCATTTTCTATGTTTCTATGTAATGTTTTGCTACTTTAAAAAGGTGCTATATAAATAGAAGTTGTTTATGTTTTCCAACCTCACCCCTTCCTCCTCACTTTCCTCAAGGTATTTCCATCCCCACTGCCTCTCCGCACTCTCCCCTTCATGTATTTTCCAGCCTCCCCCTCTTCATGGCCCATTTGGAAACATCCCTACGAAACATATCTGAAATGTGAAGACTGTACTTACACAGCCTATGCAGCTATGCCTACATAATGTATCTCAGCCAACAATTTACAGAGATGCCAATTTACGGATGCCTCAGTTCCAACAGCATCACCCGCATTTCAGGCTCAAATAGTTTGTATTATATTTATTGGTATTGTGCATGGAGAACAGCCAGGTCTGATCAAAAGATACACATCTGCATGTTTTAATTTCTCAAGTGTACCCACTCTAATGAGATTAATTCGGAATACTGGTCATACCCTATCAAATAGACAGCTGATATTATTCCAAACTTAGAATAACGACACCAGAATAATTTTTATCAACTCATTTATTTTGATATTTACTTAATTATTTAATTTAAAAAAGGAACATTGGGAGGGGTCGGACTTTCTAATGTAAAATTTTGTTTATCGATGATTAATGATTTATCTGAAAATAAATTTGTTGTTCGATCAAGAACTTCCCCCCCGCTCCCCAAATTAATAGAGTATTTGCTGCTTTTGTTCTCCTAAACATCAAGTCTATATTGCCTGAACTTGCTGTTTTCTTAAGACAACCAGAAAATAATGGAACTTATTTGGCACTTTGACAAATAAATCTTCCATACAAGGTCAAGTATAAGCAATACTGCTGGAATTGAATACAATTTACAGCTAGAAACATTCATGTGAACATTTGTTTTTAATGGTGATAAAACAGTAATCTTTGTATAGAATTTTGTGGAAAACTTTCAATACTTATTTTCTCATCTGCTGGAGCCATATAATATTATCAATGATGAAATATTTTGGCACAGGATTAGCTTTCATCATGAGGAATAAACCCATATTTCCATCCTATTTCAGGAACATTATTACACATTATATGGAAAAAAATCCAATATGAGCTCCATTACATGTTGCTGTATAACCATTAATAGGTCAATATACATCTTAATGTAAATACAACTTTTAAAGATCAGCCAGAGTTTTGAAAATGCTATGCGCAGTAATCAAGTTGTTCGTTATTGCTTTAAAAGTACCCTGCATAAGCAAGTTATTAAGAATAACTATAATGGGTTAACATTGAAACGGTTAGTAATTCAGGTGACAATTTGAATGCCCGATTGAAAACTGCTGCACCCAGACAAAATCTAGCTGAAATTATAAATCAAGGAAATTAGCATTTATTACACAACTTTAAAAACATGCTACTAATATTGGAATATAAAACAAATGTATAGCTTTATGGCTGGTTTTCTCCTCGGTATTGCATTATTTTAGTATGGATACCATCTCAAGGGAACAGTTGCAGGTGTAGTTATGGATATCTACATGTGATAACATGTTTAATCCCCAGAAATTGATTGGTGAGATTCAGCGTGTAAGTGAGGAGGTCCGTGGTGTCAGAGATGTAATATGATGATTACAGGCTGACAAGCATCATAAATGCATACTTTCAAGTGCATTTTTGAATACGGCAAACAAATACCATTATAAATAGAAAAAGGGTCACAAGCAGCACTTTATGCCCAAGTGTGTTTACAATTACCCAAGAAAGTTTGAAGTGGGAAATAATGCAGTTGGTGATGTGTGCGAATGGGCAGGTGTAACTTCATCCACCTGCATAGAAACCACAAATTATGGCGGGTACTGGCTGGTAACCTCTAGAATGATGGCAGGGAAGGTGAAAGGAAGAAAGGAGAGAGCAGAGAGTGATGCAGTTGCAATACAAATTGGGTGGAAAGTGAACTTCAATTACTCTTTCTGGGGTAAAACTTCTTTACTGCGTAAGCTATAATGGCAAATAGAGATGTATAGTTCCTCTGGAGCTCAGGTTGAGACAGACTACCAACTTAGCTTATCACACCCCCCCCCCCCCCTTTTTGAAGTTTCCACTTGTAAAATTACTTTTAAATGCAAAGTCATTTCCAGAATGTTTTTATTACTTAAAATAGGTTATGGCATGTAGCACAAACTAGTTTCGAAATAATATTGGAAGAAGAATTACTGGGCTTCGTGATTACCTGGAAAGTTAAGCAATAAAAAACACAGCCTAGGTTTTCTGATCATATAGTCAACTGTGTAGCCTATTCATTTGAATAGCTTAATCAGAGTTATGATTTGAAAACCGAGACCCTTGTGTTCATTGCAGGGTAGTTTAAATCTGGGGCACTCGCTTAGCTGTTGCAACTGTGACACTTTTATGAATGGCACATCGACACATTATGCAAGAGCTCAGGATGTATAAGCATACATTAAGACCAAAAAGAACAGAATCAACCGTACATATTAAATACCATCAATAGTGTCAAAAAAGAGGGCCATGCCATACTGGTCACCCAGTGTATAGTTTTGTGTATTATTGGAAACCTACCTATTACAGCACAAGCCGATGGGCTGACTGGCCTCCTTCTGTGCTGTATAATTCTATGATCCTTTGCCCTCAGATCAAAACCAATCCAGGAGGGACGGGGGAAAGGGGGAGTTCATACAGTCGTAATTTTTACCTCTTGTAATATATATCAATTTTAAGTTAATTGCATATGAAAATGCAGGACGTTATCGGAATCTGATTATTAAACAGCTGGGCCTACATTAACTAATGATACAAATCTTCTCCCAGACCCAGATCTCCATTAAAACACAAACTGGTATGGCTTAATTAAGCTGCAACATAGTCTGCATATCCTTGATAATTGGATTAGTGAAAAGTATACAAGATCTAATTCAGACACTGTTGCTGTGCACTGTACATATTGCATACTTCATAGTTATGTAATTCATAGTTTCATCATTTACAGAGAAAATAAAATTCAATGTGGAATATTAGTTTTTATTAAAAAATATATACAATATACACATTAAATTCTGTACAATATTTACATACAGCACCAGCAGGTTAAGTTAAATATAAAATTCACAAAAAAAAAATCAGCATTTATAAAAATAGCTATTCACAATTCACTGTTTACATACCAAATAACATGGTTTATACTAGAAATATTACAACCCCTTGTTCCTCTTTTGTAGAAGAGCCTCAAACGCCTTTAGAAAATCTGTTGAATTTTTTTCTTGGAATTCCTCGCATATTTTACAGTTCTTCTGCGATATAAAAACACACACTATTACAGTACTTAACCTAACCAACTATCGCAATACAACATGGCTTATTTCTAAAATATCGCACATAAACTAAATAGTAACAGTACAGAATTAAATTACACCCATTAGATCTGTAAAAAATTAGACACACGCTCTCGCATATAGAAACAGACAAAGCAAGATAGGAGCGAGGGGGAAAAAGGAGTTAAATAAATCAGTGATCAGTGCTGATCGAAAATCAATGTGCAAAATAACTTACCAAATAGAATACTTGCAGTCAGGAGGTGGGTGTGGACAGTGGTGGCAGAGGCAGAGTGCCACCTCTGTAGTGCCCAGAACAGCAGAGCAGTCACGCAGGAAATTCAATGACTTGACCAGAACTGGGAAGCTAAGACAATCAGAATCTGCTCCCTTTCCTCCTTGCCCACTGTGGGCACCACACCCCAGAACTCGTTGATCAGTGATGCAGACTAAGAGTTCCTTCAATTGTTCCATACATTCAAAGAATCCAAGCCTAATTTTTCTCTGTCTTTATTGGGCAAGAATGCCCAGGGCAGGGCAAAGAGTTGGGGATGTGGGAGGGGAAAAAAACACCCAAACCTGGCCTCAGTGACCTGGACTGCGAAGAGAATCTGGAACCAGGCGAGTACCTTTCTGCTTGCTATCATAGAATAGGAACACAGACATTTATGGTAAAGAAGGAGGCTATTTGGCCCATTCCACTCCGGCTGGAAAAGAGATATCCAGCCTAATCCCACTTTCCAGCTCTTAGTCCGTAGCCTTGAATTTTACGGCACTTCAAATGCATATCCAAATTATTCTAAAATTTGATTAGGGTTTCTGCCTTCACCACCCTTTCAGACAGCGAGTTTCAGACGCTCACCACCCTATGGATGAAAAACGTTCTCAACTTCCCTCTAATCCTCCTACCAATTACTTTAAATTTATGCCCCTTGGTTGTTGACCCCTCTGATAAGGAAAATAGGTGCTTCCTATCCACTCTATCTCAGCCCCTCATTATTTTATACACCTCAATTAAGTCTCCCCTCAGCCTTCTCTGTTCCAAAGAAAACAACCCCAGCCTGTCCAATCTTTCCTCATAGCTAAAATTCTCAGTCCTGGCAACACCCTCATAAGTCTCCTCTGTACCCTCTCCAGTGCAATCACATCTGTCCTTTAATGTGACCACCAGAACTGTACGCCATACTCTAGCTGTGGCCTAACTAGTGTTTTATATAGTTCTAGCATAACCTCACTGCTCTTGTACTCTACGCCTGCTAAAAAAGGGAAGTATCCCGTATGCCTTCTTAACCACCTTATCTACCTGTCCTGCTACCTTCAGGGATCTGTGGACATACACTCCAAGGTCCCTCTGCACTTCAGTGTCCTACCATTTATTGTGCATTACCTTGCCGTATTAGCACTCCACAAATGCATTACTTCATACTTCTACAGATCGAATTCCATTTGCCATTTATCTGTCCACCTGACCAGTCCATTGATATCTTCCTCATGATCAACCACAGCGCCAATTTTTTAATCATCTGAAAATGTCTTAATCATGCCCCCTACATTGAAGTCTAAAATCAGTGCTGACTGTCCTTGATCAGTGATTTTCTAAATATTGATTTAGTCTGTTTCTCAGAATGGTTTCCAATAATTTTCCCACCATCGAGGTTAGGCCGACTGGCCTGTAATTACTCAGTGTACCCCTTTCTCCCTTTTTAAACAATGGCACAACGTTAGCAGTCCTCCAGCACCACACCTGTAGCCGAGAGGATTGGAAAATAATGGTCAGAGCCTCTGCCATTCACTCCCTTGCCTCTCAACAGCCTGGGATACTTTTCATCCAGGCCTGGCGATTTATCTACTTTCAAGGATGATAAATTTCTCAATACTTCCTCTCTATGTTTAGCACATATTTCACATCCTTCCTCCTTAACTACAATGTCTGTATCGTCCCTCTCTTGTGAAGACAGACGCAAAGTATTCATTAAGAACCATACCCATGTCTTCCACCTCCACACACAGGTTACCTTTATGGTCTCTAATAGGCCCTACTCTTTCCTTAGTTATTCTCTTGTTCTTTATGAATTTATAAAACATCTTTGGATTTTCCTTGATTTTATTTGCCAATATTTTTTCATGTCTTCTTTTTGCTTTCCCAATTTCCTTTTTAATTTTACCCCTGCTCTTTCTATACTCCTCTAGGCTTTCTGTAGTATTGAGCTCTCAGTATCTGACATAAGCTTCCTTTTTCCCCCATTATCCTGCTCTGTATGCTCCTTGACATCCACGGGGTTCTAAATTTGAGAGTCCCACCCTTTTCCTTTGTGGGAACATATTTGCTCTGAACCCTCTCTCCTCTTCTTGAATGCCTCCAACTGCTCTTACACAGATTTACTTTCAAGTAGCTATTTCTAGTCCACTTTTGTTAAATCACATCTCAGTTTAGTAAAATTGGTCTTTCCCCATTTGAGAACTTTTAACACCTGGTCTGTTTTTGTCCTTTTCCATAACTATGGTAAGTCCAACTGAATTATGATCATTACCACCGAAAATGCTTTCCCACTGATACTCCTTCCACTCGTCTAGCTTCATTCCTTAAAACTACTTGGAGTACATAGGATATACAGCACAGAAACAGGCCATTCAGCCCAACCAGACGATGCCGGCTTTTATGCTCCATTCAAGCCTCCTCCCGTCTTTCCTGACCTATCAATCAGCATAACCCTTTATTCCCTTCTCCCTCATATGCTTATTATCTAGCCTCTCCTTAAATGCATCTATATTATTCATTTCAACCACTCCCTGTGGTAGCGAGTTCCACATCTTCACCACTCTCTGGGTAAAGAAGTTTCTTCTGAATTCCCTATTTAATTTCTTGGTGACTATCTTTATATTGATGGCCTCTAGTTTTGCTCTTCCCCACAAGTGGAGGCACTCTCTCTGTACTCTATCAAAACTTTTCATTATTGTAAAGATCTCTGTTAGTTCACCCCTGAGCCTTCACTTTTTAAAGAGAAAAGAGGCCAAGCCTGTCGATCCTTTCCTGAAGGTATACACTCATTTCTGGTGGTATCCTTGTAAATCTTTTTTGCACCCTCTCCAGTGCCTCTATATCCTTTTTATAATATGGCGACCAGAATTGTATGCAGTACTCCAAGTGAGGTCTAACCAAGATTCGATACAAATGTATCACAACTTTACATTTCAATTCTATCCCTCTAGAAATAAACCCTAGTGCTTGGTTTGCTTTTTTTTTTTAAATGGCCTTAACATGTGTCGCTACTTTCAGTGATTTGTATATTTGTAATCCGAGATCCCTTTGCTCTTTTACCCGTGTTTTCCAAGTAATAAGTGACCTCCCTATTTTTCTTACCAAAATGTAATATCGCACATTTATTGGTGTTGAATTTCATTTGCCAATTATATGTCCATTCTGCAGATTTATGAATCTTCTTGTATTTGTTGCAGTCCTTCTCAGCATTGACTATTCCTTTTGAAATCCATGCTGATTATTCATTATTATTTTTGGTTTCTAGATGTTCTTCTATTTTTTCCTTTAGTAGGGATTCCATTATTTTTCTCACCACCGATGTTAAGCTGACTGGTCTATAGTTCCATGAACATGTTCCATCTCCCTTCTTAAATATAGGTATTGCGTTAGCTATCCGCCAGTTCTCTGGCACTACACCTTGTTCTAACGAATTTTTAAATATGCATAGTAATGCATCTCTTTCCTAAATTCTTTTAAAATGCGCGGATGTAATCCATCAGGACCAGGTGTTTTACCTCTCAGTTTGGTTCATTTATTTAATATTGCTCTTTTTATTTTAAATGCAGTTAATCTAATTTCTAATCTTATCATCCGACGTCATAGCCACCTGTTCTGTCTCCCTGGTAAATAATGAAGCAAAGTAATTATTTAATATTTCTGCCATTTCGCTATCGCTGCCTGTGATATTATCCTGTCCATCCTTTAGTGGCCCTATTCCCATCCTGACTTTCCTTTTTTTAAATCATGTGTCTGTAAAATATTTTACTATTTTCTTTTATGTTCCTTGATCATTTAATTTCATAGTTCCTTTTTGCCTTTCTAATGGCTTTTTTGACTTCTCTCCTAATCTCCTTATATTCTCTCTTGTGTTGCTCTCCCCTGCTGTCCATGTACTTAGTGTATGCCTCTTTCCTTACCCTAAATTTTTCCCTTATGGCTTTGTTCATCCACGGTGTCTCATTAGTGTTTCGTTTGTTCTTGTTTTTTTATCGGCGCATATTTTTCCAGGACTCTGTTGAACACCATTTTAAATATTTCACACTGCTGTTCTACAATATTGTTGTCCATTTAAGTTTTGCAGATTCTTTGCTCAACCCCGCAAAATCAGCTTTTCTCCACTCTATTATCCTGGTCTTCATCATACTTACGTCCTTCTGAATTATTTTAAAACATATTTCCAAAAAGAGACCAGCCCTTGAAAAAAGGAATGGCACCAGCACGGTCTTTAATCCTTGTGTGTTGCACTACCAGCCAATGCGCACATGCAGCGGCCAGTATTTTTCCCCAACCATGTCGGTGTTTGGCATGACTCCTCCAGCTTACAACTGTTGTACCCTAGATGCATGGTGCTACACCCGCCACAGTCTCTGCAGCAACAACACCTACCATGAGCCTTCCCTTTGGTTGTAGCTGCTGTGGCAATCAGGTCAACGATAAAAAGCGTCTGTTCTACTTGTAGATCGGAGGAATGTTTTACTGTGTCCGCCTAGCCACATTTGTGCAGTTGATGGCACCCTGCACCCTGGGGAAGCCCGCCATCCTGGCAAAGCCATATGCACGCTCCTCCTGCTTCACTCTACTCAGAAGAAAACGTAGTTTATTCTCCTGTAAAATATTTTGCTCTATGTTCCTTGATCATTTAATTTCATAGTTACTTTTTGCCTTTCTAATTTTTTTTTTTGACTTCTTTCCTAATCTCTTCGTATTTTCTCTTTTGAGGCTTGCTTGCTGCCAATTGGACAAATGCCTTGATGAATGTGCAACTGAAAACAGAAAACGCCTCTGCATCTGCTGCTTCATCTTAAAGTTGTCATAATGTCAAAAACTGGAACAGAAATCTACTGCAAAAGAAACTAAATCAACAGATGGTGAGCCAAGTGTGTTGAATGCAGTAAAATCAATAACAGGAAGTGACTCGATCACGATTATTCATTCAATGGGTGTGATTGCATCGAAATAACATCTTATTAAAAGCAAGTGTGCTGGGTCAGCAGAAATCCATTTTAAACAACCAGAAGTCCCACTGACTTGAAGGGTGTAAAATGCCACAACTGAAGGCCACAATTCAAACTGGTGACCGATCACTTGCTGACTAGTTGTCGGTTTTAATGATGACTAATGCAAAGCAGAGCATTTCTCAAGCAGCTTTTTGAAGTAATTATGCTTTTATGACCATTTTAAGAGGCATTTTTCTACATTAAAAAAAAAGCTATATTTTTTATTTTAATTCTGTTGGTTCCTGCATTCTTTTTCCAAGAATCTTGATAATAAGCTGTTCTGAACCATCTTTTATTTCAACAATTTATTAAAACTAAGTCCAGAACTCCCCCCTCCCTTGTAGAGCTTGTTACGTACTGGCTAATAAAAGTTCACCCAAATGCATTTTAAGAACTCTGCGCTCTCTAATCCAGCTATCTGCCAATGCCCCAGGATAGGGACCCAACTTTCCCCAACCAATCCCCCAACCCCATGGGGCAACTCAGCATGGCAAAGGTAACCATCCAAACCCTCGCTTTTTTCTTCCTGCAGGTTATTCAAAGCCACAGAAGACAGTTGTTGTGGAGAAAGGTACAAGGAGGAGGAGGCGGAGCAGGGAGAGAATGTGTGGGAGTGGGAAGGGCAACAGATTTCAGAGGAACTGGAGAACATGGACCCTGGCTTTGTTGTGCCACTTGTCCCCACTGAGCTACCAGATGAGGGGGCAATGGAAAGCCTGAACCACACACTTCTTTCCTCCCCTCAACCTTCAGGCAACCCTCAGAGTCAGAGTCATGTGACTGCTCAACCGGGTATCAGCGCGTACACATTCCACGGGCGACGTATCTTAACGCAAGGTGAGCCCTCCAGCATCACAATCCACTTTCGGGGAACTTGGGAGACCGTGAGGAGGTGAAGGATGCGGCTACCTCTCTGGAGAGACTGGATAGAAGGTGCCCAAGAACTGCTGAATCAGTGGACTGTGATTTTATAGATATATGCCTAAAGAGGCGCCTGTTGGTGGAGCATTAGAGGGACACGAAGATTCTTGGATCCAACAACAGTAACATGGAGTTACTCACAGGCATGGCCTTCGGGTTTGCTACAACTCGCCACATCATCACCGAGCACGTGATGCTAGAGCTGCAAGAACCAATGCAGCAGGTCCCCTGGCAAAGGGAACAATCTGGGCTTCCTCCCGATGGATGCCCCTGAAAAATCCTACACGGGACCCTCCTGGATGCCTGGAAGGATACAGACCCGTAACAGTTGAGGGCTGTGGTGACTTTCATTTCTACAATTAAGGCTCTGCTGATGGCTTTAAGTCCCCGCAGAGCAAGTCAGAGGGTCGGCCGATGGCCTCCTTTATAAAAGCACAGTTGGTGCACAGTCAGGTCTTCAGATATCTCCTGGAACATCAGTTGAGGCTTGTGCTCTCTCCGGGTTGAGTACTTGCACATGGGGTGTCACCTTTGCAGGTAATGCTTTATTCTTGGGGCTCTTGTCTCAGGTTCTCTTCCTCCACGATAACGGCAAGCAGGGTTAGAGCCAGCAAAAAAAACATTTTTATTTATTTTTTTTTTTTTTAAACTGAAAAATGGCTGTCTGGTTTAACAGGCCAAGAATGGCTTCAGTGCTACCTAGAGCAGCTGATGTGCACCTGCTTCAGATGACTACGGATACTTGTGGTTGTAATTTGTACCTATCCTCTGAGCAAGCACAACTGTAGAAAATTTGTATATTAGTCTCTGTAGCTTGGGGGGCAGGTCATTATTACGAACCAAGATATGTTCGAGTGGGGGGGATTAACAGATGATCATAAAAGATCAAGGAGATCTGGGTGTATTACGTCCGTAAATCACATACATCCAATTTTCTGAGATCTTTCAAGCCACTTATTTGCTTTGTGCTCTGATAACACAGGTCTCTGGGCGCAAATATATAGGAAACTTATCCAGAAAAACAGATAGAAAAAAATTGTCCTTGCTCTATCATCACCAAATTACTTCAGAAATGATAGAACAGAAAGTAGGAGGAAAAAAAAAAAAAAAAGAGACAAACAATAGTGACAGATAAACTTTGCAACCGGATATGTGAAAAAGCAGCAGATTTTCTATTTTTGACTGGGTCAAGCCATCATTGGTAGGTCATTTATATAATCGACCTAATATTTTGAGCACAGAAGGCTCAATGCAAGCTCAAAACTGTTTTTAAAACATCGAGTGAAACTGTCAGAAACTCCCACTGTACGTGGAGTGTTGCATGTAGTGAGTGATTTAACGGAAAATCACAGGTGCACTGCTTGAGATTCAGTCCATTGTTTTCTATGGATGGCAAAGCGCAGATAGTGCACCCACAATTTTCTTATAAGCTGCCAACTGAATGCAAGGCCCCACCAATGATGTAGGGTCTCTGAATATTTTGCCTATGGTGCACATAAAATTCATAACTTTATGAAAAAAGTAAATCATCACTGGAGCACAAATATAATGCTGAAAGAGTAGGCATTACTGATATCTGCCCAGGTGACTCACTCCTTGTACAATGTCCTTTGCTGTATCACACTTATGAACCAATCTCCCACTTTAGAAATAGCATAGCAACTGATGACTATCTTGGCATTCATCTTTTAGACATTTAAACGAATTGAATCAAGTTATTTTATTTATTTGAAGAACATATATTAGCTGGAATCTGAGTATGTCTCTCCATGGTTTTGCCCCTCCCTATCTCTTATCATCCTCCTCTTCTCCCCCCCACCCACATGATATCTGTGCTCCTCTAATTCTGGCCTCAAGTAACTTGGGTAATTCCAACTCGGGTGCATTAAGGGAGGGAAAATGGCATTGCTTATTTACCATGCTAAAGGGGAGTATTCTGTCAGAAGTGAATAGTGTGAATGATTTTGGCTTAGAAGATCAAGATGTAGAATCAGTTTGAGTGGAGATAAGAAATAATAAGGGAAAGTCACTGGTGGGAGTGGTCTACAGGCTCCCTAACAGTAGCCACACAGGACAGAGTATAAATCAAGAAATAATGGAGGCTTGCAAGACAGGTACGGCAATAATCATGGGCGATTTTAATCTGCATATTGATTGGATAAATCAAACTGGCAAAGGTAGCCTTGAGAAAGAGTTCATAGAGTGCATGTAGATGGTTTCTTGGAACAATACGTTGTGGAACAAACCAGGGAGCAGACTATTTTAGACTGGCAACGTGTAATGAGTCTGGATTAATTAATTATCCCGTAGTGAAGGATCCTCTTGGAAAGAATGATCATAGCATGGTAGAATTTCAAATTCAGTTTGAGGGTCAGGAAACTAGGTCGTAAACTACTGTCTTGAAGTTAAATAAAGGCAATTATAAAGGTATGAATGCAGAGTTGGCTGAAGTGGACTGAAAAAATAGATTCAAGGGTAAAATAGTAGAAAAACAGTGGTAAACATTTAAGGAGATATTTCATAACTCAGTAAAGTTATACTCCAGTGAGAAAGACAGACTAAGAGAAGAATAAACCAACCGTGGCTAACTAAGGAAGTAAAGGATGGCATCAAATTGAAAACAAAGGCATACAATGCTGCAAATAATAGTGGAAGGCCAGAGGATTGGGAAATTTTTAGAATCAGCAAAGGACGACTACAAAAATGAAGAAAGAGAGAGAGAGAAGATAGCTTATGAGAGCAAACTATCAAGAAATATAAAAACAGACAGCAAGAGCTTCTACAGGTCTATAAAAAGGAGAGTAGCTAAAGTAAACATTGGTCCTTTAGAGGATGATATTGGGGAATTAATAATGGGAAACAGGGAAATGGCAGAGACTTTCAACAAAAAAAAATTGTATCGGTCTTCACGGTGGAAGACACTAAAAGCATCCCAATAATTGATAATGAAGGGGCTATTGGGTGGGGGTGGGGCAAACTTAAAACAATCACTAGAGAAAAAGTACTAGGTAAACTAATGGGACCAAAGGTGGAGAAGTCCCCTGGACCTGATGGCTTGCAACCTAGAGTCTTAAAAAAAAAGCGGCTGCAGAAATAGTCGATGCATTGGTTGTAATCTAACAAAATTCCCTGGATTCTGGAGAAGTCCGAGCAGAGAGTGGAAAACCGCAAATGTAACGCCCCTATTTAAGAAAGGAGGGAGGCAGAAAGCAGGAAACTATAGACCAGTTTGCCCAACATCTATCATTGGGAAAATGCTAGAGTTCATTATTAAGGAAATAGTAGCAGGACATTCAGAAAATCATAATGCAGTCAAGCAGAGTCAGCATCACCCTAGAAATAGTGGATGCATTTGTGGTCATTTTCCAACATTCTATAGACTCTGGATCAGTTCCTATAGTTGGAGGGTAGCTAATGTAACCCCACTTTTTTAAAAAAAAAGGAGGGAGAGAGAAAACAGGGAATTATAGACCGGTTAGCCTGACATCGGTAGTGGGGAAGATGTTGGAATCAATTATTAAAGATGCAATAGCAGCGCATTTGGAAAGCAGTGACAGGATCAGTCCAAGTCAGCATGGATTTATGAAAGGGAAATCATGCTTGACAAATCTTTGAGTTTTTTGAGGATGTAACTAATAGAGTGGACAAGGGAGAACCAGTGGATGTGGTGTATTTGGACTTTCAAAAGGCTTTTGACAAGGCCCCACACAAGAGATTAATGTGCAAAATTAAAGCACATGGTATTGGGGGTAATGTACTGACGTGGATAGAGAACTGGTTGGCAGACAGGAAACAATGAGTAGGAATAAACGGGTCCTTTTCAGAATGGCAGGCAGTGACTAGTGGGGTACCGCAGGATTCAGTGCTGGGACACCAGCTATTTACAATATACATTAATGATTTGGACGAAGGAATTGAATGTAATATCTCCAAGCTTGCAGATGACACTAAGCTGAGTGGCAGAGTGAGCTGTGAAGAGGAAGCCAAGAGGTTGCAGGATGACTTGGACAGGTTAGGTGAGTGGGCAAATGCATAGCAGATGCAGTACAATGTGGATAAATGTGAGGTTATCCACTTTGATGGCAAAAACAGGAAGGCAGAATATTATCCGAATGGTGATCGATTAGGAAAAGGGGAGGTGCAACGAGACCTGGGTGTCATGGTACATCAGTCATTGAAAGTTGGCATGCAGGTACAGCAGGCTGTGAAGGCGGCAAATGGCATGTTGGCCTTCGTAGCGAAAGGATTTGAATATAGGAGCAGGGAGGTCTTACTGCAGTTGTACAGGGCCTTGATGAGGCCACACCTTGAATACTGTGTACAGTTTTGGTCTCCTAATCTGAGGAAGGACATTCTTGCTATTGAGGGAGTGCAGCTAAGGTTCACCAAACTGATTTTCGGGATGGAATGACTTACATATGAAGACTGACTGGATCGACTAAACTTATATTCACTGGAATTTAGAAAAATGAGAGGGGATCTCATAGAAACATAAAATTGACAGGATTGGACAGGTTAGATGCAGGAAGAATGTTCCCGATGTTGGGGAAGTCCAGAACCAGGGGTCACAGTCTAAGGATAAGGGGTAAGCCATTTAGGACCAAGATGAGGAGACACCTCTTCACTCAGAGAATTGTGAACCTGTGGAATTCTCTACCACAGAAAGTTGTTGAGGCCAGTTCGTTAGATATATTCAAAAGGGTGTTAGATGTGGCCCTTACAGCTAAAGGGATCAAGGGATATGGAGAGAAAGCAGGAATGGGGTACTGAAGTTGATCATATTGAATGGTGGTGCAGGCTCGAAGTTGCCGAATGGCCCACTCCTGCAGCTATTTTCTATGTTTCTATGAAAGGGAAATCATGTTTGACAAATTTGCTGGAGTTCTTTGAGGATGTAAGGAGCAGGGTGGATAAAGGGGAACCAGTCGATGTCATGTATTTGGATTTCCAGGAGGCATTCGATAAGGCGCCACATAAAAGGTTACTGCACATGATAAGAGCTCATGGGATTGGGGGGCAATATATTAGAATGGATAGAAGATTGGTGAACTAACAGAAAACAGAGTCAGGATAAATGGGTCATTTTCCAGTTGGCAAACGGTAACTGGTGGGGTGCCACAGGGATCGGTGCTGGGGCCTCAACTATTTACAATCTATATTACTTAGATGAAGGGACCGAATATAATGTAGCCAAATTTGCTGATGATACAACGATGGGGGGGAAGAAAGTTGTGAGGTGGATGCAAAGAATCTGCGAAGGGATCTAGATAGGCTAAGTGAGTGGGCAAAAATTTGGCAGATTGAGTTTAATGTGGGAAAATGTGGGGTTATCCACTTTGGTAGGAAAAATAAAAAGCAAATCATTATTTAAATGGGGAGAGATTACAAAATGCCACAGTGCAGAAGGATCTGGGGGTCCTTGTACATGAAAACAAAAAGTTAGCATGCAGGTACAGAAAGTAATTAGGAAGGCAAATGGAATGTTGGCCTTTATTGCATGGGGGATGGAGTATAAAAAGAGGGAAGTCCTGCTCCAACTGTACAGGGCATTGGTGAGGCCACACCTGGAGTACTGCGTACAGTTTTGGTCTCCTTATTTAAGGAGGGATGAGGATTTGCATTGGAGGCAGTTCAGAGAAGGTTCATGAGTTTTATTCCTGAGATGAAGGGGTTGTCTTATGAAGAAAGGTTGAGCCTATACTCATTGAAGTTTAGAAGATAGAGAGGTGATCTTATTGAAACGTATACGATTCTGAGGGGGCTTGACAGGGTAGATGCAGAGAGGATGTTTCCCCTCGTGGGTGAATCTAGAACTAGCGGCCATAGGTTTCAAAATAAGGGGTTGCCCATTTAAAATGGAAAAATGAGGAAGAATTTTTTCTTCTCAGGAGGGTTTTGAATCCTTGGTATTCTCTACCCTAGAGCTGTGGAGACTGGGTCATTGAATATATTTAAGGTGGAGATAGACAGATTTATGAACAACGAGGTAGTCAAGGGTTATGAAGAGAGGGTAGGGAAGTGGAGTTGAGGCCAAGATCAGATCAGCCATGATCTTATTGAATGGTGGAGCAGGCTCGAGGGGCCAGATGGCCTACTGCTGCTCCAGATGTTGACTTGACAATTTTGTGTGTTTAGTGCAAGTTTGGATGCAATCCCCTGGCAGCTAGAAGAGATCTGTACAGTAGGTAATCCACCATGTTAACTGAAGGTAATATATAGATATACAACAAAAAAGTCCTATATAGTATTAAAAAGTTACTCGAACTTACCTGGATAAATTTAGAAAATTTTTGTGCATTTCTATACACCATCCTTATATATTTTAATTCATAAGATTCAAGTTGGAATTCAAATTGTAAAACGTGCAGTTCTGAAATGAAGCAATTGAAAGCAGTTTCAAAACAGTCACCCTGGTGGAAAAAAATAAGCAGATTAAATTTTACTTCATTAATACTAGTCTATTAGAATGGTAACTTCATCACTTACATGTCTTAAAAGGAATTGCATGTTCAGATTATCCCCCATTTTTAATTTAATTGGTAATATTTCTGAGAAAGATTAATAAATGAGTGAATTGATGACTTGTTCCAGTCTGTGCCACCTCACCATTTAGTCGTTCAATCAACTGTAAGTGACAAGACAGAATTACAAGTGATATATGGACGGCAGTAAAGTTTTATAGACAGTTTCAAACCTGCCATTGTACTAAAGAATGGGCAGGGATATAGTTCAGACTGACCAGATCTGAATCTATGCAGCTTGGAATCAAACTGAAAAATAAATGAATTCAGAAAGCATTTCTAAGTGTACTCTAGGCAAAAATGTTCACATGACAGGAACCAAATACGATCGTTATTTTTAATATCTAGCTTCTGCAACCAACAATTTAATTGCTTCAGTGTTAAAGTCAAAGTATTTGTTAAAAACTAGCTGAGGCAATATTTAAAAAAGGAGAATGCTTGGGGAATATTTTTCCCACAATTTTCTTTTTCTCTCCTCTTAAAGACACCAACTCCTGATGTACAAATCCACATACATAGCAGACCTCCAGTACCTTGCCCAATTCCTCATGTGTGAATAGTCTGGCCTTCTTCAAATCAAGGGATATGGGGATAGTGCAGGAAAGTAGAGGCAAGGTAGAAGGATCAGCCATGATCTTACTGAATGGCAGAGCAGGCTCGAGGGGCCGAATGGCCTCCTCCTAATTCTTATGTTCTTGTCTATCTGAATGACGGCATCGTTGCTGCAGAGTAGTATGAATTATGAGACAAATCAGTTTCAATGTTGGGGAATCACCAAGTATTTCTCCTGTTATAAAACCAGTTAACGTCCAAATATAAAATCAACTTTGTGTCAGGAAGTGGGAATTTCATTGCACTATACTATACTATGCAGGTGGCTACAAATAGCCACATTACAGCCAAATGGGCAACTCTAAGACGGGATGGACAATAGTATATCCTTAGAGCAGGGAAGGTTGAAAGAAGATTTGATAGAGGTGTTCAAAATCATGAGGGGTCCAGACAGAGCAGAGAGAGAGAAACTGTTCCCATTGGCGGAAGGCTCGGCAACCAGAGGACACAGATTTAACGTGACTGGCAAACGAACCAAAGGTGACATGAGGAAAAAACTTAACGCAAGTGGTTCAGATATGGAATGCATTGCCTGAAAGGGTGGCAGACTCAATCACGGCTTTCAAAGGGGAATTGGATAAGTACCTGAAGGAAAATAATTTGCAGGGCTACAGGGATAGGGCAGGGCAATGGGACTAGCTGAAGTGCTCTTGCAGAGAGCCCGCTCGGGCTTGATGGGCTAAATGACACCCTACTCGCTCTCATCTGGAGGGAGGAGAGCATACTGGGAGATCTCAGAGGTGCAGTGATCGTGACCATCTTTAAAAAAGGGGACAAGTCCAACTGTGGCAACTACAGGGGAATCTCCCTGCTATCAGCCACTAGGAAAGTTATCGCTCGAGTTCTCCTCAACCGTCTTCTCCCTATGGCCGAGGAGCTCCTACCGGAGTCACAGTGCAGATTTTGTCCCCTATGGGGCGCAACGGACATGATCTTTGCAGTGCAACAGCTGCAGGAAAAATGCAGGGAGCAGCACCAGCCCTTATACATGGCCGCCTTCGACCTTACAAAGGCCTTCGACACCGTCAACCGCGTGGATCTATGGAGCGTTCTCCTCCGTTTTGGATGCCCCCAAAAGTTTGTCAACATCCTTTGCCTGCTCCACGACGACATGCAGGCCATGATCCTTACCAACGGATCCATTACAGACCCAATCCACGTCTGGACCGGGGTCAAACAGGGCTGAGTCATCGCTCCAACCCTGCTCTCAATCTTCCTCGGTGCCATGCTATACCTCACAGTCAACAAGCTCCCCACTGGAGTGGAACTAAACTACAGAACCAGTGGGAACCTGTTCAAACTTCTCAGTCTCCAGGCCAGGTCCAAGACCACCCCAACCTCTGTTGTTGAGCTACAGTACGCGGACGACACCTGCGTCTGCGCACATGCTGAGGCTGAACTCCAGGATATAGTCGAGGCATATGAAAGCTAAACATCCGTAAAGACAAAGGTCCTCCACCAGCCTGTCCTCGCCGCACAGCACTGCCCCCCAGTCATCAAGATCCACGGCGCGGCCCTCGACAACGTGGACCATTTCCCATACCTCGGGAGCCTCGTGTCAACAAAAGCAGACATTGATGCAGAGATTCAACACCACCTCCAGTGCACCCTTCAGCCGCTTGAGGAAAAGTGTGTTCGAAGACCAGGCCCTCAAATCTACCACCAAGCTCATGGTCTACAGGGCTGTTGTAATACCCACCCTCCTGTATGGCTCAGAGGCACGGATGATGTACAGAAGACACCAAGTCGCTGGAGATATATCACCAATGATGTCTCCGCAAAATCCTGCAAATCCTCTGGGAGGACAGGCGCACCATCAGTGTCGTCGTCCAAATTAACATTCCCAGCATTGAAGCGCTGACGACACTTGATCAGCTTCGCTGGGCAGGCCACATAGTTCGCATGTCAGGCACGAGACTCCCAAAACAAGAGCTCTATGCAGAGCTCCTTCACGGCAAATGAGCCAAAGATGTCAGCGGAAACGCTACAAGGACACCCTCAAAGCCTCCCTGATAAAGTGCGACATCACCACTGACACCTGGGAGTCCCTAGCCCAAGACCGCCCTAATTGGAGGAAGTGCATCCGGGAGGGCGTTGAGCACTTCGAGTCTCAACACCGAGAGCGTGCAGAGGTCAAGCACAGACAACGGAAGGAGCGTGCGGCCAACCAGTCCCACCAACCCCTTCCCTCAACGATGGTCTGTCCCACCTGTGACAGAATCTGTGGCTCTCGTATTGGACTGTTCAGCCACCAAAGAACTCACTTCAGGAGTGGAAGCAAGTCTTCCTCGATTCCGAGGGACTGCTTATGATGATGATAATATAACCATTCTAGGATTCTATATATATAGGTTGTAATTAATCCTGCCCCGCAGGAGAAATTGCCAATGTTCTTCACTTGGCAGTAAAGGTGCAATAGGTTCCAAATCCGGAATTCCGAAAACCGGAATTGTTCAGTTTTGCGCATAGCTGATGTAGTCATCCGGAATCATTGTCCGAATACCGGACATTTGAGGGGCAAAACCCCAAATCCGGCATGGATTCCAGACAAGAAAATAAAGTCTGAAATCGGGAATCGTCGATTGAATCCGTGCCGGATTTCGGACCTCGCCGCTCAAAACCCGGCACGGATTCGGTCGACGATTCCAGACTATTGATTTGCTTGTCTGAAATCTGGAAAAACCTAAAAACTAGAATGGACACCCTCCCGAGGATTCGGGACATTGTACCTGTAGTATGTTGGGCTCTGACACTTGGCTGGTCTCCAAGAGAATGCATTTGCAGTTCTGGATGTTGAATCCAGATCAGTCAACAACTAGTTATTCATTACTGGCTATGTTGATATATTTTGCCCTATCCAGGAACATTTAGAACACTTCAGTAAAATGACCAAACTAGTGGTTTAGAGGGGAAGAAATTTGACTTTCTAGTAAGTGATATGACAAGATCACAGATTATAGATCTAATTATACTTGGACAGTTCCTTATAAATGTGGACAAAGGAATTTGCACATGCACACACACTACAACCACTCTCCTTCCCCCATACACATACATCTCTTAGATAGGAGCCCAATGCTAGGACCTGATCAGTTTTATTATTCCATTAATTATTATTCCATTAGGCAACAAACTACACAATAAAAGAGCTTGTCTTAAAATAGTGCAGAAAATGATGGTATTCTTGTGGCAAATACTTACAGGTACATCTTCAGGAGTGTATAAATGTAATTCCTAAAAAAAGATTACTTTGATGAAAATACAAGAGTGTTACTCTTCTAAAATCTCTAATAAATCTTAAGTCATGTAGTAACCCCTTTATATTCATATGCAAGTACAATAGTGCAAGTAGAATTCTACCATCAGTACAAATAGAAATTACAATAACAGTTCTCTATTTTGATAGCTTTTTGAAACAATGGATTTGTTTAATAAGTGCTGACAACAGGACAGATGGTGGAGAGGTATAGCGAGAGGATATAGTGAAGGGAGGTAGTCAAATACTCTCCTCATTCTAACATCATACAACAGATGTAAAACATAGATACTTCAGACATATACATACACACCAAGTTGATCTCCCATGGCACTGCTCACGAGTAGTAATCTTTTATAAAGGAAGTGTGTTTGTTGAAGCATTGCTTATTGCAAATGGGACGAAATGGTTTGTGGTTGGGGTTTATTACATTTGAAAAAATTTGGAGGAAATATGAAAGTAGTTAAGATGATGGAGGAGTGAGGCATGGAGGGGTAGTGAGTAGTTCAGAAAAGAGTGAGTGATTGGGAAGTGGATTGTTAGTACTTAGGGAATCTAGTGGAGGGATGGGAAGGGGAACAAATAGGAATATGTGCAGGAAGTATTAGGGCAGAGTATTTAGGGATTAGAGTAGTGATAAATTTAGTTGGTGGTATCGAGTGATTAGAATTTGGTAGAGGGTAATCAATATGGAGGTGGTAGCAAATTTAGGATGTATATTGTGTAAGGTAGGTGGTGGTTTAGTGAAGAGGGCATGGGTAATAGTTAATTTTGGGTTAAAAACAGATTATTCTGCTTTCTCTCCACAGATGCTGCCTGACCCGCTGAGATTTCCAGCATTTTCTGTTTTTATTCCAGATTCCAGCATCCGCAGTACTTTGTTTTTGAGTTAATTTTGGGTAGTGGGTATTGGAGCATGGGGAGGTGGTTAGGAGCAAAGTGAAGGAATGGCAGGATGTGTAGAGGAGTATTGTGGCATCAGTGTGTGGTAGGTATGTAACTCAAAACAAATATATTTTGTGCATTGATCATTTTAAATGTTAAATTAGTGATGTAAAAACTGAGGCCATTTTCTTAGCATTGGAGTTTTTGGAGCTAGCAAAAGTGTTGGGATTAGAGTCACTGCTGATGTATAGAATGGAAGCATGTCAGAACGTGGGAAAGGAGTATAGGCAATGGTAATGGGTGAAAATATGAGGGCAACAACCTACAAATATCAGCAGGGACATTGGGGTGCCCCCCTCACAACAATTCCCCAATCAATTTGTCCTTTGTGACAAATTTCAACAAAGGATCCAACTGATTGGTTTTTCATACTTTTTTGGGGACTGGGCCCGATTAAAAAAACTCTAAACTTCTTACAACCTTCTGGTAGGGTTATGGATACTGCAAAACATATCTCTCTTCTGCTTCATTCATTTTTATTTCTCCTCTTTCACTCTGTTTTTTCACTTTGGTTTGTCGCTCTCTTCCTTTACTTTTGTTGCTCTTGTCTTTATCTTACATCTGCGCACAATTCCTGTCAACATTTTCCAGCTATAAATTCCTATGTCCACATTTATAATGGGCACTGCCTATGCAAACTGGTTACATTGTAACTGTACTCTTCCTGATAGGATGCAACTATTTTGTGACAAGTATAAAAAAATAATTTCATTATAAATGTGGACATAAGAATTTTTGCATGCACACACCCCCTATAACACCACCACCAACGCCCCCCACATCCCACAGATAGGAGACTAATGCTAGGACTGCAGTTAATACACAAGACTGTATGATCAGTTTTATTATTTAATTAGGCAATAAGCTATACAATAAAAGGATTCAACCTTTCAGTTTGATATATTAGTGCAGAAAATGATAGTGTTCTAGTGCTTAGTACTTACAGGTACATCTTTAGGAGGATACAAAAGTGATTCCTAAAAGAAAAAAATATATGCTTTAATGAAAATACAAGACAGTTAATCTTCTGAACTGTCTTTAATAAATCTTAATTGTGTAGTAACCCCTTTATATTCATATGCAAGTAAAATGGTAAATGTAGAATTCTACCAATTATTCCAAAATCAGTTACTAAAACGGTTTTCTACTGTGTTTTTTTTTTTAAAGACAGTGGTTTTGTTTAACAATGCTGACAACAGGATATGTTGTGGGAAGGTACAGTGAGAGGATAGTGAAGGGAAGGGAAGGAGAGCAAGAGACAGAGAGAGCGAGCCAGACACAGAGAGAGAGCCAGACAGAGAGAAGCCAAATAAAGACAGTTCAAAATGAGACGATTAAAACACCAAAAACATCTACTGATAGGTGAAAACGACCGCAGCACTTCTGGAAATGCTTTCGTGCACAGATTTAGAAGTCAGATTTCATTGTGCGGATTCATGAAAAAACAGATATGACAATGAAAATGAAAATAAATCAGACATAAGCATGATATTACTTATTAATCTTAAATGTAGTTCAACCTGCACACATAATGAAATATCCTGCCACTATATTGGGGGGGTGGGAGAAAGAGAGAAACCACTTGGAACCCTGTCCCTTTAAACATTTAGCATATAAAGGGGCTAACCTGTTAGATAGTCTCTCAACACCCCAGGCTACAAGGGCTTTGTGATTCACATCTCAGTTCCTGACTTGAGGTAGAGATTAAGGAAATTGAAACATACAAAATGAAGATGATACAAGGTACAAGAAGAAAAAGGAGGGAGATTGACTGTTTTTCCACATACAATGGGAAAGGAAGATCATAGTTGCTATCGGTGAATTAACAGCCTCCTTCAATAATTCACACCCACAAACAAAAGAGTTATTTCAAAGTAGTATAAAATGTTGGAAGGCCCAAGAGTTATTTTAGAGAATAAAGGTGACAAAGCACTTGTCAACTCGAACGGTTAAAGATTTAGGGAAGTATAATTGATCAAAACATTGCCTCAGCATCAATAGAATTGACTATGATTTTTCCGAGCAACTTTGGACCAGCTAATAAATGCACTCTTTAATTCAGTTAGCCTAATCTCGGTTTGCCCAAGGTCCTTAAATGGAAATTAAGAGTTTAGAAGAATGAGTAGTGATCTCATTGAAACATACAAAATTCTTACAGGGCTTGAAAGGCTAGATGTAGGGAGGATGTAGGGAGGATGTTTCCCTTGGCTGGGGAGTCCAGAACCAAGGTCACAGTCTCAGAATAAGGGGTCGGCCATTTAGGACTGAGATGAGGAGAAACTTCTTCACTCAAGAGGGTGGTGAATCTTTGGAATTCTCTAACCCAGACGGCTGTGGAGGCTCAGTCTTTGAGAATATTCAAGACTGAGATCGATAAATTTTTGGATATTAAGAGAATCAAGGGATATGGGGACAGTGCAGGAAAGTGGAGTTGAGGTAAATCAGCCATGATCTTGTTGAATGGCGGAGCAGGCTCAAGTGGCCTACTCCTGCTCCTAATTCTTATGTTCTTATGTTGCCCAAGGTCCTGAAATGAAAAATTGCCAAGCTTGGTAATGAAATTGTTTTTTGCTTGATGTAAATAGACTGAAAGGCATATGAGCAACAAACTATACTTCCTCCTCTGAGTACAAGCAGATAGTGGGTAAAACTACAGCACTGAAATATCCCTCATGATGAATGAAATTCAGACACAATAAGCAAGGAGCTCAATATTTTAGACTTAGATTTAACCCCAGTCCCCAGAGGTGAAGGGGTAATGTGTTACTCTATTGCACCACAGAGTCCACTGAAGAATAGCTTTTTAACCAATATGTAAAAAGTGCAGCGGTTGTGGAGAAACATTGAGAAAAATGTACGTATACAAGATGACCCAATTGCTAGTCAAAAATATTTTGGGAAAAAACAAATTCAAAAGCTTGGAACAATACAAATTACTGGAAAAAGTTGAAGCAGAAAGTTATTTAGAGGAATTAAAAGAAAACACACTTAGCAATGGGTCAGCCCAACACATTCAAATAAAATAGTGCTTTACCTAGACTTCACCCTCTCAGAACAGGCCAGATTCAATTTTGTTATTTATTTTTAAAATTCATCATTCCTAGATGAGAGTTTAACCATGTGACTTCCGCCACTATAGATCAACTTACATGAAATGCCCCAAATAATCTAACAGCTAATACTCCTCACTTGCTGCACTGCAGATGTTAAATCAACATTAACCCTTCTTAATTTCTCTTGATTGGTGCGGTCATACGTACATTTTTATGCTTGTCCTCCACTTGTTTCTAAAAAAGTTAAAAAGAACCTTCAATAAAATGAAGACAATTTTATATAGAATGACAAGTTAAATGGTTTTAGAAATACACTGAATACTAACTTGCATACTTATCACTATTGTTAAAATTTCATGCAACTCTGCTGATGTCTTCATTTTACTTGCATTATAATTGTTAGCAGCATCCGCTGTTGGTAGACTCACAGCAAGACTGCTGGGGAATGCAGAAAAAAAACACACAATTAATGAGAATATACAGCTAGCCTTTAGACTTTTCACATCCGTGAATCCAGCATTTCAACTACAAAGTTATAATTCTTCTAATTCATATGCAATTACTGATAACATATCGTAATGAAAAGCATTAAGTCGTTGAAATGAACTTTACATTGCATATCACTACAAGTTAATCACACTTAGACAGTTAAATCATCATTCTCCCCATCTACCCCCATTTTGAAGCAACATGGCAAATTTTAATACATTTTGGACACAAAAACATACAATTACTCATAGAAATTCCACCAAAAATGTCTGCATCTAAATACTATTATACATTTCCTATTTACATTTTTAAAACTTTTCCTGGATATGACAATCTCTAGAAGGAATCAAACTACAACAGTGTTGTCCAATACATTAGCCACATTGGGAATTCAAAAGTGGCTATTTGCATTTTTGATTAGTAAATAACAAATGAGCATTGGGGCATATGATCTCAATACCTGTATCTGCACAGTACATGCACTTTGAACTTTTTGTGCATGTGCTGATAAAGTGGCAAGACAAAAAGCAGTGTTTTTTTGATCGGTGTGTGTGTGCTTTATTTCCTTTGTTACTGCTCATTAGTTGCCTGCTAAAATGATGTGCAATATGGGTGAAAATGCTGGACTTCCACGGCATGGAAACACCAGGAACATTATATGGAGAGGGAAGCTGCTGTTGTGGTCAACTTAATTAGTCGGAATAATCGCTCCAGGCCAGAAGCAAGCAAGTCAGACCAATAACGAGCAACACTGACAGGACACATCATGGTAAAGGGCAAGCAGCTTGCAACCATGTTCTGGATGGAGAGGAAAGGCATCGCGTCAGGCGAGTCAACATTCTCAGCAATCACCCGGAAGTCAAAGTACCACTCAAAACTGGACAAAAACCCAGAAGTTGTGCAAGGATGTGTGGTGTCTGATCAATTTATGCCAGAATTCCAAACTTGCATTATGACAAAATAAACTCGAGTGGAAGTGTAGTGTATCAGGACTCCCAGCCGCCACGGAGCCCTGTAGAGATGCAACCATGTCCCTACAAGGCGAGCGGTAACTGACCCAGATGTCTATTGGGTTCTTCAAGAAATCAATGTTGGCCCTGAAATCCCTGTCGGAGGCTTCTTTCGGACGAACGCCTCCGACTGGAGAATTTTTACGAAAGTCCCTGGTGGTTCTGGAGGAGCCTGCGATTCCGTTGAGGCCTTCTCTTCCTGCGCTCTCCAGGTTCGGACGCAGAAGGTGCAATGTTACTGCACAACCAACCAATCAGGTACAGTATTCCACTGCTTTTGCATTAATAGCAATGAGAACTCCGTATCCACGAGTTCTCATTGTTATTAAAGAGAATAAAAACCAAAAACACACTAAATACCATAATGAAAAATAAAAAACACATCTCAGAATTAAAATTAATTGAAATTAAAGTTAATAAATGTCGGGGAAAAAAAATTCCAATTTAAAAAAAAAAGTTTTTAAATTATGGTTTAAAATAAACTTACTGTAGTCAGCAGGGTTTTTAAACAATTTTTTCAATTTAATTTTATGATGTTTGTGCGTGTTTTAAAACTCTTATGCATGTAAAAGTAGGCTATGCACCTGCTTTTATCAGGTGCAAGAGTTTTCAGGACATTTGCTGAGCAAGATATGGGTAAATACTACAATCTTGCCCATGTGAATTTCCTGAGCTTGACAGATCGGAAAAGCCAGTTTTCAGCTCATGCGCATTGTGCACTGAAAACTGACTTTTGCGATGCCTTCCCATGCCCGTACACACTCCATACGGACCCAGGGAGGCCAGAATTTCTGGGCCATTATAAATTACTGAGCATCTGAAGAGGGTACAAGAAGGGAACAACTTCCTGTCACTCTTGTTTGAAGACCTGTTGAAGCAACAAATAGAAATCCACCGAACTATAAGCTACCCACTGCGCTCTCTATAGCACATTGGCACAGAATATCCTCTACACGAGTTCTGCTGTCTTGATTCGCCCCAATCTCAAGCTGATTGCCTGACTTCAGTATTGAGTGCCAATCAGCTTGCTTCAACAGTTCATTGACAATGGTGCTGGAAAATGAAGATTAATGCACTGATGGTTGTTGAACCCTCTTCGCTTGACTTCTTTAACAGTAAAAACTTATCCTGACAAGCCCTTTGCTTTAAAGCGTGAACTGTGACAATGTGCTTCTTGCCAGAGGCTGGATTCTGAATGGCAATGATGTGGTCATTCTTCAAGGTAAAGTTACACTGACAAATGGTGCAATGTGCATTACATCACATTTCACTGGACAATCTTCAAGTTCTGCCTTAGTTTCCCATCAGATATTAACAGAGCAGTTTCTTGGTGAATTAAAAAGGGAATTACATAATTCACCTGTGTATTTTACGCCTCGGTCACCCGGTTCAACCTATCCCGGAACCAGTGCACCACAGTTATCAGCTCGTATGCCCCAATACTCGACGCAATAGATGAGGTCAAAGAGGAATTCTACTCCAGCCGCGAACAATCCCTGTCCAGAGTCCCTATGGATGACAAACTGATCCTCCTCGGGGACTTCAACGCCAGAATCGGTAAGGACACAGACCTCTGGGGAGGCGAGATTGGCAGAGTGTGGGTAGGGAAAACCAACTCCAGCAGTATCCTGCTCCTGACAAAATGCCCAGAAAATGATCTTATCACCAACACCTTGTTCCGCCAGAGGGACAAGTACAAGGCCTCATGGCAACACCTTCGCTCCAAGCAATGGCACCTGCTCGACGATGTCATCGTCCAAGCGAGGGACCGCAAGGACGTGCGCATCACTCGTGACATGACAGGAGATGCTGGACGGACCATCGCCTAATCCGTTCAGTCATCAACATTAATATAGCCCTAAAGCGGTGACAGCAACAGAAGCAATGCCGCAGAAAAATCGCTGGGGTACTCAAAGATCCAGTTAAGAGAGCCCTATACAGCCAGTGCCTCACCGCCAATCTGGCGACTCCAAGAAGCAGAGTGCTACAGTGCCTGGTCTGCCCTCCAGGTCACCATAACCAGCGCCTGCGAAGAGACGCTCGCTCACACCAGGAAACACCAAGACTGGTTTGACGAGAATGACCAGGAGATCCAGGAGCTAATAAACTGCAAGAATTTCTGCATTTCTGAACTTAAAGCAGCAACCCAATTCAGGAGCAGCAAAGCATCTTTACAGGTGGCTGAAGGCCGAGGTCCAACAAAAAACCCACGACCTAAAGAATAGATGTTGGGTGGAGAAAGCACAGGAGATCTAGCAGCCATGATGTGCGAGGATTCTTCACCGCAGTCAAGTCCACCTACAGCCCAAGCACCCAAGGCCCCACCCCACTGCTGGCCAAGAACGGGGAGACATTCATTAAGGACACCAAGACATCAGGGCCTGCTGGAAGATGCACTTGGAAGATCTCCTGCATCAAGACTTTGCCTTTGACACGAGTGTCCTCGACCCCATCCCGCAGCATGCTACCAGTCACCATCTCAGCAAAACTCCAGCCCTGCACGAGGTAGAAAAAGCCACCAGTCAGCTCAAGAACAAGACATCAGGAGCAGATGGAATCCCCGCTGAGGCACTGAAGTACGGCGGAGAAGCACTATTGGCACGAATGCATGACCTCCTCTCTCTTATCTGGAAGGAGGAGAGCATGCCGAGAGATCTCAGAGATGCCGTAATCGTGATCATCTTCAAAAAGGGGGACAAGTCTGACTGCGGCAACTACAGAGGAATCTCCCTGCTGTTAGCCACTGGGAAGGTCATCACTAGAATCCTCCTTAACCATCTTCTCCCTGTGGCTGAAGAGCTCCTCAGAGTCACAATGCAGATTCCATCCACTAAAGGGTACAACGGACATGATCTTTACCACGTGACAACTACAAGAGAAATGCAGAGAACAGCACCAATCCTTGTACATGGCCTCCTTTGACCTCACAAAGGCCTTTGACACCATCAACCGTGAGGGACTATGGAGCATCCTCACCCATTTCGGCTACCCCAAAAAGTTTGTCACCATCCTCCGCCTGCTCCACGACGACATGCAAGCAGTGATCCTGACCAACGGATCCACCACAGACCCAATCAACGCCCGGACTGGGGTCAAGCAGGGCTGCGTCATTGCGCCAATGTTCTTCTCGATCTTCCTCGCTGCAATGCTCCATCTCACTCTCAACAAGCTGGAGTAGAACCAAATGATAGAACCAATGGGAACCTGTTCAACCTTTGGCATCTCCAGGCTAGATCCAAGGTCGTCCCATCCTGTGTCATCGAGTGTCCTTGAAACGTTTCCCCTGCCCACATAGGGCTCGCTTGCCGTGTAGGAGTTCAGAGTAGAGCGCTTACTTTGGGAGTCTTGTGTCGGGCATGCAGACAATGCGGCCCGCCCAATGGAGCTGGTTGACTGTGGTTAGTGCTTCAATGCTGGGGATCAACACTGACGGTGCATCTATCCTCCCAGTGGATTTACAAGATCTTGCGGAGGCGGACGACGCTTGCATCTGCAGAGGCCAAACTCCAAACTATTGGCAACATCTTCACTGAGGCGCACGAAAGCATGGACTGTACACATCCATAAGACAAAGGTCCTCCACCAACCTGACCCCGCCTCACAGCACTGGCGCCTAGTCATCAAAATCCACAGCACGGCCTTGGACAACGTGGACCATATTCCACACCTTGGGAGCCTATCAGCAAGGGCAGACATTGACGACGAGGTCCACAGCTGCCTCCACAGTGCACCAGCGCAGCCTTTGGTCGCCTGAGAACGAGAGTGTTTGAAGACCAGGACCTCAAATCTGGCACCAAGTTTATGTTCTACAGGGCAGTAGTGATACCGCCCTCCTATATGGCTCAGAGACTTGGACCATATACAGTAAACACCTCAAAGCACTGGAGTAGTACCACCAGCGCTGCCTCCGCAAGATCCTGCAAATCCACTGGGAGGATAGACACACCAATGTCAGTGTTCTCGCTCAGGCCAAATCCCCAGCATCGAAGCACTGACCACACTCGACCAGCTACGTTGAGCGGGCCACATCGTTCACATGCCCAACACAAGACTCCCAAAGCAAGCGCTCTACTCGGAACTCCTACACGGCGAACGAGCCCCAGGTGGGCAGAGGAAACATTTCAAGGACACCTTCAAAAGCCTCCTTGATAAAGTGCAACATCCCCACCAGCACCTGTGAATACCTGGCCTAAGACCGCCCCAAGTGGAGGAAGAGCATCCGGGAGGGCGCTGAGCACCTCGAGTCTCGTTGCCAAGAGCATGTAGAAATCAAGCGCAGACAGCGGAAGTGGCGTGCGGCAAACCAGATTCCCCACCCACCCTTCCCTTCAGCCACTGTTTGTCTCACCTGTGACAGAGACTGTATTTCCAGTATTGGACTGAACAGCCACCAGCGACTAACTTTGAGAGTGGAAACAAGTCTACCTCGATTTCGAGGGACTACCTATGATGATGATTACTCCTCGGAGAGTCAGAGACTGGTGTCAAGATTGGGAACTCAGCCTGGATTTTTTTTTGTTAAGCTAAAACTCACAGCCAGCAACAACTTAGAAAATAAATTGGCAGGGTGGAATCCCGAGACTCAGCTTTTCTATCGACTACAGTAAAGGTGTGCAGGTACAGTGTTACTTTTTAATGTGTTTGTTCATGGGATGTGGGCGTCGCTGACAAGGCCAACATTTATTGCCCGTCCCTAATTGCGCTGGAGAAGATGGTGAGCTGCCGCCTTGAACCGCTGCAGTCTGTGTGGTGAAGGTACTCCTACAGTGCTATTAGGCAGGGAATTCCAAGATTTTGATGCAGCAACAATGAAGGAATGGTGATATACTTCCAAGTCAGGATGGTGTGTGACTTGGAGGGGAATGTGGTGGTGGTGGTGTTCCCATGCGCCTGCTGCCTTTGTCCTTCTAGTTGATAGAGGTCACGGGTTTGGGAGGTGCTGCCAAAGAAGCCTTGGAGAGTGTCTCAGTAGAAAACAGCAGCTGCTGAAACATTTGAGAGAGAGTATTACCACTGGCTCACTGCCCCAAGCTTAATTTTCATTTCCTCAGTCTCGGTAGAGAAGGCTGCCAGTCGCTGCTTATCAATATTGGTAGAGAGACAGGATCCTGCAAACTATCCAATTTTCCTTGTTGTCACCTCTTTCTCTGCCGACACCAGGGAGGAATTTTTTTTTTATAAATACAACCTATCCTTAGTTTTCTTCAGGTCTGGCATTGTCTCATGTATTTAGATCTAGGACCTCTAGCTCATGCATTGATTCCTTTTGCTATGTCCTGGTAAGCTTGTTGCAGCAACTGTTTCTCTGGAAGGTGCCCTTCTGTACCACATTGGACAATCATCTCCTCTAGCGTTGAATCATCAAAATTAGTGCTGTGTGGGGGAAATGCCTCCATTTCAGCTTTACTGCATAAATCCCGACAGGTGAAAATAAGGTTGTTTATTTAAGAGTAGGCATATACAGATTATTAAATAGAATAAGCTAGTTGGCATTATATAAGAATATAATGGCCCAGATTTTACAGTCAGCAGCAAATGAACAGCATTCACCATTCATTATGCTTACATTTGCTGAGAGTTTCTGTGGGCACACTGCGATTTGCAGTTATCAGACAGTCAAAACAGTGCGGCGCCCTCTACAGGGGATCTGGGACCTGCGTGAACAGGAAAAACAACAGTGTGCCTCTTCAACCAATCAGAAGAATCGTTACTGAGCCACTAAAGCTAGAAAAGCAAGTTAGAATATTTAATTCAATGTAAAATCAAGTACAGAAAGCAAAATAAATAGATGTGATTGATCTCTCTCTCACACAAACAGACAAAGAAAAAGTTTTAAAGTTTTTAATTCTTTTTAAAACAAACAATAATTAAAGTCCAAAGTACTGATACTCCAGACTTGTAAAAGTAAATTTTCAGTGCTAGAGAGGTTGTTTGGCAGTAATTAAGACTCATCACATCATTAAAAATTCACTTACACCTGAATGGACAAGCCCTAACCTTTTCTGGTGTGTTTCGTGGGTATCTAGTGGGCAAGTATCTCAACTTTAAGCCCTTCATGTATTTGAATACCAAGCCTCTCGGTGAGGTGTAGTGCAGCTTGTGAAGGATCAGGGCAGAGCGAACAGCAACTTCCTGATTTCCGCATTTAACTGTGCATGTGCGAACGCCGAAAGTTGTTTGATTTATTCCTTAATAACGATGAGTGCTGATAGTCTCACCATTATTCTTACTACAAAATGGGGGATATTATTGAGAGTTTAAAAACACACTAGAGACAAAAAGATTCCAGACAGGGTTTTTTTTTTAAAAAAAAGATCGCTGCAGGCGCAAGTATGAAAAAGTTAGTCTAGACAAGAGAATAAATTTCCTTTGCAATTAAATATTGAAAGAGATTAGACAGCAAAAAGACGTGAACAAAGTATAGAAGTTGTTCCAAGAGGAGCACACGAGGTAGTGAATGAGATAATACCCACATCTGTCTTAGTAATGAAATATGCAAGAAGATATTCTGAATCTAAAAAAAGGGGAATTCTTCAATCTCTGAGGCTAGCGTAAGCAGCCGAGACATCTCCTGATGTATACCATTATTGGTACCCATGTATCATATATACTGCATGTAGGGGGTTACATTTTATTATCTTGACCTGATTTAATAACTAATCAGATATTTTTGTGTTTCTTTATTCCTTGAACTTGTATCGGAGGTAAAGGATGCACGATAATATCCTATACCTCAATAAGTGCAATCGGGATTATATAACAATATCCTAAAATCACTTAGTTAATATTTGACCTGAAACATTAAGGAATGCATTTTTCATTGTTAAAAAGTTATAAATAAATATTCAAGTAATGGTTTCCTTGAAAATGGCACCACTTGGGGACCCATGACAGATCAGCCCATTTAGCATGAACTGAACAGCAAACTTCACTGCAACAACCTCACCCTCACAAGAGTAGGTAAGTATGGGGATAAGGAGGGGAAGAAAAATAGGCAAGATAAACAAACATGAATTAACTCTACCTATCCCATGTCCAAAACCCCAATCCATAGTTTTGGACCGGACAAATGACTATTAACATTAACCCTAATTCACTGGATATGGAGCAACTAAAATGCAAACTGCACAAATTCAGTACATCGCAGAAGAAAACAGTATGAACCTAATACATGTAGCCTTTGATATTTATCAAAAACAATTATATTCTGGAAAACTTCAGCTGTTCAGTCTTCTTGTGACTTCAAGTGGAGAACTCTGTACAGCTGATAATAAATGGTTACCCTCCTGCAATCTGACGCCGATTGCAAACTGAACAAAAATATATTTTTAGCACTTTGCTACTCAGCACATGGTTTAGTTCCATACTTCTCTACACACATCGATGTGTTTAAACATTAGGGGGCTGAAATTCTGATGGGTCTGTTCTGCTGCCACAAATGCAGTAAGCGGGAATCACAACCACCCAAATGGAATGCTGCAGATCATGGGAGATGGGATAATTTATTTGTTCGGGGCTGGCAACTCTTGCCTTTAAGAACACATCAGTGATAGTGTTGTGGAGCCAGCTCCCCGATCTGTCTTCTAAGCATTTGCTGGAGAGGTGAATGGTAAATGCAGAATCTAATCTTCTACTAAACTTGGATAACTAGGTTGTGAAAACAAATAGTAACAATCCAATTCCAAGAAAGCAATTAAGCAACTACAAGTGTGTTGATAATTGGTAGAATTTATGTCTGAATGCCTTTGGATTTCTGTTGGTATTTTCTTTTTAAATATTTACATGGTGCATATGATAGCAGTTGAAGTTGCCTTATCTGGAGTGAATACCCCTGAAGTACTGCGCGCACCATTTAACATGTCAAGTAAAAATAGGGTCTAGGCTAGAGCCTTTAGAAATTTTATAAACCTTTGATAAAAATGTCACTTCGCTGGTATCCACTTCATGGATTGAGCATCCCTTCAGCCTATTGAGAGAAATAGACGTCCCGGAATTTCCTTGGAGCTGCTCCTGCTCTGCTGCCAGAATTTTGCTGGAAGTGTGGCAGAAACCATGTTTAGCTGCATAAAACAGGGTTTCCACTGCACTTTATACAATGAGTAAATGACTCGAATGCCTGTAATGCGTGTAAATGAAGATATTTGCATGCACAATTAAAATAGTAACATTTGACAAAAAGTGAAGTGCAGTAAATATTATATACAATAATGTGCTCTATTAATATACATTGGTCAATTGGATGCACTCAGTTCATAAATTTGAGATTGACCTGTAAATCGTGGTCAGTTTTTGCGCTCATCGGTGAAAGATGTCACGTGTTGGAGAATAGAATCTTTTACCACCCAGTGATAGCAACAATCACGCTCCTTCTCTGTCCCAATATGGTTTATCACACAGATGCTCCGGGAGCAGACAGGAGTTCAGGAGTTTCTGCAACTGTGACTATTGAATCCCCTACAACTATAGCTCTTCCATTCTTTTTCCTCCCTCCGTGCAGCTGAGCCAACCATGGTGCTGTGGTCTTGGTTCTGGCTGCACTCCCTAGAGGTAGCGTTGCCCCCACCAGTACTCAGAAGAGAATACCGGTTGGAGAGCGAGATGGACTCAGGGGATTCTTGCACTACTTGGCTAGTCCCCCTCTTCTGTCTGGCGGTCACCCACTCCCTCTCTGCCTGCACACTATAAGCTGTGGGGTGACCACCTCTAGAAACAAATTTAAAAGCTCTTTGTCTAAATGCACGTAGCATTCGTAACAAAAGAGGAGTTGACAGCACAAATAGATACAAATGGGTATAATCGGATAGCCATTCCTGAGACGTGGTTGCAAGGTGACCAGGACTGGGAACTAAATATTCGGGGGTGCGTGACAATTCGGAAGGACAGACAGAAAGGAAAAGGAGGTGCGGTAGCACTGTTAATAAAGGACGGGATCAGTGCGTTGGTGAGATATTGGCTCAGAGGATCAAGAGGTTGAATCAGTTTGGATGGTGATAAGGAATAATATAGGGAAAAAGTCGCTGGTGGGCATAGTCTATAGGCCTCCTAACAGTAGCTACACTGTTGGATGGAGTATAAATCAATAAATAATGGAGGCATGTAATAAAGGAACGGCAATAATCATAGGTGATTTTAACCTTCATATTGATTTGGCATATTTGGCCAGGGTAGCCTGGAGGAGTTGTTCATAGAGTGTATCTGGGATAGTTTCCTTGAACAGTACGTTGCAGAACCAACCAGGGAGCAGTCTATCTTAGATCTAATACTGTGTAATGAGGCAGGATTAATAAATGATCTCGTAGTAAAAGATTCTCTAGGAATGAGTGACCATAACATGGTTGAATTTCAAATTCAGTTGGAGAGTGAGAAAGTTGGTTCTCAAACCAGGGTCCTAAGCTTAAATAAAGGAGACTACAAAGGTATGAGGGTAGAGTTGGCTAAAGTGGACTGGGAAAATAGACTAAAGAATGGGACGGTTCACGAGCAGTGGTAGACATTTAAGGGGACATTTCATAACTTGCGACAAAAATATATCCCCAGTGAGAAGGAAAGACTAAGAAGGGATAACCATATGTGGCTAACTAAGGAAATAAGGGAGGATATCAAATTGAAAACAAAGGCATACAATGTGGGCAAGACTAGTGGGAGGCTGGAGGATTGTGAAATTTTTAAAAGCCAGCAAAGAACAACTAAAAAAAAATGGAGGGGGAAGATAGATTATGAAAGTAAACTAGCACAAAATATAAAAACAGACAGTAACAGTTTCGACAGGTACATAAAAAGGAAAAGAGTGGCTAAAGTAAATGTTAGTCTCCTGGAGGATAAGATTGGGGAATTAATAATGGAGAACAGGGAAATAGCAGAAACATTCAACAAATATTTTGTATCAATCTTCATGGTAGATGACACTAAAAACATTCCAATAGTGGATAATCAAGGGGCTATGGGTAGGGAGGAACTTAATACAATCACCATCACTAATGAAGTAATATTAGGAAAAATAATGGGACTAAAAGGCAGTCACGTCCCCTGGAGCTGATGCCTTACATCCTAGGATCATAAGAGAAGTAGCTGCATTGGTTGTAATTTACCAAAATTCCCTGGATTCTGGGGTGGTCCCAGCAGATTGGAAAACTGCAAATGTAACGCCCCTATTTAAAAAAGGAGACAGACAAAAAGCAGGAAACTATAGACCAGTTAGCCTAAGATCCTTCGTCGGGAAAATGCTGGAGTTCATTATTAAGGAAGCAGTAGCGGAACATTTGGAAAAGCATGATTCAATCAATCGTGCCATGCTCCTCCGTGCTATGTGGGAACTCAGGGACGCTTCCAGTGTCTCCGACGACTACATATGCGGGAAGTGTATCCTGCTGCAGCTCCTGACAGACCGCATTGCGGCACTGGAGCTGCGGGTGAATTCACTCTGGAGCATCCGCGATGCTGAAGATGCCATGAATAGCACGTTTAGTGAGTTGGTCATACCACAGGTAAAGGTTACACAGACAGATAGGGGATGGGTGGCCAACAGGAAGAGCAGTGGAAGGAAAGTAGTACAGAGGTCTCCTGCGGCCATGCACCTCCAAAACAGATACACCGTTTTGGGTACTATTGAGGGGAATGACTCATCAGGGGAGGGCAGCAGCAGCCAAGTCCATGGCACCATGGGTGGCTCTGCTGCACAGGAGGGCAGGAAAAAGAGTGGGAGAGCTATAGTCGTAGGGGATTCTATTGTAAGGGGAATAGACAGGCATTTCTGCGGCCGCAGTCGAGACTCCAGGATGGTATGTTGCCTTCCTGGTGCAAGGGTCAAAGATGTCTCGGAGTGGTTGCAGGACAT
Source organism: Pristiophorus japonicus (assembly GCF_044704955.1). NCBI lineage: Eukaryota > Metazoa > Chordata > Chondrichthyes > Pristiophoridae > Pristiophorus > Pristiophorus japonicus. Next base: position 332,409,504 of record NC_091978.1, read on the forward strand.
TTTGGAGGGGGTGGGTGAACAGCCAGTTGTGGAACTGTATATAGGTAAAAAATGGGATGAGGTCCTACAAGCTGAATTTAGGGAGCTAGGAGTTAAATTAAAAAGTAGGACCTCAAAAAGGTAGTAATCTCAGGATTGCTACCAATGCCAGGTGCTAGTCAGCGTAGGGATCGCAGTATAGCTCAGATGAAAACGTGGCTCGAGGAGTGGTGCAGAAGGAAGGGATTCAAATTCCTGGGACATCGGAACCGGTTCTGGGGGAGGTGGGACCAGTACAAACCGGACGGTCTGCGCCTGGGCAGGACCGGAACCAATGTCCTAGGGGGAGTGTTTGCTAGTGCTGTTGTGGAGGGAGTAAACTAATATGGCAGGGGGATGGGAACCTATGCAGGGAGACAGAGGTAAGTAGAATGGGGGCAGAAGCAAAAGATAGAAAGAAGGAAAGTAAAAGTGGAGGGCAGAGAAACCCAAGGCAAAAATCAAAACGGGCCACATTACAGCCAAATTCTGAAGGGGCAAAGGTGTGTTAAAAAGACAAGCCTGAAAGCTCTGTGCCTCAATGTGAGGAGTATTCGGAATAAGGTGGATGAATTAACTGCACAGTCAGCAATTAATGAATATGATATAATTGGCATCATGGAGACATGGCTCCAGGGTGACCAAGGCTGGGAACTCAACATCCAGTGGTATTCAATATTCAGGAAGGATAGATAGAAAGGAAATGGAGGTGGGGTAGCGTTGCTAGATAAAGAGGAAATTAATGCAATAGTAAGGAAGGACATTAGCTTGGATGATGTGGAATCTGTATGGGTGGAGCTGCAGAATACCAAAGGGCAGAAAACGCCAGCAGGAGTTGTGTACACACCACCAAACAGCAGGAGAGGCGTTGGGGACAGTATCAAACAAGAAATTAGGGATGCGTGCAATAAAAGGTACAGCAGTTATCATGGGCGACTTTAATCTACATATAGATTGGGCTAACCAAACTGGTAGCAATGCGGTGGAGGAGGATTTCCTGGAGTGTATTAGGGATGGTTTTCTAGACCAATATGTCAAGGAACCAACTACAGGGCTGGCCATCCTAGACTGGGTGATGTGTAATGAGAAAGGACTAATCAGCAATCTTGTTGTGCGAGGCCCTTAGGGAAGAGTGACCATAATATGGTAGAATTCTTTATTAAGATGGAGAGTGACACAGTTAATTCAGAGATTAGGGTCCTGAACTTAAGGAAAGGTAACTTCGATGGTATGAGATGGGAATTGGCTAGAATAGACTGGCAAATGATGCTTAAAGGATTGACAGTGGAAAGGCAATGGCAAACATTTAGAGATCACATGGATGAACTTCAACAATTGTACATCCCTGTCTGGAGTAAAAATAAAATAGGGAAGGTGGCTGAACCGTGGCTAACAAGGGAAATTAAGGATAGTGTTAAATCCAAGGAATAGGCATATAAATTGGCAAGAAAAAGCAGCAAATCCGAGGACTGGAAGAAATTTAGATTTCAGAAGAGGATAAAGGGGTTAATTAGGAGGGGGAAAAGAGAGTATGAGAGGAAGCTTGCAGGGAACATGAAAACTGACTGCAAAAGCTTCTATAGATATGTGAAGAGCAAAAGATTAGTGAAGACAAACGTAGGTTCCTTGCAGTCAGATTCAGATGAATTTATAATGAGGAACAAAGAAATGGCAGACCAGTTGAACAAATACTTTGGTTCTGTCTTCGCAAAGAAAGACACAAATAACCTTCCGGAAGTATTAGGGGACCGAGGGTCTATTGAGAAGGAGGAACTGAAGGAAATACTTATTAGGCAGCAAATTGTGTTAGGGAAGTTGATGGGATTGAAGGCTGATAAATCCCCGGGGCCTAATAGTCTGTATCCCAGAGTACTTAAGGAAGTGACCCTAGAAATAGTGGATGCATTGGTGATCATTTTCCAACAGTCTATTGACTCTGGATCAGTTCCTATGGACTGGAGGGTAGCTAATGTAACACCACTTTTTAAAAAAAGGAGGTAGAGAGAAAACAGGTAATTATAGACCGGTTAGCCTGACATCAGCAGTGGGGAAAATGTTGGAATCAATTATTAAAGATGAACTAGCAGCACATTTGGAAAGCAGCGACAGGATCGGTCCAAGTCAGCATGGATTTATGAAAAGGGAAATCATGCTTGACAAATCTTCTGGAATTTTTTGAGGATGTAACTAGTAGAGTGGATGAGAAAACCAGTGGTGTATTTGGACTTTCAAAAGGCTTTTGACAAGAACCCACACAAGAGATTGGTGTGCAAAATTAAAGCACATGGTATTGGGGGTAATGTACTGACGTGGATAGAGAACTGGTTGGCAGACAGGAAGCAGAGAGGCGGGATAAACGGGTCCTTTTCAGAATGGCAGGCAGTGACTAGTGGAGTGCCGCAGGGCTCAGTGCTGGGACCCCAGCTATTTACAATATACATTAATGATTTAAATGAAGGAATTGTGTGTAATATCTCCAAGTTTGCAGATGACATTAAGCTGGGTGGTGGTGTGAGCTGTGAGGATGACGCTAAGAGGCTGCAGGGTGAATTGGACAGGTTAGGTGAGTGGGCAAATGCAGCATAATGTGGATAAATGTGAGGTTATTCACTTTGGGGACAAAAACACAAAGGCCGAATATTATCTGAATGGCGGCAGATTACGAAAAGGGAAGGTGCAAGGAGACCTGGGTGTCATGGTACATCAGTCATTGAAAGCTGGCATGCAGGTACAGCAGGCAAAGGCGGCAAATGGTATGTTGGCTTTCATATCTAGGGGATTTGAGTATAGGAGCAGGGAGGTCTTACTGCAGCTGTACAGGGCCTTGATGAGGCCTCACCTGGAATAGTGTATTCAGTTTTGGTCTCCTAATCTGAGGAAGGACGTTCTTGCTATTGAGGGAGTGCAGCGAAGGTTCACCAGACTGGTTCTGGTGATGGCAGGACTGACATATGAGAAGCTGGATCGACTGAGCCTGTATTCACTGGAGCTTAGAAGAATGAGAGGGGACCTCATAGAAACATATAAAATTCTGACAGGACTGAACAGGTTAGATTCAGGAAGAATGTTCCCGATGTTGGGGAAGTCCAGAACCAGGGGACACAGTCTAAGGATAAGGGGTAAGCCATTTAGGACCAAGAAGAAGGGAAACTTCTTCACTCAGAGTTGTTAAACTGTGGACTTCCCTACCGCAGAGAGTTATTGATGCCAGTTCATTAGATATATTCAAGAGGGAGTTAGATATGGACATTAAGGCCCAAGGGGTATGGAGAGAAAGCAGGAAAGGGGTACTGAGGTGAATGATCAGCCATGATCTTATTGAATGGTGGTGCAGGCTCGAAGGGCCGAATGGTCTACTTCTGCACCTATTTGCTATGTTTCTAAGCAGAGTCAGCATGGTTTTATGAAAGGGAAGTCATGTTTGACAAATTTGCTGGAGTTCTTTGAGGATGTAACGAGCAGGGTGGATAAGAGGGAACCAGTGGATGTGGTGTATTCGGATTTCCAGAAGGCATTCGATAAGGTGCCACATAAGAGGTTACGGCACAAGATAAAAGCTCATGGGGTTGGAGGTAATATGTTAGCATGGATAGAGAATTGGCTAACTAACAGAAAACAGAGTCGGGATAAATGGGTCATTTTCCAGTTGGCAAATAGCGACTAGTGAGATGCCACAGGTATCGGTGCTGGGTCTTCAACTATATACAATCCATAATTAATGGCTTGGATGAAGGGACCAAGTGGAATGTGGTCAAGTTTGCTGATGTTACAAAGATGGGTTGGAAAGCAAATCGGGAGGAGGACACAAAAAATCTGCAAAGGGATATAGACAGGCTAAGTGAGTGGGCAAAAGTTGGCAGATGGAGTATAATGTGGGAAAGTGTGAGGTTATCCACTTTGGCAGAAATAATAGAAAAGCAAATGATAATTTAAATGGAGAAAAATTGCAAAGTGCTGCAGTACAGCGGGGGCCTGGGGGTCCTTGTGCATGAAACACAAAAAGTTAGTATGCAGGTACAGCAAGTAATCAGGAAGGCAAATGGGATGTTGGCCTTTATTGCCAGGGAGATGGAGTATAAAAGCAGAGAAGTCCTGCTACAACTGTACAGGGTATTGGTGAGGCCACACCTGGAGTACTGCGTGCAGTTTTGGTCTCCGTATTTAAGGAAGGATATATTTGCATTGGAGGCTGTTCAGAGAAAGTTCACTAGGTTCATTCCGGAGACGACTTATGAGAATAGGTTGAGTAGGTTGGGCTTATACACATTGGAGTTCAGAAGAATGAGAGGTGATCTTATTGAAACATATAAGATAATGAGGGGGCTCAAAAAGATGGATAGAGAGGATATTTCCACTCAAAGGGGAACCTAAAACTAGGGGACCTTGGCCCCAAGTTGCCACATGATTTGCTCCTGATTTTTAGGAGCAACTGGTGTGGAACGGAGTATCTTAGAAATTGGAATTCTCCACATTTAGTTTGCTCCAGTTCTAGTCAGGTAGAACAGTTTCACTTTGGAACAGAATTTATTTTTCAAAAGGGGGCGTGTCCGGCCACTTACGCCTGATTTCAAAGTTTCGTGAGTGAAAACTTACTCCAAACTAACTTAGAATGGAGTAAGAGAAGATTTTTGTATGCTCGAAAAAACCTTGTCTACACTTTAGAAAATCAGGCGTAGGTTACAAATCAGGCGTAGGGAATGGTTTGGGGGGGGTGGGGTGGGTGTTTAAAGGGAAGTTTACAAACATTAAACACTTCAGTTTTACAAATAAAGAGCCATCATCAATAAGAAATGATAAATACATCAATAAATCAATTTAAAAAAATTAATAATTTTTTTTTAAAATCAATAAATAAAACATTTTCTACTTACCGGCTGCAGCACCGGGAGCCCTCCAACAGCGTGCTGGGATGCCCCCCTCAGTGTGTCTCTGTCAGTGTCTATCTCTCTGTCTGTCTGTGTGTCTCTCATTCTCTGTCGGTCAGTGTCTGTGTTTCTGGGAGAGAGGGGGAGGGAAAGGAGATTTGGGGGGGGGGGGGGGGGGGAGAAGGGGAAGGAGATTGGGGGGGGTGGGGGGGGGGGGGTGAAGGAGAAGGGGGAGGGAGGCTGACCGGGCCGGGCCCGAGACTTCGGGCAGGGCCCGTCCCCAGCATCAGATTTACAGGTAGGTGGCGTTGCAGGGGGGGGGGGGGGGGGGGGGGGGGGGGGGGGAAGGTCGGTTCGGTTCGGGGGGAGGGAGGGGGTCAGGTCGGATCCAGTGGGGGGGGGGGGGGGGGAAGCGGGTGTTGGGTCCGGTCTGGGGGCTGGGGTGGGGGAGGGGCGGGTGTTGGGTCCGGTCCGGGGGGCGGGAAGCGGGAGTCGAGTCGGGTTGGGAGGAAGCAGGAGCTGGCCATGAGAGGAGCCTTATTCACACAGCCCCAGTGAGGCCATTCGGCCAGGGCTAGGGGCTGCGTGCTTCGGGTTCCTCCCAGTTTCGGGCGCCTGGAGCTACTGCACTTGCGTGCCCACTGTAGCACGCATGTGCAGAACTCCCAGCACTGTTTTCGGTGCAGGGTCCTAGCTCCGCCCCCTACAGCTCCTGTTGCGCTGCGCCGAGGGCCAGAGGACCTGCAGAGAGGTGGAGAATACGGAGGCTTTTTTTAGGCGCTCTTTGTGGCGCGAAAAACGGGCGTCCAGGTCGGGACTGCGCTGTTCTCGGCGCGGCTCGAAACTTGGGCCCATAGTCTTAGAATAAGGGGCTGCCCATTTTAAACTGAGATGAGTAGAAATTTCTTCTCAGAAGGTTGTAAATCTGTGGAATTCTCTGCCCCAGAGAGCTGTGGAGGCTGGGTCATTGAATATATTTAAGGCAGAGATAGAAAGATTTTTGAGCGATAAAGGAGTAAAGCATTATGGGGAGCGCACAGGGAAGTGGAGCAGAGTCCATGATCAGACCAGCCATGATCTAATTGAATGGCGGAGCAGGCTCGAGGGGCCAAATGGCCTACTCCTGCTCCTTATGTTATGTTCTTATGTTAGTGGGAATGTTCCTCTGAAGTTAGGGATACTTTCCATACCAGCCATTATTTCCCTCTTTATGAATAAGACTCACAGTTAATGTCAAATTAATTTTTCCTGTAACTCATGCCCACAGGAAATGGGTGCAGACTGCCCAAACCCATTTCAATTAGGATCCTTACCGAATACAGACAGACGACATTAATTGCAATTTACATTGGATCAGGGATTTCACTCGATGTAGAACCTAAATTAAAGATGCAAAAAAGTAGTTGCTCATCACAAAAATAACCAAATTTTAAACTTCTTTGCAAACGGGTTCCTTCCATACATTAGGACTGAATACCAGTGCTTATCTGCAGTGGATTATTTCTGCAAACAGCACTTTTTGTTTTGAGTCCCAAAATTGGCCAGCACATCATGCGGTGCATACCGGTCAGTGAATGTGCAACAATTGTAGCCATTTATACCATGCGGCCTCGTACCAATGATTTCCATCACGTTTTAATGACTGAATATCCATTTCTTGGGAAACTCTCCCACCACAATGAACTGAATACTTGCGATTTGACTACACTGTAGTTTAGAAAATCTGTACTAGAGGACCCAATAGCCTTCCGCCACGGACCCCATTACAATTTTGCATTTATGTAGAACTGCCTAATCCCGCCAGAGTCTAACAGCAGTTCTAGTCATCAGATCTTGTCGCCTTAAATTCAGAGGGTGCATCTGTTTCTATACTCTTGTGTACTTAAGGGACTAACAATTTCCCCTGCTTGCTGGATTTCACACTAACCCCTCTAAAACAACCAATATCTTTAGTTACAATTAAATATAAATTACAAAAATATATGTGTATTAGCAGATTTTCTGTGGTGGTACTCTGATTCAGATGATATGTTGTTTTGTAACAATAGGAATATTCAGGGAAAAAAATATTACGGGAAATAAGTGCAACACTTACATGAAGTGCATCCTGCACACAAAGATGTTTAATATATTATGTCTATAAAAGATCCATAATGGGTCAATTATTCTTTAGATTTTATGCAAGACTCTGAGGATGCAATGCACAAAATTCTAGCCTCGAGCAAAACAAACTCAGATGATATCTTGTAAAAAAATTCTTGATGCAGCAATTGTTAAACTGGCCATGGGAAATGAGGACAGTCCAGAGCTCGCATAAATGAAAGAGCAGTTCCAGGTTCAAGGAGGAAGTGAAACTGAGACTCGTCTCTGATCAGCAGACTTCAGAGGTTCTGCCTTCGGAGGTCAACTCTTTTGACATGGGGATTTCAGACCAACTCAAAAACATTTCATATACATTTGTACAATCGAAGAAAACTCATGGCAAAGATGCAAATGTTGTATGAAGATATGAACAATTTGCATTGTGACAAACACGCAAGCCTATACAATGAACCAAACAATGTATTTCAATTGAAGAAACATTAATAAAAAAAACAGATTTAATCTTTGGGCCAAAATACACAGCAAATGTAAAGAACTTGTTTGATGTTTTTGTGTCTTAATTAATAAAACAACATCAATGCATAGAACACACTCGCATATAAAAACCTAAATCAATTGATGCGTGGTACAAACTAATAAAAGAACAGGTGGTTAAGGAGAATAAACCACCGAGAAAGTCGGTTCTGCGTAACTCATTCATTTTTCAAACTGTATGTCCAATGTCACCGAGTGGCTTATTAAGTAAATCGTTAAGACCTTTTACGTATCTTTGATTTAAATAATAGGATTTATTGTTGTCAAAAATCTGAAACTACTCCATGGTCTTCGGACTGATTTCTCCACAGGATGGGTTTTCTACTGGAAAGTCACTGACTGCAACTGAGATATCTCTATTAAGAGCGAAGTAAAGTTTATATTCTCGCTCATGGACCAGCATCATAGGTAACCAACTATCCTATAGATTAGAGATAAGTGCAGAAATTAATAGGTGGAACTTATACAGCAAATGTCCAGATGGTACAATACAAGGCCCTTTAGTACTTTAATGTGTTTTATATAGTATTATTGCACATTTCATGATAAACAAGTATCCATAAATACAAAAAAGTTACCATAGTAAGAGCAGAGAAATCCCAGTCTCAGAGTGTATGAATGTGAAAATATGGCAGTTCAAACTAAGATGAAGGTAACAGTAGAAACAAACTCGCTTCACTTGCCTTCTCTGCAGAGAAAAAATAAAATTATACACGTAAAGAAATTGTGCAAAATTACTCTTTTTTCTTTAATGCCTCATTTTAATATTTAATAAGTAAAAAGCAACATTGACCTTTCTCACCGAAGAGAGAGAACTGCACGTCATAACTTTGATCCTAACCCAGCATCATCCATACATTATTCCTCTGCATCAGATGTACAACAGTTAATATATTTGACACACCAGTATATACAAAATAAAAACCTGTGCAGTTAACACATTAGTGTTTTCCATGTTGAATCCAGAATTAGTGCAAATACGAGGCAACAACCCAATCAGAACTAATATCGATAGAGCCAATGTAAATTGAAAATTAAACACAGTTTATTCTCATGGTTAGTGATCACTACCTATACCAATAGGACCGGTCTCTTAAAATAAACTGATAGGATTCCTGCACACTTCAGGAATTCTTTACTCCATATTATACATCTTTTACACTTCAGAAGACACATAAGCTATCATTTTCTGCTGTTTCTTTGTTACTGGATATAGAGCAGCCTAACCAGCAGTCCTTAAACAGAAAACTAAAGGTTCCTTTGAAAACGCCACAGAAGCCGTACTGGTACTGATTTGCCCACACACCACTGGGCACTCAGTGCCCCCCTCCCTCAGGATGACCTACCCCCCCCCATTAAGATCTCACTTCTGATTTTGCTCCGCAGAGGAGCTACTAAATTTCCAAATCTGCCCCCTCCCTCCCCCGCACAATCGTTGCGTGCTGCCAGCTTGTTATTCAAATTGAAATGAGGCCCGATGAAGATGGTTCGGGCCTCTCACTAATGCCATTGAGCCCATGGTGCAAACACTCTGCCCGCCACCCGCCTGAAGTGCCCTTCATATCAAAATTCTTCTCAGCATATTCTGCAACTTGCCATGAACAACATCATGGAAGTCCGCTAGTTCTATATATTTTTTTTAAAAACAGAAGATTGTAGGCAAAAAGGTTTGATCTTAAGACCTCCTAACCTTCATTGTACGAGGTATAGATTTTAATATTTTGTATTAGCAATATAGAGGCGCGAGTCATGAACTGTGAACTAAACCTAAATGTGTAGCATTTACTACAGAATAAAGGACACTTTAACTGATGTGTCCAAAATTATTGTAATTACAATTCACTGGTAACATCTAAATGTAAATGTAATTAGTACTGCTCAAAACTGCCCAGTAGTTAAGAGCTCAAGACTCAGTGCAGACATTTTCCAATAAAAAGCCAAAGTGTCCCAAACTCAAAACTCTAAAACATCGTAATTAAGGACTCAATTGCTAGACCTATTCTCCTTGCTACTTTCTCAGTGACATAGCCATTAAGAGATGAAGGAAGTGAAGGGTGAAGTAGTGGATAATGAGGGAATGGCAGAGATACTAATGATGTACTTTGCCTCAGTTTTCAGAAAGGAGGAGATATTGAAATTATAAAAGCCACCAGAGGTGGTAGTGAAACAGTTAGTGAAGCTTATTACATACAGAATTGGTTCTAAATAAGTTACTTCTAGCAAACAAATCAGTGGGACATGATGGCTTACATCCAAAAGATTCTGAGGGAAGTTAGAGAAGTAGCAGAGGAAACTCCAACTGTAATTTTCTGAAATTGCGTGGGAAGAAATATTTTTGCAAGAGGATTAGATTGTGGCCTTCTTCAAAAAAGATGACTGCGATAAGACAAGAAATTCTAAACCAGTTACTCTTAAGTCAGTTGTTGATAATCTACTGGAGTCTGTATTATGGGACAAAAGTACTAAGCACTTGGAGAAACACAAGTTAAATAAGGGTCAGTCAGCACAGATTTCTAAAATGCAGGTTTGTACTTGACTATGGTAATAGTGCTTTACTGACTAAGGTAACATCAGGGAAAAATAGACAAAAGTCAGAGCTAAAAGCACTATATCTGAATGCACGAAGCATTCACCACAAAATAGATGAATTAATAAAGCAGATATAAATTAGTAGGTTTGATCTAATAGGCATTTCGGAGACGTGGTTGCAAAGTAACCACAGTTGGGAACTAAATATTCCAGAATACTTTACTTTTAGAAGAGATAGGCAAAATGGAAAAGGAGGAGGGGTAGCACTGATAATAAAGGATGGGATAAAGACAGTAGAAAGGATCTTAGCTCTGAAAATCAAGAAGTACAATCAGTTTGGGAGGAGCTAAGAAATAGCAAGGAGCAGAAAACCTTGGTGGGAATTGTTTATTAGTCCCCAAACAGTAGTGGTAATGTTGGGCTCAGTATAAATCAGGAAATTAGAGGTGCATGTAACATAGGTAATACAATGGGGGACTTTAATCTACATATTGACTGGACAAACCAAATTTGCAGTAATAGTGTGGAGGATGAATTCATGGAATGTATACAAGATGGTTTTCTAGATCGGTATGTTGAGGAACCAACTAGAGAACAGGCTATTTTAGATCTAGTATTGTGCAACGAGAAAGAGTTAATTAATAACCTTGTAGTAAAGTGGCCCTTTGGGAAGAGTGACCATAATATATGATAGAATTAAGTTTGAAAGTAATTTAGTTAAATCGAAACTAGGGTCTTAAATTTAAACAAAGAAAATTATGTAGGTATGAGGAGAGAATGGCTAAGGTGGATTGGGAAACTACGTTAAAAAATTTGACGATAGACAAGCAATGGCTAACATTTAAATAATTATTACATAATTTACAACAAACATACATTCCTTTAAGGCACAAAAACCCCATTAGGAAAAGTGGTCTAACCATGGCTAACAAGAGAAGTTAAAGATAGTATTAGATCAAAGGAAGAGGCCTATAATGTTGCCATAAAGAGCAGTAAACCTGAGGATTGGGAGCATTTTAGAAATCAGCAAAAGAGGGCAAAGAAATTGATAAAGAAAGGGAAAATAGAATGAGTGTAAATGAGCGAGACACATAAAAACAGACTTTAAAAGCTTCTATAGGTTTGTAAAAAGGAAAAGATTAGCAAAAGTAAATGTGGGTCCCCTACAGTCTGAGACAGGAGAAATTATAATGTGGAATAAGGAAATGGCAGAGAAATTAAACAAATACTTGTGTCTGTCTTTACGAAAGAAGATACAAAAAACCAAGGGTCTAGCGAGAATGAGGAACTGAAAAAAATTAGTATTAGTAAAAAAAAGTATTGGAGAAATTAATGGGACTGAAAGCTGATAAATCCTCTGGACCTGATGGCCTACATCTGAGGGTTTTGAAAGAGGTGACTAGAGATAACAGATGCATTGGTTGTCATCTTCCAAAATTCCATAGATTCTAGAATGGTTGCTGCAGATTGGAAGGTAGCTAATGTAACCCCGCTATTTAAGAAAGGAGGGGGGAGAAAACGGGAAACTACAGACCTGTTAGCCTGACATCAGTAGTAGGGAAAATGCTAGAAACTATTATGAAGTACGTGGTTAACAAGGCACTTAGAAAATAACAGTAGGATTGGGCAGAGTCAATATGGATTTATGAAAGGGAAATCATTTTGACAAATCTGTTAGTTACAACCTCAAAAAGCTCTAACAGAATAGATATGGGGGAACCAGTGGATGTGGTGTATTTAGATTTTCAGAAAACATTCGATAAGGTGCCACACAAGAGGTTATTGAACAAAATTAGGGCTCATGGGATTGGGGTAATATACTCATATGGATTGAGGATTGGTTAATGGACAGAAAAGAGAGAGAGTAGGAATAAATGGGTCATTTTTGGGATGGCAGGCCATTACAAGTGGGGTGCAACAAAGATCGGTGCTTGGGCCCCAGCTATTCACGATCTACATCAATGATTTGGATGAGCGGACCAAATGTAATATATCCAAGTTTGCTGATGATACAAAGCTAGGTGGGAATGCAAGTTGTGAGGAGGATGCAAAGAAACTTCAAGGGGATATAGACAGGCTAAGCGACTGGGCAAGAACATGGCAAATGGAATAAAATGTGGAGATATGTGAATTTATCCACTTTGGTAGGAAAAAGAGAGGAGCAGAGTTTTTTTTTTTAAATGGTGAGAGATTGGGAAATGTTGGTGTTCAGAAGGACCTGGGTGTCCTTGTACACGAATCAATGAAAGTTAACATGCAGGTACAGCAAGCAAATGGTTTGTTGGCCTTTATTACAAGACGATTTGAGTGCAAGAGTAAAGACATCTTACTGCAATTATATAGGGCCCTGGTGAGACCGCATCTGGTGTATTGTGTACAGTTTTGGTCTTCTTACCTAAGGAAGGATATACTTGCCATAGAGGGCGTGCAACGAAGGTTCACCAGACTGATTCCTGGGATGAAGGGATTGTCCTTTGAGGAGAGATTGAGTAGAGTAGGCCTATATTCTCTAGAGTTTAGATGAATGAGAGGAGATCTCATTGAAACATACAAAATTCTTACAGGGCTTGACAGGAGGATGTTCTTCTGGCTGATGAGTCCAGAACCAGGGGTCACAGTCTCAGAATAAGGGATCGGCCATCTCGGACTAAGATGAGGAGAAACTTCTTCACTCAGAGGGTGGTGAACCTTTGGAATTCTCTACCCTACAGGCCTGTGGAGGCTCAATCTTTGATTATATGCAAGACAGAGATTGATAGATTTTTGGATAACAAGGGAATCAAAGGATTTGGGTTTAGTGCAGGAAAGTGGAGTTGAGGTAGAAGATCAGCCATGATCTTATTGAATGGCCTACTCCTGCTCGTAATTCTTATGTTCTTATATTCACCATACAGGATGTGACTTTCGCTGGATACTTTAGGTGCTAAAGAACCGCTGAGGTGGCCAAGATGGGATCTTAAGATCCAATGCCAGTTTAGCCAGCAATTTGCACAGGACACCATCTTGGTAAAGGAGTTGAAGCCAGTGCTAAGAGCGATCGCTCAGGTGACTCCTTAAAACAGTTGATGGTCACTTAAAATGCTCATTAAAGAGGCTGCATGGCATTTTGCTGGCTAGCGCTTCAACTAATTCCCTTTGCTTACAGCGACAGTTGTTTGGAAATAAACATGGCATTGATATCGATTTCAAGCGTTACTTTAAAAGGATATACTCCATTTCATGTTCATTGCTCCAAGAGCTGTGAAGAGGATCTCCGAAATATATCGGGAGACTTTCTGGGACGCTTATGTCAAGACTTCACCGACACTCAAGCAACATTTATTCTGGAAATTCCCTGAGGACTTCATCTAAAAAGAGCAAGTGCTGTGCTACTCCACCTTATCGGAGTCATCAGGAGAAAGGAAGTACTGGTCATGCGCATCTTGCTGGTCTGGACGAGAAATGGGAGGAGGACATGAGGCCAGGCAGAGCAGCACTAGCTGCTGCAGGAGAGAGGGACAGGAGGACAAGATGGCATCCTTCCAAGCCCCCCCCACCCCCACTGGTACACAACATCCTCCTCCTCTGAACCTCCTCCAACAGGACCTCCAGTGTCACATCAGAGAACCTGTGCGCCCTCTCCCTCGGTCCCTGCAATGTGCCGCTGTGTGTCAAACAGAGCACTCCACGTCCTCAGTGAAAGTGAGTGCGAGGAGCCCACGAAAATTGTGTATAATCAGCACCGCAGTGCTAAAACTTCAGGTTTCTGGTTTAGCACTTCCAAGCAAATTCAAATTATGGTAATCAGCAATTAGGTCCAAAATTGTGCGCCAAATCCAGACATTCAAACATCTAGTCTTATTAGCACTGCACCCATTTAGCGCCTGTTTTCACCCTTTAGCCAAAATAACTTGGAGAGTTCTTGGACAAAATAACAGAAAGGTAAAGAAATGGAGTGGGTGTGGTTTAACTGAATTAAAAAAAAACACACGATAAGCTACCACACAAGAAACTGATGACAAAGAAGATGGCATTTGGAATTAAGGGGAAAGGGGTCACATGGGTGGAGAGTAATTGGAGGGCAGAAAGAAAAGGGGAACATAGATATATTAGCATGATGGGCAGATGTGAAGTACAGTTCTATATAGAAAACCATGAAAACAACACATTTTGAAAGTAAGAATGGGGTACAAAGTCCAACCGAATAGTGATGTCATCACCGCGCACGCCGACCTCTTATCGCCCTGCGCCGACCCCTTTGTGCACCGTGGGGGAAATTGCCCCATGGGACATGAGGTTGGCATGGGGCGATGCCACCGACAGCTTCGCAGGGTGAGCAGCTGTGGTGGATGGGGCGCCCCAGCCACCCTTAAAGGGGAGGTTGCCGACGCCATCTTTTCAGTCGGTGTGGCCGGCCTGCCAACATGCAGCCCAGCACCCCCTCTTGGGTGCCGGCCCACTGGCCCGGCCAATACCTCCCTGGTGGCCCAGTGGGCGCCACTAACGCAGCTGCAGAGTTTGCAGTGGCCCTTGCCTTTAAAAGGGGAGACACGTTGTGATGCGGAACGTCTAATGTCATCAGCACCACACTGATGTGCTCAGCGTGGCGCTTAGAGTCATGCCCTGTGACCGCCCCACATATATTTTTTTGCTCCAAGACCCCAATTCCACGCGAATTAGCAGCCCACCTCAAGGCGCTAATTTTTCATTTAATTCAAATTATGCGCCCAAAACCGTGCGCGGGGCAATTTCACCCCCATTGCATACAAAAGAAAGGTGGTAATGTTGAGATTGTACAAGACCATGCTGCAATTGCACAGTACTGGGTACCATGTTATAGAAAGAATATAAAAAGCATTGGAAAAGGTGCAGTATTGATTGACTAGGATGCTACGAGGAATGAGTTACAGATATGAAGAGAGATTTGAGGAATTATAGATTTTTCACTAGAGCGGAGTAGAAGTAGTGACCCAATGGAGGGAATTTAATAGCTGCTTGAAAGAAAGATTAAAGACTAGGTG
Organism: Pristiophorus japonicus; assembly: GCF_044704955.1. NCBI lineage: Eukaryota > Metazoa > Chordata > Chondrichthyes > Pristiophoridae > Pristiophorus > Pristiophorus japonicus. The sequence goes on from NC_091978.1 coordinate 332,424,553, forward strand.
ACCCATGAGGAGAAAAAAAACACCAAAAGATCCATTCAAGCAAAGCTTGAAAAACAGACAACTGAGACTTGGCTGGTACTCAGTGAGAAGCAGCAGGTTGCTTTGCATGGCTGCCAATCGCAGAACATGCACAATCCCATTCCCTTCTACATGTTGCAAATTAATATTTGCTCTTCAACCTAGAAGTAGTAATGTCCAGTGTGTGATCTCGATTATAAAGCTCTTAACAAATGTCAAGTACTAAAGCAGAAACTCTAAGAATCACTTTTTCTTAAGAAAACAGAATACAGCTGGAGACAACGAACAAGGACAGTCCTCAACTGGAGGACAGATGCATGACATGGTATTAATGCTAAAGCTGATATCGATACATTCTCACAACACGAGCAAGTCTTTGGCATAGCGGTAGCATTCCTGCCTCTGAGCCAGAAGCTTTGAACCCCACTCCCAGACAGTCCCGGCGAATGAAGTCGGAGCTCCATGAAGCGGGATACTCTCGTCCAGTGGGTGTGGGTGGCTGCATTGTCGGAGTTGTGGTAGCCCATAAAACCCTCCTGTCATATAGGACTAACCACCGTGTTGGCTGATATAAAGATGGTTACGATCATGGAAGGAGCGTGAATGCAGCCAGTCAGACTGTTAATCAGTCTGCGAGTCCTTCCACTGTTCCTCAAAAGGGAACAGCAAGTAGTCAGAGGCCCTGAAATCCCGGTTCTGGACTTCCTGTGGGGAGTCGCCTACAAAGAAAGATGCGCACTTATCTTTAGCTCGGGCACCATCCAGCGATTGCGGTTTTAGACACAAGAGGCATGCGTGTCGGAGCGCGTGCACGTTTGAACGGATGTAGAGCTGGGGCCACGTGGGCCTTGACACCCAATCAAGGGTAAGTATTTTCTCATTCATGAGAACTCCGTAAGTAGGAGTTCTCATTATTATGAATATAACCGTGCCCTCCCCCCTCCAAAACACAAATTAAAAATAAAATAAAAACATTTAAATTAAGGTTAATAAATGAGTTACGAAAAAAACAATTCTTTTCCGATTTTTTTAAAGTTTTGTAATTATGGTTTAAAATAAACTTACCTTACTGGGCAGGGTTTTTAAACATAAAATGTGTTTTTAAATGTTATTTTTATTTATTTTTTTATATATATATATATATATATATGTTTTAAAACTCTGACACTGGTAAAAGGACATTCGCTGGGCAAGAGATGGGCAAATACCGCAATCTTGCCCATGTGAATGTCCTTGCTGTCGAGATGCATTGGATCGGTCAAGCCAGAACTTGACAGATTGGAAAAGCTGGTTTTTGGCACGTGCACACCAAACACCAGCTTTTGCAATGCTTTCCCGGGTCTGTACACATTCCGTACGGACCCGGGAAGGCCAGAATTTCAGGCCATTGAATCAAAGAATCCTCACAACAGAAGATGATGTTAAAACACCCTCAATATCATTGTTCAGACAGAGGAGAAAGGAACATAATTTCAACTCAGGAGTGAACCTCTATTGTGTGGAACATTTTGGAGCCCCTAGTTCCAGGTCTAGCAGTATTTCCGTGCATTGTGTGACATATCCATGAACTCTCAAAACAGCTTTCATTTTCATAACTTCTGAAGGCAACAATGGAATTAATAGGATGAATATAAACTGTTCATTGGAAGTGGAAAAACAATGCTATCGCTGATAAATACTTGCTCTTCTGTTGGAAAGGAAAACACGTCTATGGGTAAACAGAAGGAAATATGAAACAAACAATCTATACACAACTTCAGAACAGGATGTTTTTCTTGGAATGCTATATTTAACTCCCAATTTTCTTTTCATTTTATAAAAAGGTTCAATCATGGTAAAGTCAAGTCTGTTACAGTTAAGACACATTACAATTGCACGGAATACACAGAATGCAATGTTGGATGCATATTTGCGTTCATTAGCAAACTGCGAGAAAAAAGGTTACTATCACCACTTGAAACATTAACATGTCACCTGCCATATCACAAACATTTCTTTTAGCTATGGTGCATGACAATATATTAAAAAGGATAGCAATTACACCAACTATAATATATATAAAATGCATTTTTTGTTTTACAGAAATGGTACATCTGGCTCATGTTTCCTGTCCAGCACATTCAAATTTCTTTGGTCACACTTTAAAGTACAAAGAATCTCTCCAGAAATGTAAGCCTGGATATCTGCAGCTTCTTAATCTGTATGACTTTGTAGCTTACAGCACTATATTTCACATGACCTTTCAAAACAGTGCACCCTCACATTTACCGTAAACACTACAGTAAATCTACTATTAATATATTACAAATGCATATCAGTGCACACAAACATTACACTTCATTGCAGATGCAAATCAATCTGGAGAGGGCAAAAGCAAGAAAAAAAAAAGGCAATTGCGTAATGGTATGTGCTTGTAACCCACAGCCAAAACAGACAAGATGGCCGGGGGGGGGGGGTCATTTTGACTTTGGGTGCTAGTGTAACATGGACAATATCAATTCAGTCACCTATGTTTACAGCTCTCCTAATTTTCATTTCCATTGATGTATCGACTGATCCAATATTGTCTGTTTTATACCACCAACCAAAGCACTTGACAATTTGCCCAATGTCCTAACCAAACAGCAATTAATCTCTGACTGTCCATTAGATGGGTCACCTAACAGGACACAGTTCTACCTAAGCAGACTTACCTTGTGCATTACATGGTATTAAACTTCTGTCCTTATAGGTGCAGCATCAGCCTTACTGTGAGCAACACCAAAGAAGATCTACTAATATACTGAAGATTTTGAGTGGTGTATGTCACACATTAAATCCATAGCACAAGTTTCTTGGATTGCTTCAAATGTGCAAAGGACTAAACAACTAAAAACTACATCACTGTTTCTGAGCACATGTATGTATTTTATGATTTCAATATGCCAGTACCATAGAGTCAGAGGTATTTGGGGGGGGGGGGGGGGCGTAGAAAAGGAGGAATACAATGTAGAAGGAGGAACATCAAATGGGTGAGAAAATAGCCAGCACACCCTCAATTTGCCAGTTTGTGGAGTTGTCCACATTTCTTTTTGAAAAAGACATAGACTAAAAACCACAAGGTTCCAACATGAAGCCCAGATTACAGATTTATGGTTTAAACATCAACAAGGCACAAGTGAACCAGCAGTATCCTGATAAACTTCTAGCAACGTTTTTTTTCTGTTGATTAACTGCTACATGCTGTTCCCCCACAATGCAGCCAACTAATCACAGTATACATCTTCCAAATCTGAAACTGGGAGATATAAACTGGTGGCTGAATCTGCACTGCACCTGCTTTGAAAGTCAACTCAGGCATGCACTTGTGGTCCCAGCACCGATCCCTGTGGCACACCATTTCCCACCCTCTTCCAGTCTGAGTAATTACCATTAACCCCTACTCTGTATTCTGTTTTGTCGTCAGTTTGCTCTCTATTCTGCTATTTCTCTCCGACTCCTCATGCTCTCATCTTAGTCATGTCTACTACCTTATCAAAAGCCTTTTGAAAATCTAAGTATATTACTACATTACCCTTGTCTTCGCTATCTGTTACTTTTTCAAAGAATTCAACAAGGTTGGTCAAGAATGATCATCCCTTTTGAAATCCATCTTTAGTATATTTTCAGTTTCTAGATTTTTTTTTCTATTACAATTTTGAATAAAGATTTCATTATTTTTCCTACCAGCAACATAAAGCAAACTGCTCTGTAGTTCCCTCGACTTGATCTATCTCCTTTTTTTGACTCTAGGAACAACATTAGCAGTCATCCATTCCTCTGGCACGATAGATATCACATTCTAATGAATTTTTCAAAATATATATTAGTCCCTCTACCATCTCTTCCCTTGCTTCTTTTAATATGTGCGGATGCAATCCAAGAGTTTTATCCTCTTTAGGTTTAATTAGTTTTATCAATTATCTCCCTCCCATTCTATCTTAAATGTCTTGATATCTTTTTTGATTTCTTGTGTCATATCCATCAGTCTCCCTGGTAAATACTGAAGCAAAGTAATTATTCAATGTCTGCCATCTTGCTGTCATTGGCCATGAGTTTATCTTGTACATCCCTTAATGACCCTATCCCAATTTTCCTTTTATTATGTGTGTCCGTAGAATACATTACTATTTCTTTTTATATTCCTTGATAATTTAACTTTGTAGTTCCTCTTTTTTTTTTAAAAAAAAAACTTTGTTCCTAAATTCATATTCCCTTTGTTATTTGTTCCTTTATTGTCTATCTGCTTAGGGTATGTTCTTTTTCTTCAGTTTCAATTGTGCCATTAACCCTTTATTCATCCATGGTCTTTTATTATTGGCTAATTTGTTCTTTTTTTAGTGGAATATATTACTCCTGAACTCTATTGATTACCTTTATAAATATTTCCCACTTCTGTTCTCTGTCAATATTTTTTCCAATTTATCTTTCCCAGTTCCATTCACATCCCTTGAAAATTAACTTTTTCCAGTCTATTACTTTGATTTTTTTTCTTATGTCTTTCGCAATCATTATTTTAAACCTCATTATGTTCTGATCGCTAGTGCCTTGATGTTTACTTCTCTTATCTTATCTTCTCCAGTTAATTTCCTATCACCAGATCTAGCAGTTATTCCTCTATTGTTGGGCTTCTTACATACTCGGTACGAGACGAGCCTTGTACACACAGAGCTCAATTGTGGCCGAGCCAGTTTTTTAGCGCAGTTACGCTGCTTATGTACGTTTGGAGATACACCGGAAAAAAAATGTTGCAACTTTGACCGCTGTCTGGCCTCTTCACTGCAGCCGCGCAACATGACCAGTCAACTTGGGCGGTGGAGCCTGCGTTCTGCGCTGTAAAATGTGCCGGGACGTCTGCACATGCGCAGTGGAGAATGGTGATGGCTGCTCATGCGCACCCACAAGTGTCGGGTGATCAAACAATGGAGGAGGCAAGATTGAGATGGGAGAGCTGGACCTCAAAGAATCAAGGAAGCTGGAATGGACACATGGGAACTAGACCTTGGTTTCAACCATGGAATTTATTTCAGTGTGCATGTGTACATCTGTATGTGTGGGTAGATTGGAGAAAGAAGAAAATTGAGCATCATACAAGCCATACACTCCCAGTATCTGTCTGCTTTCAACTTTGCAAAGCAGAATCAGGTCTAGTGTGTTTTTGTTGTTACTTTGTTTCCTGTAGTTTTTTGTAAAAACCCAGGATTTTTTTTAAATGCACTGCATTACTCAGCTCAGCTGAGACTGCTTGCTGGCTGGACTTTGAAGACTGTTTTGCTATACAAGACAGTTTGTTTGTATCATTCTGTCAGACTAATTCTAACCTCCTAACTGAAAAGTTGTTGAGTGATTCGCTCTGTGTGTTAAATGTTTCTTTTTCAGCCTCTCCATTGCATCCCAATGCCAGCCAGTTCACTCACTCCTCCCCCCGCCCCCAGCCTCTCCATTGATTTGCTTGCAGCCTCTCCATTGAATCCCGATGCCAGCCAGTTTGCTCCCTCCCACCCCTAGCCCAGGCCGAGTGGCCTCCCGGTGCGTTGTCCCACCCCTAGCCCAGGCCGAGTGGCCTCCCAGTGCGTTGTCCCGCCCTTAGCCCGGGCCAAGTGGCCTCCCGGTGCGTTGTCCCGCCCTTAGCCCAGGCCGAGTGGCCTCCCAGTGCGTTGTCCCGCCCTTAGCCCAGGCCAAGTGGCCTCCCGGTGCGTTGTCCCGCCCTTAGCCCAGGCCAAGTGGCCTCCCGGTGCATTGTCCCGCCCCTAGCCCAGGCCGAGTGGCCTCCCGGTGCATTGTCCCGCCCCTAGCCCAGGCCGAGTGGCCTCCCGGTGCATTGTCCCGCCCCTAGCCCAGGCCGAGTGGCCACCCGGTGCATTGTCCCGCCCCTAACCCAGGCTGAGTGGCCTCCCGGTGCATTGTCCCGCCCCTAACCCAGGCCGAGTGGCCTCCCGGTGCATTGTCCCACCCCTAGCCCAGGCCGAGTGGCCTCCCGCACCGGCCCGCTGCCTTCCCGGGTGGAGTGCAGAAAGGTGAATTGCAGTTTTATTTCTTATAGAATTGTTAGTAGTTTTTGTTTGCAAACATTGCTAAGGGTAAAGCTTGGTTGGTTCAGGTCCAGGTCCTCTCTGCTTCCCACCCCCATCCCAGGCTGAATGGCCTCCGATGTACTTACCTACGCTGATTTCTTTAACTCTCCGCAAGGGTTTTCTCAAGTGGCCACATACGCTGGCCTAAATAGAAATAGAGTAACTATTAGCTGGCCAAAGTTGCCTAAATGGGCAGAACTGATGTAGGTGGCTGGCAACACCCCCTTATGAGAAAAAAGAAACTAACCTAAAAAAAAACATAACTGGTGCAAATTGATTGTGGAAACTGGGGATTTTTAAGTTACGCCAGAAAAAGCAGCCTACTCCCCAAAAGAATGGAGTAACTTCTGGCCAAAATTGAGCCCTGTAAAACTCCATTTCCTTTTCCGCTTTCCATACTCTCCAATTTATTTGGGATTAGTTAAAATCTTCCATGATTATTATTCTATATCTTTTACTCATTTCAGATATTTGCTTACATATTTCTTCCTTCACCTCCTTTCCATTTGTAGGTGGTCTGCAATATACCAAGTTAGTGTGATTAATCCCTTTTTATCTTTTATTTCAATCCATATGAATTTGGTTTCTAAACTTCTGCTAGTTTTGTCCCTTTTCTCTACTACCATTGTGATCTCTAATTATTGCAGCTACCCCACCCTGGCCCCTCTATCCTCCCTATCCTTTCTGATTAGGTTATAACGTGCAATATTTAGTTGCCAATCCTGTTCTTTATGTAGCCATGTTTCAGTTATTCCAACTACATCCGATTCCTCACTGCAGATTAAGGTAACATAAGAGTAGGCCAATCAACCCCAGAGTAGGCTCCGCCATTCAATAAGATCATGGCTGATCTTCTAGCTCAACTCCACTTTCCTGCACTATCTCCAGTGTGGACTGGTGCAAAACTGTAAGTCATTAAGAATAATGAGAACTGACTAAGCATGGCCCAGGATTTATCATCGTTTTTAGATTACTTTTATATCCAATATTCCAGATTTGTAACAATCGGTTCTGATGGTGTGTGGGTTCCAGTGCCACTGGTTCAACTGACCCGCTGGTAGAATCCTCTCTGCGATTTCATGTTGTCAAGGTCCAATCACCTACAGCAGGCAGTGCAGTGTTGAAAATGTAATCTAAAAATGATAAATCCTGGGCCATGCTTAGCCAGTTCTCATTATTCCTAATGACTAACAGTTTTGCAACAACCAACACTTTGTTTTTAGCATGTTCTGATTTGTATCTCTGGAATCCAACTTCAGTAAGTTATCTGTAATCATCTTTTTGCTTGGGCTCTATTATTCTTCCACCATCAATTGAGAATGATGGACTAGTCCTTGCCCGCTAGAATCTCAGGATTATTATTTGGAGTTTAGATTTTGTGTAGATCGGTCAAACATAAAGCGTGGGATGCAATATACTGCCTGACTGCTCTTGTTTTGGATTGTTTGTAGCCTCATAATCTTGAGGCTAACTGCCTGTGCACAAGTCGGAATGGTCATCTTCCATGATTGGAAAAACGTGGGATTTAAACAGTCTCAGTTTCTTTCCACAGAGGACTTGCATTTGGCCCAGTCTGGCTAATGTCCTTGTGGAAAAGTCATCATTATGCTGTGGCCATCCATTTTCCTCGAGAAAGTTAGGCTCAAGAACTTCTGCACTCTGCTAGTCTGGATTGGTTTTGACAGCAACACAATCCTTGCATCCTATTCTTTGCACTTGCTTCTTTTGGAGAATAGCACACACTGTGATTTTGAAGTTCGGTAGAATTCACCACTGGCAAGCCCACTCCTCCAAGTCATCAGGGCATCTGTAGAGCTATTCGGATGCAAGTTCTGAGCTCATTGAGGCATTACAAAACACCAGATGGTCTGTAATAAAGGGGAAGAGAAAACAGAAATGCATAGGAGAGGGGGAGTTAATAGGTTAAATGATATGCAAACCCATTAACGCTCACTCTGCAATTGGCTTATCTGTTGATTCTCTCCCATCACCTTTTCTTTCAATTTTTTTTCCCAATCTTACTACAATGCCTGTTTGTCTTTCAATCCTGAGGAAGGTTACACCTTCAAAAACTTAGAACTTGTGCTTTCTTTAAGAAAATGCTGACTGACCTACTGAGTATTTCTAGATTTCCAAAATTTGCAGTGGTTCCTTTTTATTTTACGGGTTAGTCTTCTGCCTGATGAGAGGTTGTAGTTCTTCATAGTAACTTAATCCAAGTTATAGGGGTCAAGTTTTGGCCGCCCGCTAGAACGGCGCACATCGGAGAGGCCCGTCCAATTTATAGAACAGAAATTGCGCTGAATACTTACCTCGGGATTCTCAGATAGCTGTAGGCCCAATTGCACCTCGGCGCTGTGCAGCAGGAGCTGCTGGGGGCGGAGCTACAGCCCTGCGCCTAAAACAGTGCCGGCAGCTGCAAGCGTGCGCAGTAGCTGCCGGTGTCCTGTCTCCGGGGCGACGACCCTATCCCAGGCCGAAAGGATGTCGCCCCCATCCCAGGCCGAGCGGCCTGCGCATCTTACCTCGGCGGCGGGACCCTCCCGCCCAGCCTCTCACTGGGGTGGGCCCTGCCTGAAGAGTCCTCGGCATCGGCTGCGTGCGGGCCCCACCTGAAGTCCTCGGCGGGGCCCGGCTTCTTCGTCGGCGGCAGGGCCCGCCCGCCCTGCATCTCGCTGGGGCGGGCCCCGCCTGAAGTGTCGGTGGCGTCGGCAGCCCGGCATCAGCTACGTGCGGGGCTTCTTCGTCGACTCTTTTCCCCCCACACCTTCTCTTCTCACACCTCTCCCCCCGTTCTTCTCCCTGGTGCTGCAGTAGGCGAGTAGAAATATTTGTTTTATTTATTGAGTGATTTTTAATTTTTTTATTTTATTTATTTGGATTGATTTATTGGTTTATTTCTGGATTTATTTATCATTTGTTATTGATGATGGCTCTTTATTTGTAAAAGTGAAGTGTTTAATGTTTGTAAACCTCCCCCCACACGCCTGATTTGTAACTTGCAACCTACGCCTGATTTTCTAAGTGTAGGCAAGGTTTTTCTCAGCGTACAAAAATCTATACTTACTTCATTCTAAGTTAGTTTGGAGTAAGTTTTTGCTGCCTAAACTTGCAAAACAGGCATAAGTGGCCGGACACACCCCCTTTTGAAAAAATATCTGTTCTAAAATGAAACTGTTCTAACTCACTAGAACTGGAGCAAACTAAAGACTGAGAATTGCAATTTCTAAGATATTCCATTCTAAACTAGTTGCTGCAAAAAAAATAGGAGCAACTCAGGCTGAAACTTGACCCCATAAAGTGCACACTAGAGGTATACCAGTGCTAATCTGTAATATATATGGCTAGATTTCATGCTCAATGAGTGGAAGATTTAGACAAAAAAAAAAGTTAACTTTGCTGAGCACATAGTATAATAGTAAAATTTCTAAGATTGCCTATATAAGTTGAACTCAGTTAATGCTGTGCTATTTGAATGTATTGCAGTCAATGCTGTGCTTCATTTAAGTTAATGGCTGAGCGTTATCTGATGTTTTAATGGAATTAGTTTACGCAAGGTGACTGAACAGCCTAATTAGGCACCACATTAGGATTAAAATCCTAAACACACAAACATAAATCTCAATCTACTTTCCCTGTGCGTGATGACAGGGTCACACCCATGATTAAACACCCTACCAACACTTACTATCCAATGCTATATACAAATAATGGTTACTTAGACAAGGTATCTGATGGCTGCTTGAACTCAAAACCACAATGCAGCAACAATCACTACCTGCAGCAGCAGGAGGTTAAAGGACAAAAAGTTAGCATCTGATAACTTGACTGTGGAGCAAAGAAATCATTTGCATAAAATTGGAGGAAAAGAAGTTAGCAATACAGGAAAATCTCAACATAATCTGATGCATCTCTACAATGCGTTCATGCTAAAAACAATATTTTCATTCCATCAACAATAGATACCACTATAAAGATAAACCACATAAAAAAAGTCCTGCTCTAGATTTTGACAAACTACCTCTTCCAGACATAGCAGTAATCTTATGGAGAAAATACCGTGGTCTCTCATCCCACCAAAAAATACTCACACCCGTTCCCCTTTCCTATTTCACTTACCTGTACTAATTTCTTGAAGGCTCGCATATTTCTCTTGCACATTTTGCACAAGTGGTGTATAGTTATCAAAACAAAAATGTTTAACTATTGTTGAAGAACTTCATTTATAATCGAGACAGTGAACAGCACTGGTTTGAATTAGCGATATGTGCATCTCACTGCATCTTGGAAAGCACTGATACACAAATGTATAGAATTGTACTTTACAAGCCCTGTTTTACAGACAGACCTGGATTTATAAAAAAATGTTTCTCAAATGGGAGCTAATTTTTTTTTTTAAAAACACATGCTCCATAAAACAAGCCCAGTGAATACTCAAAACAAACAGGTGACGCATAGCTGACACACAACATTTTGCTATAATTATCCAAAAGTTATATCTGCATCATAAATGTACTGGACTGAGCACGTTAGTCATACAGTATTGCTAGTATAACAAAGCTGTACTTGCAAAGACAGTTAATCATAACCAAAAAATGTATCGTACATGGGCAAAGTACAAGAAATTATAAATCCTATGTGCATGACCATTATATGACCAACATCCCATCTTTCCCAGAACTCAATTTTTGAATCCTTCCAATCAGGTTTCCGCCCCTGCTATAGTACCAAAACTGCTCTCAAAGTCACAAATGACATCCTATGTGACTGTGACAAAAGTAAACTATCCCTCCTCGTCTTTCTCAACCTTTCTGCAGCCTTTGACATGATTGACCACTCCATCCTCCTTCAACATCTCCCTACCATCGACCAACTGGGTGGGACTGCACTCGCCTGGTTCCATTCTTAGCTATCTAAATCATAGCCAGAGAATCACCTGCAGTGGCTTCTCTTCCCACTCGCGCACCGTTACCTCTGGTGCCCCCTTCGGATTTATCCTTGGCCCCCTCCTATTTCTCATCTACATGCTGACCCTCAGCGACATCTTCTGAAAGCACAGTTTCCACATCTACGACACCCAGCTCTACCTCACCGCCACCTCTCTCGACCCCTCCATTGTCTCTAAATTGTCAGACTGCTTGTCCAATATCCAGTACTGGATGAGCAGAAATTTTCTCCAATTAAAAATTCCAACAGCACCATAAGTTTTAAAACAGCTTATACCGAATAAAATCTGAAAAAAGTGTTTCGCATCTGAGGGACTCCGATGTTATAAAGTACAAGGACAAAGGACGAGTTTGTCGTCAGCATGGACTGGTTGGGCCAAAAATTTCTCTCCTGTATATTCAATGTATAAACTATTGAGTTTAAGGTTAAGTTCAACAGGCCTCGCAACGTAGCTTCGGTTCCTGCCACAAACTCCATTCCTTAGTCATCGACTCCATCCCTCTCCCCAGCATCTGTCTGAGGCTGTTCGCAACCTTGGTGTCAAATCTGACCGTAAATGAACTTCCAACCACATATCCAGATCATCACTATGACTGCCTATTTCCACCCCTGGAACATCGCCTGCCTCAGTTCATCTGCTGCTGAAACCCTCATCCATGTCTTTGTTAGCTCTAGACTTGATTATTCCAATGCTCTCCGGGCTGGCCATCCACATTCTACCCTTCGTAAACTTAAGGTCATCAAAAACTCTGCTGCCCATGTCTCAGCTTGCACCAAGTCCTGTCCTGTTCACCAATCACCTCTGTGCTCGCTGACCTACATTGGCCCCCGGTTAAACAACACCTCAATTTTAAAATTCTCGTTCTGGTTTTCAAGTCCCTCCATTGCCTCCCCATTTCTGTAATCTCTTTCAGCCCCACCACCTTCCGAGATATCTGTGCTCCTCTAATTCTGGCCTCTTGAGCATCCTTAATTTTAATCACTCAACTATTGGTAGCCATGTCATCAGCTGCCAAGGCCCTAAGCTCTGGAATTCCATCCCGAAATTCCATCTCTACGCCTCACTAACTTTTTTTCCTCCTTTAAGATGCTCCTTAAAAACTACCCCTTTGTCCGAGCTTTGAGTCATCTGCCCTAATATCTCATGTGGCTCAGTGTCAAGTTTTGTTTTATAACACTCCTGTAAAGCACCTTGGGACGTATTACTATGTTAAAGAAAAGTTGTTGTCATTGCAGCCCACGACTGGCTTAAAGCAGGACAAATAAATGTACATGGCATGGATAGCAACTTATGTTACTGCCATAGTTTTTAAAATAGCATTCAAAATAAATACTCCCATTACCCAATATCCTCCACATGAGTAGCAATCCTAGTGAGAAGTGAAACAAGGGTTAAACCCTAACTTTCTCATGCATATTAACCAATCGCCATTATTCAAATAATCATCACTCAAGTTTAAGCATTAGTGTGACTCTTCTGCTTCCATTTTAGATTCTAATTTTGCATCAAAGTAAACTAAAAATAGTCACGGTTTCCCCTGACCACCTGCAAGAGAAATTTGGCATTAGGGGTACCAGTTGGATAAGGGTTAAAGTGCTGCTTCTTGCACTGGCCCATAAGGAGGTAAAAGGCCCCTCTTCGGCCTTGTACCAAGGCTCCAGAAGTCATCAATTCAATAATATTCCGACAGGATACGATGCGAGAACCTAAACACACGTTGATAAGACCTTGCGAAGAGGCTCGAGGCGGACTCACGGGCACCAAGGAGAATCAACAAATTCTGACCTAATGAAGTCATTCTAGTCACATAAGAACATAAGAATTAGGAACAGGAGTAGGCCATCTAGCCTGCTCCGCCATTCAATAAGATCATGGCTGATCTGGTCGTGGACTCAGCTCCACTTACCCACCCTCTCCCCGTAACCCTTAATTCCCTTATTGCTTAAAAATCTATCTATCTTAGATAATAGGTGCAGGAGTAGGCCATTCGGCCCTTCGAGCCTGCACCACCATTCAATATAATCAATGGCTGATCACTTTGACTTGAAAACATTCAATGAGCCAGCCTCAACTGCTTCCTTGGGCAGAGAATTCCACAGATTCACAACCTTCTGGGAGAAGAAATTCTTTCTCAACTCGGTTTTAAATTGGCTCCTCCGTATTTTGAGGCTGTGCCCCCTAGTTCTAGTCTCCCCCACCAATGAAAACAACCTCTCTGCCTCTATTTTGTCTATCCCTTTCATGAGTTTAAATGTTTCTATAAGATCACCCCTCATCCTTCTGAACTCCAAGGAGTAAAGACCCAGTCTACTCAATTTATCATCATAAGTTAACCCCCTCATTTCTCGAATCAGCCTAGTGAATCGTCTCTGTACCCCTTCCAAAGCTAGTATATCCTTCCTTAAGTAAGGTGACCAAAACTGCACGCAGTACTCCAGGTGCGGCCTTATCAATACCTTATACAGTTGCAGCAACACCTCCCTGCTTTTGTACTCCATCCCTTTCGCAATGAAGGCCAACATTCCATTTGCCTTCCTGATTCACGGCCTAAAGTGGTCACGAGGGTCTTGGCCTGTCAATCCAAAGTAACACTGATAAGGTAGTTCAATTAGAAATCTAGGGAGGTCTTGTCCGGGAACAGAGGGGTTTTGAAATGTATAAAAGTTGTATGATTGTGCTGTTCGGAGAGTATCTCCACTCACAGCTGGCTGTGATAAGGGATGTTCCCGGACGTTCGTAATAAAGATCGTGATACTTTGCCATCCATCTCTGTCTGCTAACTTCGAGAATTGCTACGTGGGCAGGGGCGATCGTCGACCCTCTATATCGGTGGGCCCGCTCGTGGGAAAAGAAGCCTTCCCATTTTCCCCTTACACCACCCCCCAAAAAAAACTGCTTTAATACCATTAGAGATGGAAAGATTCTTTTGTATTTAAAATCACAGTTCTGGTGTCACGTTACTTCTGCAATGAAAGAACCAGCACCACTTCTGGTCTAATCCACTCATTCCTTTATGATGATGCTATTCTTAATTTCTTTACCCAGAGGCTAAAGGATTCTGCTCATTCCGCCTGGTAAGATTACAATATATGTTTTGCGTCATTTACTTTTTCTCAAGCTGGAATGCAGTCACCTTTAAAATAATGCAAGGCTTTTAGGCGCAGTTTACCTTAAATCTCCTCCACCCACGCTTTCATGTTATTTTCACATGAATGATTTTGTCTCCAGCATTATTCACAAATATGCTCCTGTAACTGATACCACTAACAAAATATGGGTGCTCAATCTAAGCTTTTCACTTTCCCAAATACATCTTGTAGAAAAATGCAGCCTGACTGGAGCATCGCACAGTTTTAGCAGCACACTTGTACGTGACTGCTTTGACTATATAGTTCAGAATTTTAAACTTATCTTTTTAATTGCTGCTCTCAAGTGACTGAATATGTTAAACTTCGAGTTTAAACCTTTCCACTTTAGCTAACTCGACTGTGACAGAAAGGGAGTTCAAAAAAGTCTCCATTTTTGTTTAGTATCCATTTAGGAGACGTGGCTCATCAATATAAAAATATTTTTCTGCCGATTTAAGTTTTCCTGGGAGGGACTGGAATCCACATTTCTTATGGATGGTTGGAAATTACCAATGTATGGGAAACATTTACAGAGACATTGCAGTTTTTAAATGCAAATTCATTTTGATTTCAAAGCTCATAGAATCATAGAAATTTACAGCATGGAAGGAGGCCATTTCGACCAATCATGTCCGCGCCGGCCAACAAAAGAGCTATCCAGCCTAATCCCACTTTCCAGCTCTTGGTCCGTAGCCCTGTAGGTTACGGCACTAAGTGCACATGCAAGTATTTTTTTTAAAATGTAATGAGGGTTTCCGCCTCTACCACCCTTTCAGGCAGTGAGTTCCAGACCAACCATCACCCTCTGGGTAAAGAAATTTCCCCTATCTCCTCTAAAGCTCCCACCAATTACTTTAAATCTATGCCACCCGGTTGTTGACCCCTCTGCCAAGGGAAACAAGACCTTCCTATCCACTCTATCCAGGTCCCTCATAATTTTATACACCTCAAATCAAGTCTCCCCTCAGCCTCCTCTGTTCCCAAGAAAATAGACCCAGCATCTCCAATCTTTCCTCATAGCCAAAATTCTCCAGTCCAGGCAACATTCTTGTAAATCTCCTCTGCACCCTTTCCAATGCAATCACATCTTTCTTGTAATGTGGTGACCAGAATTGCACACAGTATTCCAGCTGCGGCCTAACCAGTATTTTATACAGTTCAAGCATAACCCCCTTGCTCTTGTATTCCACGCCTCGATTAATAAAGGCAAGTATTCCATATGCCTTCTTAACCACCTTATCTACCTGGCCTGCTACCTTCAGGGATCTGTGGACCTGCACTCCAAGGTCCCTTTGTTCCTCTACACTTTTCAGTGTCATACCATTTAATGTGTGTTCCCTTGCCTTGTTAGACCTCCCCAGATCCATTACCTCACACTTATCTGGACTGAATTCCATTTGCCACTGTTCTGCCCACCTGACCAGTACATTGATATCTCCCCTGCAGTCCGCAGTTTCTTCTTCATTATCAACCACACAGCCTATTTTAGTGTTTTTGCAAACTTCTTAATCATATCCCCAACATTCAAGTCCAAGTCATTGATATATACCACAAAAAGCAAGGGACCCAGCACTGAGCCCTGCGGAACCCCACTGGATACAGTTTTCCAGTCACAAAAACACCCATCAACCATTACCTTTTGCTTCCTGTCTCTGGCCACTTTTGGATCCAACTTGCCACTTTGTCCTGGATCCCATGGGCTATTACTTTCATGACCAGTCTGCCATGTGGGATCTTATCAAAAGCCTTGCTAAAATCCATATACACTACATCATATACACTGCCCTCATCAACCCTCCTGATTACCTTCTCGAAAAATTCAATCAAGTTATCAGACACAACCTTAACAAATCAATGCTGACTGTCCTTGATTAATGGATGTCTTTCCAAATGAAAATTTATCCTGTCCCTCAGGAATTTTTCTGAATAATTTTCCCATCACCAAGGTTAGGTTGACTGGCCTGTAATTATTTGGTCTATCCCTTTTTAAACAAAGGTACAACATTAGCAGTCCTCCAGTCCGCTGGCACCACACCTGTAGCCAGAGAGGGCTGGAAAATGATGGTCAGATCCTCTACTATTTCCTCTTTTGCTTCTCTTAGCAGCCTGGGATACATTTCATCCGGGCCTGGGGATTTATCCACTTTCAAATCTGTTAAGCCCCTTAATATTTCCTCTCACTATGTTTATCTCATCTAATATTTCACACACCTCCTCCCTCATTGTTAAGTCTGCATCGCCCCTTTCGTTTGTGAAAACAGACACAAAATATTCATTAAGAGTCATATCCACGTCTTCTGCCTCCACACACAGATTTCCTTTATGGTCTCTAATAGGCCCCACTCTTTCTCTATGTTATCCTCATTGCTCTTAAATATATTTATAAAACATCTTTGGGTTTTCCCTGAATTTACTTACAATCTTTCACGTTCTCCCTTTGCTTTCCTGATATCCTGAAATCAACTAACACAAACTGCTCAACAATCAATTTAAGGTAAAAATTTGATACCGCATACAAATAGATTTGTCTCGAGCTTAAATTGGGTGGCTCAGACTAGGTGCCATTTTGGCGACAAGATGTGGATTGATAGACGCTTGCGAGAACTGACCTGGAGTGATAGCTTTTCATAGCAGGGAATAAGCCACAATTCTCTGGGAGGGGTTGACGGGTAGCTTTCAGGCCAGACATAGGGATTACAGAGAATTACACAAAAATTACGACACGGAAACAGGCCACGCGGCCCAAACAGCCCATTTTGATGTTTATCCTCCACATCAGCAGTAATCCTAATGCCATGTGCCTGCCCTGTTCCCATATCTCTATATTCCCCTTACCTTCCACCATCTATTTAACCTATTCTTAAATGTTGACATGGTCACTCCTCCAATCAATAACTCCAGTAGTGTATTTTACAGCTCACAACCCAGTATTTAAAAATGTTTCTCCTGCTCTCGGTACTAAATCTCTTAATTTAATTTTATATCTATGTCCCCCTCATGCTGGACCCCTCAACTACTGGAAGCAGTCTGTTTCTATCTACTATGACCCATCCAGTTATCATTTGAAACATGTATCAAATCACCCCATAATCTTCTCTGTTCTAGCAAAAAAGCCCAATTTTTTTTTCCAAGTCTTGCTTTAATTTGTAATTATTCCTACCAGGCAACATCCTAGTGAATCTACATTGTACTCTCTCTGTAACCTCAATAGCCGACTGCAACTGTGGTTTTAAGTTTAATATAGATAACTTCAGTGCCCACACAGAGAATGCTGCAATGTCAGAGGTGACATCTTTTGGATGCGACATCAAGCCCCATTTGACTTCTTGAGTGAACTCAAAACACTCCCTAGAACTATTTGAAGAACAGGGGAATTCTCTCGGTGTCCTGGCCAATATTTATTCCCCAACCAATGTCACTAAAAAAAAAAGTGTGAGTATCTGGTCATTTATCTCATTGCTATGTGTAAGCCCTTGCTGTGCACTATGCTCTGGGCTACTGGGGAGAAGAAGATTACAGGCATCAGTGATTTAATAAATGGCACGGAATTGAGTGCATCAGATTTCTGGAACTTTGGGAAAAATTCTAGGAAAAGTAGAAGCTGTACAAAAAGGATGGAGCTCATCTGAATCAAAATTCCCTTGTGGAAAGAATTAATTGAATAATCAACATCTTGAAGGATACAACTTAACTGGACCAGCCATATTAATCCCATATAATTAACAAGAAGAGGGTAGAAGTGGCTCATCGATTGACCCCCTCAAAGCCTCTCCATCATTACAAGGCTCAAGTCAGAAACATAATGGAATATGCATGACTCATCTAGAATAATGCAGCCACTACACTCAAGACACTCAACAACAGTCTGCTCGTTTGTTTCCCCCCCCCCCCCCCAATACTGGACTCAACATCCAGCACACTGTGGTTGCAATATGTATCTAAAGGATGCAATGAAGCAATTCAAAAGATTACTTCGATAGCAGCTCTCCGCCTCATGATCGCTGCAAGAGGTACAAGAGCACGAACAACATGACATCATCATCACCTCCAAGTTAACTAGAAACAAAAATCCGACACTGTGAAAACACTTTTCGAAGAGATAGGGAAAGGAAAAAGGGAATGAATATGGTATTATTACTTATAAAAGGAAAGGATTTCAGCATTAGAAAAGGAAAGAAAAGATATTGCAAATAATAATATATGGATAAAGTCTCTGCGGGCTGAGCTCAGGAATAAAAAGGGGCATGCAAAAAGCCTGGGTGTCCTTTACATATTGCCAAATTGAAAAAAATTGAAGAAATCTGGTAACAGTTCAGAAAGGTTTGTAGAAATAATAAGGCAGTAATAATGGGAGACTTTAACTATTCGAAGATAAATTGAGAGAACACATCAGAGTAGGAGGGGATTTAAATGGAGGAGGGATTAATAGAATATATTCAATACTATTTTTGAGTTACCACATTAGTCCTACAAGGATGGCTGCAAGACTGAACTTGGTTCTGGATAATGAACTACATGAAAGGAGGAGAAAAATTAGGCATGAACGGTAATATAATTAGTTTTAAAGTTAGAAATTCAAAAACAAAGTTGACTAATCAGAATACAGCAAACTATAGATGAATGAAAGAGGATAAACTGAAGGGAATTGTTAACTAGTAAAGTAGTGGAACAACTGTAGGAAATACTTTAGTGCGAGATTAACACAGCAGTCTAGCAACATGACAATGACGAACAAGCTGTGTCACATGATAAAAGTTAAAGTGAGCACACAAGAGTCATTAGAAATATAATAATCTGCAAATGGAAACAAAGAGAGAGATGAGGAGAGCCAAGAGGGCGTACAAGAAAAAAATTGCAATCAGTATAAAGGAGTATAATCAGATTCGGAGAAAGATCAACAAGAAGTGCGTGCAGCCACTTTAAAATGAGCAGGCAACATTATTATGGTAGCGCAGTAAATGGCAGAGTTGCTAGTGGGAAGAGTGGAGGAAGTCTTCAAAAGTTGTAAATGCAAAAGTAAAATGCATCAATAAGGATTATAGTTAAGAGATTGAAGGTGCTAAATATTGCTAAGTGTCCAGGGTCAGTTAGTTTTCACCCCAGAATATTTATGGGTGGGGGGGTGGAGATTAGTAAGGAAGCGGAGGGACTGAGCATAATTTTACAAAATGAGAGATAGGAGCTGTGTTAAAGGACAGTAGTGGCAAATGTTACACCTCTGTTCAAAAGAAAAGGGATAAGTAATTCTAGTAAATCTACATTACTCTCCCTCCAACGCCAATATATCCTGCTCTCAGTACTCCAGGTGTGGTCTAACCAGGGCTTTGAATAAATGCAACATTATAGTCCAGTCCTCTAGATATATAGGTCAGCATTCCATTTGTCTTTTTGATTATTTTCTGTACCTGTCCATGACATTTTAATGATCTATATACATGGACCCCATGTATATACAAGTCTCTTTGGACATGCAGTTTCTAGCTTTTCACCATTTAGAAAGCACTCTGATCTATCCTTTTAAAATCCAAAGTGGATAACCTCACACTTGCCTATATTGAATTTCATTTGCCACAGTTTTGCCCATTCACTTAACCCTAATAATATCTTTGTAATGTTATGCTTCCCTCAACACTGCTTATAATGCCATCTATCTTCGTCATCAGCAAACTTGGATAGGTGGCTCTCCAGTCATCCAAGTTGTTTATAGTTGAGGCCCCGACACAGATCCCTGTGAGATGCCACTAGTCACATCCTGCTAATTAATTAGAGTAGCTACCCATTATCCCTACTCTGTCTCCTTCCACTCAGCCAATCTGCTAACCAAGTCAATGATTTGCACTCAATTCCATGAGCTTCAACGTTTGCAAATAATCTCTTATGAGGGACTTTACCAAATGCCTTCTGGAAGTCCATATAAATAACATCCATAGAAATTCCCCTGTCCACTACTTTAGTCACCTCCTCAAAAATATTGAATCAGGTTCACCAGGCATAATGTAGCCTTTACAAATCCAGGCTGGCTCTCTCTGATCAGCTGAAAATGTTTTAAGGTGTTCAGTCACTCCATTCTTAATTACAGACTCTAGTAATTTCCTGACAATAGATGTTAGGTTAACTGTTCTATAATTCCATGGTTATCCTCTTTCAAGTAGCAGAATGACGTGTAATTTTCCAATCTAAAAAGGAACAATTCCTGAAATCGAGAAAACTTTGAAGGTATGAGGCGTGAATTGGCTAGGATAGATTGGTGAATGATACTGAAGGGGTTGACTGTGGATGGGCAATGGCAGACATTTAGAGACCGCATGGATGAACTACAACAATTGTACATTCCTGTCTGTCGTAAAAATAAAAAAGGGAATGTGGCTCAACCGTGGCTATCAAGGGAAATCAGGGATAGCATTAAAGCCAAGGAAGTGGCATACAAATTGGCCAGAAATAGCAGCGAACCCAGGGACTGGGAGAAATTTAGAACTCAGCAGAGGAGGATAAAGGGTTTGATTAGGGCAGGGAAAATGGAGTACGAGAAGAAGCTTGCAGGGAACATTAAGACGGATTGCAAAAGTTTCTATAGATATGTAAAGAGAAAAAGGTTAGTAAAGACAAACGTAGGTCCCCTGCAGTCAGAATCAGGGGAAGTCATAACGGGGAACAAAGAAATGGCGGACCAATTGAACAAGTACTTTGGTTCGGTATTCACTGAGGAGGACACAAACAACCTTCCGGATATAAAAGGGGTCGGAGGAACTGAGGGAAATCCTTATTAGTCGGGAAATTGTGTTGGGGAAATTGATGGGATTGAAGGCCGATAAATCCCCAGGGCCTGATGGACTGCATCCCAGAGTACTTAAGGAGGTGGCCTTGGAAATAGTGGATGCATTGACAGTCATTTTCCAACATTCCATTGACTCTGGATTAGTTCCTATCGAGTGGAGGGTAGCCAATGTAACCCCACTTTTTAAAAAAAAAGGAGGGAGAGAGAAAACAGGGAATTATAGACCAGTCAGCCTGACATCGGTAGTGGGTAAAATGATGGAATCAATTATTAAGGATGTCATAGCAGTGCATTTGGAAAGAGGTAATATGATAGGTCCAAGTCAGCATGAATTTGTGAAAGGGAAATCATGCTTGACAAATCTTCTGGAATATTTTGAGGATGTTTCCAGTAGAGTGGACAAGGGAGAACCAGTTGATGTGGTATATTTGGACTTTCAGAAGGCTTTCGACAAGGTCCCACACAAGAGATTAATGTGCAAAGTTAAAGCACATGGGATTGGGGGTAGTGTGCTGACATGGATTGAGAACTGGTTGTCAGACAGGAAGCAAAGAGTAGGAGTAAATGGGTACTTTTCAGAATGGCAGGCAGTGACTAGTGGGGTACCGCAAGGTTCTGTGCTGGGGCCCCAGCTGTTTACATTGTACATTAATGATTTAGACGAGGGGATTAAATGTAGTATCTCCAAATTTGCGGATGACACTAAGTTGGGTGGCAGTGTGAGCTGCAAGGAGGATGCTATGAGGCTGCAGAGCGACTTGGATAGGTTAGGTGAGTGGGCAAATGCATGGCAGATGAAGTATAATGTGGATAAATGTGAGGTTATCCACTTTGGTGGTAAAAACAGAGAGACAGACTATTATCTGAATGGTGACAGATTAGGAAAAGGGGAGGTGCAAAGAGACCTGGGTGTCATGGTACATCAGTCATTGAAGGTTGGCATGCAGGTACAGCAGGCGGTTAAGAAAGCAAATGGCATGTTGGCCTTCATAACGAGGGGATTTGAGTACAGGGGCAGGGAGGTGTTGCTACAATTGTACAGGGCCTTGGTGAGGCCACACCTGGAGTATTGTGTACAGTTTTGGTCTCCTAACCTGAGGAAGGACATTCTTGCTATTGAGGGAGTGCAGCGAAGGTTCACCAGACTGATTCCCGGGATGGCGGGACTGACCTATCAAGAAAGACTGGATCAACTGGGCTTGTATTCACTGGAGTTCAGACGAATGAGAGGGGACCTCATAGAAACGTTTAAAATTCTGACGGGGTTAGACAGGTTAGATGCAGGAAGAATGTTCCCAATGTTGGGGAAGTCCAGAACCAGGGGACACGGTCTAAGGATAAGGGGGAAGCCATTTAGGACCGAGATGAGGAGGAATTTCTTCACCCAGAGAGTGGTGAACCTGTGGAATTCTCTACCACAGAAAGTTGTTGAGGCCAATTCACTAAATATATTCAA
The DNA here is from genome assembly GCF_044704955.1 of Pristiophorus japonicus. Taxonomy (NCBI): domain Eukaryota; kingdom Metazoa; phylum Chordata; class Chondrichthyes; family Pristiophoridae; genus Pristiophorus; species Pristiophorus japonicus. The sequence goes on from NC_091978.1 coordinate 332,446,970, forward strand.
AAAGGAGTTAGATGAAGTCCTTACTACTAGGGGAATCAAGGGGTATGGTGAGAAAGCAGGAATGGGGTGCTGAAGTTGCATGTTCAGCCATGAACTCATTGAATGGCAGTGCAGGCTAGAAGGGCCGAATGGCCTACTCCTGCACCTATTTTCTATGTTTCTATCATAGTTAGGGCATCTGCAATATTCTCACCTATTTCCTTTAAAATGCTGGGATGAAAACCATCTGCTCCTGGGGATTTGTCACTCGAGTGCCATCATTTTCTTCATTACTGTTAATTTGCTTATGTTCATTTGGTGAGTCTCCATCCCCGATTCAATATTAGTTTCCCTGGGATGTCTCACATGCTTTCCTCTTCTGTAAATACTGATGCAAAGTAATTTTTTGAACACATCTGTCATTTCCTTATTTTCATTTATAATATCACAAATGTCAGATTTAAGGGAGCCACATTGCTCTTAACCATCTTCTTTTTCCTAATAATTATAAAAGTTGTGTGTTAATTTTGATGTTCCTTTTCATATTCCCCTTTTGTACTCTTAAATCTGTTTTGTGATCCCTCCCATTCACCAGGATCTGTGTATTTTTTGCAAGATTGTAAGCTTTTTTTCCTTTTCGTTTTATCTTGTCCCTTACCTCTTTAGTCGTCCATGGCAGTTTACTTTGGCAAGTAGAGCTCTTGCCCCTTCGGGGTATAACTGCTCCTGTATCATGTGAAATTCTTCTTTGAACAATTCCCACTGATCTTGTGTTGTTTTACCCATTAGCAAACAAGTCACTTTTCAGCTTACAATATTAATATCGGTCCATGACGTATAGTTTAATTTCTACTCTGTTCATTAGTTTATATAACCACTGTCTACTTGTTAACAGGTTTCACCATCCTCATGTTAATAACTTTGTTCCAAAATCACATTTATGTTCAGCTGTAAGGAGTTACTGAAAGTTATCTGCTCTACCCCAAAATCGATGTTAGAGCAGGAGGTACAATTTTTATCAGCCAGCCCCAGACATGTAGTATGATTTATCCCCCCACTCCAAGCCTCAACAATGGAAGTTTAAAAAGGGAGCACCAAGAGATGGTCATGTGCTCATTTTCTTTTCTTAAATTTCTGCGCTAGAACTGTGAAGTTATTGAGAAACAATTCCAGAGCAAGGAAATTTCACTTGGCCATGAAACCCATTCCATCAAAATCTGTAGTAAATATTAGAGGGAGAACTGGAAGGTTTGGTTAAGCAGCGATCATACTGGCATCATGTAACTTGTAAAAAGTTTTGCAAATAAATCAGTGTTTACAACTGGAACACGAGAGAATCCATAAATAAAAACTGAAAATGCTGGAAATGATTGGATTATTCCATCTTGGACTTGCCCAGCTACCATCACTACCTGTAGAACCCCTACTTCTAAAGCAACACTTTGGGGCCAATTTTCATCAAAGCCTCCGCCTGCCCAAGTGCCGCCGAAAGTGCCGCCGAAGTACTGGACGGTACTTTGGGCGGGATATTCATCGCCGAGGTCCCTCGAAGGTCGGCGGGCGGCAAATGGACGATGTATACCACCAATCTGGGTGGCAGCGGGCGGGAGTTCTCATTCTCAGCGGCAGAAGCGCTCGCTGCCCAAGTGCCGCCAAGGATGGAGTCAGGCCCACGGAGGGTCTTAGACCTGAAAAAAAAAAAATCAGTAAAAAATGTAAAAAAACTATCGGAAGACCTTCAGGTAAGTTGTTGTGGAATTTTTTTTTTTAAATGTTCATTAACCTTTTTTTTCAGGTTCTTCATACTTACCGTTGGGTCAGACCAGCCTCCAACCAGCAGCCCACCCCCGTTCTGCCGCCAAGTCCTACCCGCAGGAATCCGGGGGGTCAGCGGGCAGTTCCCGGCGGCTCTCCTCTCCCGCCCGCTCCAGTCCACCTCGAAAGTGGCATTGGGCAGATCTGCAAGAGGAATGTCAGCGGCAGTGAGTTGATGAATTTCGGCCTCTAGGTTTCTTCTATTTATTAACATCTCTATTCCTCAAATTTTCCCCCTTCCCATGGGCTCACCTTCCATTAAAACTTACATGATCTCCTGTACTGACATTCTCTGCAACATCATGATCATAGGTGGTCCCTCGAACGAGGATGACTTGCTTCCACGTGTTCACAGATGTTTCAATGAAGGACCCAATGTTCCAGTCCTGAACTCCACTTGAGGGAGTGGAAGGTGTCTGTGCGTGAATTGTTTTAACGTGTGGTGACCATTGCACATCAGCCACCACACAGGCTTGACAGAGTGGCAAGTTTATCCAGTGGCAAGGGTTAACCAGGACGACTGGAGAAATGTTCTGCTGCACGGACCTAGCGCGCTCACATATCGCAGTATGGGCGCAACACAAGCATGAATCGCATTGCTGTACACATCATAATCTGTATCTCTAGTTCACCCACCCACATAGCAATGGTAGCACTGTAACTGAACTCCCTATTCACAATACTGCACCTAATGTTGTACCAGCAAACTCAATTTAACAGATCATGAAATCCAAGAAAGCAGGAACTAAGTATTATACGGTATCTTTCCACATTTAAGGTGCTTTAGTTGAATATCTCTGTAACCTCCGCCAACCATCCAAGATATCTGCACTACTCCAATTCTGGCCTTTTGTGCATTCCTGATTTTAGTCGCTCCAACATTGGCAGCCGTGCCTTCAACTGCCAAGGACGCAAACTCTGGAATTACCTCCCTAAGCATCTCCACTGCTATTTCCTCCTGCAAGACCCGATAAGAGATTAAGGGGTTATGGGGAATGGGCAGGGAAGTGGAATCAGCCATGATCATACTAAATGGCAGAGCAAGCACGAGGGGCCGTATAACCTATTCCTGCTCCTACTTCTTATGTTCTTATAAGATATTCCTTAATACCTACCGCTTTAAATAAGCTTTTGATCATCTGTCCATATATCGCCCCATGTGGCTCAAAGTCAAATTTTATGTGATAACATTCCTATGAAGCACATGATGGACTAATGAACAAGGTCAGAGGATGCGGAGTCAGGAACATGTAGCAGAATGGATAGCCAGCTGGCTTCAAGACAGAAAAGAGTGTCGGAGTTAAGGGTAGCTATTCAGAGTGGCAGAAGGTGGAAAGTGGGGTCCCACAAGGATTAGTGCTGGGACCACTGTTGTTTATAATTTATATTAATGATTTGGACTTTGGAATCAAAAACACAATTTTTAAATTTTAAGATGACATCATAGAAACATAGAAACATAGAAAATAGGTGCAGGAGTAGGCCATTCAGCCCTTCTAGCCTGCACCGCCATTCAATGAGTTCATGGCTGAACATGAAACTTCAGTACCCCCTTCCTGCTTTCTCGCCATATCCCTTGATTCCCCGAGTAGTAAGGACTTCATCTAACTCCCTTTTGAATATATTGAGTGAATTGGCCTCAACTACTTTCTGTGGTAGAGAATTCCACAGGTTCACCACTCTCTGGGTGAAGAAGTTTCTCCTCATCTCGGTCCTAAATGGCTTACCCCTTATCCTTAGACTGTGACCCCTGGTTCTGGACTTCCCCAACATTGGGAACATTCTTCCTGCATCTAACCTGTCTAAACCCATCAGAATTTTAAACGTTTCTATGAGGTCCCCTCTCATTCTTCTGAACTCCAGTGAATACAAGCCCAGTTGATCCAGTCTTTCTTGATAGGTCAATCCCACCATCCCGGGAATCAGTCTGGTGAATCTTCGCTGCACTCACTCAATAGCAAGAATGTCCTTCCTCAAGTTAGGAGACCAAAACTGTACACAATACTCCAGGTGTGGCCTCACCAAGGCCCTGTATAACTGTAGCAACACCTCCCTACCCCTGTACTCAAATCCCCTCGCTATGAAGGCCAACATGCCATTTGCTTTCTTAACCGCCTGCTGTACCTGCATGCCAACCTTCAATGACTGATGTACCATGACACCCACGTCCCGTTGCACCTCCCCTTTTCCTAATCTGTCACCATTCAGATAATAGTCTGTCTCTGTTTTTACCACCAAAGTGGATAACCTCACATTTATCCACATTATACTTCATCTGCCATGCATTTGCCCACTCACCTAACCTATCCAAGTCACTCTGCAGCCTCATAGCATCCTCCTTGCAGCTCACACTGCCACCCAACTTAGTGTCATCCGCAAATTTGGAGATACTACATTTAATCCCCTCGTCTAAATCATTAATGTACAATGTAAACAGCTGGGGCCTTAGCACAGAACCTTGCGGTACCCCACTAGTCACTGCCTGCCATTCTGAAAAGTACCCATTTACTCCTACTCTTTGCTTCCTGTCTGACAACCAGTTCTCAATCCACGTCAGCACACTACCCCCAATCCCATGTGCTTTAACTTTGCACATTAATCTCTTGCGTGGGACCTTGTCGAAAGCCTTCTGAAAGTCCAAATATACCACATCAACTGGTTCTCCTTTGTCCACTTTACTGGAAACATCCTCAAAAAATTCCAGAAGATTTGCCAAGCATGATTTCCCTTTCACAAATCCATGCTGACTTAGACCTATCATGTCACCATTTTCCAAATGCACTGCTATGACATCCTTAATAATTGATTCCATCATTTTACCCACTACTGAGGTCAGGCTGACCGGTCTATAATTCCGTTTTCTCTCTCCCTCCTTTTTTAAAAAGCAGGGTTACATTGGCTACCCTCCACTCAATAGGAACTGATCCAGAGTCAATGGAATGTTGGAAAATGACTGTCAATGCATCCTCTATTTCCAAGGCCACCTCCTTAAGTACTCTGGGATGCAGTCCATCAGGCCCTGGGGATTTATCGGCCTTCAATCCCATCAATTTCCCCAACACAATTTCCCGACTAAAGATTTCCCTCAGTTTCTCCTCCTTACTAGACCCTCTGGCCCCTTTTATATCCGGAAGGTTGTTTGTGTCCTCCTTAGTGAATACCGAACCAAAGTACTTGTTCAATTGGTCTGCCATTTCTTTGTTCCCCGTTATGACTTCCCCTGATTCTGACTGCAGCGGACCTACGTTTGTCTTTACTAACCTTTTTCTCTTTACATACCTATAGAAACTTTTGCAATCCGCCTTAATGTTCCCTGCAAGCTTCTTCTCGTACTCCATTTTCCCTGCCCTAATCAAACCCTTTGTCCTCCTCTGCTGAGTTCTAAATTTCTCCCAGTCCCCAGGTTCGCTGCTATTTCTGGCCAATTTGTATGCCACTTCCTTGGCTTTAATACTATCCCTGATTTCCCAAGATAGCCACGGTTGAGCCACCTTCCCTTTTTTATTTTTACGTCAGACAGGAATGTACAATTGTTGTAGTTCATCCATGCAGTCTCTAAATGTCTGCCATTGCCCATCCACAGTCAACCCCTTAAGTATCATTCGCCAATCTATCCTAGCCAATTCACGCCTCATACCTTCAAAGTTAACCTTCTTTAAGTTCTGGACCATGGTCTCTGAATTAACTGTTTCATTCTCCATCCTAATGCAGAATTCTACCATATTATGGTCACTCTTCCCCAAGGGGCCTCGCACAATGAGATTGCTAATTAATCCTCTCTCATTACACAACACCCAGTCTAAGATGGCCTCCCCCCTAGTTGGTTCCTCGACATATTGGTCTAGAAAACCATCCCTTATGCACTCCAGGAAATCCTCCTCCACCGTATTGCTTCCAGTTTGGCTAGCCCAATCTATGTGCATATTAAAGTCACCCATTATAACTGCTGCACCTTTATTGCATGCACCCCTAATTTCCTGTTTGATGCCCTCCCCAACATCACTACTACTGTTTGGAGGTCTGTACACAACTCCCACTAACGTTTTTTGCCTTTTGGTGTTCTGCAGCTCTACCCATATAGATTCCACATCATCCAAGCTAATGTCTTTCCTAACTATTGCATTAATCTCCTCTTTAACCAGAAATGCTACCCCACCTCCTTTTCCTTTTATTCTATCCTTCCTGAATGTTGAATACCCCTGGATGTTGAGTTCCCAGCCCTGATCATCCTGGAGCCACGTCTCCGTAATCCCAATCACATCATATTTGTTAACATCTATTTGCACAGTTAATTCATCCACCTTATTGCGGATACTCCTTGCATTAAGACACAAAGCCTTCAGGCTTGTTTTTTTAACACCCTTTGTCCTTTTAGAATTTTGCTGTACAGTTGTCCTTTTTGTTCTTTGCCTTGGGTTTCTCTGCCCTCCACTTTTCCTCATCTCCTTTCTGTCTTTTGCTTTTGCCTCCTTTTTGTCTCCCTCCATTGGTTCCCATCTCCCTGCCATATTAGTTTAACTCCTCCCCAACAGCACTAGCAAACACTCCCCCTAGGAAATTGGAGAGGGGGGGGGGGTGGGGGCAGCAGGGTGAATGAGTCAATACTGAGGGATGACTGCAACAAATTACAAGACAACATTAATAAAACGTGCAGAATGGGCATATAATAGGCAAATAAATTTCAACACAGATAAATGTGAGGTATTACATTTTGGTAAGAAAAATAAGGTGGTCACGTATTACTTGGAAAAGAAGAATCTAGAAGAGCAAAGGGATCTGAGTACAAATACACAATCATTAAAAAAAGCAATGCAGGTTAATAAAGCTATAAAAAAAAGCAAACCAAGCACTTGGGTTTATTTCTAGAGGGATAGAATTGAGAGGTAGAGAAGTTATGCTAAACTTGAATCTAACTTTGGTTAGACCACACATGGAGTACGGAGTACAATTCTGGTCAGAAAACAGATATAGAGGCACTGGAGAGACTGCAAAGATGATTTACAAGGATGATACCAAAAATGCAAGGGTATACCGGTCAGAAAAGGATGAACAGGTTGGATCTCCTTTCTCTTGAAAAGAGAAGGCTGAGGGGTGAGCCAAGAGAGGTATTTAAAATTATGAAAGCTTTTGATAGAGTAGCTAGAGTGTTTCCACTTGTGGGGAAGAGCAAAACTAGATGCCATTAATAAGATAGTCACCAAGAAATCAAACAGGGAATTCAGAAGAAACTTCTTTACGCAGAGAGTGGTGAGAATGTGAAATGCACGATCACAGGGAGTAGTGAATAGTATAGATACATTTAAGGGGAGGCTGGACAAGCATACGAGGGAGAAGGGAGAGGGTTATGCTGATAGATTTAGATGAGGAAGATGGGAGGAGGCCAAATAGCCTGTTTCTGTGTTGTTATATCTTATGTAATCCTACATATGTTTCACTGCATTAAAGGCACTATATAAATGCAAGGCATTATTGCTACATTATATTTCAGAATTTCCTCAGGCTGATTCGTATTTTGTTTTTGCCCCTGAACTTCAACAAATTAACAGAAAGGAAGTAAGTTACAACATGGAGCTCCTTCCCCACCCCCCACAGAATTAAAAAAGGACTGAATGGAGATGGCCAAGTGAGGGTAAAATAGTTACTGTGTGTTTAGAGAAAACATCATATTGGGAGGGGAAAGAAAACGAAAATATCACCGGCTAAAATCTGAAAGCTTACGACCTTAATCGAACGACCGTAGTTGATTCTTTCATGTGCAGACCCAGGCGCGGCCAGTGAGAGGGAAGGGAATGAAGGGGTGGGAAATCTCCCCACTGCCAGAATTACCTCACCATGCCCTCTCCACCTGGCTGCACCGCTGTACAAACAGGCACTTTGCACATTCGCTTTCAATCAAAAATGATTGTCAAAGGGAGCTTCAGTTTCAAAACTGCACTCTTAGCCGGGTGTACAATCAATTATCGCAGAACCCTGCCACCAAAACGAACACGGGTCACTGCTATTACGGAGCCGGGAAGTGCACGACTTTAAAAAAGTGACCGACTTCTCGAAATTACTTTTAAGCTGTGCCTGAACACAAGAGTGGAGTGTGTGTAAAGTGTTTTCACTTTGGAGCGCCTCCCCGACAAGTTGGACACGGCTGCCCGCGAGCGCTCTCCCTGCTGTCAGCAGGGCTTTCCAGCAAACACGATGTTCCATTTACATGAAGGGAGAGAGACGCGCACTTGACGTTGTTAAACGAAATTTCCGCCTTGTGAATTTGAAGCAAAGCCACACACACACACACAGGCGAGACCGAGAGCCGAAGCCAGTCTGAAAAAGACCAAAAAAAATGATTTACCTGTGTGAATAGAGCGAACTGCATAAGCGACAGCCGGCTGAGAGTTAGAGCCAAGATGCAGAATAGAGGGTTCATCCGCCCGCTGTGCTCCCTCTTCACGCCAGTGGCCGCAGGGCGGTGATCATGGTCCTGGCGATCCGCGAACTTGTGCAGCCGGCAAACTCCCGCTTATCTCCGCAACGCCCTCGCTCTCCCTCTCCCTCTCTCACTGTAATAATAAATCTTCCGGGCTGAGGGAAAGTTACACACGCAATGTGAAACTTAGAGAGCTGACATCAGACTGTGACTCTGCCGCGGGAAGCGAGCAGCTAACAAGCAGAGCTCACAGGGACACCCTCTGCAGTCAAATATCTGTTACTCTGCCCTTATCACACTTACGAAAGAGAAAGTTCAAAATGAAAAGAGTTGACTGCAGCCCGTAATATCGCGAAGAGATACCGCGCAGATCTACGTCTGCCCGTTTGCACCAGCTCCTGGCATCGTTCATCGGATAACCAACCCTCCTGTGAAGCGCCTTGGGACGTTTTACTACATTAAAGGCGCTATATAAATAGCTTATTTCCAGCATTTTTTTTAAATTTCAGATTCCAGAATTTGCTTTTATATAAATAGCTTGTTTGGTGGCTGGTGACCCTGCCTCGGCCGGTTGTTTCCTGGTTCTTTTTTTCCCGGTTTACTGACCTACAGAATCTCATTTGTCAGGGACCCATTGCCAGCTTTGTGATTGTGTGACTTTTTTTTAAACAGCAACCGGGAGATATTAAAGATGAACAGTTTATAAACAGGAACAGAGCCAGGGAAAATGGGTGGGAATCTGCTGCTATTGTGTGATCTATCTGGCTGCAACTAGCTCTGAAATCGTACAACTCCTTAATTTAAAACTTTAATAGTTAGATAGGTGGAACTTCAAAAGAAGAAACAGAAAGAGACAGTAGAAGGTGGATTTTTTTCATCCTTACGCCCAACAATACTGTGAAAAAGTGATTCCCTTTGAGGACTGGTGAGTGGGGACATGGTGGGCAGAATGTCTCCAGGTTCACAGAAAATGCTGGAAATACTCAGCAGGTCTGTGATCCACCACAGACCCAATCCATGTCCGGACCGGGGTCAAACAGGGCTGCATCATCGCACCAACACTCTTTTCGATCTTCCTTGCTGCAACGCTTCATCTCACTCTTAGCAAGCTCCCCGCTGGAATAGAGCTAAATTATAGAGCAAATGGGAATCTGTTCAACCTCCGCAGCCTCCAGGCCAGATCCAAGGTCGCCCCATCCTCTGTCATTGAACTTCAGTGGCTCGGAGGCCGAACGCCAAGCCATCGTCAACACCTTCACCAAGGCATACAAAAGCATGGGCCGTATGCTAAACATCCATGAGACAAAGATCCTCTACCAAGCTGACCCCGCCACACAGCATTGCCCCCCTATTATCAAAATCCACGACGAGGCCTTGAACAACGTGAACCATTTTCCATACATAGAAACTTTGGCCCCAAGTTTCCACACGCGGCAAAACAGGCGCCCCGCCGAGCTGGGCGCCCGTTTTTCGCGTCGAAAACGGCGCCTGAAAAAAAAAAGCGGTATTCTCGAGCGCCTTGCAGCTCGATGTCTGCTTGGCATGGCGCATAGGGGGCGGAGCCTACCACTCGCGCCGATTTTGTAAGTAGGAGGGGGCGGGTACAATTTAAATGAGTTTTTTTGGTGCCGGCAACCCTGCGTGTGCGCGTTGGAGCGTTTGCGCACGCGCAGTGTGAAGTAAACATTGCCACTCGGCCATTTTAAAAAGTGCTGCAGAAAAAGTGAAAATTTGTTTATTGAATCCTTGCAAAGGCTTGCATTTTAATTTTCTTGATATTTCTGTGTGTGAGGGAGTGCATTCTGTAATTAAAGATAGACTGTGATAAACGGGACACATGCACTTGTTTGAGACTATTCAAATTCTTTGTAGCTGTTCAATTTTTAAAATTTTTTAATAAAACCACATTGCCCTTCCATGATCAGCACTGAGGCTTCCTGCAGCTTTCTCCCCCTGCCGTCAGTCGGTCCCGATGGCAAACGGCTGCCTCAAGTAATGAGGCTTCCTGCAGCCTTCCCCTCCCTCCCCCTGCCGTCGGTCGGTCCCGACGGCAAACCGCTGCCTGAAAGGCCTGCCTGAAGCACTTTCACACAGGTAGGAACATGGTTTATTTAATCTTTTCTTTGCTTATAAATTTTTATTCAGGTTGGATTTATTTGTATAATATTTGTATAAGTATAACTAAGGATTTATTGTAGAATTTAATGACTTCGCTTCTCCCCCTCCCCCCCCCACCTCGTTCCCGACACCTAATTTGTAACCTGCGCCTGATTTCTTAATGTGCAGACAAGGTTTTTTCAAGCCGACAAAAATCTTCACTTGCTCCATTCTAAGTTAGTTTGGTGTACGTTTTCACTGTGGAAACTTTCAAATCAGGCGTCAGTGGCCGGACACGCCCCCTTTTGAAAATAAAATTCTGTTCAAAAGTGAAACTGTTCTACCTGACTAGAACTGCAGAAAACTTAAATGTGGAGAATTCCGATTTCTAAGATACTCCGCTCTCCACCAGTTGCTCCTAAAAATCAGGAGCAAATCATGTGGAAACTTGGGGCCATAGAAACATAGAAAATAGGTGCAGGAGTAGCCATTTGGCCCTTCGAGCCTGCACCACCATTCAATAAGATCATGGCTGATCATTCCCTCAGTACCCCTTTCCTGCTTTCTCTCCATACCCCTTGATCCCTTTAGCCGTAAGGGCCATATCTAACTCCCTCTTGAATATATCCAATGAACTGGCATCAATAACTCCGTGCGGCAGGGAATTCCACAGGTTAACAACTCTCTGAGTGAAGAAGTTTCTCCTCAGCTCAGTCCTAAATGGCCAACCCTTTATCCTAAGACTATATCCCCTGGTTCTGGACTTCCCCAACATCGGGAACATTCTTCCTGCATCTAACCTGTCCAGTCCCGTCAGAATCTTATACGTTTCTATGAGACCCCCTCTCATCCTTCTAAACTCCAGTGAATAAAGGCCCAGTTGATCCAGTCTCTCCTCATATGACAGTCCAGGCATCCCTGGAATCAGTCTGGTGAACCTTCGCTGCACTCCCTCAATAGCAAGAACGTCCTTCCTCAGATTAGGAGACCAAAACTGAACACAATATTCCAGGTGAGGCCTCACTAAGACCCTGTACAACTGCAGTAAGACCTCCCTGATCCTATACTCAAATCCCCTAGCTATGAAGGCCAACATACCATTTGCCTTCTTTACCGTCTGCTGTACCTGCATGCCAACTTTCAATGACTGGTGAACCATGACACCCAGGTCTCGTTGCACCTCCCCTTTTCCTAATCTGCCACCATTCAGATAATATTCTGCCTTCGTGTTTTTGCCCCCAAAATGGATAACCTCACATTTATCCACATTATACTGCATCTGCCATGCATTTGCCCACTCACCTAACCTGTCCAAGTCACTCTGCAGCCTCTTAGCGTCCTCCTCACAGCTCACACCGCCACCCAGTTTAGTGTCGTCTGCAAACTTGGAGATATTACACTCAATTCCTTCATCTAAATCGTTAATGTATATTGTAAAGAGCTGGGGTCCCAGCTCTGAGCCCTGCAGCACTCCACTAATCACTGCCTGCCATTCTGACAAGGACCCGTTTATTCCAACTCTCTGCTTCCTGTCTGCCAACCAGTTCTCTATCCACATCAGTACATTACCCCCAATACCATGCTCTTTGATTTTGCATACAAATCTCTTGTGCGGGACCTTGTCAAAAGGCTTTTGAAAGTCCAAATACACCACATCCACTGGTTCTTCCTTGTCCACTCTGCTAGTTACATCCTCAAAAAATTCTAAAGCATGATTTTCCTTTCATAAATCCATGCTGACTTGGACCGATCCTGTCACTGCTTTCCAAATGCGCTGCTATTTCATCCTTAATGATTGATTCCAACATTATCTCCACTACTGATGTCTATAATTACCCGTTTTCTCTCTCCCTCCTTTTTTAAAAAGTGGTGTTACATTAGCTACCCTCCAGTCCATAGGAACTGATCCAGAGTCGATAGACTGTTGGAAAATGATCACCAATGCATCCACTATTTCTCGGGCCACTTCCTTAAGTACTCTGGGATGCAGACTATCAGGTCCCGACGATTTATCGGCCTTCAATCCCATCAACTTCCTTAACACAATTTCCCGCCTAATAAGGATATCCTTCAGTTCCTCCTTCTCACTAGACCCACTGTCCCCTCGTACATTCGGAAGGTTATTTGTGTCTTCCTTCATGAAGACAGAACCGAAGTATTTGTTCAATTGGTCTGCCATTTCTTTGTTCCCCATTATAAATTCACCTGAATCCAATTGCAAGGGACATACGTTTCTCTTCATTAATCTTTTTCTCTTCACATATTTATAGAAGCTTTTGCAGTCAGTTTTTATGTTCCCTGCAAACTTCCTCTCGTATTCTATTTTCCCCCTCTTAATTAAATCCTTAGTCCTCCTCTGTTGAATTCTAAATTTCTCCCGGTCCTCAGGTTTGTTGCTTTTTCTAGCCAATTTATACGCCTCTTCATTGGTTTTAACACTATCCTTAATTTTCCTTGTTAGCCACGGTTGAGCCACCTTCCTCATTTTATTTTTACTCCAGACAGGAATGTACAATTGCTGAAGTTCATCCAAGTGATCTTTAAATATTTGCCATTGCTTTTCCACCGTCAACCCTTTATGTATCCTGTGCCAGTCTATTCTAGCCAATTCACCCCTCATACCGTCGAAGTTACCTTTCCTTAAGTTCAGGACCCTAGTTTCCGAAGTAACTGTGTCACTCTCCATCTTAATAAGGAATTCTACCATATTATGGTCACTCTTCCCCAAGGGGCCTCACACAACAAGATTGCTAATTAGTCTCTTCTCATTACACATCACCCAGTCTAGGATGGCCAGCTCTCTTGTTGGTTCCTCGACATATTGGTCTAGAAAACCATGCCTAATACACTCCAGAAAATCCTCCTCCACCGCATTGCTACCAGTTTGGTTAGCCCAATCAATATGTAGATTAAAGTTGCCCATAATGACTACTGTACCATTATTGCACACATTCCTAATTTCTTGTTTGATGCTGTCCCCAACTTCACTACTACTGTTTGGTGGTCTGTACACAACTCCCACTAGCGTTTTCTGCCCTTTGGTATTCCGCAGCTCCACCCATACCGATTCCACATTGTCCAGGCTAATGCCCCTCCTTACTATTGCATTAATTTCCTCTTTAACCAGCAACGCCACCCCGCCTCCTTTTCCTCTCTGCCTAACCTTCCTAAATGTTGAATACCCCTGGATGTTGAGTTCCCAGCCTTGGTCATCCTGGAGTGTGGAAATATACTCTTAAAGTTACATACGCTGTTTTTTGTACCCTTTTGCACTAAAACAAAATGGAGTCCCGGTCCTGCCAGAAGCTTCTGCAGCAAACAGTCTGTTTCCATAAACATGCTAACCTTGACTGAAACTGCTGATAGCTGATTAATAGCCACCAGACAACATTAAGACTGTCCTGCTGAGATAAGTACCACCCATTGTGCTCCCCTGTATTATCAATAGCCTGTCGCTGTGCCAGACCTTAGAAGGGCTGGATAAAGGTTGTAAAGATACAGCACCAATTCACCCCCTAAGAGATCATCAAATTACCAGCCATTATCTCTTGTACAGAACTCATCCAAGAAGCCAATTATCCAATCAGCCACTATGGATATCATGGGCCCAAATAGATGGCCAGGAAACTGGACAATCCTAAAACAATGCAAAACCAGTGATAGCACATTATCACACCCTAATCGAGTTACTGCTGGCTAGCCCACCAAAAATACTGACAAAGGAGACATTTGAAAAAAATGTAAAGACAAGGATGTGGTAATCATTAACTGATTGGAGAACTCTTTATCTGTTTTTGCTGACTGCAAAGGCAGAACCAATACACAGGATGGAACCATAACTTCTTTGTTCCACTGTGTAAATAAATTGTGAAACTGTACCATATTGGGAGTCTCCACTTAGCCTTTGACTGAGTGAGACTCTTCCTTGCTGCAAGTAAAACTTATTAAAGGAACATCTACCGGAGCTGATTGTGTTAGACTCTTATATTGAGAGTCGAGATTTCGACAGGAGCCATGTCTCCGTGATGCCAATTACATCATATCCGTTAACTGCTGTCTGCGCAGTTAATTCGTCCATCTTATTCCGAATACTCATCGCATTGAGGCACAGAGCCTTCAGACTTGTCTTTTTAACACACTTTGTCCATTTTTGTTTTTTGCCTTGGGTTTCTCTGCCCTGCACTTTTACTATTCTTCTTTCTATCTTTTGCATCTGCCTCCATTTTATTTCCCTCTGTCTCCCTGCATAAGTTCCCATCCCCCTGCCATGTTAGTTTAACTCCTCCCCAACAGCACTAGCAAACACACCCCCTCGGACATACCTCGGGAGCCTACTGTCTGCAAGAGCAGACATTGACGATGAGGTCCAACACCGCCTTCAGTGTGCCAGCGCAGCCTTCGGTCACCTGAGGAAGAGAGCGTCTGAAGACCAGGACCTCAAATCTAGCGCCAAGCTTATGGTCTACAGGGCAGTAGTGATACCCGCCCTCCTATATGGCTCAGAGGCACGGACTATATACAGCAGACACCTCAAAATGCTGGAGAAGTACCACCAGCGCTGCCTCCGCAAGTTCTTGCAAATCCACTGACAGGATAGATGCACCAATGTCAGTGTTCTCGCTCAGGCCAACATCCCCAGCATCGAAGCATTGACCATACCCAATCAGCTCCGTTGGGCGGGCCACAACCCGACACGAGACTCCCAAGATTCTATGCGGAGCTTCGACAAGGCAAGTGAGCCCAGGTGGGCAGAGGAAGCGCTTCAAAGCCTCCTTGATAAAGTGCAACATCCCCACCAACACCTGGGAATCCCTGGCCCACGACCGCCCAAAGTGGAGGAATGCGGAGCACTTCGAGTCCCATCGCCGAGAGCAAGCAGAAACCAAGCGAAGACAGCGGAAGGAGCGTGCATCAACCCAGGCTCCCCACCCACCCTTTCCTTCAACCACTGTCTGCCCCACCTGTGACAGAGACTGTAGGTCCCGCATTGAACTCTTCAATCACCTAAGAACTCACTTTTAGAGTGGAAGCAAGTCATCCTCGACTACAAGGGACTGCCTATAACGATGGTGAGTGGGGACATGGTAGGCAGAATGTCTCCAGCTGCACAGAAAATGCTGGAAATACTCAGCAGGTCAGGCAGCATCTGTGGAGAGGAACAGATGCTGCCTGACCTGCTGAGTATTTCCAGCATTTTCTGTTTTTACTTCAGATTCCTGCATCCGCAGTATTTTGCTTTTTTCTCCAGGTTCAGATGACTGCGCTGAGTATGTGTGAAACAGACTCTGAACTCTAACCTGCCCGAAGATGCTGGAGTTAGCATGAGACGCGCACTCTCCAATTACAGTCCCGCTACACCTGAGACAGGTGACAACCTTTGGCAGCTTTCTGTTGCGATATCTAATAAATCGATAGCTCTTTTTACACTCCTCTCAGAATTACACAGATTTTATAATATGTACAGCAAATAGCAAAGCATGTACAGGAAAATCAACAAAATCAACGATTTCAAAATTCTCATCCTCGTTTTCAAATCCCTTCATGGCCTCGCCCCTCCCTATCTCTATAAACTCCTTGTGGTGGCTGGTGTGCACCGGCCACCACACGTTAAAAAAATTCACGCACTACATCTTCCACCCTTGAGGATGTAGTTCGGGTCCTTCATTGAAACACCTGTGAATTCATCTTTTTTTGGCGTGGAAGCAAGTCATCCTTGTTTCAAGGGCCTATGGTGATGAATCTCCTCCAGCCCCACAACCCCCCGAGATGTCTGCGCTCCTCTAATTATGCCCTCTTGACCATCCCTGAATATAATCACTCAACCACTGGTGGCCATGCCTTCTGTTGCCTAGGCCCTAAGCTCGGGGATTCCCTGCCTAAACTTCTCGCTACCTCTCTTTCCTCCTTCAAGACGCTCCTTAAAACCTACCTCTCTGACCAAGCTTTTGGCCATCTGCCCTAATTTCTCCTTGTGTGGCTCAGTGTCAATTTTTTTTGCCTCATAATACTCCTGTGAAGTGCCTTGGGACATTTCACCACGTTAAAGGCACTATATAAATACAAGTTGTTGTTGTAAGAGAAAAGGACACGTACAATCGATTAAAAAAAATCAGAAGTCAGGCTCAAGTGTTGAATTAAAAAAAGAATGCCAGTTTATTCAGTGCATAATTAGTAAGAAACATATAGCATGACTCAGAGCAGGATACAGAAAGTAAATCATACCCATGTCTCTGACTCACAAGCTAATTGTTCCCATATGAAATGTCAGCAATGCCAGAAGCCTGTTAAATTCAATTTATGTTATATACTTAAGTAATACAAATAAAAAGGCTAAAACTGCAATACGGGGGAGCCAATTTAAAACCGAGTTGAGAAGGAATTTCTTCTCCCAGAGGGTTGTGAATCTTTGGAATTCTCTGCCCAAGGAAGCAGTTGAGGCTAGCTCATTGAATGTATTCAAATCACAGATAGATAGATTTTTAACCAATAAGGGAATTAAGGGTTACGGGGAGCGGGCG
Source organism: Pristiophorus japonicus (assembly GCF_044704955.1). Taxonomy (NCBI): domain Eukaryota; kingdom Metazoa; phylum Chordata; class Chondrichthyes; family Pristiophoridae; genus Pristiophorus; species Pristiophorus japonicus. Next base: position 332,463,794 of record NC_091978.1, read on the forward strand.
GGTAAGTGGAGCTGAGTCCACAGCCAGATCAGCCATGATCTTGTTGAATGGCGGAGAGGCTCGAGGAGTAGATGGCCTACTCCTGTTCCTAATTCTTATGTTCTTATGTTCTTATGTTCTTATGTAACAAGAATGTGAAACTATTTACAACAGTTATACAGTTATACAGTTATATTCTTACAGTTGTGCCTGAGGATTAACTTTGAATGAGACTGAGCAGGAGGAGGCAGACACTGCAGGAGAGGGGCACCCTATTCCCTCCTACACCTCACCCTTCCACATGCATAAACCCTTGTGCCAAGGTTTCTGTATCCAATCTGTCAGTTGGGTTCAAGGAACTGGGTTCCTGATGTTGCTATGAGGGGCCATGGGGAGCAAGTGGACTGTGACTACTGGCAACTGCCTTCTCTGGAAGGGAAGCTGTTGGCAGCAATACTGGAGGATCGGCCTCTGCAGCCGGGTCCTGCAACGCCTGCACATCTGGCATTAAGCCTGAGGGTGGAAGGAGGTGGCCCTGGAAATATCTGCCTTGCTGTTCATCAGCTGCATGTCCTGCATGGCCCTGGACAGTCTCCGCAGTGGGTAGCGCTGCAAGGGGGGAGATGAGCATCTGCTATAGTACAGTTGTACTACCTGCAAACAAGTCAACTGCCCGTGCAACAAGCTGGCAAAGGTTCTCCAGCTTCTGTCCCACCGTCTGATGGAGAAGCATCATGCTGCGAGCAATGGACCGAAGAAATCACAGATACTTGCATTGCTCCTCAATCAACTTCCTTCTCATTCTTGGACCCCTGTAGCCTTCCTCTCAGTTGTTCTCATGCTGGGCCCAATGTCTATTCCTTCTTCCCTTCTTACAGGGGACCGGGACACATCTCCCCCACTTCTCAGTGGACACTCACTGCCCCCCCTCCTTTCCAACCCAGAGTGCAAATCTTCTCCCAGACCCCACAGCAGCAGATTCATAGCCACCTGTGAGCAGGGAGCCACTTGTGCCTTGAGCATAGCCAGAGGGGCCAGGAGTTGGAGAGGAAGGTGGGCTCCCAGTGGGGTGCGGGGAAGATGGTCGCAGTCAAATGTCCCACCCCTCCCCACGTCATTACCCGCTGATGACACTTCACCACCCCTCCCCACGGGATGTGCAGCCTCCTCTTTCTCCTGCTCATCCACACCCCCGTTCATCCTCCTCCCGCTCCGTCACCACCTCAGTACCCTTTGCAACCCCACCTCATCAGGTTGCTTTAGACCTGTGGGAAGGATTAACAAAATGTTACAATGGTGCAACTTGTTCATTTGCCACATCACATAATAGTTACCTTCACATTCAAAGCACAACACAGAAAAAGGCAATTCACCCAAGTGCTCAAATGCTGCATGAGTATTCTTCCATTCTAATTTCCTTTTCCCACCCTGCTGCAAGGAAAGATGTTTTAAACATTCAGCTATTCAGTTCATGGAACATATGCATTTCACAAATCTCAAATGTCCATCCTTTCGGGCTCATCTTTGGTTGGATCCTGGCCAGGAGACAAAGCAAGAAGATTTGATTTTCACCTTGCCTCACCAGTATGGCTCCAATCTCTGCACAGCCCACAGTCGCTGCACTGTGGAAGCCATGCAGGACTCTGCCTTCATGGGGGAAAAGCTCCTTCAGGAAGGCAGTATCTCCATCTGTCTGTGCTCGCTCTGTTTCTGCATTGTGCGCCATCTTGCCCTGCTTGGAGAAAACAGCGAATCTATCACGTTGGTTGCTTACTGCGAGAGCCCTCTTTTCATACATTCAAATTTTCTCTTCAGTAAAATAAAGCTGTGGCATTTATCACATTTAGAAGAATGTTTCCCATAGCAACTGACTTTTATGACTTGCTTGCTTTTGGCTTCAGCCTTGAACAAACAATTAATAAACCAAATAATCTCCATTCAGTGTTTAAAGGCAGACAGACTGGAAATTTAAAATTGTCTGAGGAAGTTTACCTTGCCTGGCCTAGTCAGGTTGTTGTGCTTCTTATGGCACTGGTCCATTGTGAGGCATTATTGAGTTTGCGGTGAGAGTCACCACCATACTGATCTTCCTTGGAGACTGTTCCATCGCAGTTCCCAGCAGCAATTCACAGCTGCTCTCCGCTTCATTCACAAAGTTGTGGGACCTCTTTTCGTCTTGAGATACTTTATTTCTGTGAAAAAGTGTATGTGCAAAACATCGCTAAATACTTTCTACTGTTTTGTAAAAAAGGTTTAAAAAGCTTTTTAAAATGTTAGTTACATTTAAAGTTGGGTTAAGGTCATTGCAGAAGTTGCAGGTCACTCACCTGTCAGTGCCACACCTGAACTGAGTAATGGCATCTGTTTTCAGCTTTTTATAGAGCCATGTGATTGGTTAGTGAGATAGACCGTTGGGCCCGATGTGCACAAGATCCCAGAAGCAATAGTGACATCGTGGCAACTTTATCATTTTGACGTTTCAGCAAATTGAGGCGAAAACTTAATGCACTGTGAAGAGTGAGGTAAAATGTTCAATTAACACCGTTCATCGTGAGATGCACCATTGCAGCAATTTCTGGCCCATTGTGTACAGCAGTTCTTTGCTTTTAATGTGTGCTGGTTCTGGTATTGGTGAGTTAAGCATATTTAAATATGGCAATGAATTATTTTCTGAGAGGCTGTTTCTTTTTCTCCGGTTTTTCCCCTCCTCTCTTGAAGACAATGAATTGTGTTGGGGTGCGGTTTCACAGGTCCCACACCTCTCTGGTACTTCATCCAAGTGACAATTTTTCACTTGAGCTTTGATAGAAAGGGGCCATAGATATAAGATAGTCATTAATAAATCCAATAAAGAATTCAGGATGAATTTCTTTACCCAGCGAGTGGTTTGAACATGGAACTTGCTGCCACAAGGAGTAGTTGAGGCGAATAGCATAGATGCATTTAAGGGGAAGCTAGATAAGTTCATGCGAGAGAAAGGAATAGAAGGATATGCAGATAGGGTTAGATGGAGTAGGGTGGGAGGAGGCTCATGTAGAACATCAACATCAGCACTGACTAGATGGGCTGAATGGCCTGTTTCTCTGCTGTAAATTCCATGTAATTTTATGTATCAGCACGCTATTTTACTGTGGGGCATCACCATTACATTTGTGCACTCATGCATGCACAGGCACCCTTTCCATCAGGAGTCACTTGATCGTGATCAAAATTCGCTGAATTTTCCACTCCCTTCCCTATTGTGGTTTCAGGTGAGGCCCATTAAATGAGCACAGACTAAACATAAGAACAGTTCCAAACTGTACAGTGCATTTATTTATTGAGTCATTAGGAAGCTTATTCTGCTTGTGTATGGAGGGAACTTTTCTTTCAGCTTCTTGGCAGTAATAGTTGGTCAGGCAGCATCTGTGGAGAGAAACAGAGTTAACATTTCAGGTCGATGAGGGTCATCAATCTTAAATGTTAACTCGGTTTCCACAGATGCTGCCTGACCTGCTGAGAATTCCAGCATTTTCTGTTTTTATTTCAGATTCCAGCATCCGCAGTACTTTGCTTTTGTGTCAGTAATAGTTATTAGGCTTTATTTAAATTCTGCAACATTTTCATCCAGTATTTGAAAGGGCATTTTTATTGAAGGGAATTCAGCAAACCTGTGTCAAATTCTGAAATGTAATAATGCCACTTGCCTCAAAACATTGCCTGGCTATCATTATTACAAAATAATGTACATCTGTTATACCACCCCACGAAAATGACAGAGGAAGTGAAATTGGTTTTCGGTGATAGCATGAAATTAGCAATAGCAAATCATCAGCCTGTTTTACACCTCGCCCGATTTTCTATTCTATTGTAGTCAGGTGTAAAGCGTGCTGCCAATTGGCTCTTGCACGTTTTGTGCTATTGCCGAAGACCAATTTCACCCTGGGGGACTTTTTATGTCACTCATGTGTTGCAGGTTGACCATGGTTTCTCTTGCACTTAGTTTCTAACAAGTATTTCAGGGTGAATGGTCTTTTACCAAACATTTTCCAGGTGTCCCTGTACAGCTTTTAACACATCCCCATGCACTTTTCCTGTGTTATGTGCACTATGCTCCTAATTTGCTTAATAATAAATACTGTCTGTTTACATTATAAAAAGTATCGTAGACAACTTCAGGACAATGTAAAAAAAAATGCTAAAAGATCATATGGCTAAAATGTGATACCAGCACCAGGTGGCCCAACCTGTCTATGTAGCTGTTTATTCTCCACAAGTAAGAATTACTTTTTTTTTAAGTGGCCGTTAGTGCTGCTTGGCAGAATAAAACAGTTTTTGGCAGGAAATAAAAAGATCTGCATAATGAGATGCAAAAACAAGGTCAACAACATAGACTGAGTGAAACTTAGCATGTACACTGGTGAGCTGTATTAATACAAGAAGAAAAAGAACTCCAGCTCAACAAAGGACTACAATAGCAGCAGCAATTCTTAGCAACAAAAAAGTACACTTCGAACCAGTACTTACACAACTGATTTCATCGTGGCTGAATAACAACAGAGTCAGAATCATGTCTTCAATCACCCTCCCTCTTCCAATGATCTCGGTCCCAATAATGCAAAGTGTGTGTCCCACTTATAGTGGAGCTCCAGCACAATTCATGATGAGATAATCTAGTGTGGAGTTGCACCGTGATCCCAAAACTAGAAGGTTCCTTAATTATGCCAACTCTTGGGAAGTGCAGAATTAGTCACTAGGCTCTTTGCCAAATGGGAGAGATAAAGCATACAGACTTGGGCTAGAATTTCCCCAAAGCCCGCCAGCGCCCGATTGTTGTCTTAAAAACTGCTAAGGCTGGGAAGATTAACGGCAGCAAAAACTTCCCGACAAAATGTTTTTAAATCCGTCCAGCGAAAAACTTGGGCCTTGCATTCCAATCTGGGCAAAAAAGTGCAACTTAGGGTAGATTGGGCGATGCCTAAAGAAAATGGACGAAAAATTAAAAAGTCTATAAAAATTTACCCCGAGGCTGCTAGTTGGGCCTAACACTAAAAAAAAATTAAAATAATTTTTGAAAATATCTAACTAAAAAATTCAAAAAACATTCCCAAGACACTTTAAAATTAAATCACCTGAACAGATTTTGTAAATAATTAGTAAAAAACCAATCACTTACCTTTTTCTTGCAGACCTATTTACCTACCACCCAGCCCCGCTGATCCTCGAGGGCGTTTGTTTTATACTTACCTATGGGTCACCGTTCAGCCAAAAATCATGCCAGGGCGATCTGTGGATGGTGCATGTTGGCGGTCGCTCCCCAGTGGGACTTCAAAACCACCAGCGTGCCTCAGCTGGGGAATTTTTCGCCGACCCGGTTCTCGCCCAAAACGGCCAATACCGCCGAGAAACCAGGCGGTGAACCACAGGAAATTCTAGCCCAAGGTCCCCAGGGCTACTCTAGCATACCCTCTAGTAGTCCAATATATATTAGCACTGGTGGAGCTGATCGCCAGCTAGCAAAGATTTAAGGGGGAAAAAAGGAGAAAGTAACACAAAGAGCAAAAAAGATCATTCCATGGTAATTATTAGAGTGATTGTTATATTTATTTGTACTTAACAGAAATTTTTATTATTATTTTAAAATTTTGTAGAAAAAAATATTCATCCTCATGGATTTTTCTCAGTTAAGCACTTTTCAGCAAGTTTATTTGGACAACAACAACAACTTGTATTTATATAGCACCTTTAACATAGTGAAACGTCCCAAGGTGCTTCACAGGAGTATTATGAGATGGAAAAACAATTGATCTGCAGTTTCAATCCAAGCAGATTAAGAAAGAGAAATGCAGATAAATGGCCTAGCGATCACAGTTTTATTGTAGTTAGTGGAATTGCCAAACTGCAAATTTAAAATGAGATGGATCTATAAATTGCAACAACACTATCTTATCCTCTTTTGTTCACTTACCAATTGTTTCTAAGTTCTTTGCTTATAAGAACACGAGAAAAGATTATTATTTAGTCCATCAAGGATTTTTCTTTAGGGACTAGGCACAATCTACCCCATCATTGACTCAGTGTTGTCAGACTGCTTATCCAACATCCAGTCCTGGATGTGCCTCCATCTCCTCCAGTTAAACATCGGGAAGACCAAAGCCATCGACTTGGGCCCTCGGTACACACTTCATATCCTTGTCACCGATTCCATTCTCTTCCTGCCTGTTGTCTCAGGTTGAACCAGACCGTTTCAATCTCCACACCCAATCAAACTCCAAGCTGAGCTTCTGACTCCATGGGCTGGATTTTCGGCTTTTTGCAATTTCGACCGTTTCCGGGCGCAAATCGCGGCGAAACCATCATTTTAGTGCCGGGTTAGCATTAGCGCCAGAGTGCGCAACTTTCACCAAATGAAAGTTCACAATGGGCGTTAGCGCACGACAGAACTTGTGCGCCGGAGCCAAACGGTCCGACCATTAAAAAAATTGGCTGTTCTGCCCATGCGGCAATTTTTTTTTCTCGCGCTTCTGGTCTGCTGTCCGAGTGCAAATGCTAATACAGGGCGCAGGCGCGCACATGCGCAGTACACCGAGGGCTGAGTCAGCCATTTTATTATTCGATTTTGATGGTAGAGCAGGAGCAGGCAGCGTACGAGACGATTTACACAGGAGGCTAACGAAGCTCTTGTGGGGACTGTGGAGAGGAGATGGCAGGAACTATACAGGAGGGGTGGAGTTAGATGCCTGCCATCCATTTTTAACAGAATCCGGAGAGAGATTGCTGAGGAAGTCTCTGCCTCAGATACTGTGATAAGGATTGGCACATAGTGCCGGAAAAAGTTAAATGATCTTTCAAGGGTTATTAGATGTGTACAATTTTTATTCATGCACTCCTTTATTACTTACATTTTAAATCTGACACACTATTTGTTCTCATGCTGTTGCTGTTACTGAGCACTCTGTGGGTTGCCTCCTAAAATGCTTGACACATAGGTAGGCTTAGTGTGGCACCCTATTTGCCATGAATGATCTTTACACATTATTAAGATTGTTTTCTAGATCTGATAAGATGTTTCTGCACTTCAATGTCCTCCTGATGTATCACAAGCAATAAAGAAAGGAAAGACAGATTACGAAGGTAAACTTGCGCAAAACATAAAAACGGATAGTAAAAGCTTTTACAGATATATAAAACGGAAAAGAGTGACTAAAGTAAATGTTGGTCCCTTAGAAGATGAGAAGGGGGATTTAATAATGGGAAATGTGGAAATGGCTGAGACCTGAAACAATTATTTTGCTTCGGTCTTCACAGTGGAAGACACAAAAACCATGCCAAAAATTGCTGGTCACAGGGAGGACCTTGAGACAATCACTATCATTAGGGAGGTAGTGCTGGAAAGGCTAATGGAACTCAAGGTAGACAAGTCCCCTGGTCCTGATGAAATGCATCCCAGTGTATTAAAAGAGATGGCGGAAGTTATAGCAGATGCATTCATTATAATCTACCAAAAGTCTCTGGACTCTGGGGAGGTGCCAGCGGATTGGAAAACAGCTAATGTAATGCCTCTGTTTAAAAAAGGGGGCAGACAAAAGGCAGATAACTTTAGGCCGGTTAGTTTAACATCTGTAGTGGGGAAAATGCTTGAAGCTATCATTAAGGAAGAAATAGCGGGACATCTAGATAGGAATAGTGCAATCAAGCAGACGCAACATGGATTCATGAAGGGGAAATCATGTTTAACTAATTTACTGAATTCTTTGAGGATATAACGAGCATGGTGGATAGAGGTGTAGCAATGAATGTGGTGTATTTAGATTTTCAAAAGGCATTCGATAAGGTGCCACACAAAAGGTTACTGCAGAAGATAAGGGTACGCGGAGTCAGAGGAAATGTATTAGCATGGATAGAGAATTGGCTGGCGAACAGAAAGCAGAGAGTCGGGATAAATGGGTCCTTTTCGTGTTGGAAATCGGTGGTTAGTGGTGTGCCACAGGGATCGGTGGTGGGACCACAACTGTTTACAATATACATAGATGACCTGGAAGAGGGGACAGAGTGTAGTGTAACAAAATTTACAGATGACACAAAGATTAGTGGGAAAGCGGGTTGTGTAGAGGACTCAGAGAGGCTGCAAAGAGATTTGGATAGGTTAAGTGAATGGGCTAAGGTTTGGCAGATGGAATACAATGTCGGAAAATGTGAGGTTATCCACCTTGGGAAAAAAAAACAGTAAAAGGGAATATTATTTGAATGGGGAGAAATTACAACATGCTGCGGTGCAGAGGGACCTGGGGGTCCTTGTGCATGAATCCCAAAATGTTAGTTTGCAGGTGCAGCAGGTAATCAGGAAGGCGAATGGAATGTTGGCCTTCATTGCGAGAGGGATGGAATACAAAAGCAGGGAGGTCCTTCTGCAACTGTATAGGGTAGTGGTGAGGCCGCACCTGGAGTACTGCGTGCAGTTTTGAGCACCTTACTTAAGGAAGGATATACTAGCTTTGGAGGGGATACAGAGACGATTCACAAGGCTGATTCCGGAGATGAGAGGGTTACCTTATGATGATAGATTGAGTAGACTGGGTCTTTACTCGTTGGAGTTCAGAAGGATGAGGGGGGATCTTATAGAAACATTTAAAATAATGAAAGGGATAGACAAGATAGAGGCAGAGAGGTTATTTCCACTGGTCGGGGAGACTAGAACTAGGGGGCACAACCTCAAAATACGGGGGAGCCAATTTAAAACCGAGTTGAGAAGGAATTTCTTCTCCAAGAGGGTTGTGAATCTCTGCCCAAGGAAGCAGTTGAGGCTAGCTCATTGAATGTATTCAAGTCACAGATAGATAGATTTTTAACCAATAAGGGAATTAAGGGTTACGGGGAGCGGGCGGGTAAGTGAAGCTGAGTCCACGGCCAGATCAGCCATGATTTGTTGAATGGCGGAGCAGGCCCGAGGGGCTAGATGGCCTACTCCTGTTCCTAATTCTTAAGTTCTTATGTTCTTATGTGCAACTTCCAAGGCTATTAAACAGAGGGCTATTAAACAGAGGACTTTGGTGGCTATCTGTGTGTACCACAAGAGCAGATGGACCCTATGGCAACCATTCCCATTTTAATCTTTGCAGGCAAAGAAGTCCCACAACTGCCACAAACAGGTGCGGACAGGCGGCGGTCCACCTCAAACCTTGCCATTTACCGATTTGGAGGAGTGAGTGGCAGGCCTCATCAGCATCTCAGGTCAGGCAACTAGCTGTGGTGGCTCTGACCCCCGCTTGCGTCCTGAGGGTAAGTGGAGACAATGTGCTGCAGTGTCTGTGGACTAGGGTTGGAACAATATGATGCAGTGTCTGTGGACTAGATATAATGGAGAAGTGGTGGTCCTTCAAATGAGCTTGTGGTATGCGAACTTCCTCATGTCACCCTGTCCCTTCCCCTGCTGCTAACCACTCGTCTGTTGCTTTCTACTTCCAGATGACCAGCCACAGGTGCCGAATCCCTGGGCTCAACCCTCCACATCAGGCCATCATGTGGAGGAGGATGAAAAATTTGAGGAAGAGGAATTGACGGAGCAGATACAGTCTACACCTCTTTTACCATTGGTAAACACCTCATCCAAGGATGATGTTACTTTCTGGGCTTTGAGATCTCTGAGGCTCCTAAGACTAGTGGCGTGCCACAACGCAGTTCTGGGGTGAGTTGGCAAAGTCGGTCTGCTGACAGACAGGCAGATGCGGAACTGTCCAGGGAGAGCATCCAGCTCACCCGTCAGTTCCTTGATGTCCTGGGTAGGATTCCAGCAATCATCGAGAATCTCACTGTGACCATAATGGAGGTAGGGTCGCAGATTGTCGGTGCAAGCCACGAAACCTTAAGAAGAAACAAGAGAGCGAGCAAACTTTTCATTTGAGTTTTATATCCCTTAAATCCATTGGGCTAGAACCTCCACTTTTTTTGCATGCTTAACGCCCACTTAATGCCCATTTTACCGCTGAAATGGTGTATAACGCCCATATATTGCCCATTTTGGCACAAAGTGGAAACTGACAGGCATTTTTAGGAAACTTATCGCTGAGCGTTACTTTCCCCATGGGCTTAATGCCAGGAAAAAATATTACCTCCCGCCCAGTTTTTTTGGGCGGAATCATCAGAATGGGCGAAATCAACGCCCATAATATCGCCCAGCGTTAATTTCCACACTGATTTAACGCTGAGATTCAATAATACCGACCACCCACTTTTTTTTGTCGTAAAGAGCATATTGACCGAACTAGCGGCCATGAGATCGCCCAGCGTCAATTTCACCACCTCGCACACATATCGCCCACAATATCGCTCGCCCCAGAAAAATGCCCAGAAAATGTGGAACTAACCGGAACTAATCACAGTATTATGGACGCCATGTTCTACATTACATGTCGCGTCCTTTAAAAGGCTGCTGTGCTTCAACCTCGGGGGAGTTTGGATGTACTCTGCAGGTCGTTGGAGTTGATGTGAACATCTCTACAAACATTTTGACCATACTGTGACTGATTGGAATTGAATAGGTGTCTTCATCGGGACATTCCTTGTTTGTGACCAATCGGTGGAAAACAGAGAGCTACTGCAATGGGGCCTGTCCTTTCTCATCCTTTCTTGATGACCAATTACATGCAGCAGACTCGAGATCGCTGTTGTGTATGCAATAACTGTTAGACTGAGTATTGTTTAACTCCAAGAGGTATGACCTTGGCTCTGCTTTATTAAGGCCCAAAGTGACTAATATACAAAATGGCTGGCCTTTTATACTTGGGCTGCACACACGTGCATGCAGCCCAATGGCCTCCAACAGTGATGCCATCTAGTGGCTAGTGATCCCAAAAGTACATAAATGACAATCGCCGAAGGTACGCTCCACTGCATTAAATGTCCAACGTAAGACGTGACAGACTGATGAGGAGGACCAGACGTTACGCCTCCCCCCCCACCCGGAAATACAAGAAGAAGCAGTCTTACCTCGACTTGACCAACACCACCTGCCTTTGGAGACTGCGCAAAGAGGTTATCACTGAGGTATGCCAGCTGATTAAGGCCAGCTCTGCAGCCTGCCAGCACCATCAGTACTGCACGGTTCGTCGAGGTCAAAGTCACCGCGGCACTGTCGTTCTACACCTCGGATTCTTTTCAGGCCACAGCTAGAAACATTTGCGGACTTTCTCAGCATTAGATCGGTCACTGAAGCCCTGTATCTATGCAGGAGGGACTTGATCAGCTCCCCTATGACCAGGGAGGCACAGAGTGAGAGGGCTCTAGGATTCTCCAGAATTGCAAACTTCCCCAAGGTGCAGGGAGCAATAGACTGTATGCAAATCGTGATGCGGGCATCTTTTAAGGATGCAGAGGTTTTCAGGACCCGCAAGGGATTCCACTCCCTGAATGTCCAACTGGTTGTCGACCAGCAGCAAATTATACTGGTAGTGAATGCTCAATTTCCGGGCGGCATCCATGATGCTCACGTCCTGCGTGAGAGCACTGTATCTGACTTGTTTAACAATCAGCCACAAGGTCAATGCTGGATGCTTGGTGACAAAGGATATGGCTGTAATGAATGTAATGACTCAAAAGACTTGTTACTGTAAACTGCCTCAGGTGTAAACCTGATCCAACTTTATTTGCGCCCAAAGTAACCCGCGTGACATGGTACCCACGCTTATATACCAGTGACCGCGCACGCGCGCGTACAGCCTGATGACCTCCGACAGTGGCGCCCGCTGGTGTCTAGTGACCCCAGGCATAAATACATAACAACATCCCTTTTCAAGATCTTAATATCAGTCTTTTTATGAGTTAAGATGGTCTGGGACTTTCCGCTCACGAGTTGATCGTCTCAGTTCAACTTCAGTTCTAGGCGAGCGTTCTGAGTCAGTTGTGACTGAAGGCCGAGTAACCGATCTGATGGAAGTGTTACGATCATATCAGAGACTGGAGGTCCAGTTTCACTAATGATGGCAAAGTCTTCTGATGAATGAACATTGGTTGGTTGGTCACTGACTGCATCTTCCTCAAGCAGTTCCAGTTCATCCGTGTCCCGCAATTTTATCTGATCAACATGTTTCCTGCATGTTTGGCCATTCTTCAGCACGACAATAAACACTCTGCTACCATCCTTGGCTGTAACAGTGCCAGCGATCCACTTTGAGCCTTGACCATAGTTCAGTACATAAACTGAATCGTTGAGAGAGATGTCACGTGACACAGCAGCACGATCATGATACCCTTGCTGACTTTGACGTCTGTTTTCAACATGATCATTCAAATCAGGATGAACAAGAGAGAGCTTGGTCTTGAGACTTCTCTTCATCAATAGTTCAGCAGGGCAGACCCCAGTAAGCATATAAGGTCTGGTCCTGTAACTGAGCAGTATACAGGACGAGTGAATCTGCAGTGAACCCTGAGTTACACGTTTCATACTCTGCTTGATCGTTTGAACAGCACGCGCTGCTTGACCATTAGAAGCAGGTTTGGATGGGGCTGACCTCATATGTTTAATACCATTGAGTTTCATGAATTCTTGAAACTCCAGACTTGTGAAGCAAGATCCGTTGTCGCTCACAACAATGTCAGGCAAACCATGAGTAGCAAACATGACACGAAGGCTCTCAATAGTAGCTGTGGATGTACTGAATGACATAATAATACACTCTATCCACTTTGAATATGCATCCACCACAACAAAAAACATCTTTCCCATGAAAGGGTCCGCAAAATCGATGTGGATCCTCGACCATGGTTTAGGTGGCCACGACCAAAGACTCAGCAGAGATTCCGCTGGTACTTTACTTAGCTGCATGCAAGTATTGCACTGATGCACGCATGATTCCAGATCAGAGTCAATTCCAGGCCACCATACATGAGCCCTAGCAATGGCTTTCATCATGACAATGCCAGGATGAGTGCTATGTAGTTCACATACAAATTTCTCTCTCCATTTCTTAGGCATCACAACACGATTACCCCACAGTAAACAATCTGACTGAAAGTTCATCTTTGCGACGGTTGTAAAGTTTGGTCTCATCACACATTTCCATAGGTATTGCAGACCAATCACCACTGAGGACGCAACATTTCACAACCGATAAAATAGGGTCATGGCTGGTCCAGATCCTAACTTGTTGAGCAGTGACAGGAGTTCCTTCACTCTCAAAAGCATCCATTACTAACAGTAGATCTGCAGGTTGAGGCATCTCCATATCAGGTGTGGGCAACGGCCGACGACTCAGTACATTGACACAATTCTCAGTGCCAGGTCTATGATGAATAACATAATCATAGGCAGACAATGTCAACGCCCACCTCTGGATATGGGACGATGCATTGGTATTGATCCCTTTGTTTTCTGAAAACAATGAACTGAGTGGCTTGTGATCCGTTTCGAGTTCAAAACAAAGACCAAACAGGTACTAATGCATCTTTTTGACCCCATACACACAGGCCAAAGCTTCTTTTTCTACCATGCTGTAAGCTCTTTCTGCCTTTGACAAACTTCTCGAAGCATACGCAACAGATTGTAGCTTACCCGATTCATTTGCTTGTTGGAGTACACAGCCAACCCCATATGATGAAGCATCACACGCCAATACAAGACGCTTACACGGATCACAATGAACAAGCAACTTGTTTGAACAGAGCAAATTCTTAGCTTTCTCAAAAGCTCTATCTTGAGACACACCCCAGACACAGTTGTCGCCTTTTCTGAGTAGCACGTGCAGTGGCTCTAACAAAGTGCTCAATCTGAGTAAGAAATTACCAAAGTAGTAGAGTAGCCCAAGGAATGAACGCAGCTCCGTTACATTCTGAAGCCTGGGTGCATTTTTGATGGCCTTGGTTTTCGAATCAGTAGTCCTGATGCCATTAGCAGCAATCTTCCTCCCCAAGAATTCAGCTTCAGGTACCATGAAGACACACTTCGAACGTTTCAGCCTGAGCCCCATTTTGTCCAGACGATGTAGGACTTCTTCAAGATTGTTCAGATGATCAGTAGTGTCGCCACATGTGACCAGAATGTCATCTTGAAGCACAGTTCTAGGAACGGATTTCAGTAGACTCTCCATATTCCTCTGAAATATGGCTGCAGCCGAACGAATTCCAAAAGGACACCTGTTGTAGACAAATAGTCCTTTATGGGTGTTGATGCAGATGAGTTTCTTCGAAGTGTCGCCAAGCTCCTGTGTCATATAGGCCGACGTCAGATCCAGTTTAGTGAACGACTTTCTACCAGCTAGCATGGTGCACAGGTCATCAGCCTTCGGTAACAGGTACTGATCCTGTTTCGAAAATCAGTTAATCGTAACCTTGTAGTCTCCACACACCACTCTTCAACACAGGAACAATAGGACTGGCCCACTCATTAAACTCGACCAGTGATATGATCCCTTCATTAGTCTGTCAAGCTCAATTTGAACCTTCTCCCTCATCATATAGGGAACAGACCGAGCCTTATGATAGACAGGCCTTGCATCAGAATCCAGGTAAATCTGCACCTTGGCTCCAGTTAAATTGCCAAAGCCCGGTTCAAACAAAGAAGGAAACTTCTTCAACACTTGAGCACGCGAAGTGTCATTCACCGATGACAACGCTTTGATATCATTCCAATTCCACTTGATTTTCTCGAGCCAATTCTTGCCGAACAACGTTGGACCATTACGTGGCACAATCCACAACGGTAGATCATGAACCACACCATCACACCCGTGTTCAGCTCCATTGATACAGGCATGCCATTCAGCTTCACATTAACGATTATCGGCCGGCTTTTTCCCAAGAACAAATACAGACCATACACTTCCTCCTCGGGTTGTGTATCTGGGCCAGCACTGGACTGGTCATCATCAGCAATGTGATGAGCAGCAACACACTTGCTCAGTTGTGGGCACATTCACTGCAGATGCCTCACTTTCGAACAGCCATTACAGGAGTACTTTTAAAGCGACACTGATGAGGCTGATGATTGCCCCCAGAATGGCAACAGGGTGAAATCGGATTCATACCACTTGCCGGACTTTGAGCAGCTACAGGTTTCACATAAGCAGTCGAGTAGGCCCTGCCACAAGCAGCTCTGCCAGACGACGACACAATCTTGTTTACAGTATTTGCCGTGGAGCTCCAACTCTTCGATGATATCTGCCTTAAATTATCATCAGTCGTCATGCATGCCTGGGCAGTCGCGCTGGCCTTGCTCAAATCCAGCTTCTCTTCGGCCAATAACTTCCGAAGAATTACATCATGGTTGATGCATATCATGAAGAAATCTCACAGCATGTCTTCCAACACGTTCCTAAACTTACACGGCTCAGCAAGACGTCGCAGGTCGGCAATGAATCCTGACACATCCTGGCCCTCAGCATGAACATGCGTGTAGAAGCGATAACGTGAGATGATGATCCCCTCTTTTGGCTTAAGATGGTCACGCACCAAAGCACACAAATCCCCATATTCTTTGTCTGTTGGACGTAAAGGCGAGAGAAGATTCTTCATGAGGCCATAAATTTTTGGACCACAAACGGTGAGGAAACCGCCCTGCGCCGAACTGCGTCAGTGTTTCCCGCCATTTTGTTGGCCATGAAATACTGATCCAGGCGGTCGATCAAATCCGCCCAATCCTCACCATCCGCAAATCTCTCCAGAATTCCAATAGTGGCCATTGTACATGCGAAGGTTCTTAAGTTATCTCGTCGCCAAATGTAATGAATGTAATGACTCAAAAGACTCGTTACTGTAAACTGCCTCAGTTGTAAACCTGATCCAACTTTATTTGCGCCCAAAGTAACCGGCGTGACAAGGTACCCGTGCTTATATACCAGTGACCGTGCACCCGCGCGTACAGCCTGATGATCTCTGGCAGTGGCGCCCCCTGGTGTCTGGTGACCCCAGGCATAAATACATAACAATGGCCTTGACACCTGGCTGATGACCCCCCTGCGTGACACCCGCACCGAAGCTGAGAGGCGATACAACGAGAGCCACAGAGCAACTCGCAATATCGTGGAGAAAACCATTGGAGTGCTGAAGCAGCACTTTCGATGCCTGGACCACTCAGGAGGCGAGCTTCAATACCACCCTGAGCAGGTAGCTCAATTCGTGGTGGTGTGCTCCATGCTGCACAACTTGGCTATCAGGAGGGGACAAGAATTGCCTGATGAGTCTGACAGTCCACCTCGCCAGAGAGAGGAAGAGGAGGACGAGGAGGCGGATGCTGACATCGGCCCAGACAATCAGGCTGATGCTGAAGCCAGGCCCCCACCCCCCTGTAGACCGCATGAAAGGGCCCATGGTGGCATGAGAGCTGCAAAAGCCTTACGTCAGGAGCTCATCAATGATCGCTGACACACTGCTGGGTATGCAGGTCATACATCAATGGTGGGCAGCACTTTAAAGTTTAAGTTGATTGAAGTTAAGTGTAATTATACCCTTTGATGTTAAGGAATCACCAACGTGTAACAGTGCAGCTATCTGTGCCAATGCGCTACAAGGTTTTGTTAAATAAAAAACATTTAAACCGAACATTAGTCTGAAATCATCAGTATTTCTGTACAAACCAGCCCTCCACCTCTGCACGCGCCCCCCCCCCCCGGCCCCGCTTCTCCTCCCCACCTATACCCCTTTCCCTTCCCTTCCCTTCCTGACTCCAAGCCGCCTGGCCAAGGAGCTGCTTAGGCGCTGCTTCATTGTGGGGGGGAGCGAGTGATGGGCGAAACGCTGCTTGGACGGATACCGAAGAGGACGGTCCCGAGGTGGGAACGTGCTCCGAGCTAGAAGCAAGATGTGCTGCTGGCTCTCATGTGGTTGGCTATGGGGGTGCGGCACGTTGGGGTGCAATGCTGCACTCCGGGACCACTGGGAGCCCTCTGCTACCAGTGTTCCTGGCTACCAGCTCCAGGGCCTCCTCCATCCCTTCCATGTTATATCTTATTTGTTGGACAAAAACTCGATACCAACTATGTTCTTGGTGCTTAGTAGGTTTTTTGTTGCTGGTGAATCTCCCCTGTGCCTCCCACAACAGCCAGACAAGCACACACCACACCCACACACGCTTTCAGCGCCTCTGAGCTCCCTCTCTCTCTGTCTCCTCTTCTGCGCATGTCATGATGATCCTTGACCTCCTGAATTGCAGGAATCAAACGTTGCCATGCCATTGCTAAGGACGGCGACACTTTACGACAGAAGGTCAAAAAAATTTTACGCTACCGCCCATTTCATATCGCTCGCGGTAACGCCCATTTTCAAAAATGGAGACTAGGTGCTTTGAGAATGGGCGAGAAACCGGCGATCTGAAAACCCTTTTTTACTGCCACGCTGGAAATATCACCAAAAGTGGAGGTTCTAGCCCATTGTTTCTCAGAAAGCCCCAGGATTGGGTCTTGGTTCCAGGGCAGTTCCCTATTGGCTTCTCCTCATACATGTGTCTGTCTGTAGGACCGGTGCCATTCCTTGATTAGGTTAATGGCTTTCCAATTAACACTTTTTCCAGTTTGGTGTGTTTCAAAGCCATGCCTCCTTTGTTCCTTGGGCTCTGCCCAGCCAGGGATCACATGGACTTGGGGAAGCTATCCATTTTGTCTCTTCAAACTTGTCTTTACATATAATCTCATTTATATGTACACAGACTCAATGTTATCATTACTAAATATTTTTATTCTTACACTATACACTGGCCCCCAATGTTTTTCCCCATCCTCTGGGTTGCCGCAAGGGAACCGATTGCTGGGAGCATAAGGAGAAATTATTGTTTTTTGTAGGTAAAATTGAACAATGGAGAGAGCAATGCTGTATTAAAGACAAACAGGAGGGGGCTACGTTTTTGTGCGTATCACCAAAAGGACCAATGTGTCATTTTGAATCAATTGAGCTAATTATCGACTCCCCGCTGGAGTGGAACTAAACAACAGAACCAGTGGGAACCTGTTCAACCTTCGTCGTCTCCAGGCCAGGTCCAAGACCACCCCAATGTCTGTCATCGAGCTACAGTACGCGGACAACGCCTGCGTCTGTGCACATACAGAGATTGAACTCCAGGACATAGTCAACATATTTACTGAGGCGTACGAAAGCATGGGCCTTACGCTAAACATCCGTAAGACAAAGGTCCTCCAACAGCCTGTCTTCGCTGCACAGCACTGCCCCCCAGTCATCAAGATCCACGGCACGGCCCTGGACAACGTGGACCATTTCCCATACCTCGGGAGCCTCTTATCAACAAGAGCAGACATTGACGACGCGATTCAACACCGCCTCCAGTGCTTCCTTCGGCCGCCAGAGGAAAAGAGTGTTTGAAGACCGGGCCCTCAAATCCACCAGCAAGCTCATGATCTACAGGGCTGTAGTAATACCAGCCCCCCTGTATGGCTCAGAGACATGAACCATGTACAGTAGACACCTCAAGGCGCTGGAGAAATACCACCAACGATGTCTCCGCAAGATCTTACAAATCCCCTGGGAGGACAGACGCACCAACATTAGTGTCCTCGACCAGGCCACCATCCCCAGCATCGAAGCACTGACCACACTTGATCAGCTCCGCTGGGCAGGCCACATTGTTCGCATGCCAGATACGAGACTCCCAAAGCAAGCGCTCTACTCGGAACTCCTTCACGGCAAGTGAGCCAAAGGTGGGCAGAGGAAACATTGCTAGTACACCCTCAAAGCCTCGCTGATAAAGTGCAGCATCCTCACTGACACCTGGGAGTCCCTGGTCAAAGACCGCCCTAAGTGGAGGAAGTACATCCAGGAAGGCGCTGAGCACTTTGAGTCTCATCGCCGAGAGCATGCAGAAATCAAGTGCAGGTGTTGTAGGGCATTAGGCACCTGCTGAATATATATATATATATATACACATGTATGTGTTTAAAATGGTAGCCAAATATAAAATGGCTGTCAGAGGGCTCCTCCAAGCATGATGGGAACTCAGTTAGTCAAGCAATGAACTGCTGACTGAGGCTGACTGAACAATAACCCTTGTGAAGCCTGATACCAGGAATGTCGTGGATCAACAGCATAAGACAAGATAACCATAACAAACTGTTATAGTGCCTGGTACGGAATGTCCTTAAATCGATGACTCCAGATGGAGTGCTTAGCAACCATGTTGAGATAGCCCAGCAGGGACACAGCAGAGCCCCGAGTAACAGAGATAAGGGGGGCCTGCATTACACCACAGGGTCATGAATCAGCCCGAGCTGACAGGAACCGAACATACAGCCCCCCGATGAACCAGGGGAATTCTATTGGGTTAAAGAAACCTATATGTAATCTATAATTGTTATGATTGGATTGTGTCCAGCCGAAGTGGGCTGAGTAACTGTAATGAACTATTGTAAAACATATAAATATCGATAAATCTCTTTGCTCGGTGGAGTGGAGTGCCTGGAATTTGTCCAGAGGCTCTCTCCCCACCGGCGTAATAAAAGCCGTTTTGGCGTTGGAACCGACCCAGAGTGTCGAGTGATTCTTGCAGGAAAACATTCGCGCTAACAGCAGGCAACAGAAAGAGCGTGCAGCAAATCAGTCTCACCCACCCTTTTCCTCAACGACTATCTGTCCCACTTGTGACAGGGACTGTGGTTCTCGTATTGGACAGTTCAGCCACCTAAGGACTCATTTTTAGAGTGGAAGCAAGTCTTCGATTCCGAGGGACTGCCTATGATAATGGCTATTTATCACATATAAGAGGCAACCAACAATTCAGTCCGTCACAATACCTCTTATCAGAGAAACAACGCAACCCTACCACACGGAATGCCCAAGGCAGAACCCGGGACCAGAAAACGGGCTGATGCTGGTCCCAACAGGAAATGTAATGTATGATAATATGCACCATGAGTTATACCAGTAATATTGGACTTGACGGACATAGGCCTAACACGATGGTGCTCAAATAAGACCGGAGAGCTATACCAAAGGTTGACCAGGCAAATACTGGAACAGGGGTTTAAAGCGAATGGCTGGATTCCGGGGCAACGCCTCCAAAGGCGGCATTGGAGAGACACACTCAATGATGCCGCGACCCTATTAAACACAGGAACTTCGGTAGTTAAATCAATTGATTTGGCAACCCTGGACGGCAAAATTAGCAATCTGGGCTCCAGAATTTTAAAAAAATCCTAAAGGAACAGAGCCAGAACCACGATTCTCAGTTGACCGAAGATCAGGCCCTCACTGGCCAACTTCAGGACATAGCAATGGTCCTTGAAGCACATGCCCAGACTATGAACACATTTATCAAAGAGGATCATGAAGCCTCCAATAAAGCTGCATGGAATGAGGTATGCAGTACATTCAGAAATTGGGTATAGAACAGGCTAGGGAAAACCTAGCCCAGATAAGGGAGAGTGAGGTACCATTATGGATTAGCAATGAACAATTGACTAACCTCTCATGTCACGGAGAGACCATACCAGGGTGCCAACTCAGGGGAACGGTGTGGGTATACCCCACCCAGGTCGAATGTAAAACAAGCGTCAGGAGCTTATTAGGATTAATACTTGCAATACCAGTAATTATGCCGGAAGTGCAACCTCGAGAAGTATATCACGTTCCGAATATCGGAATTATTAGGGAAAATACCCACATAATGTACCATGAGACACTACCTTAAACAATGAATTACGAAGATAGCCTTGTGGGAACTAAACTGGAGGGATGTGCCACCTGTCAGGGAATAACGATTTGCCCCCATAAAATAAGCTTTGACCCAATTGCAGCATGTGGATTTAATGTGTCCAGGGGGAAAATAAATTGCACTATGGGAGCCATCGGGGCTCATCTCGCACACACACAGGCTGCATATGTGGACAAGGGGGAGTACTGTGCAACCACTAACCAGAAAGCCTTTGAGTACGCAGGTCAGGTCTGCAAGATTCCCAGTCACGTGTTCTGTTTTGCCGGAAGTACCGGTAAAGATTGGATGGGAAGAATTGATCAATATACACCAACAAAGATCCACCTCAATCCAGGTGTCAGAGGACATCAAAACGGAACTAACGATATCAACAAATTTGGGTACGAGGTGCCCCTGTGACCAGAGGAATTGCCTGAACTACGAGGAAATATCACCGACTCCCAGAAGGTGTATTATACACCGCAACAACAGAACAAGGACATCAAGGAGGAGATAGAAGATATCAAGGCTACCACTTGGTGGGATGATATATGGGACTGGGGGCTAAGCATTCAAATCCATCCATGGATAAGAATAATTTTGCATGTACTGGTGGTGGTCCAGTTGATAATTGTAATATATCTCCTTTGTAAAACATATGCTGCACATAGATGGCAGAAAGCCAGGCAACTGGCAAAAGCAATAGAGACAAGGTCAGAAATGCAACCCCAGAAGGGTGGCAGGGGTCAATTTGTTTAAACGGGTTTAAAGAAAAAGATCCAGAAACATTTGGGCATTGGCTAATACCCAATCACTCCGATAGAGACCCAAAAAGCATAAATATGATGCAAAACATTGCGACTATCGGAGGATCTCCAGTAGTAGGTCGCATGTGGAGCATCCAAGTGTTTAGCTTGTGGAGGAACTGGGAATTCCGGACAAGCACCAAAAGAAGGGATTGTTGGGGAAGGTAAAAGTACATAGGGTTAAAATAGACAACATCTTCTAGCTGAACAATATATTCTGTCATGCCAAGTTAGCAAGAACAGAATGCACATAAATAGGATATCATAGCTCAAGATAACAGGATGTACAGCAGCCTTCATGACTGTGTAAGGAAAACCAGCTGCTTAACCCATGACAGTGGTCTGATGGGTTCCCCGTGCACCAAGGACACCCTGTGTGTACGGCACCTAGCTTTTGCACCCGAAATCTATTTGTGCACACAGTCACCCGGAACATGTCTACATAGGGTATGGGGAAATGTACAATGCAATCCCTATAGATACGATGCTCTAATTGTATTTCATCGAGATGGTGGTGGTAGACAACCATACCACTCCCCTGCTAGCTTGTAATAAAGGTCACTCGATTCAACGCGACATCTGACTCCAAGTGGTGATTTCGCACATTTATCTTTTCCCTCATGCAGCAGATTGCAAATTTTTCACCACCCCTCATGATGCTGTAACATTCAGAACTTAATTTCTGCCCTCTCCATATTTTTATAGCTTTTATTTTCACCTCTCTCATTTGGTCTCCCTAGGCCACCCACTGGGCCAAGTCTGCGTGGAAAAGTAACAGCTGGTTCATGGCGCAAGCCGTTATTAATGCATAAGTCAGCCAGCAAATTCAAGGGCTGAAGAGCTACACCATGAGATGCGAATTTCCAGAACATGCTGGTCGATTTACGTCGCTCGTACAAATTGCATCTTACCGTTACCCTCCCTATTATTTTCAATCTCTATGGACCAGAAAGGAAACAATTTAAACTGCTGAGTCTCATTCCTGCATGTAGTTAATCCTTTTTAGAGATTTACACTTTTGAACATTTTTACATTTTTTTCTTACTTTTTCTTTCTGTCTCTTTATTCTCTCTTGCTTAATCTAATGTTTATTTCCCTCTCTTTCTTTCTCTTTCTTTACCTGGTTTGACTTATTCACCCTCCTTCTCCGCCATTCCTGTTTCTTTCTCAATCCATAAATTTCATTAGTTGAGGAGATGCACTGTTGGTCTCATCATTCACTAAGGTCCCAGATGCCTTGTTATCAGCTCGCACTTCCAGCAAATCACAGCACAAATGTTATTTGAGCTGAAGGGTGCAGGAACAAGTCTAACTAACACAGAGAGATGCCCCACTCCAGCAAGACTTGGCCCATTCTTTCCTGGTAAAGAAAGGGGAGGGATATGTACAATTCTGTTACTGTTCATACAGCCGTAAACATATCCAACAGTAGCTCACTGTTTGTATTCCTCCACTTCACCTGGCATGTACTTGGGAATTCACAAAATGGAGAATCATTGGTGTGAATCTGAATCTTAGCATTCCATCCTACACCGGATCGATGATTTTATATATCAGCCCAAAAGACATGTTGAAAATTTGATCCAATTATTTTAATGACTAGACTTTCTCAGGCTTCAATAATCTGCCTCCTTGTGAAAAACTAATCTTTTGAATGGGTGTCGTATGAGTGTCAGCTCCAAAATTGATTGCGTGGAAGCAAAAGAAAATAGCCTCTTTTATCATTAATAACAAAGTATGAAATAATATAAATTAAAGAGTAAAATATTGATGAGAAAGCTCCAAATTAAGCATAAAGAAAAAACTTTTGCCCCATCAGTCTGGGCTGGATTCAAACCGAGGCCCCACAGATGAAACAATGATGTGCTAACTTTGATACATCTCTCAGTCTCTCCCACTATTTTGATTTAGAGAACTATATTCCAGAAAGTTAAGACCATCCCATTGGGATTATGACTTGTGGCTAATGACTGATTTTTGTATATTAATTTTAGTTTTTATCGGCTAACATTTTGACTGCTTCCTTACTAAACAGGTCAATTGGTTCGAGATGAAGTTTAGAACTCAACATATTGAGAATAAAAAATGGATGTTGAGCTTCATCTAAGCTTGTTCTGTTGCTGGTGTTCATGGACAGCAACTGGCTTCTGCTCAAAGTATTAAAAGTAAAATACTGCGGATGCTGGAAATCTGAAATAAAAACAGAAAATGCTGGAAACACTCTGCAGGTCAGGTAACATTTGTAGAGGGAGAAACAGAGAAGGGTCTGTACTGGGACCACTGCTTTTCTTGATTATATATTAATGACATGGACTTGGACACAATTTCAAAATTTGCAGATGGCACAAAACTTGGAAGTATAGTGAAGAGTGAGGAAGATAGTGATAGACTTCAAGAAGACATAGGCTGGTGAAATGGGCAGACACGTGGCAAAAGAAATTTAACATAGAAAAGTGCAAAGTGATAAATTTTGTAGGAAGAACGAGGAGATGCAATATAAACTAAAGGATACAATTCTAAAGGAGGATCAGGAACAGAGAGACCTGGGGGTAAAAGGTGGCAGGGCAGGTTGAGAAAGCGGTTAAAAATGCATACGGGATCCTGGGCTTTCATAAATAGAGGAATAGAGTACAAAAGCAAGGAAGTTATGATGAACCTTTATAAAACACTGGTTTGGCCTCAACTGGAGTATTGTGTCCAATTCTGGGCAACGCACTTTAGGAAAGATGTGAGTGGGTGCAGAAAAGATTTACAAGAATGGTTCCAGAGATGAGGGACTTCAGTTATGTGGATTGACTGGTGAATCTGGGTTTGTTCTTCTTAGCAGAGAAGGTTGAGAGGAGATTTGGTAGAGGTGTTCAAAATCATGCAGGGTCTAGACAGAGTAAATAAAGAGAAATTGTTCTCATTGGCGGAAGGGTCGAGAACCAGAGGACACAGATTTAAGGTGATTGCTAGAAGAACCAAAGGTGACATGAGGAAAAACTTTTTTACACAGCGAGCGATTAGGATCTGGAATGCACTGTCTGAATGATGGTGGAGGCAGATTCAATTGTGGCTTTCAAAAGGGAATTGGATAAGTACCTGAAGGAAAAAGAATTTCAGGGCTACGGGGAAAGGGCGGGGCAGTGGGATTAGCTGAAGTATTCTTGCAGAGAGCCAGCACAGGCTTGATGGGCCGAATGGCCTCCTGTGTTGTAACCATTCTATGTCTTCCATCCTAACGGGTGAGAAGTGGAAGCGCTTTGAGTGGAGTGCCCACTTCCACATTCCCTCTCAAATCTTCCCTGTCGTGAGACAGCCACACTTCACTGCTACTACTCTGCTGGAGAGCAGCTTGCTGCAGATCAGTGCAGCCAAGGTATCTGTCATCCTATGCAGTCATGTTGGCACTGATGTATGCACAGCTGTTGTTGAGGTGAGCATGGACTCATTTGATTGTCACATTTAATGTTCCACTGAGTAGAACGCTCTATCCATGCAAGAAAACATCATTGCAATACCATGCAATATCAACCCACTCATGCCTCCATTCTCGCTGCTTTCATGGACAGTGTGCTTGGAAGGCCTATCAGTGTATTACACATTGTCTGTTGCTGCTCAATGAGCCTCCTTTTCATCGACAGCCCCCAGGGTACAGCATCTGTGTCCATGTGAGCTGAGCTTGAAGAGGGCAGCACCCTCCAACATGGGCTCTCCACTATTGTCCCTGTCACCGCCTTCTGTTCCTGCTCACTTGCGAAGTGTGAGTCTCCAGGTGAAAACCCAATTAACTGTTCCTATCAAAGTGAAAGTATCTGAGCTGGGGCATGGTCTGCATGAGTCCTGTGACAGTCAGAAGGAAGCAGCTCCTCTGATGATACACCAGCCACGAAGTCCATGGACTCCTGCTGCATGCGTGAAGGCCCTGCCGGAGATAAAAGGTATGAATTAGTACTGGCAAGGGAAGAATGTTGCAACTTATCATTATGAAGATGATCATATTTCACTCACAGCTGAAATCAAATCAACGTGACTGAGTGTTGTATGACGTGTGCATTATATTTGATTCTGTCAGCAGATATCTGGGAAGTCCCCATCTCCCTAGCTCCGACGGCCAGGGATGCTGAGACACCACTGATCTCTAGCACCTCCTTCTCTGCACTTGTGAACTGGAAAATGTGTGGAGGCCCACCTCCGGTTCTCTCCCTCTCCTTCGAGTTTTTTTTATTCAAGGCCAGCATTTATTGCCCATTCCTTGAGAAGGTATCAAAGAGGGTTTATGAGGGTAGTGTGTTTGATGTAATGTATATGCATTGTAGCAAGGCTTTTGATAAGGTCCCACATGGCAGATTGGTCACGGAAGTAAAAGCCCGTGGGATCCAAAGCAAAGCAGGGTCCCTTGCTTTTTGTGGTATATATCAATGATTTAGACTTGAATGTAGGGGGTATGATTAAGAAGTTTGCAGATGATACAAAAATTGGCTGTGTGGTTGATAATGAAAAAGAAAGCTGTAGACTGCAGGAAGATATCAGTGGACTGGTCAGGTGCGTAGAACAGTGGCAAATGGAATTCAATCTGGAGAAGTATGAGATAATGCATTTTGGGAAGGCTAACAAGGCAAGGGAAAACACACTAAAAGGTAGGACACTGAGAAGTGTAGAGGAACAGAGGGACCGTGGAGTGCATGACCGGAAAATCAACACTGCAGAACCTCTAGAGGAGTATAAGAAGTGCAGGGGTGCAATTAAAAAAGATATCAGGAAAGCAAAGAGAGAGCATGAAAGACTGTTGGCAAGTAAAATCAGGGAAAACCCAAAGATGTTTTATAAATACATTAAGAGCAAGAGGATAACTAGAGAAAGAATGGGGCCTATTAGAGACCATAAAGGGAATCTGTGTGTGGAGGCGGAAGACGTGGGTTGCATCCATTTTCAAAAAAGAGAGGGGCGATGCAGACTTAGCAATGAGGGAGGAGGAGTGTGTAATATTAGACAAGATAAATATAGTGAGAGAGGAAGTATTAAGTGGCTTAGCAGATTTGAAAGTGGATAAATCCCCATGCACGGATGAAATGTATCCCAGGCTGTTAAGAGAAGCAAAAGAGGAAATAGCAGAGGTTCTGACCATCGTTTTCCAATCCTCTCTGGCTACAGGTGTGGTGCCAGAGGACTGGAGGACTGCTAATGTTGTACCCTTATTTAAAAAAGGAGAAAGAGATAGACCGAATAATTACAGGCCAGTCAGCCTAACTTCGGTGCTGGTAAAATTATTGGAAAAAATCCTGAGGGACAGGATAAATCTTCATTTGGAAAGACATGAATTAATCAAGGACAGTCAGCACGGATTTGTTAAAGGAAGGTAATGTCTGACTAACTTGATTGAATTTTTCGAGGGGGTAACCAGGAGGGTCGATGGGGGCAGTGCGTATGATGCAGTGTATATGGATTTTAGCAAAGCTTTTGATAAGGTCCCACATGGCAGACTGGTCACGAAAGTAATAGCCCATAGGATCCAAAGCAAAGTGGCAAATTGGATCCAAAATTGGCTTGGATGCAGGAAGCAAAGGGTAATGGTTGATGGGTGTTTTTGTGACTAGAAGGCTGTATCCAGTGGGGTTCCTCTGGGCTCAGTGCTGGGTCCCTTGCTTTTTGTGGTATATATCAATGACTTGGACTTAAATGTTGGGATTATGATTAAGAAGTTTGCAGATGACACTAAAATAGGCTGTGTGGTTGATAATGAAGAGGAAAGCTGTGGATTGCAGGAAGACATCAATGTACTGGTCAGGTGGGTGGAACAGTGGCAAATGGAATTCAATCCGGATAAGTGTGAGGTAATGCATTTGGGGAGGTCCAACAAGGCAAGGGAATACACATTAAATGATATGACACTGAAAAGTGTAGAAGAACAAAGGGACCTTGGAGTGCAGGTCCACAGATCCCTAAAGGTAGCAGGCCAGATAAATAAGGTGGTTAAGAAGACATATGGAATGTTTGCCTTTATTAGTCAAGGCATGGAATACAAGAGCAAGGAGGTTATGCTTGAACTGTGTAAAGCACTGGTTAGGCCGCAGCTGGAATACTGTGTGCAGTTTTGGTCAACAGATTACAGGAAATATGTGATTGCATTGGAAAGGGTGCAGAGGAGATTTACAAGAATGATGCCTGGACTGGAGAATTTTGGCTATGAGGAAAGATTGGAGATGCTGGGTCTGTTTTCTTTGGAATAGAGGAGGCTGAGGGGAGACCTGATAGAGCTGTATAAAATTATGAGGGGCCTGGAAAGAGTGGATATGAAGCTCCTGTTTCCCTTGGCAGAGGGGTCAACAACCAGGGGGCATAGATTTAAAGTAATTGGTGAGAGGTTTAGACGAGATATGAGGGAAAATGTCTTCACCCAGAGGATGAAGGGGGTCTGGAACTCACTGCCTGAAAGGGTGGTAGAGGCAGAAACACTCACCACATTTAAAAAAAAAATATTTGGATATGCCGTAACCTATAGGGCTACGGACCAAGTGCTGGAAATTGGGATTCGGATAGTGGGATAGCACTTGGTCCACCGGCATGGACACGATGGGCTGAAATGTCCTCCTTCCATGCTGTAAATTTCTATGGGCCCAAGTTTGGTGAAAGCTAAGGACCCATAAGATCCTGACGGTACTTTGGACAGAAGTTTCATGAAAAAATGTGGGAAAGATTGCCCGGCAGCATAAATTGGCCTTGCACGCCGATTCTGGGCGGCAGTGGGCGGTAACTCCCATTCTGAGCGGCAAATGCAATCCTCGGAAAAGTACCGCCAAGGATCGAGTCGGGCCCAGGGAAGGGGAAAAACTGATAAAATAAAAAAAGATCAAAATAAATAAAAAACCCACCAGACATCCTTCAGGGGACCCATTCACCTAAATCCCTGCAAAAGAAATAAAGAAAAGTGGACTAACCTTTTTTTGCAGGACTTCATACTTACCGTTGAAGTAAGACCTACCTCCATGCGGTGGTCTTTTCCCCTGCTGGAGGACCGCCCAGACCAAACTGGCAATGCAGCGGGCGGAAGGACCCTTGTGAGCGTTGCACGCTGGCGCACATCAACGGACGGTACCCAGTGGTCTTCTCTCCCCACCGGCGAGAGGACTTCACCAAACTCGCTCCGTGGGGAGAGCGCCCAGAAACCAGGGAGACCACTGAGAAAACTTGGTGGCAGCGACCGGTAAGTCCACCAATTTCAGGCCCTATGATTCTATGTCGACAAATCCCTGAAGGTAGCAGGCCAGGTCGATAAGGTGATTAAGAAGCCATACGGAAAAAGAACATAAGAACATAAGAAATAGGAGCAGGAGTAGGCCATTTGGCCCCTCAAGTCTGCTCCGCCATTCAATAAGATCATGGCTGATCTGATCTTGGGCTCAACTCCACTTCCCTGCCCGCTCCCCATAACCCTTTACTCCCTTATCGCTCAAAAATCTGTCTATCTCAGCTTTAAATATATTCAATGACCCAGCCTTCACAGTTCTCTGGGGCAGAGAATTCCATAGATTTACAACCCTCTGAGAGAAGAAATTTCTCTCTCATCTCAATTTTAAATGGGTGGCCCCTTATTCTAAAACCATATCCCCTAGCTTAGTTTTCCCTATGAGTGGAAATATCCTCTCTGCAGCCACCTTGTCGAGCCCCCTCATTATCTTATAAGTTTCAATAAGATCACCTCTCATTCTGCTGAACTCCTATAGGCCCAACCTACTGAACCTAATCTCATAAGTCAACCCCCCTCATCTCCGGAATCAACCTAGTGAACCTTCTCTGAACAGCATTATTAGCCATTATTAGCTGAGGCATAGAATATAAGAGCAAGGCTTGAACTGTATAAAACACTAGTTAGGCCGCAGCTAGTGGTACTGCATGCAGTTCTGGTCACCACATTACAGGAAAGATGTGATTGCACTTAGAGAGGGTACAGAGGAGATTACAAGGCTGTTGCCTGGACTGGAGAATTTTAGCTATGAGGAAAGGTTGGATAGGCTGGGGTTGTTTTCTTTGGAACAGAGGAGGCTGAGAGAAGACCTTTGTTGAGATGTATAAAATTATGAGGGGCCTAGATAGAGTGGATAGGAAGGACCTATTTCCCTTAGCAAAGGGGTCAACAACCAGGGTGCATAGAGTTAAAGTAATTGGTAGGAGGTTTAGAGAGAATGTGAGATAAATTATTTCACCCAGAGGGTGGTGGGGATCACTGCCTGAACGGGTGGTAGGGGCAGAAACCCTTGCTACATTTTAAAAGTATTTGGATGTGCACTTGAAGTGCCGTAACCTACAAGACTACAGATCAGGAGCTGGAAAGTATAATTAGGCTGGATAGCTCTTTGTCGGCCGGCATGGACACGATGAGCCGTAATGCCCTCCTTCTGTGCTGTAAATTGATTCTATGATTCTAAGGTGGTGGTAAGCCACCTTCTTGAACCGCTGCCGTCTACGTGCTGAAGGTATTCCCATAGTGCTGTTAGGGAGGGAATTCCAGGATATTGACCCAGTGACAACAAAGGAATGGCAATATATTTCAAGTCAGGATGGTGTGTGACTTGAAGGGGAACTTGGAGGTGGTGGTGTTCTCATGCGCCTGCTGACCTTGTCCTCCCAGGTGGTAGAGGTCATGGGTTTGGGAGGTGCTGTCAAAGAAGCCTTGGCGAGCTGCTTCAATATATCTTGTGGGTGGTACACACTGCAGCCACAGTGCGTCAGTGGTTGAGGGACTGAATATTTAAGATGGTGGATGGGGTGCAACTCAAGTGGGCTGCTTTGTCCTGGATTGTGTCAAGCTTCTTGAGTGTGTAGGGGGTGGTGTGTGGGTCAGGTTCACTTCTGACTTTCTGAGAGGTTCGAATCGCTCCCACTCCCACGATCCTAGACCTTGGATTTATTTAGGGGTGTGACAAAGTGCAGCAGACAACTGGTTTTGGTGCAAGAAACTTTGATTTTATTCAAGAAAGAAAAATACAATATTTAATGTATTGTCAAAATCTTACAGTGTTCCCTATTTTAGAGATTTTAACACACACAAGAAGAAATACAGCAGAAAAACACCTCCCACTTCCCAATCCCTATCTCTAGCTAAGTTAGACTCCAGGGCAGCAGGGATAATGCTCACCAATCCTTCCTTTGGCTGTTGATGGTGGTTCGTGATTTCGGGATTCGCAGGGTTTTGTAGGTTCTGCTTGCCGTACCCCAAACGTAGTAGAGGACTTCTTACTGCGTTTCCTTCAGTTGGGGTGTGTCCGCTGATGCGGTAGGGCGTGTTTTGGATGTATGGGGTAAGTACCCACTTTTTCTCTTGCAGAGGTAGGGTTTTGGGTTATTTTAGGTAAGTTTTTACCTGTTGGCAGGTCAGGACAGATTGTAGAGTGGAAAACTTTAGAATCTCCGGTTTTTCCCGAGTTGGGTTTTGTCGAAATCGCGGTGGCTCAATATTACCAAGTTGGTTGTTGGTAATGGTATGTTAGTAGTTTCGTGAGGCTCTTGTAGCCATGATGTGTCCGATGATGTCCGGGGTCACTGAAAACTGCCTTTCTGCCTTGGCTGTGATGCTAACCTGTGAATAACCCACTGACTGTAAAACAGGGCCTCAATTATACTTTGAGAGGCCCTCTAACCTGCGCGCCAAATCAAACCCGGTTCTTTGTTTAATTTTGGCGGGCTCATTAATGGTAACTCAATTAAAAATGTGTCAATTGTTGAAATTATCCTTTGGTTTCGAGTCGCAATTGTTAAAGTTAGTTTCTGGTGTCGAGTAGTCTGTCTGGGTCCGAGATTTCTATGCAGGCCGGAAAGGTGATTAGCATTATGCATGTGTTGGATGGGTTCTGTGCTTGGACTAAAAACTGTACTTCCTTGGGTCGATTGTTGAAATGTTAATGTCTTCTAGGGGGTAGGTCTATGGGTAAACAGTTCCCCAGACAATTCGATTAGCTCCAATATCCCCAGGCAGCTTGATTGGCTCCAATATCCAAACTGGATTTACTGATCCCATCCCTGGTCTTGCAGCCTTTTTTCTAACAGACCCAACATGCACCTTTTAAAATCACAAAGTTCATCTTAAAAGAGTCCAAAAATGATCCTTCCTTAGGGTTTCTTCAAGCAGGGGGGGAACCTTTGAATTTTGAGAAAACCTACAAATGTTGTTGGAGCTGCATTCATCCACGCAAGTGGAGAGTATTCCATCACACTCCTGACTTGTGTCTTGTAGATGGTACAGTGCTTGGAGATGGTACAAAAGCTTTGGGGAGTCAGGAGGTGAGACAATCATCACAGAATACCCAGCCTCTGACCTGCTCTTGTTGCCACAGTATTGATGTGGCTGGTCCGGTTAAGCTTCTGGTCAATGGTGACCCCCAGGATTGAGATAGTGGGGGATTTGGCGATGATAATGTCGTTGAATGTAAAGGGGCGATGGTTAGATTCTCTTTTGTTAGAGATAGTCATTGCCTAGCACTTGTGTGGCATGAATGTAACTTGCCACATATCAGCCCAAGCCTGAACGTTGTCCAGGTCTTCCTGCATGTAGGCATGGACTGCTTCATTTTTGGAGGAATTGTGAATGGAACTGAACACTGTGCAATCATCAGCAAGCACTTCTGACCTTATGATGAAGGGTAGATTATTGATGAAGCAGCTGAAGATGGTTGAGCCTAGCACACTGCCCTGAGGAACTCCTGCAGCGATGTCTTAGAGCTGTGATGATTAACCTCAAACAACCACAAGCATCTTCCTTTGTGCTCGGTATGACTCCAGCCAGTGGAGAGTTTTCCCCTATTCCCATTGATTTCAGTTTTACGAGGGCTCCTTGATGCCACACTCAGTTAAATGCTCCCTTGATACAAAGGACAGTCACTCTCACCTCACCTCTGGAATTCAGCTCTTTTATCCATGTTTCGACCAAGGCTGTACTGAGGTTTGGAGTTAAGCGGTCCTGGCGGAACCCAAACTGAGCATCGGTGAGCATGTGAGTAGGTGCCACTTGATAGCACTGTTGGCGATACCTTCCAGCACTTTGCTGAGAGTAGACTGATGGGGTGGTAATTGGCTGGATTGGATTTGTCGTGTTTTTTTGTGGACAGGACATACCTAGACAATTTTCCACATTGTTGGGTAGATGCCAATATTATAGCTGTACTGGAACAGCTTGGCTAGAGGCGTAGCTAGTTCTGGAGCACGTCTTCAGCTGGGCAGCTGGGATATTGTTGGAGCTCATAGTCTTTGCTGTATCCAGCCATTTCTTGATATCACATGGAGTGAATCGAATTGGCTGAAGTGCTGGTATCTGTGATGGTGGGGATCTCAGGAGGAGGCCGAGATGGAACAGACCTATAAGTAAGTGTAATGGCATGTGTTCACCCAATGGATGCATTGAATTTGGTGAGGGTGACTATCAGGGAGAGGCATGGAATTGCCTAAGTATGAGTTGAGTGGCAGTGGTGGATGGATAGATGGAGATGTGAGGAAGTGCATAGAAAGAGAAGGATGGGTGCGCATGCAAAGTAAGTGGACGTGAAGAGTGATGTGATGGAGTAGGCCTGAGAAGGCAGAGTGGGGTGGGGATGGGGTGTCGTGATACGCACAGCAGGATGTAGGTGAATGTGCAACTACACTCACCTTTCATTAGGTCATTAAAGCACTTCCTGCATTGAATCCAGCAGCATGGCACAATGCTCCTGCTGCTGTCTTTCTCGGCCACTTCCAGCCATGCCTCTTTTGTGACACCAACAGGTCCCTTCCTCCCAATGCTGGGGAAGAGTATCTCTCTCCGGGTCCTCACTGTCCCCAGCCACACATCAAAGGAGGCGTCATTAAAGCAGCGGGGGACACCCTTTGATCATCCTGAATCCATTCTCACAGTTCATCTTCTCTCGCTTCCAACTCCCAACTCCTCAAAATACCCTCTTTGGATTAAGCCTTTAAATACTGGAGCTAAGATTGCAACATGCGGGTCCTCATCACGCCCATGCCACCCAATTAATACCAAACCTGGAAGTAAAATTATAATGAGGTGGCTGACCGATGTGCTGAACTTTACTTCTGGGTTTCCCATGCAATATTGGACCTTCCCGCTCCTAATGCGCCTCCGTGTTAATATTGGGGCCTGTGTTTCATGACTCTTCAACCACCTGAAAAATTACATATCAATGATTACATATCCAGCTGCAATATTCTCCAGGACTGTTGTGTTTCAATTGTAACCTTTAATCTGCTGACAGCATTTTTTCAAACTTTGCTCAGACATTTCGTACGTGTTTACACAGTATCACTGCCCTTTGATTTTGACAGAACGGTTATTAACTCGGGCAGCTTTTCCACCTAGATTCAGAATACACTGAGCAGTTGGCTTCAGGTCATGTTCTGGCATAGAATTTAGTCAGTAGTGCGCAATAACTTGTGTTGCTCCTGGCTCCACAAAGGAAAGTTTATCTTAGAGGGGCTTTTTTGTACCCCCAACAGCTGCCGACCTGCTGAGTTAAAATGCAAACGGGGTCTCATTAACCTAGTGGGACCTTAATTTGCATAATTTTATGAGGCCCCTGCCTACTCCGACAGGTGCCTCAGCCACCTAACTCCAGTGAGCAGTTAAAATGATGGTCAGTGAGATTCCCTGGGGACAAGGCAGTGAGGCTGAATGCTCCATTCTAAAGGCTCCTCGCCATGCTCCCGCTAGGCAGGGTGGATTAAAATAATCCCAGTATCTAAATTTCTTATTATCCTTAGAGGCTCTTTACCTTATATAGTATACAGCGAGTCCTCGTATTCTGTGGCCGACAGAAGAACTTCACTGAATGTAATTTCTCCATATACATGAAAATTGCATAAAGGCATCTATCAAGTCCCACTTGGCGACATGGCAGGGAACCATGACAGCTTAGTGAAGATCCTAACACTGGAATTCCCATTGGAGTGTCCCTTGCTGATGTTACAGCGAAACAAGTACAGGGTAAGTGTGGTCATTTTAACTTTGGAATTCTGACAAGCAACATCTGCATAGAAGTTTTTAATACAGCATGCAATTTAAGAACAATACGAATAAAAGTCGGCCAGTTAGCCCCTCAAACCTGCTCCACCATTCAATTAGATTGTGGGTGATCCATTTACCCACCTTTCTCTCTTCCACCCTTCTTAAATAACATTAGCAAATTTCTAACCGAACAGCACAATTCCCAGATCAAGAGGGCTTTGAATGATTATGATTAACACTTCTGTAATTTCCGATTTCTTTTAATACTCTGAGCATTTTAATATAGATGTAGATATATAGGTCTGCCTTTCCTTCTCTCTAATGCCTCCCAGAACTTTTCTTTTCATCATGTCGGCTTTACTCTCCCAGTTTGTCCTTGACTTGTTTCTAGAATGAATGGCCTCTGCAATGTAAATTATATATCCTTAAGGCTCTTCTATTTTCCTTCCACATCCTTCCCTTTAAATGTTTTTCACATTTTATTCCTTTCATTCAGTATTTCATCCTGTCATAGTCTACTAGCTTAAAATCCAATTGTGATCTGCTCCGTTTTCATTTCAACCCTCAAATTGAGAATTTTATGACTGCAATCCCTGCTTCTGACAGGGCCCCAATATTGGGCCTCAGGCCTCATTTAAATGGAGCTGATGAGTTGTGCAGAGCTCAATTTAAATTAAAATGTCTTGGGCCTCATGCCAGCACAAACTGATGGGCAGAGCGGCCAATTCCACTGACTTCGCAGCTGTTTTGGGCGCGACTTGAAAATCATTCTCTCCACCCATCCTCTTCATGAAGCCAGGTTTCAGTAAATCCTATGATATCTATTAACTTCTTATCTATCACAGGTTGAGCATCCAAAATCCGGAGTTCCGTGGCAGGGTCTGGAATCTGTAAAATGTTCCGGAATTCGGACCGGACAACCCTGCCAACCTCGGGGCCTCGCTGCTGCCCGACCTCAGGCCTCACCTTGCCACCACTTGCCTTGCCGTCCTTACCTTGGAGCCTTCTCGTCGGCCTGCCCGAACACCTCCTCAGCGGGGCCCCATCCGAACACCTCCTTGGCGGGACCCTGCCCGACGATGACCTCCGTGGTGGGGCCCGCTCGACAATGACCTCCTTGGCAGGGCCCGCTCGACAATGACCTCCTTGGCGGGGCCCGCTCGACGATGACCTCCTTGGCAGGGCCCGCTCGACGATGACCTCCTTAGCGGGCCCCGCTTGACAATGACCTCCTTAGCGGGGCCCGCTCGACAATGACCTCCTTGGCGGGGCCCCGCTCGACATTGACCTCCTTGGCGGGGCCCCGCTCGACATTGACCTCCTTGGCGGGGCCCGCTCGACAATGACCTCCTTGGCGGGGCCCGCTCGACAATGACCTCCTTGGCGGGGCCCCGCCGGCCCAACAACAACCTCGATGGGGCCTGCCCGATGACAACCTCCTTGGCGGGGCACCGCCCGACAACAACCTCGGCAGCGGAGCCCGGCCGAACAACTCCTCGGTGGCTGGGCCCCGCCCGATGACTTCCTGTCCGATACGCAGTGCGTTAGAAGGCTGCGATTCCGAAAAGAGGTCATCACTGAGATATGTCAGCTCATTAAGGCAGACGTGCAACCTACCAGCACCATCAGCAACGCACTGCCTGTCGAGGTGAAGGTGACTGCTGCACTTTCAGGCATCAGCTGGTGACAAATGCGGAATCTCTGAGTACGCCACACATTGCTGCATTTGCCAGGTAACTGATGCACTTTACGCACACAGGATGGATCTTATTAACTTTCCAATGACCAGGAAGGCACAGAGCGAGAGGGCTTTGGATTTTTCGAGAATAGCAAACTTCCCCAAGGTTCAGAGTGCAATAGGCTGTATACACATTGCCCTACAAGCACCTTTAGAGGAAGCGGAGGTGTATTGAAACCGAAAGGGATTCCACTCCCTGAATGTGCAGCCACAAGCAAATAATCATGGCAAATCAAATTTTCCAGGGAGCATCCATGACGTATACATCTTGCGTGAGAACACTGACCTGTTTAAGAGTCAGCCACAAGGTCACTGCTGGATGCTGGGGGGGCAAAGGAACGGCCTTGCCAGCAGGTTCATGACCACCCCCGTGAAAGATTCAGACAGAAGCCGAGAAGCGCTACAATGAAAGCTATATAGCCACACGGTATATCGTCAAAAAGACAATTGCAGTGCTGAAGCAGTGCTTCCGATGTCTGGACCACTCCGGAGGCAGCCTGCAATACCATCCTGAGCAGGTCGCTGAGTTCGTTGTGGTGTGTTACACATTGCACAACTTAGCCATTAAGAGGGGATAGGAATTGCCAGATGGGACCGCCGGACCACCTCAGGAGAGATGAGTTGGAGGAAGAGGACGAGGAGGAAGACAGGGACTTCGAGGAGGACGAGGTCGAGGAGCCTGGCGATGAACCCATGTCACCACTGCCCCTCCCCACTCCCCGATGCCACAGGGGAAGCCTCATGGTGCTTGAGCAACTGCAAAACTGTTACTTCAGCAGCTCGTAAATGAATGCTTTGCTTGAACGTTGAGTTATGTTTCATCCTTGTATGGCCATGTATGTAACCCTTACAATGATTGTTACCTCTCATTTTTCAAAAGTGAGTGAGACACTGCACAAGAATGGTTCAGTTGAATATTTTTTTTTAATAAATGTAATTTGAAATTCTAAATTTAACAAGTTTAAATAAAATAAATAAAATAATAAATCATAGTTTTTCAATGAAATTTTACAAACCAAAACATTGTCAACAACAATCAGTAAAAACAACACCTCCCCCCACCCCTCTAGGATTCTACCTGCGGCCTCCTTTCCCAACGTCTTTCTTCCCTGACCCTTGGCCCTGCTCTCCTCCTCCCACTATTAGTACCCCTGGTCTTGCCCACGACGTGACCAAGACGTCATGCAGCAGAGCATCTCCAGTGTGACTGCTGAGGGGGGGGGGGGCGACAATGGCAGTGCGATATGTGTGGGGTCTGGAGAAGCTGGGGATGTTGAGAACCCATCTTCAAAGTTGGAAGAAAGTATTTCCTCCTGATGATCAGGTGCTGTCGCCATTGGTGGATTGGTGGTATGGCACCTTGGGGTGCAGTGCCATATCCCAGGACCATTGATTGCCGCATAGCATTGGCATTGATGGACTGGTTGTTCTCCCTCACCGCCGCAATCAGCTCCGCCATGTCCTGCGATTGACGGGCTGCTAAAGCGGCGCTTTTGGTGGACAACCCAGCAATGGCCTGCAGGAGCTCTCGACTCACGTCGATGCTCACCCTAGACAGTCCCACCATGTCCAGGTTCGTATCTGCCTGTCGTGCAGTGTTCCCACCTTGCTAGATCAGCCGCCACAGATTCAGCATGAGGGTCGGTGTGCGGCGCTGCATGACGCTTCATCCCGCTTCCTCGGACCGGAATCCAGGAAAGTTGGATTCCGACAAGGAACCGGTGGCCACAGGACCTGTCAAGTCCCGCCACCCCTCCCACCTCCACCAGCACCATCACAAAAGTTTGAGGGTCGCCCCAGGAGTGAGGGGGGGGGGTGGTAAACGAGGTGCTAATGGCCTCAGTTGGGTGCTGTAGTGACGCCCACGTATGCAATTTCAGCGAAGTTCCATTCAGCAATCAGCCTTCACTCCTTGACTCCAGCTCAATCTGGCTCTTAAAAGGGGAGGTCACTTGAACCTGCTGCTGCTCGTTTTCAGCATTGCTGCACTTCAGTCAGTGATCTGTGGACCTGACGAAGTTTGTGAAATGCCTGCTGCATTTCAAGGGAGAAGGCCACAAGATTCAACGATGTGGCTCTGGAGGCTTTGGTGGGGGCACTGGAGGCAAGGAGGGAGTCGCTGTTCCCTGCATCGGGAAGGAGGCAATCTCCGCAGGTTTTCCAGGCCATGTGGCAAGAGATGGTCCAGGAGGTGTCGGGAAGCACTGAGGTGCAAAAGAAACCTCATCCAGTGCCAGAAGAAATTCAATGACCTGTGTCAGATGGTGAAGGTGAGTACAAGCTCCCACACCTCCTCCATACTAGCCTCTCAACCTCTGTCTGTGCACAATTTGCAAACCACCACTTCCCCACCACTCAACCACCAAGAATCTCCAGATACTCACACTCACATCTTCATCTCACAGCAGGCATATCTTCCACATACATTGTTACACTCATAATAAAGGATGAAACTGAAAACTGTGAGCAATGAGCAAGTGTGACCTTAGCTCCTTTAATTAGACTCCAGAGTGTAGGTACCTCGTGGGTGGCCTGCTTATATACCATGCTCCCAAGGAATGCTGGGATACCATGGGACTCCAACAGGTAGGCCCTCTGGTGGTGGTGTGACATAGGTTGCCAAGGGTAAAAATACATAATATCACTCCCTCGTAAAGTCAATAGTACACTTATTTACAGGATGAGACAATCTGGGGCTTTTCGCTCCCTTGTCGATCGTCTCGGTACAAATGCGGGTGTGGGTGAGTTGTTTGGTTCTTCACTGGGCTGCTGGGCAGCCGGCCTTGCCGGGCTGCTGGGGATGGTGAGTTCGGCTTCGCGGTCAACCGTGATGTCAGTTGCCACTTGTGTGTGTGTTGGAGGGTCGAAGTTGGTGGTGTCCTCTTCGGGTTGCTCGTAGCTGTTAGTGAACCGCAATTTAATTTGGTCCAAATGCTTTCTGCACGTTAGTCCATTGGCCAATTTGACCTGAAACACCCTACTACCCTACTCCCTTCTTTGGCTATGACCGTGCCAGTGAGCCATTTGGGATCATGTCCATAATTGAGTACAAACACAGGATCATTGACCTCAATATCACGTGACAAATTTGCGCGATCATGGTACATACTTTGTTGATGCCGCCTGCCCTCGACATGATCATGGAGATCAGGGTGGACAAGAGAGAGAGCCTTGTTTTGAGCGCTCTTTTCATGAGCAGCTCGGCTGGGGGAACCCCGGTGAACGAGTGGGGCCTTTTGCGGTAGCTGAGCAGGACTCGGGACAGGCGGGTCTGCAGGGAGCCTTCCGACACGCGTTTTAAGCTTTGCTTGATGGTCTGAACTGCCCGTTCTGCCTGGCCGTTGGATGCGGGCTTGAACGGGGCAGGTGTGACGTGCTTGATCCCATTGCAGGTCATGAATTCCTTGAATTCAGCACTGGTGAAACACGGCCCATTGTCACTGACAAGGACATCAGGCAGGTGATCTGTGGCAAACATGGATCGTAGGCTTTCGTTGGTGGCGGTGCATGTGCTTACAGACATTATTACACATTCAATCCATTTTGAATAACCATCCACAACAACCAAGAACATTGTGCCTAGAAATGGGCCCGCATAGTCAACGTGGATCCTAGACCACGGTTTGGAGGGCCACGACAACAAACTTAGCGGTGCCTCTCTGGGTGCATTGCTCAGTTGAGAGCAAGTGTTGCACTGGCGCATGCACTCTAAATCTGAGTCGATGCTGGGTCACCACACATGGGATCTGGCTATGGCTTTCATCATTACAATGCCTGGGTGGGTGCTGTGTAGGCCACATATGAACGTTTCTCTGCCTTTCTTGGGCAAGACCACGTGATTACCCCACAAAAGACAGTCCGCCTGCAAGGACATTTCGTCTTTGCATCTGTGGAACGGTTTAATCTCTTCCTGCATCTCCATGGAGGACACAGTTTTTTTTTTTACCAGGGACAGTAAAGGATCCTGGCTGGTCCAGGTCCTGATCTGGCAGGCTGTAACA
Source organism: Pristiophorus japonicus (assembly GCF_044704955.1). NCBI lineage: Eukaryota > Metazoa > Chordata > Chondrichthyes > Pristiophoridae > Pristiophorus > Pristiophorus japonicus. The sequence goes on from NC_091978.1 coordinate 332,503,890, forward strand.
GGTGACTTTTCATTTTCGAATGCATCCATCACCATGAGCAAGTCTGCAGGCTGTGCCATTTCCACCCTGGTGGTGGGCAATGGTAACTGCCTGAGAGCAACAGCGCAGTTCTCTGTGCCCGGTCTGTGGCGGATTACATAGTTGTATGCCGACAGTGTGAGCGCCCATCTTTGGATGCGGGCAGAGGCATTGGTATTAATCCCTTTGCTCTCTGAGAATAGCGATATGAGCGGCTTATGGTCAGTTTCAAGCTCAAACTTGAGACCAAATACTGGTGCACTTTTTCACCCCGTAAACGCACACCAGAGCTTCTTTTTCAATCATGCTGTAGGCCCTTTCGGCCTTGGACAGACTCCTGGATGCATAAGCGACCGGTTGCAAAATCACTGATTCGTTAGGCTGTTGTAACACACACCCGATCCCGTATGACGACACATCGCAAGCTAGCACTAATCATTTACATGAGTTATACAGAACAAGCAGTTTGTTTGAACATAACAGATTTCTGGCTTTCTCAAAGGCAGCCTCTTGTCAATTCCCCCATACCCAGTCATCTCCCTTGCGCAGTAGCACATGTAGGAGCTCCAGCAAGGTGCTTAACCCAGATAAGAAATTACCGAAATAGTTCCCAGGAATGACCGCAGCTCCATCACGTTCTGTGGTCTCGGCGTGTTCTTGATCGCCTCCATCATGGCACGGTGGGTCTGATGCCGTCTGCTGCAATTCTTCTTCCCAAGAACTCGACCGCTGGTGCCAGGAAAACAAACTTCGAGCTTTTCAACCTGAGTCCCATGCGATCTAGCCAACTTAGAACCTCTTCCAGATTCTTCAAGTTTTCGATGGTGTCTCGATCCGTGATCAGTATGTCGTCCTGGAAAACCACGGTGCGAGGAATCGACTTTAGCAGGCTCTCCATGTTCCGTTGGAAAATTGCTGCGGCCGACCGAATCCTGAACAGGCATCTGTTATAGAGGAATGGACCTTTGTGCGTGTTGATGCAGGTGAGGTCTTTTGAAGATTCCTCCAGCTCCTGCGTCATGTAGGCCGAGGTCAGGTCCAACTTGGTGAACGTCTTTCCTCCTGCCAGGGTCGCAAATAGGTCATCTGCCTTGGGTAGCGGGTACTGGTCCTGTAGCAAAAAATGGTTAATCGTTACTTTATAGTCCCCACAAATTCTGACGTGCCATCACCTTTGAGTACCGGGACAATCGGACTGGCCCACTCATTGAATTCCACCGGCGCGATGATGCCTTCTCGCTACAGCCTGTCCAGCTCAATTTCCACTTTCTCTCGTATCATATATGGTACCGCCCGTGCCTTGTGGTGGATGGGTCGTGTACTGGGAACCAAATGGATCTGCACTTTCGCCCATGAGAAACGTCCAATGCCTGGCTCGAACAATGATGGAAATTTGCTCAGAACCTGGGCACATGAGGCATCGGCGACAGATGAAAGCACTTGGATGTCGTCCCAGTTCGAGCGGATTTTTCCCAGCCAGCTGAACAGTGTGGGGCCATCCCCTGGCACGATCCATAGTGGGAGTTCGTGCACTGCTCCATCATAGGAGACTTTGACTTCTGCACTGCCAATTACAGGGAACAGTTCTTTGGTGTAAGTTCTCAGCTTGGTGTGAATGGGGCTGAGCTTGGGCCTGTGTGCCTTGTTGCACCACAGCCTGTCGAAGGCCTTTTTGCTCATTATGGACTGACTCGCACCTGTGTCCAGTTCCATGGATACTGGAATTCCGTTCAGTTCAACTTTTAACATTATTGGTGGACATTTCGTGGTGAAGGTGTGTATCCCATACACTTCTGCCTCCTTGGTTCAAGTCTCTAGTTCAGCCTGCTCCACCGTGGATTGATCTTCTTCTGCAACGTGGTGGTTTGCAGGGTTTACAGCTCGCCTGCACATTCACTGGAGGTGTCCCATTGTTCTGCAGCCGTTGCACGCATAGTGCTTGAAGCGGCATTGATGGGCCCGATGATCACCTCCACAATGCCAACAAGGTGTTAACTGCCTCGCATTAAGGATTGATGGCGGACTCTGGGTCATCTGAGATCATGCAGCATCTGATGTGTACGTTCTGCCTTGTATATTCCTGCTCACTTTGTGCACAGTACTGGCCGAAACCTCTTTGTGCTGCGAAATTTGTTTAGTATTATCGCTGGTGGACATAAATGCCTGGGCTGTTGCTATGGCTTTGTTCAGATTCAGTGTTTCAACAGTCAATAGTTCGCGAAGGATTACCTCATGACCAATGCCAAGCACAAAAATGTCTCTCAGCATTTGTTCAAGGAATCCATCAAATTAGCAATGTCCTGCGAGGTGCCTTAGTTCAGCGACTTAGCTCGCCACTTCCTAGCCCTCCAACCGTTGACACGTGTAGAACGATACCTCGCCATCAAAACGCTTTCCTTAGGATTTAGGTGCTCTCGGACCGGCGTACACAATTCTTCATAGGGCTTGGTTGTTGGTTTTACCGGAGCCAGAAGATTCTTCATGAGGCCATAGGTGAGGAGGATCGCCCTTAGTTTGGTAGCGTTCTCGTCCCCTTCCAGCTCGTTGGCCACGAAGTATTGGTCGAGTCTCTCCACGAAGGCCTCCCAATCATCCCCTTCTGAGAACTTCTCCAGGATACCAACTGTGCTTTGCATTTTTGCGCGGTTGTTCGTTACCTCATCGCCAATTGTTACGCTCATAATAAAAGGATGAAACTGAGTACTGTGAGCAATGAGCAAGTGTGACCTTAGCTCCTTTAATTAGACTCCAGAGTGCAGGTACCACATGGGAGGCCTGCTTATATACAGTGCTCCCAAGGAATGCTGGGATACCTTGGGACTCCAACAGGTAGGCCCTCTGGTGGTGGTGTGATACAGGTTGCCAAGGGTTAAATACATAACATACGTACACACCTACTCACACAAATTCGTTTCTTTTTCAGGCCAAAATGGCACATAACAGACGGAGCAGCAGAGAACTAGAGGAAGGGAAACTGAACTGTGGCCGCTGTCTGACCTTGAGGAGCGACTGCTGGGGCTCATTGGCCCGCAAGTGGTGGGTGCCATGGCCGGCGGAAACGTCAATCTCACTTGGGGCAACAATGATACCTTTATCCCCTCTCCTTTTCTCATACCACTTCCCGCCCTCCACCAGCACCCTCCCCCCCCGTGCCCCACCCCACACCAGAAGGCTTTATCACTTTCCAATTACCTCTCCTTCTCTCATACCACTTCCTCCCCCCACACTAGAAGGCTTTATCACTTTCCAGCTCCTGATACTGTCTGCATTCCTTGCTCCATTCCTGCCCCACTGCCCTCACCTTAATGCGAGTCTTGTGCCATTTATGCTTTCAGATAACCAGGCAGAAGCTGTGCAGCTTGCACCTGAGCCCCCACAAGAGATTCTGGAGGGAGAGGAAGAGGGAGAGGAAGAGGGAGAGGATAGGCAAGTAGAGGGGTCTGCACTGGGTGATGCGCCAGGTCCTCGCGGGCTGCAGCAAGGCCAAGGGGAAAGGGAACCTCAGGAGTCATCTCCCCGAAGGGTGAGTCCTGCTCCATAGCACTCAGATGAGGACCTCGATGCGAGGGCATTCACACAAAGGATAATGGCCATGCACTTTGAGATCACAGGTGCAATGACAAGGGTGCCCGAGAGCCTCTTGGCAATGGTAAGGAGCATGGAGGAGTCCACCTACAAGCATTGCAGGGAGCTCTGCACACACCATGGAGCCAATCATTGCCAGTCTGTAGCCGATGGTGGACTCCCAGAGAGACGGTGTGGATTCAGACCTCACGACATATGTCATGGGCGACGTGGCAGCTTCCATTGCACCACAAGCAGAAGCAACTCAATGTCTCAGTACTGTAATTCAGACAATAGTTGGTGGCATGGAAGCTCAGACTGCTCTCACGCAGTCTCAGCTTGATGCCACGCATGGTCTGACTGGTGTCATGCAGTCAATGACTGCTGGCATCCAGTCTCAGGCTGCTCTCTCGCAGACTCAGTTGGATGCCATTTGTGCTCTGACTGCTGCCATCGCCGCTGAGCCCACCACAGTCCACCAGGGATCTCATGGTGTTGCAACAGCCCACCAAACTGTTCTCCATCAGACTGGTGGGGATGCTGAGCTGCTGCCCTGGGGGAGTGGCAGTGGGTCAGTGGAGCAGGAACCTGCTGTCCTCTCTCAGGACGACAACATTCCTGAGCCCACCACTGCCACCCAGCCATTGCACTGGTCACCCACCCAGCCCAGACTGCCAATGCCCAGCCTGAGGTGGTGCAGTCTACAGCCGGGCCTTCCAGGCCCAGAGTTGGTCGAGGGTATCCTGCAAAACCATCTGTAGTCTTTGGCCCTGACACACAGCAGCCTTCCACTAGCTGTACTGCAGCCACAGGGGACACACTACGCAGGAGCACCAGATTAGTTAAGGCAAAGTTGGGATATAAGGAAATGCACAAGGGTGATTATTAAATATATTATGAAAGCATTTATTGGTGTGATGTAAATTTGGATTGGAATGGTTTGCTGTTGTCTCTCATTTCAGTTTTGGGGCTTTGATTTGGAAGGGAAAATGGATGTGGTGATGGGGATGTCCAGAGGAACAGGAAGTGGGATGGAATTCACTGAAACCGAACTCTGATGAGACGGTCGCAGACCACCCTTGCAGAATCGTGATGGACTCGCTGCCTCCTCTGTCACTAGTGTTGCTGCTCCTGATCTTGTCCTCCTCCTCCTGCTCTTCCTCCTCCTCGTCCTCCTCCTCCTCCTCAGGTGGTGTGGCTATACCTGGTGGCAATGTCTCTGCCTCAGGATGGCGAGGTTGTGCAGCATGTAGCAGACGACGACGAATAGGGACATCCACTCAGGCGAGTACTGCAGGACTCCTCCCGAGCGGTCAAGGCAGTGGAACCGTTGCTTCAGCACTCCGATGGTGTGTTCGATGACATTCCTTGTGACAGCATGACTCTCATTGTATGAGTGCTGGACAGGAGTGTTGGGGTTACGAAGGAGAGTCAGGAGCCAGATGGAGAGAGGATAGCCTTTGTCTCCGAGCAGCCAACCACGAGCTTGATGTGGTGGCTGGAACAGAGCTGGCACACCGGTCTGGCGCAGGATGAAGACATCGTATCTGCTTCCAGGATAGCAGGTATTCACAGGGAGGATTCTGCGTGTGTGGTCACACACCAGCTGTACATTCAGTGAGTGGAAGCGTTTGCGGTTACGGAAAATCTCAGGATTGTGATACGATGCCCGCAAAGCGACCTGAGTGAAGCCAATGGCACCCTGCACCATGGGAAAGCCTGGTATCCTGACGAAGCCACATGCACACTCATGCTGCTTCTCTCCGGGCATGGGAAAGGAAATGTAATCACTCCTCCTTCTGTACAGAGCATCTGTGACCTCGCGGATGGAGCGATGGATGGCAAACTGGGAGATGTTGGAGATGTCACCTGTCGCTCCCTGGAAGGATCCATTGGTGTAGAAATTGAGCATGATGGTAACGTTGATTGCTACTGAGAGAGTCGTCATTAGCTTGGTCTGAGGCTCGAGGTCTGGTTGCAGCAGATGGCAGAGTTCTGTGCCCACGGCCTTGCTGTAGTGCAGCCTTCGAACACACTGTTTCTCAGTGCAATTGATGCAGGAGAACTGCTGCTGGAATACCCAGGGAGGGTAAGGTCTCCTGTTGCCAGTCTGTTGGGCCTTCTCCCTCTGGCCACATTTTGCTGCCTTTCTCCGTTTCTTTCTCCCTGTCCCCCTCCCTGTGATTCGCCTTCTCCCTCTCCCTATCCCTGTCCCTCTTCCACTCCCTGTGATTCGCCCTCTCCCTGTCCCTCTCCCTCTCCCACTCCCTCTCCCGCTCCCTGTCCCGCTCCCTGTGATTCTCCTGTCTTGCTCCATGTCCTTCTCCCTGCCATTCTCTATGTCTTTCTCTCCGCCTAAGTAACCTCTGACAGTGATGTCTGAGCAAGAGGTCGATTGCTAACACAGCGGCCATGAAACGAGATAAATGTTGTGATTTCAAATCTGGCCTCAATGATACAAGGGAATAGTTAGGAGGCAGAGCAGTCCTTGAAGTCAAAATCACTGCAATCTGCCCATCAGCCACTCTGCCGATGTGTTTGCAAGCTGCAAAGAGTAATGACCGGAAAAAAAATGTTTTTCAAGATGGCGCTTTTAAATCGCGCTCCTCCAGCCAACTCCCAACTCCAACTTTACAGCTGAAGATGTCGTTATTACCGCCAGGCGGTAAGTGAGGAGGCACGGCCGAATTTCACTTCCTGGGTGGCAACGGGGCGCTGTGCACGGCGATGACGTCATCATCGTCAGGCACAGCCAAGCGGGGCGTTTCCGGAAGGAGTGAGGCATTACCTTGTAGCGCCTCTGCTAAACCCCCACCCAATTCCGCAGGGGGCAGGGGAGCAGTACTCACCGCACCCGCGCAAAAATCTTTTGCATCCCATTAGCGCCTCCCGAAGTGTTAATAGCAGGCGCACACGAGGGCAATTTCAGTCCGAAGGACCTGTCTTTCAATGCGGCTTTAATGGAGTACAAAACTGAGACATCATATAACTTCAGAGAGTATATAAATCTCTAAGAAAGATACTTGCCAAATGACTTTACCCTTGCTGGATGATGTGTCACTCCTTAAGGTACAAGGAAGATAAATTACATTTATAAAATGAAGAAGACCACAAGTAGATAACCTGAGGTACACTGTGTCCAGATGAAATTCTATCAGATCAAATATTGACTGGGTTAGATCCAGAGTAAGTTCTCTTCACTATGCGCCAACTATATGCTTTTATGCTTTTACCCCGATCTCAGAACATCCCTTGTGCACTAATCTATCCTGTTCAGCAGTGCTGGAGTTACAGCTAGTTCAAAAGTACAAACATTATCTAAAATCTGAGAGCATATCAGTATTTTTTGCTGGAAATTCTTCTCTTTATTAGACTTTCAAATTTCTCTTTCTCTTGTGCAGGCATAGAAGGTTCGACAATAAATACAGTGTTGTAAATATATGTACAGATTAACAAGAAAGATACTTGCCAAAGTGATTGGTGCCAAATGTCATGACTTGACATTGCTTTAACCCATTCCGTCAGTGTAATAACACTTTTATGCCTATCTGAAGGTAGGATTCCATCTTACCTTCTAATTGGTCTACTCCAATCATGTGACATTATCTGTCACTTTGGCCTTTTGTTCCATGCTATGACCTATTCCAAGAATATCCCATACGGATTCAGTTGTACGTAAATATTGCATCATTTGTAGAAAGCAAGAACAAGAGAATATAAATGTAAGAAGACAATGGGGGTAAAATTAGTTTTGGCCCATTTTCTATCAGGAAATGCGCAGAGTGCTTGCTCCATACACCCAATCACGTGAGTGAGAGGCAGGAGCGATTTTCATGCTCATGCCTCATTTGGTTAAACCAAGCAAGCTGCCATCGTTACTCGTGCTGTTCATTGGCAGTTCACATAATAGAAGGCAGGAGACTCGAGCCTCCCTGACTCAATTTAAAGACAGCCTGCAGCTCATAAAGAAGAGGTGCTCTGTGGCTACAGATAATTGGAATTCTCTTTACAACACTCAAAATGGCAGCAACCTCTGGTGCTGCAAAGGTCCCCAGATTCTCTCATGCTGCATTGAAGGTCCTGGTGCAGAGGGTCAGTAGGCTGAGGGAGATGTTCTACTCATCGGGAGGGGGATGGGGGGCAACAGCGAAGGGTTTCCAGACCCTGGCTGCAATGCAGGAAGACGTTTCATGGCCTGACCAGGGTTGCTGAGGTAAGACTCCGAGCTCTCACCTATGTTGTTCCCTACTGAGCCCTGCACCACCTGTAGCCCCAGTACTCACAAGGCTTCCCTCCTCCTCGTAATGTATGTATGCCTGGGTTTACCTGCCACCAGGGGAAGCGACCGTCGGAGGTCATTGGGCCACAGACACACATGTGCAGCCTTGTATATAAAGAAAGCCTCCATGTTTGATCCTCACTTTGAGAGCTAATAAAGTAGTTAGGTCGCACCTAATTGAGTTCACGGTACTAAGCCTATTGCGTTATTGCATACGCAACATTTGGCGACAAGGCACAATATGAACTTTCACGCACAAAAAAAAAAATGAGCACCATTGGCATCCTGGAGCGATTCGTGGAGGGAGAAGACTGGGATAATTTTACAGATTGCCTCGACCAGTACTTCATGGCCAACAAGATGGATGAAGACGCTGACGCAGTTAGGCACAGAGCGATTTTCCTCATGGTTTGTGGTCCAAAAATCTATGGCCTCAAAGAATCTGCTCTCACCTGCATGGCCAATGGAAAAGACCTATAAGGAATCGTGTGCTCTGATTCGAGGCCATCTCAAACCTAAAGACGACATCATTATCTCGAGATAGCGCTTTTACAAGCATGTTCATTCTGAGGGCCAGGACATGGCGGAATTTGTTGCCGATCTGAGACGTCTCGCTGGGCCGTGTAAGTTTGGAACCGCGTTGGAAGACATGCTGTGCGACATCTTTGTAATAGGCATAAACCACGAGGTGATCCTGTGGAAACTGCTGGCTGCAGAGACACTGGATCTGAGCAGGGCCATCACAATCGCCCAGGCTTGCCTGACCACAGTCTATAGTACAAAGCAGATACCCTCGCAAAGTCGGAATTCCACGGTAAGTACTGTGCACCAGATTGTGTTGTCGGTTGGCAGAGCTGCACGTGGCAGGAGCCTACCCGACTGTGTTTGCGAAACCTGTAGCTGTTCGAAGTCTGCCATTGGGCACGAATCCGATTTCACTGTGTTGGCATTGTGGGGGCAATCATCGGCCTCATCAGTGCCATTTCAGGCAGTATATTTGTAGAGGCTGTGCGAAAATGGAGCACCTTCAGTGAGTGTCCGCAGCTCAGCAAGCGTGCTGAGACATACCACGTGGATGATAATGATCGATCCGGAGTGGATCCGGCAATGCAACCCGAGATACCGGAGGAGAAAGTGTATAGTGTACATTTGTTCCTGACAAAGAGCCAACCGATAATGATTGAAGTAAAATTGGATGGCGTGCCGGTATCTATGGAATTAGACACGGGTGTGAGTCAGTAAGCTCGAGGACTTTCGAAAAGTTGTGGGACACCAAGGCCGTGAAACCCAAGCTGAGTCCAGTAAATGCAACATTGCGTACCTACACCAAAGAGCTCATACCAGTGATTGGCAGTGCAGCAGTCAAGGTGTTGTACGAGGGGCGGTTCATGATCTATCGCTGTGGATCGTTCCAGGCAATGGTCCATCGCTGTTTGGCAGGAGTTGGCTCGAAAAAATAAAGTGGAACTGGATGATATTAAAGCTTTGTCATCGGTAGATGATGCTTCGTGTGCTCAAGTGCTGAGCAAATTTCCCTCGCTGTTTGAACCAGGCATCGGCAACTTCACAGGAGCCGAGGTGCAGATCCACCTGGACTCGGATGCAAGACCTGTCCATCACAAAACCCGGGCGGTCTCGTACATGATGAGGGAGAAGGTCGAAATTGAACTGGACAGACTCGGTCATGAAGGAGCCATTTCATCGGTCGAATTTAACGACTGGGCTAGTACCATTGTTCCTGTGCTGAAGAGTGATGGCACTGTCAGGATTTGTGGAGACTACAAGGGTACGATCAACCGAATTTCAAAACAGGATCAGTACCCATTACCAAAAGCTGATGACCTGTTCACAACGCTAGCCGGGGAAAGGTTCACCAAATTGGATCTGACATCGGCCTATATGACACAAGAGCTTGTCAAATCGTCAAAGAAACTTACGTGCATCAATACGCATAAAGGGCTGTTCATTAACAACAGGTGTCCTTTCGGAGTTTGCTCGGCTGCAGCCATACTTCAGAGAAACATGGAGAGTTTACTGAAGTCCGTCCCTAGAACCGTGGTGTTCCAAGACGACATTCTGCTCACCGGTCGTGACACTGCCAAACACCTGCACAACCTGGAAGAGGTTCTACATCATCTGGACAAAGTGCGTCTTTATGGCACTGGAAGTCGAATTCCTGGGAAGGAAGATTGCTGCAGATGGCATCAGGCCTACGGACTCAAAAACAGATGCCATCAAAAATGCACCCAGACCCCAGAATGTGACAGAGCTGCGTTCATTCCTTGGTCTTCTCAATTACTTCGGTAATTTCTTACCGAAACTGAACACATTATTAGAGCCACTGCACATGCTGCTCAGATAAGGCAACAACTGGGTTTGGGGTATATCTCAAGACAGGGCCTTCGAGAAGGCTAGAAATCTGCTTTGTTCCAACAAATTGCTGGTACATTATGACCTGTGCAAGTGTTTAGTATTGGCCTATGATGCTTCATCACATGGGGTTGGTTGCATGCTCCAATAATCCAATGAGTCAGGCAAACTACAACCCATTGTGTACATGCCGAGAAGCATGTCTAAAGCGGAAAGAGCCTACGGCATGGTAGAGAAAGAAGCTTTAGCCTGCGTATATGGGTTAAAAAGATGCCCCAGTATCTGTTTGGGCTTCATTTCGAGCTTAAAGCCGCTCATATCTTTGTTTTCAGAGCATAGAGGTATCAATACAAAGCGTCGTCCTGCATCCAGAGGTGGGCGCTGACATTATCTGCCTATGATTATGTCATTTGCCATATACCTGGCACCGAGAATTGTGCCAATGCATTGAGCCATTTATCGTTGCCCACACCGGAAGTGGAAACGCCACAGCCCGCAGACCTACTGTTGGTCATGGATGCCTTTGAGAGTGAAGGGATACCTGTCACTCTCAACAAGTTAGGACCTGGACCAACCAGGATCCGATCTTATTGGTTGTAAAACGTTGTGTCTTTCGTGGTGATTGGTCAGCCATTCCCAGGGAAGTGTGTGATGAGACAAAACCTTACAACCGTCGCAAAGACGAACTATCCATTCAATCTGATTGTTTGCTATGGGGTAATCGTGTTGTTATGCCCAAGAAAGGCAGGGAGAGATTTGTACGGGATTTACACAGTACCCATCCCGGTATTGTTGTGATGAAGGCCATTGCCAGGTCTCACGTTTGGTGGCCTGGCATTAACTCTGATTTGGAGTCATGTGTGCATCAGTGCAACACTTGCATGTAGTTGAGCAATGCATCAGTGGAATCTCCGCTAAGTCTGTGGTCGTGGTCATCCAAACCATGGTCGAGGATCCACATCGACTATGCGGGTCCTTTCCTTGGAAAAATGTTTTTGGTGGTGATGGATGCAAATTCCAAATGGATAGAATGGTGTAATCATGTCATCCAGCACATCCACAGCCACCATTGAGAGCCTTCGTGCCATGTTCGCCACTCATGGTTTGCCCGACATCGTTGTGAGCGACAACGGATCGTGCTTCATGAGTTTGGAATTTCAAGAGTTTATGAGACTCAATGGTATCAAGCACGTAAGGTCAGCACCATTCAAACCCGCGTCCAATGGTCAAGCAGAGCGGGCCGTCCAAACCATCAAGCAGAGCCTGAAACGCGTAACTCACGGTTCTTTGCAGACTCGCTGTCACGCATACTGCTTAGTTACAGGACGAGACCCCTCACGCTTACCGGGGTCCCCCCTGCTGAACTGTTGATGCTCTCGCTTGTCCACCCTGATCTTAACGATCACGTCGAAAATAGACGTCAACATCAGCAGTGCTATCATGATCGCACTGCCGTGTCACGTGACATCTCTATTAATGACCCTGTGTATGTGCTAAATTATGGTCAAGGTCCCAAGTGGGTCACTGGCACTGTTATGGCCAAGGAGGGTAACAGGGTGCTTATTGTCAAGCTCACTAATGGGCAAACATGCAGGAGGCACATTGATCAGACGAAATTGCGGCACACAGACGAATCGGAACAGCTTGAAGAAGACACCATCAATGACCAACCGATTCATATTCAGCCATCAGAAAACCCTGCTGTTGTCAATGAATCTGGACCTTCAATCCCCGACATGGACACTGCCACTCCCATTAGATCGGCTACCCAGCCTCAAGTCATGAATGACTCGGAGAGTTCACCCAGATCTGGAATTGAACTGAGACGATCAACTAGGGAGCGGAAAGCCCTGGACAGTCTCAATTTGTAAATAGGACTGATACCAAGATCTTGAAGTAATGTATGTATGCCTGGGTTTACCTGCCACCAGGGGGAGTGACTGTCGGAGGTCATTGGGCCACAGACACACACGTGCAGCCCTTATATATAAAGAAAGCCTGAATGTTTAATCCAGACTTTGAGAGCTAATAAAGTAGAGTCAGGTTGCACCTGATTGAGTTCACGGTACTAAGCCTATTGAGTTATTGCATACACAACACCCCCCTACCCTTCACTCTCCTTCAATCCAAGCAACGCACTTCACTCTACCTCCTTCTGCTGCCACACCCTGCACCTACTACTGCCCCCACAATTACTTCCCTTACTTCCCCATTCCTCTGCCATCTTTTACACAACATCCACATTATTCTATGCTGACATGCAAGTCCTCAAAATGTCTCATTCGGTTTCTGCTATCACACTTCTTTCTCACAGAAGATGCTGCTGCATAATACCTGTGAGATGACGTGTACAAAAGGAGGGAGAGCATACATCAATGTCTGCCCCACTGGAGAAGGTGTTCAACATTGTGAGCAGCGGGCATGTCAGACCCATGCCGACTGGCAAAGCTGCAAGACATGTCCCGCGTGGTTTCGACACATCTCACCCTCTTTTTCCATCTTCCTGCAATCTCAACTTACACAGTCTACATGACAAAGTGCAGCTGCTTTCAGCAATATGTTTCTGTCTTTGTTCAGCCTTGCCACTAACCGTCAACTCTTGTTCCTCTCTAAGTTTGGGTTTACGAGCTCAACAGGGCCCTAAGGGAGCAGAGGAAGGACAGGGTAGCGCAGTATCACTCGACCTTTCCCTTGCAGACATCAGTTAAAAACTGGTGCCCAGTAAGCTAGAGGGATCTGCATTGGAAGATACAGGAGCAAGGGTATGGGGATAGGATGGACCAGGAATTAGCTCGTGGGAGGGAGGGAGCATCCTAGCCCCGCTGTAGAGGGTGCAAATTAAGAAATCGCCTACAGAAGAAGACTGATGGCTGTACACCAGGACCTTCTAAGTGCTCTGGACTGCCTGCCAGCTATCCTGCACACAATAACAGAGTGCACCAAGGATCCCAGCTCCAATTTGTGTAGGGTCTTTGCACAGGGCATTAAAACAATGGAGAATGTGGTCAGCTCTATGAACACTACAAGGAGGGACATAGCGATGGAGCCTTTGATGCCAGCTCTGATAGCTTTGATGGGAGCTCTGATTGCGGTCATCTTGGCTCTGGGTTTGAGCATCTCCTTAGGTCTTTCAAAGCCTGAAGAAAAGCATGCATAGGGGCTTTGAGAATGTCACATCACTCCTGCACTCTGTTCTCGCGCAGAGCAGTGGGAGTGCTGAGGCTCAGCCCAACGACAATGGCAGTGGTGCCATGGGAGAGGCACATGCTGTCCTCTCTCAGGACAGAATGTCTGTCCTCCCACCAGCCTCTCAACTAGTGCCCTTGTTGGTTGGAGACAGCCAGCTGGGCCAGACTGTGCTGGCCGCCACCGAGATATAGCAATCTGCAGCCAGGCCCTCTATGGTCAGAGCTACTCAGTCACCCACCATATCCATCACAAATGCACTCAGTAGAAGTTCAACAGCTTTCCACCTCTCAAACAGTAGCCACAAAAGTAGGAAAAAGCATTAGAGGTTTGCACAAAAGTGATTTTAGTTCTCAATTGTTAATGTTTTGAAATTATGAAATTAAGACTGCTGAAGCATCTTGGTCTTTTGGGCTTTTTCTCAGCTTAGCTTTTGGAGCATGTAGTACATGACTATGAATCTGGAGACTCTGCTGGGGCTTTAATGAAAAACACCTCCAGAATAGTCCAGGCTGCAGAACTTCTGCTCCAAAATGCCGATTTTAGTGGAGTCGTGCTCTGATTGCAGTTCCTCAATGTCTGTGCCCAGGTTCAAGAACCAGGTGATCATTAGGAATAGGAATAGCCCATTCAGCCCCTCGAGCCTGCTCCACCATTGCATTATGGCTGGTCTGTACCGCAACTCCATTTTCCCACCTTGGGAGGTGACAACTGATTCCAGGACTTTAGAGAGTAAAGTGAGGTTGGTAATTGTGCAGCAGTTTGCAAGGACAAAGTCCAGGATGATTTTTTGAGGATGGGATGAAGACAGTAGTTTTGAAAGGGCAGGGAAAGGCTAGCATGCAGGCCAGGAAGGGAACTAGGGATGATCAGCAATTTAGTGGGAATGGGGTTAAGGGAGCATGAGGTTGTTCTCATACACAAGAGGAGATGTAAGATGGCATGAAGAGAGATAGCAGACAAACTAGAGAAAGATGGGGGTTCAGGGTTATGGCAGAGAAGCCTGGGAGGAGGTTTGGCAATGGGCAAGGGGAAAGGGGGGGTGTTGATGCAGCAGAAAATGGATGGTCTCAATCGTAATGACAAAGAAATCCATTAGCTCCTTGCATTTGTTGTTTGAGGTGAGGGAGAGTGAAGGAGGCATGGGAGAGAGATTTAAGACTGCTGATAGTGGAGAAACAACACTAGTGAATCTCTTTGCTTTCCATGATGATCCTAGAGTAATGAGTGGTTTTGGCAGAGGAGTGAGAGACCTGATAGTGCTTGATAAGCATATCTGGTGATAGATGGCCAAACCAGTTGTGCGCGAGATACACTGATGTCTCCACCCCTTAGACTTGAGAGAATAAAGATGGTGGTCAGAACGAGCAGGATGGAGAGAGTAAAGGGGACTATAATGTATTTGCTTCATGGGTTGTTTGCTTAAGAATTCATAGCAACATATTGCTTTAGAACTAATTGGTTTATTAACAAAGGTTTAACAATCACATTACCAGTTTATCCACAAGGCTCACAATTGCATACCTCATCATAGATGACCTAGACTCAATTGACTGGGATTTTATTGAGGCTTGTGAACATCACGTGACTGGCTAAGCCACTCACAGTACAACAGCTCTTCAAACCTGAGGACTAAGTTTCTGTCAAAGCCTGGGTCTCAATACAATCATCCACAATAAAGGCCTGAACGACAAGGGCAGGTGAATTAAATCAAAAGTAACAGGCACACTTTAATTGGTAAATAGAGAAAATAGACCATACAGTATCTAAGCTAGGACTGATTCAAACCATAATCTCAGTACTAGTAGTAATTCAGACAAACATGTTGCAAAGCTGAATGCTAACTGACTTTTATACTAAGCCACTCTTTCTGAGAATAAATGCCCATCATGTTAGTGTAAAAATTCTGGCTTGAGTGAGTTAGTGACAGGAACAGTGTGACATCCACCTGACCTGTAGTGCACAGTGTTCCCACTGGGAGTTCTGTTTTTCTCAAATATTGGTGGCAAGTTTGATAGAAGGCAGGCTGTGGGAGCTCGCAAGCATATAGCCTGAATTTTAAAGTTTGGTGTCCTATATACTGGTGGGTTTGAGAAAGAAAAATGCTCCATGGTGTTAATGAGGTCAGCAGTGAGAAAAGCAGAATACTTATTCTTATCAAACATTAGTTCTATTCAACACTATAGACTTTGTTTATCTGGTACTGAACTTCTCAATGCTAATCAGCACTGAGTTTGGACTGCTTCCTCGCATTATTTCGTACAGACATGGTAGGATTGAAATTCAAACTGCGTGCTGGGATGACAATCCTGAAATTCGTCTTTACCAGCACTAATGAGCTAATTGGAGCATTGTGACAGAGACTGTAGATCCCGCATTGGTCTCATCAGTTACCTTAAAACTCATTTTAGTGTGGAAGCAAGTCACCCTTGACTCCAAGGGACTGCCTTAGAAGAAGAAGAAGCATTCACCAGTTCACGGCTGCAATGAAGTTGAGTTCCTATCTCTGTAGTCAGTGTTACTGGAAAAAGCCCAATCAGATTGAATATCAATTCTTATAATTCTCTGACAAGATATACTTTGATTGTCCATCAACAATGGTGAATTCCAAGTTACCTCCATATAATGTTCACAGGGTGGCTGCTCTCTGCAGCAACCAAAGGACAGGCTGCAAATGTGGAAGAAGAATTCCTATGGAAAGGTGCCAAGAAAATGTTCAAAAAAAGTTTCTTATAGCAAGTACATCTCCCAGTTACTTTTTGTTACTGCTCATCCCTCCAAACCATTCATGCAACTTAGCAGTCCGTTAAATGTTTAGTACACATGGTCATACATACAGACAAACATGCAACTTACATCTGAAACTGGTGTCTTGAAATCTTAAATCGCCTTCACAAAGCAAATTATTCCAATGCATCCTAAACGCAAGATGCATGTTCGGTTACTGAAACACAAAATGGTGGCAGGTTGATGTTTTCAAAAGTCTGTCATTACATGTGTTTCTTAAACTTGCAAAGATAAACCCCGGCTTCTATTCTCCACTGCTAACTGTCTTCTTAAACACCCATCTCCCCTCCTCCCTCATCTCCAACAATAAGTGTGAGGAGCTCATGGACTTCTTTGTCTCCAAGATTGAGACCATCCATTCAGTTGCCTCTGCCACTTCCCTTCCTTCCCCTAGCCTACTGGGCCAAACTTCCTCAAATGTTCCTCCCCTGCCCTAGTCCTCAACTCGCAACTTTCTCCAGTTTCTCTCCGATCTCCCCTCATGACCTCTCCGTGCTCATCTTGTCCATGAGACCCACTTCCTGTTTCCTCGACCCATTCCCACCCAACTTCCCTTTCTGGCTCCCATGTGAACCGACATTGTTCATGGTTTGCTCTCCTCAGGTATTCTCCCCCTCTCCTTCAAATCTACTGACATCGCGCCTCTCCTCAAAAAAACAACCCTTGACCCTTCTGTCCTTGCAAACTACCCTACCATCTCCAACTTCCCTTTCCTCTCCAAAGTCCTTGATTGTGTTGTCGCCTCCCGAATCCGTGTCCATCTTTCTCGCAACTCCATTTTTTAATCCCTCCAATCAGGTTTCCAGCCTGCCAAAGTATTGAAATTGCTCTTATGACATCATTTGTGACTGTGAGAAAGGTAAACTATCTCTCCTCGTCCTTCTTGACTTGTTAGCGGCCTCTGACAGTTGATGACTCCATCCTTCTCTGATGCCTCTCCACCATCATCCAGTTGAGTGGGACTGCACGCGCCTGGTTCCATTCTATACCTAATTACAGCCAGAGAATCGCCTGCAACGGCTTCTCTACCCGCTCCCATATTGTTACCTCTGGTGTCCCCCAAGGATCTAGCCTTGGCCCCCTCCTATTTTTCATCTACATGCTGCCCCTTTGCGACATCATCTGAAACCACAGTGTCAGTTTCCACATGTAGGCTGACGACACCCAGCTCTACCTCACTACCACTTCTCTCAACCAATCCTCGGTCTCTAAATTGTCAGACCGCTTGTCCGACAACCAATTCTGGATGAGCAGAAATGTTCTCCAATTAAATATTGGGAAAATCGAAGCCATTGTTTTCAGTCCCCAACAAATTCCATTCCCTAGCCACTGACTCCATCCCTCTCCCCAACATATCTCAGGCAGAACCATACTGTTCGCAACCTTGGTGTCAATTTTGACCCTGAAATGAGCTTCTGACCACATATCTTCGCATAACTAAGACCGCCTATTTCCACCTCCCTTGCCTCAGCTCATCTGCTGCTGAAACCATCATCCATGCCTTTGTTACCTCTAGACTTGACTATTCTAACACACTCCAGACTGGCCTCCCACGTTCTATCCTTCATAAACTTGAGGTCATCCAAAACTCAGCTGCCTGTGTTCTAACTCACAAGAAGTCCCATTCACCCATCACCCCTGTGCTTGCTGACGTACATTGGCTCCTGGTTAAGCAACACCTCAATTTCAAAATTCTCATCCTTGTTTTCAAAGCAGTCCATGGCCTTGCCCCTCCCTATCTCTAATCTCCTCTGGCCCCACAACGCTCCAAGATATCTGCGCTCTTCTAATTCTGCAAAAATTGGTGGCCATACTCTGGGATTCCCTGCCTAAACCTTTCCACCTCTCTATCTCTCATTCCTCTTTAAGATGATCCTTAAAACCTACCTCTTTGACCAAGCTTTTGGTCTCCTGCCCTAATTTCTCCTTATGTAGCTTGGTGTCAAATTTGTTATCTTATAATACTCCTGTGAAGCACCTTGGGATGTTTTACGAAGTTAAAGGCGCTATATAAATACAAGTTGTTATTGTTGTTACGTCATCTGAAGATTAACTCTCTGCTTGCAGGACTAGGTACAACATAATAAAAGGGAACAGACCCAAATTACAAGCCTTTAACTTTTCTTAAGCAGGTGTGGGGAGTGAGACTGTCCTTGATATCAATGCGCCATTTGACCGAGTGTGGCATCAAGGAGCTCTAATAAAATTTAAGTCAATGTGAATCAGGGGTAAAACTCTCCACTGGCTGGAGTCATACCTAGCACAAAAGAAGATGATTGCGGTTGTTGGAGGTCAAGCATCTGAGCCCCAGAACATCGCTGTGTGAGTTCCTCAGTGCAGTACCCTAGGCCCAAACATCTTCAGCTGCTTCATCAATGACCTTCCCTCTATCATAAGGTCAGAAGTGAGGATGTTTGCTGATGATTTCAGTGTTCAGTTCCATTTGCAACTTGACAAAAAATGAAGCAGTCCATGCAGGCATGCAGCAAGACCTGGATGACATTCAGGTTTGTGTTATAAGAACATAAGAAATAGGAACAGGAGTAGGCTATACGGCTCCTCGAGCCTGCTCCGCCATTCAGTAAGATCATGGCTGATTTGATCATGGACTCAGCTCCACTTCCCCGCCCACTCCCCATAACCCCTTATCCCCTTATCGTTTAAGAAACTGTCTATTTCAGTCTTAACTGTATTCAATGTCCCAGCTTCCACAGCTCTCTGAGGCAGCGAATTCCATAGATTTACAACCCTCTGAGAGAAGAAATTTCTTCTCATCTCTGTTTTAAATGGGCGGCCCCTTATTCTAAGATCATGCCCTCTAGTTCTAGTCTCCGCCATCAGTGGAAATATCCTCTCTGCATCCACCTTGTCAAGCCGCCTCATAATCTTATACATTTTGATAAGATCACTTCTCATTCTTCTGAATTCCAATGAGTAGAGGCCCAACCTACTCAATCTTTCCTCATAAGTCAACCCCTTCATCCCCAGAATCAAACTAGTGAACCTTCTCTGAACTGCCTCCAAAGCAAGTATATCCTTTTGTAAATATGGAAACCAAAACTGCACGCAGTATTCCAGGTGTGGCCTCACCAATACCTTGTATAGCTGTAGCAAGGCTTCCCTGCTTTTATACTCCATTCCCTTCGCAATAAAGGCCAAGATTCCATTGGCCTTCCTGATCACTTGCTGTATACTATCCACTGTTGATAAGTGGCAAGTAACATTTGCGCCACACAAATGCCAGGCAATGACTATCTCCAACAAGCGAGAGTCTAACCACTGCCCCTTGACATTCAACGGCATTACCATTGCCGAATCCCCCACTATCAACATCCTGCGGTTACCAGTGACTAGAAGCTTAACTGGATCAGCTGCATAAATAATGCCCAACAAGAGCAGGACAGAGGCTGGGTATTCTGCGGCAAGTGTCTCACCTCCTGACTCCCCAAAGCCTTGCCACCACCTACAAAGCACAAGTCAGGAGTGTGATGGAATACTCTCCACTTGCCTGAATGAGTGCAGCTCCAACAACACTAAAGAAGCCCGACACCATCCAGGACAAAGCAACCCGCTTGATTGGCACCCCATTCACCACCTTCACTCCCTCCACCACTGGCGCACCATGGTTGCAGTGTGTACCATCTACAAGATGCACTGCTGCAACTCGCCAAGGCTTCTTCAGCAGCACCTCTCAAACAGCGACCTCTACCACCAAGAAGGACAAGGGCAGTATGGCATTGGGAACACCACCACCTGCAAGTTCCCCTCCAAGTTACACACCATCCTGACTTGGAAATATATTGTCGTTCCTTCATCATCACTGAGTCAAAATCCTGGAACTCCCTCCCTAACAGCACTGTGGGAGTACCTTCACTATAAGAACTGCAGCAGTTCAAGAAGGCAGCCCACGATCGCCTTTTCAAGAGCAATTACGGTTGGGCAATAGATGCTTATCTTGCCAGCAATGCCCACATCCTGGAACTGATTTTTTTTTTTTTTTTTTTAAGTAGGCTACACTGTATATCCTGGCCTACAGGAGCATCAAAGGGGAAGTTCAGGGCTCGAGTCTTCCTGCTCTTGTATGTCTTGTTCCCCTTCTTACTCACTAACACACAGGCAAACACAACCGTAAAAACATCAAATGGTGTTTTTCAATAGAATCTCTATTTGAAGGTCTCTAGTGTAATTAATCAAAGAGCAGCCTGCCAAATGGATCTGCACTTTGGGAAATGCAGTAGCATGGTGAACATGGGCAGTCATGTCGTGTTTTTGTTGCTCTTCAGTGGAAAAGGGGATAAAAGTGTTGGTCCTGCTCAGCAATCTATCAGTCAATTGTTTGATATATGTGTGTGCAACAAATTGACTGATACTGCACGTGATCTTTGTGCAAGCCTGAAATTAGAGGCAAAAAGTTCAAGAAGCTTTGACTGCCAGTGGCAAGACCATCTCTGTGCTGAAGTTTGGCAGCAGGTCTCCTTTCAGCCAATGGCTCAGCCCAACATCTGTGTTCTGCTGATGTGGAGCTTTTGAAGGTATAGTTAGAAGCTGTGCGTGGGCCCACAATGCCTGTTTTTGACATAATGCCCAAATTAGGAAGTTCGCCTCTGGTGCTTTCTGACTTTCCTGTCAGCTTTCTCTGATTTACTTCATCTTCTTGCATGAAATCCTACGGCTTTTTGAAAGTAATCCCCACATTTTACACTAGAAAGCCATGTGAAAAAAATTGGACCTTTAATTTGCGGTCGGAGGCTTCCCAGGGGCAGATGCCTCCAAACCGCAATAAAAGTACGCACCTACCTGATGGTCCTGGATCCACAGAGACTCGCGTAGAGGCCCACGTATCCTAGGAGCACAGGCGGTTCGCAAGCGTCCCTGGGATCACGTGGGCCAGACCAACCACTCAGAAAAGGGATTCCCATTATACTTATGGGGATTCCATTTACTTACAGAATCCCAATAAGCTTAATAGGAATCACCCAAAAAATACATTTTTACAGCTCTGAAATTTAAAAAATCATTACATGTTTAAAATTAATTACTATACAATTTAATTAAACATTTAAAACAAAAATTATATTTTTTGAAAAATAAATTTAAATATTTTTTAAGCACCAATGTATTTTACATGTTTTTGAATGTTAAAATGATTTTAAAAAAGTATTTTTATATTTATTTTTACCCTTATGCTGGTAAAAGAATGCCTTATGCCTACTTTTACCAAGCACAAGAGTTTCATGGAAGATTCTTGACAGATTGCAAGTTTCGGGTTTTCGCGCAAGTGCGCAGCCCATGTATAAACCCGGAACTTCTGGGGCACTTATGGCCGGGTATGCACTGCGGACACGGTCATAGGCCCTGGAAAATCCAAGCCATTAATATTTTAACTTTAAGAGCAGGAGAGGCGATCATTTTGCTTACCTTTAACACAATTTTTCATGGATGAACTTAGTGTTGGGTGGAAACTGGGTGGATAACCCAGGAAATCTGTGCGAGAGCAAGCAACAGCCATGGGAAACCAGGTCAGAGGGGTAGACGTTAACCACCCCTAGCTGACGGGAACAGTGCGGAGGTGAGGGGTTAAGATGATGGGAGGGAGTGTCACTCTGCATTCCCGACACATTCCCGCCTCCCCCCCCCTCCCCCCATCTTTACTTATTGTCAGCTGTGGCTCAGTGGGCACACGCGCCTCTGAGTCAGAAGGTTGTGGGTTCAAGTCCCACTCCAGGGACTCGAACACAAAAAAATCTAGGCTGACACTCCAGTGCAGAACTGAGGGATTAAACCGAGGCCCCGTCCTCTCTTTCAAGCGTATATAAAAGATCACAAGGCACTATTTCGAAGAAGAGCAGGGGAGTTAACCCTATGCCCAGGTCAATATTTATCCCTCAATTCACACAATACAAACAGATTATCTTGTCATTATCACATTGCTGTTTGTGGGAGCTTACTTGTGCGCAAATTGGGTGCCGTGTTACCCATATTACAACAGAGACTACACTTCAAAAAGTACTTCATTGGCTGTAAAGCACTTTGAGACGTCCGGTGTCGTGAAAGGCGCTATATAAATCCAAGTCTTTCTTTTATTTTAATTCAGGCATGGGATGATTGTATGTCGCCGACAGGCTATGCCCTATTTTACATCAAAAAGTTACAACCCGATGATATCATTGCCTTAGCAATGGTATTTTAACTTCTGGATTTGGAAGGTTTGGATGGGGCCAATCCTGACAGCCAAACCATGTTGCAGAGTGGTCAAAGAGGCCAAGGTAATTAAAAAAATCACTTTCTGTGGAATCCTTGTGCAGCAGAAGTGCTTGGACATCCCCAGCCTCTCCCTCTCAGCACCGGTATCGGCTGCCAAAGCTCCTCCCCGGTGTTAATTTTATGCTGAGGACCATTCCCTTGGGTCCCCTTACCTGGTTTCTGCTCCCGTCTACCAGCCCTGATGTCACACCTTCCAGATTTGTCCTGGATTACTTAAACATGGCCTGGGAGTTAAAAACGCCAGGGCTTAACCGCACCCTCTCCCCGAACCCTGCCCTGGCCTTAATACCTTGCCATGACTGCAAGGCCTCCCCAAACTCCCCCCCCCAGCCAATGAGCATTGGAAATTGTTCCTTTGGTCCATGGTGGTGGTCTCCCGCTGCCTGACATTCCACTCCTGCCCGCTGGTTTTAGACGGTTGACTGACGCAGATGAGGCACGAGAGTTAAAATCTCCTGGGGGCTTCATGCTACCGAGGTTGGGTGGGTTTGCTGCCCACCTCAGCCCCCACCTGTTAAAATCAGGGCTAAAGAATCCTTGAATGTGAGATATGTGAGGAGTGCGTGGGAGCCTATTATTAATTACAGTTAAGTGAGAGTGAATAGGCTATACACACAGGTCCAATGGTATTAAACAGCTTGCAAAAGGAATATTTACTGGAGATTGGACACAAAACCATAAGTATTACCAATAGCAGTATTACCAATACCAATACGTTTTGCATTTCTTCATGAAAACCTCCACAGATTCAGACAGCCTTTTATACTGATGCTCATTCATTAAAAAAAACATTGAAATAAACTATACTTCACAATGTTCGAATAAAATTGCACTGGTTCATTAATATGAATAGAGACCTTCCCCATGGCAGGCTGCTATCAACAAGCAGAGCTTTTGTCCAGCATTAAAATAGGGAAACTGTATATTTTATTCAACATTAGGTAGGCAGACTAAATGTGAATTAAAATTGACTTTGGATAGTTATGTCTTTAAAAGTGCTCCCTTTTTGTTAGGGAGTGGCCTATGCTTGGAGCTATCCTGACTCATCCACATTTTCCATGAGAGTTTACTGGCTTCCCTTGTTGGTGGCCTTGCCTGTAATTAGAAACTAATTTGATCAAATTTGTTTGTTGGCTGGACCATCTTTCTTTGAAATGTTAATACATGCATGGTTGAGACTGGAAAAATTAGCCAAATTTATTGGCCCAGATTTTCTGTTTCAGCGCTCCTGGCACAAGTTAAAACTGCATTTGGAAAATTCCGATTTTCTGTTCATTCACAGGATAAGCACTCAAATGGCAAATTATCTCTAACCTATCAGGGGTATGCATGAGAGGAAGGCAGTTAATTTCTCAGCATTAATGCCTATGACACGAGAGGTGTGCCTTAACATAAAGGCGCTACCATAACGTCTCCATTCTAGTTCAGTTTTCAGCTGTTTCCATTTCTGGAGCTGACACTTGTGGCTGGATTTTCCTCCAATTGCCGGGTTAGCAGTGGGCTGAACTTTTTCCCACCCTTTGGTCCCACCATTATCCTCCTCTTTTTTTCTTGGGGTGGCTCTAATTATGTATTAAATGGGGTTAAAATGGTAAAACCATTTGGTTTACTGTGAGAGAAATAAATCTAGTTTAAAAAGTTAAAGCAGACTAAAGGGCTGCATGCTATTTGTGAATTCATGAACCATACCAAAGGAAGTGAAAGACTGCAAGAATGACTGAAGAAGCAGCCATAAGAACATAAGAACTAGGAGCAGGAGTAGGCCATTCGGCCCCTCGAGCCTGCTCCGCCATTTAATACAATCATGGCTGATCCGATCATGGACTCAGGTCCACTTCCCTGCCTGCTCCCCAAAACCCCTTATTCCCTTATCGGTTAAGAAACTAGCTATCTCTGTCTTAAATTTATTCAATGTCCCAGCTTCCACAGCTCTTTGAGGCAGCGAATTCCATAGATTTACAACCCTCCGAGAAGAAAAAATTCCTCCTCATCTCTGTTTTAAATGGGCGGCCCCTTATTCTAAGATTATGCCCCCTAGTTCTAGTCTCCCCCATCAGTGGAAACATCCTCTCTGCATTCACCTCATCAAGCCACCTCATAATCTTATACGTTTCGATAAGATCACCTCTTCGGGATTCAGCAGCAGGAAAGGTATCCAGGTTGTTTAATACATCCTTGGATGTTTGAAACATTGCAGTGAGAGCTAGAAGAGATGGAATGCTGAGGGCTGAGAACAGGAATTCCCATAAAGGGATGGTGTGGGAACACCAGCCTACATTTCTGAAACTTTTTGCTTCGGCGCGGTCTGGAGATCAACAGGGTTAAATGTTGGGAGATTCAATTGAACTGTTGAGAATTTGAGTGTTACTTGTTACTATGCAAATAATAATCTATGCATGGAATCAAAGAAACTCCTCTGCTGGCCATCTGAATTGTGTATAGTAATTCATGACATTGTCTGTATTTGAATGTACCTTGTTACTATGCGAATAATCATTTGATGACATCGTCTGTATGTTGAACGATTCAGAAAGCAGTTAGCTGTGATTTTAGGACAATGTCATTTTTGATTTTGATTGCATGTTAATTATCTAAATAGACTATGCAAAGAAATAAGGGTTCAAAGGTTTTTTTGGTATAAAGATGAGAGTTTAGACACTGGACACTAGACACTGGAATCTCAGAAGGTGTCACAAGCAGCCATGGAAGTCAGAGCGAGCTGCCTTTGTGAAGTATCTCAGTAACTTTCTGTTATATATGTGGACTTGATTTTACTCTGTACAGCCATTAGAGGGCTCATTCCCCGGAGTCCCAAGGGATCCCATAAACCCTTGGGAGCGCAGGTATTTAAGAAGGCTTCACAAGTTGGAGAGGCACTCTGGAGACCTGCAATAAAAGACTACGGTCACACTTTACTTTGAGCTCACAGTGTTCAGTCTGACTCTTTCTCCACACACTACAACTGGCAACGAGGATGGGATTGGCCACAAAACCATACTTCGCAAACTTTTGACTGGAGAGACCCCAACCTTGAGTAAGGCCATAGCGATAGCCCAGGCGTTCATTGCCACCAGTGACAATACTAAGCAAATCTCTCAGCACACAAGTGCTGCGACAAGTATTGTGAACAAAGTGATGTTGTTTTCGAATCATAACGTACAGGGCAGGTCACACATACCTGCAGCTACACGTCTGCAGATGTCTCAGAGTCCACCATCAAGGGTGATGAATGCAAGGCCATTAACACCTTTTTGGCGCTGCGAGGGTGATCATCGTTTCCATTTATGCCAATTCAAAAGGATATGTTTGCAAGGGCTGTGGAACAATGGGACACCTCCAACGTGTGTGCAGGCGAGCTGCTAAGCCTGTTAAACCTGCAAACCACCACGTTGCAGAGGAGGATCACGACAAAACAGAGCTTCAGATCGAGGAGGCAGAGGTATGTGGGGTACACACATTCACCACGAATTGTCCCCCGATAATGCTGAATGTTGAACTAAATGGACTTCCGGTGTCAATGGAGCTGGGCACGGGCACAAGCCCCCGTAGCACCAACAAGCTGTTAATGGCCTTGCATTCATCACCCTTGATGGTGGACTCTGAGACATCTGCAGACATGTAGCTGCAGGTATGTGTGACCTGCCCTACGTTATGATTCGAAAACAACATCACTTTGTTCATAATACTTGTAGCAGCACATGGGCAAAAAGACTTTCGAAAGGTTGTGGTGCAACAAGGCCTCAAGGCCAGTCTTAACTGCAGTTCGCACGAAACTAAGAACTTACACAAAAGAACTAATTCCTGCAATCGGCAGTGCTACTGTAAAGGTCTCCTACGATGGAGCGGTGCACAAGCTACCACTCGGTGATACCGGGCGATGGTCCCACGCTGCTCGGCAGAAACTGGCTGGGAAAGATACGCTGGAACTGGGACGACATCCGAGCACTATCGCCCGCTGATGACACTTCGTGTGCCCAGGTCTTAAACAAATTTCCTTCACTGTTTGAACCAGGCATTGGGAAATTCCAAGGAGCATAACTGCAGATCCACCTAATTCCGGGGGCGTGACTCATCCATCACAAGGTGAGAGCAGTACTGTACATGATGAGAGAAAGGGTAGAGATCGAGCTAGACCGGCTACAAAGAGAGGGCATCATCTCACCGATCAAGTTCAGCGAGTGGGCCCAGTCCTCAAGGGAGACGGCACCGTCAGAATCTGTGGCGATTACAAAGTAACTATCAATCGTTTCTCCCTGCAGGACCAATACCCACTATCAAAAGCCGACGACCTCTTTGCAACGCTGGCAGGAGGAAGGACGTTCACGAAGCTGGCTCTGACTTCAGCCTACATGACGCAGGAACTGGAGGAATCATCGAAGGCCCTCATCCGCATCAACACGCACAAAGGTCCTTTTGTTTATAACAGATGTCCATTTGGAATCCGATCAGCGGCGGCGATATTCCAGAGAAACATGGAAAGTTTACTGAAGTTGGTCCTGCACACCGTGGTCTTCCAGGACGACATCTTCGTCAAAGGTCAGAACACAGTTGAGCACCTGCAGAACCTGGAGGAGATTCTTAGTCGACTCAACCGCGTGGGGCTCAGGTTAAAACACTCGAAGTGTGTTTTCCTGGCACCTGAAGTGGAGCTCCTGGGAAGGAGGATTGCGGCGGATGGCATCAGGCCTACCAACGCAAAGACGGAGACAATTGAGAATGCACCGAGGCCACAGAACGTGACGGAACTGCGGTCGTTTGTGGGACTCTTGAACTACTTTGGTAACTTCTTACCGGGTCTCAGCACCCTGCTAGAACCACTACATGTCTTACTACAAAAAGGGGGCGAATGGGTTTGGAGCAAAAGCAAAGAAAATGCCTTTTAAAAGCGAGAAAATTATGCTCAAACTAATTGCTTGTGTTGTGTCATGTATTTAACTGTCATTGTAACCCATGTATAGACTGACCTAAGTTGTACACCATGAGAACACTGACCACTAGGTGGTGAACTTGTGGGAGACACTCCTAACCTGGACTTTCAGGTATAAAAGGGGAAGCTCCACCCACCTTCATCACTTCAGTGCTGGCTAATAAAGGTTACTGGTCACAGAGTGACGTTCTCTCAAGTATGGGCTTCGTGTGTGCTTATACAATATAGTAAGGACATATTATTGCCGACGAGAAACTGGGATTTAAACGACGCGAGCATGGCCACTAGCAGCACAGACGAGAGGTACTATGTTGGTGATGATTGGGACGATTTTATTGAGAGACTACAGCAAAGTTTCATCACTAAGGAATGGCTGGGACAGGATTTGGCCGACAAACGCAGGGCTTATCTCCTGACGGTTTGTGGATCCAGGACGTACTCCCTGATCGGGGAACACTTTAAACCGGCGAGCAGCATGCACATGGCGAGACACCGGTTTTACACGCACCGGCGGCTAGAAGGGAAAAGCGTTCCAGACTTCGTGGTATACCTCCGGTGACTGGCGAGCCTATGTAAGTTCCCAGATGCATGCAGAGCGGAGATGCTGCGAGACTTTTTTTATTGAGGGCATCGGGCACGCTGGGGTTTTCAGGAAACTGACTGAGACCAAAGACTTCACCCTAGAAATGGCGGCTTTGCTGGCCCAGACATTTATCTCAGGGGAGGAAGAGGCCAGAATGATGTTTGACAAAAATCTTGGTTTAAATTCAGCAAATGGACAGGGAGTCAGCATTGTTAACGCGGCACACAGTTCTCCAGGCAGAGAGGGGCAATCGGACATGCCCGAGCATGTAGTCGAACCCAAAGGGGGAATTCAACAGAGACAATGGCTAGCTGAACGGTGATTCATGCCATCGCAAGGGACAATGCGGCCAGTAATGGGGCCATCAACACCTGTCAATGGTGCGCTTAAGGACAGTTACAGAGACAGTCAGAGACGATCGATTGGTAATGGACCTTTTGTTTCTAACAACGGCTCATGTTAGAGATGTGGAGATAAACACACAGCCAGAGCTTGCAGGTATCAGCAATATACCTGCAGAAATTGCAATGTCAGCGGTCACTTGGCGCATATGTGCAGGAAGCCTGCAGCCAGGTTGATGTACGAGGAGAACGGGGATGATGTAAGCCCTATGAGGCCAAATGGACACTGGGGGAAATCGCTGGAAGCTGAAGTTCAGCAAGTTCATGTGGAGCACATATACAGTTCATACACCAGGATGCCACTGATAATGATGAAAGTGCTCCTCAATGGCATCCCAGTATCAATGGAGCTGGACACGGGGGCCAGCCAGTCCCTGATGAGCATCAAACAGTTCGACAAGTTGTGGGCGTCCAAGGCTAGGAGGCCAAAATTATTGCCAATTGACGCACAGCTACGGACATATACAAAGGAGATCATTCCGGTGCTAGGCAGCGCCACGGAAGTCGTGACCCACAAAGATTCGGAGAGCAGGTTGCCACTCTGGTTTGTCCCGGGGGACGGTCCCGCACTGCTGGGGAGGAGTTGGCTGGCTGTCATGAACTGGAAATGGGGCAATGTCAATGCAATTTCCTCTGTGGAGCGAATATCATGCTCACAGGTCCTGGACAAATTTGACTCACTATTTCAACCCCGCATTGACACTTTCATGGGGAACAAGGTAATGATTCACATAAACCCGGACGCCAGGCCAGTACACCACAAGGCCAAAGCGGTGCCGTACGTGATGCAGGAAAAGATAGAAGACGAATTGGACTGCCTGCTGAGGGAAGGCATCATCTCGCCAGTCGAATTCAGTGACTGGGCGAGCCCGATTGTGCCGGTGCTCAAAGCGGATGGGTCGGTCAGGATATGTGGCGATTACAAGGCCACAATCAATCGGGTGTCACTCCAAGACCAGTACCCGCTACCGAGAGCGGAGGACCTCTTTGTGACGCTATCCGGTGACAAACTTTTTCCAAAATTGGACCTGACCTCAACTTACATGACCCAGGAGCTGGCGAGTGAGTCGAAGAAGCTGACCACCATCACGACACACAAGGGGTTGTTTGAGTACAACAGATGTCCGTTCAAGATTCGCTCGGCCGCCGAGATCTTTCAACGAAATATGGAAAGTCTCCTCAAGTCAATTCCAAGCACAGTGGTTTTTCAAGACGACATCCTCATCACGGGTTGTGATATTGAAGAACACCTCTGCAACCTGGAGTAGGTGCTACGCAGACTGGACCGGGTAGGTCTGCAACTGAAAAAGGTGAAGTGCATCTTCCTAGCCCCAGAGGTAGAATTCCTGGGGATGAGGGTAGCAGCAGATAGGACCAGACCTACTTCATCCAAAACAGAAGTGATCCAGAGAGCACCCAGACCCCGTAACACAACGGAGCTGCGTTCGTTCCTGGGGCTCCTGAACTATGTTGGTAACTTTCTTCCCAAATTGAGCAAGCTGTTAGAGCCGCTACATGTGCTCCTATGCAAAGGTCGCGAATGGGTCTGGGGGGACAGCCAGGAAAGGACTTTTGATAGAGCACTAAATTTGTCATGCTCCAACAATCTGTTAACGTTATATGACCCATGTAAGAAACTAGTTTTAACATGCGACGCGTCGTCCTATGGTGTCGGGTGTGTGTTGCAGCATGTTAATGCAAAGGGTCAGTTACAGCCGGTAGCTTATGTCTCCAGAAGTCTGTCCCAGGCAGAACGGGGCTACAGGATGGTAGAAAAGGAAGCTCTTGCATATGCATATGCTGTAAAAAAATACACCAGTACCTGTTTGGCGAGCTGGAGACAGATCACAAACGCCTAACGTCCCTTTTGGCCAACAACAAGACCATAAATACAAATGCATCGACCCGCATACAGAGGTGGGCACTCACGTTAGCCGCCTATGACTACACAATTCGGCACAGACCGGACACTGAAAACTGCGCCGATGCACTCAGCAGGCTCCCACTAGCCACCACCGAGGGGGCAACTGAGCATGCTGCTGAGATGGTCATGGCTGTTGAAGCTTTCGAAAACAAAGGCTCACCAGTGACAGCCCGTCAGATTAAAGTCTGGACAAATAGAGACCCGCTACTGTCTTTAGTCAAGAAATGTGTCCTGAATGGGGACTGGGCATGCCCTGAGGAATTCAAACCATTTCACAGGCGTAAGGATGAACTCTCGATTCAGGCCGATTGCCTACTAAGGGGAAACCGAGTAGTCATGTCCCAGGTGGGCAGAGAGGTGTTCATCAGGGAACTCCACAATGAGCACCCGGGCATTGTCATGATGAAGGCAATTGCCAGGTCACACGTTTGGTGGCCAGGGATAGATGCAAACCTGGAACTTTGTGTTCGCAGGTGCAACACGTGTGCCCAGCTGGGCAATGCGCCCAGGGAAGCCCCCCCTTAGCCCCTGGTCCTGGCCCACCAAGTCATGGTCACGCATCCATGTAGACTACGCAGGTCCTTTCATGGGAAAAATGTTTTTGGTTGTAGTAGACGCCTACTCCAAATGGATCGTGTGTGACATTCTCAATTCAAGCACATCCTCTGCCACGGAGAAAGTCTATGGTCAATGTTTGCCGCCCATGGTCTACCGGACGTCTTCGTCAGCGACAGTGCTTTACAAGCATTGAACTCCAGGACTTCATGGCAGGAAATGGTATCAATCATGTCAGAACGGCACCGTTCAAGCCGGTCTGAAACGGCCAGGCAGAACGAGCAGTGCAGATAATCAAACAGGGGATGCTCAGAATCCAAGGGGGTTCCCTACAAAGCCGTTTATCATGCCTCCTGTTGGCCAATAGATCCCGACCACACTCGCTCACAGGGGTTCCACCTGCAGAGCTGCTAATGAAAAGGATGCTCAAAACAGGTTATCCCTTATGCACCCCATCATGAAAGAAATTGTTGAGAGCAGACGCCAGTCACAATGTGACTACCATGCCGGGAATGCGAGAGCGCAATGTATTGATGTCAATGACCCTGTCTTTGTCCTCAACTACGCTGCAGGGCCTAAATGGCTCGCAGGCACTATGATAGCCAAAGAGGGGAATAGGATTCTGGTAGTTAAACTTACCAATGGACAAATCTGCCGCAAACACGTGGATCAAACAAAAAGGAGGTTCAGCAACCCCTTAGAATAAGCAGAGGAAGAACGCGATGAAGAGTTCACTCCTTCACAGGTAACCGAACACCGGAACCAAGTGGAGGAGAGCCCAGTCACTGTGGGCAGTTCGGACAGGCCTGAGGCACCGCAAACAGCAGACACTCAGGCCAGTGCCCAACAACTGGAGCCCCAACTCAGGTGCTCTACAAGGGAGCGTAAACCACCAGAGAGACTCAACCTGTGATCCCAATAAGACTTTGGGAGGGAGGTGATGTCATGTATTTAACTGTAATTGTAACCCATGTATAAACTGACCTAAGTTGTACACCGTGAGAACATTGACCACTAGGTGGTGAACTTGTGGGAGACACTCCTAACCTGGACTTTCAGGTATAAAAGCGGAAGCTCCACCCACCTTCATCACTTCAGTGCTGGCTAATAAAGGTTACTGGTCACAGAGTGACCTTCTCTCAAGTATGGGCCTCGTGTGCATTTTTACTGTAGAGTAAGGACATATCATGTTGTATGATCCATGTAAGCGTTTGGTACTAGCATGTGATGTGTCATCATATGGCATCGGATGTGTATTGCAACAAGCTAATGATTTCGGGAAACTGCAACAGGTTGCTTATGCATCCAGGAGTCTATCTAAGGCCGAGAGAGTCTACAGCATGATTGAAAAAGAAGCGTTAGCATGTGTCTATGGGGTAAAGAAAATGCATCAATACCTGTTTGTGCTAAAGTTCAAATTGGAAACTGACCAATTGGAAATGCAGGAAGAAATAAAGCCGTTCCAGCGGCGCAAAGATGAAATGTCTATACAGGCAGAATGCCTTCTGTGGGGCAATCGAGTAGTGGTCCTCAAGAAGGGCAGAGGCACCTTCATCAATGATCTCCACAGCAGCCACACACGCATCGTAATGATAAAAGCGATAGCCAGATCCCAAGTGTGGTGGCCTGATATCGATGCGGACTTAGAGTCCTGCGTTCACAGATGTAATACATGCTCGCAGTTAAGCAATGTACCCAGGGAGGCGCCGCTAAGTTTATGGTCTTGGCCCTCCAAACTGTGGACTAGGGTACACGTCGACTATGCAGGCCCGTTCTTGGGTAAAATGTTCCTTGTGGTTGTAGACGCGTACTCCAAGTGGATTGAATGTGAGATAATGTCGGCTAGCACGTCCGCTGCCACTATTGAAAGCCTGCGGGCCATGTTTGCCACTCACGGCTTAGCCGATGTTCTGGTGAGGACAACGGGCCATGTTTTACCAGTGTTGAGTTCAAAGAATTCATGACCCGTAACGGGATCAAACATGCCCCGTTTAAACCAGTGTCCATTGGTCAGGCAAAGACAGCAGTGCAAATCATCAAGCAAGGCTTGAAGAGGGTAACTGAAGGCTCACTGCAGACTCGCCTATCCCAAGTCCTGCCTAGCTACCATACGAGACCACACTCACTCAATGGGATCCCACCTGCTGAACTGCTCATGAAAAGAGCACTTAAGACAAGGCTCTCGTTAGTTCACCCTGCTCTACATGAACAGGTCGAGAGCAGGCGGCTTCAACAAAGTGCATACCATAATAGCGCAAATGTGTCACGCGAGATGGAAGTCAATGATCCTGTATTTGTATTAAATTGTGGACAAGGTCCCAAGTGGCTTCCTGGCACTATCGTGGCCAAAGAGGGGAGCAGGGTGTTTCGGGTCAAACTTTCAAATGGACTCATTCATCGGAAACACTTGGACCAAATCAAACTCAGATTCACAGACTACCCTGAACAACCCACCTTGGACCCTACCTTTTTTGATCCCCCAACATACACACCAGTGGCAACCGACACCACGGTTGACCACGAAGCAGAACCCATCATCCACAGCAGCCCTGCAGGACCCAACACACCAGGCAGCCCAGCAAGGCCAGCTGCACAGCAGCACAGCGCGGGCCCAACAAATGATTCAACAACACCAGCTTTCACACCGAGACGATCAACCAGGGCAAGAAGGGCCCCAGATCGACTCACATTGTAAATAGTTACACTATTGACTTTGGTGGGGAATGTTGTTATATATGTGGACTTGTATTTACTCTGTACTGCCACCAGCGGGCTCATTCCCAAGAATCCCAAGGGATCCCATAATTCCTTGGGAGCACAGGTATTTAAGAAGGCTTCACAGGTTGGAGAGCCACTCTGGAGACCTGCAATAAGGTCACACTTTACTTTGAGCTCACAGTGTTCAGTCTGACTCTTTCTCCATACACTACACTTTCATACTGGGTTTGTTTAGTATGAATGTTTAAATAAAAGACCCGATCCTGCCTTTACTACAACTGAGTGTGTGTGTAATTCGACGTTTAAAGCAACGAAGCGAAAAGAGCAATACAGCTGTTACAACCTCTATAGAGGAGGTGGTGGTAGCAGCTGTTGGATAATTCCTTTATCCTTGTTAATAACAGAGTAGAGGCAATAATATGTCTGACAATTAAATACATTTAATATTGTTTCAAAATATTCATCTTAAGACTACATACAGCGTAGTACAGGTGGTCCTACATCGAGAAACCTCCCGGAATTGTGAGTGATTGCCTATACAAAGCCATTCATTGAATATTGTCTGGACCATAGCTTAGTTCCTACTGAGTAAAGCATTGGCCCGATAATAAGAGGTAGGCAGGAAGGGAGTGGGAGGTTTAGCAGATTTCCGGAGGTCCTGCCAAATTTAATGGCAGGACCTGATTTTAAAAACTCACATTTGCAGGTTAGGTTAAAATTACCCCCATTAAATGTGCTGGGATGGTGGCGAAGAAAGACACGAATCCTATTCTGGGAGTAACATTTCTGGCTGACCTGGGGTGTGTTTGGTGGTTCCTGTTGAGACTTAGCAGTCCCATATTATAAAACAATCTGCAACACACTATCAGCAACACGAACGTATGTCTACTCATGTTTGTTACAAATTATTTTAAATAAGGAAGTGTGATCGTGCTATTCTCACTGACACATTATATTAGGGTATTGTATGGAATTCAGATTCCATTCCTCCTCTCCCTGCACACCAGAATGGCGCAACACTTCAGCTCTGTATTTTGTGAGCTAGTTGGAGCTCAGATTTAAAAGACATTTAGAAGAGGTGTTTAACGGGTAGCTGAAAAGATATAACATGCTTTACACTATTGCCCAAAGTTAAAATTATCCCCCTCTCCTCCTGGTGCAAAGCTTTGCCAAATCTGCCCAAATGAATCAGACTTGAAATCCAGACAGATAAAGGCAGGATAAATTCCTGGAGCCTCACGTTCATGGTAGCATCTTGGGTACTGGTTGAGGTGGGGGCAACAGGTGAGAAGTGGGAATGCTTTGAGTCGAGTCCCCAATTCCATGTCCCCTTTCACGATCTCACTCCTACCACTCTGCTGTAGACCAGCTTGTGGACATCAGTGACGCATAAGGCCACGGATATGGTACCTGTCATCCTGTTTAAGGCAGCAGATATCTCCTGTCTGGCTGTGGTCATGGCCTGCATGGATTCATTTGAGAGCCATGTTTGAAGCTCCATGGAGGCAGACACTCTTTCCATGGCAGATATTCTCATAATTCCTTGTGCCACCAATCCATTCACAATCGAGACGGACTCCTCCATCCTCTCCGTTATTGTGGAGTGTGCGAATGGCACGTCTGACAGTATCTGGCTAAATTGCTGATGCACCTCTAGCATTCTCATTCTCAACAACAGTCCCCAGAGTTCTGCATCTGTATACAGCTGAGTAGAGCTTGGAGAGGATTGTGCCCCTGCCATCCCTGCCACCAGTGTCTGTTCGTGCTCACTTGTGAGGTGTGAATCACCAGGTGAAAACCCAACTAACTCTCTAAGTGGATCCACCGAAGTGTGAGTATCTGCACTGGTGCATGGCTGTAGGTCCTGTGATGGTGCCCCCTCAGAGGCATCAGGTCCTCTGAGGAATCGTCCTCATGCATGTCATGTGACACTTGCTGTATGCATGAAGATCCTGGAAGACAAAAGTTGTGACAAACTCTCAATCGTGACAATCACCCTACTCAGTCTTCCAAAAATTCAGTCATTGATGAAATAAAGTCAGCATGTGTGTCAGAGATATTTGCAATTCTATCACCCACTCTCTGCGAGCTCCATCTCCAAATGAGAGGGATGCAGATATGCCTTGCATCTCCATGAACTCCTGTGCACTAATTGTGGTGACCCACCTCCAGTCCTCTCCCTCGTGTTTTGTGCTCTCTTCTTCCATGTGAGGAAAAACAGACCTGTGAGTGAGTGAAGGTTGCGTATTCACCCGATGTGCACTTTAATCAAGTGGCCCCTGATTAAAGGGGGGGTGGCACACTCCAAAAACTTATCAAGTGTCCCTTTGGTTGTTTTTTAAGGGCACAAAAACACAAATTATACAAGTTCCCCCTGGCTAAAAGGGGGTGGGGGGCACTAAATCCGACAAACATAGACAAATTAAACTTTAGACACTAACAGATCAAATCAAAATCTAGTTGCCGGGGGCGATGATGCACTCCAGTCCCTCCGGCACACACCTCTCATGGAAGGCCACGAGCGTACTGATGGACACCGCGTGCTCTATCTCCAGGGACACCCTGGTTCGGATGTAACCGCGGAAGAGAGGCAGGCAGTCGGGCTGAATGACCCCCTCGACCGCCCGCTGCCTGGACTGGCTGATGGCCTTCTTGGCCATGCCCAGGGATGCAGTGCATTCAACTATTTTAGTTGAAGACAATTAAATCGTTAAATCAAATGCCCCCTGATTAAAGGGGGAGGGACACTCCAAACACTTTCATAAGAACATAAGAACATAAAAATTAGGAACAGGAGTAGGCCATCTAGCCCCTCGAGCCTGCTCCGCCATTCAACAAGATCATGGCTGATCTGGCCGTGGACTCAGCTCCACTTTACCCGCCCGCTCCCCGTAACCCTTAATTCCCTTATTGATTAAAAATCTATCTATCTGTGATTTGAATGCATTCAATGAGCTAGCCTCAACTGCTTCCTTGGGCAGAGAATTCCACAGATTCACAATCCTCTGGGAGAAGAAATTCCTTCTCAACTCGGTTTTAAATTGGCTCCCCCGTATTTTGAGGCTGTGCCCCCTAGTTCTAGTCTCCCCGACCAGTGGAAACAACCTTTCTGCCTCTATCTTGTCTATCCCTTTCATTATTTTAAATGTTTCGATAAGATCACCCCTCATCCTTCTGAACTCCAACGAGTAAAGACCCAGTCTACTCAATCTATCATCATAAGGTAACCCCCTCATCTCCGGAATCAGCCTAATGAATCGTCTCTGTACTCCCTCCAAAGCTAGTATATCCTTCCTTAAGTAAGGTGACCAAAACTGCACGCAGTACTCCAGGTGCTGCCTCACCAATACCCTGTACAGTTACAGCAGGACCTCCCTGCTTTTGTACTCCATCCCACTCTCAATGAAGGCCAACATTCCATTCACCTTCCTGATTACCTGTTGCACCTGCAAACTAACTTTTTGGGATTCATACACAAGGATCCGGTCCAGGGTGTCCTTGGAGATGGAGCACGCGGTGTCCACCGGTACGCTCGCGGCCTTCCGCGAGAGGTGGGCACCGGAGGGACTGGAGTGCATCATCACGCCCGGCAACCAAATTTTAATTTGATTTTACGTTTTAAAGTTAATTTGTTTTAATTGCCGGTGCTTTTAGTGTCCCCCTCTCCTTTTATAGGGGGCACTGGAAAAAAGAAAAATTTGATTTTAGTGCCCCAAAAAAAAAAAAAACCACAAAAAAAAATAAATAAAAAAGGGGCCTTGTAAATGTCTTGTGTGTGTCATCCAGGTCGGGTGGCACGGATACATGTTTTATGTTTTTGCAGTTTAACTCAAAAGAGTTTCATACACAAGGACCCCCAGGTCCCTCTGCACCGCAGCATGTTGTAATTTCTCCCCATTCAAATAATATTCCCTTTTACAGTTTTTTTTTCCAAGGTGGATGACCTCACACTTTCCGACATTGTATTCCATCTGCCAAACCTTAGCCTATTCGCTTAACCTATCTAAATCTCTTTGCAGCCTCTCTGTATCCTCTACACAACCCGCTTTCCCACTAATCTTTGTGTCATTTGCAAATTTTGTTACACTACACTCTGTCCCCTCTTCCAGGTCATCTATGTATATTGTAAACAATTGTGGTCCCAGCACCGATCCCTGTGGATTTCCAACCCAAAAAGGACCCATTTATCCCGACTCTCTGCTTTCTGTTAGCTAGCCAATTCTCTATCCATGCTAATACATTTCCTCTGACTCCGCGTACCTTTATCTTCTGCAGTAACCTTTTGTGTGGCACCTTATCGAATGCCTTTTGGAAATCTAAATACACCAAGTGCCCCCTTGTTTTTTTTTTCGAGCACTAAAAACACAAATTATACAAGTTCCCCCTGGCTAAAAGGGGGGGGGGGGGCACTAAAACCAGCACAATAAACAAAGTAAACTTTAGACATTTAAAATCAAATTAATATTTGGTTGCCGGCGGTGATGATGCACTCCAGTCCCTCCGCGAGCGTACCGGTGGACACCACGTGCTCCATCCCCAGGGACACCCTGGCTCAGATTTAACCACAGAAGAGAGGCAGGCAGTCGGGCTGAATGACCCCCTCGACCGCCCGCTGCCTGGACCGGCTGATGGCCCCCTTCGCCATGCCCAGGGATGCAGTCATTCAGTGAGGGAGACAATGAGACAGGTGCATCACATTGCATAAGGATTGGGGGGAGTGAAAACTGTGGATGGATAAATGGGGAGGTGATGAAGTGCATAGAAAGTGAAGGCTGGTTGGTGCTGAAAGTTGTGTGGATGTGAGGAGTGATGTGATGGAGCACGCCTGGCAAGACAGAGTGAAGGGGGTGGGGTGCACTTAAACCACAGGGTGTAGGTAAATCAGCAAATGTACTCACATATCCTGACTTGGTTAGGTCATTAAACTACTTCCTACATTCCATTCAAGTACAATGCTCCTGCTGCTCACCTCCTTAGCTATCTCCAATCATGCCTTCTTGGAGAGAGCTGCAGGTTTCTTTCTCCTATTGCTGGGGAAAAGTATGTCCCTCCCGATCCTGACTGCACCTAGTGGTAATTCCAGTGATGCATCATTGAATCTGGGTGCTGCCCTTGCTCTATTTGCATCCATCAGGAGCATCTCCAATTTCCACCTGTGCACTGCCACTTTAAATACAGCTGAGATTGCGTCATATGATTGCGCATCTCACCCGCTGCGCAGCTTGGGGACGCAAAACCCGGAAATCAAAATTATTTGGTACAATTGAGTTACAAGCGCGGATTCCGACCCGCTTCCGGGTTTCGGCCACACAATTGCAACCCCTCCCCCTCCCTCAGAAGCCTCCTTCAAATTAATATAGGGGCCTGTAGCTTTATATATGTTTGTTTTCTTCCAGTTTATAAACATAGTAATGTTTTGTTATTCTGTATCCAAGTGACAAATAGTGATAAAATGTAATCCCAACCACACTAAGATTTATTAAACATTAATCATGTGCTGGGGACAATTTTGCAATCCTGCTACAGATTTCCCTATGACTAATAAATGAAAGAGCTATGCTGGCCTTGTTAGCTTTAATGCTAAATGTATCAAGAAACCTACAGGTTTTGAAAACACAGAACTGATGGTAAGTGTTCCCCCAGGGCAAGAGACAGGTAGTGGTGAGTCCACTTTCAAGTTAATGGAAAGGAAAATCAGACTGGGTGTAAAATGGGTGGCCAGCCCACTGCCACCTGTTTCCCACCGAGGGGGAAGTAGTTAAAATCGACGCCCATGTGTTGACTTATACAGATAAACTGTATAATCAAAGTTTTCACATTGTATACAGATTATTGTGCCACTCTTCTGGAGAAAAACAGGTTCTGGGGTCGATTTTAACTGTTCCCGCCCGGCCACCTATTTTACACAGCAATTTTCTTGTAGAATGAATGTTCTGTGATACAATGGTCTGCTCGGCTGTGATAGTTTGGGATAATTTACTTGTATCAAATCTCCAAGAATATATAGTTTAATTAAAGATTTCACTCACTTTTCAAAATGATATGCTTTAGGACATTCTGAGATAATTTGCATATTGTTGACGTCTCGGTCACTAATCTGCGAATATGATGTTGTATTGCATTATAGAATAATAGCACAGATATTCTGAATGAGCATAAGCCCTAGGTCTAAGTTTTGGTTACCACTATCTGGATACGAACAGAATATGTAAGTTCCAGATCCAACAGCTACAGTAATTATGCTCAGACAGATACAGATACATAAGATTTTGAGAAATGGCACATATCTAAGGGGAGATTAAAAAACAAAGGCAATGTCCTCTGAAGAGTTCCACGTCCCAATGAATGAACCCTTGTTTTCAATGGAAACTGCAAAAGCCGCTTGTTTATTTTAATTTGAGAGTTAGACAATCACAAGTCCAGTGCACTCAGTATGCCTTTTCATTTTTGGTGCTGAAGCTTAGGCAAATTCATAAAAAGTTTATTCTTGTCTCTTGAATAAAAAAATTCAGAAAAGGTCTATGGCCCGGAATTTGCATTGGGTAATAACAATGAACGAACAGCATTCGTTGTTATTACCCTTTTGAAACTGACTGCACTTTCAGGATTTAGGGCACGCGCATCGAACGCAGAAATCCTGAAGTTGCGGTCAGTCATTCACTACACCGACACTGGCTACGCTGTGGACCCCAGCAACACACAGCCGGCAATCAATTAAATCTGTGAAATCAGGGAAATTGACAAAAACTTGGACTTTTCCACAGTGATATCGTTGTTAAATACACCATTAAAAGTTAGACCCTTTTGGATTAGGTGTAACTGGAGTTTAACAGTGTATTAACTGTTAAACAAACATTATGGCCCTGAAAAACTAATTTTGTGGTTTGTCAAATTTAGTCATTTTAATAAAAATTTAACTTTAAAAAAACTTCAACGATTTTTTTAAAAGTTTGTTCATCTTTATTTCAGGTTTATCTTTTCCCCATGTGTGAGAGCCTCAATCTTTGTTTTGCTCTCTAACATTTTTAAAAAGTTATAATCAAAGAAGCTTACTCACTTCCTGGTTCTCGGTCTGTGAGAATTCTGCATTGTGATTGGCTGCTTACACAGCTTACTGATGTCACAGCAGCTCACGTTGGGGATTCCCACTACACTGCACTGATCTTAGTTGCACGTCAGAAAAGCCAAACTTTCCGCCACAGAGATTGCAAGATCTTTGTGAGAAGCTTTCTTCAGGGCCAGTGGCGATGGCCTTTGCTTCGCCACTGACCGCAAATTACGGGCCATTATATGTGGAGGAAGTACTGGGTAGACTATTACGGCCCTAAATTTCATTGGATTCTTTACACTTAACCGGGGTTTCTGGTGAAGTTATAGAGCAGCGGAGAAAGTCCGAGGAAATTCAGGGCCTATAAAATAAATATTTAAAGGGCGCAAAGGTATTGACTTTCAATTTACCAGATTTTTACATATAGCCATTAATGCCTTGCTCAAATTGAGCTCTCTTCTGCATTTATTAAAGTCACTTAGAAATTTCCAAGTACTCAAGGCTCTTAGGCAAAAACAACTTGCAGGAAGAAGTTATCTAAACCTGACTCAAATCACCTGATATGCAATGAGACAGATGCAGGTTCTATCAGCTATCATGTTATAAAATTAACTGTTTTCTGTTTTTATTTCAGATTCCAGCATCCGCAATATTTTGCTTTTGTATGTTATAAAGTTAGTCTGTATAACATTCTATATGGGCTTTAGCTAGGTCTATGCACTGGGACTTTTTAAAACTGGAGCCATGGCCGCTGTTTCTGCTATACGTTCCTTTGTCCTTTCAGGCTGAGCAACTGTAGGCAGATGGAATCTGTAACTCTCTCTGGAGGCATTACAGTTAATAGTACTGAATGTGTGATACTTGATGGCTTGTTGATACGTAACGGCCAAATTTATGAATGGGTCAGCGGGCAGCCTGACACATCAGGAGCGTGTATCAGGAAATTACAAGAGCAATCCTCACACTTTTACATGTACCAACTTAAATTGAGGAAATATTATAGGAAGAAATGTTGATACATTTTGGGAGGAGGAATAAAGAGTGGAAATGTACACTAAATGGTAACAAATTAAAAGGAAAAGAAAAAAATAGACTTAGGAGTTCGGGCACACAAATCTTTAAAAATAGGAGGACAGGCTGACAAGTTTGTAAAAAGAGCATATGGGAACCTAGATTCTCATCATCATCATAGTCCTTGGAATCGAGGAAGACTTGGTTCCACTTCCAAAGTGAGTTCTCTGATGGCTGAACAGTCCAATATGAGAGCCACAGACCCTGTTACAGGTGGGACAGACATTCGTCGAGGGAAGGGATCGGTGGGGCTGGTTTGCCGCGCATTCCTTCCGCTGTCTGCGCTTGACCTCTTCACGCTCTTTGTGTTGAGACTCGAAGAGCTCAACGCCCTCCCGGATGCACTTTTTCCACCTCGGGCGGTCTTCGGCCAGGGTCTCCCAGGTGTCAGTGGTGATGTCGCACTTTACCAGGGAGGCTTTGAGGGTGTCCTTGTAACGTTTCCGCTGCCCACCTTTGGCTTGTTTACCATGAAGGAGCTCCGCATAAAGCATTTGCTTAGGGAGTCTTGTATCTGGCATGCGAACTATGTGGCTTGCCCAGCGAAGCTGATTGAGTGTGGTCAGTGCTTCAATACTGGGGATGTTAGCCTGGACGAGGACACTGATGTTGGTGCGCCTGTCCTCCCAGGGGATTTGCAGGATCTTGCGGAGATATCGTTGGTGATGTATCTCCACGACAAAAAAAAATGGGCGGGTGTTAATATTGAATCGCGGCGTTAAATCAATGCGGAAATTAACGCTGAACGATACTATGGGTGTTGATTTTGCCCATTCTGATGATTCCGCCCCAAAAAAGTGGGCGGGTGGTAATATTTTTTGCCGGCATTAAGCACATGGGGAAAGTAACACTCGGTGATAAGTTTCCTAAAAATGGCCGTCAGTTTCCATTTGGTGCCAAAATGGGCGATATATGGGCGTTTTACGTCATTTCAGCAGTAAAATGAGCGTTAACTGGGCATTAAGCATGCAAAAAAGTGCAAGTACTAGCCCTATGAGCTAAACCGTGGCCCAGGCCATTTTACTGGCCTGAAATAGGCAGTGCACCAGAAGCAGGAGGTCCGAGGCTCATCTGAAATTGGACCTCGCACCTCATCTGCATATCCCGATGAGTTGCGGGTGCCACGCAGATGTCCAGAAGCAGCTTGCTATTTTCACTAGGATGAATTTGGGCCATCTGCCTTTCCAGCAGCAGCTGTCAGGTAGGTCGCAAGGGGTGGGGGAGAACAGGAGGACAATGGGAGAGTGGCGACCGTGGGCCGACAATGGCTCTCAGGGTGCTGTGAAACCAGGAAAAGCACCCCTGCTTCCCCCCCCCCCCCCCCCCCGGCTCCTCAGAAAAGATACGTTATTTTTTATTACTTACTTTTTTGGTGGCAGCATCCAGTTGTCCCAATTTCTCCCCTTAATATGTCCTCGGAAATGGTGTAAGACTACAAAAAGTATAGCATGATTATTTTTTTCTCCTGAGGAATATTCTGGATTCAGTAAAAGACATGTAGAAGCTTGTAGCGCTTTTTTCTGACTCATAATTGTGTTATCGGGAAACACATTCCCCAGAGAGTGCTCCACCCCGTCAGGGATTCTGTTCATCCTTTCAAACCACTAAGAAACATTTGACTGAAATATCTTTCGGACTAATCTCCACTGTGCAGTCTGCCCTCCCAGGTGGATGTAAAATATCCTATATCACTATTTCGAAGAGCAGGGGAGTTCTCTCCGGTGTCCTGGTCAATATGTATCCTTCAACCTATGTCACTAACAGATTATCTTGTCCATTATCTCATTGCTGTTTGTGTGACCTCGCTCTGCAGAAATTGGCTGCTGTGTTTCCTATATTATAATAGTGACTGCACTTCAACAGTATTTAATTGGCTTTAAAGCATTTTGACACATCCTGAGGTTGTGAAAGGTGCTGTATCAATGTAAGTTCTTTCTTTCTTTCTTTCTCTATCTGGCCTCTAATCATAACCAGTTCAGATCAGCCCTTTTGATGTCACTTCACATTCTAACATAATTCAAATATCAATCACTTTCTCTAGTTTGCTTTCTCCAAATATGAGCAATCTACTAATTGTCATTCGTGTAGAACCCGTTTTGGGGGAAAAAATTGGAACTATTGCAGATGCGTTTTTGCTTTGGTTCCCAGATCATCAATATCCCTGCTGCTGGCACCCAACAATGAGGCCCTGATACTCTGGGTGCATTATGGAAAAATCAAATAGAGTACTGGCAAATTAAGCAAATAGGCTAACTTCACATTATCTAGTGTGTAGAGGTTACTGGTTGTCTGTCAGCTAAGCAGTCTTGTGTGACCACAGTATGAAAGTCAATGGAACACACTTCACATTCTAACATAATTCTAGTATCAACCAATTACTCTAGTTTGCTTTCTCCAAATATGAGCAATCCATTCGCTGTCGTTCGTGTAGAACCTCTCTTCGGGATAAAAATTAGAATTTAGATGTAGGGGCAATACCATCTCAGAAAGCTCCTGGGACAGACAGTTCTGCTTATCCAGTTTTTCATGCTTGCCTTTTGCCTGC
Organism: Pristiophorus japonicus; assembly: GCF_044704955.1. Classification (NCBI taxonomy): domain Eukaryota; kingdom Metazoa; phylum Chordata; class Chondrichthyes; family Pristiophoridae; genus Pristiophorus; species Pristiophorus japonicus. The sequence goes on from NC_091978.1 coordinate 332,548,130, forward strand.
CTAAAGCTAGTCTTGATACTGTACTCCTGCAGAACAACCTTCGGTGATTGTCTTTTATTCCATTGTGCACAAAATGTGCCTAATTCAGCAAAAGGAACATTGTATTTCTGTGCTGTGTTTGGAGATAGTGATGAGTGGCATTTCTTAGCAGTCCGTTGTGTGCACCCTACTCAACCTCCCAGCAGAACTGCATGTTTTTGTAATTTATTATTGTGTAGTTTATTCACATTTTATCTACTTCATATTTTCTGCGGCTGCGTGCTCCAAACTATGGTTGACGGAATGTGTGGGCAAGCATAAACCCTTTCTCTAAATTCTGCCAGTATTGCTTTGTGCCCAGCCTGTAGTAACCCCAGATTTGTGCTTTTTTCCCCAATGCAGCACCAGCTCCTAGTAACCTATCTGTGAGCAATACTACCATCTAGTGATGCCAAAGTGCACATATCAGCTGAAGTTTACATTGAGCTGAACTCACTGTATACAGTCTAACATTTGCTAAGCATGTAGAGAGATCCAATTCAGTGAACAAAATGCTTAAGCATAAAAGAACACCCATGATCTGCTGCAACTCAATATATCCAAGAATAAGCTGCAGTAGCAGGGTACATATTAAAGGAAGCGCTTAGGTTCATAGAGCATATGAGGAATACAATCCTGCATTGAATGTAAAAAAATAGAGAAAGAACTTGCATTTATAAAGCACCTGACAATTATCTCTCAGGACTTCCAAGGTGCTTCACATCTAATGAATGTTTGAAGTGTAGCTACTGGTATTACATGTAAAAAATTCAGTGATCAATCTATGTCCCACAAACAGCAAATGACAACAACAACCCTGTTTTTATATAATGCCTTTAATGGAGTAAAACGATTCAAGGCGCTTCACAGGAGCATTATCAAGCAAAATTTGACACCGAGCCACATAAGGAGAAATTAGGGCAGATGACCAAAAGCTTGGTCAACGAGGTAGGTTTTAGGGAAGAGAGGTTTAGGGAGGGAATTCCAGAGCTTAGGGCTTTGGCAGCTGAAGGCACGGCTGCCAATGGTGGAGCAGTTAAAATCGAGGATACACAGTAGGGCAGAATTGGTGGAGAGCACATATCTCGGAGGGTTAGAGGGCTGGAGGAGGTGACAGAGATAGGAAGGGGCGAGGCCATGGAGGGATTTGCAAACAAGGATGAGAATTTTAAAATCAAGGCGTTGCTTAACTGGGACCCAATGTAGGTCAGTGAGCACAGGGGTGATGGGTGAATGGGACTTGGTGTGAGTTAGGACATGGGCAGCAGAGTTTTGGATAGCCTCAAGTTTACAGAGGGTTGAATGCAGGTGGCCGGCCAGGTCTTGGAATAGCCAAGTCTTGACGTTGGACAAGCAGTGTGACCATTTAGAGGCAGTGCAGGGGTCGAGAGAGGTGGTGTTAAAATAGACCTTAGTGTCATCAGCGTACATTGTGGAAAGTGACGCTGTGTTTTCAGATGATGTTGCCAAGGGGCAGCATATAGCTGGGAAATAGAAGGGGAGGAGGTGAGAGGAATAATCTATTTTGATGGTATTTGTTGAGGGAAGAACAGGACACCAAACTCAACATAAGATGTTTTAAATCTAAGCAAACTGGTTTTATATTTATTGCAAAGGACAACCCCTCCAACACTGCAAGATTGTTCTGCACTGAAATGTCAGTCTAGATTATGTGCTCAAGTCCTGGAGTGGGGCTTGAGCCCACAACCTTCTGACTTCAAGTGCTACTGAGCCAAAGAAACACATTGAAGCTAGAGAATTTATGGATATCACAAAAGTCTGTTTGCTGAGTTGGTTTCATTTTTAGGTGTCACTCGATAATTCAGGATACAGTTTGTTGATATATTCCACGTAATCCTGAAAGTAGCAGCTGTGTCGAACTCTCGTGACATATTTACAAAGAGGCTTTCACTGAGGGAAGTTCTTTTTTAAACATGGTTTGCAGACACGTTATAGTGCCCATAAAATATAAACACAGATAAATCCCCGAAAGTTTTATTGCTGCTTTTCAAACCCTGTGGATATCGGTATGTTCCTACAAACTCCTTGCAAATATTGACATGCTCCCAGGATTCCCATTGTAACAATTGGAAAAATATCAGCTGCGCAAAGTAAAACAGTGCTTGTCAATGCAGAATATGTTTCTTATTAGTCTACAGCACAGAGGTAATATAGCTATGGTTCTGGGCTACATTTGAATACCACCTTTACAGAAATTAGCCTTATTTGTAAGGTTTTGATGGCATCTGTAATAAATAATTTTAAAGGCATGCAGAATACTGCATATTGATTCATTACTAGGTGGCTACTTACAATAATTATGATGAAATCAATGTGCAGAATAGATTATGTCTGCCTTTGGGAAGCCATTTAAAGTGCAGTGATAACCAGATTAAAATCAAATAAATTAAATACGCCAAGCACGAGTAACATGACTCAACCTACTGACTGCATACCTTAAATCAATAATGATATACCCTGTACTGTGGTTTAACACTGAGAAACCAACAGATTAAATTACTGATCTGGTGTGATTTTTGTTTTGTGTGCCACTGATGGGTTTACTAATCCGTTGGCAGCCTTTCCAATTCTTTGTGTGTCAGAGAGCGTGTTTTGATTGTTTGAAGAAAAGGCCCTTTGGAACCTGTTCTCAAGCACTTCAAGCCCAATTTTCTTGGAAGCAGCTCTTACATAAGAATATAAGAACATAAGAAATAGGAGCAGGAGTAGGCCATTTGGCCCATCGAGCCTGCTCCGCCATTCAATAAGATCATGGCTGAACTTCTACCTCAGCTCCAGTTTTCTGTACTATCCCCATATCTCTTGGTTCCCTTAGTATCGATCTTGAATATACCCAACGACTGAGCTTCCACAGTAATTCTGAGTTAGATAATTCCAAAGATTCGCCACCCTCTGAGTGAAGCTATTTCTCCTCATCTCAGTCCTAAATGGTCAACCCCTTATTCTGGGACTGTGACCCCTGGTTCTAGACTCCCCAGCCAGGGGAAACATCCTCCCTGCATCTATCCTGTCAAGCCCTGTAAGAATTGTGTATGTTTCATAAGCACATAAGAACATAAGAAATAGGAACAGGAGCAGGCATCACAGCTCCTCAAGCCTGCTCCGCCATTCAATAAGATCATGGACTCAGCTCCATTTCCCTGCCCGCTCCCCATAACCCCTTATCCACTTATCGTTTAAGAAACTGTCTATTTCTGTCTTAACTTTATTCAATGTCCTAGCTTCCACAGCTCTCTGAGGCAGCGAATTCCACAGATTTACAACCCTCTGAGAGAAGAAATTTCTTCTCATCTCTGTTTTAAATGAGAGGAACCTTATTCTAAAATCATGCCCTCTAGTTCTAGTCTCCCCCATCAGTGGAAACATCCTCTCTGCATCCACCTTGTCAAGCCCCCTCATAATCTTATACGTTACGATAAGATCACCTCTCATTTTTCTGAATTCCAATGAGTAGAGGCCTAACCTACGCAACCTTTCCTCATAAGTCAATCCCCTCATCTCCGGAATCAACCTCGTGAACCTTCTCTGAAAAGCAAGTATATCCTTTTGTAAATATGGAAACCAAAACAGCACGCAGTATTCCAGGTGTGGCCTCACCAATAACTTGTATAGCTGTAGCAAGACTTCCCTGCTTTTATACTCCATCCGCTTTGCAATAAAGGCCAAGATATAATTGGCTTTCCTGATCACTTGCTGTACCTGCATACTATCCTTTTGTGTTTCATGCACAAGTACCCCCAGGTCCCGTTGTACTGCGGCACTTTGCAATCATTCTCCATTTAAATAATAACTTGCTCTTCGATTTTTTTCTGCCAAAGTGCATGACCTCACACTTTCCGACATTATACTCCATCTGCCAAATTTTTGCCCACTCACTTAGCCTGTCTATGTCCTTATATAAATTTTTTGTGTCCTCCTCACACATTACTTTTCCTCCCATCTTTGTATCGTCAGCAAACTTGGCTACGTTACACTCAGTCTCTTCTTCCAAGTCGTTAATATAGATTGTAAATAGTTGGGGTCCCAGCACTGATCCCTGCAGCACCCCACTAGTTGCTGGTTGCCAACCAGAGAATGAACCATTTATCCTGACTCTCTGTTCTCTGTTAGTTAGCCAATCCTCTATCCATGCTAATATATTACTCCCAATCCCGTGAACTTGTATCTTGTGCAATAACCTTTTATATGGCACCTTGTCAAATGCCTTCTGGAAGTCCAAATACACCACATCCACTGATGCCCCTTTATCCACCCTAGTTGTTACATTTTTAAAGACTCCAGAAAATTTGTCAAACATGATTTCCCCTTCATAAATCCATGCTGACTCTGCCTGACCCAAATGCACAGTGGGAGTCAAATGAAAGACAAAACAAAGCGACTAAAGTGTTTGAGGTTTAGTTTTTTATTTAAAAAAATAAACAATATATGTAAGGGCAAGATTGATTATCAAAGATATTATCTGGCTATTGTGAAGGCACTGAGCTGGCTAAACAAGAAGTATGCTTAAAACCACATGTACGCATAAAACACAACAGAGCCAGGAGATGACCACTTGTTGACCTCGGGCTCAAGAGAGCAGTAAAAAAAATCCAAAGAGGAATTAATAACAAATGGGTATTCAATCATGCGTTGGTACAACCAATCACGTCACTGTTAAGGTCCATCCACGAGGACCCTCATGTGCCAAAACCCATATAATTAAGATGTAATTTGAACAGCACGTTGGAGATCCTCTCAGGTGGCTGAGAAGTGAGATGCTCCCCCTGCACGTGTCAGAATAAAAGATCGTTGAAACTTATCCAAGGTATCTGTCTGTTGAATCCGAGCTTGTTAAGAGAGTAGAAGGGCAATTCTCCCCATCAACTGGTGTAGTCGGCAGGATACAGATTCGCTGACCTGAAACGATGTGGCAGCTGTTGGGATGAGTATCTTTTTAATACCACCTACAAGATAGAGATGAAACACTGTTCACGGGAAAGGAGGAAATCTGTAGAAAGAACAAATAAATGAGCCATGGAGAGGCTTTAACGCAGTCAACTGGGGCGCGGTACTACTGAACAAATATCGGTCAGTAGACACGACGGAGGTACAAGAGTAGCCCAGTAAGGGGAAGGTAGCTCCTTAGTGATCTTAGAAATGGCCGGCAAATAGGACTGGGGACCCGAAGGATCTATAGGGAAAATGTGAGCAGATAAAAACTAATTGAGGGAATGAAGAAAAAGGGATGGCAACCAGACGACCTACCGGAGAGGCAGGCAAACATAGAAACATAGAAAATAGGTGCAAGAGTAGGCCATTCGGCCCTTCGAGCCTGCACCACCATTCAATAAGATCATGGCTGATCATTTACCTCAGTACCCCTTTCCTGCTTTTTCTCCATACCCCTTGATCCCTTTAGCCGTAAGGGCCATATCTAACTCCCTCTTGAATATATCCAATGAACTGGCATCAACAACTCTCTGTGGTAGGGAATTCACTCTCTGAGTGAAGAAGTTTCTCCTCATCTCAGTCCTAAATGGCTTACCCCTTATCCTAAGACTATGTCCCCTGGTTCTGGACTTCCCCAACATTGGGAACATTCTTCCTGCATCTAACCTGTCCAGTCCCGTCAGAATTTTATATGTTTCTATGAGATCCCCTCTCATCCTTCTAAACTCCAGTGAATACAGGCCCAGTCGATCCAGTCTCTCCTCATATGTCAGTCCTGCCATCCTAGGAATCATTCTGTGAATCTTCGCTGCACTCCCTCAATAGCAAGATCGTCCTTCCTCAGATTAGGAGACCAAAACTGAACACAATATTCCAGGTGAGGCCTCACCAAGGCCCTGTACAACTGCAGTAAGACCTCCCTGCTCCGATACTTAAATCCCCTAGCTATGAAGGCCAACATACCATTTGCCTTCTTCACCGCCTGCGTGTACCTGCATGCCAACTTTCAATGACTGATGTACCATGACACCCAGGTCTCGTTGCATCTCCCCTTTTCCTAATCTGCCGCCATTCAGATAATATTCTGCCTTTGTGTTTTTGCCACTAAAGTGGATAACCTCACATTTATCTACATTATACTGCATCTGCCACTCTTTTGCCCATTCACCTAACCTGTCCAAGTCACCCTGCAGCCTTTTAGCATCCTCCTCACAGTTCATACTGCCACCCAGCTTAGTGTCATCTGCAAACTAGGAGATATTACACTCAATTCCCTCATCCAAATCATGAATGTATATTGTAAATAGCTGGAGTCCCAGCACTGAGCCCTGCAGCACCCCACTAGTCACTGCCTGCCATTGTGAAAAGAACCCGTTTATCGCGACTCACTCCTTCCTGTCTGCCAACCAGTTCTCTATCCACGTCAGTACATTACGCCCAATACCATGTGTTTTAATTTTGTACACCAATCTTTTGTGTGGGACCTTGTCAAAAGCCTTTTAAAAGTCCAAATACACCACATCCACCGGTTCTCCCTTATCAACTCTACCAGTTACATCCTCAAAAAGTCCTAGAAGATTTGTCAAGTAGGATTTCCCCTTCATAAATCCATGCTGACTTGGACCGATCCTGTCACTGCGTTCCAAATGTGCTGCTATTTCATCTTTAATTATTGATTCCAACATTTTCCCCACTACTGAGGTCAGGCTAACTGGTCTATAAATATCTGCCTTCTCTCTCCCTCCCTTCTGAAAAAGTGGTGTTACATTAGCTACACTCCAGTTCATAGGAACTGATCCAGAGTCGATAGACTATTGGAAAATGATCACCAATGCATCCGCTATTTTTAGAGCTACTTCCTTAAGTACTCTGGGATGCAGGCCCCAGGGATTTATCAGCCTTCAATCCCATCAATTTCCCTAACACAATTTCCCGCCTATTGAGGATTTCCTTCAGTTCCTCCTTCTCACTAGACCCTTGGTCCCTTCGTATTTCCGGCGGTTATTTGTGTCTTCCTTCGTGAAGACAGAACCAAAGTATTTGTTTAACTGGTCCGCCATTTCTTTGTTCCCTATTATAAATTCACCTGAATCTGACTGCAAGGGACCTACGTTTGTCTTCACTAATCTTTTTCTCTTCACATATCTATAGAAGCTTTTGCAGTCAGTTTTTATGTTCCCAGCAAGCTTCCTCTCATACTCTATTTCCCCCCTCCTAATTAAACCCTTTGTCCTCCTCTGCTGTATTATAAAATTCTTCCAGTCCTCAGGTTTGCTGCTTTTTCTGGCCAGTTTATATGCCTCTTCCTTGGAGTTAACACTATCCTTAATTTCCCTTGTTAGCCACGGTTGAGCCACCTTCCCCATTTTATTTTTTACTCCAGACAGGAATGTACAATTGTTGAAGTTCATCTATGTGATCTCTAAATGTTTGCCATTGCCTATCCATCATCAACCCTTTAAGTATCACTCGCCAGTCTATTCTAGCCAATTCATGTCTCATATAATCAAAGTTACCTTTCCTTAAGTTCAGGACCTTAGTCTCTGAATTAACTGTGTCACTCTCCATCTTAATAAAGAATTCTACCATATTATGGTCACTCTTCCCCAAGCGGCTTCGCACAACAAGATTGCTAATTAGTCCCTTCTCATTACACATCTCACAATCTAGGATGGCCAGCCCTCTAGTTGGTTCCTCGAGATATTGGTCTAGAAAACTATCCCTTATACAGTCCAGGAAATCCTCCTCCACCGCATTGCTACCAGTTTGGTTAGCCCAATCTATATGCAGATTAAAGTCACCCATGACAACTTCTGTACCTTTATTGCATGCATCCCTAATTTCCTGTTTGATGCCATCCCCAACCTCACTACTACTGTTTGGTGGTCTGTACACAACTCCCACTAGCGTTTTCTGCCCTTTGGTGTTCCGCAGCTCTACCCATACAGATTCCACATCATCCAAGCTAATGTCGTTCCTTACTACTGTGTTAATCTCCTTCTTAACCAGCAATGCTACCCCATCTCCTTTTCCTTTCTGTCTATCCTTCCTGAATATTGAATACCCCTGGATGTTGAGTTCCCAGCCTTGGCCACTCTGGAGCCATGTCTCCGTAATCCCAATTACATCATATCCGTTAACAGCCATCTACGCAGTTAATTCATCCACCTTATTACGAATGCTCCTTGCATTGAGACACAGAGCCTTCAGGCTTGTTTTTTTTTAACATTCTTTGTCCTTTTAGAATTATGTTGTAATGTGGCCCTTTTTGACTTTTGCCTTTAATTTCTCTGCCCTCCACTTTTCCTTATCTCCTTTTTACCTTTTGCTTCTTCCCCCATTTTACTTCCCTCTGTCTCCCTGCATAGATTCCCATCCCCCATATTAGATTAAACCCTCCCCAACAGCAGTAGCAAACACTCCCCCTAGGACATTGGTTCCGGTCCTGCCCAGATGCAGACCGTCCAGTTTGTACTGGTCCCACCTCCCCCAGAACCGGTTCCAATGTCCCAGGAATTTGAATCCCTCCCTCTTGCACCATTCCTCAAGTCACATATTCATCTTAACTACCCTGCTATTTATACTCTGACTAGCACGTGACACGGATAGCAATCTTGAGATTACTACCTTTGAGGTCCTACTTTTTAATTTAACCTCCATCTCCCTAAATTCAGCTTGTAGGACCTCATTCTGTTTTTTACCTATATCGTTAGTAACTATATGCACCACGACAACTGGCTGTTTACTCTTCCCCTCCAGAATGCCCTGCAGCCACTCTGAGACATCCTTGACCCTTGCACCAGGGAGGCAACATACCATCCTGGAGTCTGATTACGGCCACAGAATCGCCTGTCCGTTCCCCTTACAATAGAATCCCCTACCACTATAGGTCTCCCATTCTTCTTCCTGCCCTCCTGTGCAGTACAGCCACCCATGGTGCCATGAACTTGGCTGCTGCTGCCTTCCCCTGATAAGTCATCTCCCCCAACAGTACCCAAAATGGTATATTTGTTTTGGAGGGAGATGACCGCAGGGGACCCCAGCACTACCTTCTTTCCACTGCTCTGCCTAATGTTCACCCATTCCCTATCTGCCTGTGTAACCTTTACCTGCGGTGTGACCAACTCACTAAACGTGCTATTCACGACATCCTCAGCACCGCGGATGCTCCAGAGTCAATCCATGCACAGCTCCAGTGTCGCAGTGCGGTCATTCAGGAGCTGCAGCTGGACACACTTCCTGCACACATAGTAGTCAGAGACACTGGAAGCGTCCCTGACTTCCCACATAGCACAGGAGGAGCATAACACGGGTCTGGGCTCTCCTGCCATGACTTAACCCTTAAATTAACTTAATTTGGCAACAATGTCAAAGGTTACCTACTGATAAGAAAAGAAAAAGAAAATGAAAAAGATTAAATACTCACCAATCCACCAGCCAATCACTTACCTGCTTGGCTGTGATGTCACACTTCGATTTCTTATTATTTCTTTGTTTACTTTTGTCCCTGCACCAGCTGGCCTCCTCCCAACTGTCGCTGCTCCTGGCCTTTTATAGTCCTCAATCCTTGACCTTCCGCTCCCGACTGCCTCTCCGACTGCAGCTGCTCCTGGCCTTTTGTAGGCCTCGATCCTCGATCCTCGACCTCCCGCTCCCGACTGCCTCTCCGACTGCCGCTGCTCCTGGCCTTTTGTAGGCCTCGATCCTCGATCCTCGACCTCCGTCTCCCGACTGCCAGAGAAAACAGATCTTCACCAAACCAGCAAAAGTCTCTCAAGTTCCTCACCCCACCCCAGCTCAAGTGCATGCCTCCCCCAGCCCAAGTTCACTGACACCCCCAGCCCAAGTTCATCCCTCGCCCCCCCTCCAGCCCAAGTTCATGCCCCCCCAGCCCAAGTTCACTGACACCCCCAGCCCAAGTTCATCCCTCGACCCCTCCAGCCCAAGTTCATGCCCCCCAAGCCCAAGTTCCTAATCTTACACCCCGCCCACCCCTGTGCTCCCCTCCATAGATGCGGCATTGTGTGTGGGTCACAGATTGTTAACAGGTTTATTGGATATAAGTGAATAGTGACAGTGTCGTGACTTCTGGATTTCATCCACTCCAACAATGTCCCTTGTCACACACGCACCGAACTTTCCGAGAAATCGGGTGTGGGTGCAAAGGGGTTTGGAAGAACATGATCCATCTTCCCTGCGTTCCCTCTCTCCCCTCCCGCTTCCCCTTTCTCTTCCACCTCCCCATTTACCTTTCTCTTTTCCCCTCCCCGTGACTCTCTCCCGCCCCCCACACCATATCTTTCTCTCTCACCCCCACAGTGTCTCTCTTCCTCCCAACCCCCTGTGTCTCTCTCTCTCTTCCCCCTCCCCGTGTCTCTCTCTCTCTCCCCCCCCCCACCATGTCTCTCTCTCTCTTCCCCCCAACCAACCCCCCGTGTCTCTCTCGTTCCTCCCCCTTCCCCGTGTCTCTCTCTCTTCTCCCCAATCCCCATGTCTCCCTCTCTCCTCCACCCCGTGTCTCTCTCACCCCCCCACCCCCCGCCCCGGTGTCTCTCTCTTCCCCCCCCCCCACCCTGGTCTCTTTCTTTCTCTCTCTCCCCCCACCTCCCGTTTCTCTGTCTCTCTTCCCCCCCACCCCCTGTCTCTCTCTCTCTCTCTTCCTTCCCCCGTGTTTTTCTCTCTTTCGTCCCTAGCCCGTGTCTCTCTCTCTCTTCCCTCCCGCATGTCTCCCTCTCCCTCCACCCATGTCTCTCTCTCTCTCTCTCTCTCTCTCCCCCCATGTCTCTCTCTCCCTCTCTCTCTCACCCGTGTCTCTCTCTCTTCTCCCCCCCCGCCACCCCCCCCGTGTCTCTCTCTCTCTCTCCCCCATTTCTCTCTCTCTCTCCCCCCCATGGCTCTCTCTCTCTCTCCCCTGCCCCCCCATGTCTCTCTCTCCCTCTTCCCTCCCCCATGTCTTTCTCTCTATTCTCCCCCCCCATGTCTCTCGCTCTCTCTCCCCCCTCCCCCCCATGGCTCTCTCTCTCTCTCCCCCCCCACCCCCTGTGTCTCTTTTTCTCTTCTCTCCCCCATGTCTCTCTTTCTCTTCTCACCCTCCCCCCCCGTGTGTCTCTCTCTCTCTCTTCCCCACCCCCGTGACTCTCTCCTCCCATGCCTCTCTCTCTTTCCTCCCCATGTCTGTGTCTCTCCACCTCACCCTGTGCCTCTCTCTCCACAGCCCCCCCCCCGCTCAAAATGTCTCTCTCTGTACCCTCCGGTGTCTCTCTCCTCTCTCACCCCCTCCCCCCAAGTGTGTGTGTCTCTCTCTCTCTCTCCCCCCCTGGTGTCTCTCTCTCTCTCTCTTCTCCCCCATCTCCCCCGGTGTGTCTCCATCTCTCCCCCCACCCTCCGTGTATCTCTCTTTCCTCCTTCCCCATGTGTCTCTCTTACCCCCCTCGTGTCTCTCTCTCTCCCCCCGTGTCTCTCTTCTCCCCCCCCCACCCATATCTCTCTCTCTCTCTTCCCCCCCCTCCCCCTGTGTCCCTCTCTCTCCACACCACCCCATATCTCTCTTTCTCCAGCCCCCTTCTTCTCCCTCCCCCCGCCCATCTCTCTCTCCCTCCAACCACCCCCACCCCCCCGCCCCCCGTGTCTCTCTCTCTGGATCTGGGTAGGATTGGATAGGTTGGGCAAATGCATGGCAGATGAAGTATAATGTGGATAAATGTGAGATTATCCACTTTGGTGGTAAAAACAGAGAGACAGACTATTATCTGAATGGTGACAGATTAGGAAAAGGAGAGATGTAATGAGACCTGGGTGTCATGGTACATCAGTCATTGAAGGTTGGCATGCAGGTACAGCAGGTGGTTAAGAAAGCAAATGGCATGTTGGCCTTCATAGCGAGGGGATTTGAGTACGGGGCAGAGAGGTGTTACTACAGTTGTACAGGGCCTTGGTGAGGCCACACCTGGAGTATTGTGTACAGTTTTGGTCTCCTTACTTGAGGAAGGACATTCTTGCTATTGAGGGAGTGCAGCGAAGGTTCACCAGACTGATTCCCGGGATGGCAGGACTGACATATCAAGAAAGACTGGATCAACTGGGCTTGTATTCACTGGAGTTCAGAAGAATGAGAGGGGATCTCATAGAAACGTTTAAAATTCTGACGGGTTTAGACAGGTTAGATGCAGGAAGAATGTTCCCGATGTTGGGGAAGTCCAGAACCAGGGGTCACAGTCTAAGGATAAGGGGTAAGCCATTTAGGACCGAGATGCGGAGGAACTTCTTCACCCAGAGAGTGGTGAACCTGTGGAATTCTCCACCACAGAAAGTTGTTGAGGCCAATTCACTGGATATATTCAAAAGGGAGTTAGCTGTTGTCCTTACTACGCGGGGGATCAAGGGGTATGGCGAGAAAGCAGGAATGGAGTACTGAAGTTGCATGTTCAGCCATGAATTCATTGAATGGCGGTGCAGGCTCGAAGGGCCGAAAGGCCTACTCCTGCAACTATTTTCTATGCTTCTATGTTTCCACCTCCCTCCCCATGTCTCTCTCTTCCTCTCCGCCGCCCCGCACCGCGCCCCCCACCCCCCATGTCTGTGTGACCACAGTATAAAAGTCAATGGAACACACTTCACATTCTAACATAATTCTAGTATCAACCAATTACTCTAGTTTGCTTTCTCCAAATATGAGCAATCCACTAGCTGTCATTCATGTAGAACCCTCTTCGGATAAAAATTAGAACTTAGATGTCGGGGCAATACCATCTCAGAAAGCTCCTAGGACAGACAGTTCTGCTTTTCCAGTTTTTCATGCTTGCCTTTGCCTTTTGCCTGCCTAAAACTGGTCTTGATACTGTACTCCTGCAGATCAACCTTCGGTGACTGTCTTTTATTCCATTGCGAATAAAATGTGCCTAATTCAGCAAAAAGAACTTTGACTTTCTGTGCTGTGTTTGGGGGCAGTGATGAGTGGCATTCCTTAGCAGTCCGTTGTGTGTACCCTGATCACCCTCCCAGCAGAACTGCATGCCTTTGTATTTTATTATTGTGTAGTTTATTCACATTTTATCTTCTTCATATTTTCTGCGGCTGCGTGCTCCATACTATGATTGACGGAATGTGTGGGCAAGCATAAACCCTTTCTCTAAATTCTGCCAGTGTTGCTTTGTGCCGAGTCTGTAGTAACCCCAGATTTGTGCTTTTTTTCCCCAATGCAGCACCAGCTACTTTGCACCTGTCTGTGAGCAATACTATCATCTAGTGATGCCAAAGTGCACATATGAGCTGAACTCACTGTATACAATCTAACATTTGCTAAGCATGTAGAGATTCAATTCAGTGAACAAAATGCTTAAGCATAAAAGAACATCCATGATCTGCTGCAACTCAATATATCCAAAAATAAGCTGCAGTAGCAGGGTACGTATTAAAGGAAGCTCGTAGGTTCATAGAGCACATATGAGGAATACAATCCTGCACTGACTGTAAAAAAAAGAGAAATAACTTGTAAAGTACTTAGAAAGTACCTGATCATTATCTCTCAGGCCTTCCAAGGTGCTTCACATCCAATGAATGTTTGAAGTGTAGCTACTGGTATTACATGTAAAAAAATTCAGCGACCAATCTATGTCCTACAAACAGCAAATGAGAACGACAACCTGTTTTTAATAGAATGCTTTTAATGCAGTAAAACAATTCAAGGTGCTTCACAGGAGCATTATCAAACAAAATTTAACACCGAGCCACATAACTTTTATTTATATAGTGCCATTAATGTAGTAAAATGTCCCAAGGCGTCTCACAACAGTCTTACAACAGGTTAGATATTGATAAGCGAGGGAGAGAAGAAGTGTGAGAAGGAACTGTAAAAAAAGAGTTAAAAGGTTCGGGTCTGAAGCGGCAGCCAAAATGTGCACACAAGTGAAAAAAAAACTAAAAAAGAAATTCAAATTACATTGTAAATATTACAATAAGGAGTATACAATAGCAGAATCAGTATAATAAAGATTAATTATAATTAAACAAAATTAAATATACAATTATAAATTAACTTAAAATGAGAAAATCAGCAATTGAAGAAAAGTAAATAGGTTTTTTTCATTCTTTAAAATTAATTCCCTGTCCATTGATTCAATGAATATGGAAGAACTAATCACAATCCTCCATCCTTGTGATGTCATAATATTATTACTTTTGAGTAATCATTTTGTCCCCTTGTCAGGACCTTTTATGGCTCCAGGCTCACACTGCCTCCATTGTCAGGGAGCAGCTTTTTTTTTTTGACAATACACAACATTCAATGGTTAAAGAAACATAGAAACATAGAAAATAGGTGCAGGAGTAGGCCATTCAGCCCTTCTAGCCTGCACCGCCATTCAATGAGTTCATGGCTGAACATGCAACTTCAGTACCCCCTTCCTGCTTTCTCGCCATACCCCTTGATCCCCCGAGTAGTAAGGACTTCATCGAACTCCCTTTTGAATATATTTAGTGAATTGGCCTCAACTACTTTCTGTGGTAGAGAATTCCACAGGTTCACCACTCTCTGGGTGAAGAAGTTTCTCCTCATCTCGGTCCTAAATGGCTTACCCCTTATCCTTAGACTGTGACCCCTGGTTCTGGACTTCCCCAACATTGGGAACATTCTTCCTGTATCTAACCCCTGTCTAAACCCGTCAGAATTTTAAACGTTTCTATGAGGTCCCCTCTCATTCTTCTGAACTCCAGTGAATACAAGCCCAGTTGATCCAGTCTTTCTTGATAGGTCAGTCCCACCATCCCGGGAATCAGTCTGGTGAATCTTCGCTGCACTCCCTCAATAGCAAGAATATCCTTCCTCAAGTTAGGAGACCAAAACTGTACACAAGAAGTTTCTCAGAAAGTCATGAATCAGTGCCCGCAGACATGGAATTCCCACCTGTCAGAGCTGTGCCCTCGACTCACCGCAGGAATCAACCAGTGAATCAAACCTCACATAAGGAGAAATTAGGGCAGATAGCCAAAAGCTTGGTCGATGAAGTAGGTTTTAAGGAAGAGAGGTTTAGGGAGAGAATTCCAGAGCTTAGCGTCTTGGCAACTGAAGGCACAGCTGGCAATGGCGGAGCGATTAAAATCGGGGGTGCACAATAGGGCAGGAATTGGTGGAGAGCACATATCTCGGAGGATTGTGGGGCTGGAGGAGGTGATAGAGATAGGGAGGGGCGAGGGATGTGCAAACAAGGATGAGAATTTTAAAATCAAGGCGTTGCTTAACCGGGACCCAATGTAGGTCAGTGAGCACAGGGGTGATGGGTGAGCAGGATTTGGTGTGAATTAGAACACGGGCAGCAGAGTTTTGGATAACCTCAAGTTTATGGAGGGTTGAACACGCAGGAGGGCGGCCAGGTCTTGGAATAGTTAAGTCTCAATTTTGGACAAGCAGTGAGACAATTTAGAGGCAGTGCAATAGACCTCAGTGTCATCAGTGTACATGTGGAAAGTGACACTGTGTTTTCAGATGATGTTGCCAAGGGGCAGCACATAGCTGAGAAATAGAAGAGGAGGAGATGAGAGGAATAATCTATTTTGGTAGTATTTGTTGAGGGAAGAACAGGACACCAAACTGCAACATAAGAAGTTTTAAATCTAAGCAAACTGGTTTTATATTTATTGCAAAGGACAAGCCCTCCAACACTGCAAGATTGTTCTGCACTGAAATGTCAGTCTAGATTATGTGCTCAAGTCCTGGAGTGGGGCTTGAGCCCACAACCTTCTGACTTCAAGTGCTACTGAGCCAAAGAAACACATTGGAGCTAGAGAATTTATGGATATCACAAAAGTCTGTTTGCTGAGTTGGTTTCATTTTTAGGTGTTACTCGCTAATTCAGGATGCAGTTTGTTGACATATTCCTGTAATATTCAATGTAATCCTGAAAGTAGCAGCTGTGTCGAACTCTCGTGACATATTTAGAAAGAGGTTTTCACTGAGGGAAGTTCCTTTTTTTAAAAACATGGTTTGCCCACAAAACATAAACACAGATAATTCCCCGACAGTTTTATTGCTGCTTTTCAAACCCTGTGGATATCGGTATGTTCCTACGAACTCCTTGCAAATATTGACATGCTCCCAGGACTCCCATTGTAACAATTGGAAAAATATCAGCGACACGAAGTAAAACAGTGCTGTCAATGCAGAATATGTTTCTTATTAGTCTACAGCACAGGAGGTAATATAGCTATGGTTCTGGGTTACATTTGAATACTACCTTTACAGAAATCAGCCTTTTTTGTAAGGTTTTGATGGCATCTGTAATAAATAATTTTAAAGGCATGCAGAATATAGGTGGCTACTTACAATAATTATGATGAAATCAATGTGCAGAATAGATTATGTCTGCCTTTGGGCAGCTATTTAAAGTGCAGTAATAACCAGATTAAAACCCAATAAATTAAATATGCCAAGCACAAGTAACATGACTCAACCTACTGACTGCATACCTTAAATCAGTAATGATATACTGTGGTTTAACACTTATCAATCCACAGATGAACTTACTGATCTGGTGTGATTTTTGTTTTGTGGTCCATTGATGGGTTTACTAATCCGTTGGCAGCCTTTCCAATTCTTTGGTGTCAGAGAGCACATTTTGATTATTTGAAGAAAAGGCCCTTTGGAACCCGTTCTCATGCACTTCAAGCCCAATCTTTTTGGAAGCAGCTCTTCGCCCTCAAGTGCACAGTGGGAGTCAAAAGACAAAACAAGATGACTAAAGTGTTTGAGGTTTAGTTTTTTTTTTAAAAAAAGATAAACGATATAGGAAAGTTTAAATTTAAAAAAATCAAAAATTATAAGCAAAATAGGACAGCAAAAGAATGAAGTAGAAAATAGAGGGATATTACAGGAAGTTAGGTCCCAGATTTGTATAGGCAATGGGCCAACTACAGGTCGCACAAACTAATAGTGCATGCGGTGCAGAATGAGTGTGCATATAATACAGTATGCCATGATGGACCCTTGAGTAATCCAATTTCTTGGTCCTTTACCCATCAGATGTACAAGCTGAACTATTACCTGTACTTTTAGAAGTACTAATCATTGAGAGTTTGGTGCATTACCAGAGGCAGGAAAGGTTTGTGAGTAAAGCATCCTTCTTTGAAAAAACAGGTGGAGAAATTTGTTATCACTGCTCCAGTTTTCCAGGCAGGTGAGATATGGGTGCCTAGGCAAGCCAATTTCGAGAACAGTTTCTGGTTTATGCCTGGCTATAAATAATCAGACTGGCAAACAATAATTTTAAAGACTCAGCTATTTGCACTGTGAAAATGATCTGATTGGCTTTCCATTATTACATGACCTGATTGCCGATTGGTCCCCTTAGAGGATAAGCCAGTTTCTCTGGAATGTGTAATTGGAACCACCCTGTTGGGAGTAAAAGGACTGCTCTTCAAGGTGGACTCACTGATTTAAGGAGTCGACACCCGCCCGTATAGCGACCACAGAATCACTCAGACGAAACTTCGGTCCAACCAATCTTTATTCAAGCATATACAGGGTAAGAGTTCAGGAATGAACCTTCAAAGTACAAGGGTTTCTACATGCACATTTAGAGTTTTGCGAGATGTGCGGCCCTCCTACAAAACTTTTACGATCACCGATTGGCCTATAGCTTATCAGCAGAGCTTCACTGATTCGTAGGCCCTTATCAGACTGGCTGCTGAGTGGTTTCCTATCCTGTTCATCTCCCATCACGTCAACCTTCTGGAATGTGTTGGTCTACAGTGTCAACTTTGCCTCAGTTTCTCATGACGTGTTGATTAACCATGCTTCCCAGGGTTTACTATGCACCTGGTTTCTTATCAGCCAATATTATCCCTTTCCCAAGAGCTCCAGCCAAAACTCTCATTCCCATGAGTGCAGCTGCTGCCACAATCTATGTTTCCAGACAGCTTACTCCCTACTGTCCTTGGTAGGTGTTGGTCTGTGCTGAATGTAAGCTTCTATCAGTCTGTACTAAAGTTCAACACATTTGCTGGTTCATTTACCATCAAGCTTTGCTTCTTAGCCTTTCTCCAAAAACCCATCATTTGTAAGTGAGTTTTATAAGCGAGCTTTAAATACAGTCAATAGGCAATATTACAATCCCTACCATGAGGTGGAGGAACTCCTGACAACCTCCTAATACTAAGAAGCCCTTTAATCTGGACCATTTTGTGTGTCAGATCAATTCACTACCTTCAGTATCCATTTTAGTGACCATGTGTCGGTCTACTTCCACTTTGGTGACAATACTTTATCCCCTCTACCCCCTTACACACCCAGACCAAGTTGCGAGTGATTTTGCAAAATGTAATTCGAGCCATACTGACTTCAGAAGCCAGAGAGAATAGATCTTCACCAAACCAGCAAGTCTCCCAAGTTCCTCACCCCACCCTAACTCAAGTGCATGCCATCCGAAGTTCCTTCCCCAGCCCAAGTGCAAGTCTCCCCTAGTCCAGGTTCCTGACCCCAGCCCAAGTACATTCCACCTCTCCCCCCACCCACCCACGTTCATGCTCCACCAGCTCAAGTTCCTGAACTTTCCCCTACCGGTCATAGATGGGGCATTGTGTGTGGGTCACAGATTGTTAACAGGTTTATTGGGTATGAAGTGATTAGTGACAGTGTCATGACTTCCAGATTTCATCCACTCCAATGATGTCACTTGTCACACACGCACCGAGCTTTCCGTGAAATCAGGTGTGGGTGTAAATGGGGTTGGAACAACATGATCAGTCTTCCCTGCATTCCCTTCCGCTTCCCCTCTCTCTTCCTTTCCTTTCCTTTCCTCTCCCCTCCCCCCCTCCCCTCCCCACGTGCATGTGTGTGTCTCTCTCTCCCCACTAAGGTTAGGAAAAAGGGTTGGATAACCTAGATCACCATATCTCCATTCTTTTTAGAGCACCCACCAGGATTTCAGTAGCTTGCCTGGCAGAGAGGAGTGGGTGTGCTTGGCCTATCAATGCAATAGGTGCAGGCCAGCCAATCCCATGCAAATAAGGTGCAAGCGAGCATTTGTGGCTTCTCACTTCATTCTGCTGTATTATTGTCAGGTGGGTGTACCAGGAGAGGTGTTTGAAGAACATGGCACTGTGGCCTGCCCCCAGACCCCTGCCAACCAAGAGATCCACAGGTGTTCCAGGGTAGGCTGACGACTTGCTGGTGAGCACTGGCTTTAAATTCATTTAGCTTCATCGGCAGCCAGAAGATCCTAACCGTAAAGGCCCAAGACCTACAGCTGCCCCTGATTTTCCTGGAAGTGCTTCTTGTGCTAATCTTCGACAGAGACCTGGCCAACACCTGGGCTATCCACTGCATTTAGAAGGAAGAACAGGAAGCCAGGCAATCCTGGGACTGCAAGCAATACAATTTGGCTGCACTGCTCCATCCTGGAGCATTGGGACAGGAAGGGCAGGCAGGAAAATCTACCTTTTCCTCTCTAATTTTATCAAACAAGACAGTGAAAATCAGATGCGTTATTTGTAACAGTTGTAGCCAGCCGCACAACATCATTGTTTCTACTTTGCCAAACATAAGCCAAATTTATCGGAGGCGATCTTGAGATGATCTAAGTTTTCAAGATTAAAGGGCCCAAAGGAGTTAAATCATGAGGACAGGTTGCATCGACTAGGTTTGTATTGTCTTGAATATAGAAGATTAAGGGGTGATCTAATTGAGATGTTTATGATTAACAGGGGCAAAGGAGTGGCAAGAGTTCGTAGAGGGATGTGATTGGGGCTCAGGAGAGACGAGAGTTCAGGGGTCCAGAAGAGGAGAGGGCTCAGGGGCAGCCCACACTGCGATGTGTGCACGCACTAGGTCTGTACAACAGAGCTGGTCTCCAGTCGCCTTGCCAAATCCTTGCCACTGGACCAAGACCTAGCTCTGTCAAGCCCGTGTGGTGGCTGGGGTGCAACGGCCACCACACATTAAAAAAAATCCAAGCACCGGCATCTTCCACCCTTCAAGATGTAGTTCAGGATCTGGAATATTAGATCCTTCATTGAAACACCTGTGAACTCATCCCTTTTCGGCGTGGAAGCAAGTCATCCTTGCTTCGAGGGACTGCCGATGATGATGATGATGATTAAAGAAATAGATAGGGTAGGTAGAAACTATTTCTTCTGGTGGGGGAAGACCAGAACAAGGGGACATAACCTTAAAATCAGAGTTGGGCTGCTCGGGGTTGAAGTTAGAACGTGCTTCTTCACACAAAGGGTAGTGGAAATCTGGAACTCTCTCCCCAGAAAGCAGTTGAGGCTGGGGGGTCAATTGAGAATTTCGAAACTGAGATTGGTAGATTTTTGTTAGCCAAGGAGTTACAGAACCAAGGCGGGTAGATGGAGTTACGATACAGATCAGTCATGATCCAATTGAATGGTGCAACAGGCTGAATGGCCTGTTCCCATGTTCTCAATGTTTAATTGGAGGAAGTTTTGACTTATTCAAGACTAGATGTTGGGCCAGCAGTCTGACAATCCCTTCACTGCCTGTGTGTTGAGAAAGGTGGTAATGATGTAGAACTGGGTATTGTCAGTGTACATGTGGAACCTGACCTGGTGTCTTGGATTATGTTGAGGGGCAGCATATAAATGAGAAATAAGAGGGGTCCAAGGATAGATTCTTGGGAACTCTAGAGGTAATAGTGCAGGAGTGGGAAGATAAGCCATTGCAGGAGATTCTCTGGGTACGACTGCTGCCTACTAATTATACGGACATGGAATGGGTGTGATGGATCCGTTGGTCGTCTGGACCGGGGTCAAGCAGGGCTGTGACATCGCGCCAACTCTCTATCGTCCTCGCTGCAATGCTCCACCTCACAAGCAGCTCCCTGCTGGAGTGGAACTAAACTATAAAACCCAATGGGAACCTGTTCAACCTTCGTCGTCTCCAGGCCAGATCCAAAACCGTCCCAACCTATGTCGTTGAACTACAGTACGCGGACTACGCTTGCGTCTGCGCACATTGAGACTGAACTCCAAGTCATAGTCAACATCTTCACTGAGGTGTACGAAAGCATGAGCCTTACACTAAACATCTGTAAGACAAAGGTTCTCCACCAACCTGGCCCTGCCACACAGCACTGCCTCCCAGTCATCAAGCTCCACGGTGCGACCCTGGACAATGTGGACTACTTTCCCATACATCAGGAGCCTATTATCAGCAAGGGCAGACATAGACGACGAGGTTCAACACTGCCTCCAGTGCGCCAGCGCAGCCTTCGGCCGCCTGAGGAAGTGTGTTCTCGAAGATCAGGCCCTCAAATCTGCAACCAAGCTCACGGTCTACAGGGTTGTAGTGATACCCGCCCTCCTATATGGCTCAGACGTGGACCATATACAGTAAACACCTCAAATCGCTGGAGAAATACCACCAAGGATGTCTCCGCAAGATCCTGCCCGTCCCCTGGGAGGACAGACACACCAACATTAGCATCCTCAATCAGGCCAACATCCCCAGCATCGAAGCACTGATCACACTCGACCAGCTCCGTTGGGTGGACCACATTGTTCGCATGCCTGACAAGACTCCCAAAGCAAGCGCTCTACTCGGAACTCCTACACGACAAGCGAGCCCCAGATGGGCAGTGGAAACATTTCAAGGACACCCTCAAAGCCTCCTTGATAAAATGCAACATCCCCACCGACACCTGGGAGTCCCTGGCCAAAGACCACCCTAAGTGGAGGAAGAGCATCCGGGAGGGCGCTGAGCACCAAGTCTCGTTGCCGAGAGTATGCAGAAAACAAGCACAGGCAGCGGAAGGAGCAAGCGGCAAACCAGTCCCGCCTACCTTTTCCTTCAATGACTGTCTGTCTGTCCCACCTGTGACAAAGACGAATTCCTGTATTGGACTGTTCAGTCACCCAAGAACTCACTTTTAGAGTGGAAGCAAGTCTTCCTCGATTTCGAGGGACTGCCTATGATGATGACTGATTATAATCACTCAGGCAAGCAGCCTGTGCTACCCATTGGCTACAAACCTCAGAACAGGAGATCAGGCATCCCTGATGCCACTTAAAGGCAGCCAGCACCTCTTAGAGGTGCAGCATTCTGACTGCAGCCAAACTGGATCTGCACAGATTCAAGATGACGACTGCAAGAGCTCCAGACAAGGTTCCTCGGTTCTCTGATGCCTCGTTACAAGAGGAGGGACATCCTATTCCCCCTTGGGGGCAGGAAGCCATGCATCAACTCCGGTGACAGTGGAAAGAGGTCGGATAGCATGTAAATGCCAGCAGCTGAGTACCAAGGACATGGCTGCAATGACAACATTTCACAGACCACACTAGTGTCATCAAGGTAAGAAAACTCCTCGTTCTCTGCTCACTTCTGCAGCACCGACAGTCTCACTGCTCACAACACTCTCCTCCCAACCTACTCACCAATGATCACGGTACTGCTCTTCAATAGACCTCTATATCTCCTCATACTCACACACACTATTTCTACTCCCAACTCAAAAATCGGACACATAGCATACCGTCTATCCCAGCATGATAGAGGTTTTATTTAAAAAGAATATACCTAAGACTTTCCGTAACACACTCCATTCTTTTTTGGAGAAGGTTGTGTTTGACCTGCACCAGAAAGCTGCCAGCGGAGGAGTAAGACCATGTCTGCACACCCTCTTCTCCCTTAAAGTGTGTTGGCCATCACAGGCAAGGGAAGAGTTGTGGCCATGGCCACTTAAAACTGCAGATGTCACGCAGGGTTTCTAAACATGTACTCTTTTTCCTTATTACTTCCATCTCACTTTATAGTCTGCATGACAAACCTCAGCAGCTTTCAGCAGCCACTTCTCATTCACTTCCCTCCTTTCACACTAGAAGCTAACCCTTGTCCCCCTCTTTCATTTCAGCTGCTGAAGCTGTGGAAGCCCCTGCGCCAATGGAGGAAGAGGTGGCCAGCCTTCAAGATGCATCGGCACTCAATCTCATCCTAGCAAGCAACAGTTCAGATACTGCCATCACGCGCAGTTTAGAGGCTAGGTTAAAGGACGTGCCTTTACATGGTGGATCACTGACCACAGGTGGACAGGAGCTAGAGCAGTGGAAAAGCATGCCACAGGTGCCAGCTCACCTCACGGCAAGTTCGTGTACCAGCTCTGCTGCAGAGGACTCAGATGCTGACTTCAAGAGCCCAGCAGACTGACGAAGTTTGTTGGGCGTACACCAAGAAACGCTAGGTACACTGGGCAGTCTGCCAGGTGAGCTTGAGCACAATGTCACAGGGCATGGAGGAGTCCAGCAACATGTCAAGGCCTCATATGCAGAGCTTGGAGACCAGTGGCGGGCCATCTATGGGCCGTCAATTGATTCAGTCTGGCTCACCAAGGCCTGACGTCCCACATAACGCCAGGAGGCAGGTCACTGCCGCCGAAGCAGCAGGGTAGTGAGTCATAACCCCTTCCAAAAAGAGAGAGGCGGGCAAATCGAATCTGCCGTTTGCTGCAACAATGTATTGTTACTGTAACCTCCCCATTCAAGTTTGCAAAAATAAAATCAACAATATTAACACTGTGCAGTGTAGGACACCTACTGTTTACAGCAATAAATGCAGCAGCAGACTCCGAAGTGTCTGAAACAATTACGGGGAAATAGAAACTTACTGCATTATCTGCAGCTTGTAAATCAACAAAGTTATTCACACCCAAAATCTCAGTTTCTGCTCCTTTACTACAACGTGAAAGGTGAGTTGCTTGCGGTTTGCGGGTCCAGTTTCCATAAATCTGTGCAAACTTTCCAGATAAATGCACGATAACATAAATACTTTAAATATATAAAATACCATTGGCAGCATGACTCAGAATTAACACAATTAAATCGATTGGAAGACTGTTTACTTGGAACACTTCTTTTTCCATAAAACTCATCTGAAGGAATTTTAGTGATGAATTCAAAATTGATCCTGGGCTCCATTTCATCCCAGTGAATTATAACGGTGTTGCTTGAATTCCACGGGGGTACCATCAGTCTCCCAGCATAACTCTGACACAGACCCAGTTACATGGGGTCCCTGCCGTTTCTGTGAGTTTCCTCAGTAAAGTGGTGGGCAAAATATGGCCCACTAGACAGGACAGAAATAGAACACAAGCCAGAGCTCGAGCTGCACATTAGTCAGAGTCACGGCTGCTCATCTTGACGACTCTTACCTGAAGAAAGAGACCAGCACTGTGTCTTTCCTCTCCCGGTACCCAGAGTACAACGACAGGAGGGGTTCGCTGTCTTAGATACGGGAGTGGATCCCGCAGCGCAAGGACTCCACAGATAAATTGAGTTGGCCTGTTTCAAATTTAGCAATTTAACACTTTGCCCTCACCAACATACGCAGTCCCTTTAAATTTGTTAACACTATCTCTTCCAGTGGCAGCAGCTGGTGAGCAACCTGCGTGGAACCTCACAATTAGTGCACGACTGCGCACCTTAGGCGGGGGAACATTGGTGTGCAGCTCTCAACCGCTCGCCAAAACTTGTTTAACAGCCGCCAGCCCAAATAATTGCCCTGATGGGGACCATTCTGTCCAACATGGACATAGTGGTAAGCTCCATCAACACCACAGTAGCACCCCATCCCCAGCCTCTCGATAACTCTCTCAGCTATCATGGAACCTCAGACGGCGTCTTGACTTTTGAAGGTCAGTGTTGACGGGAGCTTTCAGAGCATTACCATCACCTCACTATGGTACACTGTTTGCAAGCAGAGTCGTCGGAGTGCTGAGACGCAGTCCCAGGAGTGCCTATGACTCCTTGGGACAGGCAACTGCTGTTCTCTCAGGACAACAGCATGTCTGTTCCCCTGCCAATGTCAACTCTACCAATGCCTTTGTTAGGGCCACACAGCCAGCTGGGCCAGATTGCCCCAGCTCACCACCACCATCTCAAGGGCAACTAGGGATGGGCAATAAATGCTGGCCTTGCCAGTGACACCCACATGCCAAGAATTTTTTTTTTTTTTTTTAAATGATACTATTAAGAGCAAGAATTATTATTTAGACATTCCTCTTAAGCCAACCAAAGAATGGCATCAGTGGCGATGTCCATGAGTAGACAGGTTTCTTGAGAGCAGCATGGGTTAAAATTAAAATTTAAAAAAACTAAAATGCAAAATGTCTGGGAAATTACAAGCGAGTCATTTTCAGGCAAACTGGGACACAAGTGAATTAGCAAATGAGATTTATTGAAAGGGTTTGAAGAAAGTTTTCATTGAGATGTAGCTTTAAAACCAAACATATTTGCACTTCAAAATGCATAATTACAATCCACCTTACTTTAATGGTTCACCTGAAGGTACATTTTTAAATATAAAGTACAAACCATCCTCAATGAGTGTCCATCGTGATCATAGCCTTACGATTCTTCATAGTCTGCATAGCCACTTGCATAGGTTCTCCCCAGATTTAGACCAGCAAAAGTGTCGCTATAGCCTTTAACGGTGCCATCAGCCTCTTTTTCCATTTTTTCGTCCGCTTCTTCATCCTCCTCTTCATCATATTCCTCATCATCCTCACCATACTCATCATCTTCATCAACATATGCTCCGCCTCCTCCAGATGGCAAATTTTTCCAGTAGTCACCATAACCAGATGCACCATCATCGTCCGCACCAGTCTGTCTGCCAAACTTCAATGTGCGAGCTAAAACACAAAACACAGTCCATTTGATTTACAAAAATCGGATTTGTTATTTTAACTAATGGTCTGCAGTTGATGAAGCCAAATATCCAGCATCATTTTAAACAGTACAATGCCAGGATGTGGAGTTTCCAGGCCACCCTGCTTGAGCCATTTTATTATTTTTTTTTTTTTTTTTTTAAGTTTGGCACTTGTATTCAGATACCAAATCCTCTTGTTCCAACATTACAAAAAAAAGTGACTATACTTCAAAAGTACTTCATTAGCTGTAAAGCACTTTAGGATATCTTGGGGTCGTGAAAGGCGCTACATAAATGCAAGTCTTTCTTACTAGTTGTAATAAAGCTGTCCAGTTGTCAGCTGTAGTTTTATCAACACTATATAATTGAAACAAACATGTAAAAAAAAACATAAGTGAAACATTTGTCTTCCCAGTATCCCCATTTTTATTTAGCAATTTCTAACTAACAGAACCTATCAATTGTTATAACTGTTTCTCTCTCCCTCCCACTCCCCCACCCTCCCCTCCTATAAACTCACTTGCTCTTCTTCCTCAATCCCACCACCCATTTTAGAGGTGGGATCCACATCTAAATAGGTTAGCCACAAGGTCTTAACCGTAATTTCTTAGACAACTGGGATGTCGAAGTGTGAAGAATCATTTGGTTGCATCATAAAGACCAGGTCAATTTCTACACCTCAAATTACAAAAGCTCCCCTGCTATCAGTGGTGCAGCAAGTTGATCGGCCCAGGTGAGATAACTCATCTGTGACCTTAGATGGTAAACCTTTTATACAAGAGAAAATATTACATTTAAACCTAGTAAAAAATAACGTGGTTCAACACAATTTTTCTAATTCTACTTCATATTAGAAACAAACAGCATCACACGATAATTAAACAGTCCCTCCAAACCAGATCTGCACGAGGAAAAAGATAAAAAATACTTAGTTTTTTGAAGGACATAACTGCAGAGACAAGCCTGAATTCATCGAGTGTCACACGCAACCCTATTGATGGAAACTAATGCTCAAGTATGAGAGTTCTGTATTCACATCCAGGAACATCAGTATGAGGGAACAAACCAACTCTCCACTGTTAATGTACATCAGCAACTCCCAAATCACATATGGCAAAGTCAGATACAAAACAAAACCTCTAATTCAACCATTAATTTGAGTTAACTTGAAAAGTTCATTCCCTTACTACTACACCAGTTGGTAATTTGTATTACCAAGACCAGCCAACACTTACAGGCCCTTTGTAAAGCTTCAAACAGTGAGCAGTTTTATGCTATTGACTCAAGAACCACTACCCAATTTGGTTAACAATACCCAAACAATTTCACACAGAAACTTTAAGTCCACAAGATATAGACAGAACACACTTTATCCCATCAGTCTAGGATGACTTCAAACAAATCTTTTGAAGAGCTGTATTTCAAACCCCAATCTTTGAAGTTACAGAACAGTGCACTAATATACTGTTCCAAGTAGGTATCACCAAGATGGCAATACAATGTGCACATGATCCACAAAATATTTCATCCACCCCCTTTACTATACGAACAAGAAAAAAAAGTTTAATTCAAATAGCAAGCTTTTAATTCAGTTGCTTTATATTATGTTCAGAACTGTTCTAAGAATGTTTTCTAGGAATTTGAAAACACACATGCCATGTACTAAAGGCCAACACAGGAAAACATCCAAAAGATACTACAGGGGGACCAAATGCCAAGCAAGGACAAGAGTTGGGGGAAGGTGTACACAAAGTAGCTTCTTGAAGGTGGGCAACAAAGTAACAAGGCAGAAGGGAATTGCAGAGTGAGGGACAACAGCTGAAGGCTCTGCCACTGATGGTGGAGCAGAGGAAACAGACTGAGATGTAGGGTGGGAGAACCCAGTCAGAATCTTGTGAGCAGGGACTGCTGGGGGGGAGGGGGGTAATGTATGTGGCCCATGACTCAAAACATCCTGTGACAGTACAATGTTATCCTATAGTCACTTTCTAATAAAATGTTATTACCATTTAAATTACCTTTTTCTAAACAATGTTGAATAATGTAGTCTTTGAATAAAAATAGACCAACCCAATATCTGAATATAGTACAGATAGTGCAATGATCTCATCTCAAAATGATGGGCTGTTGGAACACATATGGATAAGCCATTTCAAGAAATGATTGAACTTACTGGACATGCTGAGATCCTTTGTCTCCTGTGTTTCATGACCACATTTAGGACAAGGTGGCACTTTCCCCTTTTCCTGTTTGAAGACCTTGCTGCGAACATGATCATCGCAATAACAGGCCTGGAGGGAAGGGAAGGAGAGGATTTTTAAAAAGTGTAATTGTTGCACAACAGAATTCACTAAGAATGGCATTAAAATTAAACAGGCTTACATTTCAGTTGAAATTGCCATTTAGAAAGCAAAATAGATGTGACTACTCAATTAAATTACAACGGGTGAATTTAACTGGCAATTCTGTGGAATCGAAATCTCATCAATGGAACAAAGAAAAATAATTGTTTACCTTACAACGTAGACAAGAATGTTGTCCCAGGCGATTACAGGAGATGCCTGGCAAGAAATTAAGTTCTGATCAGTAAGGTAGAAACATCATAATAAACAAATCATAAATTGATCTAGTAACTGACCTAGGCCTTTCTCTGGTCACACATAAATCATTTTATAATTTCATCAAGCCACTCACCACCAAGCTTATTTTGCTGGGTGACTATGGTCATCAAGGCAAGAAATGTCACTGCAGGGAAAGGTTCTTGCACCATAACCTCACAGTGAGCACTTCAATGGAGTAATTTGAGAGCAGCACTTTAATACATTTCTCAGCGCCGTGATAAGTCACTGTATAAATGCAAGGTCTTTCTATATTATGACAGCTCCGGTTAGATGCAGAGCAAAGATCTCAACAGGGCCTCAATTTTGACTTTATCACCCCCTTCATCTCCTTCTCCTGCCCACCCCCCACCACAAACACACACACTATTTAGAAAAGCATCCTCTAATAGACCCATGTAACATTTTTATTTCTCTCACTAGCTACCTCCATGACTTCACAAAGGAAAGATTTAATGAGGGAGGCCATTCAGCCCATCTTTCCATTGAAACATAGTTTCCTTCCCATCATAGCATCTAACTGCATTTGGAATGATTGCAGTGCTTTTGACTTAGTGAAAATACCTACTAGGTATGGGGTGTCCTTCCAGGCAACAGATGAGATTTTCATCCAATCCATCAATCCCGGCTGGACTTCAACCCAGTTTCCAGTGTAAAGGTGATAGATACTACAGTACTTTAGATACTTTGTATTAAAATGCTATTGGACTACCATTAATGCAAAGCAACTTTAAAGAAAAAACAAATTCAGAGATCCATTTTTTTTTAAATCAGGGGTTTTATAACCAAGGTCTGCATCAGATATATCAAAAATAACTCACATTTATAAGTTTCAGAATCCAGGATTTGGCAGCTGGCTTGATGCTCAAATTGATCATCTTCACAGAGGAAGTTGTGGCAGAAAGAGCAACGGAACAGTCTCCCTCCTGTAACCCAACACAATGTAAATGATGGTTCCATAGATACAGTAAATTGCAATATACAAATAGGGAGTGAACGACTATTTAGTGGTGTGTTGAATTTTGGTAATTGATGCGAGAATTAAGGAATTAAGCTGATGCCACTTCAGCTTCGCATCAGCTGCAAGCTGGTGTAAACTGAACTTTGGAAAACAACCCCGGGTCAAGCCCTGGATCATCTGGAACACTTTTTTTTTTAAACTTTAAAAGGCAGGTTAAAAAGTCAACTATCCTATGAGCTCTTCCCAACATAATTTACCCCACATACGGGGTGGAAAATCAGCCAGGGTTCCTGCTCCTGAGCACTATCCAGGCACCCCTATAGGAAAGTATCTCTGCGAACGTTGGGTGAGGAAAGGATTAGGGTCAGGCCAGGCTGTGGTGTCGTGTCCTCCATAACTGAACTGTAAGCTCCTGTGACTCATTATGTATTCACACCTGAATTGCTTTTCAGGCAAATGGTATCTTGTCGGAGTGGCTATTATGGAGACAAGAATTCCCATGCAAGTTCTTCTAGTGCATATGGCTTGGTACCACCCCAATTGGCACGTTTACATACGGAGCCCTTAGTACATCCCACACAATATTATTTCTGAAGTACTTATGCTAATGAATGTATCCCTTAAAAAGAAATTGATTAACCAGGTGCCACCGAGCAGTTTGCAGAGACAAAAAGCAACATGTATAGACATGCAAAGTATGCGTTAATGCACAATAGAAAAAATATGCTCAGTGCTCGCAAACCAGTCGGCTAAGTGCATAAGGAGCACACTACATGATAATCTACTTCATACAACGTAATCCAAGTTTTGTGTAATTCAGAAATAGCAACATTATTTGCTTCAAATTAATTTTTGTAAATGTATAGGAGTACAACATTGGTCTGCGAAACAGGGATTATGGTCTTTATATTAAACTCAGGTCTAGCTATCTTGATTATAGTTGTAATGCTAGTTTCCTAATATAAGATGCTGCTATTTATATCGAAGTGTTATACTGTAGTTCACGAATGCAGCCAATGGGTGGTGCTGTGTGTTAATAGCCTTGAGTTATATTTTGGCCAAGTGTTTAATAACTATTACATGTGCAAAATATTATAGGTCTACCACGCTATTGCTACACATATACAATGAAAATTTTAAAATATTGCTGTAATGCTCATTTGTAAGTAGCTTCACAACTGAGGCAACAAAATTCATACATCTCAATACTTACAACATAGCTCCCACTCACAAAAACGAAACAATTCAGATTCCCAGTCGGCCAGAAGTTCACAGACGTGAATGGTACAATACACGGCTGTATTTTTGTACATTTATGAAATAGTGTTATGGTGGGTTTAGTGGTGGGTGGTGCTAATTATTTCGAGACATATATTATTTTCTAGTCAATATCCTATGGTGGTGAGTCCAGATCAGGAGCAGTATTCAGGACAAGATATAGGAATATAGAAGAGCCTGAAGGATAGTGGAGACAGAAGCAAATCCAAAATAAAAGGACAAGCAGGAGAAAAGCAGGCATGGATGGTGTAAAGATGGGGCCGAAGGTTGCAGAGGAGTTGTTTGATACCAAAACCTATTTTAGTGCTATTCTTTATCCAATACCAGGGATCAAATAATTGATACATTTGACATGCCGCACTGAAACGAGTGGTGTACTGACAGGGTATCTTCTTTGAATTCAAACAAAATACCCTGTCAGTATACCACACATTTCAGTGTGGCAGTTCAAATGTAAGTGAAAGGTGTGGGGGGTGGCATGGAGGGGAGTGCTGGAAGTTATGTGGAGCCAGGAAAACACTGGGGCAGAGACAGATTTATTTTTAAGATTGTTAATAACAGCCAATGTGGTTTTAAATGTAATTTGAACAGGGTCTGTTGCAGAGTCCAAAAGGAAGTGCAAGTGGGGAATAATTTTTTTTAATCTAATGGGAAGAACAGTATGCAAAAGGGGCCAAAAGATTCCAAGTATCCATTCTTTTAAAGTATCAGTGATAACAAAACTGAGCAAGAGTTAATGGAAGCAGTACCCAATATGGAAGTTTGGCAGAGAAAGATACACTAAGCTGAAAATCATGCCACGAGCAGGGTAGGATGCGCACTTTGCTTATGCTTCAGCTGGAGATGTTAGGGAACAGATGGACTGGAGTCAATGAGAGAGAGACTGGGCTGAGGGCTGGAGATTACAGGATGCAAAGTTTCAGCAGGGCTGCAAACTAAAGGCCAGAAGGCTTGGAGGGAGCCAATCTCGAGACCAAGAAATTTGAGTGGGGCTAGAGGCCTTTCTTACAGTTGATGTTTCAGAGAACATTTGCACAAAAGTTTTTTTGCAGTTGGAAAGTTTTTACTTGATGTTAGTTGAAGGCAGAGGATACAGCAGGATCGGTCAGCAGAAGAACGGGGTATTTTCAGGGAGCGACGCAGCGCCTGGGCAATGGGGCAGGACGGCTGCACAACGCTATCTTAAGGCAGCAGCGCTCCTTAGTGTGGCAGGTAAATGTTAATGAGGATTCCCATTGTCAATGTTTATATAGCAGTTTAACAGTATAAATATTGTCTTAAAAGTGCTACTAGAAAATGACATGTAGTAACAGTAGTGTGGATAGAAAATAATTGAAAGACTTAGGAAAAAAAACATACCATCAGTAATATATTAATGAAATTCTTTCGTTACATACTTTAAAAGCGAGAAACCAATGTCAGAGGAAAATTGTTTAGCCCCACTCCAAAACACCTGTGCCAATTTAGTTTCCATTCAAATTTAATATCAATTTCTCATTTTCAATACTTAACCTGGATTGTAGCAGATGATATAGGTAAGGGACCATGGAATACAATTGACAACCCACTCATGACACTTACTGTAACTTGGTCTCAATTTTGTCACCCATTAGTCACCAAGCAAGCCCACACACAGCGATTATCATATAGCAAGACTCATCAAATACGCCATCAATTGTGCAAGCTCGTCACCCAGTAAAAAACGTTTTGCCCTTCCTGAAAGAGGTAATTCAAGACAATCCTTACCATGTTCCCAAACACTTCTCTCACACTCCACACAATCAGCATCAGCAAGGGGGCAGATACAGGCGTGAGTGCTCAAGCACTTCCTCCCATGACACACCCAGGCCTCGCAAAAATCACAAACTGCTCCCTAAGAGGGAGAGAGAAAGAGAAGCAATATCATTGTCTTCCTGTCTACCATTCGAAGTAGTTTAGCTTTAGGAAACTAGTATTTATTGTTCACCATTACGAAGAAAGAAATTTAAAAAAATACATTTTCAACATTGCTCGTGTCAGGCACAAAAACAAATTTCTACAGATCAGTTATCCAATGTGACAAAACAAACTTTGCATTCAGCGCTTGGACATTGATACACACAAAAACAATCTTGTCCATTGCTTTCTTAAACTTAATTAGAATCTTTCTCCAAGCAATTCTTTGATAATGGACGAATTCAAAACCTGCACTAAATTCAATATGTGAAGCACAGTAAACTGGTTAAAAAATCATGCAGAAATATACTCCACATTTCTGGTGCTCAAGAAAAATCTAAATACAGGCAAGGGGCAAGGTAGGTGCACTGTATGTCAGTGAAATATCGCAGGCATAAAAATGTCCAAATGGAAAACTTCTCCAATTATCCTGATGTACAAAAGCCAAGTGAATACTCACCACCATGGCGAGCCCTGTACTGTAGACACCAGGGTGCTTAACAACACAGTCCGAGCTCTTCAACATACATTTTGTTTTGCCTAAAGAGGACAGAAAGCTGCAACTTAAAAAGAAAACACTTTTTTTGTGTGCGTGTGAAGAAACTACAATACACACGTGACTAAATACTTCAAGATCTGCATCCAAAACACAAACTTGTCTGCTCTCTCCACAGGTGCTAACTGATCTGCTAAGCGTCTCCACTATTTTCAGTTTTTGTCTCACATTTCCAGCATCGGCAATGTTTGCTAAATCGAGCTACTAGCAATGCCCTCCAGCTTTGCTCGTCAACTGAAAAGAGTCAAGTAATCTGGGCTGAAGCACCTTCTCAAGTGCTTCCGTCGTGATCCACCTCACTGCAGAACACACTGCAGCCTTCATGCTGCTGAGAACAGGTGTCTCTCACCAGTTTGATGATAGTAGGAAGCCTGGTCCAGGGGTAGGTTCTGCCAAATGTGTCATTTTAGGACAGGGGCAAATTCTGCATCAGCTCGCAACCCAGCCAGTCACCAAGAGATTGCCAGGCCCTCGTCCCACGTTCCCAACATTCTGACTAAGGACTGGTCTCATGCCCTAGTTCATTCACTAGCAGGGGCGAAGCCACCAGAGTGCTCCGAGGTTCTACTTTCCTGATGTCTTGCACAGAAATTGCATCTGCTTGCTAGCAGTCATTCATGTCCTATCCAGTGATTCCACCCTTCCCCTGGCCACCTCCTTTTAAAGAAAATTCCTTTTCTTTTATCCTTTCTTTCCTTCTCTTAGTGCCACCTGTTCCCCAACCTTCTCCATAAACTCCTGCTCTTCTTTTGCATTTCATTTTTATCTTCTTTGCTATTTTTCTTGCCTATTCACGTTAAAAAAAAAACATAGTTTCCCGACTATTGTGCTTTCCCACTCCCTAGCCTTAGGATGTTGATTTCACGCTACTCAGCCTTCTCCTGTTTTCTGCTAAACCTGCTCGGTGCTTTGCTGACTTTTTCAACTTGTGCCTGCAGTTACCCAGGAATTGACCTCCAATGAAATTCAAATTAAAAAGCAGCACTCAAATTCAGTGTGACACCCGAAAAGTCAGAGCAGCCTGGAGCAGGTGTGCAAAAGTTGGAAAACAGCTATCCAAGGATCTCACAACCAGGGAGGGGAGCACAGAAACACAGGCTGATGCCAGATAAACACAGCAAGGAGCTAGATAGGCCAGTGTGCTCTGGGAACTGAGTGCAGGTCCAGGCTCTGATTGGTTGCTAATAGGACAAATCAATCGGATTAACAGTCACGTTTTTTTATTTATAGATTTGCTTCAGAGCAATGTACAGAGCGAGTTATAAAATTTAAGTGATTTAGTCTTGAGAGACTGGATTTGACTTAAATGAAGATTTAGTTTATGCGATGGTTATACTGCAATGTCTAATCTTAAAAGGAACAGCCAGTTAATTAAAGTGTAGTTTAGAGAGTTGTATTTCACTTTTCAAATAATATGGCATATTATTCTTACAGCATGGCTTTAATTTTAAATTTGTACCACGTGGTTTTCTTGTATTTTATCAAGTGAAATTTTAACTTAAACAGTGATAATTAAGACAAGTGTTCAGAATTGTCAAATTTGACCATTTGTCAATGTTGACACTTATTAATTTATTCAGGTCAATGCTGACATTTATTTACTTAATTTTGAAACAACTACTATGTTCAAACATAGACCAGGCGGAAACAATCCGTCAGAAATGTTGAGGAAAAAAAGTCAAGAGTCTGGATCCCTCTTGCACACCATTTGCCTCCTTTAAAATCCTCATTGTCAACATCCAAGACCAATCGAGATATCTTCCCTCCTATCCTCCATCAGCCTCTGCCCCGAGTGACTCCTTATCCTGCGATTTCAACCTCCATCACACCTCCCCTTGTTGTGTCTATGAATTCACCATTCCTGTCCTCCCTAAAATGGTTTCTCCATATAGACTCTTCTACTCATATGTTGAGGAACCAACTAGAGAGCTGGCCATCCTAGACTGGGTGTTGTGTAATGAGAGGGGATTAATCAGCAATCTTGTTGTACGAGGCCCCTTGGGGAAGAGTGACCATAATATGGTAGAATTCTTCATTAAGATGGAGAGTGACAGTTAATTCAGAGACTAGGGTCCTGAACTTAAAGAAAGGTAACTTCGATTGTATGAGGCGTGAATTGGCTAGGATAGACTGGTGAATGATACTTAAAGGGTTGACGGTGGATAGGCAATGGCAGACATTTAAAGATCACATGGATGAACTTCAACAATTGTACATCCCTGTCTGGCATAAAAATAAAACGGGGTAGGTGGCTCAACCGTGGCTAACAAGGGAAATTAAGTATAGTGATAAATCCAAGGAAGAGGCATATAAATTGGCCAGAAAAAGCAGCATACTTGAGGACTGGGAGAAATTTAGAATTCAGCAGAGGAGGAGGAAAATAGAGTAGGAGTGTAAGTGCGCAGGGAAGATAAAAACTGACTGCAAAAGCATCTAGAGATGTGTGAAGAGAAAAAAAGATTAGTGAAAACAAATGCAAGTCCCTTGCAGTCAGAATCAGGTAAATTTATAATGGGGAACAAAGAAATGGCAGACAAATTGAACAAAAACTGTGGTTCTTCACTAAGGAAGACACAAATAACCTTCCAGAAATACTAGGGGACCAAGGGTCGAGCAAGAAGGAGGAACTGAAGGAAATCCTTATTAGTCAGGAAATTGTGTTAGGGAAATTGATGGGATTGAAGGCCAATGAATCCCCAGGGCCTGACAGTCTGCATCCAAGCGTACTTAAGGAAGTTGCCCTAGAAATAGTGGATGCATTGGTGGTCATTTTCCAATATTCTTTAGACTCTGGATCAGTTCCTATGGATTGGAGGGTAGCTAATATAACCCCACTTTTTAAAAAAAGGAGGGAGAGAGAAGACAGGGAATTATAGACCGATTAGCCTGACATCAGTAGTGGGAAAAATGTTGGAATCAATTATTAAAAGGTGTAATAGTAGCACATTTGGAAAGCAGTGACAGGATCGGTCCTAGTCAGCATGGATTTATGAAGGGGAAATCATGCTCGACAAATCTTCGAATTTTGTGAGGATGTAACTAGTAGAGTGGACAAGGGAGAATCAGTGGATGTGATGTATTTGGACTTTCAAAATGCTTTTGACAAGGTCCCACACAAAAGAGATTAGTGTGCAAAATTATAGCACATAGTATTGGGGGTAATGAAGTGACACAAATAGAGAACTGGTTGGCAGACAGGAAGCAAAGAGTAGGAATAAACGGGTCCTTTTCAGAATGGCAGACAGTGACTCGTGGGATACTGCAAGGTTCAGTGCTGGGACCCCAGCTATTTACAATACACATTAATGATTTAAACAAAGGAATTGAATGTAATATCTCCAAGTTTGCAGATGACACTAAGCTGGGTGGCAGAGGATGCTAAAAGGCTGCAGGGTGACTTGGACAGGTTAGGTGAGTGGGAAAATACATGGCAGATGCAGTATAATGTAGATAAATGTGAGGTTATCCACTTTAGTGGCAAAAACAGGAAGGCAGAATATTATCTGAATGGTGACAGATTAGGAAAAGGGGAGGTGCAACAAGACCTGGGTGTCATGGTACATCAGTCATTGAAAGTTGGCATGCAGGTACAGCAGGCCGTGAAGGCAACAAATGGCATGTTGGCCTTCATAGCGAGAGGAATTGAGTATAGGAGCAGGGAGGTCTTACTGCAGTTGTACAGGGCCGTGGTGAGGCCACACCTTGAATATTGTGTACAGTTTTGGTCTCCTAATCTGAGGAAGGACATTCTTGCTATTGAGGGAGTGCAGCGAAGGTTCACCAGACTGGTTCCCAGGATGGCAAAACTGACATGAGGAAAGACTGGATCGACTAGGCTTATATTCACTGGAATTTAGAAGAATGAGAGGGGATCTCATAGAAACATATAAAATTCTGACGGGATTGGACAGGTTAGATGCAGGAAGAATGTTCCCGATGATGGGGAAGTCCAGAACCAGGGGTCACAGTCCAAGTTTTAGGGGTAAGCCATTTAAGAGCGAGATGAGGAGAAACTTTTTCCACCCAGAGAATTGTGAAGCTGTGGAATTATCTACCACAGAAAGTTGTTGAGGCCAATTCGTTAGATATATTCGAAAGGGAGTTAGATGTGGCCTTTATGGCTAAAGGGAGCAAGGGGTATGGAGAGGAATGGGGTACTGAAGTTGCATGATCAGCCATGATCATATTGAATGGTGGTGCAGGCTCAAAGGGCCAAATGGCTTACTCCTGCATCTATTTTCTATGTTTCTACCCACACTCAGCCACCCCCTTGATATTCCCTGTCGCCTCTTAGCCCCATAATTTCGATCACTTACCTTCTACCACATCCTTCTATCCATCACCACACACATCCCCACTACATTTTTCTAACCACACTTAATTCTGAATCCACAACTGGGGGGAAAAAAACATGCCCCAGGTCACTTACGACTTTCAAACTCCCAACTGCCTAGCATTTGGCTCACCATTCACAAGTCGATTTGCTCAACCACTGGCATCTGATTAACATGCTGTCATTGATCCAATTGATCTACACTAGATATTTTAAAACAAAGTATGGTAGATAATTAAATACATACATGCATTAAAAAAAATTCTAAAAATATAAACACCTCCAAGATGTTTTATATCCAAACATTTCCAATACAGCCTTCCAGACAGCAGACCCTCATTCTCTACAAAATAAATCACATAGGTTCAGGCAACTTCCAATACCTGGATCTCCTTCCTCAGTTTAAATCACTGGACCAATCTCAATTTGTTTTGCCATCTTACTATCTTTTATCATAATCAGTTATTACAAAATCTAAAGCCTGCAGCATTCTTAATTGCCACCTATTCACAACTTCTTTGCAGAAAGCCAGGACACAAACCAAGTCACTAATGCATTTACTATTTAAACACTACACCTGAGCCCCTTATCCATTTGAAAAGCCAGCCTGTGGTCTTTCACAGGCTCCATGTTTTGTATAGAGCATTAAATCAGGAGAGCACGCATGAAACTTATAACTTCATGCTGTAATATACATTAGAAATACACACACACACACAGATTCTTGGAGACACTGATACATTTCACACGATCCCCACATTCATGGAACTTTACTACCTACGTGTTCCAGTAAATGCAGCCTATGAAACTGTAAATTCCAACTGTAATTTGCTGACAACTCCCTCATGGAAAAATATACTTTTGAAGCATTATCTACATGTTCTGTAAAGCTGAGAAAATCAATTTGTACAAAGGTCACTCAATAGCAGATCCTGCTTAAACTGTCAACATATACAGTTCGCCTACCTAAACTAGTGTAGAAAAATATTTTCAGATAACCATACCATAACACAACATAGAACTTTCAGGAGCTCTTAATATCAACATAATATACCACCCCCTTCCCAACAAAGAACATTTTAAAATAGTTTTATTTCCAATCTAAAAAGCTTAATCTTCATTTTCTGTAGTATCGTCACCTAATAATCTTCCCATTTATTCCTGGGTGCTACAAGACAGAAAGCTAAAACGAAAGCAATGACACTAATTCAAGAATGGACTGAATCCTACTTACCACACTGTGCACAAATAGGTAACTTTTGTATTGAATTACAGAAGTAACAAAAAGCTCGATTCTTTTGCCGTCTTGTCCAAAGGAGGAAAGTGAACATTGGGAAACAAATGCAAAGTTAGGTCCTGAAACATCAAGTGATAAGCATCTGTTCCACTATGCTGCCTTATGAATCCTTAACATGGACATTTAACAGGGCCATTCCAGGTTTAGGTGATTACTGTAGATTTTATATAGAAAAGCCAATAGAAACAGAGACAAAAAAGTTCCTTGGCATCAAAATTTCAAATGTATTTGGTTGAAAAACTTTAATATAATATTGTAGGACATACTACAGGCTATTGATAGTATTATACTGTCCTTGATTAAAGACATTAAATCAAAAAACAACGTAAACTGAACACACTCATTCTCTGGTATATCTTACCTTTGGCATTTATCGCATTCCTGTTTTTATTGGAAACAAAAGAGAAAACATTTTGAGCAAAATTAAACCACAGCCACAAACAAATGAATTTTAGCAATGAAATAACATTTTATTTTCATTCAAAATAATGAACAATGATGGACTCAACTACCCTCTGAAATGGCCTAGCAAGCCACTCAGTTGAATTAAACCTGGGAAACTAGGGATGGGCAATAAACACTGGCCATTCCAATGATGCCCACATCATGAGAATTAATATTTTTACAAAATGCATCAAACCTCTGCCACAATTTTCTGTATTATACCCAAGTTTTTTTTTTTAATTCCTTCAAATTCTAAATAGTGGTCATGTATGGGCAGCACAGAACGCAGTGATATTTATCACAGATTTCTACACCTATCTGGCAATAATATTTAGCAAGGTAATTTACTTTAAAAAAACTATTAATAGGTTAAACAACTGCTCATGAATTATAAAATCATATTCAACAGTGAATTAGACATTTTCTATGAGGGATGGGATTTCACTTCCAAGATCTGTGTTAAATTCAGTCAAGCCTAGCTGTATAAAAGTCTCCACTGTCTGCTGACCATAAGGGTCCTGTATGAAATGAGTTGGGGCAGTCTCAATCCAGTCCCTAGTGGGCATGGGTCTGCAGCATAACACTGGCAATAATGGGCAACCTCACTGGAAAAAAAAGTCACACTGGTGCAGTAGGGAATGCTCTGATCAGTTCAGCTCTTTTGGTGTACATCATTTGATCACTGATTTATTACAAATATGTAATTTACTCCAATATTCACTAATTTCCATTTAATAGTTAGAATAATTTACAAGTATGAAAACAGCCATAGGTTCTAATTATATTTGACAGCCATGCACAGCATTCTATAAATTTTTACAAAGTTGCACTAGGTCCAAGGTGACTTGTATAGGTCCTGATGTAGTTTGCAACTTGATCAAAATCTAGTGATTGGCTACTTACAAGTCATGTCTTATGATACTGTGACAAAAGCTCAGAATTTCCAGGAGAGCTCCTAAGTGACTTGTGCCATAATTTCCTGCGACTTTTGCGCCACTCCGCTGATACTCTCACGAAACAGAGAAATTAATCTTCATAGCTCTGCCGCATTAAAATTCAATGGAAATCGCAAATTTCCTTAATTGATCCCTGTTTACTCACCGCTGCCACTTACACCGGAAAATAATGGCACTGGTAACCTGGCAGCAGTGTTATTTATTGACTTTACTATGATTGCATTCAAAGAATGTGCTATATTGCAGCAGCTCCTTGAACAATTTACAACTAAGTGATCACGATTCATCCAGAATAGGCGGTCCTTCAATATTCTTGTTGACGAGGCATCAAAATCAAAACAGCTCTTCTTTCTATCCTATGGTCTCCCGCTCAGGTCTTCATCTACTGGATGGAGCATTGACCAGGGCTAACCCCAGAGAAGTGGCATGTTGTCCAAGGCAGAGGCAGAATCCATCAGTGCTGCTCGATTGCATGGGGATCAGATGCTGGAAACTATGCACGGCAAGAGGGCTGTGTTTGATTGATTCACAAAACAATAAATGTATGTGTTCATCTAAGGAACATAGGAACCTAGGAACAGGAGTAGGCCATTTAGCCCCTTGAGCTGATACTGCCATGCAATGAGATCATGGCTGATCTGCAACCCAACTCTATATACCCATCTTTGGTCCATATCCCTTAATGCCTTTGGTAAAGAAAAATCTACCAATCTCAGATTTAAAATTAATTGATCTAGCATCAATTGCTGTTTGCGGAAGAGAGTTCCAAGCTTTTACCACCCTTTGCACGTAGAAGTGTTTCCTAATTTCACTCCTGAAAAATCTAGCTATAATTTTAAGTCTCATCTCATACCTATGTAATTGGCTTTAAGTTTAAGATTTTCATTTTCGACTGAAGCATTTAGCTATCAAACTGAATGCGAAATTGTGTCATATTTTGATCACTCTTCCCCCATTGGATCCTTTACTATAGGAGAGATTACAATTAACCCTGTCTCATTACACAATATAAGATCTAAAATAGCCAGATCCCTGGTCGGTTCCATGACGTATTGTTCTAGGAAACAAAAAGTTATGCTACAGCTTTACAAAACTGTGATTAGACCACACTTGGAGTACTGAAAGCAGTTCTGGGCGCCACGCCCGAGGAAGGAATAAAATGGCCTTGGAGGGAATGTAGCATAGGGCTTAAATTACTATGTCCTAGACTCCCCAACCAGCAGAAATAGTTTCTCTATCTACCCTATCTGTTCCCTCTATCGTGAAAACTTTGATTAAATCACCCCTTAACCTTCTAAATTCCAGGGAATACAACCCTAGCTTCTCACTTTGTAATTAGATTAAAAGCCATGTAGATAAGGACTGGCAAACATTTAAAGAAACATTCCAAAATTTTCAACAAATATACATTTCATTGAGAAATAAAAACTCCATGGGAAAAGTGATCCATCTGTAGTTAACTAAAGAAGTTAACGATGGTATTAGATTAAAAGAGGCAGCTTATAATTTTGCAAAGAATTAGCAAAAAAGAATAAGCCTGAGGATTGGGAGAGCTTTCAAAACCAGCAAAGGATAATCAAAAAATTGATAAAAAGGGAGAAAACAGATTGAGAGAAAACTAACAATAAATATTTAAAATAATATTGCAAGTGCTTCTACAAGTATGTAAAAAGGAAGAGTAGCAAAAGTAAATGTTGGTCCATTAGAGGCTGAGACAGGTGAAATTATAATGGGGAATAAGGAAATGGCAGAGACTTCAAACAAATATTTTGTATCTGCCTTCACAGTAGAAGACATAAAACGCATACCAAAAACAGTGGGGAACCAAGAGGCAAAAAATAGTAAGGAACTTAAAAGTAATTAAAATCATTAGAGAAAAAGAACTTGAAGAAATAATGGGACTAAAAGCCAACAAATTCCCTGGACCTGATGACCTACATCCAAGGGTTCTAAAAGAGATGGCTGCAGAGATGGGGAACCAAGAGGCTAATAAAAGTGAGGAACTTAAGTAATTATCAGTAGTGAAAAATAACTTGAAAAACTAATGCTGTTGGGAGAGGGTTTTAATTAATTTGGCAGGGGATGGCACCAGGATGCAACATTAGAAAGGGGAAATAAAGTGCTCAAAGGAATGGGAGAGGTAGACAGCATTAAAGCAAGAAATAGTAAGGTATTAGGTGAGGTCCAACTAAGAGAATACAGGATGGTCTAAGATGGGTTTACAGTGTACGTATGGGAACGCACGAACAAGGTGAGTGAGTTGCAGGCACATATAGCCACATGGGAATATAATGTTGTGGCAATAACTGAGACCTGACGCAAAAAAGGGTAGGATTAGGTATTAAACATTCCTGGTTATAAGGTGTTCAGGAAAGAAAGGGAAGATAAGATAGGAGGTGGTGTGGCAACATTGGTTAAGGAGAATGTTACAGTGCTACAGAGGGAGGATGTCCCCCCGGAGGGATCAAGAACAGAATCTATATGGATAGAGTTAAGAAATAATAGAGGTGCTATTACACTACTAGGTATATTCTATAGACCATCAAATAGTGGGAAAGATATGGAGGAGCAAATTTGCAGTGAAATTAGAGGTGTAAAAACTACAGAGTAGTAATAATGGGGGACTTCAACTATCTTAATATAGACTGGGATCGTAATAGTGTAAAGGGCAGAGAAGGGGAAGAATTTCTGAAGTGTGTTCAGGAGAACTTTCTTGATCAGTATGTTTCGGGCCCTACAAGGGAGGAGGCATTGCTGGATCTGGTTCTGGGGAACGAAGTAGGTCAAGTGGAACAAGTGTCAGTAGGTGAACATTTAGGGAACAGTGATCATAGTATCATTAGTTATGGAAAAGGAGAGAGAGCAATCTGGAGTAAAAATGTTTAACTGGGGGAAGGCCAATTTCACTGGGATGAGAACAGATTTGGCCCGGTTAAACTGGAATCAAAGATTGGCAGGCAAAACTGAAGTCGAACAATGGGCTGCTTTTGAGGAGGAAATAGTTCGGGTACAGTCGAGGTACATTCCCACTTGGGGAAAAGGTTGGGCGAATAAAGTCAGAGCTCCCTGGATGACGAAACAGATAGAGACTATGAAGCAGCAGAAAAAGAGCGGGTATGACAGATGTCAGATTGCAAATACATCTGAGAATCAAGCTATAGATAGAAAGATCAGAGGAAAAGTGAAAAAGAAAATGAGGGGGGAAAAGAGAGGGTATGAGAATAGAATGGCAGCCAACATAAAAAGTAATCTAAACGTCTTCTAGAGATACATAAATAGTAAAAAGGGTAGTAAGAGGAGGGGTGGGGCCAATTAGGGACCAAAAAGTAAACTTATGCATGGAGGCAGAGAGTATGGCTGAGATACTAAATGAGTACTTTGCATCGGTCTTCACCAAGGAAGAGGATGCTGCCACAGACAGTGAAAGAGGTAGTGGAGACACTGATCAAAGAAAATTACGACACAAAAGGAGGCCATTCGGCCCATTGTGTCAGTGCCGGCAAGATAAAAATTGATTGAGGTATTAGAAAGGATGGCTGTATTTAAGGTAGATAAATCACCAGGAGCGGATCGGATACATCAGAGGAT
Source organism: Pristiophorus japonicus (assembly GCF_044704955.1). Lineage (NCBI taxonomy): Eukaryota > Metazoa > Chordata > Chondrichthyes > Pristiophoridae > Pristiophorus > Pristiophorus japonicus. The sequence continues at coordinate 332,591,714 of NC_091978.1, forward strand.
GCTGACGGAATTGAGGGCAGAAATCACGGAGGTACTGGCCATAATATTCCAATCCTCCGTAGATATGGGGATGGTGCCAAAGCACTGGAGAATTGCAAATGTTACGCCATTGTTCAAAAAAGGGTGTAAAGATAACCCCAACAACTACAGGCCAGTCAGTTTAAATTCAGTAGTGGGGAAGTTTTTAGAAACAGCAATCAGGGACAAAATTAGCAGTTACTTGGGCAAGTGTGGATTAATTAAGGAAAGCCATCACAGATTTGTTAAAGGCAAATCGTGTTTAACCAACTTGATCGAATTTTCTGATGAGGTAACATAGGGTCGATGAGGGTAATGTGGTTGATGTAGTGCCCATGGATTTCCAAAAGGCGTTCGACAAAATACCACACAATAGGCTTGCCAGCAAAATTGAGGCCCATGGAATAAAATGTAGTGGCAGCGTGGATATGAAATTGGCTAAGTGACAGTGACAGGAAACAGAGTAGTGGTGAAAGGTTGTTTTTCAGACTGGAGGAAGGTATACAGTGGGATTCCCCAGGGGGGGGGGGGGGGGGGGGGGTCAGTTCTAGGACCACTGCATTTCTTAATATATATTAATGACTTGGACGTGGGTGCACAGGCACAATTTCAAAATTTACTGATGACCATCATTTTTCAATCCTCTCTGGCTAAAGGTGTGGTGCTGGAGGACTGGAAGACAGCTAACGTTGTATCTTTGTTTAAAAGGGGAGAAAGGGATAGACCGCGTAATTACAGACCAGAGTGGTGGGAAAATTATTGGAAAAAATTCTGAGGACAGGATAAATCTTCATTTAGAAAGACATTGATTAATCAAGGACAATCAGCATGGATTTGTTAAGGGAAGGTCACGTCTAGCTAACTTGATTGAATTTTTTGAGGTGGTAACAAGGAGTGTGGATGAGGGTAGTGTGTTTGATGTAGTGCACATGGATTTTAGCAAGGCTTTGATAAGATCCCACATGGCAGACTTCATGAAAGTAAAAGCCCATGGGATCCAGGGCAAAGTGGCAAGTTGGATCCAAAATTGGCTCAGAGGCAGGAAGCAAAGGGCAATAGTTGATGGGTGTTTGTGTGACTGGAAGGCTGTTTCTAATTGGGTTCTGCAGAGCTCAGTGCTAGGCCCCTTGCTTTTTGTGGTATATATCAATGACTTAGACTTGAATGAATGGAGTATGATTAAGAAGTTGGCAGATGATACTAAAATCAGCTGTGTAATTGAAGAAGAAGAAAGCTGTAGACTGTAGGAAGATATCAATGAACTGGTCAGGTGGGCAGAACAGTGGCAAAATTGTTGAACGTGGCAGGGCAGGTTGAGAAAGCAGTTAAAAGGCTTGCGGGATCCTAGGGTTAGAAACATAGAAACATAGAAAATAGGTGCAGGAGTAGGCCATTCGAGCCTGCACCACTATTCGATAAGATCATGGCTGATCATTCCCTCAGTACTCCTTTCCTGCTTTCTCTCCATACCCCTTGATCCCTTGTGCCGTCAGGGTCATATCTAACTCCCTCTTGAATATATTCAAGAACTAGCATCAACAACTCTATGCAGCAGGAAATTCCACAGCTTAACAACTCTGAGTGAAGAAGTTTCTCCTGATCTCAGTCCTAAATGCCCTACCCCTTAACCCAAGACTGTGTCTCCTGGTTCTGGACTTCCCCAACATCGGGAACAATCTACCCGCATCTAACCTGTCCCATCCGGTCAGAATCTTGTATGTTTCTATGAGATCCCCTCTCATTCTTCTAAACTCCAATGTATAAAGGCCCAGTTGATCCAGTCTCTCCTCATATGTCAGTCCTGCCATCCCGGGAATCAGTCTGGTGAACCTTCGCTGCACTCTCAATAGCAAGAACGTCCTTCCTCAGATTAGGAGACCAAAACTGAACACAATATTCCAGGCGAGGCCTCACCAAGGCCCTGTACAACTGCAGTAAGACCTCCATGCTCCTATTCTCAAATCCCCTAGCTATGAAGGCCAACATACCATTTGCCTTCTTTACCGCCTGAAGTGTACAGGTTGAGCATCCGAAATCCAGAAACCTTGGGACTGAGGCCGTTCCGGATTTTGGAACGTCTTTGCCTGGGCCGAGGTAGGTGGCGTCGGGCAGCCGAGGTAAGGGGGCGGCGAAGTCGGGCCGCCGAGGCGGGGGAGTCCGGATTTCAGAACATTTTCCGGTTTCCGGACGATCCCACCACGGATCGGCCTGGTATCCGGATTCTGGAACATTCCAAATTTTGGAACTCTGGATTTCGGATGCTCAAACTGTATAGAATACAAAAAAAAAATTATGAACCTGTACAAAACACTGGTTCGGCCCCAACTGGACTATTGTGTCCAATTCTGAGCACCACATTTTAGAAGGATGTGAAGGCCTTAGAGATGGTGCAGAAAAGATTTACAAGAATGATTCCAGGAAGGAGGGACTTCAGTATCGTTGATAAACCGGAGAAGCTGGGGTTGTTCTCCTTGGAGCAGAGAAGATTTGAAAAGCATGAGGGGTCTGGATAGAGTAGGTAGAGAAAGTGTTCCCATTGGCAGAAGGGTTAAGAGACCGAGGACACAGATTAAAGGTGATTGGCAAATGAACCAATGTTGACAAGAAAAAACTTTATTACGCAGCGAGTGGTTAAGATCTGGAATGTACTGCCTGAAAGGGTGGTGAAGGCGGCGGCAGACTCAATTTTATCTTTCAACAGGGAGTTGGGCAAGTATCTGAAGAAAAAAGATTTGCAGGGTCACGGGGAAAGGGACTAGCTGAGTCGGCATGGGCTTGACGGGCCGAATGACCTTCTTCCGTGCTGTAACCATTCCATGATTCTATCAATCAGTGTTTGGGCTTCAGCTAGTTACCATTTATATTAATGACTTAGATGAAGGGACCTAGTGCAATGTATCCAAGTTTGCTGACGATACAAATCTAGGTGGGAAAGTAAGCTGTGAGAACACAAAAAGAGCTTGCAAAGGGATATAGACCAGTTAAGTGAGTGGGTATAAGGTGGCAAATGGTGTATAATGTGGGGAAATGCTTTGGTAGGAAGAATTTTTTAAAAAGTATTTTTTTTTTTAAATGGTGAGAAACTATTAAATGTCGGTGTTGAGCAATTTAGATGTCCTCGTACAGGAAGCACAGAAAGTTAGCATGCAGGTACAGCAAGCAGTTAGGAAAGCAAATGCTAATTTGGCCTTTAAAGGGGGTTGGAGTTCAAGAGTAAGGAAGTCTTACTACAATTGTACAGGGCTTTGGTGAGACCACACTTGAAGTACTATGCAGTTTTAGTCTTTTATCTGAGAAAGGACATACATGCCTTAAAGACGGCATAACGAAGGTTCACTAGATTGATCCCTGGGATGAGGGCTGTCTTACGAGGAAAGATCGGGTAGATTGGGCCTATACTCTCTGGAGTTTAGAAGAATGAGGGGTGATCTCATTGAAACATATAAGATTCTGAGGGGGATTGACAGGGTAGATGCTGAGAGGCTGCTTCCTCTGGCTGGACAGTCTCGAACTAGGGGGCATAGTCTCAGGACAATGGGTCAGCCATTTAAGACTGAGATGAGGCAGAATTTCTTCACTAGGGTTGTGAATCTTTGGAATTCTCTACTCAAGGCTGGGATCAATAAATTTTTGGACTCTAGGGGAATCAAGGGATATGGGGATTGGGAGTTGGAGGTCACTGTTTTTAAGCATTTCACCATTTAGAAAATACCGTTCTATCTTTTTTAGGTCCAAAGTGGATGACCTCACATTTGTCTACACGGAAATTAAATTTGCCACAGTTTTGCAAATCTATCAACATCTCTAAAATGTTATGCTTCCCTCTACACTGCCTACAATGTCATCTATCTTTGCGGCATCAGCAAATTTGGGTATGTGGTTTTCTATCCCATCATCTAAGTCGTTAATAAACATAGTGAATAATTGAGGTCCCAAAACAGATCACTGCGGGACACCGCAAATCAAATCCTGCCAATTAGAGTCCTTGCTCTTTATCCCTACTCTCTGCCTCCTGCTGCTCAGCCAATTTCATAACCAGGTCAATAATTTGCCTTCAGTCCCAAGGGCTTTAACCTTAGTTAACAATTTTTTATGAGACTTTATCAAATGCCTTCTGGAAGTCCATATCAAGGACACCGGGGATGCATTTGGCATTGTAACTCACTTTCGGAATATGCAGGCCGTTTACTCAAGATGCATCCAACAATTAAGTGTCAATGTTTGCAACCTTGGTGTCGTATTTGATCCTGAAATGAGCTTTCGACTACATATCCGCAGCAAAACTGCCTTTTTTCACCCCCATAACATCGCCCGTCTCCACCCTTGCCTCAGCTCACCTGCTGCTGAAGCGCTCCATGCCTTTGTTACCTCTAGACTTGACTATTCCAATGCCCTCCCATATTCTACCCTACGTAAACTAGAGGTGATCCAAAACGCGCACCAAGTCCCACTCACCCATCACCCCTGTGCTCACTGACTGACATTGGCTCCCGATTAAGCAATGCCTCGATTTCAAAATTCGCATTCTTGTCTTCAAATCCATCCATGGTCTTGCCCCTCCCTATCTCTAATCACCTCCAGCCCCACAACCCTCCCAGAGATATCTGCACTCCTCTAATTCTGCCCTCTTGAGCATCCCTGATTATAATCACTCAACCATTGGTGACCATGCCATCTGTTGCCTAGGCCCCTAAGCTCTGAAATTCCCTGCCTAAACCTCTCCGCCTCTCATTCCTCCTTCAAGACACTCCTTAAAACCTACCTCTTTGACCAAGCTTTTAGTCACCTGCCCTAATTTCTCCTTATGTGACTGTCAAATTGTCATCTCAATACTCCTGTGTATCACCTTGGGACATTTCACTATGTTAAAGGCATTATATAAATACAAGTTGTTGTTGTCACACATCTTCTGTTTGTGCGCTCTCCTTTAGCTTGAATCTGAATGCGAATCAGCATTGTTCCAAAGTGTTCAGAAATTCAGCAATGGTAAAAAATTATACACAGTACCAGTTGTTGAAAGATAGTGATTGTACAAGTGTGTGTAATTGCACATGAACCTGCAGTGTCCTTTAAAAACTGGCCTTGTCAGTTTCACAGATTAAGTTTTTTTTCTATAATGTTAGTGAATTGGCCGTTGGCTGCATTGCTTCAGATCCGGCACTATGCTCACTACAGCATATTCTAATTAATTAGAAATCTAGGAAATTTTGGAGTAAGTTCACAATGGCAAGATCGGCAAGTAAAATGACATTTATGGCATATGCTACCGATCTCGCTGTTATAGGAAATTCCAGGCCAATATAAAAGTCAGTACCCTTATCAGCACTGCCCTAGAAAATGAGAGAAACAAGAATTCAACATAAAAGTGGCAACAGAAAACCAAGTGGTTTATATCCCAGCACTTGTGCTGCATAGTCTGGTCCTTTGCTATCAAACTGTATAAAGTAAATGTCAAGCGATCTCTGAACTCATTTTCTGACAAACAACTTGCATTTATATAGCATCCTTAATGTAGTAAACATCTTAAAAGGCACTTCACAGGAGTGTTATCAAAAAAAAAAAGACACTTAGCCACATAAGGAGATATTAGGATAGGTGATCAAAAGCTTGGTTCAAAGAGGTAGGTTTTCAGAAGTGGCTTAAAGTAGGAGAAACACAGGTTTAGGGACAGATATCCAGAGCTTAGGGCTTGAAGGCACAGCTGTCAATAATGGAACGATGAAAATCAGGGATGCTCAACAGGTCAGAAATCTTGGAGGGTTATAGGATGTTACAGAAATAGGGAGGGACGAGGACATGGAGCGATTTGAAAATAATTTTTTAATTGAGGCATTAACGGACCAGGAGCAGGTCAGCGAACATCGGAGAGATGAACAGGATTTGGTGCGGGTTAAGATAGGGGCAACAGAGTTTTGGACGAGCTCAAGTTTACAGAGAGTAAGGTGGGAGGCGTGCCAGACATCATTGGAATAGTAGAGCAGAGATAACGGATCATTGCAAGTCCCAAGTATTTACACTTTTGCAAATAATTACATAATGCACGCAAAATCGTCGCTAAAGACATCTCACTTTATGCACTTTTCGCTGCTGCAATACCCGAGTTAACTGTTTACACATAATGACAATCACTACTGTTACGACTTAACAGGCTAATGGTCAGGAAGGCCCAGTGGAAAGGAAATTATTCTTCGTCATGACAGATCCCAGTAGTCAAATACAGGGAAACACACTCGTGAAAAGTCTGAGAATGAGTTTCTATCCAAAAACCTCAAACAAAATGAAAACGATGCACGACACAAGAGGCTGAAATTAAAAACTGAGTGAAAAACAAGAAACTGCTTCAAAGGTTGGTTAATGCTTGGGCCGCGCCTGCTCTATTTCAATGTGTCACTGCAGGTTGACAGTCTGTTTGCTGCAGGACTTGCTCACCATGGAGGCATTGCAGGGCTGTTTCGCCACATCCACGTTGTCTCTGGCCGCCCGGGTTAACTTTTCGCGTTCTTTGCGACTTTCCGCCTTCTTTCGCGCCCCGGTCTTCTTTTTCGGCATCTTGTAGAGGGGGGTGGGAAGAGGATGGAGGGGGAGCTGTGAGAGTTAGCGGAGAGGGTCGGTGCAGCTCAGAGTCCCAGGCACACGCACACCTCGGCCAGCGCCCCCGGAGCTCGCGGCACACAGCACTACATCCCACCCTCAACACACGCGATTATGACGTCGCGCGTTTCGTCACCGCGCGCAGCCAACACTCGTGCTTCCGGCGCGCTCGTGACACCTCACTGAGCTCCAGGTCATAGAAACATAGAAACTAAGTGCAAGAACTTAACCACAAAACCAAAGGAAACAACTACAACTAGTATTTATATAGCGCCTTTAACATGGTAAAACACCCCCAAGGTGCTTTACAGGAGGATTATCAGACAAAAATTTTAACACCGAGCCACATAAGAAGAAATTACGGCAGATGACTAAAAGCTTGGTCAAAGTAGGTTTTAAGGGGCATCTTAAAGGAGGAAAGAGAGGCGGAGAGGTTTAGGGAGGGAGTTCCAGAGCTTAGGGCCGAGGCAGCTGAAGGGGCGGTCACCGATGGTTGAGTGATTATAATCAGAGATGCTCAAGAGGGCAGAATTGGAGGAGCGCAGATATCTCGGGCGGGGAGGGGGGTAAAGCTGAAGGAGATTACACACAGAGGGAAACATAAACTTAAATATTATTATCCACCCTGCACTCCTGTCCCTGCGGTGCCCAGCGTATCAGCAAACACCACCTTCTCCTGCTCCGGCCGCAGAGGACAACCAGAGCAACCACCCTAATGAGCTGCCTCCAACTTGGGCTTATAGATGGCAACCTTGGCCAGGCTCTGGTGTGGTGAATTGTGTCATTTCAGATTTAGGGTTGCCAAATTTCCAGAATTGTCCTGGCATTGCCAGGAATTAATGTTTAATCTCCCATTCACTGCTGAAGGTAAACATCATAGGGGGCATTAAAAACAAAGTTTTTTTTGGAACACTTTCATTTATTATTTATAAAACTATTACAGATGGGGGAAGACAGCTGTTTGACCGGGTGGGGCAGTTGGAGACAGGAGGTCATGTGATGAAACCTCCAGGAATATGTTCAACCAGAGTTGGCAACACTATTTAGAATGGATCTGTTCTGATTACCTATGCTGTTGCACTTGGCATTGCTAACGTTCCAGAATTGTCCTGGAGTTTCCAGGAATTAAATGTAAATCTGGACACTGCTGCAAGCATTTATATTGTGAATTGTTTACTTGGAAATGTAGTAAGTACAGAGTGAAGAGCACAGTCGCAGACTTCAGGAAGAGATGAGCAGACTGGTGAAATGGGTAAACACATGGCAGATTACATTTAATACAGAGAAGTGTGAAGTGATGCTTTTTGGAGGGATAAAAAAAAAGAGGCAATATAAAAGTAAATGGTACAATTATAAAGGGGTGCAAGAATAGAGAGACATCGGGGTTCTCATACACAAATCTTCAAAGGTGGCAGGACAAGGTGATAAGACTTTAAAAAAGCGTACAGGATCCTGGGCTTTATAAATATAGACAGAGTATAAAAGTGAGGAAGTTGTGCTAAACCTTTATAAAATCAACAACAACCTGCATTTATATAAGCGCCTTTAACATAGTAAAATGTCCCAAGGCATTCACTGGAGCGTTATCAAACAAATCTGACACCAAGTCACAGGAGTTGTTAGGGCAGATGAGGTAGGTTTTAAGGAGCATCTTAAAGGAGGAAAGAGATAGAGAGGAGGTGAGGTTTAGGGAGGTAATTCCAGAGCACAGGGCCTCGGCAGCTGAAGGCATGGCTACTGATGGTGGCACGATTAAAATCGAGGATGCGCGAAATCATTGGTTAGACCTCAGCCGGAATATTATATGGAATTCTGGGCATCACACTTTAGGAAGAATGTGAAGGCCTTGGAGAGTGTAATGTATGTACATAAGGTCTGCCCACCAACAGGGGGCACTACCGTCAGAGGTCCTAGGGTCATAGGTACACACGTGCTGGACCTGATATATAACCTGAACTTCACCTTTGTATCTTCACTTCTGGAAGCCATTAAAGACTGATCAGGTTACACCTATTCACTGGCTCACAGTACGGAGTTCATTGTATCATTTCATACATAATAACTGCCGACGAGGCAATTACGAACCCACGCAAAAGTATGGCGAGCACAGCACGATCGGGCAATGTTGGAATTCTCGAGAGATTCAATGAGGGAGAGGATTGGGGAAATTTCACGGATCGTCTTGACCAGTTTTTCGTGGCAAACGACCTAAACAAAGACAAGGATGCAGAGAAGCACAGGGCAGTTCTTCTTACTGTCTGTGGTCCCACGATCTATGCACTCATCAAGAATCTGCTCTTACCCACTATTCCTATTGAAAAGGATTACAAACAACTGTGTGCTCTAGTTCGGGAACACCTTTAGCCCACAGAAGGAATCCTCATATCCAGATATCGATTCTATGTGCACGTTCGTCCAAAAGGCCAGGACGTTGCGGCATTTGTTGCCGACCTGAGCTGTCTTGCAGAGCCTTGCAAATTTGGGCCTGCGTTGGAAGACAAGCTGCCTGACTTTTTCGTGATCGGGGTCAACCACGAGGCGATCTTAAGTAAGATGCTGGCTGCGGAGACGCCGGACCTCAGCAATGACATCACCATCGCCCAGGCTTGCATGTCCACGCAGAAAATCACACAAACCAGATATCGCGACAAAACAGGAACTCCACAGTAAGTACTGTGCACAAAATTGTATCGACGGCCGGCAGGGCTTACGTGACTGCGTCTGCAAGACAGGGAGCCGTTCAAAGTTCGCCATTGATGGCCTACTCGATTGCGTATGCGAGAACGGGAGCCGCTCAAAGCCCGCCATCAGGCGCAAATCCGAGCTCAACATGTTGGCGTTGCGAGGGCAATCACCGACCCCATCAGTGCCGCTTCAGGCACTATGTATGCAGAGGGTGTGCGAAGACGGGGCATCTTCAGCAGACGTGCCCACAGCAGAGCAAGCGAGCTGCGACACACCACGTGGATGATGATCAATTTAGCGTGGATTGGGCGATGCACCCCGAGGCATTTGAGAACTCCGAGGAGGAAGTGTATAGCGTACGTGCGTTCCTAACAAAGAGACAACCGATAATGATGGAGGTAAAATACTAACAAAGAGCCAACTGATAATGATAGAGATAAACATAGAAACATGGAAAATAGGTGCAGGAGTAGGCCATTCGGCCCTTTGAGCCTGCATCACCATTCAATAAGATCATGGCTGGTCATTCACTTCAGTACCCCTTTCCTGCTTTCTCTCCATATCCCTTGATCCCTTTAGCCGTAAGGGCCATATCTAATTCCCTCTTGAATATATCAAATGAAATGGCATCAACAACTCTCTGCGGTAGGGAATTCCACAGGTTAACAACTCTCTGAGTGAAGAAGTTTCTCCTTATCTCAGTCCTAAATGGCTTACCCCTTAGACTATGTCCCCTGGTTCTGGACTTCCCCAACATCAGGAACATTCTTCCTGCATCTAACCTGTCCAGTCCGTCAGAATTTTATATGTTTCTATGAGATCCCCTTTCATCCTTCTAAACTCCAGTGAATACAGGCCCAGTCGATTCAGTCTCTCCTCATATGTAATCCTGCCATCCCGGGAATCAGTTTGGTGAACCTTCGCTGCACTCCCTCAATAGCAAGAACGTCCTTCCTCAGATTAGGAGACCAAAACTGAACACAATATTCCAGGTGAGGCCTCACTAAGGCCCTGTACAACTGAAGTAAGACCTCCCTGCTCCTATACGCAAATCCCCTAGCTATGAAGGCCAACATACCATTTGCCTTCTTCACCGCCTGCTGTACTTGCATGCCAACTTTCAATGACTGATGTACCATGACACCCAGGTCTCGTTGCATCTTCCCTTTTCCTAATCTGCCGCCATTCAGATAATATTCTGCCTTCGTGTTTTTGCCACCAAAGTGGATAACCTCACATTTATCCACATTATACTGCATCTGCCATGCATTTGCCCACTCACCTAACCTGTCCAAGTCACCATGCAGCCTTTTAGTGTCCTCCTCACAGCTCACATTGCCACCCAGCTTAGTGTCATCTGCAAACTTGGAGATATTACACGCAATTCCTTCATCTAAATCATTAATGTATATTGTCCCAGCACTAAGCCCTGCGGCACCCCACTAGTCACTGCCTGCCATTCTGAAAAGGACCCGTTTATTCCGAATCTCTGCTTCCTGTCTGCCAACCAGTTCTCTATCCACGTATGTACATTACCCCCAATACCATGTGCTTTAATTTTGCACACCAATCTCTTGTGTGGGACCTTGTCAAAAGCCTTTTGAAAGTCCAAATACAACACATCCACTAGTTCTCCCTTGTCTACTCTACCAGTTACATCCTCAAAAATTTCCAGAAGATTTGTCAAGCATGATTTCCCTTTCATAAATCCATGCTGACTCAGACCGATCCTGTCACTGCTTTCCAAATGCGCTGCTATTTCATCTTTACGAATTGATTCCAACATTTTCCGCACTACCGATGTCAGGCTAACCGGTCTATAATTACCCATTTTCTCTCTCCCTCCTTTCTTAAAAAGTGGTGTTACATTAGTTATCCTCCAGTCCCTAGGAACTGATCCAGAGTCGATAGACTGTTGGAAAATGATCACCAATGCATCCACTATTTCTAGGGCCACTTCCTTAAATACTCTGGGATGCTGACTATCAGGCCCCGGGGATTTATCAGCCTTCAATCCCATCAATTTCCCAAACACAATTTCCCACCTAATAAGGATTTCCTTCAGTTCCTTCTTCTCACTAGATCCTCGGTCCACTAATATTTCCGCAAGGTTATTTGTGTCTTCCTTCATGAAGACAGAACAAAAGTATTTGTTCAACTGGTCCGCCATGTCGTTGTTCCCCATTATAAATTCACCAGAATCTGACTGCAAGGAACCTATGTTTGTCTTCACTAATCTTTTTCTCTTCACATATCTATAGAAGCTTTTGCTGTCAGTTTTTATATTCCCAGCAAGCTTCCTCTCATATCCTACTTTCCCCCTCCTAATTAAACCCTTTGTCCTCTGCTGTTTTATAAAATTCTCCCAGTCCTCAGGTTTTGCTGCTTTTTCTGGCCAATTTATATGCCTCTTCCTTGGATTTAACACTATCCTTAATTTCCCTTGTTAGCCACGGTTGAGCCACCTTCCCCGTTTTATTTTTACTCCAGACAGGGATGTACAATTGTTGAAGTTCATCCATGTGATCTGTAAATGTTTGCCATTGTCTATCCACCGTCAACCCTTTAAGTATCATTCACCAGTCTATTCTAGCCAATTCACGTCTCATACCATCAAAGTTACCTTTCCTTAAGTTCAGGACCCTAGTCGTTGAATTAACCGAGTCGCTCTCCATCTTAATAAAGAATTCTGCCATATTATGGTCACTCTTCCCCAAGGGGCCTCGCACAACAAGATTGCTAATTAGTCCCTTCTCATTACACATCACCCAGTCTAGGATGCCAGCCCTCGAGTTGGTTCCTCGAAATATTGGTCTAGAAAACCATCCCCAATGCACTTCAGGAAATCCTTCTCCACCGCATTGCTACCAGTTTGGTTAGCCCAATCAATATGTAGGTTAAAGTCGCCCATGATAACTGCTGTACCTTTATTGCACATATCCCTAATTTCTTGTTTGATGCTGTCCCCAACCTCACTACTACTGTTTGGTGGTCTGTACACAACTCCCACTAACGTTTTCTGCCCTTTGGTATTCCATAGCTCCACTCATACCGATTCCACATCATCCAGGCTAATGTCCTTCCTTACTATTGCATTAATTTCCTCTTTAACCAGCAACGTCACCCCATTCCTTTTCCTTTCTGTCTATCCTTCCTGAATGTTGAATACCCCTGGATGTTGAGTTCCCAGCCTTGGTCACCCTGGAGCCATGTCTCCGTGATGCCAATTACATCGTATTCGTTAACAGCTATCTGTGCAGTTAATTCGTCCACTTTATTATGAATACTCCTCGCATTGAGGCACAGAGCCTTCAGGCTTGTCTTTTGAACACACTTTGCCCCTTTAGAATTTGGCTGTAATGTGGCCCTTTTTGCTTTTTGCCCTGGGTTTCTCTGCCCTCCACTTTTACTTTTCTTCTTTCTATCTTTTGCTTCTGCCCCCATTCTACTTCCCTCTGTCTCCCTGCATAAGTTCCCATCCCCCTGCCATATTAGTATAACCCCTCCGCAACAGCACTAGCAAACACTCCCCCTAGGACATTGGTTCCGGTCCTGCCCAGGTGCAGACTGTCCGGTTTGTACTGGTCCCACCTCCCCCAGAACCGGTTCCAATGTCCCAGGAATTTGAATTCCTCCCCTCTGCACCACTCCTCAAGCCACGAATTCATCTGAGTTATCCTGTGATTCCTACTCTGACTAGCACATGGCACGGTTAGCAATCCTGAGATTACTACCTTTGAGGTCCATCTTTTTAATTTAAAAAGCGTGCCGGTATCCATGGAATTAGACACGGGTGCAAGTCAATCAATAATAAGCCAGAGAACTTTCAAAAAGCTGTGGGAGACCAAGGCAGAGAGACCCAAGCTGAGTCCAATAAATGTGAAGTTGTGTACCTACACCAAAGAGTTCATACTAGTGATCGGTAGTGCAGCAGTAAGAGTGTCGTACGAGGGAGCGGTTCATGATCTACTGTTATGGATTATCCTGGGCAACGGCCCATCGTTATTTGGCAGGAATTGGCTCGAGAAAATAAAATGGAAATGGTACGATATCAAAGCTTTGTTATCAGCAAATGATGATTTGTGTGCTCAAGTCCTGCGCAAATTTCCCTCTCTGTATGAATCAGAAATTGGCAGCTTCAAGGAAGCCAAGGTGTTGATTCACCTAGGCCCAGACGCAAGGCCATTCCATCACAAAGCCAGGGTGGTCCCGCACATGATGAGTGAAAAGGTCGAGCTCAAATTGGATAGGCTACAATGCGAGGGGGTCATCTCACCGGTCGAACTTAATAAATGAGCCAGCCCCGGTGTTAAAGAGAGACGGCACGGTTAGGATTTGTGGAGACTGCAAGGTCATGATTAACCGAGTTTCGATACAAGATCAGTACTTGCTACCGAAAGCTGATGACCTGTTTGCAAAGCTAGTCGGGGGAAAATCATTCACCAAATTGGATCTAACATCGGCCGACATGACATAGGAACTGGTTGAATCATCAAAGAAACTTACGTGCATCAACACGCACAAAGGACTGTTTATTTACAACAGGTGCCCTTTTAGCATTCGTTCAGCGGCAGCCATATTTCAGAGAAACATGGAGAGCCTATTGAAATCTGTCCCCAGGACCGTGGTATTCCAAGACGCCATCCGAGTCACAGGTCGTGACACCGCCGAGCATCTGCACAATCTGGAAGAGGTTCTGCATCATCTGGACAAAGTGGGACTCAGGCTGAAATGTTCGAAGTGCGTTTTCATGGCATCAGAGGTAGAATTCCTTGGACGAAAGATTGCTGCAGACGGAATCAGGCCTACAGAGGTGAAAACAGAGGCCATCAAAAATGAGCCCAGGCCCCAGAATGTGACAGAGCTGCGTTCGTTCCTGGGTCTTCTCAACTACTTCGGTAACTTCTTACCCAAATTGAGCACAGTATTAGAGCCTTTGCACAAGCTGCTCAGGAAAGGAGATGATTGGGTGTGGGGTGAACTTCAAGACAGAGCCTTTGAGAAGTCTAGAAATCTGTTGTATTCCCACAAGCTACTGGTACTGTATAACCCATGCAATCATCTAGTTTTGACCTGTGATGCGTCATCCTATGGGGTCGGCTAAGTACTCCAGCAAGCCAATGAGTCAGGCAAACTACAACCAGTTGCAAATGCATCTCAAAGCCTGTCCAAGGTGGAAAGAGCCTACGGCATGGTAGAGAAAGAGGCTTTAGCATGTGTTTGTGGGGTAAAAAAAAATGCACCAGTCCCTGTTTGAGCTTTGCTTCGAGCTGGAAACCAATCACAAGCCACTTATATCGTTGTTCTCGGAACATAAAGATAGCAATACCAACGCGTCATCCCGCATCCAGAGGTGGGCGCTGACATTATCTGCTTATGATTATGTCATTCGCCATCGACCAGGCACCGACAACTGCGCTGATGCATTGAGCCAGTTACCGTTATCCACACCAGAGGTGGAAACACCAATGCCCGCAGAGCTACTCATGGTCATGGATGCCTTTGAGAGTGAAGCCTGTCACTGCTCAACAAGTTAAGACCTGGACCAGCCAGGATCCGACCCTATCGGTTGTAAAACGTTCTGTTCTTAACGGGGACTGGTCAACCATCCCCAAGGAAATGGGTAATGAAACCCACCCTTACAGCCATCGCAAAGATGAGCTTTCTATCCAGTCCGACTGTTTATTGTGGAGTAATTGTGTTGTAATGCCCAAGAAAGGCAGGGCGAGATTTGTACGGGAGTTACATAGTGCGCATCATGGTATTGTCACATGTTTTGTGGCCTGGCATTGACTCGGACTTCGAGTTAAGCGTGCATCAGTGTAGCACTTGCATGCAGTTAAGCAATGCCCCAAAGGAAGCTCCGCTCAGTCTGTGGTCATGGCCATCCAAACCGTGGTCTAGAATCCGCATCGACTTTGTGGGCCTCTTCCTAGGTAAAATGTTTTTTGTGGTGGTGGATGCATACTCCAACTGGATAGAATGTGTGATCATGTCATCCAGCACTTCCACTGCCACTATTGAGAACCTGAGAGCCATGTTTGCCACACATGGTCTGCCAGACAGCGTTGTCAGCGACAACGGACCGTGTTTCACGAGCCTGGAGTTTCAAGAGTTCATGAAACTCAATGGCATAAAACACGTGAGGTCAACCCTGTTCAAACCCGCGTCCAATGGTCAAGTTTAAACCATCAAGCAAAGCCTGAAACGCGTAACTCACAGTTCCTTGCAGACATACCTGTCATGCATACTGCTCAGTTACAGGCCTCACCAGCTCACTGGGGTCCCGCCTGCGGAACTATTGATGAAGAGAAGCCTCAAAACCAGGCTCTCTCCAGTCCATCCTGACCTTAACGATCATGTCGAAACCCGACGTCAACGCCAGCAATGGTATCACAACTGTGCTGCACTGTCACGCGACATATCTGTAAATGACCCAGTGTATGTACTTAACCAAGGTCAAGGGCCCAAGTGGCTCCTGGGCAATGTTACAGATAAGGAGGGTAACCGGGTGTACACTACAGAGAGGATGCAGAGCAATGCTCCCTTCAATTTTTTTTGAGTGCACAGCCCCTTTTAAGGGGCTGCATGGTCTCTTCAAAATACTGTCTATGCGCGATTTTCCCATTGAAAAGCTGGTGAGCCAGCTGCACGGGAGGTCCAGAGCACTGCATGGCCACACAGCTTAAAGGGAACATTGGTGCAGAGGAGATTTCCTCGACTGGAACCGGGGATCAGGAACTTAAGTTATGTGGAAAGACTACAAAAGCTGGGATTGTTCTCTTTAGAGCAGAGAAGGTTAAGGTGAGATTTAGTAGAGGTGTTCAAAGTTATGAAAGGTTTTGATAAAGTAGATAAGGGGAAATTGTTTCCACTGGCAGGAGGGTCAATAATCAGAGGACACCGATTTAAGATAGTTGTCAAAAGAACCAGAGGAAAGATGAGGAGCATTTTTTTTATGCAGTGAGTTATTAGGATCTGGAATAGACTGCCTGAAAGGGCGGTGGAAGCAGATTCAATAGTAACTTTGAAAAAGGAGTTGGATATACTGTATTAAAAAAATGCAGGGCTTTAGAGAAAGAGCAAAGGAGTGGGACTTATTGTATAGCTCTTTCAAAGAGCCAGAACAGATATGATGAGCCGATTGGTCGTCTCCTGTGCTGTATGATTCTATAATTGTTTAATCTACAAAAGCAAATTGTGGCTGTGATGTCTACTACAACCATGCCAACCCAATGTATATCACACTGGCCTATATGAATGTCACAAATTAAAACCATACAACTGTTTTAACATAACTTTTAAAAAGTCATTAATAGCCAAAATGTTTACTTTGTGGATACTAACATGTTTTAATACCAATAGAATACTTAGCATACTTAGAATACTTAATGAACTTAGAGTACTGTGCCATATTCCAAAAGGAAACAGAAGCACTGGAGAAAGTACAAAATAGATTTATAATGATGATACAGAATTGAAAGGGTACAACTATAAGGAACATTTTAACAAATTGGGGTTCTTCTCCAGAAAAGAGAAAACTGAGAGGTGACCTGATAGACGTTTTTAAAATTATGAAGGAATTCGATAAGGTAGACGTAAAGATGATGTTTCCACTTCTGGGGACGTCAAACACTAGGGGCCATGAATATAAGGCACTCGGTCCCCTCATCTCAGTCATTGATATAGATTGTAAATAGGTGAGGCCAAGCACTGATCCTTGTGGCACTTCACTAAGTACAACCCACCAACCTGAAAATGATCCATTTATTCCTACTCTCTGTTTCCTGTTCGTTAACCAATCCTCAATCCAACTACAACAACTTGTATTTATATAGCACCTTTAACGTAGTAAAACGTCCCAAGATGCTTCACAGGAGTGTTTTAAGACAAAACAAATAAATTTGACACCGAGCCACATAAGAAGAAATTACAGCTGATAACCAAAAGCTTGGCTAAAGAGGTAGGTTTTAAGGAGCGTCTTAAAGGAGGAAAGAGAGGCAGAGAGGTTTAGGGAGGGAGTTCCAGAGCTTGGGGCCTGGGCAGCTGAAGGCACAGCCACCAATGGCTGAGCAGTTATAATCAGGGATGTTCAAGAGGGCAGAATTTGAAGAGTGCAGGCAGACATTTCGGGGGGTTGTGAGGCTGAAGGTTACAGAGATAGGGAGGGGCAACGCCATGGAGGGATTTGTAAACAAGGATGAGAATTTTGAAATTGAGGTGTTGCTTATCCGGGAGCCAATGTAGGTCAGCAAGCACGGGAATGATGGGTGAGCGGGACTTGGTGCTAGATAGTACATGGGCTGCCGTGTTTTGGATGACCTGAAGTTTACGTAGGGTAGAATGTGGGAGGCCAGCCACGAGTGTGTTGGAGTAGTCAAGTCTAGAGGTAACAAAGGCACGGATGTTTCATGCTAATATATTACCCCCAATCCCATGAGCCCTTGGTGAGGAGCCTAGAATCTGTTGCTCCTGTTAATGCTGGTAAAAGCTCACAGCCTGAGATGCCCGTGTTATGATTCTGGATTCTCTGCAATATTTAAACACCTGAATGTCACTGCTCCTGGCAGTCAGATGGGACCCTGTCAGCAAGGGAGATGAACAGCACTATGAGAAATGCAGAGCAAATTGCTGGGCAACTGGACAATTCCATTCATTGAGAATGTGCAAGTTGTTGGTTCTGCATGTTTAACATCTAATGCAGTGGTTTGGCATAGTTCATTGATCATGATCTGGCAGCTCTGATAAGATTAATCTGCTGGAAAAATCAGGATCCTGAATGCAGTGCAAATGCAATTATTCTGCCTGCTGGCATCACTAATTTTTAATGTTGTATTTTCAGAAACTTTAGAAAGGATTACATTTGTACTTTTATTTTATTATATAAGGCTAATCAGAAGGATTATTTGTGGTTAATGCAAGGATGCCTGATGTCATAAGACCATAAAATTGTACCAAATTAATCAAAATAATGAAAATACTAAACATTACTCCTCCATTTTCATGATGCTGATGTGCTTTAGAAAGCTGTCCTAACATCCAACTACAGTTTGAACACCTCTAATGTTTTTGTGTTTACTGCAATGGCTGGCAAATTATTCCAAACATTTATCACCCTCGAACCATCAAGTTCTTCCTTATATCAATTTTAAATTTACTTTCTACTATTAATTTAATTTAATGTCCTACTTCCTTGACTTTCCTTGAAGTTTTATTTTATCTAAAGAAAAAAAGAACTTGCACTTATATAGCACCTTTCACGAGTACAGGATGTCCCAAAGCACTTTTTGAAGTTTAGTCATTGTTGTTATGTAGTTAAATATGGTAGCCAATTTGCACACAGCAGAGTCGCACATTCAGCAATGTGATAAATTACATGATAATCTGTTTTGCTAGTGTTGGCTGGAGGATGGGGAATGGGGGATTAATGTTGGGCAAGACACTGGGAGAACTCCCCTGTTCTTCTTCAAGTAGTGGGATCTTTGACATTCACATGAGGAGAATGGGGTCTTGGTTTAACATTTCATCTGAAAGAACGAACCTCCACCAATGCAGCTCTCACTCAATATTGCACTGCTGCTGAGGGTAGAGATTGTAATGGGGAGAGGTGGCTTGTAGGGTTGGGGGTGATCACAATGGGTCAGAGTCTGATCGAGGGCCGAGATGAGGGGTTGGGGGGGGGGGGGGTCACTGCTCGCGGGGGGGGGGTCGGTGTTATCATGGGGGGGCCGGATTACGGGAGGGGGGAGGTTTCGATCTTGGGCCTGATCGCAAGGAGGGAAGCAGGTTAGCTTGGGGGGGCTGGGGGGAAACACTCCTGCTCTTGCTGGCCCATAAGCAGTACTGGAAAGATACTTATATCATCCACACAGCGGTCTTCACTTCCCTTCAGCTGCTGGGTTTCGCCAAGGCCCAGGAAACCTGGCCAGCCAGTTAAAGCTGAAATGGAATAAAATATGAGGCACACAGCCTCAGTAAAATATTTAAATGAGAGACCTACCTCCTGGGAGTGGGTTGGTCGCCCGCCCCTGTCCTGACGCCATTAAAACTGGAAACGGGCGGGTTTTAGGTGGATTGGGTTCGGGTTTGAGATTCAAAACATTCCACCCGACCCATACATTTTGGGGGGTTAAAGTTCCTCTTATTAACTCTGTTTCTCTCTCCGCAGATGCTCCCTGACCTGCTGAGTGTTTCCCAGCATTTTCTGTTTTTATTTCAGATTTCCAGCATCCGCAGTATTTTGCTTTTGTTCATGCTTAATCCTCTACTTTCTAAATTGTAGAGCTTGAATCTTCCTATTAGTTCACCCTTTTTTCCTGGCAAAGTTAAGACTGTTCTATTACTAGTGTCTTTCTGATGGCATTGCTTATGGACAAGGGAGAACTGGAAGGTGGTTACAAATTTCTGGTTCCAGATCAGAAAATATCCGCCTTTCTTTTTCTTTTTTGATACTTTTGACATTTTGCAGTGTTACATCTCACTTATGGCGGACACGTTCAAAACTTTTATAAAGATAGAGAGCAGCTGATGGGAGGTGCATAGATCTACCTCAGATTATCACACTGCTCTTTGTGTGACCTTGCTGTCCTCAAATTAGTTGCATGTTTACTACAATCCACCAGGGGCTACATTTCAAAAAGTACTTCATTGGTAGTAAAACACTTTGGGATGTGCTGAGGTCATGAAAGGTGCTATATAAATGTAAGTCTTTCTTTCTGTCTTTCTTTCTTTCCGAAGTATTGAAAATATTAAATGGTTCTGAAGATTAAATAACAGTATAAGTGAAAGAATACAGTAACATAAGCAATTGAGTATGATATTGTTTTTGTGCTTACTCAGCAGAGTTAAATCTTTCCTCACCAAATTCTTTTCAATATAAATAATTCAATATAATTAAAACAAGATAGCCTCTCATGCCCCCGTAGAAATATTATAGATCAAATCTGGAGTGGCAACCTAGTCATGTGGAAACACAGCAGTGCAGAGATGTTGCAGCTGTATGTTTCCACATCACTGCAGCACAGATCCATCTCCCTGATGTGTGAAATAGTCGAGAGTGACAGCTTGACCTGGGAGCACTTCCAGAACTGAATTAAAGGTTTGTTATACTAAAACCATTAAGTTATTTTAATGTATTATCACATGGTTTGTCTCGTGGTTTAGTATGAGCATGCTCACTTTGATCTGGCCTATTAAAACAAGCACATGTGTCTCTGTCCTTCACTTGTTCTACCCAAGTACATTATATTTATGAGGATGGGATCCTAAAGCCATTTTTAGGGAAGGACACAGTGTTCAACCTTCGAGCGGACAAGTTTAAGGTGAAATTGTGACACCTAAACTGAATTTTTGCGATGTTTTACTGTTAATGCTCGTGCAGAATCATCTGTGCTTCGCCTTCGTGTGTATGTATACACAGCAACAGCGGCGTTGATTCTCATAATACACAGTTAGTGTGCTAAGTCACTGTTCAATGGGATTGGGATAAGCATGGCCATACCTACAAGATTCATTGGAAGCTTTGGCATGTATGACCGAGCTCGAGAACCATTCAGTTCTTACATTGAGCGGATGGAGATGTTTTTTAGGGCCAATAATAATCATGAGACTGACGGTGCAGATGAGAATGTTCAAGCTCAAAATGAAGTCATTTGCAAATGAAAGAAAGCAATTTTTTTAATGGAGATCGGGCCAGATGTCTACGGAACATTGACAAACCTACTCGTGCCAGGGAAAGCGAAGGATGCATTGTTTGAAGACATTGTCGAGAAACCCGAGGATCAATTTCACCCAAAGTCGTTAGAAATAGCAGAGAGCTATAAGTTTGGTATCAGAAAGCAAAAACAAAGTGAAACCATCGGTGAGCACATTGTAGCTCTTAAGAACCTGTTTTTACATTGTAACTTTGGCACATTTTTGGATTGTGCGTTGTGAGATAAGTTTGTGTGTGGACTGGTGGATGAGTGCACACAGTCCAAGTTACTGAACATTCCGAACCGAACATTTGACATAGCATGCAAAATTGTCCTGTCTATGGAAATGGCATCTAAGAATGCTAGGGAGCTCCGTCCAACTCAAGTGACTAGTGCAGCTTAGGTCTACAGTCACAAAGCCATTGCCAAACTTAAAGCTGTGAAATCGAGTCAAAGGCATGTCGGTGAGGGCATTTCAGTGAGCTGTTATTGTTGCAAGGGAAATCACTCACCACAGTCCTGCCAATACAGAAAAACAAAGCGTTTTTATTGCCACAGGCAAGGCCATATTTCAACAGCTTGAAGAGCTAGATCTCAAGTAGGAAGTAAGAACCATTCTAGTGGCAATGCAAAGCAGGGACAACAAAAGGGAGGAGTTTACAATATTGAAGTGTACACACCTGATGTTGAAGATCTAGGCATCTACAGTATCTATGCCACTAGCTGCAACACTAGCAGTCATGATAAAGACTTCCGTACAAAATTTTTGATCAATGAACAATATATTGATATGTGTATTGACACGGCGACGGACTGCTCTGTCATGAGTAAGGACACATATGAGAGTAAGTTTAATCAGATACCACTTACAAAGAGTTCCGTAGAGTTAAAAATATGCTCCAGAGAAATCCTGGAGACATGTGGACAAATGGAATGAAGAGTTCAACACAATGGCCAGTCAGTAAAGCTGCCTATTATTGTAGCGAGCTACATCAATAGGCCAACTCTCATGGGCAAAGACTGGTTGTGAAAGTTAAAACTAGACTGGAGAAACGTCTTCAGTGTAGATGCTTCAAAGAAGCAATTCCTCACAATGCTGAACAAGTACGAAAGCATGTTCACAGACAGTTATGAGGGCTACACTGGGTATAAGAATACCCTAAATTGGTCTGGGTTTTTAATCCGTTTTTTGCCTCTCCCATGAGATCACATGGCTTCGGTTGGGGTGGAGTGCAGAATGTTTCAGTATAAGGGGTGTCGCAGTTGTGTGAGGCAGACTGGTTGGGCTGGGTGCTCTTTGCCTTTCCGTCATTGTTCATAGGTTTATATGTAACCTTTAGGGCTGCTGACCAAGGGCCATGTGGCTCTTTGTCGGCCGGCGTGGACACAATGGGCTGAAATGGCCTCCACCTGCGCTGTAAATTTCTATGTTTCTAAGAACATATGAAATAGGAGCAGGAGTAGGCATTGCGGCCCCTCGAGCCTGCTTCGCCATTCAATACAATCATGGCTGACCTGATCATGGACTCAGCTCCACTTCCCCGCCCGCTCCCCGTAACCCCTTATCTCCTTATCATTTAAGAAACTGTCTATTTCTGTCTTAAATTTATTCAATGTCCCAGCTTCCACAGCTCTCCGAGGCAACGAATTCCACAGATTTACAACCCTCTGAGAGAAGAAATTTCTCCTCATCTCCGTTTTAAATGGATGGCCCCTTATTCTAAGACCGTGTCCTCTAATTCTAGTCTCCCCCATCAGTGGAAACATCCTCTCTGCATCCAACTTGTCAAGCTGTAGAATTTACCAATATCTCGCAAAGATTCCAGGTACCTTTCCCCTACAGAGGAGAAGAATCCCTTTCTGGGCTTTTAAAATGAGTTTAAAGGGGCAGACGAAGCCTGCGGGGGATAAAAGGGGATGCATTCATGGAGACCCCCCCCCCCCAGTGTTTGGACTCATAAGAAAGGGAATTCAAAATGGACCTAAATTACAGAAGCTTGAGATCCCCTAAACATCTATGGGAAGGAGCATATCAATTTTAAGATTCTACAACATTTTGGCTGCGAAAAAGAGTTACCAAATACAGGAGGTGGAGCCAACGTCTGAAGCAAATTCGTGTATTAAGGATCCCAGGCTGTCTGGGGGAACTAGTCACCCCTAAGAGATAATCAAATGACCCAATCAAGCACAATGGAAATCATGGTCAGAAAAACTGGACAATCCTAAAACAATGCAAAACCAGTGATAGCACATTCTCACACCCTAATCGAGTTACTGCTGACAAAGGAGATATTTGAAAATCAATGGGCAGAACAGTTTAAACTGAGCCCAAGAGATTTGATGGGAGATAACGGAGCATTTTTTTGGGATATATCTATCCCCCAGTTTTACAAGAAAAACTAGCAGAACACAGAAGTAGCAGGACACAGATGGGAACACAGAGACAGACACAAGCAGCTGGAGTGAAGAAATGGAATCGTGAAGGAACCTACAAGAAATCGTCAAGGACCGACTGAGCACGAGGCCCACGCAATGGAAGGTTGTCAGCAACCAAATTGACAAACCCGGGCTACCACAACCAGCGAAATGACTACCCAAAACCAACTCAGCAAAACCGAAGAATCAACATTTATTTCCACTCTACAATCTACTTCTGAACGGCCAACGGGTGAGAAATTACCTAAAAGGACTAACTAAAACCAAAGAAAGTGGATACTTATCCCATACATCCGAAACGCAACTTAGCGCATCAACGGATGCACCCCAACCGAAGACGACGCAGTCCGAAGTCCTCTCCTCCATCCGGGGTATGGCTAGCCTAGAAGGCCAAGTGCAGCGAACCCCGAAACCGTGATTCACCGGCAACTGTCTAAAGGGATTGGTGAGCATAGCCCCTGAACCCTCAGAGCTATAACTTAGTTAGTTCGGGGAATTGGGAGGGGGGAGGATGGGATAACTTGTGTAAATGTATCTGCATTCTCTTCTTTACCCCATTCAGAGTTTAAGCTGTATTCTTTTCCCCGCAGGCTGTAATTTGACATTTTATTCAATGTGTTGTACCCTTCAGTGTGTATTGGTCTGTGTGTGTGTTATTAATGGTATGCCTTTTACTTCTTTTTAAACACAATAAAGCCATACCTGCTTCCTACCTTAAAACCGATTGTCTGTCCAAGCCTGTCACAGTCCCTTTATAATTCCAGTGTCTAGAACCAAGGGTGTGGGAGCGATTCGGAACCACTCATATAAGGTCAGAAGGGAAAGCTGACCCCCTGAAAACCACCCCTTACAAAGCCCCTTCATAATCTTATATGTTTTGATAAGATCACCTCTCATTCTTCTGAATTCCAATGAGTAGAGGCCCAACCTACTCAACCTTTCCTCATAAGTCCACCCCCTCATCTCCGGAAACAACCAAGTGAACCTTTTCTGAACTGCCTCCAAAGCAAGTATATCCTTTCGTAAATATGGAAACCAAAACTGCACGCAGTATTCCAGGTGTGGCATCACCTATACCCTCAATAGCTGCAGCAAGACTTCCCTGCTTTTATACTCCATTCCCTTTGCAATAAAGGCTAAGATTCCATTGGCCTACCTGATTACTTGCTGTACCTGCATACTATCCTTTTGTGTTTCGTGCACAAGTACCCCCAGGTCCCGCTGTCCTGCAGCACTTTGCAATCTTTCTCCATTTAAATAATAACTTGCTCTTTGATTTTTTTTTCTGCCAAAGTACATGACCTCACACTTTCCAACATTATACTCCATGATGCGCATATCCGCATCAAGTCAAATGCGAAGCCTGTCTATTGTAAGGCAAGGCCAGTCCCGTACGCATTGAAAAGTCAGATGGAGGAAGAGCTAATGAAGCTCAAAGAACAGAGTGCTAGTAAAAACTGACAAAAGTGAATGGGATACTCTGATTGAGGTAGTACCCAAAGAGACAAAACTGTACGCTTGTGTGGGGAGTACAAAGTTACTATCAACCAAGCAATTGATGATGAGCAGTACCCATTTGAATTTCATTCCAAACACTATGGCAAGTGCCTCCTTTTTAATTTGCGCGCAGTTTCTTTTGCTCTTTGCAAGTGTTCGCAATGCGAATGTGATTGGTTTTTCTTGGCCATCATCCATTGCGCGGCTTATGACCACTCCCACATCGTAGCTGGAAGCATCACACACTAACTTAAGCTCACACTCTGTGTTGTAGTGCACAAGTAGAGCATCGCTAGAGAGACTTGTCTTACAAGTGTCATAAGCTTCCTGTTGCACTTTTGTCCACTTCCACTGGACATCCTTCTTGAGGAGCTCATGCAATGGAGCTAACATGGTTGCTAACTCAGGTAAGAAACATGCGTAGTACAAGACCGTACATAGTTGGCTATTTACTGAGGCTTACAAGATTTGTATGCAGCACTCTTTGGATTAAAGGTTTTATCCAAGCTTGACCTGTCATTTGCTTATGCTCAGCTTAATGTTGACAAAGAAAGTGAACAATATTTTACCATCAGCACACGCAAGGGACTGTACTCATATACCAAGCTGCTGTACGATGTAAAGTCCTCCCCCAAAATCCTCCAGGCTATGATGGATAAGATTTTGCAAGGAGTTCCAAATTGCTTATGCAATCAAGACGATATGCTGATCGCAACAAGCAGCGAGGAAGAAAATCTAGAAATGTTTGATACTGTGCTTCAAAGGTTGAATGCCCATAATGTCAAATTGAAAAAGAGCAGATGTGCCTTTGTGCAGCCCGAGGTTGTGTACCTTGGTCTGAAAGTTGATGCAAATAGCTTGCAACCAGTGAAGGAAAAGGATGATGCTGTCATCAATGCTCCAAAGCCACAGAACGTGTCTAAGTTAAGATCTTTCCTTGGAATGGTCCAGTACCTCGCACGTTTCTTACCTGAGTTAGCAACCATGTTAGCTCCATTGCACGAACTCCTCAAGAAGGATGTCCAGTGGAAGTGGACGAAAGCGCAACAGGAAGCTTATGACACTTGTAAGACAAGTCTCTCTAGCGATGCTCTACTTGTGCAATACAACACAGAGTGTGAGCTTAAGTTAGTGTGTGATGCTTCCAGCTATGGTGTGGGAGTGGTCACAAGCCACATAATGGATGATGGCCAACAGAAACCAATTGCATTCGCATTGCGAATCCTCGCAAAGAGTAAAAGAAACTGCGCGCAAATTAAAAAGGAGGCACTCGTCATAGTGTTTGGAATCAAGAAAATCCAAATGGGTACTGCTCATCGTCAATTGCTTGGTTGATAACTTTGTACTCACCACACAAGCGTACAGTTTTGTCTGCTTTGGGTACTATCAAAATCGGGGTATCCCATTCACTTTTGTCAGTTTTTACTCTGTTCTCTGAGCTTCGTTAGCTCTTCCTCCACTTGACTTTTCAAAGCATAGGGGACTGGCCTTGCCTTACAATAGACAGGCTTCGCATTGGACTTGATGCGGATATCAACGTCACACCCAGTGATGCCCTCATAACTGTCTGTGAACATGCTTTCGTATTTGTTCAGCATTGTGAGGAATCACTTCTTTGATGCATCTACGCTGAAGACGGTTTTCCAGTCTAGTTTTAACTTTCTCAACCAGTCATTGTCCAAGAGAGTTGGCCTGTTGTTGTAGCTCGCTACAATAATAGGCAGCTTTACTGACTGGCCATTGTGTTGAACTCTACATTCCATTTGTTCACATGTCTCTAGGATTCCTCTGGAGATCAGGAAGGCTGCACAAACCAGTTATTAAACTGGATTTGTAATTCATTTAAAAGAAATTCCAATTCTGATCGGCAGAAAGTTTATCCTGATAACCGATCACAAACTGCTCCTCGAAATTTTGGGCCTCAAATCTGCCATCTCTGTAATGGCCGCATCAAGAATGCAACATTGGGCAGTGTTGTTGTCACAATATGACTACACGATTGAATATCGCACTTCAAAGCAAAATGCAATAGCAGATGCCTTGTCTACGTTGCCACAAGTGTGTTGGGAGTGAAGGTGCGATTTTCACGCTCGGAGCAGTTGACAAAAACTTTCCCGTGAATGCAATTGAGATTGCAGATGAGACTCAAAAGGACTACATACTGACTGGAGTGTATGAAAACACCTTGAATGGATGGACCGATCAGTGTATGGACACAGAACTGAAACCATTTCATAACCGTCATACTGAATTACCTTATGAGCAAAGTTGCATCAAGTGGGGAAACAGAGTGGTGGTACCTACGTTTTGAGATAGAATTCTGGCCGAACTTCATATTGAACATCCAGAGATCATCAGTATGGAATCAATTGCAAGAAGCTTTGTCTACTGGCCTGGATTGGACAGTGATCTTGAACCACTTGATCATGAACACATACATGAGTTTGACTCAGTTCAGACTTCAGTAACTGAAGTACCAGGTTCAAACAAATCTTAAGTTCAGAACCAAAACAAAACATCCCAAAAATTGGCTCAACACCAAAACCTTCTGTAAGGAGATCAGGAAGACTGCACAAACCTGTTATTTTGTAGTTCATTTAAAAGAAAAAAAGCCAGGTGTTTTTCTTGTGAGGTAATGCTGGGAAAGGTGGGACCATAGTTGTATTGAGAGGGAATACATAAATGTTTTAAGGAGAAAGCAGTGTAATGATAGAATCATAGAAAATTATGACACAGAAGGAGGCCATTCGGCCCATCTTGTCCGTGTCGGTCGAAAAAGAGCTACCCAGCCCTAATCCGACCTTCCAGCACACGGCAGCAGCTCACGGCTCTTTAAGTGCACATCCAAGTACTTTTCAAATGTGATGAGGGTTTCTGCCTCTACCACCCTTTCAGACAGTGAGTTCCAGACCCCCCATCTCACTCTGGGTGAATTTTTTTCCCCTTATCTCACCTCTAATCCTTCTACCAACTACTTTAAATCTATGTCCCCTGGCTATTAATCCCTCTGCTAAGGGAACCAGGTCCTTCCTATCGACTCTATCTAGGCCCCTCATAATTTTATACAACTCAATGAAATCTCCCCTCAGCCTCCTTGTTCCAAGGAAAACAACCCCAGCCTATTCAATTTTTCCTCATAGCTAAAAATTTTCCAGACCTGGCAACATCCTCGTAAATCTCCTGTGCACCCTCTCTAGTGCAATCACATGTTTTCTGTAATGTGGTGATCAGAACTGTACACAGTACTCAAGCTGTGGCCTAACTAGTGTTGTATACAATTCAAGAATAACTTCCCTGCTCTTATATTCTATGTCTGTATTATCACATGGTTTAATATGAGGATGCTCAGTTCGCTCTGGCCTAATAAAGCAAGCACATGGACGAGCAACTCATGGTGTCTCTGATCTTCATTTGTTCTACCTAAGTATATTAAAATTATAAAAAGAAACATAATTATAAAGCCTTCAGCTAATATTTGAAATGTAAAAGTAACACCAGTGCACTCGCGCTCATTTCAAATTGCTCTTTCATATGCTTGTGCTGTTTATGTATCATTGTTACTTTCTCTTGTAATCGATGAAATCGCTCACCTTTACTGTTATTTATTGTTGGCAGTTTATTTGCTTAATTTTTTTCTGTCTATTTTCACTCTTTTTCAGATTTTGTTGTCTTTAAGAATTGTGCTTCTATATCATTCTAGGACCAAAACTGATGAGAGAATTATAGCCAATGACCAAATATAATAAACAACAAAGCAGCGAGTAACTAATTGCCGACCATAATAAACAATAAAGCAGTGAGCAACTCAGTGCCAAATAACCAAATAGCAAGGCCCCTTGCCACTACTTTCTCTAATTTTGCTTGTTGGTTGTCCCATCAGTGAGGAGCTTGTTCCCTCACAAATAGCCAGGGGGAGGAAAACCAGTGGTAGTTCCTACCTCTCAGGTGTAGTCATCAATCAATCATAGGCAGTCCCTCAAAATCGAGGAAGACTTGTTTCCACTCTAAAAGTGAGTTCTCAGGTGACTGTACAGTCCAATACAGGAATTACAGTCTCTGTCACAGGTGGGACAGACCGTGGTTGAAGGAAAGGGTGGGTTGGGCGTCTGGTTTGCCGCACGCTCCTTCCGCTGTCTGCGTTTTGGTTTCTGCATGCTCTTGGCGACGAGACTCAAAGTGCTCAACGCCCTCCTGGATGCTCTTCCTCCACTTAAGGCAGTCTTCAGCCAGGGATTCTCAGGTGCCAGTGGGGATGTTGTACTTTATCACCACAGTGGGTGTCCAAAGGGGAAACTCTACAATACAAGTCCCCTTGAATCATTCAAACATCCATTTCCACATTCCCTGATTAATTTGCCGGCCTCTCTAAAGTGAGAAAAAGTAAAATATTAAGAAAACTGAATCATCAAAATAATTTCTACATCTATTCATGGAGGTATATTGTAGCAATCGATTGGAATTTCTGCTAAGGTTCTCCCAATTTCCTGCCACAACTGTGGTGATAGATCAATGGAAATCCTGGGGAAACGCGTAAATGGCCAACTTCTCCCAAAATTGGGAGATCCCCATGTGGAAATTGTACCTCATTGTGGTTACTTTAAGGTGCACTGCATTTAAAGTAGAGGAAAATACAAAACAAATTGGAGCAAAGACTGGAACATTAAGTAAGTCCTTGACACTTGCTTTGATATTATAGACATTTTTCATCTTTGATTTTCTTTCATGGTAACTTGACAGGGAGTAAACCTTTCGGCTATTCTGTTGAGACATGTGCTTATCATTTGCCAAGTTACTCTGTTGTAACAAATGCCAAAAGGATAGCTTTTTGTACCATGTATTCTTGAATCCATTCCCTTGAAGTGTAAGAAGGGGATAAAATAGATATTTCCCATTGGCAAATGTGAATATTTACCAAAGTTTCTTTTATTTCTCTTTTATAAACAGGTAAAAAAAACTATTTTGAACACATAACTGTTAGAAATAGCCAAGTTTAAGGCTATCTCTGGTCACTTTAATAATCAGGAATGACTGTAAAACCAGTCTGGTGGATATATTGTGTTTAATCAGAGTTTAAGACGGAATATAACACATTAGCTATATAGCAAAAACATACAACCATAACAGGTAGTTGATACTGATTCCGATCGGACAATTGGCTGGCGCACGTGAGCAGTTCTCTGGCTTGTAGTCTCTTTCTCTCATCTAGAGCTTCCTTCGGTAAAGCATGGAATCACTCTCGAAAAGTGTTCAACCAGATAAACTTCCATTTCGTCTTTCCCTCACACCGTCTATATGATCAACCTTGAGAAGGCTACTTTTATTCTACTTTTAGGGGTGGGCCTGACCCTGGATACAAGACCTTTTGACCTACCTAAAAACTTACTATCCAATAAGCCTGCTACTTCTTTGTCTCAATTCTTGTTTTAAGAACCCACCTTAAAGATGTGTTACGATTTTGGCCAATGTCACTTTGTTTACACTAACTCAGGGTTTCTTCCTTTGGAAATCTTTCTCATCTCCTTTGATCCCCTGAAGCCAAACCAGAAAACTACTTGCCCCAGAACCGTTATCTCTTTTATGACGTATCAACATGTTTATGTTATCCCTATGAACTTCCTTCGATTCTAAGCCTTTTCTATACAAGATATATAAACAAACTGAAGCTTTAACTTGAAAACCACAGATAATGGTTGTCATAGTGCAAAATACTCTAACATCTCAGCAGGGTACCAAGACATTAGCATTTCTGAGCATCTACTACCAGCCTAGGAAACATCTCGTCTCCAAATTTACTTTTTTAGGCATCCCTGATTTCTAAATAATATATAGCAAACGATAAGCACATATTGTGCAGATTCAAGCAGTTGTCTTGTTTTGTCTCGATTCAGTCGGTATATGCAGTCTAGCTACATTCCACCAACTTTGTAAGGTGTGATTATTGGGTGAGCGCAACCGTGAAGTTACTAAATCAAATTCTTCAGTTTATGTTTAAATGTGGCTAGTGAGCTTGCAGTTATTATTTCATTATCTAACTAGTTTCAGTCGACAATTATTTGTGGGACAAAGCTGAACCTGTGTATGTCTTTCTTGACCAATCATCTTGTTACATTGGACCAGAATTTCCTGGACTGCTGTTACGCAGAAATGACATCAAAATTTACACCAGATTCGGAAACAGACATGGTGACAAGAATTTTTGCGGAAACTTCCTGCGGAGCTCATTAGCTTATGCTGGAATGTAAAAACCGGAAAAGCAAATCAGGAAAATTCATCAGGAACCTGGGCCCCACCCCACCACCGGCACTTGCATGTGCCAGATGGAGAAGGGGTGACCAGTGGTAGGGCCCATGAGGGTGGGAAGAGGCCATAGGTCTCACAGCCTCATCTTCCTGCCATTTTTGCCATGATCCTACCACACTTCGGGAAACGATCGTGGAAGAAAATCCAGCCCAAGCCCATAACTGGACAAATAGTTAACAAGAATAATCATTAAAAAAATTAACAAATTATGAAGTATGGTGTAACTTGCAAGCATAATCAATACAGCAATGGTTTTATAACAAACAGTATGACCCTGAAATTATTTATTATTACTGGTGATTTTGGGGCATTATTTCAGCGTAATTACATTTTCAGTGATGGGTTCCGGGATGGGACCCATTTCTGTCGTGCATCTGCCCTGTAATGGCAGTGATGTTATTTGTGCTCAGGCCTGGGTTCTCTCTACCGTCTGTCTGACAATTCGTAAATCAAGGGGCCCAGCATTGGTACGCCAATATTGCACCAGGGAAAATTAGAATTTTCCATTTTCCCTTCCATTGCAAAGCTCCAAAACTGAAATGAGAGACAACAGCAATAATTAAACATTCCAATATAAATTTATATTACAATAACAAAGGCTTACACTATAAGGTATTAACTAATCACCCTTGTGCATTTCCTTATACCCCTCTTTGTTCTAACTAATCTAGTTCTCCGTAATGTGTCTCCTGTGGCTGCAGTACAGCTGGTGGAAGGCTGCTGTGTGTCAGGGCCAGAGACTATAGATGTCCTTACAGGATACCCTCGACCAGCTCTGGGCCTGGAAGGCCCGGCTGTAGACTGCACCACCTCAGGTTGGGTGGCGGCAGTCTGGGCTGGCCGGGTGACCGCCAGTGACAAGTGCAATGGCGGAGTGGCAGTGGTGGGCTCAGGAATGTTGTCATCCTGAGAGAGGACAGCAGGTTCCTGCTCCACTGACCCACTGCCACTCCCCCAGGGCAGCACCTCAGCATCCCCACCAGTCTGATAGAGAACAGTTTGGTGAGCTGCTGCGACATCGTGAGATCCCTGGTGGACTGTGGTGGACCCAGTGGTGGTGGCAGCAGTCAGAGCACGCGTAGCATCCAGCTGAGACTGCGAGAGAGCAGTCTAAGACTGGATGCCAGCAGTCATTGACTGCAAGACACCAGTCAGAACATGTGTGGCATCAAGCTTAGACTGCATGAGAGCAGTTTGAGCTTCCATGCCACCAACCATTGTCTGCATTACAGCACTGAGACATTGAGTTGCTTCAGCCTGTGTTGCAATGGAAGCTGCCTCGTCGCCCATGACATGCGTCATGAGGTCTGGATCTGCATGGTCTCTCTGGGAGTCCATCATCATCTGCAAACTGACAATGATGGCCTCCATGGTGTGCGCAGAGCTCTTTGCAATGCCGTAGGTGAACTCCTCCATGCTCCGTACCATTGACGAGAGGCTCTCGGGCACCCTTGTCATTACACCTATGATGTCAGAGTGTATGGCCATCACCCTTTGTGTGAATGCCTCCCCATCGAGGTCCTCATCTGAGCCTTGTGGAGGTGAATGCGCCCTCCGGGGAGGTGGCTCCCGAGGTTCCCTTTCCCCTTGGCCTTGCTGCAGTCTGCTAGGTCCCGGTGCATCACCCGGTGCAGACCCCTCTACTAAGCTAACCTCTAAAGAAGGCATTGTGCCAATCTCTGAGCTGGTGCCTGTGGGTGAGAGATGCAATGATGCAGTGCTTGGCTCCTCTTCATCATCTTCTTCTACCTCCAGGATCTGTTGGGAGGGGGGCTCAGGTGCAAGCTGCACAGCTTCTGGCTGGTTATCTGAAAGCATAAATGGCACAAGACTCGCATTAAGGTGAGGGCAGTGGGGCAGGAATGGAGCAAGGAATGCAGACAGTATGAGGAGCTAGAATGTGATAAAGCCTTCTGGTGTGGGGAAGGAGGGCGGGGTGGGCGGGTGGGGGCGCGGGGGAGTGAAGTGAGAGAAGGAGGGGGGATTAAAGATACTGTTTTGCCCCCCAGGGGGCTTGACATCTCCGCTGGCCACAGCGCCCAGCACCTGCAGGTCCTTGAGCTGCAGCACTCGCTCCTCAATGTTGCAGAGGTGTCGCAGGTCAGGTTTCATTCCTCCAGTCCTTTGCTGCTCCTGTCTGTTATTTGCCATCTTGGCCTGCAAAAGAATGGAACTGGTGTAAGTAAGAATCCAGCAATGTACCATAGAATATATGGCCTGCCATGGTTGAATAGCTGTGAATGTAGGCAAGACGTGAGATGAGGATGTGAGTGTGAGTATCTGCAGATGCGTGGCGGTTGAGTGGTGTGGAAGTGCTGGTTTGCACAGTGAGTGCAGACAGAGGTTGAGAGGCTGGTACGGAGGAGGTGTGGAAGCTTGCGCTCACTTTGACCACCCGATGTAGGTCGTTGAATTTCTTGCGGCACTGTGTCAGGCTTCTCTGCAACTCGGTGCTTGCCGAAACCTCTCGGGCCACCTATTGCCACACAGCACGGAACACCTACGATGATGGCTGCCTTCCCGAGGTAGGGAAGAGGGAGGCCCTCCTGGCTTCTAGTGCCCCCACCGATGCCTCCAAAGCCACAGCACTGAATCTGGTGGCCCTCTTCCTTGAAGGGGGATTTGCAGCAGCCATTTCACCTCCTTCCTGGACTCCACCAAATCAGTGAATGAATTGAGCAATGCTGCAAATGAACATCAGCAGGTCCAAATGATCACCCCTGTAAGAGTCAGATGCCCCCCCAAAAAAACACAATAAAACAAAAACCCCCCCCAAAAAAAAGGAAAAAAGGGCCTTGAAAAATGCTTGGAGTGTCCCCCAGATTGGAGGGCACTTGACTTAACTGTTTTATTTTTATCCAACCAAAAGAGTTGTAAGAGTCAGATGGAGCTAGAGTTAAGGATTGAAGGCTGATTGATGAATGGAACTCAGCTGAAATTGGGTAAGTGGCTGTGAACTCTTTTGGGAGGAAACTAAAACATTAATCCTTAAATCGTGTCCCCCCGATCTGGGGGGCACACCAAACATTTACAAGGCCCTTTTTTGTGTGTTTTTTTGGGGGGGGTTTTGTGTTTATGTTTTTTTTAAAGTTTCTTTGGGCACTAAAATCATTTTTTTTTCTCCAAGTGCCCCCTATAAAAGGGGAGGGGGACACTAAAAGCACCGGCAATTAAAACAAATTAAACTTTAAAACATAAAATCAAATTAAAATTTGGTTGCCGGGCGTGATGATGCACTCCAGTCCCTCCGGTGCCCACCTCTCGAGTGGCTGTGAAACTCTTTTTTTTGGAGTTTATCTGCAAAACAAAAAAACATTAAACCGTGCCACCCGACCTGGGTGACACACCAGACATTTACAAGGCCCTTTTTTTTTCTCCTTTTTTTTTTTGTTTTTCTTTTTTTTTGGTTTTTTTTTTGGGCACTAAAATCACAATTTTTCCCCAGTGCCCCCTATAAAAGGGAAGGGGGACACTAAAAGCACCGGCAATTAAAACAAATTAAACTTTAAAACATAAAATCAAATTAAAATTTGGTTGCCGGGCGTGATGATGCACTCCAGTCCCTCCGGTGCCCACCTCTCGAGTGGCTGTGAAACTCTTTTGAGTTTACCTGCGAAAACATAAAACATGTATCCGTGCCACCCGACCTGGATGACACACACAAGACATTTACAAGGCCCTTTTTTGTTTTTTTTTGTTTTTTTTTTGTGGTTTTTTTTTTTGGGCACTAAAATCAAATTTTTCCTTTTTTCCAGTGCCCCCTATAAAAGGAGAGGGGGACACTAAAAGCACCGGCAATTAAAACAAATTAAACTTAAAAAACGTAAAATCAAATTAAAATTTGGTTGCCGGGCGTGATGATGCACTCCAGTCCCTCCGGTGCCCACCTCTCGAGTGGCTGTGAATAGCCCCACTGCAAAGCCCAGCTGAGGCCATTAGCACTTAAGTTACTGTCCCCTCCCTCCGGGGCTAAAACGCCCAATTTGCCACCATTTGGCAACGCATCTCACCTGCCGCTAAATTTTCTCTGAGCAAAAAATTACTGCACCGAATGAGACGCTGGCCAATTTCTCCCATCTTGCTAGAGCTGGATTTGCCTCTGACAACCTGAGGGACTATAAGATTTTGAACGATAAGGGAGTCAAGGGTTATGGGGAACGTGCAGTGAAGCGGAGCTGAGGCCAAGATCAGATCAGCCATGATCTTATTGAATGGTGGAGTAGGCTCGATGGCCAAATGGCCTACTCCTGCTCTTATTTCTGAGTAAGAAATAGTCGATTCTCAAAAGACAATCTCTTATTTGCACTTTTAATGCTGGAAGACAATAGAAGAAAATGAGGCAGCATATAACAACAATAATAATAAATTGCATTTATATAGCTCCTTAATGAAGTAAAATGTTCCAAGTTGCTTCACATGAGCATTATTAGACAAAATTTGACACTGAGCCACAAAAGTAGATATTCGGACAGCTGACCAAAGGCTTGGTCAAAGAAGTAGGTTTTAAGGAGCGTCTTAAAGGAGTAGAGAGTGAGGTACAGGGGCGGAGAGGTTTAGGGAGGGAATTCCAGAGTTTAGGGTCTTGGCAGCTGATAGCATGGCTGCAAAGGTTGAGTAATTAAAATCGTGGATGCACAAAAGGACAGAATTTCAGGAGCGCAGAGATCTTGGAGGGTTGTAGGGCTGGTGGGAGGATAAGCCACACCCTGAAGTTCCTCTGGAATGTGTAACTGGAACTGTCCAGCCCAAGTTCTGAGTGGATTTCCAATTTGTAATTTGATCCATTTTGACTTCAGAAGCCACAGAGGATAGATCTCCCCAAAAGCCACCAAGTTCCAGCTGAAGTCCATTATCCCAGCACAAGTATATCCCTTACCCAGCAGAAGACCCTTACCCCAGCACGTGTGCTGCCTCCCACAGCCAAAGTCCTTTACCCCAGCATAAGTGCATCCCTCCGTCAGCTGAAGAACCGCACCCCCCCCTCCCACAGGCTCTCTCCCCCCCCCA
This sequence comes from Pristiophorus japonicus, assembly GCF_044704955.1. Classification (NCBI taxonomy): domain Eukaryota; kingdom Metazoa; phylum Chordata; class Chondrichthyes; family Pristiophoridae; genus Pristiophorus; species Pristiophorus japonicus. The sequence goes on from NC_091978.1 coordinate 332,627,941, forward strand.
CCCCCCCCGCAGACTCTCTCCCCCCCCCACCCCCCCCCCCCGCAGACTCTCTCTATCCCCCAACTCGAAGCTCTCTCTCTCTGCCCCCCCCCCCGCCTGCCTATAGCTCTCCCCGGCACCCGGTCTCCCCGGCGCTATGGGAGGCTCAGGCTTGGCGCTGCAGGAGGCTCTGGGCTTGCTCGGGGCTCAGCACAGCGGGAGTCTCTGGGCCCGCTCGGAGCTCGGCGCTGCGGGAGGCTCAGCGAATGCGTTTGGTTGTTCAGTGGAGGCAACATGGTGTTGGACGCATGCGCAGAAAAGGGATAGTAGGAATTGCGCTGGAGGGGGTGGAGTCAGTGATATTTGTCCTAATTCAGGAGATGCATGCGCAGAAGGGAGACTTAGTACAAATAGTTACTCCGCTTATTTACGTCACTGGGGGCGGAACCTGCCGGGTGCGCTATTTCTGGCCATTTTACGAGTTTGGCGAAGTGTGATTTTTTAATAAAACGGCACACTGCACCCTTCTGAAAAACCTTCCCTACACTTAAGGAAATCAGTGCAGAGAAGAGAAAATCAGCAGAGAGAAGACACCATTGTTTCAGTGGAGCTGAAGACATGGCACCGGGGTGGGCGGGGTCCTATTGGCCCGGGATAGATGCGGGCCAGTGAGGGGGCCTTTCGGCCTGGGATTGAAGGGGGGCAGTGCCGGTGGTGGGGGGGGGGGGGGGGGGGGGGCGGGGTGAGGTATCGGCCCGGGATTGCAGCAGCACTGGCACTGTAGAGGTGAAAAAAAATCTATAAATACTAAAAAGGACTAAAGGAATTCCATTTTGTTTCATGTATTGAGATTTCAGTCTGTTGTCCCACATCTCACTTAGTGATCTATTTTTCAAAGGGGAAATGCTTTATTTGTGCCTCAGCCCTTCAGTGCGTCCCTCGTTACCCTGCCAACCTCAGTTTTTCGGCGCAGACCTTAAGCCCTACCCACAGAGCTTTGGGATATCTGCGCCGCTCCAAAATGAAAGGTTATGCCGGCAAAACTTGGAACTTTTTTTTTTGGCGCAGTCGGGCCACACAAAAATCGGACATACCTCTACAACTGCGCCAAAAAAACTCCATGTGGAATTTTGGGCCCATACATAGGTCCCATGGGGACACACTTATTCAGTGTGCCTTCCGCTATCCTTTCCTACCCCTCTGCCTCAACACCTCCCCCACCTACTGCTCCATCTCAATGGGTCTTAGTGCCTGCAGCAAGACCGCTTGGAGGCTGCTGCGCGTCTGAAAGAGACAGGACAGATGACCTAGCACGACGCCCTGGACCAGCTCAGGGCCTGGACGGCCCAGCTGCTGACAGCACCACCTGAGAATAGGCAGCAGCAGTCTTGGATAGCTGTGGTGCAGACCGCGGCAGGTGCAAAGGTGGAATGGCAGTGGTAGGAGCCGGAATGATGTCCTCCTGAGAGAGGACATCAGGTTCCACCTCGACTGACTGGCTGCTATTCTCCCGAGGCAGAGCCTCAGCATCTGGAGCAATCTGTTGGATCGCAGATTGCTGGCCTACTTCAGATCCGTTACCTCCCAGTTGGACTGATAGGGACCCAGACACGATGGCAGCAGTTAGTGCTTGTGTGGCATCAATTTGACTCTGCATCAGAGCACACAGCACATTGATGCCACCACACACTGCAGAATGCAGGTGTCGTGTGGCTCGGTGTGCCAGTCAATGGTTACTGCCACGTCAGCCATGGCCCACCCCATGGTCACTTGTGATGTCCATCACAAGTGTATCTACCAAGGATGGGCTCGATGAGCTTCTGAGATGCAAATGCAAACGTTGAGGCGGTTTCCACCACACTCAAAGCAAGTGCATCCACGCTCGGTGGGATCCTTGAAATGAACCCATTAGCTCACGATTCATCTGCATTGACACCCTGGACACAACCTCCAAGTCCAGGTGCTCATCGACTTACCCTCCGGAGAGCTGGCCTCTCCTCGCGCTGGGCATTGCTGCAGGCCACTGGGACCAGGAGCCTCAGTTTCATGCAACCCTGGGAAGACAGCAGCTTCCATCAAGGTGGTCTCCCCACTCGCTCCCAATGAGGACGCGTCGCACTGTGCCGGCACACTGCTCTCCACCTCCTCCTCCTCATCGTCCATGTTGTCTGAAGACATCTGCTGATAGGCAGGCTGCCGCTCTTCTGGCTCATCATCTGTAAGCACAAAGCAACAAAAGTGCGGTTATCAGCGGGGAAGGGGGAAGGAAGGCAAGAAGTAGGGGGTCATCGTTATTTTGGTTGCAACATGTAAAGCATATGGCCGCAAGGCTAAGGGGACTCACACAAACTGCCTATCTCATTCACATACCATCATTGTCGAGCGAGGGGTCTGTCTCTCAGTCTTCCACCGCCATGACTGCAGTGCCCATGAGGACGGTCACTCACTTCTCCACCTCGGTGATATTTTGGAGGTAGGGCTCAGCTCCGCCCTTACAATGCAGCTCGCGCATATTGTGCGTGAGTTTGACCTACAATGACAAAAACAAAAAGTTATTAGTGACATGTGTGTGCTGTAGGGTACTCACGAGTGATATGAGGACGTGTACATATCTGCATTTCATCCAGCATGGCATCACACAGTGGATGTGTGAACGGTGGGTCTGGGGCATAAACAACTACCAGTAGATATGAACAGTTGAAAGGTACTGCTAGGTGTGCTCAGGCTGAGTAAGGAGCTAGAAGGTGAGAGACGCTTGGATGGGCAGGGCATGTCTGGTGAGGTGATAGGGAGGTCTCAGGCTAGCTTCAGCAAGGAGAAGAATGGCCTGGTAGACATAGAGAAGGGGTAGGCAGTGAAGTTCACATGGAGACATTGGAAGATGAATGGAAAGGGTACTCACCCTGACGACCCTAGTAAGGTCGTTGATTTTAGTGCAACATTGCATCGTTGTGGCCACCGTGTTCTGGGCTGGAGCAGCCTTGTCAAAACCTTAGGCTGTGTCCTTTGTCCCCCTCCAGGCTGAAGGACATTCCAGCGACTCTCTACTGCCTCCAGCAAGGCATCAAGGTGGGTGGGCAAGAAGCGGGGAGATAGCTGCCACCCTCCTTGCTCCTACATTTTTGTGCTCTGAAGACACTGTGGAGCTGGAGCTACTCATGTCCTAATTTACCTTACTGTGCCTTGAAGACGCGGATTTTTCCAGGATCTGAATCGGAATTCAGTGCATGCGCAATGGGTCCACAAAATTAATTGACCAAACTTTTGTTATCGCCCCCCCCCCGCAACGCCCCCCCCCCCCCCCCCCAAGTTCTGGTGTGCAACGGCCCTGTCAGCTCTTCGAGCGATTCTGATGAATTTCTGGGCGGGAGGCACAAACTTTTTCAAAGCACTATAAGTACCACTCCGCCTGGATTAATGCTGTAACAGAAGCGCGACCGAATTTCTCCCCCAATGACTTTGGTCTTCCCAATATTCAGTTGGAGGAAATTTCTGCTCATGCAGTTCTGAATGTCGGACAAGCAACATGACAAATCCGAGGCAATGGAGGGGTTGAGAGAGCTGATGATGAGGTAGAGCTGGATGTCGTCAGTGAACATGTGGATCCGGATTTCGGATGATGTTGCCGAGGGGAGATAGGAGGGGGCCAAGGATTGATCCTCGGGGAACTTCAAAAGTGACGGCAGCGGGAAGAGAAGCCATTGCAGTTGATTCTCTGGCTATGTCTGGATAGATAGGAATGGAACCAGGTGAGGGCAGTCCCAGCCAGTTGGATGATGGAGGAGAGACGTTGGAGAAGGATGATCTTCTCAACCATGTCAAAAGCTGCAGACAGGTCGAGAACGAAGAGGAGGGATAGTTTACCAATGTCAGGAGGATGTGCATTTCGGGATATTAACTCTTGCCAAAGAATTTACAGGCCATGCAGATCTTATGAAGATCTCGGTGAGGAGCTCTGCATGAAAAGAGTGTGTTTCACCAAAGAGGCAATAGGGAGCTATGCCAAATCCTGCATGAAAAGTAGCCACGAGTGAATCTGTAATATCACCCAGGGTCCTATCTGGGTATGCATTCATCGAGTCACTGACACACTTTTTAGGAGCGCTGGATAATTCATCTTGTTTGACATGATAGCAAGGTAACAGCATCATAGGGCCAGTTAGTTTGCTCATGTTGCTGTGTTCCCTAAAGTGTAGGGTACAATAAATGACATGCAAGCTCCTACTGTTAACCCCCTCAACTTTCGTAACAATAAAGGGTACCACTCACTGAATGTCTGGATTCTGTGTGGCCAGATACAAATGCTCCTTCACGACAATGCCCCATTTGCTGGAAGTTGCCATGATATAGTCATCCTGAGGAACTATGCCCTCCTTCCAGGAAGATAGTCAAGTGAACAGATGGTTTGTGGGTGACATGGTGTACTCCTTGCTGCCATAGTAATGGTCCCTTTAAGAGTTGCAAAAAGAGCAGCAGAAGAAACTACAACAAGGTAGAAGCCTCGACCAGAGTTTTCATTGTTAACAGCGCACTTTCATTGCCTTGATAGATGAGGAAGGACTCATATTATGCTCGGAAGAATGTGCCCCACATAATTGTAGCCTGCTGTGCCTTGCATAACTTTGCCATCCATAAAGGACTGGACATGGAGATTCCTAGGGAGGTGGTAATAACTGCTTTGCAAGCAAACAAACATTGGGTAGAGCAACAGGAGGTCTGCAGTTAAAGGAATTCTCAGTGATGCCTGCAAGGGGCAGCAGAACTCAACTTATTAATGAAGTGTTTTTGTCTGATTAACATTGGGTACAGCAGCATAGTGGTTATGTTACTGGACTAGTAACTCAGAGGCCTGGATGATTGAAGCTGGAGGTATGAGTTCAAATCCCACCATAGCAGCTGGGGAATTTGAATTCAGTTAATTAAATAAGTCTGGAATAAAAAGCTGGTATCACTAATGGTGACCATGAAACTAATAGATTGTTGTAAAAAAATATCTTGTTCACTAATGTCCTTCAGGGAAGGAATCTGCCATCCTTACCCGGTCTAGCCTATATGTGACTCCAGACCCACAGCACTGTGGTTGACTTTTAACTGCCCTCTGAAAAGACCGAGCAAGTCACTCAGTTGTATAAGATGGCTAGCCACCATCTTCTTGAGGGCAATTAGGGATGGGCAATAATTGCTGGCCTTGCCAGAGATGCTCACATCCCATGAATGAATAAAAAAAAGTTCAGCATGAAGTCAGTGCACATTCTCCTTTATTACCAGCAACTGTAAGCATGCCATCTTTCTCCTTTTCTACTGCTTTTCCTAGGTGATAACCTATGGGCAAGAATCAGGAGATGTGATTGATTGTTCCTGTGGTAAGAAAGGCTATTGGGATTACAGTAGCTTGGACCTGGGAAGGATCCATTGCTGGCTGCATCTCTGCAGCTTGTGCCTGGGAAGTGTGGTGTCACCTCTTACTTGTGTGGTGCTCCAAGGGGGGTGGCCAGTGTAATGTATTTGCTTCATGGGTTCCTTGCTTAAGAATTCAGAGCAACACATTGCTATTAAGAACTAGTTGGTTTATTAGCAAAGGTTTAACAAAAATGCTACACATTAACAGTTCCTCAACCAGGCTCACAACATGGATCTCTTAAACCCAACTGTCTGGGGTTTTATTGAGTCTTGTGAACATCACGTGACTGGCCAAGCTACTCACAACTCAACAGCTCTACAACTATTTTAAACATAACTTTAAATCAAGTGCCTCCTTTTGCTAAGGGCACTAGAACCCAGCGAACATTTCACGAATTTGTGTGTCATCCTTGCGCAGGAGCCATCAAGCAAATCTACTCTGTAGCGTTCATTGGTTCATGTGCTGCAGCCAGTGGAGCACATCAACAGCTCTACAAACCTGTGAGCATACTCATAGGTGCATATATTACACTGCTTCGCCTTTTTTTAGAAGCAAGGTAGTTATACAATATTTAAAAAAATTACTTATCATGATTACAATTTTATAAATTTAACTGCTGAGCCTGAGTATCTTGTAAGGTTTTAGCTTTCTCCAGCTCCGATCTCCATTTCTTTGCAGTTGGCTGGCTATGCCCATTTTCTATATTCTTATTTGACTCCGGATACCGTCTTGGGGAAATTTCTGTTTTCAGAGAGTGTAGCCCAGGTTTCCTGACCTCGATCTTCCTGTGTCCTCTTGAGTTTCCTTGGAAGCCTTACATCAGTCCTAGTGTTAGCTTTCTTCCTAAGATCTTGATATTCCCAGTTATTAATATCCTGTCTAGTTGGTTTGTGTTTCCTCGTTGATCTTCTCAACTGAACCCCAACTCCATCGACCCCCTCGGAAGATACAGAGGGCTAGAACCTCCACTTTTTTTGCATGCTTAACGTCCACTTAACGCCCATTTTACTGCTGAAATGATGTGTAACGCCCATATAGCGCCCATTTTGGCACAAAATGGAAACTGACGGGCATTTTTAAGAAACTTATCCGTGAGTGTTACTTTCCCTGTGTGCTTAACGCCGGGAAAAAATATTATCGCCTGCCCACATTTTGTGGGCGAAATCATCAGAATGGGCAAAATCAACGCCCATAATATCGCCCAGTGTTACTTTCCGCACGGAATTAACGCCGAGATTCAATAATACTTTTTTTTGTCGTAAAGAGCACATTTTGGCGAAACTAACGCCCAGGAGATCGGCCACTGTCACTTTCACCAACTCGCACACATATTGTCCTCAATATCGCTTGCCCAAAAAATCGTCCAGAAACAGTGGAACTGTTCTGAATGAAGGGCAGCGGTGTGGCTGGCATTTTTAAAATCGCAGGTCGCTTCATTTAAAAGGCTGCTTCAACTTCGGGGGAGTTTGCATTGACTCTGGAGTTCTTCTCAGTTGAAGTGAACATCTCAACAGACATATTTTCAGACTCTGGACTATTGAGGGTTTACTCTAGGTGTATTTTAGTGAGGAAATCATTGCTTCTGATCAATCATTATTATACTTTCATTGCAATGGGGCCAGCAAACAATAACTGTGCTTAAGCAGCGCTTCAGATGTCTTGACAACTCAGGAGGGGAGCTACAATACAACCCTGAGCAAGTAGGTAAATTTGTGGTCGTGTGCTCGATGCTGCACAACTGGCTATCAGGAGGGGCCAAGAATTGCCAGAAGGCACTGATGCTCCACGTCAGAGAGGAAGAGGACGACGAGGGGCTGGACGCTGACCTGGGGCCAGACAATAATGATTTAGATGAAGGAATTGAATGTAATATCTCCAAGTTTGCAGATAACACTAAGCTGGGTGGCAGTGTGAGCTGTGAAGAGGATGCTAAGAGGCTGCAGGGTGACTTAGACAGGTTAGGTGAATGGGCAAATGCATGGCAGATGCAGTATAATGTGGATTAATGTGAGGTTATCTACTTTGGTGGCCAAAACAGGAAGGCAGATTATTATCTGAATGGTGACAGATTAGTAAAAAGGGAGGTGCAACGAGACCTGGGTGTCATGGTACATCAGCCACTGAAAGTAGGCAGCAGATACAGCAGGCAGTAAAGAAAGCAAATGGCATGCTGGCCTTTATAGCTAGAGGATTTGAGTATAGGAGCAGGGAGGTCTGACTGCAGTTGTACAGGGCCTTGGTGAGACCACACCAAGGCCCTGTATTGCGTGCTGTTTTGGTCTCCTGATCTGAGGAAGGACGGGCTTGCTATTGAGGGAGTGTAGCGAAGGTTCACCAGACTGATTCCCGGGATGGCAGGACTGACATATGAAGAAAGACTGGATCGGCTAGGCTTATACGCACTGGAATTGAGAAGAATGAGAGGGGATGTCATAGAAACATATAAAATTATGATGGGACTGGAGAAGGTTACAAGCAGGAAGAATGTTCCCGATGTTGGGGAAGTCCAGAACCAGGGGTTACAGTCTACGGATAAGGGGTAAACCATATAGGACCGAGATGAGGAGAAACTTTTTCACCCAGAGAGTGGTGAACCTGTGGAATTCTCTACCACAGAAAGTTGTTGAGTCCAGTTCGTTGGATATATTCAAGAGGGAGTTAGATGTGACCCTTACGGCTAAGGGGATCAGTGGGTATGGAGAGAAGGCGGGAGTGAGGTACTGAAGTTACATGATTAGCCATGATCATATTGAATGGCAGTACAGGCTCGAAGGGCCAAATGGCCTGCTCCTGCACCTACTTTCTATGTTTCTATGTTTCTAATCAGGCTGGTTATGCAACCATGCCCACGACCCCCTCCAGACCACAGGTGGCTACATACCTGCAAGACTCTTATGTGAGGAGCTGATATCTAAACGATTTGTCTGAAAGAGCGTTGATGTGAGTGACAACGCTGACACACTGCTGTGTGTGTGCAACTCAGACATCAATGGTGCCCATCACCTTGGTGCCAGTTAAAGTTAAGTTGTATTTAACCCTTTCATGTTAAGGAATCACCAGTGTGTAACGGTCCAGCTATCTGAGACAATGCGCAACAATGTTATGTTCAATAAAAAAATTTTTATACCAACATTGGTATGAAATCATTAGTATCACAGGCAATAACACCCAACCCCCACACACACACCACTTTTTCCACCATTGACATCAATCAAATGTTCAACATGTCCAGCAACACAGAATACAAAGGTCCCCAGCCCCCATACATTACAACATATTACGTACACCCAGATGGAGATATAACACAGTCATCACCTGCGGACATGCACCTCATTTTCCTTCTCCCCTCCCCTTCTTCTCCCCACCTCTACCCCTTCCCCTCCTCGCTCCACAGCGCCTGGCCGAGGAGCTCCTCAGTCGATGCCTCATTGAGGGGGATGAAGGCAGATGCGGTGGTTGCACAGATACGGGAGCAGGGGTTGCCGAGGGGGCAACATTCTCTGATGCAGAAGCAAGATCTTGGTCCAGTTGTTCGCAGTGGTGGTGCGGAACCTAGGGCTGGTGTGCCATGCTCGGGGACCACTGGAAGGCCTCTGCCAGCAGTGTTCCTGGCTATTGCATCCAGGGCCTCCACCATCCTTGGAATGTACTCGGTCATGGTGGCCAGCCGTCGGGATATGCCCCCCAATGCTTCGATGAGCTGGTCACCAATGTCTACAGTCCTCCTGGACAACTATACCATGTCTCCGCTCTCATGTGGTACTCGTGGAACAGACCTGCCGTGTCCACGAGACCTCCGCGGGGTCAGCGCCATCCTGGGGACAAATGGGGTGCCCTGTGGCGAGGTGCTTGGGGCCAGTACCTCCAGAGTGAAGGCGGGAATGACCGGAGGACCACTAGATGGCCTTGGGGTGGAATGGCTTCTGCAGCGTGGCGATGCAGGTTCCTCGAAGTCCGCGCTCTCATCCGTGGAGAACAGACCCAGTGGGTTGACGGGCGAGAATCGGAGCTCCTCAGCACCAGATGTAGGATTGTTTGGAGAGTCGAGCCCCGCGCCCCCACCTTCTGGCTTCTGTGGTCTTGTCTTGGGACGTGCTGCTGGCTGAGCTGCAAAACACAAATGAGATTATTAGAAGAGAAGGGGGTGCTGGGGTGACAAGGTGAGTCCAGCGCTACTCACAGTATATGCACGACAAAAGCACCACCGCTATTAAAATCATCGCAGACATCACATTTCATGACCATCAACACATTGTGCATTGCAATGATTTTCATTAGGCCATCATTATTTCTATGACAATTTTAGAAATCATCTATCATATATAATTGTTCGGATATGAGTGGGTGTGGCATCTATTGACTTTACATCACGCAATGGTGTAAACTTTACTCACGTGGCATCAGTTCAGGGTCTGCAGATGCTTGCGTGGCCGTCCGGGTGTGCTTCCCCACGAGTGCGAGCACTCGCTCCTCCATCTCAGTGATGTCGCTGGGGACTGGTGGCCCCCCACCTGTTCGCCTCTGCATGGACCTCATCGTCGATAGCTTGTTCTGTAAAAGGTGACAGGACGACATGGCATGAGATCATTGCGTGATATCATTGCTAAGTACCGTCACAGAGACTGATACAACATATAACCGACAGATGTAATCATGATAATTATGAAAATTATCATTCTTTACCTAAAGACGTGCACCGTGACCGCAGGTTTTGAGTAAAACATTCCCGGTAAAAGTAAAAGACCTCACATCTGCAGATAGTCACTCATGACTGTTACAAATCAAATTATATAAATACATAATTACATGTAAATCAATGTAATACTTACTCTTGCAGATACCACAATGTCGTTCCATCATTTGCGGCATTGGTTGCCCTCACAAACCTCGTTGGTCGCCGACGAGACCACCTCTGCTATTTCGGTCCGTATCCTCTGTTAGGCCTTTGGGGTGGGCTTCCCACGCCCTCCCTGGGTCAAATCACCCCGGCGTAACTCGACCTCCTGCAGGAGGGAGTCATTTGTCTCATCCGAGAACCTCCTGGCTCTTTTGCGCCCTCCAATGTGCTCCTCTCCCACCTCACTGCTCTCTCCAGCGTCAGTCTCCATAGCGTGCTGTAATGCCTCCTCCTTTCTCTCCATTATAGACCAAATTCGGGCAAATATGTGGCTAGTAACAGCTAATTTTTGCTTCCCTATTTGCTGTGAAGTTCTAAAGTCTCCCTCCTTCCTCCCAAAGCAGCCACACCACACCCAGGCACACCTTCAGTCCCTCTGAGCTCCCCCTCTCTGTCTCCTCTTCTGCGCATGTCATGATGACCTTTGACTTCCTGAATCGCGAGAATCGAGCGTTGCCATGCCGTTGCTAAGGATGGCGACATTTTATGGCAGAAGGTCAAAACGATTTATAGGTACTGCCCATTTCATATCGCTCGCGGTAACGGCCATTTAAAAAAATTGGAGACTAGGTGCTTTGAGAATGGCCGAGAAGCCGGCGATCTGAAAACCCTTTTTTACCACCCACGCCAGAAATAATGCCCATTTTTGGGCGATAAGCACAAAAGTGTAAAATGTAGTCTCATACCCGCAGAACCGCCTTCAATCGGCTGCATCTGAGTTGGTGGGGATATGGATGTTGAGACCATTGTGTCCGCTCAAGTTCTTGGACCTGCCAACTCACTCTGATCATTGTCTAAGTCAGGCTCATAATTATCTACTCGTGGTACCTGTCATGAATTCAACCAGCAATGTAACCCATGTATAACCTGACATAAGTTGTACACTGTGAGAACAATGACCACTAGGTGGTGAACTTGTGGGAGACACTCCTTATTTGGACCTTCAGATATAAAAGGGGAAGCTCCACCCACTTCCTGCACTTGAGTGCTAAGGAATAAAGGACAGGTCACAGACTGACCTTCTCTCAAGCATGGGCCTTGTGTACATTTATACTGTATAGGAAGGACGTATCAATGGCGACGAGAAACTGGGATTTAAACCACGCGAGCATGGGACAGAGATTCAACATTGTTAAAGCAGCACACAGTTCTCCAGGCAGACAAGGGCAATCGGGCATGCCCCAACATGTAGTCAAAATCAGAGGGGGAGTTCAACAGACAATGGCAAGCTGAACGGCAATTCACGCCATTGCAAGGGACAATGCGGCCAGTAATGAGGCCATCAACACCTGTTAATGGTGCACTCAAGGACAATCACAGGGGCAGTCAGGGACGATCGACTGGCAAGGGACCTATATGTTTCCAACAGCAGCTCATGCTGGAGGCGTGGAGACACACACTCAGCCGGAGTTTGCAGAGATGAGCAAAATACCTACAGAAATTGCAGAAATGAACGCTGGGGGAAATCGCTGGAAGCTGAAGGTCAGCGAATTCAAGTATACAGTTCATACACCAGGACGCCACCGATAATGATGAAAGTGCTCCTCAATGGCATCCCAGTATCAATGGAGCTAGACACGGGGGCCAGCCAGTCCCTGATGGGTATCAAACAGTTCAAAAAGTTGTGGGCGTCCAAGGCCAGGAGGCCAAAATTATCGCCGATTGACGCAGAGCTACGGACATACACAAAGGAGATCATTCCGGTGCTAGGCAGCGCCACGGGAGTCGTGACCCACAAGGATTCGGAGAACAGGTTGCCACTCTGGGTTGTCCCGGGGGACGGTCCCACACTACTGGGGAGGAGTTGGCTTGCTGTCATGAACTGGAAATGGGGCGATGTCAATGCAATTTCCTCTGTGGAGCGAGTATCATGCTCACAGATCCTGGATAATTTGACTCATTATTTCAACCCGACGTTGGCACTTTCATGGGGGCCAAGGTAGTGATTCTCACAAACCCGGACGTCAGGCCAGTACACCACAAGGCCAGAGCAGTGTCGTACGTGATGCGGGAAAAGATAGAAGGCGAATTGGACCGCCTGCTGAGGGAAGGCATCATCTCGCCAGTCGAATTCAGTGACTGGGTGAACCCGATTGTGCCGGTGCTCAAGGCGGATGGGTCGGTCAGGATATGTGGTGATTACAAGGCCACCATCAATCGGGTGTCACTCCAAGACCAGTACCCACTACCGAGAGTGGAGGACCTCTTTGCGATGCTATCCGGTGGCAAACTTTTTTCAAAATTGGACCTGACCTCAGCTTACATGACCCAGGAGCTGGCGAGTGAGTCGAAGAAGCTGACCATCATCACGACACACAGGGGTTGTTTGAGTACAAAAGATGTCTGTTCGGGATTCACTCGGCCGCCGCGATCTTCCAACGAAATATGGAAAGCCTCCTCAAGTCGATTCCAGGGACGGTGGTTTTTCAGGACGACATCCTCATCACAGGTTACGATACTGAAGAACACCTCCATACTGGAGGAGGTGCTACACAGACTGGACCGGGTAGGGCTGCGACTGAAAAAGGCGAAGTGCGTCTTCCTAGCTCCAGAGGTAGAATTCCTGGGGATGAGAGTAGCAGCAGACGGGATCAGCCCTACTGCGTCCAAGACGGAAGCGATCCAGAGAGCACCCAGACCCCGTAACACGACGGAGCTGCGTTCGTTCCTGGGGCTCTTGAACTATATTGGTAACTTTTTTCCCAAATTGAGCACGCTGTTAGAGCCACTACACGTGCTCCTACGCAAAGGTCGCGAATGGGTCTGGGGGGACAGCCAGGAAAGGGCTTTTAATAGAGCACGCAATTTGTTATGTTCCAACAATCTGTTAACGCTATATGACCCATGTAAGAAACTTGTGTTAACATGCGATGCGTCGTCCTATGGTGCCGGGTGTGTGTTGCAGCATGTCAATGCCAGGGGTCAGTTACAGCCGGTAGCTTATGCCTCCAGAAGTCTGTCCCAGGCAGAAAGGGGCTACGGAATGGTAGAAAAGGAGGCGCTCGCATGTGTATATGCAGTAAAGAAAATGCACCAATACCTGTTTGGCAGGAAATTTGAGCTGGAGATAGATCACAAACCCCTAACGTCCCTTTTGGCTGACAACAAGGCCGTAAATTCAAATGCATCGGCCCGCATACAGAGGTGGGCACTCACGTTAGCCACCTATGACTATACAATTTGGCACAGACCGGGCACTGAAAACTGCGCCGATGCATTCAGCAGGCTCCCACTAGCCACCACTGATGGGACTACCGAGCATGCTGCTGAGATGGTCATGGCTGTTGAAGCTATCGGAAGCGAAGGCTCACCTGTGACAGCCTGTCAGATTAAAGTCTGGACAAATAGAGATCCGCTATTGTCTCTAATCAAGAAATGTGTCCTGAATGGGGACTGGGCAGCCACGTACAGGGCATGCTCTCAGGAATTTAAACCATTTCACAGGCGCAGGGATGAACTCTCGATTCAAGCCGATTGCCTACTGTGGGGAAACCGCGTAGTCATGCCCCAGATGGGCAGAGAGGTGTTCATCAGAGAACTCCACAATTAGCACCCGGGCATTGTCATGATGAAGGCAATTGCCAGGTCACACGTTTGGTGGCCAGGGATAGACGCAGATCTGGAACTTTGTGTTCGCAGGTGCAACACGTGTGCCCAGCTAGGCAATGCGCCCAGGGAAGCCCCCCTTAGCCCCTGGTCCTGGCCCACCAAGTCTTGATCACGCATCCATGTGTACTACGCAGGTCCTCTCATGGGAAAAATGTTTTTGGTTGTAGTAGACGCCTACTCCAAATGGATCGAGTGTGACATTTTAAATTCAAGCACATCCTCTGCCACGGTAGAAAGTCTACAGGCAATGTTCGCCGCCCATGGTCTACCGGACATCTTGGTCAGCGACAATGGCCCATGCTTCACAAGCACTGAATTCCAGGACTTCCTGGCAGGCAATGGAATTATCCATGTCAGAACGGCACCGTTCAAGCCGGCCTCAAACGGCCAGGTAGAACGAGCAGTGCAGAAAATCAAACAGGGAATGCTCAGAATCCAAGGGGGTTCCCTACAAAGCCGCTTATCACGCCTCCTGTTGGCCAATAGATACTGACCACACTCGCTCACAGGGGTTCCACCCGCAGAGCTGCTAATGAAAAGGACGCTCAAAACCCGGTTATCCCTTATACACCCCACCATGAAAGAAATTGTCGAGAGCAGGCGCCAGTCACAATATGACTACCGTGACAGGAATGCGAGGGCACGATGTATTGATGTAAATTACCCTGTTTTTGTCCTGAACTACGCTGCAGGGCCCAAATGGCTCACAGTCACTGTGATTGCCAAAGAGGGAAATAGGATTCTGGTAGTTAAACTTACCAATGGACAAATCTGCTGCAAAAATGTGGATCAAACAAAAAGGAGGTTCAGCAACCCCATAGAAGAAGCAGAGGAAGAACACGATATAGAGTTCACTCCTCCACAGGTGACCGAACACAGGAACCAAAGGGAGAAGAGCCCAGTCACTGTGGGCAATCTGGATAGGCCTGAGGCACCGCAAACAGCAGACACTCAGGCCAGCGCCCAACAACCGGAGCCCCAACTCAGGCGCTCTACAAGGGAGCGTAAACCACCAGAGAGACTCAACCTGTGATCCCAATAAGACTTTGTGGGGGGAGGTGATGTCATGTATTCAACCAGCAATGTAACCCATGTATAATCTGACCTAAGTTGTACACTGTGAGAACAATGACCACTAGGTGGTGAACTTGTGGGAGACACTCCTAACCTGGATCTTCAGAGATAAAAGGGGAAGCTCCACCCACTTCCTGCACTTGAGCACTATGGAATAAAGGACAGGTCACAGATTGACCTTCTCTCAAGCATGGGCCTCGTGTGCATTTATACTGTATAGTAAGGACGTATGAGTACCGAAGGTGCATCACTCGCTAGAAACATTTGATTCACATGAACCTTCCTGATGTATTAACCAATTTTGACCAAGTACTGCTTGCTGTCACATACCCGAATAATTGTAGCAATGTCCATTTGTGTGGACTTGCTCTTTTCGACGGACTGAGAACTCTGACCTGATCACCCTTCTGAAAGCACCGCTCTTTAATGATAATGATATTTCTGCACCGATTGTGCCTTCTCTACCTTATCGGACAAGTTCGGTTGCAATAAACTGAGATGCGTCCTCAGCCTACACTTCATCAATAATTCAGCAGGAGTGTGCCCTATTGTAGAATGAGGCATAGTTCTGTATTTGAAAAGAAAATTTGCTAACCTGTGCTTCATGCTCACCGATGATCCAGTCTGTCGAACTTGTTTGCACAAAGCCTCCTTGACAATCCTGATCGACCTTTCAGCTGCACTATTCGAAGCAGGATGATATGGTGCTACCAATGTGTGTTTGATATCGTTGTGTCTGGCAAAATTCGCAAATTGCATGGAGTGAAATTGCGGCCCATTATCTGACACCATTTCTTCGGGCAGGCCATGGCATGCAAAAATGTCCCGCAATTCATCCAATGTACGCTCTAAGGTTGTTGATAACCCCATATGCCGTACCTCCAGCCATTTTGAATCGCTATCGATTAGAACCAGAAAATTATCACTGCCCCTCTCGCAAAAATCAATATCTATTCTTTGGAATGGTCTCATTGGCCAAATCCATGTTTACAGTGGCCTTTTAGCTGGCATGGTCCTGCAGTCATGACAGATAGTACACTTACTTACTAATACTTCTAAGTCTTTATCCAACCCAGGCCAATAAGCAAAACTGCAGGCCACCACTTTCATGCCTACGATGCCAGTATGCTCACCGTGATGTCCGTCAAGACTTTGGCCTGTAGTGCACTGGGAATGACTACTCTCAGGCCTCATTTTAGACATCCCTACTCACATGATAATTCGTGCCGACGATTATAAAAGGGTTTTATCCCCTCATCTAAATGCATCTGATCTTCAGACCACCCTCGCAGGGTGTGCTCATAGGTCTGCTGTAATATGGCATCTTTCTGTGTGCACTCTATAGTAACTGAGGTGGTGACTGGAAAGTCCTCATCAACGACCTCTGGAGTGAAGATTGACTGTTCGCGGCCAATTTCAGAATCTTCATGAGGCAACCTTGAAAGGGCATCCGCCATTGCATTCTGCTTCGACATACAATACTCGATTTTGTAATCATACTGAGACAATAAATTAGCCTATCTTTGCATCCTGGAAGCTGCCATAGATGGAATTTCCGTCTTTGGGCCTAGGATAACTAGTAACGGTTTGTGATCAGTTACTAGCCTGAATTGTCGTCCCAAAAGAAACTGGTGAAACTTTTTAACACCAAATATAATTGCCAAAGCCTCTTTCTCAATCCGGGCATAATTTTGTTCGCTTTTGTTGAGCGTACGCAATACAAAGGTAACCGTTTCTTCCTGCCCATCATTCATTAATTGGCTGATCACTGATCCCACACCATATCCAAAGGCATCACATGCTTGTCTTAGTTCACAAGTCAGACTATAATGGACAAGAAGAGCACTTCAGTTCAAGTATCGTTTGCATGTGTCGTATGCATTCTGTTGCTCTTTGTCCCATATTCAACGCACACCTTTCTTTAATAAATAATGGAGTGGTACGAGCACCATTGCTAGTCCAGGAAGAAAATGAGCAAATATTGGACCATGCCTAAAAAGGATCATAATTCAGTAACATTTCTCAGTTCCAGAGTTATCATGATGTCTTGCACCTTCTCCTTAACTGGTTGGAGACCATTTTCATCAATCCGCAATCCTAGATAAACCATCTCACGCTGTATGAATGCACATTTACTCCTCTTCAGCTTCAGATTATGATAATTGAACTGTCTGAATACTTCTAAGATTTCCAGGTTTTCCTTCTCTGTGCTGGAGGCTATCAACACTTTATCTTGATTGCACAAATAGTGATTCATTCCCTGTAAGGCCTGAAATATCTTTGGTGAAGACTTGATACCATAGGGCAACTTAGTGTATGAATATAAACCTTTGTGTGTGTTGATTGTCAGATACTGCTGAATATCCTGGTCAACATTGAGTTAAGCATAGGCATGAGAGAGATCCAAATTTTGTGAAGACTTTGGCTCTTGTCAGTTCTGCATACAGAGCCTGTGATGTCAGTAAAGGGTACTGTTCATCATCAACTGTTTGATTCAAGGTAATTTTATAATCCCCACAGAGACGTACCATTTTATCTGCCTTCAGAACTACAACTAACAGGGTAGTCCAGTCACTCTTACCAGTCTTCACTAAAACTCAATTTTTCTCCAACTTATCAAGCTCTCGCTCAACCTACAATTTTAATGCATATGGTACCAGCCTTGGTCTACAAAAAATAGGTTTGATATCCAACCTAATCCGAATATGTGCATTGTATCCCTTCATGCCTTCGTATGAGTCCTCAAACATGTTAGCATATTTCTCCAGCAGCGTATCTAGTTGAGACGTAACCATTTCTATACTACAGATGCTGTACCAATCCAAACGAAACATGCTTAGCCAATCTTTGCCCATCTGTCGATTGACGTATTTTGCTATAATAATAGGTAATCTTGCTTGTTGCCCCTGGTATTGTATTATACATTCCATTTGTCCAAGCATCTGCAGATTTTTCCCTGAATATGTTTTCTGCTCTGCTGAGCTCACTTTTAGTGGTACGTCCCTGAAATTCTTGTAATACACATCCTGAGTCATAGTGAGCAATAAGCCGCTGTATCTATCTATTGTCATATTAATCCATCGGTTATTAATCAGTACTAATGTTCTGAAATCCTGACAAAAGGAATATACTGCCTTGCCCTTCACTGCACATACACAAAATCGACACTGTTCTGATCGGTTTCCACCCAATGAAACCTTTGATTATCGTTGTGCCAGTTCTTGAATTTACATGTAACTGCAATGTGTCATCTTACTTGGCACCGGTAGCATCTTGTCCACTTGAACTGAAACTGTTGTGCGGTATGATTGCCGTTACACCTACAACAACTATTCTCCTTAGTTTCATAACTCTCCCTCTGCCTGGGGCTCACCCTCTTCTGAATTTCTACAGCCTGATGACTGTGAACTGCTGCTACTGCCGGTAATGGGTGAAATTTCTTAATATTTTTCTCTGTCATCGCCATGGAGGTGGCTATCTTGCAAGCTTTCTCAAAAGAGAGATCATCTATACCTAACAATTTTGATTAGATGCATTCATCCATTAGTCTACATACAAATTTATCTTGAAGAGCCCTATCTAGGAATCCTTCAAAATTGCAGTTTGTAATAATTTTCTTTGGCAACAATGGTTTCATCAGGCCTTTGGTTTCTCATTGCGAACTTATAGCTCTCCGCTATTTCTAAAAGCTGTGGATCAAAATGATTCTCCAATATCTGTAGTATGTCTGAGAATGAAGCATCGTTAACCATTCTCAGGGTTCACAAATTTACTAAGATAATTCTCTGCACCAATCATGACTGACAGAATAGCTTTCATCTTCTCGTGCACTGCTTGATTCGTTATTTGTGAATTTGCCACACCTGCTGGGAATTCATTGACATCATTAGCTCTAAAAACATTTGCAATCTTTTACTGTAGGATCTAAATGATTCCTTATTCTTTTCAAAGGTTCCCAAATTACTGGCATAACTCGTTGTCACATTATATTGCCTTAGAACATAAGAACATAAGAAATAGGAGCAGAAGTAGGCCATTTGGTCCCTCGAGCCTGCTCGCCATTTAATAAGATCGTGGCTGATCTGATCATGGATTCAGCTCCACTTCCCTGCCCGCTCCCCATAATCCTTTATTCCCTTATCGCTTAAAAATTTATCTATCTCTGCCTTAAATATATTCAATGACCCAGCCTCCACAGCTTTCTGGGGCAGAGATTTCCACAGATTTACAACCCCTCCGAGAGAAGAAATTCCTCCTCAACTCAGTTTTAAATGGGCGGCCCCTTATTCTGAAACTATGCCCCTTAGTTCTAGTTTCCCTTATGGAAATATCCTCACTGCATCTACCTTGTCGAGCCCCCTCATTAGCTTATATGTTTCGATAAGATCACCTCTCATTCTTCTGAACTCCAATGAGAATAGGCCCAACCTACTTTCATAAGTCAACCCCCTCATCTCCGGAATCCACCTAGTGAACCTTCTCTGAACTGCCTCCAATGCAAGTATATCCTTTCTTAAGTACGGAGACCAAAACTGCACGCAGTACTCTAGGTGTGGCCTCACCAATACCCTGCACAGTTGTAGCAGGACATCGCTGCTTTTATACTCTATCTCCCTTGCAATAAAGGCCAACATTCCATTTGCCTTCCTGATTATTTGCTATACATGCAGACTAACTTTTTGTGTCCCTCTGTACTGCAGCACTTTCCAATTTTTCTCCATTTAAATTATAATTTGCTTTTCTATTCTTTCTGCCAAAGTGGATAACCCCACATTATACTCCATCTGCCAACTTTTTGCCCATTCACTTAGCTTGTCTTTATCACTTTGCAGATTTTTTGTGTCCTCCTCACAATTTGCTTTCCCACCCATCTTTGTATCATCAGTAAACTTGGCTGCATTACATTCGGTGCCTTCATCCAAGTCATTAATACAGATTGTAAATAGTTGTGGCCCTAACACCGATCCCTGCGGCACCCCACTAGTTACTGTTTACCAACCAGGAAATGACCCATTTATCCCGACTCTCTGTTTTCTGTTAGTTAGCCAATCCTTTATCCATGCAAATATATTACCCCCAACCCCGTGAACTTTTATCTTGTGCAGTAATCTTTTATGTGGCACCTTATTGAATGCCTTCTGGAAATCCAAATACACCACATCCACTGGTTCCCCTTTATCCATCTGCTTGTTACATCCTCAAAGAATTCCAGAAAATTTGTCAAACATGATTTCTGTTTCATAGAACCATGCTGACTCTGCTTGATTGAACTATGCTTTTCCAAATGTCCTGCTACTGCTTCCTTAATAATGGACTCCAGTATTTTCCCAACTACAGATGTTAGGCTAACTGGTCTGTAGTTTCCTGCTTTCTGTCTGCCTCCTTTTTTTAAACAGGGGTGTTACATTTGCTGTTTTCCACTCCGCAGAATCCAAGGAATTTTGGTAAATTACAACCAATGCATCCACTATCTCTGCAGCCACTTCTTTTAAGACCCTAGGATGCAAGTCATCAAGTCCTTTAGTGCCATTATTTTGCCGAATACTACTTCTTTAGTGATAGTAATTGTTTTAAGTTCCTCCCTCCCTATAGCCCCTGGATTATCCACTATTGGGATGTTTTTATTGTCTTCTATCGTGAAGACCAATACAAAATATTTGTTCAAAGTCTCTGCCATTTCCCTGTTCACCATTATTAATTGCCCTGTCTCATCCTCTAAGAAATCTACATTTACTTTAGCCACTCTTTTCCTTTGTAGAAACTATCTGTTTTTATATTTTGTGCTAGTTTACTTTCATAATCTATCTTCCCTTTCCTTATAATTTTTTTAGTCGTTCTTTGTTGGCTTTTAAAATGTTCCTAATCTTCTGGCCTCCCACTAGTTTTGGCCATTTTGTATGCCGCTGTTTTCAATTTGATACCCTCTATTTCCTTAGTTAGCCACATATGTTTAGCCCTTCTCTTACAGTCCTTCCTTCTCATTGGAACATATTTTTGTTGAGAGTTCTGAAATATCTCCTTAAATATCTGCCACTGCTCATCAACCGTCCCACACTTTAATCTATTTTCCCAGTCCACTTTAGCCAACTCTGCCCTCATACCTTTGTAGTCTCCTTTATTTAAGCTTAGGACACTGGTTTGAGATCCAACTTTCTCACCCTACAACTGAATTTGAAATTCAACCATACCATGGTCACTCATTCCAATAGGATCTTTTACTAGGAGATTATTTATTAATCTTATCTCATTACACAGGACTAGATCCAAGATAGCCTGCTCCCTGGTTGATTCTGCAATATACTGTTCAAGGAAACTATCCCGGATGCACACTATGAACTCTTCCCCTGGCCAATTTGATTTGTCTAATCAATATGAAGGTTAAAATCACCCATGATTCTTGCTGTTCCTTTTTTATAAGTCTCCATTATTTCTTGATTTATACTCCGTCCAACAGTGTAGCTACTTTTAGGGAGCTTATAGACTCTGCCTACCAATGACTTTTTATCCTTATTATTCTTATCTCCACCCAAACTGATTCAACATCTTGCTCTTTTGAGCTAATAGAATTTCTCACTATCGTACTTCTTAGCTTCATAGCCATTAATCACTCTCAATAATCTTGAATTGTTTTTCAATTACTCTAAATGGCTTTCCACAAGCTCTTTTTGTCAGTTCAACACTATCAATACTCACAAAAAAAGAATGGTACTACCAATCTCTCATTCAGAATCATGCTGCCGGTATATCTTCGTGCTGTACTCCACTTGGATTTGCCTTCTCATAAAAGGAAATTCCACCAAAAATTTCTTCAAGAAGAAACTCTCATCCTCATCGCCATTTTATAAATGTATTTGCTCCATGGGTTCACATTGTTATTAAGAACTAGTTGGTTCATTAGCAACAGTTTAACAATCACATTACACATTACCAGTTCATCCACCAGGCTCACAATCGCATGCCTCATCATGGATACCCATAAACCCAACTGGTTTGGGTTTTATTGAGTTTTGTGAACATCACGTGACTGACTAAGCCACTCACAACTCAACAGCTCTACAAACCTATGAGCATACTCAGAGGTGCATACATTGCAGCCGGATACCTGGTATGTGCTGTTGACCTGAGAAATGGCATCCTCATGCAGGTCGCCTCATGTTATCATCATTGTACTGGGCTCTGGATCTGTGTCCCCATTGAACAGTAGATTGGCTGATTTAATGGTAGCTATCAAGGCCCTCAGAGACAACTGCCTGCATCCTGGCCTCCAGTGTCTGAAGCTGGCTTGAAGGGTTTCATCTAATCTGTCCCCTACTGTCACCACGGCAGCAGTGCTTTCACAGAGGCTTCTGAGTTGGGGCAGGAGATTGTTGCTGATTGTAATGAAGCTTCCAGAGACTTAATAATTCCCGTAACAAAGAAAAAGCATCACACTCCAGAGACTTGAGCACAAAAATCCAGGCAGACACTCCAGTGCAGTGCTGTGGGAGCGCTGCACTGTCGGAGGTGTCGTCTTTCGGATGAGATGTTAAACCGAGGCCCCAGCTGCCCTTTCAGGTGAACGTAAAAGATCCTATGGCACTATTTCGAAGAAGAGCAGGGGAGTTCTGGCCAATATTTATCCCTCAATCAACATCACTAAAACAGATTATCTGGTCATTATCACATTGCTATTTATGGGAGCTTGCTGTGCGCAATTGGCTGCCGCATTTCCTACATTACAATAGTGACTACATTTCAAAAAGTATTTCATTGGCTATAAAGCGTTTGGGATGTCTGGTGGTCGTGGAAGGCACTATATAAGTACAAGTCTTTCCTTCTTTGTTTTCTTTTCCCTGATATTGCTACAAATGAGGATTATGTAATCTTGAATCAGTTGTCTTTAGCTACACGTTTTCAGAGACAGACCTCAGAGCCTATAGATGTGATCTAGTTCCTCAAACATCCTCCTTTCATGAGTACTACAACTCTGAAGCTATAGGCAGCATTTCCCTCAGACCCCACTGGGAAGAAGGCACATCCGCACTACTCCCCACTGCTCCGTGAATCACCCTTTGTCACATCCTCACGAACCCTGTCAAATTCCCACTGGGTGAAAGTATCTGAGCTGATATTTGGGAGGGTGAAAGCAAATGGCACAAAGTGACATTAAGGGAGTGTGACAGAGGAACATGGGACCAGATTTTGTTTTAGGGACTTCTTTCAGGTCTTTTTTTCAGCATCATCATCCTCATTATTATCATTATAGTTGATGAGGAAGACATTTCTTCCCTCCTGTTCATCCTGCTCATTATGATCATCGTCCCCCTGTTGGAAAGAAGGGCATAAATTAAGAATAGTGAAGTACAACCCCTTTGGGCTTAAGGTTGTGAAAGCTACTGGCTGTGCGGTGCATCACATGAATGCCATGGCGATTGCTTAGGTGTGCACCCACTAGTCTGGATTTTCCCAACAATCCTACTATCTCCCATGGCTAGAGCAAAGTGCCTTCCCAGTGGCTCCATGGCCTTCTCTTGTAACAAAATTGAGAGATTTAGGTGAAGCATTTGAGGGCTGCCTGCCAGGCTGGCATCAGACTGCTGATATAATAGTCCACTGATAACACCCTGTCAAAATGGAGAAAGGGGCTTTAAAGTTCTGCACACAAGCAATTGCTGTGAGAGGAGAAGCCAAATTGTTTATAAGATCCCAAGTTACTGTAGTGTGAAAGGTTAATTTTAGTGTGTTGGTGCCCAAGGAACAAAGGAGACAACGGCTGCTGTGTTACCATGTCTTCCCTCGTCATAGAATTTTTTCTGGCAGTGGTCTGCAGTTCGAGGGGATTGGAAAGGCAATGCTATTTCCCAGAATGCTGCATTTCCCAGAAGGACTGTCTCATTAAAATCATGTGCTTTTTCTTTTTTTTTCTGCCCTCTTCCAATGCCTTATTGCTTTCTTGAAGCCATACTGTAAAAGTGGAACAATGATGGGATATTTAATTCATAGTCTACATTATCCATTGAATCCACATGTGAAAATTCCATAAATACTTTACTACTAAGCCACTCTTTGAGCTGTTCCGCCCACACTACATCAGGTGGTCAGTTATTCACAGGCTATCCACAGAAAAACTACTGCCATTTACAGTAAAGCTCAATGATACCTCTTAACCTGTCTATGTGTACCTGACCAAGGCAAATATGAATTGAAGCACTGACACACTTGATCAGCTCCGCTGGGCAGGCCACATTGTCCGCATGCCAGACACGAGATTCCCAAAGCAAGCGGTCTACTCGGAGCTCCTTCATGGCAAATGAGCCAAAGGTGGACAGAGGAGGGCGCTGAGCGCCTCGAGTCTCATCGCCGATTGCATGCAGAAGACAAGCGCAGGCAGCAGAAAGAACGTGTGGCAAACCTGTCCCACACTCCCTTACTCTCAACGACTGTCTGTCCCACCTGTGGCTCTCGTATTGGACTGTTCAGCCACCGAAGGACTCATTCTAAGTGTAAAGTCCTGACCCTGCAGTACAGACTTACACGAGTCACATGCTGAAGTCAAGGTCACTCTGGACCTGCACCTTTATTTCACAGTTCTCGAGTGCCACACTAGCCTGAGACCTGCCTTTATATACCTGTATGGAACAGGCATGCAGTGTCTCCTGCAAGTGCACCCCTGGTGGTAAAGTATTCTTGTGGTTACAGGTCATATCTCATTACAGTCGTATAGCATGGTAAAGATACAGTTATACACAGTAATGTGAGATACATGACATCACCCTCCCCCAAGGTCTTATTGTCTTTAAAGATTCAGTCTCTCAGGTGGTCTACGCTCTCGCATGAAGCGTCTTAGTTGTGGTTCAGTTGTTTGCCTTGGTACCTGTTCCTCTTTCGGTGTGATTGCTGGTATCTCGCCTGGGCTGTCTGTTTCGTTCAGTATGATTGCTGGTATCTCGCCTGGGCTGTCTGTTTCGTTCAGTATGATTGTTGGTATCTCGCCTGGGCTGTCTGTTGAGACTGCCCTTTCCTCAGGTTGTTCCCTCTGTCTGTCCACCAGGTGTGGTGTGAGTTCCACATTGTAGTCAGCCTCTGGTTCTGCAGTGTTGTTGGTGAATCTACTTTTTACTTGGTCTACATGCCTCCGGCAGGTTTGGCCATTGTCCATTTGTACAACCAGTAACCTGTTTCCTTCCTTGCCTGTTACTGTCCCTGCAAGCCATTTAAGGTCCGTTTCATCAATAGTTGCGCGGGGGGAACTCCAGTCAACGAATGCGGACAAGATCTGTATGCCAGCAGCAGTCGCGACAGGCGGCTTTGCAGCGTGGGACCTTGGATTTTTAGCATGCCTTGTTCAACGATTTGCACTGCTCGCTCCGCCTGGCCATTGGAGGCCGGCTTGAACGGTGCCGTCTTAACGTGATTTATGCCGTGGTCAACTATAAAATCTTGAAATTCTGCACTGGTGAAGCACGGACCATTATCACTGACCAATATGTCAGAAATTCCGTGCATTGCAAACATGGTTCTAAGGCTGTCCACAGTGGTGAAGGTGGTGCTCGAGTTTAAAATGGTGCACTCGATCCATTTTGAAAATGCATCGATGACTACGAGGAACATTTTGCCCATGAATGGGCCCACATAGTCTACATGCACCCGCGACCACGGTTTGGTGGGCCAGGGCCAGGGGCTTAGGGGAGCCTCCCTTGGGGCATTACTGAGTTGGGCACAAATGGTGCACCGCCAGAAGCAGAGCTCCAAGTCCGCGTCAATGCCAGGCCACCAGACGTGGGATCTGGCTATGGCCTTCATAAGGACGATCCCTGGGTGCTCGCAGTGGAGCTCCCGGACAAACGCTTCTCTGCCTCGCAAGGGCATAACTACTCGGCTGCCCCACATCAGGCAGTCTGCCTGTAGTGATAGTTCATGCATGCGCCTATGGAAAGGTTTCATCTCCTCGGGGCAGGCATCGCGAGCCTCTGCCCAGTCACCAGTTAAAACATCTTTTTACTAAGGATAACGTGGGGTCGCTGGTCGTCCAGGCTCTGATTTGGCGAGCCGTCATGGGCGAACCTGTGGATTCAAAGGCATTGATTGTCATGACCATCTCACAGTCCTGTTCGTCGGACCCTTCCGTGGTCGCCAGGGGTAGCCTGCTAAGCGCGTCGGCACAGTTATCTGTGCCTGGTCTGTGCCTCATTGTGTAGTCGTAAGAGGCCAGCATGAGTGCCCACCGCTGAATGCGCACCGAGGTGTTGCCGTTTATTGCCTTCCACTCGGATAGCAGGGACGTGAGGGGTTTGTGATCGGTTTCTAACGCAAACTTGGCCCCGAAAAGGTATTGGTGCATCTTTTTGACACCATACACGCATGCGAGCGCCTCCTTCTCAACCATACCGCGCTCCGCCCGCGAAAGTGACCTGGAGGCATAAGCAATGGGTTGTAATTTATCCGCATCATTGACATGCTGTAAAACGCACCCGACCCCATACGCTGATGCATCACATGTAAGAACTAGCTTTTTACCTGGGTCAAAAAAAGCTAAAACACTGTTGGAACATAGAAGGTTGCGTGCCTTATTGAAGGCACGTTCATGGGCATCCCCCCAAAAGCAATCGCACCCCTTTCTGAGTAGCACATGGAGAGGCTCCAGCAGTGTGCTCAAGTTCTGCATAAAGTTCCCAAAGTAATTGAGTAGCCCGAGAAAGGCGCACAGTTCCGAGACATTCCGGGGCCTGGGTGCCAGATGAAATGGTTCGGTTTTGTATTCTGTTGGGCGGATTCCATCAGCGGCAATCCTTCTGCCCAAAAATTCAACCTCGGACGTGAGAAACAGACACTTGGATTTCTTAACTCTTAGGCCTACCCGATCCAACCGCTTTAGTACTTCCTCCAAATTGTGGAGATGGGAGTCGGTGTCCCTGCCCATGATGAGTATGTCATCTTGAAACACAACCGTCCCCGGGATGGACTTGAGCAGACTCTCCATGTTGCGCTGGAATATAGCAACTGCCAACCTGATGCTGAATGGGCATCGATTGTACATAAAAAGGTCTCGAGGTGTGTTGATGGTGGTGAGTAACTTAGACTCTTCGGTCAGTTCTTGCGTCATATACGCAGATGTGCGATCTAGTTTTGAGAAAAGTTTTCCTCCAGCTAACGTGGCAAATAGGTCCTCCGCTCTGGGCAGCAGGGTATTTGTCCTTAGGGAGACTCTATTTATGGTAGTCTTGTAATCCCCACAGATTCGTACGGATCCATCAGGCTTCATGACGGGGACGATGGGACTTGCCCAGTCGCTAAATTCCACGGGTGGGATAATGCCTTCCTGCAGAAGCTGGTCCAGTTCGTGTTCAATCTTTTCCCTCATCACATAAGGCACAGCTCTAGCCTTGTGATGGACCGGTCTGGCATCCTGTGTGATGTAGATTTTAACTTTAGCCCCTTTGAAGGTGCCCACACCTGGCTGAAAGAGATGTTCAAAACGACTTAGAACTGTTGAGCAGGAGGTCCGTTCCTCTGACGACATGGCGTGAACATCATCCCATTTCCAATTTAGTTTTGCCAGCCAGCTTCTCCCAACAGTGCTGGGAGATCTCTGGGGACAATCCACAGGGGAAGTCGGTTCACTGTCCCTTTGTGTGTGACTGAGAGCATGGCGCTGCCAAGGACTGGGACGATTTCTTTGATATAGGTCCTTAGTTTGGTGTCGATCCTTGTGAGTTTTGGTCTGTTGCTTTTGTGCGGCCACAGCTGTTCAAATTGTTGAGCGCTCATGAGAGATTGACTAGCTCCCGTGTCCAGTTCCATGTTGACGGGTATCCCGTTGAGTAGGACCCTCATCATTATTGGAGACGTCTTGTTGTAAGAACAGTGGACATTGATCGTGTTGACCCGCTGTACCTCGGTGTCCCGGTACTGTCCCCGCCGTCTTCTGGTCCGCTTTTCGACCCTTCCGATTCGTGTACCAGCCAAGCTACCATTTTTCCGCACATGCGGGCCAGATGCCCTGTTTAGTTGCAGTTTCTGCAAACAGCATGCTGAAGTCGATACCCCCTTGTTGAGTGCCTTCCCTCACATCTCCAACACAGACCGCTTCCATTGTTTCCGAAGGATGAGCTGCGTCTAGCTGATCTCTCTTGAGCTTCTCTCAGTCTGTAGTTGATTGCTCGCATTGCGGGTTGATAAGGTGTGAACGGCCGTTCATGTGGCCCTTGATGGCTTCTGACGCCACTGCCTGCTGTTGAAGGCCTGCTCTCCTGCCTTTGTCTGTGTGTGGGGGTAGCAGCTTGTTTCACGCTGTGAACCCCTTGTTCCGATGTTTCGTTAGTTGTCGTACCCGCAGTGTAGATCAACCTCGTTTCTTCTTCTCCTGCCAAGAATGTCTGTGCGACCAGTGCTGCTGTCTCTAGAGTTGAGTTCTTGATCTCTATAAGCTTTCGGAATATGCCTGCGTGGCCTATTCCTTCAATAAAAAAGTCTCTCAGTACTTCATTCCTTAGTTCATCGGAGAACTCACATAAACTAGCCAGCCTCCGAAGTTTCGCCACAAAGTCGGGTATGCTCTGGCCCACACAGCATCTGTAGTTGTTGAACCTGTGTCTGGCCATGTGTAGGCTGCTCGCTGGCTTCAGGTGGTCTCTCACCAGTGTGCTCAACTCCTCAAACGACTTGCTTGCTGGTTTCTCGGGTGCCAGCAGGTCCTTCATTAAGGCGTATGTTTTCGAGCCACAGCTGGTCAAGAGATGGGCTCTTCTCTTGTCTGCCTTATCATCACCCAACCAGTCTTTGGTTACAAAGCTTTGCTGGAGCCTTTCTATAAAGTCCTCCCAATTGTCTCCAGCATTGTATTTCTTATCTGAGCTGTTGTTAGCCATTCTGTGGATTCTGTGATCCCGTAACTTGTCACCACTGTAAAGTCCTGACCCTGCAATACAGACTTACACGAGGCGCATGCTGAAGTCAAGGTCACTCTGGACTTGCACCTTTATTTCATAGCTCTCGAGTGCCACACTTGCCTGATACCTGCCTTTATCGACCTGTGTGGAACAGGTATGCAGTGTCTCCTGCAAGTGCACTCCTGGTGGTAAAGTATGCTTGTGGTTACAAGTCATATCTAGTTACAGTCATGTATAGCATGGTAAGATACAGTTATATACAGTAGTGTGAGATACATGACACTAAGAGTGGAAACAAGTCTTCCTCGATTCCGAGGGACTTCCTATGATGATGATGATAATGACCAAGGCAAATATGAATAGAATGACAGCTAAGCAGAAAGGTGTCAAGGGGTGTTTCTTAGGAGCAATGCATCTGAAGTGATCCTTTTGCATCCAGATTGTAACATATATTCTATAGAAACAAAGAAACATAGAAAATAGGTGCAGGAGCAGGCCATTCGGCGCTTCGAGCCTGCACCGCCATTCTATATGATCATGGCTGGTCATTCCCTCAGTACCCCTTTCCTGCTTTCTCTCCATACTCCTTGATCCCCTTAGCCATAAAGGCCATATCTAACTCCCTCTTAAATATATCCAATGAACTGGCATCAACAACACTCTGCTGCAGGGAATTCCATAGGTTAACAACTCTCTCATCTCAGTCCTAAATGGCCTACCCCTTATCCTAAGACTATGTCCCCTGGTTCTGGACTTCCCCAACATCGGGAACATTCTTCCCGCATCTAACCTGTCCAGTCCCGTCAGAATCTTATACGTTTCTATGAGATCTCTCTCATCCTTCTAAACTCCAGCGAATAAAGGTCCAGTTGATCCAGTCTCTCCTCATATGACAGTCCAGCCATCCCTGGAATCAATCTGATGAACCTTCGCTGCACTCCCTCAATAGCAAGAATGTCCTTCCTCAGATTAGGAGACCAAAACTGAACACAATATTCCAGGTGAGGCCTCACTAAGGTCCTGTACAACTGCAGTAAAACCTCCCTGATCCTATACTCAAATCCCCTAGCTATGAAGGCCAACATACCATTTGCCTTCTTCACCGCCTGCTGTATCTGCATGCCCACTTTCAGTGACTGATGAACCATGACACCCAGGTCTCGTTGCATTCCCCTTTTCCTAATCTGCCGCCATCCAGATAATATTCTACCTTCGTGTTTTTGCCCCCAAGATGGATAACCTCACACTTATCCACATTATACTGCATCTGCCATGCATTTGCCCACTCTCCTAACCTGTCCCAGTCACCCTGCAGCCTCTTAGCATCCTCCTCACAACTCACACTGCCACCCGGTTTAGTGTCATCCGCAAACTTGGAGATATTGCACTCAATTGTTAATCTTGGAGATATTGCACTCATCTAAATCGTTAATGTATATTGTAAAGAGCTGGGGTCCCAGCACTGAGCCTTGCGACACTCCACTAGTTACTGCCTCCCATTTATCCCGACTCTCTGCTTCCTGTCTGCCAACCAGTTCTCTATCCACGTCAATACATTACCCCCAATATCATGAGCTTTGATTTTGCACACCAATCTCTTGTGCGGGACCTTGTCAAAAGCCTTTAGAAAATCCAAATACACCACGTCCACTGGTTCTCCCTTGTCCACCCTACTAGTTCTCAAAAAATTCCAGAAGATCCGTCAAGCATGATTTCCCTTTCATAAATCCATGCTGACTTGGTCCGATCCTGTCACTGCTTTCCAAATGCGCTGCTATTTCATCCTTTATGATTGATTGCAACATGTTCCCCACTCCTGATGTCAGGTTAACCGGTCTATAATTACCCATTTTCTCTCTCCCTCCTTTTTTAAAAAGTGGTGTTACATTAGCTACCCTCCAGTCCATAGGAACTGATCCAGAGTCGATAGACTGTTGGAAAATGATCACCAATGCATCCACTATTTCTAGGGCCACTTCCTTAAGTACTCTGGGATACAGAGTATCAGGCCCCAGAGATTTATTGGCCTTCAATCCCTTCAATTTCCCTAACACAATTTCCTGCCTAATAAGGATATCCTTCAGTTCCTCCTTTACACTCGACCCACTATCCCCTAGTACATTCAGAAGGTTATTTGTGTCTTCCTTGTGAAGACAGAACCAAAGTATTTGTTCAATTGGTCTGCTATTTCTTTGTTCCCCATTATAAATTCACCTGAATCCGACTGCAAGGGACCTACGTTTGTCTTCACTAATCTTTTTCTCTTCACATATTTATAGAAGCTTTTGCAGTCAGTTTTTATGTTCCCTACAAGCTTCCTCTCGTACTCTATATTCACCCTCTGAATTAAACCCTTAGTCTTCCTCTGTTGAATTCTAAATTTCTCCCAGTCCTCAGGTTTGTTGCTTTTTCTAGCCAAATTATATGCCTCTTCCTTGGCTTTAACACTATCCTTAATTTCCCTTGTTAGCCATGGTTGAGCCACCTTCCCCGTTTTATTTTTCCTCCAGACAGGGATGTACAATTGCTGAAGTTCATCCATGTGATCCTTAAATGTTTGCCATTGCTTATCCACCGTCAACCCTTTAAGTATCCTTTGCCAGTCTATTCTAGCCAATTCACGCCTCATACCGTCGAAGTTACCTTTCCTTAATTTCAGGACCCTAGTTTCCGAATTAACTGTGTCACTCTCCATCTTAATAAAGAATTCTACCATATTATGGTCACTCTTCCCCAAGGGACCTCACACAACAAGAGTGCTAATTAGTCCCTTCTCATTACACATCACCCAGTCTAGGATGGCCAGCTTTCTTGTTGGTTTCTCCACATATTGGTCTAGAAAACCATCCCTAATACATTCCAGGAAATCTTCCTCCACCGCATTGCTACCAGTTTCGTTAGCCCAATCATATGTAAATTAAAGTCGCCCATGATAACTGCTGTACCTTTATTGCACACATCCCTTATTTCTTCTTTGATAGAAACATAGAAAATAGGTGCAGGAGTAGGCCATTCGGCCCTTCTAGCCTGCACCGCCATTCAATGAGTTCATGGCTGAACATTCAACTTCAGTACCCCATTCCTGCTTTCTCGCCATACCCCTTGATCCCCCTAGTAGTAAGGACCTCATCTAACTCCTTTTTGAATATATTTAGTGAATTGGCCTCAACAACTTTCTGTGGTAGAGAATTCCACAGGTTCCACCACTCTCTGGGTGAAGAAGTTCCTCCGCATCTCGGTCCTAAATGGCTTACCCCTTATCCTTAGACTGTGACCTCTGGTTCTGGACTTCCCCAACATTGGGAACATTCTTCCTGCATCTAACCTGTCTAACCCCGTCAGAATTTTAAATGTTTCTATGAGGTCCCCTCTCATTCTTCTGAACTCCAGTGAATACAAGCCCAGTTGATCCAATCTTTCTTGATAGGTCAGTCCCGCCATCCCGGGAATCAGTCTGGTGAACCTTCGCTGTACTCCCTCAATAGCAAGAATGTCCTTCCTCAGGTTAGGAGACCAAAACTGTACACAATACTCCAGGTGTGGCCTCACCAATGCCCTGTACAACTGTAGCAACACCTCCCTGCCCCTGTACTCAAATCCCCTTGCTATGAAGGCCAACATGCCATTTGCTTTCTTAACCGCCTGCTGCACCTGCATGCCAACCTTCAATGACTGATGTACCATGACACCCAGGTCTCTTTGCACCTCCCCTTTTCCTAATCTGTCACCATTCAGATAATAGTCTGTCTCTCTGTTTTTACCACCAAAGTGGATAACCTCACATTTATCCACATTATACTTCATCTGCCATGCATTTGCCCACTCACCTAACCTATCCAAGTCGCTCTGCAGCCTCACAGCATCCTCCTCGCAGCTCACACTGCCACCCAACTTAGTGTCATCCGCAAATTTGGAGATACTACATTTAATCCCCTCATCTAAATCATTAATGTACAATGTAAACAGCTGGGGCCCCAGCACAGAACCTTGCGGTACCCCACTAGTCACTGCCTGCCATTCTGAAAAGTACCCATTTACTCCTACTCTTTGCTTCCTGTCTGACAACCAGTTCTCAATCCATGTCAGTACACTACCCCCAATCCCATGTGCTCTAACTTTGCACATCAATCTCTTGTGTGGGACCTTGTTGAACGCCTTCTGAAAGTCCAAATATACCACATCAACTGGTTCTCCCTTATCCACTCTACTGGAAACATCCTCAAAAAATTCCAGAAGATTTGTCAAGCATGATTTCCCTTTCACAAATCCATGCTGACTTGGACCTATCATGTCACCTCTTTCCAAATGCACTGCTATGACATCCTTAATAATTGATTCCATCATTTTACCCACTACCGATGTCAGGCTGACCGGTCTATAATTCCCTGTTTTCTCTCTCCCTCCTTTTTTAAAAAGTGGGGTTACATTGGCTACCCTCCACTCGATAGGAACTGATCCAGAGTCAATGGAATGTTGGAAAATGACTGTCAACGCATCCACTATTTCCAAGGCCACCTCCTTAAGTACTCTGGGATGCAGTCCATCAGGCCCTGGGGATTTATCGGCCTTCAATCCCATCAATTTCCCCAACACAATTTCCCGGCTAATAAGGATTTCCCTCAGTTCCTCCTCCTTACTAGACCCCCCGACCCCTTTTATAACCGGAAGGTTGTTCGTGTCCTCCTTCGTGAATACCGAACCAAAGTACTTGTTCAATTGGTCCGCCATTTCTTTGTTCCCCGTTATGACTTCCCCTGATTCTGACTGCAGCGGACCTACGTTTGTCTTTACTAACCTTTTTCTCTTTACATATCTATAGAAACTTTTGCAATCCGTCTTAATGTTCCCTGCAAGCTTCTTCTCATACTCCATTTTCCCTGCCCTAATCAAACCCTTTGTCCTCCTCTGCTGAGTTCTAAATTTCTCCCAGTCCCCAGGTTCGCTGCTATTTCTGGCCAATTTGTATGCCACTTCCTTGGCTTTAATACTATCCCTCATTTCCCTTGATAGCCACGGTTGAGCCACCTTACCTTTTTTATTTTTATTCCAGACAGGAATGTACAATTGTTGTAGTTCATCCATTCGGTCTCTAAATGTCTGCCATTGCCCATCCACAGTCAACCCCTTAAGTATCATTCGCCAATCCATCCCAGCCAATTCACGCCTCATACCTTCAAAGTTAGCCTTCTTTAAGTTCTGGACCATGGTCTCTGAATTAACTGTTTCATTCTCCATCCCAATGCAGAATTCCACCATATTATGGTCATTCTTCCCCAAGGGGCCTCGCACAACGAGATTGCTAATTAATCCTCTCTCATTACATAACACCCAGTCTAAGATGGCCTCCCCCCTAGTTGGTTCCTCGACATATTGGTCTAAAAAACCATCCCTTATGCACTCCAGAAAATCCTCCTCCACCGTATTGCTTCCAGTTTGGTTAGCCCAATCTATGTGCATATTAAAGTCACCCATTATAACTGCTGCACCTTTATTGCACGCACCCCTAATTTCATGTTTGATGCCCTCCCCAACATCACTACTACTGTTTGGAGGTCTGTACACAACTCCCACTAACGTTTTTTGCCCTTTGGTGTTCTGCAGCTCTACCCATATAGATTCCACATCATCCAAGCTAATGTCCTTCCTAACTATTGCCTTAATCTCCTCCTTAACCAGCAATGCTACCCCACCTCCTTTTCCTTTTATTCTATCCTTCCTGAATGTTGAATACCCCTGGATGTTGAGTTCCCAGCCCTGATCATCCTGGAGCCACGTCTCCGTAATCCCAATCACATCATATTTGTTAACATCTATTTGCACAGTTAATTCATCCACCTTATTGCGGATACTCCTTGCATTAAGACACAAAGCCTTTAGGCTTGTTTTTTTAACACCCTCTGTCCTTTTAGAATTTTGCTGTACAATGGCCCTTTTTGTTCTTTGCCTTGGGTTTCTCTGCCCTCCACTTTTCCTCATCTCCTTTCTGTCTTTTGTTTTTGCCTCCTTTTTGTTTCCCTCTATCTCCCTGCATTGGTTCCCATCCCCCTGCCATATTAGTTTAACTCCTCCCCAACAGCACTAGCAAACACTCCCCCGAGGACATTGGTTCCGATTCTGCCCAGGTGCAGACCGTCCGGATTGTACTGGTCCCACCTCCCCCAGAACCGGTTCCAATGCCCCAGGAATTTGAATCCCTCCCTGCTGCACCATTGCTCAAGCCACGTATTCATCTGAGCTATCCTGCGATTCCTACTCTGACTAGCACGTGACACTGGTAGCAATCCCGAGATTACTACTTTTGAGGTCCTACTTTTTAATTTAGCTCCTAGCTCCTTAAATTAATTTCGTAGGAACTCATCCCTTTTTTTACCTATGTCATTGGTACCAATGTGCACCACGACAACTGGCTGTTCTCCCTCCCTTTTTAGAATGTCCTGCACCCGCTCCGAGACATCCTTGACCCTTGCACCAGGGAGGCAACATACCATCCTGGAGTCTCGGTTGTGGCCGCAGAAACGCCTATCTATTCCCCTTACAATTGAATCCCCTATCACTATCGCTCACCCACTCTTTTTCATGCCCTCCTGTGCAACAGAGCCAGCCACGGTGCCATGAACTTGACTGCTGCTGCCCGCTCCTGATGAGTCATCCCCCTCAACAGCACTCAAAGCAGTGTATCTGTTTTGCAGTGGGATGACCACAGGGGACCCCTGCACTACCTTCCTTGCACTACTCTTCCTGCTGGTCTTCCATTCCCTCGCTGGCTGTGGACCCTTCTCCTGCGGTAAGACCAACTCGCTACACGTGATACTCACGTCATTCTCAGCATCGTGGATGCTCCAGAGTGAATCCACCTTCAGCTCCAACTCCGCAACGTGGACCGTCAGTAGCCGGAGGTGGACACACTTCCCGCACATGTAGTCGTCAGGGACACTGGTGTTGTCCCCGTGTTCCCACATGGTACAGGAGGAGCATATCACATGACCGAGCTGTCCTGCCATGACTTAACCCTTAGATACACTTAAATTGCCGACAACAATGTTAAAAGTTACTGATTAATAAAGAAAAAGAAAAACTACTCACCAATCAGCAGCCAATCACTTACCACGTTGGCTGTGACATCACCTTTTGATTTCTTTCTACTTCTTTTTTGACTTCTCTCAGCTGGAGCTGCACAAGTACGCCTCTCTCGGCTCCCGCCTCTCTCGACGCTCCCCGGACTGCTGAGCCTTTTATAGGCCGCTGCCTCTCTCGACTCCCGCCTCTCTCGACGCTCCCCGGACTGCTGAGCCTTTTATAGGCCGCTGCCTCTCTCGACTCCCGCCTCTCTCGACGCTCCCCGGACTGCTGAGCCTTTTATAGGCCGCTGCCTCTCTCAACTCCCGCCTCTCTCGACGCTCCCCGGACTGCTGAGCCTTTTATAGGCCGCTGCCTCTCTCGACTCCCGCCTCTCTCGACTCTCCCCGGACTGCTGAGCCTTTTATAGGCCGCTGCCTCTCTCGACTCCCGCCTCTCTCGACGCTCCCCGGACTGCTGAGCCTTTTATAGGCCGCTGCCTCTCTCGACTCCCGCCTCTCTCGACGCTCCCCGGACTGCTGAGCCTTTTATAGGCCGCTGCCTCTCTCGACTCCCGCCTCTCTCGACGCTCCCCGGACTGCTGAGCCTTTTATAGGCCGCTGCCTCTCTCGACTCCCGCCTCTCTCGACTCCCCGGACTGCTGAGCCTTTTATAGGCCGCTGCCTCTCTCGACTCCCGCCTCTCTCGACTCCCCGGACTGCTGAGCCTTTTATAGGCCGCTGCCTCTCTCGACTCCCGCCTCTCTCGACTCCCCGGACTGCTGAGCCTTTTATAGGCCGCTGCCTCTCTCGACTCCCGCCTCTCTCGACGCTCCCCGGACTGCTGAGCCTTTTATAGGCCGCTGCCTCTCTCGACTCCCGCCTCTCTCGACGCTCCCCGGACTGCTGAGCCTTTTATAGGCCGCTGCCTCTCTCGACTCTCGCCTCTCTCGACGCTCCCCGGACTGCTGAGCCTTTTATAGGCCACTGCCTCTCTCGACTCTCGCCGCTCCCCGGACTGCTGAGCCTTTTATAGGCCGCTGCCTCTCTCGACTCCCGCCTCTCTGATGCTGTCCCTAACCTCACTACTACTGTTTGGTGGTCTGTACACAACTCCCACTAGCGTTTTCTGCCATTTGGAATTCCGCAGTTCCACCCATGCCGATTCCACATCATCCAGGCTAATGTCCTTCCTTACTATTGCATTAATTTCCTCTTTAACCAGCAACGCCACACCGCCTCCTTTTCCTTTCTGTCTATCCTTCCTAAATGCTGAATACCCTTGGATGTTGAGTTCTCAGCCTTGGTCACCCTGGAGCCATGTCTCCGTGATGCCAATTACATCATACCCATTAACTGCTATCTGCGCAGTTAATTCGTCCACCTT
Source organism: Pristiophorus japonicus (assembly GCF_044704955.1). Classification (NCBI taxonomy): domain Eukaryota; kingdom Metazoa; phylum Chordata; class Chondrichthyes; family Pristiophoridae; genus Pristiophorus; species Pristiophorus japonicus. The sequence goes on from NC_091978.1 coordinate 332,665,211, forward strand.
ATTCCGAATACTCCTCGCATTGAGGCACAAAGCCTTCACGCTTGTCTTTTTAACACACTTTAGAATTCTGCTGTCATGTGGCCCTTTTTGTTTTTTGCCTTGGGTTTCTCTGCCCTCCACTTTTACTATTCTCCTTTCTAACTTTTGCTTCTGACTCCATTTTATTTCCCTCTGTCTCCCTGCATCGGTTCCCATCCCCCTGCCATATTAGTTTAACTCCTCCCCAACAGCACTAGCAAACACTCCCCCAAAGACATTGGTTCCGGTCCTGCCCAGGTGCAGACCATCTGGTTTGTACTGGTCCCACCTCCCCCAGAACCGGTTCCAATGCAGTTTGAAGACTCCTCTCACCAGCTTGGAAATTCCATGGTGATTCTCTATGGTCTCCCACCATAACTTTGGTGGGAGACTGGCACAAACCCTAGAGAAACTGTGTAAATGCTTGTCAACTGGAGAACCTTTCAGGGCCACAGTACCCAACTTTAACCTTTTATGTACTCTGGCCAGCAATAAAGTGTCCAATAAATGATTCATCCTGGACAAAAATGCTTCATTTTTTTGTCACAACAAGTTCCACAGTTTTGAGGTTCTGGGAAAGAATGAGTTATATTAGAAGACTGTGATATCAAAACAGTAGAGAGGTAGGAAGGAGGAAGAGCGTGTTGAATGGCATATTTGCAGCTTAGAAGCAACAAAAGAGGAATGTTCAGTGGGGCACTCGTCCCATAAATAGAGAGAGACCACAAAGATGGAGGCAGAGAAGGGTTGGAGGTTAATTCAAATTTCTAAGCCGTGATATTTTGAATATATTGCAATTCTTACATCATCAATCCTTTTTGTGGCTGCAGAATCAGAACATATTGTTCCTTGTGCTGTTGCTCTATTATTCTCCACTTACCTGGATGAGTCCAGCTCCAACAACACTGAAGAAGCTCAACACCATCCAGGACAAAGCAGCCCGCTTGATTGGCACTCCATCCTCCACCTTAAACATTCACTCCCTCCACCACTAGCACACTATGGCTGTAGTGTGTACCATCTACAAGATGCACTGCAGCAACTCACCAAGGCTTCTTCAACAGCACCTCCCAAACCCGCGATCTCTACCACCTAGAAGGACAAAGTCAGCAGGCGCAAGGGAACACCATCACTTGCATGTTCCCCTCCAAGTCACACACCATCCTGACTTGGAAATGTATTGCCATTCTTTCATTGTTGCTGGGTCAAAATCCTGGAAATCCCTCCCTAACAGCACTGTGGAAGTACCTTCACCACACGGACTGCAGTGGTCCAAGAAGGCAGCTCACCACCAGCTTCTCAAGTGCAATTAGTGATGGGAAATCAATGTTGGCCTCGCCAGCAACGCCCACATCCCATGAATGAATTTAAAAAATCACTTCTTGCTACTTATCTGCTCCCATGTCTCTTGAGTCTCTTGGTCTATGATGTCCACTATCTAGACTGGCCCGTCCTGATGCTCATCTACACCTGCTCTTAGCAATTGAATGCCATCTTTGTCCAGTGTCCTGATCTATATTTAACTCTCAATTAACATCACTAAAATAAATTATATGGGGCTCAATTCTCCCCAAAGCCATTTTTTGGTGTACTTGAAGAGTTATGCCTGCTTTCTTTGGGCCCAACCACACCCAAAAAAAATCATCCAACTTTCCCCGTTTGAGTTGATCATTTTGGTGCCACCTGTCCTTTAACTTTGGGAGTGGAGCCTAAGATCTGCGCCAAAAAGATCGGGTTGCCAGGGTAACAAGGGTCACACTGCGGGCTGAGGCTGGAAAGTGAAACATACAACACATTCTGGCCAGCTCACAGCAACCTGCACAAACACATTGCAGCAACATTCCATCATTAAATTGTTAAAGTGTTTATGCCAAAAGTCGATCCCCCAACCCCGCCACCTCCCCCCCCCCCCCCCCCGCCCTCCTCCGCCCCACCGCCCACCCCGGTGCCAGGTGCCGCTCTTAACCCTGGCCAAATGGCTTCCTTCCCCTCTCGATGCCGGTTTCCGCTGCTAGCCCTGGCCTGCTATAAATCAGAGCTGGCCAAACTTGTTTAAATGGCCAGAATTGGCGCGGGCGGCAGGTTATGCCCCCAATGAGGTAAAAAAAATTGTAGCTTAAAAAAATCCTACCTGAATGAATTACGCTAGCGCAGAAACTTTGGGGAAACTTGGAGATGTTAATTTACTCAAAAAAAAACAGTGCAGGCCAAAAAAACGGTGCAGATAATTGGGGAAAATTGAGCCCGTGGTCACTATCTCATTGTTGTCTGTTGGAGCAAATTGGTGGCCACGTTTTCTACATTATAACAGTGACTACAATTCAAAAGTACTTCATTGGCTATGAAGCAGTGTGGGACATCCTGAGGTTGTGAGAGGTACTTTGAGATACTTTATAAATGCAAGTTTATTCTTTTTTTGAAAGAAGAATAGTGTGCATTGTTTAGCCGAGCAATACACATTTGCTGCTAATTGTTTCTGACATCATGCACTTTGAAGGTAAAATTTCATTACACTGCTAACTGCACTTGCACGTCTAACATAGAACTGTTTGCTCTTGTCTTGCTCCCAGATTTCATAATGATATTCCTTTGGCAAACTGTTTCTGAGCATTTCTTATAAACGATGCAGGTCTCATTTCAGCTTATTCAGCATTATTAAATTCCTTTGTGGAGAATATGACTCATTCCTTTGTATACAAGGACTATAATTAAAAAGCTGAACAGGCAAATCTCTTGCTGGATTGTCCGAGCTCATAATATGGCATGTATGTGTTTGTCAGTCACATTAATATTTGTTACTTTGTGGTTTTCTTCAGGTAATAGTTTTTTTTTAACTTCCTCCCATGTCTGTTGGGTATGTGACCCTGCATTGATCCATTTTGTAATATATCCCACATTTGCCTAACTTGTTCATGAATGGGGAAGGAGGCAGATTCCTATCCATCTATCCCAGTGATGACTCTGCATCACAATTTAGTCAAGTGCTTGGAGGGCGTCATTATTGAAACAGGCTTTCCGCTACCTCCTTTGCTCCATTTGCCCTCAAATTTGCTCGAGCATTAATTATATTTAATGATCATGCATTAAATATAGGATTAAGTGACTACTTAACTTATCAAATCGTGCCTGTGAGCACCATTGCAGGCATAATTTAATTGACTATGAGTCAAAAAGAATTCCATTGGTTGAGTTCAAACTGAAGAAAATGAAAAGTACTCCACCATTTTATCAGATCTATATTCTAGTTAAAGGACTGCAGGTACGTGCCCTCTTTTTAATCTGTACCAGTGCCCTCTTGCGATGCTTTCAGGAGGTGTGGCACATGATAGGCGTTCAATCACCTGCTGACTTCCATCTTTGGTTCTGGGGAAGCAGCACCTCCATTGGTGGCCAACTGAGATCAAGATTGTACCATGTGGGGAATCACAGGTTCAAATCCACATCCCATAATGTTAGCTTGTGGGGTTTCCTTTTGGAAAGCTCCCACCCACAATGTGGGCTTAGCCTCAAAACCTGAATGCATGTGACCAGAATTTGGGAGTGTCGTAGCAGGTATTTAAGGGACCAAAATTGCCCCTTCCCTTAAGGCCTGTTACCGCCGGAAATCGCCGGCAATGCTGCGGAGTGGAATGGCTGCCAATTTTTTGTGGGATGGCTGCCATTTTGAAAATTCCGCTCATGCAGTATCCCGCCGTGACCCGCTCCGCTGCTGCCGATCTGTTCTAAATGCGTCATCAGACCGCACATCGCCGATGTCCCACCCCCGATCGTGAAATCCCGCCGAGAAAATCTTGCTGCCACCGCTTGGTGCCAATGGCAGCCTTTTCTGCCAGTGCACTGCACTTGGAGTTCTTCTAAAATGGCGGCACGGCTGCCAGTTAAGGGGAGGACCTACTACCGCGGCCACCATATTCATTTTTTTTGTTGGCCAACTGCCACCATGCCACCAGATTTGGCTGGGTCGCCATCAGGCAGCCTGGCACCCCATCTTGGGTGCCAGGCCGCTGGCCTGGCCGAAACCCTCCCTGACGGCCCAGTGAACCAAACTTCAAGAATCACATAGATTCCCCCCTTTAAGTGAAGGGGAAAGACGTGGTGACCCGTCAGCGCAATGAAGTCATCAGCGCTACGCTGATGAGTGACAGAGGCGGACACTCTGCCTGCCCCCCACTTCCGCTCCTCCAGTGAGCAAACTGCCACTCACCGCCACACTTCTGCCCCAATTATGACTGATGTCCAGACTGCTGGAAAAAAAAGCCAAAGAATGGAATTTCGCTCAAGAGGCCACCGCATCCACTGTGCCGGTAAAAACAGCTGAAACGGTAAGTGCGCTGCATTTTCATCGGGGAGCAAATTCTGCAGCAACTTCTTAATGCAGAGCTTAACCAGATAAATAGCTTGAAAGGTGAAGTCACTAAAGAGTTTGGCTGTGCAGCACAAATGAATTGAATTATCACAGCAGCACAATAGCCAGATTCTGTAATGGAGCAGTAGAGATCTGGCTGCATGAAGTGCAAGCCAGGAGGGGGGCCTTGTTTGGAATTCAGAGCATCCTACCCAGAGCACCATGGCTGGGCTGAGGTCAGTACCAGAGTTAATGCAGTACCAGTACCCATTGAGAGTAGAGATAAAGATAACATTCTCTGAATGACAGGATGTGACAAATTCCCCAGAGATCTATACTGGGGGTTTCAGCTTTTCACCATATTCAGCAATGACTTGGATGAAAGGGTAGAAAGTTGTATGTACAAGTTTGCAAATTACAGTGTTAAGAGACACAGTAAGTTGCGTAGATGGGATCATATAGTTACAAAGGGACACGGAAATACTGAGTAAGTGGGGAAAACTGTGGCAGATGGCATTCAATGTGGAAAAGTGGGAGGTCATCCACTGTGGATCCGAGAAAGAAAAATGGGAATATATTCTTAATGGTGAGAGACTAGGAGCTGTGGAGGAACAAAGGGAGTTAGATGTCCATGTACAAAAATCATTAAAAGCTGGTGAACAGGTAATAAAAATAATCAAAAGGCTAATGGGATGTTGTCCTTTTTGTGGTGTATGAAATGATACAATGAACTCCGTACTGTGAACCAGTGACTAGGTGTAACCTGGTCAGTCTTTAATGGCTTCCAGAAGTGAGGATACAAAGGTGAAGTTCAGGTTATATACCGGGCCCAGCAGGAGTGTACCTATGACCCTAGGACCTCCGACGGTAGTGCCCCCTGGTGGTGGGCAGACCGTATGTACATACATTACATCATTCCCCCCCAACCCCCCAGTTCTTGGCACAAGTCCATATTACAAGTTCAGACGGTCCAGAGCCCTTCACTCCCTGGTTGACCAACTCAATACAATCCCAGTGCTTTCCGAGTCTCTCATGACTTGGGGCTGGGCATTGACCACAGTGGGTTATTCTGATGGCTGGAATTGAGTTGGTTGGTCGTCTAAGCTCGCGGTGTCTTCTTCCAACTGTTCCGGTTCATCACTGTCTCTTAGCTTGATTTGATCAATGTGTTTCCTGCACATCTGCCCATTCTTAAGCTTAACCATATACACCCGGATACTCTCCTTATCGTAACATTGCCCGGGAGCCACTTGAGCCCTTGACCATGGTTAAGTACATACACTGGGTCATTTACAAATATGTCACGTGACACTGTGGCGCAGTCGTGATACCATTGCTGGCTTTGACGTCGGGTTTCGACATATTCAACATGACTAGAGAGAGCCTGGTTTTGAGGCCTCTCTTCATCAATAGTTCCGCAGGCAGGACCCCGGTGAGCGTGTGTGGCGTTGTCCTGTTACTGAGCAGTATGCGTGACAGGCGTGCCTGCAAGTAACCATGAGTTATGCGTTTCAGGCTCGGCTTGATGGTTTGAACTGCCCACTCCGCTTGACCATTGGACGCGGGATTGAACGGGGCTGACCTCACGTGTTTTATGCTGTTGCGTTTCATGAACTCTTGAAACTCCAGGCTCGTGAAACACATAGAATTGTCGCTGACAACGATGTCTGGCAGACCATGTGTGGCAAACATGGCTTTCAGATTCTCAATGGTGGCAGTGGAAGTGCTGGATGACATGATCACACATTCTATCCATTTGGAGTATGCATCCACCACCACAAAAAACATTTTACCGAGGAAAGGGCCCGCAAAGTCGATGCGGATTCTAGATCACGGTTTGGATGGCCATGACCACAGACTGAGCGGAGCTTCCTTTGGGGCATTGCTTAACTGCATGCAAGTGCTGCACTGATGCATGCATGACTCTAAGTCTGATTCAATGCCAGGCCACCAAACCTGTCGATGGCTTTCATCATGATAATACCGGTATGCGTACTATGTAACTACCGTACAAATCTCGTCCATCCTTTCCTGGGCATTACAACATGATTACCCCACAGTAAACAGTTGGATTGGATGGAAAGCTCATCTTTGCGATGGCTGTACGGTTTGGTTTCATCATCCATTTCTTTGGGGATGGTCGACTAGTCCCCGTTAAAAACAGAACGTTTTACAACCGATAGGGTCGGATCCTGGTTGGTCCAGGTCTTAACTTGTTGAGCAGTGACAGGCGACCCTTCACTCTCAAAGGCATCCATGACCATGAGTAGCTCTGCGGGCATTGACATTTCCACCTCCGGTGTGGGCAACGGTAAACGGCTCAATGCATCAGCGCAGTTGTCGGTGCCTGGTCTATGGCAAATGACATAATCATAGGCAGATAATGTTAGCGCCCACCTCTGGATGTGGAACAATGCGTTAGTATTGATACCTTTATGTTCCGTGAACAACGATATAAGCGGCTTGTGATCGGTTTCCAGCTCGAAGCGAAGCCCAAACTGGTACTGGGCCTCGTCGCCAGTTGTGGTGTATGAAATGATACAATGAACTCTGTACTGTGAACCAGTGACTAGGTGTTACCTGGTCAGTCTTTAATGGCTTCCAGAAGTGAGGATACAAAGGTGAAGTTCAGGTTATATACCGGGCCGAGCACGAGTGTACTTATGACCCTAGGACCTCCGACGGTAGTGCCCCCCTGGTGGTGGGCAGACCGTATGTACATATGTTATACTTTTATCTCTAGGGGGCTGTAATACAAAGAAAAAGAAGTTATGCTTCAGTTGTACAGAGCTGTGGTCAGACCCTATCTGGAGTAGTGAGTTCAGTTTTGGGCACTGCAACACAGGAAGGATATATTGGCCTGGGCAGGGATGCAGCGTAGACTCACCAGAATGATACTGGGGCTAAAAGGGTTAAATTAAGAGGACGGGTTGCATAAACTTACTTTGTATTCTCTTGAGTTTAGAAAGTAGGTACAAAGTGTGTCAAATCTTTCATCTTTTTCCTAATGTGAGCCATATATCTGATTACTTTTGCTGTGTAAATCTCTGTCCTCAGTTTAAAAGAAATGTGTGTGTGTTTGTCTGGATAATGTTTATGCCCAGGGCTATTCTTACATGTGATACAATTAGCTTTTATTTGTGTATGCCCAGCTATGGAGATAGGAAAGAGTAATGAATAATACTATAAATGGAAAGCAAGTTAATAAAAGAAACAAAACTGGTGATAATATCTTCAGTTTTCCTTTTCTTACATTTCAAGATCAAACCATTGTGTGGAATTCTGTGGAGCTATTATGAGAATAAATGTAAATATTCACGGTTGGTATTTCATAAAATTGCTTTTCTGAATGCTGACAAACCCCTTTGATGAATAGTATCTAGCACATTGGAATTTCATCATCTTGTATCTTGTTAACCATATCGGAGTGGAATTCTTACATAACTCTTCAGTTTTTGACCCAATATGATAGTTACAAAAAGTCAATGGGCTAGATTTTCCACTTTTTTTGCATGCTTAAAGCCTACTTAACATCCATTTTACCACTGAAATGACGTATAACTCCCATATATCGCCCATTTAGCCACAAAATGGAAACTGACAGGCATTTTTCGGAATCTTATTGCTGAGTGTTATTTTCCCCATGTGTGTAACGCCAGGAAAAGATAACATTGCCTGCCCATTTTTTTGGGGTGGAATCATCAGAATGGGCGAAATCAGCGCCCATAATATCGGCCAGCGTTACTTTCCACGCAGAATTAACGCCGAGATTCAATAATACTGACCGCCCACTTTTTTTTGTCATGAAGATCACATTTGCCGAAACTAATGGCCAGGAAATCGCACAGCGTCACTTTCACCACCTCGCACACATATCGCCCACAATATCGCTCTCCCAAAAAAACGCCTGGAAAAAGTGGAACTAACCGGAACTAATCACAGCGTTACGAATGCCATGTTCTACATCACATGTCGCATCCTTTAAAAGGCTGCTCTGCTTCAACCTCGGGGAGTTTGCATCTACTCTGGAGGTCTTTGGAGGTGATGTGAACATCTGTACAAACATCTTTACAATACTGTGAACAATTGCAATTTGATAGGTGTCTTCATCAGGACATTCATTCTTTGTGATCAATCGGTGGAAAACAGAGAGCTATTGCAATGGGGCCTGTCCTTTCTCACCCTTTCTTGATGACCAATTACATGCTGCAGCCTCGAGATGGCCGAAGGTACGTTCCACAGCATTATGTGCTCAAAGTAACATATGCCAGACTGATGAGGAGGACCAGACGTTGCACCCCCCCGCAAGTACAGGGACAAGCAGTCTTACCTCGATTTGTCCGACACCACCTGCCTTCGGAGACTGCGCTTCCACAAAGAGATTATCACTGAGGTATACCAGCTCATAAGGGGAGATCTGCAGCCTGCCAGCACCATCAATACTGCACTGTCCGATGAGGTCAAAGTCACCGCGGCACTGTCGTTCTACGCGTCGGGTTCTTTTCAGGCCACAGCTGGTGACATTTACGATCTGTCTCAGCATGCCACACATTGCTGCATTAGACAGGTCAATGAAGCCCTTTACGCATGCAGGAGGGACTTGATCAGCTTTGCTATGACCAGGGAGGCACAGAGTGAGAGGGCTCTAGGATTCTCCAGAATTGCAAACTTCCCCAAGGTGCAGGGAGCAATCGCCAGTACGCACATTGCGATGCGGGCACCTTTTCAGGATGCAGAGGTTTTCAGGAACCGCAAGGGATTCCACTCCCTGAATGTCCAACTCATTGTCGACCACCAGCAAATTATAATGGCATTGAATGCTAAATTTCCGGGCAGCATCCATAATGCTCACATCCTGCGTGAGAGCACTGTATCTTACTTGTTTAACAATCAGCCACAAGGTCAATGCTGGATGCTTGGTGAAAAAGGATATGGCCTCGCCACGTGGCTGATGACCCCAAGCATGACACTCACACCGAAGCCGAGAGGCGATACAACGAAAGCCACAGAGCCACTCGCCATATCGTGGAGAAAACCATTGGAGTGCTTAAGCAATGCTTTAAATGCTTGTATCACTCAGGAGGCGAACTCCAATACCACCCTGAGCAGGTAGCTCAATTTGTGGTGGTGTGCTCCATGCTGCACAACTTGGCTATCAGGAGAGGACAAGAATTGCCTGAAGAGTCTGACATAGAAACATAGAAAATAGGTGCAGGAGCAGGCTATTCAGCCCTTCACGCCTGCACTGCCATTCAATATGATCATGGCTGATCATGCAACCTCAATACCTCACTCCTGCCTTCTCTCCATACCTCCTGATCCCTTTAGCCACAAGGGCCACATCTAACTCCTTTTTGAATATGTCCAACGAACTGGACTCACCAACTTTCTGTGGCAGAGAATTCCACAGGTTCACAACTCTCTGAGTGAAAATATTTCTCCTCATCTCAGTCCTATATGGCTTACCCCTTATCTTTAGACTGTGACCCCTGGTTCTGGACTTCCTCAACATCGGAAACATTATTCCTGCATCTAACCTGTCCAGTCCACCTCACCAGAGAGAGGAAGAGGAGGACGAGGAGGCAGATGCTGACATAGGCCCAGACAATCAGGCTGACGCTGAAGCCATGCCCCCGCCCCCTGTAGATTGCATGTAAGGGCCCTTGGTGGCATGATAGCTGCAAGAGCCTTACATCAGGAGCTCATCAATGAGCGCTTTGCCTGAAAGAACGTTGGTGTTATTTACAAGGCTGGCACACTGTTGGGCGTGCAGGTCATACATCAATGGTGGGCATCACCTTGGTGACAGTTAAAGTTTAAGTTGATTGAAGTTAAGTGTAATTATACCCATTGATGTTAAGGAATCACCAGCATGTAACGGTGCATCTATCTGAGCCAATGCGCAACAAGGTTTTGTTAAATAAAAAACATTTGTCTGAAATCATCAGTATTTCTGTAAAAAACAATCCTCCCACCCCCGCTTCACCTCTCCACCTCTACCCCTTCCCCTTCCTCTCCTGACTCCAAGCCGCCTGGTTGAGGAGCTTCATTGCAGGGGAAGGCAGGGGGAATGACAGCCGAACCGCTGCTTGGACGGATATGGGAAAGTTGGTCCCAAGGTGGGAACATGCTCCAAGCCAGAAGCAAGATGTTGCTCCTGGCTCTCATGTGTCATTGGCATTGGGGGTGCGGCATCTTGGGGTGCAATGCCGCGCTCTGGGACCACTGGGAGCCCTCTGCCACCAGTGTTCTTGGCTACCAGCCCCAGGGCCTCCACCATCTCTTTCATGTTATATCTTATTTGTTGGACAAAAACTCGGTTCCAACTATGTTCTTGGTGCTTAGTAGGCTTTTTGCTGCTGTTGAATTTCCCTCGTGCCTCCCACAACAGCCAAACAAGCACACACCACAGCCACAAATGCCTTCAGTCCCTCTCAGCTCCCTCTCTCTCTCTGTCCCCTCTTCTGTGCATGTCATGATGACCCTTGACCTCCTGAATCCCTGGAATCGAGCGTTGTCATGTTGTTGCTAAGGACGGTGACACTTTAAGGCAGAAGGTCAGAGAGATTTAACGCTAACGCCCATTTCATGTCGCTCGTGGTAATGCCCAATTTCAAAAATGGAGACTAGATGCTTTGAGAATGGGTGAGAAGCCAATGATCTGAAAACCCATTTTTACCACCCAAGCCGGAAATAATGCCCATTTTTGGGCGATCTGCACAGCAGTGTAAAATCTAGCACAATACTTTTGTGATTTGCTTTATTAACCATTTGCATCATTTGAGATAGCAACATTTGAACACTGTACTTATAAAGACTAGCGATAAAGAATTGAACACTTTCATGAGGCTCAACATATTCCATGACTGCAGGAGACTAAAGCCTATTCTGTATTTCTGATGAGTCAAAATTACAACAAATTGGTTAGAATAAACTGTAGAACAGAAGATTACTGTAAAAAGGTTCTAATGCTTTCATTTTTTAATACTAAAACTCCATAATAATAAAGAAATCATAACCACGCTAGAGATTCAAAAAATGTTTTCTCAATCTCCGGCCTGAACTTTAATGGAACCGGTTAAATCCCCAGAGAAATGGCATAAGCGGCCATTTTCAGCCATCCACATTGTTTCTCTGCTGGTTCTGCCAAAGTCCTGCCAATGTTTTAAATGCGCGACCCCTTATTCTGAAACTATGCCATCTAGTTCTTGATTCCCCCAACAAGGGGAAACATCCTTTCTGCATCTACCCTAACATATGTGTGCGCACTCGGTCCATGCAGCAGAGCTGGTCTCTAGTCGTCTTGGTTAATCTTTGCCACTGGACCAAGACCTAGCTCTGTCAAGCCTGTGAGGTGGCTGGTGTGCAACGGCCACCACACGTTAAAAAAAAATCCACGCACAGGCATCTTCCACCCTTCAAGATGTACTTCGGGATACGGAATGTTAGGTCCTTCATTGAAACACCTGTGAACTCATCCCTTTTTGGTGTGGAAGCAAGTCATCCGCGTTTCGAGGGACTGCCTATGATGATGACATCTAAATACCAGTATTGCTAACCTACAGGTACAATCAAAATAATTCACTATATTGAGATTTTAAATCAATTATGGTCCATAATGATTTTTCTGCAGGAACAAGGCAATAATTTTTCAGAACAAAAGTATTAAATATTTATAAAGGTTCCTTCTTCTTCTTAGGCAGTCCCTCGTATCGAGGATGACATTTCCACACCAAAAAGGGATGGGTTCACAGGTGTTTCGATGAGGACCTGATATTCCAGGTTGCGAATTACATATTGAAGGGTGGAAGATGCCTGTGCGTGGATTTTTTTAACGTGTGGTGGTCGTTGCACACCAGCCACCACACGGGCTTGACAAAGCTAGATCTTGGTCCAGTGGTAAGGATTAACCAAGACGACGGGAGACCAGCTCTGTTGCACGGGCCAAGAGTGCACACATATCGCAGTGTGGGCTGGTCCGTGCTGCCCCAGGGCCCACGCCTCATAAGGGCCCTGAACTCTCGCCTCTCCAGAGCGAGAAAGGCTCCAGGTGGTATTTGAAAATACCTTTCTTTCCCAAGTGGATTGTTTTTGACTGATGTGTGTTGCTAGGGTTACTGTGCAGAGTTCACTACAGATGGGAGATGCTGCACTACATAATGTATTGCTGCGTACCTAATCATATTTCCCAACTGGCTGAGAGTAACAACCTCTCCATTTCCATACAACTACCAGCCCTGCTCCTCCTGATCAGTTTCCAATGGTGTATGAGGGATGTAACTTGGAGAAGAAAGATTTTGTGAAGTCTCTTCCATTCTTCTACATAACATAAGAAATAGGAGCAGGAGTAGGCCATTTGGCCCCTCGCGCCTCTCCGCCATTCAATAGATCATGGCTGATCTGATCATGGCCTCAACTCCACTTACCTGCTTGCTTCCCATAACCATTGACTCCCTTATCATTCAAAAATCTGTCTATCTCCACCTTAAATATATTCAATCACCCAGCCTCCACAGCTCTCCGGGATAGAGAATTCCGAAGATTCACAACCTTCTGAGAGAAGAAATTCCTCCTCATTTCTGTTTTAAATGTGTGCCTTTTATTCTGAAACTATGCCCTCTAGTTCTAGATTCCTTCTGAGGGGAAACATCCTCTCTGCATCTACCTGTCAAAGCTCCTCAGAATCTTATACATTTCAATAAGATCACCTCTCAGTCTTCAAAACTCCAATGAGTATAGGCCCAACTTGCTCAACCTTTCCTCATAAGTCAACCCCTTCATAGAAACAAAGAAACATAGAAAATAGGTGCAGGAGTAGGCCATTTGGCCCTTCGAGCCTGCACCACCATTCAATGAGTTCATGGCTGAACATGCAACTTCAGTACCCCATTCCTGTTTTCTTGCCATATCCCTTGATCTCCCTAATAGTAAGGACTACATCTAACTCCTTTTTTAATATATTTAGTGAATTGGCCTCAGCAACTTTCTGTGGTAGAGAATTCCACAGGTTCACCACTCTCTGGGTGAAGAAGTTTCTACTCATCTCGGTCTTAAATGGCTTACTCCTTATCCTATGACTGTGACCCCTGGTTCTGGACTTCCCCAGTATCAGGAACATTCTTCCTGCCTCTAACCTGTCCAATCCCAGACTGGCTAACCTCACATTTATCCACATTATACTTCATCTGCCATGCATTTGCCCACTCACCTAACCTATCCAAGTCACTCTGCAGCCTCATAGCATCCTCCTCGCAGCTCACACTGCCACCCAACTTAGTGTCATCCGCAAATTTGGAGATACTACATTTAATCCCCTCGTCTAAATCATTAATGTACAATGTAAACAGCTGGGGCCCCCAGCACAGAACCTTGCGGTACCCCACTAGTCACTGCCTGCCATTCTGAAAAGTACCCATTTACTCCTACTCTTTGCTTCCTGTCTGACAACCAGTTCTCAATCCATGTCAGCACACTACCCCTAATCCCATGTGCTTTAACTTTGCACACCAATCTCTGGTGTGGGACATTGTCAAAGCCTTTTGAAAGTCCAAATACACGACATCAACTGGTTCCCCCTTGTCCACTCTACTGGAAACATCCTCAAAAAATTCCAGAAGATTTGTCAAGCATGATTTCCCTTTCACAAATCAATGCTGACTTGGACCTATCATGTCACTTCTTTCCAAATGCGCTGCTATGACATCCTTAATAATTGATTCCATCATTTTACCCACTACCGATGTCAGGCTGACCGGTCTATAATTCCCTGTTTTCTCTGAACTGCATCCAATGCAAGTATATCCCTCCTTAAATAAGGAGACCAAAACTGTACGCAGTACTCTAGGTGTGGCCTCACCAATACTCTGTACAGTTGTAGCAGGACTTCTCTGCTTTTATACTCAGAGCATCTCCCTGACAATGGAGGCAGTTCGAGCCTGGAGCAGCTGGAGGAAGATTTAAACATCAGCATCTCCCTGACAACGGAGGCAGTTCAAGTCTGGAGCAGCTGGAGGGAGATTTAAACTTCAGCATCTCCCTGACAACGGAGGCAGTTCAAGTCTGGAGCAGCTGGAGGGAGATTTAAACTTCAGCATCTCCCTGACAACAGAGGCAACACGAGTCTGGAGCAGCTGGAGGGAGATTTAAACATTAGCGTCTCCCTGACAACGGAGGCAGCTCAAGCCTGGAGCAGCTGGAGGGAGATTTAAACATCAGCATCTCCCTGACAACACAGGCAACACGAGTCTGGAGCAGCTGGAGGGAGATTTATACATCAGCATCTCCCTGACAACGGAGGCAGCTCGGGCCTGGAGCAGCTGGTGGGCGATTTAAACATCAGCGTCTCCCTGACAACGGAGGCAGCTTGAACCTGGAGCAGCTGGAGGGAGATTTAAACATCAGCATCTCCCTGACAACAGAGGCAGCTCGAGTCTGGAGCTATTACAGGTCCTATCAAGAGGACAAAATTAGAAATAAAAAGTAATAAAATTATGACATCACAAGGATGGAGGACAGTGATTAGTTCTTCCATATTAATTGAATCACTGGACAGGGAATGAATCTTGAAAGCTAATGACTGATTTAATTTGATTCAATTGCTGATTTTCTCATTTCAACTTAATTTATAATGATGGTACATGTTATTTAAATTTGTTTAATTATAATTAATTTTTATTATACTGACTTTACTATTGTATATTCCTTATTGTATTATTTACAATGTAAGTTGAATTTCTTTTTTTTTTAGTTTTTCCGCCTGCGTCTATCTGCGTGCGCATTTTGGCTGCCGCTTCGGACCGGGACCTTTAACCTCTTTTTACACTTCCTTCTCATGATTTCTCTCTCTTTCCCTCAATGGTCAATATATAACATGTTGCAAAATTGTTGTGAAGCGCTTGGGACATTTTACTATGATAAAGATGGTATATAAATAA
Organism: Pristiophorus japonicus; assembly: GCF_044704955.1. Lineage (NCBI taxonomy): Eukaryota > Metazoa > Chordata > Chondrichthyes > Pristiophoridae > Pristiophorus > Pristiophorus japonicus. The sequence continues at coordinate 332,680,508 of NC_091978.1, forward strand.
AAATTATTATTATTATTATAATACTCCATCCCCTTTGCAATAAAGGCCAACATTCCATTTGCCTTCCTGATTACTTGCTGTACCTGCATACTAGCTTTTTGTGTTTCATGCACAAGGACGCCTAGGTCCTTCTACACTGCAGCATTTTATAATTGCTCTCCATTTAAATAATAATTTGTTTTTTTATTTTTCCTGCCAAAGTGGATAACCTCACACTTTCCCACATTATACTCCATCTGCCAAATGTTTGCCCACTCAATTAGCCTGTCTATATCCCTTTGAAGATTTTTTGTGTCCTCCTCACAACTTGCTTTCCCACCCATCTTTGTATCATCAGCAAATCTGGCTATATTACACTCAGTCCCTTCATTCAAGTCATTAATATAGATTGTAAATAGTTGAGGCACCAGCACCGACCGATCCCTGTGGCACCCCACTAGATACCTTTTGCCAACTGGAAGATGATCCATTTATCCCGACTCTCTGTTTTCTGTTAGTCAGCCAATCCGCTATCCATGCTAATATATTGCACCCAACCCCGTGAGCTTTTATCTTGTGCAGTAACCTTTTATGTGGCACCTTATCGAATGCCTTATGGAAATCCAAATACATCACATCCACTGACTCTCCCGGTCATCAAAATCCATGGCACAGCCTTGGACAACGTACACCATTTTCGATACCTCGGGAGCCTACTATCAGCAAGGGCAGACATCAACGACGAGGCCCAATACCGCCTCCAGTGCGCCAGCGCAGCCTTTGGTCGCCTGAGGAAGAGAGTGTTCGAAGATCAGGACCTCAAATCTGGCACCAAGCTTATGGTCTACAGGGCTGTAGTGATACCCGCCCTCCTATATGGCTCAGAGACATGGACCATATACAGAAGATATCTCAAAGCGCTGGAGAAATACCGGCAACGTTGCCTCCGCAAGATCCTGCAAATACACTGGGAGGATAGACGCACCAACATCAATGCCCTCGATCAGGCCAACATCCCCAACATTGAAGCACTGACCACACTCGACCGGCTCCGTTGGGCGGGCCATATCGTCCGCATGCCCAACACGAGACTCCCAAAGCAAGCGCTCTATTCGGAACTCTTACACGGCAAGCGAGCCCCAGGTAGGCAGTGGAAATGTTTCAAGGACACCATCAAAGCCTCCTTGATAAAGTGCAGCATCCCCACCTGGGAATCCCTGGTCCAAGACCGCCCTAAGTGGAAGAAGTGTATCTGGTAGGGCGCTGAGCACCTCGAGTCTCGTCGCCAAGAGCATGCAGAAAACAAATGCAGGCAGCGGAAGAAGCGTGCGGCAAACCAGACTCCCCACCCACCCTTTCCTTCAACGACTGTCTGTCCCATCTGTGACAGAGACTGTAATTCCTATATTGGACTGTACAGTCACCTGAGAACTCACTTTTAAAGTGGAGGCAAGTCTTCCTCAATTTCCAGGGACTGCCTATGATGATAATGATCCACCCTGCTCGTTACATCCTCAAAGAGCTCCAGCAAATTTGTCAAACATGATTTCCCTTTCATAAAACCATGCTGACTCTGCTTGACTGTATTATGCTTTTCCAAATGTCCTGCTACTGCATCCTTAATAATGGACACCAGCATTTTCCCAACGACAGATGTTAGGCTGACTGGTCTATAATTTCCTGCTTTCTGTCTGCCTCCTTTTTTAAATAAGGGCATTACATTTGTGGTTTTCCAATCTGCTGGAGCCTCCCCACAATCCAAGGAATTTTGGTAGATTACAACCGATGCATCTACTATCTCTGCAGCCACTTCTTTTAAGACCCTAGGATGCAAGCCATCAGGTCCAAGGGACTTGTCTACCTTAAGTCCCATTATTTTACCGAGTACTTTTTCTTTAGTGATAGTGATTGTTTTAAGTTCCTGCCTCCCTATAGCCCCTTGATTATCCACTATTGGGATATTTTTAGTGTCTTCTACCATGAAGATTGATACAAAATATTTGTTCAAAGTCTCTGCCATTTCCCTGTTCCCCATTATTAATTCCCCAGTCTCATCCTGTTGCAATACTGCTAAGCATTCCCTTGTTAGCAGCAGCAGACTCCCTCTTAGTGGCAGGAAACCTGCTGGGAGCTCGCCGTCGGTTCAATGACCCCCAACCTAGAAAAATAGGCCGAGTTTGAGCTGAGAGTAGAAGTCCTACCCGATAGCAATGGTATTAGGAAAATACAGCCCACTGGCCTAGAATACCCTGCGCGTATGTGGAGACATTCAAGGAGCCGCAGATATTTGGCCTCAGACCTCATGCAAATAATGAGGGAGTGCTACGGGAGGAGCCCAAGAAGGTAAGTGGAGAAAGATCGGGCTGCTAGATCCGCTCCTCAAATGAGACTGTCAGAAACGCACCCTGATTCAGGCACGAGCTAATTTCTAGGTTAGGGAACTTTAAATACAGGACTACAGATAGAAAATGACATGAAAAGGATAAATATGATCCTGTGTTTAACATGTAGGAACTGTTATGGTTCAGGAAGTTACATTTTGTCATGTTCAATGTAAGGTCTGTGGCAGCAAGTCCATACTCCCAAGAAACTAAAATGCTCATTTATGCATGAAGTAATCTGGTATTGAGGGCTCCAGGTTGAACTTTGAACCTTATTAATAATGAAGTATGCATTGGGTTACGACTTTAGTCTTCTGATCTCTCCAACTGATGGGCAAATAACACTCCAGCAGACCATACAGGGTCAATTTTAACTCAGGGCGCGTTCAGGGTGGGCAAGGCAACTCTCACGGAGAATTGCACATGAGGCCCAGGTCATTTTAACTGCTGGGCCCCATTAACATTTGGCAGGGCTGTCTCCCACCCAAAACTGGTGGGAGCGACATCAGAGCCAGTGTGCAGCAGCAGGAAATCAGATGGGAGTCCGAGGTCTCCAGAGAACCAAGAGACCAGCCCCCAGCATAAAATGTTTGCTGGGAATGGGTGGGGGGTGTGTTTAAAAGGAGATGCCAGGATTTGAAGGAAGGGGCAAGATCGGGACCCGGGTGAGCACTTGTGCTCCTCTTGGACCAAAGGAATCCTCAGAAATGTTAAATAAAAATACTTACCTTGGACTTTTCTGGCCACTCTGCTGACTCCCGCCATGGTCTGGCTGTCAGGCTAGGCCTATGCAGGCCATCTGATTTCCTGAGTTAATTGCGCTGCCGATCACATCATTGGGCCATAAACTTTGAATGTAAAATAAGCTACTGCCTGCCTGGGATGGGTGAGGTGGTGGGGGGCTGCCAAGAACACATTGGGAAAAAGGCATGAACTGCCCACCGCCCCCCCGCCCCTGCCCCATACCACCCGCCCATCAGTTTTGAGATCTGGCTGCCCAATTTGTGTGGTGTGAGCTGGGTTAAAGACCAACCCTACATTTCAGGTGGAGGAAAATACAGCACAAAATGTGTATTCTATGTATACACAGACAGGCTGCATCCAGCAAACAGTAACCACATTTTCAAATTGCTCCAACCTGGCCAGCTACAAAAATTCCAGCAAAGATATTTTGCTGAGCGGGTGAGCAGCCGTTGAGCGCAGCACCAGTGCCAAGCGACATAAGTATATTCATTAGACAGGTCTGGAAAAGCGCACCAATTTCTGGCCCACGTGATTAGCATGAACTGAGCATGGTCTGTGTGATTGTGGAGTGAAGTCACTTAAATGTTCTGGATATTCGGCTTTGGTGATTTGGGGGGCGGTAATGGCGACAGGGCAGTCCTGATACTGCCTGGGAACAGTTTGCGCCCAAGTCTGAAAAATTCAGCACAAAAAGATGTTCGACAATCGAGGGCGCTAAATTCAGACGTTACACCAGGAACTTTTTGCGCCCACACCAAAAATCGCAGTGGTAAAAAAGGGCGCCATTTTGAGCATGGTTAGATGCGTTTCGAATTTCCCAGGTGAAGTCAATATTTCTGGGCGCAGTGGCTTCGTGCGTGCATGCGCAGAAGACCCGGCCAAATAGTTGCACTTCTGCAGAGATGGAGCAGCAACAGGATAGGCAGCATGCCAGGAGGTTTCCCAAGAGGCTTCTGAGGACTTAATTATGGCTGTGGAAAGGAGATGGAGATCATTGCATCTTGTTGGGGGAGGGAGACCGCTCCCTAGCAATTTTCAAGCACATCTGGTGTGAGATTGTACAGGAGGTCTCAGCTGCAGACACGGTGGCCAAGATTGGCACAGAATGCAGGAAAAAATGCAGATAAGCCCTCCTCCCTAGAGGTCTTCGGCCTCTCCTCATCCGTTGCCCGACATGGCCATCAGCCCTTCTTCGAGCTTGACACCGCCTGGCAATAGCATGCAGAATGAGATGCTGGCAAACTAATATTGGCCCCATTAACTCCTCTCATGGACCCTTTTAGGACTCTTTAATGCCAGATAAAAGTGCCATTTGCAAGCCTCAGCTCCACACAGCATTATGGGTGCGTCCGTTGCAGTGAATGTGAAGTGCAACGTAGGATTCTCACCTGTTTCAAAGTGCCGCCTATACCGCCTGCTGCATTCTGGAAATGCCTGTTTTTTCAGATGTTTCCTGGGACGGGCATTTAATGAGGCATAAGGGCCGAACTTTGCATCTAGGGCACTAGTGCAGCGTTGCATGAGGATTGTCGTCATGATCTCAGTGTAACTCGAGGGCAGGGCGGTAAGTTTTTGGGCCGCCGCAAACCATTAGCCAAAAATGCCAGTCGGGCGGTAAAGGCTGCACGGCCACCGTTACAATAAGAAAAGCCATTTACCGCCCCTCCGGGGTGCTAACTGAGCAAGCGACCCGAAAATCCAGCCCATTAGGTGTAACTCCAGTAACCCCAGTTCTAGTGCAGGCTTTTAAATCCTATGTCACCTTAACAGTATTGACTTCACTGCCTATTTCTGGCCTACATTCATTACCTGTGTAATATTACATGTGCTGATTAGAGAGCAGCAAGCTTCTTTCTTGGCTCTGGAGTTGTTCAATAACAGCTCCTTTTACAGTCTTGTGCCTAGTTCCTAAATGTCTGCAATCATATCTGGAAGAAACGGGGACTTGGAGACTGAACTTATTGAAATATTGCTGCAGGATACAGATAACAGGCGAGAAATGCTTTCTCTCCATCACTGTCAAAAGCTTCCCAAGGCACTAGCTGGAAGAACATGGCTGCCGGTGGCAGAGTACATTATCGTGAGTTTCACAGTGCACAGGACATTGCTGTAGTGCTGAAAGAAGTTCAATGGTTTTACCAGATGGGGCTAAGTAGAATGGTGCAAGGATAGCTCTTATTTATGATCTTATGATTTATAGCAGAGGCACATTGCAGCGAGGGTCACTCACCCTCCAGGATTGACCTGGTGTTCCAGGATTTGAAGATTCATCTCCAGAATACTGCTGTGAGTAACCCTGGAGAAAATCATAGGGGCATTAAAATAATGGTGTTTTTTTAGTTTCTTTGAACACTTCTGTTTATTAATTTTAAAAATATTGAAGATGGGATAAAAGGCTGATTGACAGTCAAGCATCATCCACTTGCGCAAGGAAGCGTCTTTTCACTTTCCAATTGACAGGAGAAAGCAGTGCACCATGAGGATGGACGTGTTGGATGACCAATGGCGGGAGTGTGGGACGGGTCATATAATGAAACCTCCAGGAACATATTCAACCAGAGTTAGCAACCCTAATTACAGCACTTCATCCTCATGAGGCTCTTCTGGCATTCCGAACGTTCTCATTGCACAGCATCATCTAGTCTGTGCATCCTCCATCGTGTCCCTCGCCACGCTCCCCCTCCATCATCACCTACAAGCAAGTAAGACTCTACTGATACAAACCTCTTGCATGCTCCACGTACCTGACCTCACAATAGTGCTGGTGTTCACCATCACACACTGGGTGGCCGCATTGCTTTCCCACACGGCAATGTGATTGAAGGAAGATTAGTCTTCTGTCAGAAAAAGTTGCAAACAATAGGAGGGAGAAAAATCAAACTGGAGATGGTCCAGCAGCAATGTTACGTGATATAACATTGTTTGAAGATAGGGCCATGCAGATTCAAATATATACTGTCCTTCCAGATGTCAGAGATGGTGAAGCAGGAGGACATGTACAAGGTATGTACAAAACATAGTATTTACTCATTGTTCTGACCAGAGGCACCACTACACATGCTGAAAACCATTTGATGCAGAATGGCCCTGGACAATTGTCTGTACAATCCAGCAGGGTTCTCCTATTACCTCTTTATGTATTCAGAATATAAAGAATCAGTGGGTCCTTCATTATGTCTTATTCTCAAAAGCACCAATTCAGAGACATCAACCCCAGGCAATCTAGACAGTTAGTTTGAACAGGAGCAGGTAAAAGTGGTAGAAAAGTGTGATATATTCTTTACGACATCACAACACACTTGGGGCTAGAGTTTCCTCGTTTTTTGCATGCTTAACGTCCACTTAACGTCCATTTTACCACTGAAATGACGTATAACGCCCATATATCGCCCATTTAACCACAAAATGGAAACTGATGGGCATTTTTTGAAAACTTATCGACAAGCATTATTTTCTCCATGTGCATAACGCCGGGAAAAAATAATACCACCCGTCCATTTATTTTGGGCAGAATCATCAGAATGGGCGAAATCAACGGCCATAATATTGCCCAGCGTTACTTTCCGCACGGAATTAACGCCAAGATTCAATAATACAGACGGCCCAATTTTTTGGTCGTAAAGATCATATTTGCCGAAACTAGCGGCCATGAGATCGCCCAGCATCACTTTCACCATCTCGCGCACATATCCCCCACAATATCGCTCGCCCAAGAAAATGCCCAGAAAAAGTGGAACTAACTGGAACTAATCACAGTATTATGGACGCCATGTTCTACATCACATGTCGCATCCTTTAAAAGGGTGCTGTGCTTCAACCTCGGGGGAGTTCGGATGTACTCTGGAGGTCTTTGAAGTTGATGTGAACATCTGTACAAACATCTTGACCATACTGTGAACAATTGGAATTTAATAAGTGTCTTCGTCGGGACATTCATTGTTTGTGACCAATCGGAGGAAAACAGAGAGCTATTGCAATGGGGCCTGACCTTTCTCACCCTTTCTTGATGACCAATTACATGCTGCAGACTCGAGATGGCCGAAGGAATGCTCCACAGCATTATGTGCCCAATGCAAGACGTGCCAGATTGATGAGGAGGACCAGACGTTACACGCCCCGCAAATACAAGGAGAAGCAGTCTGACCTCGACTTGCCCAACACCACCTGCCTTCGGAGACTGCGCCTCCACAAAGAGGTTATCACTGAGGTATGCCAGCTCATAAGGGGAGATCTGCAGCCTGCCAGCACCATCAGTACTGCACTGTCCGTTGAGGTCAAAGGCACCACGGCACTGTCGTTCTACACATCGGGTTCTTTTCAGGCCTCAGCTGGAGACATTTGCGATCTGTCTCAGCATGCCACACATTGCTGCATTAGACAGGTCACTGAAACCCTGTACACATACAGGAGAGACTTAATCAGCTTCCCTATGACCAGGGAGGCACAGAGTGAGAGGGCTCGAGGATTCTCCAGAATCGCAAACTTCCCCAAGGTGCAGGGAGCAATAGACTGTACGCACATTGCGTTGCGGGCACCTTTTCAGGATGCAGAGATTTTCAGGAACCACAAGGAATTCCACTCCCTGAATGTCCAACTTGTTGTCGACCACGAGCAAATTATAATGGCAGTGTATGCTAAATTTCTGGGCAGCATCCATGGTGCTCACATCCTGCGTGAGAGCACTGTATCTTACTTGTTTAACAATCAGCCACAAGGTCAATGCTAGATGCTTGGTGACAAAGGATATGGCCTCGCCACGTGGCTGATGACCCCCCTGCGTGACACCCACACCGAAGCCAAGAGGCGATACAACAAAAGCCACAGAGCCACTCGCAATATCGTGGAGAAAACCATTGAAGTGCTTAAGCAGTGCTTTAAATGCTTGGATCACTCAGGAGGCGAACTCCAATACCACCCTGAGCAGATAGCTCAATTTGTGGTGGTGTGATCCATGCTGCACAACTTGGCTATCAGGAGAGGACAAGAATTGCCTGAAGAGTCTGACATAGAAACATAGAAAATAGGTGCAGGAGCAGGCCATTCAGCCCTTCAAGCCTGCGCCACCATTCAATATGATCATAACTGATCATGCAACCTCAGTACCCCACCCCTGCCTTCTCTCCATACTTCCTGATCCCTTTAGCCATAAGGGCCACATCTAACTCTTTTTTGAATATGTCCAATGAACTGGACTCAACAACTTTCTGTGGCAGAGAATTCCACAGGTTCACAACTCTCTGGGTAAAACAATTTCTCCTCATCTCAGTCCTATATGGCTTACCCTTTATCTTTAGACTGTGACCCCTGGTTCTGGACTTCCTCAACATCGGGAACATTCTTCCTGCATCTAACCTGTCCAGTCCACCTCACCAGAGAGAGGAAGAGGAGGACGAGGAGGCGGACGCTGACATAGGCCCAGACAATCAGGCTGACGGTGAAGCCATGCCCCCGCCCCCCCTGTAGATCGCATGAAAGGGCCTGTGGTGGCATGATAGCTGCAAGAGCCTTACGTCAGGAGCTCATCAATGATCGCTTTGCCTGAAAGAACATTGGTGTTATTTACAAAGCTGACACACTGCTGGGTGTGCAGGCCATACATCAATGGTGGGCATCACCTTGCTGACAGTTAAAGTTTAAATTGATTGAAGTTAAGTGTAATTATACCCTTTGATGTTAAGGAATCACCAGCATGTAACGGTGCAGCTATCTGAGCCAATGCGCTACAAGATTTTGTTAAATAAAAAACATTTAAACCGAACAGTTGTCTGAAATCATCAGTATTTCTGTAAAAACCAACCCTTCACCCCCCCCCCCCCCACCTCCCCCGCTTCTCCTCCGCACCTCTACCCCTTCCCCTTCCCCTCCTGACTCCAAGCTGCCTGGCCGAGGAGCCCCTCAGGCAATGCTTCATTGAGGGGGGGTTTGGATGACAGCCGAACCGCTGCTTGGACGGATATGTGAGAGGACGATCCCAAGGTGGGAACGTGCTTTGAGCCAGAAGCAAGATGTTGCTGCTGGCTCTATGTGTGGTTGGCAATGGGGATGCGGCACCTTGGAGTGCAGTGCCTGGCTCCGGGACCACTGGGAGCCCTCTGCCACCAGTGTTCCTGGCTACCAGCTCCACGGCCTCCACTATCCCATCCATGGTGTATCTTATTTGTTGTACAAAAACTCGTTCTTGCTGCTTAATAGGCTTTTTGCTGCTGGTGAATCACCCTCATGCCTCCCACAGCAGCCAAACAAGCACACACCACAGCCACACACGCCTTCAGTCCCTCTCAGTTCCCTCTTTCTCTGTCTCCTCCTCTGCGCTTGTCATGATGGACCCTTGACCTCCTGAATCACGGGAATCGAGCATTACCATGCCGTTGCTAAGGACGGCCATACTTTACGGCAGAAGGTCAGCGATATTTAACACTACCGCCCATTTCATATCACTCGTGGTAACGCCCAATTTCAAAAATAGAGACTTGGTGCTTTGAAAATGGGCGAGAAGCCGGCGATCTGAAAACCCATTTTTACTGCCCATGCCGGAAATAATGCCCATTTTTGGGCGATATGCACAAAAGTGTAAAATCTAGCCCTCAGACTTTACAAGCTGGCTCTATTCCTTTTATTCTTGTTGTTATTTTCCACCTCGGAAACACCTCTACCCACTTTGAATGGCTATCAATCACAATGAACAATTGCTGTCCTTCCAGCTAAGCAAAATCTCTATGTAACCTTTGCCACACCCTGGGAGGCCATTTCCATGGCTGTAATGGTACTGATGATGGTTTCTTGCTTACCGATTGACATGTTGTACATTGACTAACGATGTACTCTATACCTTTATCTAGACCTGGCCACCATAAATAACTGTGTGCAAAACTCTTCGTCAAGCACATGAAGATCTCCTAATAGTTTGGACCAGAATTTATTTGGTATAGCCACTCTTGCATCCCACATGATACAATTTTTATCCATTGGTAATTCATTCCTACGAACGAAGTATGGATGAATATCTCTCACTGATACCTGGTTTGGCCAGCCATTTGCGATGTAATCATATACCTTTGACATTACTGGGTCACGTTTGCTCTACCAGCCTCTTCAGCTGTGACTGGGAGTTCATCAATGTATGAGAAATAGAACACTTCTTCCCTATTGGGTGTAATTTGTGATGGGGATGGCAATCTAGACATAGCATCAGCATTACTGTGATCAGCTGATCGTCTGTACTCAATGTCATATGTATATGCTGACAAAATCAAAGCCCATCTCTGCATTCGGGCTGAAGGTTGGAACTGGGGACTTTGGATGGAGGATTGCTGTCAAGGACTTATGGTCTGTAACGATGGTAAACTTACGACCATACAAGTATTTGTGGACTTCTTTACCCCAAAAATTAATGCGAAAGCTTCCTTTTCGATTTGCACATAATTACATGCACTGAGAGTGCATGAAGCAAAAGCAATTGGTCTCTCCTCTCCATTATGTAGTACATGAGAGATCACTGTCCCAACTCCATACGGAGAGGCATCTCATGCTAGCTTGATCTCCTTAGATATGTCATAGTGAACTAACATAGTGCTGTCTACCAATTTGCTTTTACACTCCTTGAATGCTACGTCACATTCTTCTGACCACTTCCAATAGACCTATTTTTTCAACAGCTCATTCAGTGGATGTAACACTGTAGCCAAATTTGGTAGGAACTTCCCATAATAGTTCGAAAGACCCAAAAATGATCGAAGTTCAGTGACATTCTTGGGAGTGGGTGCATTTCTAATTGCATCCAGCTTTCCCTTGGTTGGATCTAAACCATCTTTGTCTACTCTGTGCCCTAAGTATTCCACTGAGTTTTGAAATAACTCACACTTGCGAGCAGTCACTCATATTCTGTGCTTTTCTAGCCATTTGAGCACTTCATTCAATATGTTATTATGGATTTGCCTGTTTGATGCTAAAATGAGTATGTCATCTGCAAGAAATTGCAAAATCTGGTTCATCATCCCTTGAAATATGGCAGGGGCAGAAGACACTCCAAATGGAAGCCTATTAAATTGATATAGGCCTAGATGAGTATTTATAGTCAAGCATAACTTGGACTCCTCATTTAGTTCCAGCTATAAGTAGGCATTTGTGAGATATAACTTTGAGAAGATCTGACCACTTGTCAGTGTTGTGAACAAATCTTCTATACTTGGCAATGTATTGGGGAGATTACCCTCTAGAACTTGGTTTACGGTTACTTTCTTATCACCACACAACCTTACCTTATCATCGGACATAGGTACAACAACAATGGGTGTAGCCCAATTACATAGATCTATCTTAGAGATAATGTTCTCAGGGGAGAAATTGGCCAGCCTTGCACTTGTTTTTTTGGCGATATTTTGCCTTTCTTGCCGGTAAGAAGTACTCACCTAAATTAGCCAACGTTAATGGCTGGCGATTTTGAAATATCGCTGAAAAGTGGATGGACGACATGCAACGGCAAAAAAAATGCGACCCCTTAAAATTGGCCGTTTGGCAAACCTGTACTCAGCGTGAAAAAAAAACAGCTGAGAAAAGCCTGCATTGAAGCCCTGAAACAGCAATAGGCATGAAGACCTACAAAAAAAGTAAGTTGAAGTTTTTATTTTTTAATTCTTTTTCAGCGATTCATTAGTTAAGTGTATAGTGAATGTTTTTTTTTAATTTTTTAATTTTTGCAATTTTTTTTTGTGTTTTCTTCCCTCCCAGGGCCTGTATTTTTGGCGGTAATAGGCCTGGAGGCCAAAGTTGGCAAGGACTGCGGTTTCCACCGCAAATCCTCGTGCAACGCTGATTTTTACCGTCTGGCGCATTTTTTGCCAATTTTACCCCCTTAAAAAATGGCGAAGTTTTCAGTGCTGTTTTTCTGAAAAATGACGGGAAAAAAACGATATCGCCAAAAACTGAATTTCTAGTCCTCAGGCTGTAGTCTTTTGAGTTCTTGCTCAACTCTCTCCTTGAGTGCATATGGTATGGGATGTGGCTTGCAGTAAACTGGCTGCTATATATGTATACTATAGATATACTCTTTGTGTAGTCACTGTCTAGTTGCATAAGAAGGAGACTTGTTTACCAAAGATACCATCAACAAGGTTCATACTGTATAAACTATGCTGGCACCACCAGAGGATGCAACTGGTGGAGGCCCAGGGGTCACCTGTACACCACAGGTACCCAGGTATAAAAGGGAGTCCACCATGTGGTATTCTCACTCTGGAGTTATATTAAATAGACTAAGGTCACTACAGTTCAAGTACAATACTTTGCCTCTTGGAGTCATTATCAGAGCATCTAAAGACATAACACTGGTCTAGCGTCCTTCTGCACTCTGACACTCGCCTTGAAGCCTTGGATCGGGTTGCCTTTTTCGCAGAACACCTTCGGATACATCTAGATGACATCATCCTTTGATGCAAATCTCGTTTCAACACAAAAAATGTAATTCCAATCTAACTTCAGTGATCCCAACCAATTTCTTCCTAGTAAGGCAGGCTTGTCTCCTGCCACTACTAAGAGAGGCAAGCTCTGAAATTGATCCTTGTATTTCACCAGTATGGTGATACGACCTACCACAAGAATTTGCTTTTGCAGCTCTATCTTGGATTTCTCCAATGGGAAATCACGGAATTTGTCGAGATATAGTGATTCCGGTATTACGCTCACGGATGCACCAGTGTCGATTTCCATGGGTATCCTGGTTCCTACAACATCTACTTGGATGATGATACTTTTTGAATCGCTGTTAGATACCCTCGTGCTCCTGATGACGTCTATCTCTTCACCCTGTTGCTTTTCTTCCATGCAAAGTACTCTCTGGGGATTTCTACTTATAGCCTTGATAGTTGGTTTATTCTTCAGTCGGCATGCCTTCACAAGATACCCAGTTTTCTTGCAGAAGAAACACTCTGTCTTCACATATGGACAACTTTGAGCAATGTGTTGTCCCAGACACCGATAGCATGACTTCAATATATTGTTACCTTGGCCAGTTGCTGAGGCCTTGGGGCCCAACTGCCTTTTACTTTTAATCTGCAGACAATTCACCTCGGTTGTCTGACGATTCAAAATGGTACGAAATTCTCGGGAATATTGGTCGGCCATGCCCATCGACATAACTGTCTGACAAGCTAGATCAAAAGTCAAGTTAGGTGTTGTCAACAATGTTTTTCTGATTGCTTCATTTTTCATCCCACAAGCAATGCGGTCACACAATGCTCGGTCCTGAAAGTTTACGAAAAGACAGTGAGTAGATAGCTTCTTTAATGCTACAATGGACTCACTGATGCTTTCATCAATTAATTGATCTCTTGTTCCAAAATGATAACTTCCAACAATTTCCAGGGGCTCAGGACTCTTCTAACTTCCTTAGAATTTCCATAAGAGATGTGTCCTTTGGCTTGACAGGAACAAACACATTTTGCAGGGTTTCATGCACCTTCAGTCAAGAAAATAGCCCGTTTTCTTTCCAACACCACTGGGTTACGGGTTTCATCATCGGGGACTTCGCTGATACTATTTGAGGTGAAAAACATTTCTATCCTCTCCACATATGCTCCAAAAGTTTCACGGTCGCGATGGAATTCACCCAAGCGCCCTATTGTTCCCATATGTGCAGCCATCTGGACTCTGGCAGTTCAGCCAAGTGTGCTTGTAATTTACCTTGGATTTTTAGCTGTTCTGCAAACAAAGGACCTCTCTAGTCTCTCTGTTAGTTGGCTGGAATCATCCACCAACATAAATTTCAGCTAGGGAATCCAGAAATCGTATGCTTCATCACCAATGTGGTATATTCTTATGACCTCAAAACGCAGAGACTTCACAAGATGGCTGTTAACACCGGAATCAGTCAGGTGACCTGTCACCTGATGTCTTTATTGCATTTACAGCAATGGCTGCATTACCACAGTAGTCCACTAGGTGGAGCAGTAGTCCACTAGGTGGTACTATATTACAAAGAGGAACCAGAGGCTGCAGGGCAAGGTCACCTTTGTCTGCAGCTGATGAGACCAGGGATCCCAATCTCCAGGGCTCAGCTTTTAAAGAAAGAATGCTCAATATTATGTGTGTAGTGTACTTATGAATGACTCCATGAGGCAATGTGTTGTACTCAAACTGTAGTGACCTTGGTCCTTTATTCCAAACTCCAGAGTGAGGCAGCTGCATGGTGGGTCCCCTTTTATACAGCCCCTGCCACCAGGGCAGGAAACCCCAGTCTCCACCAGTTGCACCCTCTAGTGGTGCCAGCATCTATATACACAGTGTAAACCTTATTGATAGTACATCAGGTAAACAAGTCTCCATCTTATGCAACTATACAGTGACTACACAGAGAGTATATCTATAGTCTGCATATATAACATCACTCTCCCCCAAGTCCTTTGTGCCAATTACCTTTGCACTATGTGCTCTGGCTTAGCTCTCCCCAGACTTAAGTGCCAATAGCCCTTGCACTTTGGCTGTGCTTTGGCTTGGCTCTCTCCCTGTTAACCCCCAAGTCCTTTTGCCACAATGTTGGATGGTGGTTACCAGTTTGGATGGTTCGATGATGCAGTGGAGGTTCCAGTGGATTCTGGGTGTGATCCATGTGTGTGTCCATGGCTACATACATCCAGTTTCCACCCGCCCCGCCGCCCCACCACAGCGAGATCATGCAGCTGGCCCATTACATTAACATACTGGATCAGACACGTGCAAGTACAAAGAAAGGAAGAAAAAAAATGTATTTTTATAGGTTGTATCGTGACACCTTCGTTCAGTGACTTACATTCATTATAGAAACATAGAAACATAGAAACATAGAAAATAGGTGCAGGAGCAGGCCATTCAGCCCTTCTAGCCTGCACCGCCATTCAACGAGTTCATGGCTGAACATGAAACTTCAGTACCCACTTCCTGCTTTCACGCCATACCCCTTGATCCCCCGAGTACTAAGGACTTCATCTAACTCCCTTTTGAATATATTTAGTGAATTGGCCTCAACTACTTCCTGTGGTAGAGAATTCCACAGGTTCACCACTCTCTGGGTGAAGAAGTTTCTCCTTATCTCGGTCCTAAATGGCTTACCCCTTATCCTTAGACTGTGACCCCTGCTTCTGGACTTCCCCAACATTGGGAACATTCTTCCTGCATCCAACCTGTCCAAACCCGTCAGAATTTTAAACGTTTCTATGAGGTCCCCTCTCACTCTTCTGAACTCCAGTGAATACAAGCCCAGTTGATTCAGTCTTTCTTGATAGGTCAGTCCCACCATCCCGGGAATCAGTCTGGTGAATCTTCGCTGCACTCCCTCAACAGCAAGTATGTCCTTCCTCAAGTTAGGAGACCAAAACTGTACACAATACTCCAGGTGTGGCCTCACCAAGGCCCTGTACAACTGTAGCAACACCTCCCTGCCCCTGTACTCAAATCCCCTCGCTATGAAGGCCAACATGCCATTTGCTTTCTTAACCGCCTGCTGTACCTGCATGCCAACCTTCAATGACTGATGTACCATGACACCCAGGTCTCGTTGCACCTTCCCTTTTCCTAATCTGTCACCATTCAGATAATAGTCTGTCTCTCTGTTTTTACCACCAAAGTGGATAACCTCACATTTATCCACATTATACTTCATCTGCCACGCATTTGCCCACTCACCTAACCTATCCAAGTCACTCTGTAGCCTCATAGCATCCTCCTCGCAGCTCACACTGCCACCCAACTTAGTGTCATCCGCAAATTTGGAGATACTACATTTAATCCCTTCGTCTAAATCATTAATGTATAATGTAAACAGCTGGGGCCCCAGCACAGAACCCTGCGGTACCCCACTAGTCACTGCCTGCCATTCCGAAAAGTACCCATTTACTCCTACTCTTTGCTTCCTGTCTGACAACCAGTTCTCAATCCACGTCAGCACACTACCCCCAATCCCATGTGCTTTAACTTTGCACATTAATCTCCTGTGTGGGACCTTGTCGAAAGCCTTCTGAAAGTCCAAATACACCACATCAACTGGTACTCCTTTGTCCACTTTATTGGAAACATCCTCAAAAAATTCCAGAAGATTTGTCAAGCATGATCTCCCTTTTACAAATCCATGCTGACTTGGACCTATCATGTCACCATTTTCCAAATGCGCTGCTATGACATCCTTAATAATTGATTCCATCATTTTACCCACTACTGAGGTCAGGCTGACCGGTCTATAATTCCCTGCTTTCTCTCTCCCTCCTTTTTTAAAAAGTGGGGTTACATTGGCTACCCTCCACTCGATAGGAACTGATCCAGAGTCAATGGAATGTTGGAAAATGACTGTCAATGCATCCGCTATTTCCAAGGCCACCTCCTTAAGTACTCTGGGATGCAGTCCATCAGGCCCTGGGGATTTATCGGCCTTCAATCCCATCAATTTCCCCAACACAATTTCCCGACTAATAAAGATTTCCCTCAGTTCCTCCTCTTTAATAGACCCTCTGACCACTTTTATATCCGGAAGGTTGTTTGTGTCCTCCTTAGTGAATACTGAACCAAAGTACTTGTTCAATTGGTCTGCCATTTCTTTGTTCCCCGTTATGACTTCCCCTGATTCTGACTGCAGGGGACCTACGTTTGTTTTTACTAACCTCTTTCTCTTTACATACCTATAGAAACTTTTGCAATCCGCCTTAATGTTCCCTGCAAGCTTCTTCTCGTACTCCATTTTCCCTGCCCTAATCAAACCCTTTGTCCTCCTCTGCTGAGTTCTAAATTTCTCCCAGTCCTCAGGTTCGCTGCTATTTCTGGCCAATTTGTATGACACTTCCTTGGCTTTAATACTATCCCTGATTTCCCTAGATAGCCACGGTTGAGCCACCTTCCCTTTTTTATTTTTACGCCAGACAGGAATGTACAATTGTTGTAATTCATCCATGCGTTCTCTAAATGTCTGCCATTGCCCATCCACAGTCAACCCCTTAAGTATCATTAGCCAATCTATCTTAGCCAATTCATGCCTCATACCTTCAAAGTTACCCTTCTTTAAGTTCTGGACCATGGTCTCTGAATTAACTGTTTCATTCTCCATCCTAATGCAGAATTCCACCATATTATGGTCACTCTTCCCCAAGGGGCCTCGCACAATGAGATTGCTAATTAATCCTCTCTCATTACACAACACCCAGTCTAAGATGGCCTCCCCCCTAGTTGGTTCCTCGACATATTGGTCTAGAAAACCATCCCTTATGCATTCCAGGAAATCCTCCTCCACCGTATTGCTTCCAGTTTGGCTAGCCCAATCTATGTGCATATTAAAGTCACCCATTATAACTGCTGCACCTTTATTGCATGCACTCCTAATTTCCTGTTTGATGCCCTCCCCAACATCACTACTACTGTTTGGAGGTCTGTACACAACTCCCACTAACGATTTTTGCCCTTTAGTGTTCTGCAGCTCCACCCATATAGATTCCACATCATCCAAGCTAATGTCTTTCCTAACTATTGCATTAATCTCCTCTTTAACCAGTAATGCTACCCCACCTCCTTTTCCTTTTATTCTATCCTTCCTGAATGTTGAATACCCCTGGATGTTGAGTTCCCAGCCCTGATCATCCTGGAGCCACGTCTCCGTAATCCCAATCACATCATATTTGTTAACATCTATTTGCACAATTAATTCATCCACCTTATTGCGGATACTCCTTGCATTAAGACACAAAGCCTTCAGGCTTGTTTTTTTAACACCCTTTGTCCTTTTAGAATTTTGCTGTACAGTGGCCCTTTTTGTTCTTTGCCTTGGGTTTCTCTGCCCTCCACTTTTCCTCATCTCCTTTCTGTCTTTTGCTTTTGCTTCCTTTTTGTCTCCCTCTGTCTCCCTGTATAGGTTCCCATCCCCCTGCAATATTAGTTTAACTCCTCCCCAACAGCACTAGCAAACACTCCCCCTAGGACATTGGTTCCGGACCTGCCCAGGTGCAGACCGTCCGGTTTGTACTGGTCCCACCTCCCCCAGAACCGGTTCCAATGCCCCAAGAATTATGTTTTACGGTCGTGCGCCAGGATTGGGTAGATTGCATAATTAGTTCAGTCATGGTCAGTACTGAGGCAGCAGTACAGGTATGTGAGGATACTAGTTCCAGAGCAACGGGACGGGGTCCTAGTCGTCTGATGACAGCGCTGCACCCCCTGCTAGCGGGGTGGGCTCGGTTCGCTCACCTTGTCAGGACTCAGGGTCTTTGCCGTTGCCTAGTGGTGGACAGAGTCACAGATGTGTGTGGCCTTCCTGTCCTCCACTGAGGGCTGCAGAATTTTCTGCCTGCTCTCTAACAGTGTTGGGAACCTGGCTGTTTCAGGTCCCGTTTGGGAAACTCATTGGTTCTGACCTTTCGCTCCCAGACATGGCCGAGGTAGCGACTGGGTCTGGGGGCTGCGCGGTCTCCACCCGGGTTGTGGGCAACGGAGGCCGACTGCGCGTATTGGCGCCGTTTTCGTTTCAGGTCCGTGGCGAATAGTGCCATTGGGTGCCTGCAGCATGGGATAGACCTGGGACAGGATATCAGGATCAGTGCCTTCATCCTCCTGAGGTCGCTGGCTTGCTACTTTTGGGGACACTCTATTCCCTACATCTCGCAACATTTTTTTTTACATTCTTAATCGGTTCGTTACATTGATTGCCTTGCATACAATGTCTCTTTAAGTTCAATTGGTTGCAGGTCTCCTTTAAGAGAACCCTACCATGCCACGCTGCCTCTTGCTGTAGCAGGGATGCCATCTTGCCTCTGGCCTTGAGGTCGACTGCCTTGATCCTTCTCTCCCGCGATTCTGCCACAAAAGCTGGAAGAGTGCCTGTGAATTCGATCTTCCTCCCCAGGAGTCCTGCCACTGGAACCGGGAAGGTGCTTTTAGGTCGTTCTGGTCGGATCATTGCCACGCAGCCGTGATGGACAGTCTGTGCCTCAAGTGCTGCGCTGGTCTGTTCTCTGGTGCCTGGCCCAAGCAAAGGTGAGGTTTTGCTCTGCCTCTGAGCATGGGGAACATCGATTGCTGGAGGGAAGAGGTCTTCCCATTTCCACTGGATCTTCCCCATCCACCTTCTTCTGAGTAGCATTGGACCATCACCTGCAACAATCCACAGAGGTAACTTGTGCACCGTGCCATTATGGATTACACTTACATCCGCACAACCAAGGACTGGGATCAGCTCCTTGGTGTAGGTGCGCAACTTTTCCTGTACTGGAACCAGCTCGGGTCGTTTTTTGTTCCATAGCCTCTCAAAGGCATCCTGGCTCATCACTGACTGGCTCGCTCCCGTGTCCACTTCCATGAAGACTGGAACGCTGTTTATCTCAACTTCCATCTTCACTGGAGGACAATCGGTGGTGCAGGTATACACTCCATACACTTCTTCTTGGGGTTGAGCTGCCTCCCTGGCCAAATCATCATACACCCGCTGGATTCAAAGTCATCTACCGACTCCTCTGCTAGACGGTGAGTCGTATTTCTTTTACACAAAGGCTGGAGGTGGCCCTTCATGTTACAGGCTTTGCATATGTACTCAGCAAACCGACACTGGTGAGCCCTATGGTTTACTCCGCAACGCCAGCATGGTGCTACTCGATTAGCACCCCTCGGCGGACTCCGAGTTCTGGAACCCTGAGGTCTGTGCTCTCTGCCCTGGGCAGAGCCACGTTCTACAGTCTTGCCTGTGAAAGGCACCATTCTGTGTACAGTACTTGCCGGATTTGAGTCCACAGGATGAATAATTTGCTTGGTGTTGCAGGTCGAGGTCATGAATGCCTGACTGATGCTGATGGCCTTCTGAAGGTTGACTGTGGTGTCGGCAGATAATAGCTTGTGAAGGAGGTCCTCGTGGCCAATTCCTATAACGAAGATGTCTCGCAATGCTTCGTTGAGTTGCGTGTCAAAATCACACGGTGCTACAAGTCTCCTGAGGTCGGCAGCATATTTTGCAATCTCCTGACCCTCAGGTCTGCGGTGAGTGTAGAATCTGTGCCTGGCCGTGAGGATGCTCTCTTTTGGTTTAAGTTGGTTGCGAATTAGTTCAGTCAGCTCATCATATGTCTTATCCTTGGCCTTCATGGGTGTCAGCAAGTCCCTGATGAGGCGATAGACCTCGGGCCCACAATTGGTCAGCAGTATAGCCTTGTGCTTCTCCACCAATGTGTCCGTCTCCCTTGCCACGTCATTTGCCACGAAATATAGTTCGAGCCTTTCCGTGAAGGCATCCCAATCATCACCCTCTGCGAAGTCATTTAGTGTGCCAAAGGTAGCCATAATCGCTTGAAGGTACGTATTCTTGTTGCCAGATATTATGTCTGTAGTGTACTTATGAATGACTCCATGAGGCAATGTGTTGTACTCAAACTCCAGAGTGAGGCAGCCGCATGGTAGTTCCCCTTTTATACAGCCCCTGCCACCAGGGCAGGAAACCCTGGTCTCCACCAGTTGCACCCTCTAGTGGTGCCAGCATGTATATACACAGTGTAAACCTTATTGATAGTACACCAGGTAAACAAGTCTCCATCTTATGCAACTATACAGTGACTACACAGAGAGTATATCTATAGTCTGCATAAAAAACACTTAACTGAGCATAAAAGATTGCTAGAGTCTTTGGGGAACTGCCTTCCAGCTTCTGACACACGGCAGATAGGATGAAGGAGTCCAACTTTTGCTTGCGGAGTGCTATTGGAAGGATTCCAAAGTATGCGATGCACCTTGGTGTAAAAGGCAGCCCAAAAGAAACCTGCAGTACAGTTCTCTAACCTCACAGGCCATTATTCCAGTTTTTGAATCCCTCTTGAATGTTCAAATTGAAACTATAAAGGCCTTGGGCAGAGATACGACCTCCTCCTTCAATAGGTTGTGAAATCAGCTTGGCTGAATGAAAGAATCTATAGATGAGGGTGTTCATTGAAATCATTGCTGCAATGGGGTCTGTTCCTACACAAATTACAACGCACAATGGCACAGAGGCTTCTAACAGGGCCTGGACTGAACTGCAGAAGAATGAGTTTTCTTCACCAGATACATGTAGGCTCAATTTTCCCCAGTAATTTGCGCTGTTTTTTTGGCGTGCACCATTGTTTTTGGCGTATTTTTTTTTCAAAGTTTCTCCCTGCGATCTGCGCCAGCGTAACTGACTTAGTTACAATTTTTCTAGGCCAGTTTTTTTTTACGTCATAGGGAGTTCCCTTATGTCTGCAACGGTTTTTTCAATTGTTCGCAGTTTGGCCAACAAGCAGGGCTGGAGCGTTGTAGGTTTGGCCGGCGGAATCCGCCCCGTGCCTGGACACAGGGGCTTGGGGCTCGACTACAAAACAAGCCGTGGGGGTCAGGGGAGGGGGCGGTGGGCAGGAGAGAGAGCGAGGTGCAGATCAGCAGGCTTGGAGCCCAGTGAGGGGGAGGGAGAGAGAGAAGTCACAAGACTCAAGGGGCGGGGATGGGGGAAGAGAGGAGAAGTCACAAGACCTTTGGGTGTGGTCCATCCATACAGACCTGGAGAGATACAACTGCGAACCTGTGCTGCCTGTTTTCCTGCCATTTTGAGCTTCTTTTTAAAAGATAAATTTAAGTTTCGGGGCAATACTGACAATGCCATACTTTGTGCGAGCCTTCTGCATTATGGTGCTACGCAGGAGACAATTGATTCGACTTCATCGCATCAGGAACATCAGAGCCCATAGGGTGCTGGGCAGGAGGCCTTACCCACCTCGGGTATATCGAGACAGGCATTCGTACCTCCACCTGAGTGATGCAGACTGTGTCAGAAGCCTGCATTTCCGCAAAGAAGTTGTAAGTGAGATCTGTGAGTTGGTCAAAGCAGACCTGCAACCTAGAAGCATCAGGAGGACTGCTTTGTCAATTGAAGTGAAGGTTACAGCTGCCCTTTCATTCTATGCCTCCGGATCGTTTCAAGCAGCAGCTGGGGATGTTTGCGCCATCTCTCAACATGCAACACATGTCTCGATTCGCCAGGTCACGCCTGCACTGTACGCGCATAGGAATGACTTCATAAAGTTCCCCATGACCGCCCAAGCAATCCATGACAGGGCTGTGGCCTTCTCCAGGATTGCTGGCTTCCCAAAGGTACAGGGCTGTATTGATTGTACCACATCGCCTTGCGAGCACCTTTGAAGGATTCTGAGATGTACAGGAACTGAAAAGGCTTCCACTCCATTAATGTGCAGCTTGTGTGTGATGACATGCATCATATCATGTCAGTCGATGCAAGATACCCTGGCAGCACCCATGATGCGTTCATCCTACACGACAGCATTACATCGGCCATATTTCAGCAGCAGTAGCCAGAAGGGCACAGCTGGCTACTGGGAGACAAAGGGTACAGCCTTGCCACCTGGCTCATGACGCCCCTACGCGTAACACGGACGGAAGCTGACCATCAATACACATGTCGCAATTTGCGACACGCAGCATCATTGAGAGGACCATTGGCATCTTGAAACAGCGTTTCCGATGCCTGGACCATTCCAGAGGCTACTTGCTGTCCTCCCCTGAGATTGTCGGTCAGTTCATTGTTGTGTGCTGCATGTTGCATAACTTAGCCATCATGAGGCAGCAGCAGCTGGTAGTGGAAGACCCACCTGCGGTGAGAGTGGCTGATGATTATGATGTGGAAGAGGCAGATGATGAGCAGAAGGAGGAGGAGGAGGACAACGAGGATGAGGAAGCCATGCAAGGAAGCCTGAGGCCGGAGCACCACGGCGGAGGAGGTGCTCCTTTAAAGATTGCTCGAGCCTTGCGCCAGCAGCTCATCCGTGAACACTTTACTGATGTTTGAGGGCTCAGCGACAACTATTCCACATGGACATGTTTACTGTTTGGAGCTGTTCTGTTATGTTGTGTTGTGTTAATGAAACATGATTCAGTTTACAATGTACTTAACTTAACTTTAATAAAATTATTCTTGTATCAAACTTTATTTTAATATCACTCTTTAAGATCACTTAAAAACGTTAAGATCACTTATAAACTTGTAAATTTACTTAACTTACAAAAAACTTTTAATTTGAGAACAGTTACAACAGTAATAATAACAACAACAACAGCAGCAGCAAAGAAAGGCTGTACCCACCCATCTCTCATCGCCCTTATTCTAAGACCGCCCGCTGCGCCTGGTCTTGGACACCCCACTACCCCTGCCCGCAGGCGGTGGCGCAGTGTTTCTGAGCTTCATACCAAGCTTATTCTTTCTGACATCTCGGGTACTGTGCACCTCTTGAGGGTGGGGGGGCGTCAGCATCAGGCAGCAAGTTGGAGGGCCCAGGCGGAAGTTGGAGAACCCAGCCAGCAAGTTGGAGGGCCCGGCTTTGGGCTCTTCAGAGGCTGGTGTGGGGATTGGAGTGGGAGTGGCAGTTGATTCTGTCAATGGACGCGGGGTCTGGGTGTGTTCTCTTATTGCAGCAGCTAACTCCAACATGCCGTCCCTCATGTGCCCTGACAATGTCTCAATGGCCTGCAACATTCCCGCCCTCATGTTGAGCAAAACTGCCTGAACTACCTAAACATTCCCTCCCTCATGGTCAGTGACGTGGTTTGCACTACCTCTGACGTTCCCTTCCTCATGGCCACTATTCCCTCACTGATGGTCCCGGATATCGTTCCCATTTCTCGTGGGGAACAAAGAAATGGCAGACCAATTGAACAAATACTTTGGTTCTGTCTTCACGAAGGAAGACACAAATAACCTTCCGGAAATACAAGGGGACCGAGGGTCTAGCGAGAAGGAAATCCTTATTCGTCAGGAAATTGTGTTAGGGAAATTGATGGATTGAAGGCCGGTAAATCCCCAGGGCCTGCATCCGAGAGTACCGAAGGAAGTGGCCGTAGAAAAGGTGGATGCATTGGTGATCATTTTCCAACAGTCTATCGACTCTGGATCAGTTCCTATGGACTGGAGGGTAGCTAATGGATCACCACTTTTTAAAAAAGGAGGGAGAGAGAAAACAGGGAATTATATACCTGTTAGCCTGACATCAGGTAGTGAGGAAAACGTTGGAATCAATTATTAAAGATGAAATAGCAGCGCATTTGAAAAGCACTGACAGGATCGGTCCAAGTTAGCATGGATTTATGAAAGGGAAATCATGCTTGACAAATCTTCTAGAATTTTTTAAGGATGTAACTAGTAGGGTGGACAAGGGAGAACCAGTTGATGTGGTGTATTTGGACTTTCAAAAGGCTTTGACAATGTCCCACACAAGAGATTGGTGTGCAAAATTAAAGCACATGGTATTGGGGGTAATATATTGATGTGGATAGAGAACTGGTTGGCAAAAAGGAAGCAGAGAGTTGGGATAAATGAGTCCTTTTCAGAATGGCAGGCAGTGGTTAGTGGGGTGCCGCAGGGCTTAGTGCTGAGACCCCAGCTATTTACAATATACATCAATGATTTAGATGAAGGAATTGAGTGTAATATCTCCAAGTTTGCAGATGACACTAAGCTAGGTGGCGGTGTGAGCTGTGAGGAGAATGCTAAGAGGCTGCAGGGTAACTTGGACAGGTTAGATGAGTGGGCAAATGCATGGCAGATGCAGTATAATGTGGATAAATGTGAGGTTATCCACTTTGGTGGCAAAAACATGAAGGCAGAATATTATCTGAATGGCGGCAGATTAGGAAAAGGGGAGGTGCAACGAGACCTGGTTCATCAATCATTGAAAGTTGGCATGCAGCTACAGCAGGCAGTGAAGAAGGCAAATGGCATGTTGGCCTTCATTGCCAGGAGATTTGAATATAGGAGCAGGGAGGTCTTACTGCAGTTGGACAGGGCCTTGGTGAGGCCTCACCTGGAATATTGTGTTCAGTTTTGGTCTCCTAATCTGAGGAAGGACGTTCGTGCTATTGAGGGAGTGCAGCGCAGGTTCACCAGACTGATTCCCGGGATGGCAGGACTGATATATGAGGAGAGACTGGATTGACTGGGCCTGTATTCACTGGAATTTAGAAGAATGAGAGAGGATCTCATAGAAACATATAAAATTCTGACGGGATTGGACAGGTTAGAGGCAGGAAGAATGTTCCCTATGTTGGTAAAGTCCAGAACCGGGGTCACAGTCAAAGGATAAGGGGTAAGCCATTTAGGACCGAGATGAGGAGAAACTTCTTCACTCAGAGAGTTGCTAACCTGTGGAATTCTCTACCGCAGAGAGTTGTTGATGCCAGTTCGTTAGATATATTCAAGAGGGTGTTAGATATGGCCCTTACGGCTAAAGGGATCATGGGTATGGAGAGAAAGCAGGAAAGGGGTACTGAGGTGAATGATCAGCCATGATCTTATTGAATGGTGGTGCAGGCTTGAAGGGCCGAATGGCCTACTCCTGCACTTATTTTCTATGTTTCTATGTTTCTATCTGTCATTGCTGTTATTTCTCCCGACAGACCCGCTAACTCATCACTCACCCCACTGATGGCGTCCAGGAGTGATCGGGTAAGGTCAATGTTCTCCGCACTCAATGACATCATCTGAACCACATCTGTTAGATCCTGCACCTCAGGAGGGTGCGGTCGAGCTCCCCTTCCCCACCTCCCCATGGGTGTGGCTCGCACCCCAACACTGGGACCTGCAACCTCGGATGGTGGGGCCCTGGGTGTGCCTCGCTGCACCACGCCACTGGGACCCGCAACCTCGGAAGGTGGGGCCCTGGATGTGCCTCGCTGCACCCCACCACTGGGACCTGCAATGTCGGAAGGTGTGAAACAATGGAATGTCCTACCAACACTCAAACCGCTAGTCGCAGAAGGGGCTGTCACCTCCATGAGCGGCACCTCCTCCAACAGTGGGAGGTCATCCAGCTCCATTCCCCCCTTCTCCCCCTCATCCCCATGTTCTTGGTCTGGAGGGTTGGATTATAAGATGTTCTCCTCTTCAGGCTCATTTTCGTCTGAATCTTCTTCTGCATTGTCAGTGTTGGCCTCAAGTTCTGCAAAAGATAACAGAACAGTCAACTGATTAGCAGCAGAGGAGGGGTCAGGGTGGATGGCATGAGTCGGCTCACACATCACAGGCCAGGCAGCAGGCTGATTTGAAGAACCATGATGAATTTGCAAGACTGACCCTCTCCCTCGAGTGTGGGCCCAGCTTGTGCAGTGGTGATTGCTTTTTTCCAGGCAGGACCCATCAACGCAGCGACCCTCTCTTCCAAGGGTGTCAGTGGGTGCAGATTTGCCGGGCCTCCTCCTGTTCAAATTCTTTCCCTTTTATTATGTGCCACCTTCCTCTGCAAAGATGAAAAGGCGACTTTTTAGAGAGAGTGGGACATACAGCTGGTCACATTTACAATTGCAATTCCGTTGAATAAATGAAAATATTACTTACACTAATTACTTGACCAAGGTCCTGCCATTTCTTTTTACACTGGCCTCCAGACCTCGTGGTGGTCACCATTGCACAGTAATCTTCTGCAATTTGGTTCCAGTGTTTCTTCATTTCTTTGGGTGGAACTTTTATGTGACCTCTGCTGGTGTCCAGCTCCTGCCATCTGGCCTCAATCACAGTAACTAGTGCCTCCACTTCATCCTGTAAGAAATTCTTGGTCCTTGCACTGCGTTGCATCTTGTATTGCTTCAGCTGCGATTTTGCCAATGCTCTCACACAGCACTCCTTCTCACACACACAACTCACTCTTTAAAAATGGCTGATTGCCAAATCCGAGCTGTACTGAGCATCCACGTCCGTGGGAACGATATCACAAACGTAACTTTCTTTTTCCATGCATGCGCAGAAGGTGTGGCTGCGTTTTTCGGCGCAGACAGCAGGCTCCACCCCCCGAAGTGGCTGGACTCGCTGGGTGGCACAAAATTCGAATTATACGTCGGGAAACTTTGACAAAATATTTCTGCCGCATTTCTGGCCTAGAAAAACGGGCGTAACTCTGGCAATATGCCAGAAAACGGGCTTGGGGAAAATTGAGCCCACAGTGAGCAGGCAGGGACAGGCTGAAGATGCATCACTGAACGGTCACAACCTAAGTGGGCCTGGCTGACACAGATCAAGAATTTCCTCAATCCCAAGAGTTTCTTGTGGAAATGCAGTTGCCAGTCTAAGCTCCCTGTCATTCAAAGGTTATTCCTCCTCCTACTATAATAAGCAAAGTCCAAAGAGATTCCAAAAACTATCCCCATTGTGGACAACAGACCTTCGGATGAGACGTTAAACCAAAGCCCCGTCTGCTCTCTCCAGGTGGACGTAAATGATCCCATGGCACTATTTCGAAGAAGAGTAGAGGAGTTATCCTTGGTGCCTGAGCCAATATTTAGCCCTCAATCAACATCACTTAAAAACAGATTGTCTGGTCATTATCACATTGCTGTTTGTTGGAGCTTGCTGTGTGCAAATTGGCTGCCGCATTTTCTTCATTACATTACTGACTACACTCCAAAAGTACTTCATTGCTGTAAAGCGCTTTGAGACGGCCTGAGATCATGAAAGGTGCTATATAAATGCAAGTCTTTTTTTTCTTTCTTTAACAGTGGCAAGGCTTTCCCAAGAGATTATTTCAAATTTTTCAGGAGTACCCCTCTGACTACAGCAATAATTTCTTACCAGCAGTTGCATAAAAGACCTTGCCGCTTTTAAGAATGAGCCCTTGTAACTTTCTTCACCAGACTATGCAGGAACACTACAGCCTAAAACCACGCACCCTTGTTTTAATGACCGCCCTTGTTGCTGACCTGTGACCAGTGGAAAAGCAGGAAAGCTGTTCACAGACAATGGTGACATCATGTGGCCCCTCTTTAGATTTTGTGCACGTGGCTATGATCATAGAAACATAGAAACATAGAAAATAGGTGCAGGAGTAGGCCATTCGGCCCTTCGAGCCTGCACCACCATTCAATAAGATTAAGGCTGATCATTCACCTCAGTACCCCTTTCCTGCTTTCTCTCCATACCCCTTGATCCTTTTAGCCATAAGGGCCATATCTAACACCCTCTTGAATATATCTAACGAACTGGCATCAACAACTCTCTGCGGTAGAGAATTCCACAGGTTAACAACTCTCTGAGTGAAGAAGTTTCTCCTCATCTCGGTCTTAAATGGCTTACTCCTTATCCTTAGAATGTGTCCCCTGGTTCTGGACTTCCCCAACATCGGGAACATTCTTCCTGCATCTAACCTGTCCAATCCCGTCAGAATTTTATATGTTTCAATGAGATCCCCTCTCATCCTTCTAAACTCGATCCAGTCGATCCAGTCTCTCCTCATATGTCAGCCCTGCCATCCCAGGAATCAGTCTGGTGAACCTTCGCTGCACTCCCTCAATAGCAAGAATGTCCTTCCTCAGATTAGGATCGTTTTAGGTGCGGCTAATCCCAGGCGAAGCACTGGCGGGCAGGATAATTGATCATAGCAGGGACGGGGTGCTATTCGGCCATTCTGAGTTGCATTACACTGTCTTCGAGTTGCTACAATAGGCACATTTCAAACAAGAGACTCATCAAAATTGCTCTTATATGATATGAAACAAGACAGATCTCCAATCCATCAAATCGGGAGATAAAATATAAAAGCAAGGTGATGATGATAAATCTATGCAAGACATTAGTTAGTCTCTAGTTTTCTATGTGCATGTGGATGCGTGCACTTTCTGGACACTCCATTATAGAAAGGATATTAGAGCCATACAAAAGGTGTATTGTAGATTCTCTTGGATTATACCAGGGATGAGAGGATATAGTTATCGTGAATAATTAGAAAAACTAGGAGCTAAAAATTCGGAGGCTTTACGCCACCCGTTACCAGCAAGAAATTGCGAAAAGTGGGCGACCGCCACTCTTTCCCCAGCTGGTGAAAGTTCCCTCGCCATCCTCCATTTTTCCAGGCCCAGAAGCGCTGCCGATAAGGTCCATCGCTCTGCAAATTAAAATGATGGAGAGACGATGTCAATCGGCGTGCAACCACGGCGAGCTTGAACCTTTGCGCTGGGTCCTGAGCTCGCCATGTAAACCTAGCGTGCAGCAGACCGGCAGAGGTGCTGGCAGCACCTCGTAAAGGGACGCAGACATCTTTCAGGTAAGTTTTCATTTAAGCTTTTACAATTTAAATTTTTTTTTATTGAAGTAGTGGCTTGCTGCAATACATGTTAAAACATTTTTTAAGTGTGTAGGGAGTGCTGCTGGATGCTTGCAAAACCTCGGATGGTAAAGTATTTTAGTAAAACTATAAATCAAGTGCCCCCCCCTTAAAAGGGGGCACTAAAACTGACAAATTCACAAATTAAACTTTGGACGTTAAACAACAAAACTTTTAAAACAATAAACAGTTAAATTAAAATTTGGTTGCCGGGGTGATGATGCACTCCAGTCCCTCCGGTGCCCACCTCTCGTGGAAGGCCGCGAATGTACCGGTGGACACCACGTGCTCCATCTCCAGAGACACCCTGGCTCGGATGTAACTATGGAAGAGAGGCAGGCAGTCGAGCTGAACGACCCCCTCGACCGCCCGCTGCCGGGATCGGTTAATGGCCATCTTGGCCATGTCCAGGAGTAGGCCTATGAGGAGGCCTTCTGACCTGCCCACTCCCCTCTGCACAGGGTGCCCAAAGATCAGGAGCATGGGACTGAAGTGCAACCAGAATTTGAGAAGCAGCAGGTCGGGTTACATCTGCGGAGAGAGAAACAGAGTTCGCGTCTCAGGTAAAGATGCTGCCTGTCCTGCATTTCCTGCATTTTATGCTGTCATTTCAAATTCACAGCATTCGCTCGCAGAGGGAAGAGTATGCAGAAGCGGAGGAAGCAGAAGAGGAGAAACTGAAGAGGAGGACACAGAAGAGGGGGAAGCAGAAGAGGAAGAAAGGAGGTAGCCGATGAGGAGTGGCTACAGCATGGCTGGTGGAAGACTGCTGACTTTCAGTGGGAGGCATTGCAAGTGTCCTTGTTGGTCAACTTTGAGGAGCTGGTGGCTGGGAGTGTGAAATTGAGTGACAGTGGTTCTGTCTCTCCTCTCCTCTTCTTGGCCAACCACTGGCTGGAGAGGCTGCATTTCTAGGGTGTGTGAAATGAGGAATGCACAAGGGTGGAGTTGTGGTGAAGGGAGGGCGGGAAAGCAAGAGGTGCTTGCCAGAAGGAGGATAATGTATGAGGATACCAGCATCTTTTATCCTTTCTGCCCCGTCGCTGGCCAAGGGCTCATCCATGCCCCTGCCAAGAATGGCCGGCACTGTCATCTCTAAGGGGGTGAGGTGAGGCTAGAAGTGGGAGATGTGCCTCATGATTGGTACAGATTATTGGTAGGTGAATAATTGTGCGGGGAGTGGGGGGAGTGATGCATTGAGCAGTGTATGAGGCTTTTGAAGATACATTCACTGATCTTGACCAGTGGTCTGAGGTCATGAAGCTTCTTTGGGCACTGGAGCCAGGTGGTGGGGGTGACACTGCTGGCAGTGACGGCATTGGTGATGTGGTGACACATCGTTCTTTCTGGAGGGCCTCCTGGCTCCTGAGGGTAGAGGATCTTTCTTGTATTGTTTACCAACTGCATAAAGTGCTTCATGCGAGACCCTAGGTACCCCTTTCCTGGTTGTTGAGCCATTTGTGCTGGTACTGAAGCACGTTCGAGGTTCAAAAGAGAATTCAGTTTTAAGAGCTGAAGACTCCCATTTCAGGCAGTAATGGCTGAAACCTGTATCTTTTCACTTCATTTTTATTTTTATTAGTTCAGAAGGCATTTCCTTTTTAATTTCCCACAATGCCTTTTGAACTCTATTGCCTTTCTTCCAGAGACTGTTGGAAACTGGAACAGCGATTGTGGATGGGAACTTCAACACCCATGCCTGCACCAATTCCATGAGGGTGTTACATGGTAAATTAGCGCTGGGCTAAAAATCTTTAGCTCCCAGCGCGAATGTTCCTCTGGTAGCGCTTCACCCATTTTCAGCAGTCGTTAGCCCGAAGTCGCAGTGACACCAGCAACTCTCATGGCGGACACAAATCTTTAGCCCGATGACTTTATTCATTGGGGCAGAAAAGATTAATTGAAGTCTTCAAAATTCTGAAAGCGTTTGAAAGAATAAATATTGAAAGATTATTGTCTGTGAATCAGTAACAAGGGAACAAGAAAATAATATTAGTACTGGAAACAGAAAGGGGGAGGTTTTAGAAGGAAAATAGGAATGTTAGAATATAAAATACATTGCCACAAGTGGATTAGGAACGTAGGAATGTTAGAATATAGAACATGTGAATTTGTCCATAAAATACTGACACCGTACCCCGGGCCTCTTGGCTCCAGCTCCAGCATGCTGCTCTCCGGCGCTTTCCGCTCTCTCTCCAACCGCTCACGCTTTAGACATTGGTTCTTTACTTGTGACCATGAGTATTCTGGCCTCGTGTCCCAACTTCGCTGCTGGCCTCATGTCCCGACCTCCCTGCTGGTCCGTGCTGTACCTTCCCTGGGTCCCAGCCTCACTGTTGGCCCACGCTGTACTTTCCCTGGGTACCGACCTCGCTGCTGGCCTCAACCTCCCAACCTCACTGCTGATCCATGCTGCACCTCCCTGGGTACTGGCCTCGCTGCTGATCCGTGCTGTACCTCCCTGGGTACCGGCCTTGCTGTTGGCTCGTGCTGATCCTTCTCTGGGTACTGGCCTTGCTGTTGGCCTGTGCTGTACCTTCCCTGGGTACTGGTCTCGCTGCTGATCTGTGCTCTACCTTCCCTGGGTCCCAGCCTCACTGTTGGCCTGTGCTGTACCTTCCATGGGTACCGGCCTTGCTGTTAGCTTGTGCTGATCCTTCCCTGGGTACCGGCCTCACTGCTGATCCATGCTGTACCTTCCCTGGGTCCCAGCTTCGCTGCTGGTCTGTGCTGTACCTTCCCTGGGTCCTCTCTGTCTGCCGATTCCCGTTGGTCCTCCAATTCTCTCTGCCCACTAATTCCCGCCGGTCCTCCGATGTTCACCGCCCGCCATTTCTCGACGCCCGTGGCCCCTGGCCCACAATGCCGCATTTTTTTACCGGTTTCCTCGGCCCTCGCCGCCCGATGTCACAATCTGCTCCAAGATTAATGCGCTCACCTACACTGTATCTCTGAAAACCAGGAAGAGAGGACCTGAGTGAGGGAGGGAGGGGGTCAGTAGGAACATGTGTGTGTTGGCATGTGTGTGTGCGTGTGTGTGGTAGGCCCATACAGCAGAGCCTGGTCTCCAATTGTCTTGGATCCCCTTGCCATTGGGCCAAGACTTTGTTCTGTCAAGTTCGTGTGGTAGCTGGTATGCAACGGCCACCCCACGTTAAAAGAATTCATGCACAGGCATCTTCCTCCCTTTAAAATGAAGTTCAGAATCTGGAACATCTGGACCATCATGGACAACCCCAACAACGACAGACTGGAACGTTGTACTGCGATCATTGCCCGGGAACTCAGACACTTCGATATCAACATCGCCGCCCTGAGCAACACAGGACAGGCAGGAGAAGATACAAGGTGCTGGATACACCTCCTTCTGGAAAGGCAAACCAGAAGAAGAGCATCGCCTCCATGGGGTTGGCTTCGCCATAAAAAATGAGCAACTTTGGCATCATGGAGATTTTCCTTGCGGGACAAACGAACGCCTCATGATCCTTCAGCTCACCCTAACCCGGAACCTGTGCGCTATGGTCATCAGTGTATATGCCCCAACCCTGGAAGCTGCAGACAAGACCAAAGAGGAATTCTACTCTTGCCTTGAACAAACCATGTCCTAAGTCTCAATGGGCGACAAGCTGATTCTCTTTGGTGACTGTCATGTATGTAGACCATGTATACTAACTATATAGCCACATAAGGTGTGCCACCAGAGGGCACTGCGGTGAGAGACCAGAGGGTCACCTGCAAAGGTGTGCAGAGCCCACCGTGCCTGTGCCTCACTCTGGAGTTACAATAAATAGGACTAAGGTCACAACAGCTCAAGTACAATACTAGACCTCGTGGAGTCATTCATAACAGTATTGAGGACATAACAACTGGCGACGAGATTACGAACTTTCACGCAAAAATAATTAACGTTGGTGCATTAGCAAAGTTCTCAGAGGGTGAAGATTGGGAAGCCTTTATGGAGCGGCTCGACCAATATGTCGTAGCAAACAACCTGGTAGGCGATGATCCGGCCACGCTGGCAGATAAGCGCAGAGCTATCCTGTTGACCAGTTGTGGGCCCGCGGTCTATGGCCTTGTCAGGGACTGGCTTGCACCAGAGAAAACAACGACCAAGTCATACAAGGCGCTGAAAGTGCTAATTCAGAACCAACTCAAACCGAAGGAGAGCATCCTCACGGCCAGGCATCGATTTTATACACACCGCCGCCCCGAGGGCCAGGAAGTTGCGAAGTATGCTGCCGACCTCAGGAGGCTGGCAGGACCGTGTGAATTAGGCGCATCCCTCACCGATGCATTGAGGGACGTCTTCGTAATTGGGATCGGTCATGAAGCCCTTCTTCACAGGCAACTGTCTGCTGAAACCACCGTCACTCTGCAGAAGGCCATCAGCATCAGCCAGGCTCACTCTCAGGACTCAAACCCGGCATGTACTGTAAATAGAATGGTGCCTTTCACAGGCAGAATTGTTGAATGTGAATCTGCCCAGGGCAGAGTGTATAGGCCCCCGAGTCCTTAACTCGGAGTCCACCGAGGGGTGCAAACGTAAGTCGAGTAGCACCATGCTGGCGTTGCGGAGGTAATCACAGGGCTCATCAGTGTCGGTTCAGAGACTATGTGTGCAAAGGCTGCAGCACAAAGGGCTATCGCCAGCGAATGTGTAAAAGAGCTGTGACTGACCACATGGGAGAGGAGTCAGCAGATGGCCCTGAATCCAGCGCGGATTACGAGGAGATGGCAAGAGAGGCAGCTCAGTCCCAGGATGAAATGTATGGAGTATACCTGCACCACAGATTGTCCTCCAGTGACAATGGAAGTCGAGATAAATGGTGTTCCAGTCTTCATGGAAGTGGACACGGGGATGAGTCAGTCAGTAATGAGCCAGGAAGCCTTTGAGAGGTTATGGAATGATCAAGCTGAATGACCGAAGCTGGTCCCGGTTCAGGCAAAGCTGCACACCTACACCAAGGAACTGATATCAGTTGTTGGTAGTGCGGATGTAAGTGTATCCCATGAGTGCGCGGTGCACAATTTACCATTGTGGATTGTTTCAGGTGATGGACCAATGCTACTTGGAAGAAGATGGATGGGGAAGATTCATTGGAACTGGGAAGACTTCATTCCTCCAGCGATCGACATCCCCTGTGCTCAGAGGCAGAGCAAGCCCCCACCTTCGGTTGGACCAGGCACCAGAGAGCAGATCCACACAGCCCCCGAGGCACAGACCGCTCATCACGACTGTGTGGTGATGATCCGGCCGAGGCGACCTGAACACACCTTCCCGGTTTCAGTGGCAGGACTCCTGAGGAGGAAGATTGGATCCGCAGGCGCCTTCCCAGCTTCAGTGGCAGAATCCCTGGGAAAGAAGATCGCGGCAGTGGACATCATGGACAGGGAAAAGATGGCATCCAAACCACGAGGTGCAGCGCTAATGGAGCAATGACACGTGGTTCAAAGCAAGGAAGATGATTGGGGCAAAAGTAGTAAGGCCATTTTAAAGGAGGCCAGCAACCCGCCATTTTTGAATGAACTGCTTGAAATTGGTAACCAATGTAAAAGTCCAGCTGTTAAGAGCAAAATGTTGTTGAGCGATGTCGGGTGCAAATTGCAATCAGCCAATGTAGCGGGTGAACACCTAACGGTCGTATACAGGTCCAGCGGGCTACCCAATGCTGTAGCCTGTGTCCCCAGGACCAGAATGATGTATCATAAAGTGTCCCCACAGCTGACAGAAGTAGACAAGCCGCAGAGTAAACAATCCCCGGAGAGCAGAGGCACCAGTAGCGACACCCTGCCTCAGATCGGTTTAACATTGCAGGCACCCGATGGCATGAACCGCCACGGGCCAGAAACGGTAAACTGCGCCTATGCTCGCAGTTGGCTACCGTTGCCCACACCCGGGTGGAAAAGGCACAGCCTCAAACCCTCTCGCCATCATGGCAATGCCCAAGAACGAAGGGTCACCCGCAATGGCTCCTCCGAACGGGACCTGGACAAGCCAGGATCCCAAACTAGAGAGTGCTCACAACGGTGCCCTCAAGGAAAGCGAGTCAGCAGTTCCCTGTGAACTGCTAAACAAGACGAGGCAGCCCCACTGTCATTTAGACGAATCGCTCACTCGCTCAGACCCCTTCCCAGGGAGCAGCAGTGACACTGTGCAAACGAAGGACAGGGAGGTGACAGACACATCAGCTGTCTTTGGGCCGGCCCGACACAAGGAATAACGGCAAAAGCCCTGAGCTTCGGCAACTCGAGCAAAATTAGCTCACCTCGCCCACAGACCCACTAGCATGGGGCGCTGTGCCACCACCAGACGACCCGGATCTCATCCGGCCGTGCTGGAACTAGACTGTCCTTGTGTACCTGTATTGATATACCTGTACTGATCATGTAAATGTACCACACTAAAAGAAACGCAACTGTAATCCACCCAACAAATGTATCAAGATGTAAATGTAAAACCCATGTGATGAACTTGAATGCAACTTGCATGTAACGGGCCATTAGCATGATCTCTGTGTGGGGGGAGAGAATGGAGTAGTAATGGACTCACAACCAGAAACCACTGGGACCTCCACTAGCAACAAATCTCACTACCAACCCACCCAAGCTAGAAGCGACCTTCCAATGGTCAACCAGGTCACCGTCAATGTACGAGTCAATTTGCATTAAAGTCGGGAGGCGGAGCAGCGAGTGGCGAGAGGTGAGAGGCCTACTAAAGGCCCAGCAGTGTCGGGAGCAGCAGTCGGGAGGTGGAGCAGCGAGCGGTGACAGGTGAGATGTCTACTAAAGGCCCAGCAGCATCGGGAGCAGCAGTCGGGAGGCGGAACAGCAAACGACGAGGGGTGAGAGGCCTACTAAAGGCCCAGCAGCAAGCTACTGCAGGAAGAAAGGGCAAAAAAGGCACAGCATCCGAGAGTCGTCGGGAGTCGTGGTGCGTCAGCGAGAGGCTCGGGAGGTGCGTGGAGAGGCCAGCTGGTGCAGCTACAGGAGAAGGCAAAAAAGAATTAGAAAGAAATTGAAAGGTGATGTCACAGCCAAGGGGGTAAGTGATTGGCTGGTGATTGGTGAGTAGTTTTTCCTTATCTTTATCTTTTTCTTATCAGTAAGCAACCTTTGGCATAGTTGCCAAATTCAATTAATTTAAGGGTTAAGACATGGCAGGAGAGCCCAGTCCCATGTCATGCTCCTCCTGTGCTATGTGGGAAATCAGGGACAGTGTCCCTGACGACTATGTATGCAGGAAGTGTATCCAGCTGCAGCTCCTATCAGACCGCATTACGGCACTGGAGCTGCACATGGATTCACTCTGGAGCATTCGCAATGCTGAGGATGTCGTGAATAGCATGTTTAGTGAGTTGGTCACACCACTGGTAAAGGGTACAAAGGCAGATAGGGAATGGGTGTCCATCAAGTAGAACAGGAACAGTAAGGCAGTGCAGAAGTCCCCTGCGGTCATCTCCCTCCAAAACAGATATACCGTTTTGGATATTGTTGGGAAAGATGCCTCATCAGGGAAAGGCAGCAGCAGTCAAGTTCATGGCACCGTGGGTGGCCCTGCTGCAAAGGAGGGCAGGAAAAAGAATGGGAGAGCTATAGTGGTAGGGGATTAGTTTAAACCCTCCCCAACAACACTAGCAAACACTCCCCCTAGGACATTGGTTCCGGTCCTGCCCAGGTGCAGACCATCCGGTTTGTACTGGTCCCACCTCCCCCAGAACCAGTTCCAATGTCACAGGAATTTGAATCCCTCCCTCCTGTACCACTCCTCAAGCCACATATTCATCTTAGTTATCCTGCTACTTCTACTCTGACTAGCACGTGGCACTGGCAGCAATCCTGAAATCACTACCCTTGAGGTCCTATTTTTTAATTTAACTCCTAGCTCCCTAAATTCAGCTTGCAAAACCTCATCCCGTTTTTCACCTATATCGTTGGTACCTATATGCACCACGACAACTGGCTGTTCACCCTCCCCCTCCAGAATGCCCTGCAGGCGCTCCAAGACATCCTTGACCCTTGCACCAGGGAGGCAACATACCATCCTGGAGTCTCGGTTGCGACAGATTAGGAAAAGGGAGGTGCAACGAGACCTGGGTGTCATGGTAGATCAGTCATTGAAAGTTGGCATGCAGGTACAGCAGGCGGTGAAGAAGGCAAATGGCATGTTGGCCTTCATAGCTAGGGGAATTTGAGTATAGGAGCAGGGAGGTCTTCCTGCAGTTGGACAGGGCCTTGGTGAGGCCTCATCTGGAATATTGTGTTCAGTTTTGGTCTCCTAATCTGAGGAAGGATGTTCTTGCTATTGAGGGAGTGCAGCAAAGGTTCACCAGACTGATTCCCGGGATGGCAGGACTGACATATGAGGAGAGACTGGATCGACTGGGCCTGTAGTCACTGGAGTTTAGAAGAATGAGAGGGGATCTCATAGAAACTTATAAAATTCTGACGGGATTGGACATGTTAGAGGCAGGAAGAATGTTCCCGATACTGGGGAAGTCCAGAGCCAGGGGTCACAGTCATAGGATAAGGAGTAAGCCATTTAAGACCGAGATGAGTAGAAACCTCTTCACTCAGAGAGTTGTTAACCTGTGGAATTCTCTACCACAGAAAGTAGTTGAGGCCAGTTCGTTAGATATATTCAAGAGGGAGTTAGATATGGCCCTTATGGCTAAAGGGATCAAGGGGTATGGAGAGAAAGCAGGAAAGGGGTACTGAGGTGAATGATCAGCCATGATCTTATTGAATGGTGATGCAGGCTCAAAGGGCCGAATGGCCTACTCCTACACCTATTTTCTATGTTTCTATACTTAAAGACTTGGGGGGAAGTGATGTCATGTATGTAGACCATGTATACTAACTGTATAGTCACATAAGGTGTGCCACCAGAGGGCACTGCGGTGGGAGACCTGAGGGTCACCTGCATAGGTGTGCAGGGCCCAGTATAAAAGGCTGCCCACCATGCTTGTGCCTCACTCTGGATTTACAATAAATGGGATTACGGTCACAACAGCTCAAGTACAATAATAAACCTCGTGGAGTCATTCATAAGAGTATTAAAGACATAACAATCACATGTGTCCCCAAGGGAATATGTCGCTGGTGACTACAAATGCTTTCCAAAATCTCTTCAGTATTCTTACACGCCTACCTAC
This sequence comes from Pristiophorus japonicus, assembly GCF_044704955.1. Taxonomy (NCBI): domain Eukaryota; kingdom Metazoa; phylum Chordata; class Chondrichthyes; family Pristiophoridae; genus Pristiophorus; species Pristiophorus japonicus. Next base: position 332,718,854 of record NC_091978.1, read on the forward strand.
TACTGTTGTAAAGAGCTGTGGCTAAGATGGCACATGGATAGTATTGCAGAATGAGAATTGGCAGGGGCGTTTGTACATTTGTTGTTGATGGTCATTATGTATTCTGCTGTTTGCAGGGGGACAACTCCAACATCTATTATTTGTGTGGGGTTTTGGGAGGTTGTTTGAGGGATGTAAATAAATAAAATGTTACTTTGACCGTTTCCTTCAGCCTCTGGTGTGTGACTGTGGACTTGTGATGGAGATGTCACTATCGTTGCACAATGCACGGTCATTATTAACTGCATTCCTCAGCTTCCCCATTTAAGCAAACCGATGCCTCATGAACCGCTGCTGAGTAGCCCTTGCATCGGCACCATTGGCACGCTGCCTCCTCCGTGGCTGCTGCTGGTCCTCGTCATCTTGCTGGACATTCGGGGCCTCAACAGGCTCCTGTTCCTCCTCCTCCTCCACCTCCTGAGGTGGGCCAGCAATCCCCACTGGCAAGGCCTGGGCCCTCATGGTAGCCAAGATGTGTAGCATGCAGCACACCACAATGAATAGCAAGACCTGCTGAGGGGAATATTGAAGGCTGCCTCCAGAGCGGTCCAGGCATCGGAATTGCTGCTTCAGCACCTTTATTGTCTGCTCAATGATGTTGTAGTGGCGGCATGGCTCTCATTGTAGCGTTCCTCCGGTTCTATGGTGGGTTGCGGAAGGGCTCATTAGCCAAGTGGCTAGGCTGTATCCCTTGTCCCAGAGGAGCCAGCCTCGGCCATCCTGTGGTGGCTGAAACAGTTGTGGCACAGTGCTCTCCTGCAGGATAAACGAGTCATGTGCGCTCCAGGATAGCGAGCATTGTCTGCGAGGTTGCACACCAGCTGCGCATTTAGGGAATGTTATCTCTTTCTGTTTCTGAAGACCTCTGCATTCTTGAATGGTGCTCGCAAGGCCACGTGTGTGCAGTCAATTGCTCGGGAAGTTAATTAAGTCCATTCTGCGTGTGTAGAGAGCCTGTGTAATATCACGGATGCAGCGATGTGCTGCGAATTGTGAGACGCTGCATATGTCCCCTGATGCAGCCTAGAAGAAAGCGGAGGCATAGAAGCTGAGTGCCACCGTGACCTTCGCTGCAATGGGCAATGCAGTCCTGGTGCCGATGTGAGGCTTCAGGTCTGCCTGCAAGAGATGGGATATCTCTGTAACTACCTCCTTTCGAAAGCAAAGCCTTCTGACGCACTGCTCCTTGGACAGGTCCAGGTGCATTGCTGCCAGTAAAGCTGTGGGCGGTAAGGTCTCCTGCCCCGACGTCATGGGGCGCTCCTCCTTCGGCTGCTGACATGGCCAACAGCCTTTCTATCTTGACGCCGCCTTACTACAGCATGTAGAATGCGACGCTGGCGGCATTGTAATGCACCCATTAAAGTTTTCAACTTCACTTGTTATCAAGCTGTAATGTTAGGTCTGTCTGCCGCTGCAAACTTAGAGGCGTACGCACCATGCTGTGTGTAAATGCTGCGCTGACTGTGACCAGCGAGGGAAGCACTTCCTCATCCCTTTAAGTAGCCACCAGTTAATGACTATGAATAGTCAGACCGACTGTTTTTTCAGATGTGATTAGTGGCGGTCGCTTAATGATGTGGCCTCACCTAATTTAGCGAGTAGGGTGCAAGCGTGTTTGTTGCACCAGGACTGACATCACGATCTGACTGATAGTCAGCAGCCAGCCGCTAGCGTTTGGTGCCACCCGTAAACCTCAACTAAATTTTCCGGAGGGGGTGCTTCAAGCTGCGCGCCCAGTGGGTAAGCTATTACGCCCACATTAACGCCCCTCCCGGCAGCTAACTGAGGTGCTAGACAACCGAATTTCCACCTCTTTATCCCTATTTTTAGTCATATTGGTTGGTGTAAGGCAAAAGTTGACTGCCTAGTTGGGCATGAAGTGTCCCATGTGTGAAGTGTTTTCATTAGTTGTAAGACAATACCTTTCTCTCTCCGAGTAAACAATGTTGATCCTTTTTGAATTCCATCGAGCAATTGAGTATAATTAATGGATTCTTCTTCCAGGGTGACACCACAGGCTGGCATTGTGTGTTGTAAACTTTTACATCTGCATAACCAGGCCCCACCTCTCCTGGAACAACACGAAGTGTCTGGTGCTTTCAGATCCCGTCCTTTCCTCTCGCTAACATCCTTGTATAGTTCACAAATTCCTCATGTGTATTACCCTCCAACACGCCTATCGACTCAACTTTGAATGCTTCCTTTGTTTCTCATCAACATATAGCAATGGTGTTGCTAGTATCATAGGAATCAGTCCCAAAATAATGTCACGTTGCTGGCAGGGCTTCCTGGTATAATCCACTGATCCATATATTTGCACTTTACACCAATCCATATTCCCATCTGATCTCAGATTTTCATTTATTTCTCCAATATAAAATTTGGGATCATATTGTTTTCTGTATCAGTTCACCTGTTTTGAACTTGCCTGAGCACAGACCCTCCATATGTACTGCAAGGGATTGCCTTTGGGATCAGGTGTTCTCTAAAATGATTGTTGTTCTGAATGATGACAATATTAACTTTATCCCTAACCTTTGCTAACCCTGCTGTCAGTTTTCCTATCAAATCCAGCGATTTCTGTGCCTCTAAATCGCTGTCTCCACCTGGCATTACATTTCTAAGCTATAAAATAATAGTACAACAGTGACTTGCTGCACCAAGTTGGTTACAACTAATAAATGCAATTTTTTTAATTGATTTGTGGAATTATATAATTGGAATTGACCCAATATCAAATTCAGATAAGATTTCCAAGTATTGCATTTCTGGGCATCAAAGGTTTCTCATGTTATCAGATTGACTGCCAAAAATCATTAATTTACAATGTATCTGTCCCCTCATACATAATAAAAAGCAGAATGGATATTGAAATTTTAGCTGCATTTTTAATACTTTAATTAATGCTTTAATTAAATAGATTTTTGCATTGCACCTGGTGATTTCATATTGTAGTGTTGACGTTTTGATTTTCATAGCGAGAATGTTGGAAAAATGTAATCTCTAATAAATGTAGTCTGTTTTCTGCTGCCAGGAAATTCGAAGAATTTGCCTGTGTTATTGTCAGCTGTGGCTCACTCACCTCTGAGTCAGAAGGTTGTGGGTTCAAGTCCCACTTGAGCACATAAATCTAGGCTGACAATCCAGTGCAGTGCTGAGGGAGTGCTGCACTGTCGGAGGTGCTGTCTTTCGGATGAGATGTTAAACCGAGGCCCCATCTGCTCTCTCAGGTGTATGTAAAAGATCCCATGACACTATTTCGAAGAAGAGCAGGAGAGTTATCCCCAATGTCCTGGCCAGTAGTTATCCCTCAATCAACATAACAAAAACAGATTATCTGGTCATTATCACATTGTTGTCTGTGGGAGTTTGCTGTGCGCAAGTTGGCTGCCATGTTTCCCACATTACAACAGTGACTACACTCCAAAAGTACTTCATTGTCTGTAAAGCGCTTTGAGACGACCGGTGGTCGTGGAAGGCGCTATATAAATGCAAGTCTTTTTTTCTATGTTGGTGACATCAATGCACTGTATTCTGTTCTGTCACCTGGGCATTCTTATGTTAAATTGTATCAATAGGAGATGCAAATGATTCTGATTTTTTATAAGCTCTCCAAACAACATTGATTTCAGAATGTTGAGCACACCACTATTCAAATTTTAAAAAACATATCACAGATTGCTGTTAAACTTTGGCAGAGTTAAAGCTTCAATGGATCAATGATCAAATTATTAATAATTTCTGCTGTAGTCACCTAATGTTACTTTTGGTGTTTTGAACATTGTATTCTCCAAGGTCTTTTGTTTGCAATACCTTTTGAAAAAAATATGAATCTTGCAACCTCTTTAGTAGTCGATATAGAAAGTATACATGCCAATGGAATACTGGTAGTGTGGGCATCATAGCTACAAGATGGAGAATATCAGTTATAATCTTGTCAATGCTTAGAGAATCAGTGGAATCTCAGCACAGGAGGAAGCCCTTAGGCCTATCGTGTCTATGCCAATGGCAGTTTTGTGTGGGAGTTGTCTAATGTAATCCCATTTCCATTTGCATTCCCCGTGGCTTTCAATATAGTTCTTCAAATGTTTGGTTTAGTACCTCTTAAGTGTCACAAACTCGAGCTTTCAAGATTGAGAGATAGATTTCTGTTACTTAAGGGGATCAAGGGATACGGAGCAAGGGTCCGAAAATGGGGTTGAGGTGCAAATCAACAATGATCTAATTGAATGACCCGTAGAACTGAATGGCCTACTTCTGTTCCTATGTTCCTCTCTTCCTTCTTAGGCAGAACCCCGGAGTCGAAGATGACTTGCTTCCATGCTAAAGTGACTGATGAGACCCATGTGGGACCTACAGTCTCTGTCGCAGGTGGGGCAGATGCTTGTTGGAGGGAAGGGTGGGTGGGGTGCTTGATTTGTCGTAAGCTCCTTCCGCTGTTTGTACTTGACTTCTGCGTGCTCCCGGTGAAGAGATTCGAAGTGTTCGGCGTCTTCTTGGATGCTTCTCCTCCACTTTGAGTGGTCTTGGGCCAGGGATTCCCGAGTCAGTGCGGGGTTACATTTTTTCAAGGAAGCTTTGAGGGTGTCCTTGAAGCGTTTTCTTTGCCCTCCTGGGGCTCACCTGCCATGACGTAGTCCAGAGTAGAGTGTTTGTTTCAGGAGTCTAGTATTGGGCATGCAGACAATGTAGCCCGTCCATCGGAGCTGATCGAGCGCAGTCAATGCCTCGATGCTGGGGATGTCGGTCTGAGAGAGAACCCTGACGTTGATGCATCTATCCTGCCACTGAATTTGCAGCATTTTGTGGTGGCAGCATTGGTGGTACTTCTCCAGTGCTTTGAGGTGTCTACTATAAATAGTCTAAGTCTCTGAAGCATATAGGAGGGCGGGTATCACCACTGCTCTATAGACTTGGTGCTGGATTTGATATCCTGGTCTTCGAACACTCTTTTCCTCAGGTGGATGAAGGCTGCACTGGCACCCTGGAGGTGGCATTGGACTTTGTCATCGATGTCTGTCCTTGCTGATAGTAGGCTCCTAAGGTATGGGAAGTGGTCCACATTATTCAAGGCCTAGTCATGGATCTTGATAATCGGGGAGCAGTACTATATGGCGGGGGCAGGTTGGTAGAGAACCTTTGTCTTGCTGATGTTTAATGTAAGGCCCAGACTTTTGGACGCTTCATTGAAGGTGTCAACGATGGTTTGGAGTTCGGACTCTGAATGTGTACAAACGCAAGCATCATCTGCATATTGTAATTCAATGACAGAAGTTGGATCAACCTTGGATCTGGACTGGATGCATCGGAGGTTGAACAATTTCCCACTTGTCCTATTGATTAACTCCACTCCAGCGGGGAGCTTGTTAAAGGTGATGTCATGTACGTAACCACAATGTAACACCACTGTATTACTGTATACACTCAACCTAGATGCACACCTTGACCACAAGGGGTGAACTTATGGGAGACATTCCTTACCTGATCACACAGGTATAAAAAGGGAGGTCCCACGCAGGGTCACTGTCTTGGGATCCTGTGAATAAAGAGAGTGACCTAATCCCCAGAATGTGCCTCGTGTGGTTTTACACTGTAGAGTAAGGACTTTACATTGGCGATGAGAAACGGGAATTCATGACCCATGAGAATGGCCACCGGTAGCATAGAGGAACAGTACTGTGTTGGGGAAGACTGGGACAATTTTGTCGAGAGGCTTCAGCAAAGCTTCATTACGAAAGATTGGCTGGGGGATGCAGCGGCCGACAAGCGAAGGACTCATTTCTTGACCAGCTGCGGACCAAAGATTTATGCGCTCATGAAGGACTTACTAGCACCCGAAAAGCCGGCGGACAAAACCTTTGAAGAACTTAGCAAAATGATCGGGGAGCACCTCAAACCGGCGAGTAGCATACATATGGCCCAACACAGATTCTACACCCACCGACGTCATGAAGGATAGAGCATATCGGACTTCGTAGCGGACCTCCGGCGTTTGGCCAGCCTCTGTAAGTTCACAGATGCCTGTAGGGGGGAGATGCTAAGGGACTTCTTTATCGAGAGCATCGGTCATGCGGGAATTTTCCGCAAATTAATTGAGACTAAGGATTTGACCTTGGAAGCGGCGGCGTTGATGGCTCAAACTTTCATGGCGGGGGAGGAAGAGACGAAAATAATATACGCGCGCAATTCTGCCTCAAACGCGACGATGGATTAGGGAGTCAACATCATCAATGCGACTCAGAGCCCCGCAGGCAGGCAGGGGCAGTCCGAAGCAATAGACCCCAGAGCAGGACTTTAACAGAGACAATGGCAGGCTGAACGGACATTCACGCCATCACAGTGGACAATGCGGCCCGGGATGGGGCCATTGACACCCACTAATAGGGTACTTAAGAGCAGTCAAAGGGACAGTCAGCATGGAATGCCTGGCCATAGCCCTTTTGTTCCCAACAGTGGAAACTTTAACTCATGCTGGAGGTGTGGGGGAAAACAATCAGCTAGATCTTGCAGATTTCAACAGTTTGTCTGCAGGAACTGCAACCTCAGTAACCACTTAGCTCGAATGTGCAGGAAGCCTGCAACCAGACTAATATATGAGGCGGATGGACCTGAAGAGGGTTCTTTGAGGCACAATGACCTTTTGGGGCGAATCGATGGACGCCGAGGTTCAGAGGGTCCATGTGGCGAATATTCACAGTTCATACACCAAAACGCCACCAATGTTGATGAGGGTTTTATTAAACGGTATCCCTGTACACATGGAGCTGGACACTGGGGCCAGCCAGTCACTCATGGGCGTTCAACAATTTGAGAAGCTATGGCCACTTAAAGCCAGTAGACCCAAATTAGCACGTGTTGACACACAATTACACACTTACACGAAATAAATCATTCCGGTGCGAGGCAGTGCAATGTTGGCTGTCACACACAATGGGCTAGAGAATCGGCTATCACTTTGGATTGTCCCGGGCAATAGTCCCGCACTGTTGGGGAGGAGCTGGTTAGCCGAGATGAACTGGAAATGGGGGGATGTTCACGCAATGTCATCTGTGGAGCGAAGTTCGTGCTCACAAGTCCTACAACAATTCGATTCACTATTCCAATCTGGCGTCGGGACTTTCAAAGGCAGTAAAGTAGTGATACACATCACCCTGGACGCCAGGCCAGTGCACCACAAAGCCAGAGCGGTGCCATATGTGCTGCGGAAAAGATCGAGAGCGAACTGGACCGGCTGTTGAGAGAGGGCATCATCTCGTCTGTCGAATTCAGTGACTGGGCGAGCCTCATCGTTCCCGTCCTAAAAGCGGATGGCTCTGTCAGGATCTGTGGCGACTACAAGGCCACCATCAATCGGGTGTCCCTACAAGATCAATACCCGCTCCTAAGAGCGGAGGACCTTTTTGCCACGCTGGCAGGCGGCAAGCTGTTCACCAAGTTGGATCTCACTTCAGCTTATATGACCCTGAACTGGCCGACGAATCTAAACTACTGACCACCATCACCACGCACAAGGGACTGTTTGTTTATAACAGGTGCCCATTTGGCATTCGATCAGCGGCATCGATTTTTCAATTAAACATGGAAAGCCTGCTTAAATCCATTCCTGGAACGATCGTATTCAAGGACGACATCCTCATCTCGGGTCGAGACACCGAGGAACATCTCCACAACCTGGAGGAGATGTTCCAGGTAGGCCTGCGACTCAAAAAGTCTAAATGTTTGTTCTTAGCTCCTGAGGTTGAGTTTCTGGGCAGGAGGGTTGCTGCAGATGGGATTTGGCCCACCGAATCCAAAACAGAGGCGATTCGACGAGCACCCAGGCCCTGCAACACATCGGAGTTGCGTTCATTCCTGGGACTGTTGAACTATTTCGGGAACTTTCTGCCGAACTTGAGCACGTTGTTGGAGCCGCTACACGTGCTCCTGCGTAAGGGTTGCGATTGGTTTTGGGGGGGACTGTCAGGAACGGGCTTTTGATCGGGCGCGAAACCTACTTTGTTCAAACAAGTTGTTGACCCTGTATGACCCCTGTAAAAAATTGGTTCTGACATGTGATGCATCGTCCTATGGGGTTGGGTGCGTGTTGCAGCAAGGCAATGCTAAGGGTCAACTACAACCTATGGCTTATGCCTCCAGGCCGCTCTCTCAAGCAGAACGGGGATATGGGATGGTCGAGAAGGAAGCGCTTGCATGTGTCTACGGTGTAAAAAAAATGCATCAGTACCTATTTGGTAGGAAGTTTGAATTAGAGACGGACCACAAGCCATTAACATCCCTGTTGTCAGACAGCAAGGCTGTCAATGCCAACGCATCAGCTCGCATACAGCGATGGGCTCTCACGCTGGCTGCTTATGACTACTCCATCCGGCTCTGGCCCGGCACTGAAAATTGCGTTGACGCGCTCAGCAGGCTTCCACTGGCCACCACTGAGGGGGCAGCAGAGCAAAGCGCGAGATGGTCATGGCTGTCGATGCCTTTGACAGCGCAGGTTCCCCCATCACAGCCCGCCAGATCAAAATCTGTACGAACAGAGATCTCCTCCTATCCCTGATTAAGAAATGTGTCCTGACTGGGGATTGGGTGCCCGCACACAGAGCATGCCCTGAGGAGGTCAGACTGTTGCACAGACGGATGGATGAGCTCTCCATCCAAGCCAACTGCCTACTATGGGGCAGCCGGGTAGTTATGCCCCAGAAGGGCAGGGAGGCATTCATCAGGGAACTCCACAGCGAGCACCCAGGCATTGTGCTGATGAAGGCCTCATTGCCCAGTCACACGTTTGGTGGCCTGGAATTGATTCAGAACTGGAACACTGTGTTCCCAGGTGCACGACGTGTGCCCACCTGGGTGATGCCCCCACGGAGGCCCCGCTCAACCCGTGGCCCTGGCCCACCAGGCCATGGTCACGCATTCATGTTGACTACGCGGGCCCGTTCATGGGTAAGATGTTCCTTATTGTGGTAGATGCGTACTCGAAATGGATCGAGTACATCATTCTGAATTCATGCACGTCATCCACCACCGTGGAAAGCCTACGTGCTATCTTTGCAACCCATGGCTTGCCGGACATCCTCGTTAGTGATAATGGTCCATGTTTCACAAGCTACGAATTCTGAGAGTTTATGTCGGGCAATGGCATCAACCACGTCAGGACTGCGCCGTTCAAGCCGGCCTCCAACGGTCAGGCGGAACGTGCGGTCCAAATCATTAAGCAAGGTATGCTCAGGATTCAAGGGCCCTCCCTTCAATGCCGCCTATCGCGTCTCCTGCTGGCCTACAGATCCCGACCGCACTCGCTCATGGGGGTCCCGCCCGCAGAGCTACTAATGAAACGGACACTAAAAACTCGGTTGTCCCTCATTCACCCAGTCCTGACCGACATAGTTGAGGGCAAGCGCAAGTCACAAAACGAGTACCATGACCGTAATGCGAGGGGGAGAGGAATAGAAATAAATGATCCTGTATTCGTCTTCAATCACGCCATGGGGCCCGAATGGCTTGAGGGCACTGTAATTGACAAAGAGGGGAATAGGGTCATCGTGGTAAAACTCAACAATGGTCAGATATGACGTAAGCATCTGGACCAAGTAAAAAAAAGGTTCAGCATGGACACGGAGGAACATGAAGAATACCATGAGATGGAGCTCACCACACTGCCAGTGAAAGAGCAACAAGAGGAATCAGAAGAATGCACAGTCCCTGCGGTCAGTCCGGACAGGCCGGAATCACCACAGGTGACAGACACTCGCGTCAGTGTCAACAACCAGAGCCCCAACTGCGGCGCTCCACGAAAGACCGTAGACCACCTGAAAGACTAAACCTATGATCCCAGTAAGACTTTGGGGGGGTGGGGGGGAGGTGATGTCATGTATGTAACCACAATGTAACACCACTGTATTACTGTATACACTCAACCTAGATGCATACCTTGACCACAAGGGGTGAACTTGTGGGAGACATTCCTTTCCTGATCACTCAGGTATAAAAAGGGAGGTCCCACGCAGGGTCACTATCTTGGGAGTCCTGTGAATAAAGAGTTAAGGTCACAGAGTGACCTTGTCCCCAGAATGTGCCTCGTGTGGTTTCATACTGTAGAGTAAGGACTTTACAGGTGAGATGTCCGTTGTGCCCCTTATTGGGCGGAATCCGCATTGTGACTTTGGGAAGAGCACTTCAGCCACTGGGAGGAGACAATTGAGGAGGATTCTTGCGATGATTTTCCCTGCAGCAGACAGCAAGGAAACTCCTCTGTACGTACTGCAGTCGGACTTGTCACTTTTTTTGAAGTTGGTCATGATTACGACATCTCTGAGATCCCGTGGCATTCTATCCTCCTTCCTGATAAGGGAGATGAGGTCATGGATTCACACCAAGAGTACTTCTCTGCCATGCTTTAGTACTTTGGTGGGGATTCCATCTGCTCCTGAGGCCTTGTTGTTTTTCAGTTGTTGGATGGCCTTTTCAACCTCATGCCGGGCTGGGATTGTGCTGAGGTGGTGACGGGCAGCATGCTGTGGGATGGAGTCAAGGACCCTCACATCAAAGGCAAAGTCTTGGTTGAGGAGATCCTCAAAGTGCTCCTTCCAGCGGGCACTGACTGCCTCTCTGTCCTTGATGAGCACCTCTCCGTTCTTGTCTCTCAGTGGAATAGGACCTTGAGTGCTTGGGCCGTAGGTGGTCTTGACTGTGTTAAACCATCCACGCATGTCATGATTGTTGGCTAGTTGCTGGATCTCCTGCGCTTTTTCCACCCAGCATCTGTTCTTTACGTCACGAGTTTTTTGTTGGACCTCAGTCTTCAGTTGTCTGTAGATCTGCTTTCTTTCACTCGAGTTGTGATGTTGTTTCCAATTCAAAAATGCCTTGCGTTTACAGTTTATTAGCTCCTGGATCTCCTGGTCATTCTCATCGAACCAGTCTTGATGTTTTCTGGTATAGTAACCAAGAGTCTCTTCGCAGGTGCTAATTATGGTGGACTTGAAGGCAGACAGGCATTATGGACACTTTGTGGCTCCAATTCATTGGAAGTTGTCATGTTGGCTGTGAGACGTTAGCTGAATAGGGCGTTCTTTGCAGGGTCTTTGAGTACTTCAGCGTTGATTGTTTTGTGGCTGCATTTCTGTTGCCACTGCCATTTTGAGGCTATGTTAAAGGAGATAACAGAGCGGATTAGGCGATGGTCAGTCCAGCAGTCGTCAGCTCCTGGCATGGCGCGAGTGATGCGGACGTTCTTGCGGTCCCTCGCTCAGATGATGACGTAGTCTAACAGATGCCAGTGCCTGGAGTGAGGGTGTTGCCAGGAGGTGTTATACTTGTCTTTCTAACAAAACGAGTTGTTGGTTATGGACAAGACCATGTTCTGAGCATTTCGTCAGGAGGAGGTTACCATTGGAGTTAGTTTTCCTACCCATTCCCTACCAATCACCCCTCCCTAGAGATCTGTGTCCTTTCCAACTCTGGCATTAAAGTCACTGTTATGTCTTTAATATTCTTATGAATGACTCCACGAGGTCTAGTGTTGTACTTGAGCTGTTGTGACCTTAGTCCCATTTATTGTAACTCCAGAGTGAGGCACAAGCATTGTGGGCAACCTTTTATACTGGGCCCTGCACACCTATGCAGGTGACCATCAGGTCTCCCACCGCAGTGCCCTCTGGTGGCACACCTTATGTGACTATACAGTTAGTATACATGGTCTACATACATGACATCACTTCCCCCCAAGTCTTTAATGTATATTGACTCGTACATTGATGGTGACCTGGCCTTTGCTCTTCCTGGTTGACCATTGGAGGGTCGCTTCTAGCTTGGGTGGGTTGGTAGTGAGATTTGTTGCCAGTGGAGGTCCCAGTGGTTTCTGGTTGTGAGCCCATTACTACTCCATTCTCCCCCCGCCCCACACAGAAATGATGCTAATAGCCCATTATATGCAAGTTGCATTCAAGTTCATCACATGGGTTTTACATTTACATCTTGGTACATTTGTTGGGAGGATTAAAGTTGCACTTCTTTTTGTGTGGTACATTTACATGATCAGTACAGGTATCCCAGTACAGGTACACAAGGACAGTCTAGTTCCAGCACGGCCGGATGAGATCCGGGTCATCTGGTGGTGGCGCAGCGCCCCATGCTAGTGGGTCTGTGGGCGAGGTGAGCTCATTTTGCTCGAGTTGCCAGAGCTCAGGGCTCTTGCCGTTACTCCTAGTGTCGGGCAGGCCCAAAGACAGCTGATGTGTCTGTCACCTCCTTGTCCTTTTTGTTTGCACAGTGTCGCTGATGCTCGCTGGGAAGGGGTCTGAGTGAGTGATTGTTTCATCTAAGCGACGGTGGGGCTGCCTCGTCTTGTTTAGCAGTTCGCAGGGAACTGCTGACTCGCTTTCCTTGAGGGCACCATTGTGAGCACTCTCTAGTTTGGGATCCTGGCTGGTCCAGGTCCTGTTCGGAGGAGCCGTTACGGGCGACCCTTCGTTCTTGGGCATTGCCGTGGTGGTTTGTGGGCTGCGCCTTTTCCACCCGGGTGGTGGGCGACAGTAGCCGACTGCGAGCATAGGCACAGTTTACTGTTTCTGGCCTGTGGCGGTTCATGCCATCGGGTGCCTGCAATGTTAACCCGATCTGAGGCAGGATATTGCTACCGGTGCCTCTGCTCGCCGGGGATTGTTTACTCTGTAGCTTGTCTACTACTGTCAGCTGTGGGGACACTTTATGATACATCGTTCTGGTCCTGGGGACGCAGGCTACAGCATTGGGTAGCCCGCTGGACCTGTACACGACCGTTAGGTGTTCGCCCGCTACATTGGCTGATTGAAATTTGCACCCAACATCACTCAACAACATTTTGCTCTTAACAGCTGGACTTTTACATTGGTTACCAATTTCAAGCAGTTCATTCAAAAATGGCGGGTTGCTGGCCTCCTTTAAAATGGCCTTACTACTTTTGCCCCAATCATCTTCCGTGCTTTGAACCACGTGTCATTGTTCCATTAGCGCTGCACCTCGTGGTTTGGATGCCATCTTTTCCCTGTCCATGATGTCCACTTTCCCAGGGATTCTGCCATTGAGGCTGGGAAGGCGCCCCCGGATCCAATCTTCCTCCCCAGGAGTCCTGCCACTGAAACCGGGAAGGTGTGTTCAGGTCGCCTCGGCCGGATCATCACCATGCAGTCGTGATGAGCGGTCTGTGCCTCGGGGGCTGCGCGGATCTGCTCTCCGGTGCCTGAACCGAAGGTGGGGGCTTGCTTTGCCTCCGAGCACAGAGGACATCGATCGCTGGAGGGATGAAGTCTTCCCAGTTCCAATGGATCTTCCCCATCCATCTTCTTCCAAGTAGCGTTGGTCCATCACCTGAAACAATCCACAATGGTAAATTGTGCACCGCGCCATCATGGGATACACTTACATCCGCACTACCAACAACTGATATCAGTTCCTTGGTGTAGGTGCGCAGCTTTGCCTGAACCGGGACCAACTTGGGTCGTTCAGCTTGATCGTTCCATAGCCTCTCAAAGGCATCCTGGCTCATTACTGACTGACTCGCCCCCGTGTCCACTTCCATGAAGACTGGAACGCCATTTATCTCGACTTCCATTATCACTGGAGGACAATCTGTGGTGCAGGTATATACTGCATACACTTTGTCCTGGGACTGAGCTGCCTCTCTAGCCATCTCCTCATAATCCGCGCTGGATTCACAGCCATCTGCTGACTCCTCTTCCACTTGGTAAGTCACAGCTCTTTTGCACATTCGCTGGAGGTGGCCCTTTGTGCTGCAGCTTTTGCACACATAGTCTCTGAACCGACACTGATGAGCCCTGTGATTACCTCCGCAATGCCAGCATGGTGCTACTCGCCTTACGTTTGCACCCCTCGGCGGACTCTGAGTTAAAGGGCTCCGGGCCTGTATGCTCCTACCTGGGCAGAAACACGCTCAACAGTTTTGCCTGTGAAAGGCGCCATTCAATTTACAGTACTTGCCGGGTTTGAGTCCTGAGAGTCAGTCATCATCTGCTTGGAGCTGAGGTCATGAATGCTTGGCTGATGCTGATGGCTTTCTGCAGAGTGACGGTGGTTTCGGCAGACAGTAGCCTGTGAAGAAGGGTCTCATGACCGATGCCAATTACGAAGATGTCCCACAATGCATCGGCGAGGGATGTCACACGGTCCTGCCAGCCTCCTGAGGTCGACACGTACTTCACGATTTCCTGGCCCACGGTGTTTATAAAATCGATACCTGGCCATGAGGATACTCTGCTTCGGTTTTAGTTGATCCCGAAATAGCACTTTCAGCTCATCGTATGACTTGGTCGTTGTTTTCTCTGGTGCAAGCAAGTCCCTGACGAGGCCGTTGACTACGGGCCCACAATTGGTCAACAGGATAGCTCTGCGCTTATCTGCCAGCGTGACGGATCATCGCCTATCAGGTCATTTGCTGCGAAATATTGGTCGAGCCGCTCGGTAAAGGCTTCCCAAGCTTCACCCTCTGAGAACTTTTCTAGTGCACCAACGTTAGTCATTTTTGCGTGAAAGTTCGTAATCTTGTCGCCAGTTGTTATGTCTTTAATACTCTTATGAATGACTCCACGAGGTCTAGTATTGTACTTGAGCTGTTGTGACCTGAGTCCCATTTATTGTAACTCCAGAGTGAGGCACAAGCATTGTGGGCAACCTTTTATACTGGGCCCTGCACACCTATGCAGGTGACCATCAGGTCTCCCACCGCAGTGCCCTCTGGTGGCACACCTTATGTGACTATACAGTTAGTATACATGGTCTACATACATGACAGTGATTAGTGTGTCTTCTGCAAGTATTTGCCACCTCTCTGCCTCACCTCCCCTCCCATACCTACTGGTCCTCCTCAATGTGGCCTCAGTGCCTGCAGCAAAGCCGTTTGAGGGCTGCTCTGTGTCTGATGGTGACAGGACAGAGGGCCTAGCAAGATGCCCTGGACCAGGCTGCTGACTGCACCGCCTCAGAATATTCAGCAGCCGTCTCGAATGGCTGGGGTGCAGGCAGTGGCTGGTGAAAAGGCGGAATAGCAGTGGTGGGAGCCGGAATGCTGTCATGGTGAGGAAGGACAGCACCTTCCATTGCCCGTGGCCCATTGCCACTCCTCCGGGGCAGGGCCAGAGCATCAGGAGCATAGAAACATAGAAACATAGAAAATAGGTGCAGGAGTAGGCCATTAAGCCTTTCGAGCCTGCACCACCATTCAATAAGATCATGGCTGATCATTCACCTCAGTACCCCTTTCCTGCTTTCTCTCCATACCCCTTGATCCCTTTAGCCATCAGGGTCATATCTAACTCTGTCTTGAATATATGCAAGCACAGATTGCTGCCCTACTGCAACACCATGTGTTCCAGTCGGATTGTGGGGATGACAGAGAGGATGGCAGTAGTCATTGCTTGCATGGCATCACGAAGACCTTGCGTGACTTCGGCCTGTATTGTCAATGCTGCTGGCACATCAGCCAAGGCATGCCTCATCACCTCTGGGACCCCACTGTTGCTCATTGAGCCCACGTCCCGGGCAAAGATGGGCTCAGTGGCCTGCTGAGAGGCATGGGCAATGCTTGAGGTAGTCTCTGCCACACTTACAGCAAGTGCATCCATGCTCTGCGGGGCCTTCTCCAATGCACCCATAAGCTCACGATTCATCTGTAAGGAATTCCTGGGCATAGCCTCCAAATCCAGGTCCCCATCTGCCTGTCTCTAAGCAGGATACCTGGGCCGACTTACCCTTCGGAGAGCTGGCCCCGAGCTTCCACTCATGCTGGGCATTGCTGCAGGCCACTGGGGCCAGGAGCGTCCGGATCTGGAAACCCCAGACAGGCTCTTCCACTGAGCTGGTCTCCCACTCGCTGGCACTGAGGACGCGTCCCGCTCTGTTGCCATACTCGTCCCTAGTTCCTCCTCATCTTCCATGTCATGTGACAAAGATGGCTGATGGGCAGGTGGCTCATCATCTGTAAGCACAAAGCTATAGAAATGTGGTTAGCAGCTGGGAAGGGGGCAGGAAGGCAAGAAGGAGGGGGCATCGTTATTTTGGAGTTACATGTTGTAAGGCATGTGTGTTCAAGGGTAAGGGGTCTCACAGAAAACACCCACCTCAGTCATGAACCATCACTGTTGAGCGGGAGTTCTGCCTCCCGTCCGCTGCTGCTCTCGCCTATTGTGGGCATGTTTGGTGACTCGCTAATTATGTCCCGAGGTGTCAGCCTGTGTGGCAGTGCACAGTGGACGTGTCAACTGTAATATAGAGCTCCTCCTAGTGGATTACTGCTCCTCCTAGTGGACAACCAATGTAATGCAGCTACTCATGTAAATATAATAAAAGGATCATATGACAATGTCACATGACAAGTTCCTGTCGAACCATCTTGTTTATGTGTGTGTTTGTGATGTAGTAAAGAATATATCACATCAACAGTGGGATTTTGGGACAAAGAGCTATGAGTAAGTATGAGCTTTAAGGCCTGTGACCGCATATGAAGCATTAAAAGGTGTTGGTGGGTGTCCTCAGGTGAGTCGGGAGCTAGAAGTTGAGAGTCGCTTGGATGGGCGGGGCATGTCTAGCGAGGCAATAGAGAGCTTTTAGGGTATCTCCAGCAACGAAGAGCATGATGTGGTACACATAGAGAAAGGGTGTGCACTGCAAAGCCTTTACATTGTGTGAGACACTGAGGCTCACATGAACGCATTACAAGGTGAATGGAAAGCCTAGAGACTCTAGTGAGGTCGTTGGACTTTTTCCAACATTGTGTCGCTGTTCTGACCACCGTGTCGTGGGCGGAGACGTGCTGGGCCACCTCCCTCCACAACCTTCTTACTAACCTTGGCAGTAGCCTTCGTTCCCCTCCAGTCTGTAGCGCATTGCTGCGCCTCTCCACAGCCTCAAGCAAGGCCTCAAGGGCCATGGCCAAGAAGCGGTGCGCTCTCTTCCTTCCTTCTTGCTCGTCCATTTTCCCGCTCTCAAGACACTGAGGAGGTGGAGCTGCGCACGTGCATACTTACCTTGCTGCGCCTTTAAGACTTGGCTTTTCCCAGGATGTGAATTGGACTTCAGAGCATACGTAATGGTTTACAAAATTTTGCGCGACGATCTTCGTTAGCGCCCCCCCCCAGGTCAGGAGTGTAACGGCTGATTTAGCGCCCCCTTCAGTTCTTGGTCCGATTCAAGCAAATTTCTCGGTGGGAGGTGCAAACCTTTTAATGGCGCTATACTTACCACTCCACCTGGATTAATGCCTCAAAATGGGTGGTACCGAATTTCCACCCCAAAGTATTGGTGCCTTCAAGGGCCCACAATGTTACAGAAATTCATGTAAACATGACTCCAGGCAGAAGCACTGTGAGCAGTTGTACATTTTGGCCATCCAATTCTACCCCTTTCCTTGAGCTTTAAATCTACATTACATAGTTATAGTAACTTGCAAAATAATTTGGTACATATGTAACAACAAAATGATAACATTGAGCAGTCTATTGCCACCCTGGGTCATCACACCTGATGGGAGATAGTATCCAATACAGGACAACATCCTTGGGTAAGAATAGCCTCAACATTTCCTGTTGGTATTACAGATGATTATTCAAATTATTCTTATAGTGATGGTCTGTTTGATTAAGAGAACTCTAAGTCAAGTTAAGAGGAGAAAGAATATAATGGAAATGTTTGCACTAACCAAAAGAAAGGGAATGTAGACAGAGGTAGGCCAGATGGGGGTAGACCCTAATAATTCTGATAACTTTATTAAAACATTTTTAATATTAAAGACACTTACACATATTAAATCTAAGGGCTGGATTGTTGGCTATTTTGTGCCTCGTTTAATGCTCCGGCGGGGCATTAAATGCTGTTTCTTGGCACGATGCCGGGCGTCCAGAATTTAGCGCCCAGCTAGAAGATTCGGCTATTGGTTTGCGCCAGGCAAAAACTAACGGCTCTGCCCTCCGTTTTCAGCGTAATTATGACGTCAATCGTCGTACAAGGCTGTACTAGCGTCCCGGATGAAACTTTCCGCCTTAACACCTCATTTAACAATCACCCAGGAAGTGCCTGAAAAAAACAGACGGTGCCAGTTGGAGCAGGCGCTACTGCCATTATATTTAAACAGAGGCTGGTGGATATTATATCGCAGTTGTCAGTGACTGCCACCGTTGTACACAGAATGCTGCGTGAGGCTGCAACTTGCAAATGGCACTTTTATGTGACATGACACAATGCTTAAAAGGTCAGTGAGAGATTTCAATTGGGGCAATACTAGTTCACCAGCATATCATGCTGGTTGCTATTGGCAGGCGGCTTCTAGCTGGAAGAAGGGTTCTTGGCCATGTTGGGCCATGGATGCGAAGAGGTCACAAACGTATGGGGAGGAGGCGTTACGCACCACGGGTTTACAGGTTACATCGCCCATACCAGCAGCTCTCTGAGGCGCAGTGTGTTAGAAGGCTGTGCTTCTGAAAAGAAATGCTGACAGATATGCCAGCTCCTACAGGGAAACCTACAGCCTACCAGCGCCAACAGAACTGCACTGCCCATTGAGGTGAAGGTGACAGTCGCGTTGGCCTTCTATGCCTCCAGCTCCTTCCAGGGAGCAGCACGGGACAGATGCAGCATCTCTCAGCATGCTGCACATTGCTGCATTCGCCAGTTTACAAGGGCACTGTATGCACGCAGAATGGACTTCATAAAGTTTCCAATGAGCAGGGACAGCCAGAATGAGTGGGCTCTAGAGTTTGAACAATTTGCAGGCTTCCCCAATCTTCCAGGTGCCATTGACTGCACACACTTTACCTTGCGAGCACCATTACACAATGCAGAAGTCTTCAGAAACCGAAAGGGATACCACTCCCTAAATATACAACTGGTCTGCGACCACACACAGCGCATCCTCACAGTGAATATCCACTATCCAGGGAGCACACGTAATGCTTCATCTTGCGTGAGAGCAATGTCTCATGAATGTTTCAGCGACAAAGACAAGGCCAGAGCTGGCTGATCAGGGATAAAGAATATGGCCTGGCCACCTGGCTCATGACCCTCCTCCGGAATGCCACCACAGAAACTGAGCAGCGTTATAATGAGAGCCATGCAGCCATCCGCAATATCATCGAACAGACAATTGGGGTGCTCAAGCAACGCTTCCGATGCCTGGACCGCTCTGGAGGTAGCCTTCAAAATTCCCCACAACAGGTCTCTGAATTCATTGCCGTGTGCTGCATGCTACACAACTTAGCCATCAGCCCTAAGAATCTACAATATAAGCAGGTTCTAAGAAGTCATATTCAGAACAAGATTAGAACCTATGAACAAACATTAATGGACAAACATCTGCAAGGACAGACATGCTATGTTCTAGGCACCAAGCCAGACGGTCAGGCATTGAACTGAATATAAAGACGTTATTAAGACTACCAGAAAAGACAGTAAGGTACAAATGATAGTGTTGTGCAGATTCACTAAAGAAAGTTACATAATTTACAAGATGACTTAATGGGTTAACATGTTACATATTTAAAAATAACCAGAACGTGTTGATATGTAACCATTATGTTAGCAAGACTATAAAAGGTACAACACGCAAAAGCTCAGGGAAACCTCTAGCCTTGATTAGTTTAAGCAGATTAGAACCACATGCCTCCAATTCTTCCTGATGAGTCCTCACGTGATACATTGTATGCAGCAATAATCTCAGGTATGTAGTGGGTTGTGTAACACGAATAAAAAGCATTAAACAGACATCTAATTGTTTCCTAATTTTTGAGCTTGTTTAAAGAGGTCTGAATACAGGTTATCCTGTAAATACACAGTGTATATTTAGCCTATTTCGGGGCAAAACCCGAACAAATGGTACCATATTTTGATGATGAGGCTGTTGAAAAGCTGTTGCAGGAAGTAGGGCAGAAGAGGGTTGCCCTATTTCCCTGCATAAAAGTTATGAAGGTTGTGGTAGGTAGGGTATGGCAAGAGATGGCTGAGGCAAGCAACGGCAGCAACATTGCGTCAAGGACATGGGTGCAAAGGTGAAAGAAGTTTAATGAAAAACTATGCAGTCAATTGCCCTGGGTGTCAGTGACCTGTTGGATGCATCTACGCATTGCCGAATAGCTGGTGCAGACAATGTCACCGTGGGACTTAGAAATCCTCCAGTGGCAAAATAGTGACATTGTTACTTTTTCTAGCATTGAAAATAAGAAAGACTTGAATTTATATAGCGCCTTTCACGACCACAGGACGTCCCAAAGCATTTTACAGCCAATGAAGTACTTTTGGAGTGTAGTCACTGTTGTAATGTAGGAAGAGCTGTGGAGACTTGGGAGTGTTGCTTCAGATGCTTTTCCAGCAGGTAACAGACATCTTATACTAACTCTCTGATAAACATTGGTCCTCTGAGAGGCCTGGCTATGTCCACTTGGCTGGGTACCTCCATGTTAACACCCTCACCCTATGGGATTGCCTCATCATTCTGACATCGAACAGTGCCTCCTGCCCATTCTCCCTCTCCTCCATGCAACACAGGCATAGGGACCCTCATCCTGCACTTTGTACTGATGTCCTCCCAGCAGCCACAAATAGCAGGACAAACTATCACAAGTGAATGCCTCTTTAAACAACAAACAAAGATTCTCTGTCACATTACTTATTCCACCTTACTAAATCTGCTGAGACAGCCCTTATAACACCTTAACAGCTTCTTAACTTTTCAGTTGGGGCAGCTTGGCTATGCTAATCGGGCACAGCTGTCTACGACATCATACATGCTCCTGATTTACATTGCTTAACTTCCATGAGGTGGAGCATTATGAGAACCCTCAGTATGCATGTTGGAGTGATGTTGGAGTGATGTTGGAGCAGAGACCGAGCAGCATGTCACTGGCTACATTTACCGTGCTTTTACAAGGGGTGCTAGGACCAGGAAATTCTGCCCTAATTGCTCTTGGGATATCTTTATTTATTCATCTCAGCTATCAGAACTCAGGATTATAATTAACTAAGAAAGTTTGCATTGAATTTGCCAGACTTTTCCTGCGATGATCCCAGTCAGAATGAGCGACTGCTCAGGTTTGCGGCTCTGGCTGCCTTCCCATAGGTACAGGGCGTCACACATGTGGCAATTAAAGCACCCCCAGATCACCGAGGAGCATTCATCAACCGCAAGGGCTTCCACTCCATCAATGTGCAGTTGGTGTGCAACCAGAAAAACACATTATGCAGGCGTGCGCAAGATTCCCGGGCAGCTACCATGATGCTTTCGTCCTGCGGCAGTCCACTCTCCCTGATCTCTTCACACCTCAAAGCAGACATACCGGCTGGCTGCTCAGAGACAAGGGATACTCACTTAAAACATGGCTGATGACACCTGTGAGGAATAAAACCAATGAGGCTCAGAAGCAATACAGTGAAAGCCGTATAACAATCAGATGTGTCATTGAGCAAGCCATCGGCATTCTGACGATGCGCTTCAGGTGCCTGGCAGATCTGGAGGTGCCCTTTAGTACGCACCAGCCAGGATCATCAGAATGGTCGTGGTGTGCTGCGCTCTGACCAACATTGTGCAGCAGCGAGGTTTGGACCTGCAGCCTCTTCAGACGATTCTGAGTGTAATGTATGTACCTAAGGTCTGCCCACCAACAGGGAGCACTACCGTCGGAGGTCCTAGGGTCACAGGTACACTCGTGCTGGGCCCGGTATATAACCTGAACTTCACCTTTGTATCTTCACTTCTGGAAGCCATTAAAGACTGACCAGGTTACACCTGATCACTGGCTCACAGTATGGAGTTCATTGTATCATTTCATACACTACCATGGCAACGAGGCAAATACGAACCCACGCAAAAGTATGGCGAGCACAGCACGATCGAGCACTGTTGGAATTTTCGAGAGATTTAATGAGGGAGAGGATTGGGGAGATTTCATGGATCGTCTTGACCAGTGTTTCGTGGAAAATGACCTAAACAAAGACAAGGATGCAGAGAAGCGCAGGGCAGTTCTTCTCGCAGTGGCCCCATGATCTATGCACTCATCAAGAATCTGCCCGCACCCACTCTTCCCACAGAAAAGGATTACAAAGAACTGTGTGCTCTAGTTCGGGAACACCTTAAACCCACGGAAGGAATCCTCATATCCAGATATCGCTTCTATACACACTTTTGTCCAGAAGGCCAGGATGTAGCGGCATTTGTTGCCAACCTGAGATGTCTTGCAGGGCCTTGCAAATTTGGGCCTGCGTTGGAAGACATGCTGCATGACATTTTTGTGATCGGGGTCAACCACGAGCCAATCTTAAGCAAGCTGCTGGCTGCAGAGACGCCGGACCTCAGCAAGGTAATAACCAACACCCAGGCTTGCATGTCCACGCCGAAAAGCACGAAGCAGATATCGCGACAAAACAGGAACTCCACGGCAAGTACTGTGAACAAAATTGTATCGACGGCAGGCAGAGCTGCACATGACAGGGCCTACTCGACTGCGTCTGCAAGACTGGGAGCCGCTCAAAGTTCACCATCGAGGGCCTACTCGACAGCGTATGCGAGAACAGGAGCCACTCAAAGCCCGCCATCAAGCGCAAATCCAAGCTCAATGTGTTGGCGTTGCGGGAGAAATCACCGACCGCATCAGTGCTGCTTCAGGCAGAGGGTGTGCGAAGACGGGGCATCTTCAGCAGACGTGCCCACAGCAGAGCAAGTGAGCTGCGACACACCACGTGGATGATGATCAATTCAGCGTGGATCTGGCGATGCAGCCCGAGGCACTTTAGAGCTCCGAGGAGGAAGTGTATAGCGTAGGTGCGTTCCTAACGAAGAGCCAACCGACAAGGATAGAGGTAAAATTATTAACAAAGAGCCAACCGATAATGATGGAGGTAAAATTAAATGGCGTGCCAGTATCCATGGAATTAGACAAGCATGCAAGTCAATCGAAAATGAACCAGAGGACTTTCGAAAAGCTGTGGGAGACCAAGGCAGAGAGACCCAAGCTGAATCCGATAAATGTGAAGTTGCGTACCTACACCAAAGAGCTCATACCTGTGACCGGTAGTGCAGCAGTAAGAGTGTCGTACAAGGGAGCGGTTCATGTTCTACCGTTATGGATTATCCCGGGCAATGGCCCATCGTTATTCGGCAGGAGTTGGCTCGAGAAAATAAAATGGAAATGGTACGATATCAAAGCTTTGTCATCAGCAGATGATGATTTGTGTGCTCAAGTGCTGAGCAAATTTCCCTCACTGTTTGAACCAGGAATTGGCAGCTTCAAGGGAGCCAAGGTGCAGATTCACCTCGGCCCAGAGGCAAGGCCTGTCATGTATCCTACAAGTTGGTACTATCACAAGGTGTGCCACCAAAGGACGCGGCAGTGGGAGACTCGTAGGTTACCTGTACAGGTGTGCCTGGCCTAGTATAAAAGGCAGGCCACCAGGTGTGATCCTCGCTCTGGCGTTAACTAATAAAGGACTAAGGTCACTGCAGTTCAAGTACAACACACTGCCTCGTGGAGTAATTATTAGAGCATCTAAGGACACTACAATTGGTGACGAGATTACGAACTTTCACGCGGAAATGGCTACCCTTGGTACGTTGCAGCAATTCACCGATGGTGATGATTGGGATGCCTTTGTGGAGAGGATAGAACACTTCTTCACAGCGTACGACCTGACAGGAGATGACCCGGCCGCACTGGCTGATAAGTGCCGCGCTATCTTGCTAACCAGTTGTGGGCCCAACATCTATGGCCTCGTCAGGCTGGCACCAGCGAAGACAATGACCAAGTCGTACAAGGAACTCGTAACCCTGATCCAGGAGCAACTCAAGCTCAAGGAGAGCATCCTCACAGCCAGACACCGGTTCTGTACCCACCGACGGCCCGAAGGCCGGGAAGTCACACAGACCTCAGGAGGCTGGCAGCAGCGTGCGAGTTCGGCACCCACCTCAACGAAGCGCTGTGGGACATTTTCGTCATTGGCATTGGCCATGAGGGCCTTCTTCACAAGCTACTGTCGGCGGATACCACAGTCACCCTGCCGAAGGCCATCTCTGTGAGCCAGGCATTCATGACCTCGACCTGCGGCTCTAGGCAGATGTCTCACCCTCAGGACTCAAACCCAGAGGTACTGTGCACCGAGTGGCGCCATTTAGGGGCTGGACTGTAAAACGCAAACCCTCTCAGGGAAGCGAGAACAGGCCCCCGTGTCCCTTAACTCAGAGTCCGCCGAGGGGGCTAATCGAGTAGCACCATGCTGGCATTGCGGAGGGAATCACAGGGCTCACCAGTGCCGTTTTAAAGACTATGTATGCAAAGGCTGCGGCACAAAGGGCCACCTCCAGCGAATGTGTAAGAGAAATAGGACTCACTGTGTCGATGAAGAGTCCGCAGATGGCCATGAATCCAGTGTGGATTAGGAATTGATAGACAGAGAGGCAGTCCAGTCCCACGGGGAGGTACATAGCATATTTACCTACGCCATCGAGTGTTCCCTGCTGAAGATGGAAGTCGAGATAGAGGGAAGTCCAGTCTTCATGGAATTGGACATGGGGGTGAGCCAGTCAGTGATGAATCAAGGAACCTTTGCGAGGCTTTGGGACAATCCGGCTGAACGACCCGAATTGGCCCCGGTTCAGGCAAAGCTGCGCACCTACACCAATGAAATCATCCCAGTCGTTGGTAGTGCGAATGTAAAGGTACACCATGATGGTGCAGTGCACAAGTTACCTCTGTGAATTGTTGCAGGTGATGGACCAACGTTGCTCGGCAGAAGGTGGATGGAGAAGATCCATTGGAAGTGGAAAGACTTCATCCCTCCAGCGATCGAAGCCCTCTGCGCTCAGAGGCAAAGCAAGCCCTGACCTGAGAGTGGACCCAGCAACAGAGAGCAGACCAGCACAGCACCAGAGACACAGACCGCTCAGCACG
Organism: Pristiophorus japonicus; assembly: GCF_044704955.1. Lineage (NCBI taxonomy): Eukaryota > Metazoa > Chordata > Chondrichthyes > Pristiophoridae > Pristiophorus > Pristiophorus japonicus. Next base: position 332,743,810 of record NC_091978.1, read on the forward strand.
ACTGCGTGGAGATGATCCAGCTGAGACGACCCGCACACACCTTCCAGGCTCCAGTGGCAGGACTCCGGAGAAAGAAAACCGGATCCAGAAGCGACTTCCCAACTGCGGAGGCAGAACCCGGGGAGAAGAGGATCATCGCAGTTGACATCGTGGACGAAGGAACGATGGCGCTCAAACCACGAGGTGATGCGCTGAAGACAAAGATGGCCGCGGCCAGACCACGAGGTGCAGTGCTGATGGAGCAACATGTGGCACCAAACAGAGAAGCGGATTGGGGTAAAGCAAGCAAGGCTCTCTTAAAGGAGGCCTGCAACCCACTACAATTAAAGGGACAGTTCCACACACTCAAGCAATGTAATAGTAACTGTAAGTCGGAGACAAAATGTGTAACTGATCATGTAAAATGTGTAACTGATGATTTGACTTGTGCACATGCAACCAGCGAGGAAAAAGTCATGCGATCATGATCGGACCCACAGAGTGTCCATCATAAGTAAGGAAAAGCTGTGCGATGCAGGGTTTGCACTGCATGCAGCCAATGCAGTGGGCAGACACCCATCGGGTGCACACAGGTCCAGTGAGCTACCCAATGCTGTAGCCTGTGGTCCCGGGGACCAAAGTCATGCACCATGAAGTGTGGCCACAAGCAGAGCAGGCGACCTCAGCAGGGCAATGGCAACGGTATCGCTACCATGCCCTGGGTCGGCTCCATCTCTCAAGCAACCGATGGCACCAACTGCCACAAGCCTGAAGGAGCAGACTGCACCAAGGCCATACCCCTAGATGTAGGGTCACCCACCACTGTTCCCCCAGAGGAAACAGGCACCAGCCAGGATCCCAAACCAAACGACGCTCAGGCCAGCGAGTCAGCAATTCCCTGTGCATGCTAAGACACACTGACGAACCGGAACAGTCGGAAGAAGACACCGCGAGCTTAGATGACCAACCAACTCACATCCAGCCATCGGAAGAACCCACTGTGGTCAATGCCCAGCCCCAAGTCGTGAGAGACTCGGAAAGCACTGGGATTGTACTGAGATGGTCAATCAGGGACGAGGGACTCCGGACCATCTGAACTTGTAATATGGACTTGTGCTAAGAACTGGGGGGGAATGATGTAATGTATGTACATAAGGTCTTCCCATCTAGAGGGGGCACTACCTAGGGTCATGGGTACACTGGTGCTGGGCCTGGTATATAACCTGAACTTCACCTTTGTATCCTCACTTCTGGAAGCCATTAAAGACTGACCAGGTTACACCGAGTCACTGGCTCACAGTACGGAGTTCATTGTATCATTTCATACACTACACTGAGGAGGAGGAAGAGGCAGTCGAGAAAATGGCGGAAACTAATATTTATGTGGCTCAAAAATAAAATAGAAACTACCAATCTAACACTGTGTAACACAGCCATCTGCATACCCTAGCACTTCTACATGGTGCAACCCTCGTGGCTTCAGCAGAGGTAGAGGCAGGCTGTTCAGATCCATGCTCTGACAGCTGAGATGCTCTTGGCCGACATTCTTTGGGTTTTGGAGCTCCTGATGGCCCCGGCCAAGACTGTGCAGTGACAGATTTGGCCATCAGGACACCAGGAGGCATGTCTGGTACTGACTGGGGGTGGGAGGCAGGGGCAACAGGTGAGAAGTAGAAGCGCTTTCAGCTGAGTCCTTACTTCCACGTCCCCTTTCACCTTCATCCCTCTCATGCCCGTCCCTTCTAGTAATGAGGTGAAAAACACTTTGCTGCAGATCAGTGGGTCGATGAATAGTGCAGACTAGGGTAATGTTCACCCTAATTAAGGTGGCATTCATAGTGTGCAAGCCATTGGTGAATGCCAGCAGGTACTCATTTGATTGCTGCGTTTGATGCTTCGTGCAGGTGGCCACTCGTTCCATGGCGAAGACATCGTTGCAAAGACCTGCGACATCATGCCACTCATGTTTGAGACGACTCCTCCAATCCCTCTGCAAGCACGCACAGTGGGGCTGGAACACCTGCCAGTACATCGCACAAAAATATATTCCAGTGAAAAAGAAGGGCGGCAAGAGAAGAGATAACCAGCCGTGGATAACCAAGGAAATAAAGGAAAGTATCAAATCAAAAACCAATGCATATAAGATGGCCAAGGTTAGTGGGAAACTAGAGGATTGGGAAGATTTTAAGCAACAGCAAAGAATGACTAAAAAAGCAATAAAAAAAGGGAAGATAGATTACGAAGGTAAACTTGCGCAAAACATAAAAACAGATAGTAAAAGCTTTTACAGATATATAAAACGGAAAAGAGTGACTAAAATAAATGTTGGTTCCTTAGAAGATGAAAAGGGGGATTTAATAATGGGAAATGTGGAAATGGCTAAGACCTGAAACAATTATTTTGCTTCCGTCTTCACAGTGGAAGACCCAAAAACCATGCCAAAAATTGCTGGTCATAGGAATGTGGGAAGGGAGGACCTTGAGATGATCACTATCACTAGGGAGGTAGTGCTGGACAGACTAATGGAACTGAAGGTAGACAAGTCCCCTGGTCCTGATGAAATGCATCCCAGGGTATTAAAAGAGATGGCGGAAGTTATAGCAGATGCATTTGTTATAATCTACCAAAATTCTCTGGACTCTGGGGAGGTACCAGCGGATTGGAGAGCAGCTAATGTAACGCCTCTGTTTAAAAAAGGGGGCAGGTAAAAGGCAGGTAACTATAGGCCGGTTAGTTTAACATCTGTAGTGGGGAAAATGCTTGAAACTATCATTAAGGAAGAAACAGCGGGACATCTGGATAGGAATAGTGCAATCAAGCAGACGCAGCATGGATTCATGAAAGGGAAATCATGTTTAACTAACTTACTGGAATTCTTTGAGGATATAACGAGCATGGTGGATAGAGGTGTGCCGATGGATGTGGTGTATTTAGATTTCCAAAAGGCATTCGATAAGGTGCCACACAAAAGGTTACTGCAGAAGATAAAGGTACGCGGAGTCAGAGGAAATGTATTAGCATGGATAGAGAATTGGCTGGCGAACAGAAAGCAGAGAGTCGGGATAAATGGGTCCTTTTCCGGTTGGAAATCAGTGGTTAGTGGTGTGCCACAGGGATCAGTGCTGGGACCACAACTGTTTACAATATACATAGATGACCGAGAGGAGGGGACAGAGTGTAGTGCAACAAAATTTGCAGATGACACAAAGATTAGTGAGAAAGCGGGTTGTGTAGAGGACTCAGAGAGGCTGCAAAGAGATTTGGATAGGTTAAGCGATTGGGCTAAGGTTTGGCAGATGGAATACAATGTCGGAAAGTGTAAGGTCATCCACCTTGGGAAAACAAAACAGTAAAAGGGAATATTATTTTAATGGGGAGAAATTACAACATGCTGTGGTGCAGAGGGACCTGGGGGTCCTTGTGCATGAATCCCAAAAGGTTAGTTTGCAGGTGCAGCAGGTAATCAGGAAGGTGAATGGAATGTTGGCCTTCATTGCGAGAGGGATGGAGTAAAAAGCAGGGAGGTGTTGCTGCAACTGTATAGGGTATTGGTAAGGCTGCACCTGGAGTACTGCGTGCAGTTTTGGTCACCTTACTTAAGGAAGGATATACCAGCTTTGGAGGGGGTACAGAGACGATTCACTAGGCTGATTCCAGAAATGAGGGGGTTACCTTATGATGATAGATTGAGTAGACTGGGTCTTTACTCCTTGGAGTTCAGAAGGATGAGGAGTGATCTTATAGAAACATTTAAAATCATGAAAGGGATAGACAAGATAGAGGCAGAGAGGTTGTTTCCATTGGTCGAGGAGACTAGAACTAGGGGACACAGCCTCAAAATACAGAAGAGCCAATTTAAAACCGAGTTGAGAAAGAATTTCTTCTCCCAGAGGGTTGTGAATCTGTGGAATTCTCTGCCCAAGGAAGCAGTTGAGGCTGGCTCATTGAATGTTTTCAAGTCAAAGATAGATAGATTTTTAAGCAATAAGGGAATTAAGGGTTATGGGGAAAGGGCGGGTAAGTGGAGCTGAGTCCACGACCAGATCAGCCATGATCTTATTGAATGGCGGAGCAGGCTCGAGGGGCTAGATGGCCTACTCCTGTTCCTAATTCTTATGTTCTTATGTTCTTATGCACATTCTCTGCTGATGCTCCAGAAGTATCCTGTTCGTTGACAGCCCTCGCGGTACAGCATCTGTTTCCAGCTGAGCAGAGATTGGAGCGTCCTGCAGCCTCCGGCGTGGACTCTCCACTGCTGTCCCTGTCTCCACCATCTGCTCTTGCTCAGTTGTGATATGTGAGTCACCAGGTGACAACGCAACTATCTGCCTTACTGGTCCCACTGAAGTTTGAATATCTGAGCTGGTGCATGGTCTGCATGAGTCCTGTGACGGTGCACCCTCAGAGGGAGTGAGCTTCTCTGAGAAGTTGTCGTCGTCCTCCTGGACCACCTGTTGTGGGACATTTGAAGGCCCTGTGGGAGATTAAAAACATGAATTAGAACCATCAAGATAAGAATGTTTTAAGTGATCATTAGGCATATGATCATATTTCACTCACTGCTGACATGAAGTCACCCTAAGTGAGCTTTGTATGCCATGTGTCTGTCTGATATATCATTCTGTCACCAAGTAGCTGGGAGGTCACCATCTCCCCATCTCCAACAGCCAGGCATGCCGAGCCACCACTGATGTCCAGTGCTTCCTCCTCTGTAGCTGTCAGTTGTGAGATGGCTGCAGAGCCATCTCCAGTTCTCTGCCTCTCCCTCGTATTCTGTGCTCTCTTCTCCTGCAACGAGGGAAAGAAGTTACCTACGAGTGAGAGTAATGGTATGTGTTGACGAATGAATGGAAAGCATTTATTGAGTGTGACTATGGGGGAGAGACATGACGCTGCATAAGGATGAGAGCGAGGGACAGTGAGGGATGTGAGGAAGTGCATAGACAGAGAGGGAAGGGTGTACCTGCAAGATAAGTTGGTGTGAGGAGTGATGTGCTGGAGTAGGCGTGAGAAGATGGAGGGCGGGGGCTGGGATGATACAAACACCAGGATGAAGGTGAATATGCCACTGTACTCAGCTTTCCTGCCCTGCTTAGGTAATTAAACCATTTTCGGCATTAGAAACATAGAAACATAGAAAATAGGTGCAGGAGTAGGCCATTCGGCCCTTCTAGCCTGCACCGCCATTCAATGAGTTCATGGCTGAATATGCAACTTCAGTACCCCATTCCTGCTTTCTCGCCATACCCCTTGATCCCCCTAGTAGTAAGGACTTCATCTAACTCCTTTTTGAATATATTTAGTGAATTGGCATCAACAACTTTCTGTGGTAGAGAATTCCACAGGTTCACCACTCTCTGGATGAAGACGTTTCTCCTCATCTCGGTCCTAAATGGCTTACCCCTTATCCTTAGACTGTGACCCTTGGTTCTGGACTTCCCCAACATTGGGAACATTCTTCCTGCATCTAACCTGTCTAAACCCATCAGAATTTTAAACGTTTCTATGAGGTCCCCTCTCATTCCTCTGAACTCCAGTGAATACAAGCCCAGTTGATCCAGTCTTTCTTGATAGGTCAGTCCCGCCATCCCAGGAATCAGCCTGGTGAACCTTCGCTGCACTCCCTCAATAGCAAGAATGTCCTTCCTCAGGTTAGGAGACCAAAACTGTACACAATACTCCAGGTGTGGCCTCACCAAGGCCCTGTACAACTGCAGCAACACCTCCCTGCCCCTGTACTCAAATCCCCTCACTATGAAGGCCAACATGCCATTTGCTTTCTTAACCGCCTGCTGTACCTGCATGCCAACCTTCAATGACTGATGTACCATGACACCCAGGTCTTGTTGCACCTCCCCATTTCCTAATCTGTCACCATTCAGATAATAGTCTGTCTCTCTGTTTTTACCACCAAAGTGGATAACCTCACATTTATCCACATTATACTTCATCTGCCATGCATTTGCCCACTCACCTAACCTATCCAAGTCACTCTGCAGCCTCATAGCATCCTCCTCGCAGCTCACACTGCCACCCAACTTAGTGTCATCCGCAAATTTAGAGATACTACATTTAATCCCCTCGTCTAAATCATTAATATACAATGTAAACAGCTGGGGCCCCAGCACAGAACCTTGCGGTACCCCACTAGTCACTGCCTGCCATTCTGAAAAGTATCCATTTACTCCTACTCTTTGCTTCCTGTCTGACAACCAGTTCTCAATCCATGTCAGCACACTACCCCCAATCCCATGTGCTTTAACTTTGCACATTAATCTCTTGTGTGGGACCTTGTTGAAAGCCTTCTGAAAGTCCAAATATACCACATCAACTGGTTCTCCCTTGTCCACTCTACTGGAAACATCCTCAAAAAATTCCAGAAGATTTGTCAAGCATGATTTCCCTTTCACAAATCCATGCTGATTTGGACCTATCATGTCACCTCTTTCCAAATGCGCTGCTATGACATCCTTAATAATTGATTCCATCATTTTACCCACTACCGATGTCAGGCTGACCGGTCTATAATTCCCTGTTTTCTCTCTCCCTCCTTTTTTAAAAAGTGGGGTTACATTGGCTACCCTCCACTCGATAGGAACTGATCCAGAGTCAATGGAATGTTGGAAAATGACTGTCAACGCATCTGCTATTTCCAAGGCCACCTCCTTAAGTACTCTGGGATGCAGTTCATCAGGCCCTGGGGATTTATCAGCCTTCAATCCCATCAATTTCCTCAACACAATTTCCCGATTAATAAGGATTTCCCTCAGTTCCTCCTCCTTACTAGACCCTCCGACCCCTTTTATATCCGGAAGGTTGTTTGTGTCCTCCTTAGTGAATACCAAACCAAAGTACTTGTTCAATTGGTCTGCCATTTCTTTGTTCCCCGTTATGACTTCCCCTGATTCTGACTGCAGGCGACCTACGTTTGTCTTTACTAACCTTTTTCTCTTTACATATCTATAGAAACTTTTGCAATCCGTCTTAATGTTCCCTGCAAGCCTCTTCTCGTACTCAATTTTCCCTGCCCTAATCAAACCCTTTGTCCTCCTCTGCTGAGTTCTAAATTTCTCCCAGTCCCCGGGTTCGCTGCTATTTCTGGCCAATTTGTATGCCACTTCCTTGGCTTTAATACTATCCCTGATTTCCCTTGATAGCCATAGTTGAGCCACCTTCCCTTTTTTATTTTTACGCCAGACAGGAATGCACAATTGTTGCAGTTCATCCATGCGGTCTCTAAATGTCTGCCATTGCCCATCCACAGTCAACCCCTTAAGTATCATTCGCCAATCTATCCCAGCCAATTCACGCCTCATACCTTCAAAGTTACCCTTCTTTAAGTTCTGGACCATGGTCTCTGAATTAACTGTTTCATTCTCCATCCTAATGCAGAATTCCACCATATTATGGTCTCTCATCCCCAAGGGGCCTCGCACAATGAGATTGCTAATTAATCCTCTCTCATTACACAACACCCAGTCTAAGATGGCCTCCGCCCTAGTTGGTTCCTCGACATATTGGTCTAGAAAACCATCCCTTATGCACTCCAGGAAATCCTCCTCCACCATATTGCTTCCAGTTTGGTTAGCCCAATCTATGTGCATATTAAAGTCACCCATTATAACTGCTACACCTTTATTGCATGCACCCCTAATTTCGTGTTTGATGCCCTCCCCAACACCACTACTACTGTTTGGAGGTCTGTACACAACTCCCACTAACGTTTTTTGCCCTTTGGTGTTCTGCAGCTCTACCCATATAGATTCCACATCATCCAAGCTAATATCCTTCCTAACTATTGCATTAATCTCCTCTTTAACCAGCAATGCTACCCCACCTCCTTTTCCTTTTATTCTATCCTTCCTGAATGTTGAATACCCCTGGATGTTGAGTTCCCAGCCCTGATCATCCTGGAGCCACGTCTCCGTAATCCCAATCACATCATCTTTGTTAACATCTATTTGCACAGTTAATTCATCCACCTTATTACGGATACTCCTTGCATTAAGACACAAAGCCTTCATCCTTTGTCCTTTTAGAATTTTGCTGTACAGTGGCCCTTTTTGTTCTTTGCCTTGGGTTTCTCTGCCCTCCACTTTTCCTCATCTCCTTTCTGTCTTTTGCTTTTGTCTCCTTTTTGTCTCCCCCTGTCTCCCTGCATTGGTTCCCATCCCCCTGCCATATTAGTTTAACTCCTCCCCAACAGCACTAGCAAACACTCCCCTAGGACATTGGTTCCAGTCCTGCCCAGGTGCAGACCGTCCGGTTTGTACTGGTCCCACCTCCCCCAGAACCGGTTCCAATGCCCCAGGAATTTGTATCCCTCCCTGCTGCACCACTGCTCAAGCCACGTATTCATCTGCGCTATCCTGCGATTCCTACTCTGACTAGCACGTGGCACTGGTAGCAATCCCGAGATTACTACTTTTGAGGTCCTACTTTTTAATTTAGCTCCTAGCTCCTTAATTCGTTTCGTAGGACCTCATCCATTTTTTTACCTATGTCGTTGGTACCAATGTGCACCACGACAACTGGCTGTTCTCCCACCCTTTTTAGAATGTCCTGCACCCGCTCCGAGACATCCTTGACCCTTGCACCAGGGAGGCAACATACCATCCTGGAGTCTCGGTTGCGGCCGTAGAAACACCTATCTATTCCCCTTACAATTGAATCCCCTATCACTATCGCTCTCCCACTCTTTTTCCTGCCCTCCTGTGCAACAGAGCCAGCCATGGTTCCATGAACTTGGCTGCTGCTGCCCTCCCCTGATGAGTCATCCCCCCCAACAGTTTTGCAGGGGGATGACCACAGGGGACCCCTGCACTACCTTCCTTGCACTGCTCTTCCTGCTGGTCTTCCATTCCCTATCTGGCTGTGGACCCTTTACCTGCGGTATGACCAACTCGCTACACGTGCTACTCACGTCATTCTCAGCATCGTTGATGCTCCAGAGTGAATCCACCCTCAGCTCCAACTCCGCAACGTGGTCCGTCAGGAGCTGGAGGTGGATACACTTCCCGCACACGTAGTTGTCAGGGACACTGGAGTCGTCCCTGAGTTCCCACATGGTACAGGAGGAGCATAACATGTGACCGAGCTCTCCTGCCATGACTTAACCCTTAGATAGGCAACAACAATGCTAAAGTTTACTCACTGTTATAGAAGAGAAAAAAGAAAAACTACTCACCAATCACCAGCCAATCACTTACCCCCTTGGCTGTGACGTCACCTTTCTGTTTCTTTCTACTTCTTTTTTGCCTGCTCCCTGTAGCTGCTGCCGACGCTGAATCCACAAGCGTCGCACCATGCTCCCCCTGCTGCTGATCTCATGGACAATCTCCAACCACGCCTTCGTTGTTTTACCTGCAAGCTTCTTCCTCCCATCAATGGGGATGAGTACTTCCCTGCAGGCCCTGACAGCCGCCAGGAGCACATCCAGGGAAGCGTTACTAAAATGAGGTGCAACCTTTCTGCCAGTTCCTTCTGTTGTGCTTCCAACTCCAAACTCCATCAAATTGCATGTTTGGAGTGTCCCTTTAAATTACTGGAGTTGCAATCGTCTCATGCTAATTGGTCAGAAACCCAGAAATGATATGGTAATGCAGTGGCTGGGTTAAAAGACAGACGCGCTGCACTTACTTCCAAGTTTCCCACGCGCTACCGGACCCCCGCCATCCTCCCCCCCTCCCACTCACCCCCACACCCTCTCTCTCAGTGCATTGCAAAGTTAAAATCTAGACCATCGTTTCTGAGTAGTAATTGAAACCTGATAAATGCATTTATAATTTGCCAAGAAACATTGTGCTAAAATGGAAATTTCTAAAAATAGTCAATTTGCAAATCTTTGTGCCACAATCTATTTAGTTGTTCATTCAGCAATTAAACTGAAACAAAGCCAATAGAAGACACTTACTAAATGCATATCCAATAAATAATTAAGCTTCTTAAAATTTGCTGCAGCTTTCAGGATACATTTTGTCGTGAATTTACATATCAATGTTTGTGTTTTCCTCCTGCTGTGTGCAAAGCCAAAAATAGGCAGAGAATCAAGTGCAAATGACCTTGCACCCTCTCTACTGTAGAGGGAAAAATACTGTTGCAAAAAATTATGTAAATAGCCCGAGTGTGCACTTGCTTATTCATTCAAGTAGTGCACATAAGAGGAATGAATATAAAAAGCCCACATTATGGGGTGAGCATCAAACTCTTGATTTATTTTTCCATGTATTTTCTTTAACATAATAAGCTCAGATGTGTGCAGATAATCTCCTTTGAATGGGAATTGACAATTTCCATCTCCGTGCAATCATTTAGTAGGGAAAAGTCACCCTGCCATGTGCACCCATAATTTTCCTATCCCCATTTTCCTGAAAACTATGACTATGTGTTACACAAAGTAGGAAAATTGGGGCCTTGGTAACAAGAGAGGTTGGTAACTAAGCATTAGAAACCAGCTTTAGGAAATGTTTATCTTTGGGTCAGTGTTTTGCATTTAAATGTTTGGATGATGAATTCTAGCAAGAGATTTCATGTGGCACTAGAGGAGGTTTTTCACTGTTTTTGGATTTCAGTCAGTAAAAGGCAGACAATAAAGTAACAAGTCATTGAAAAGCCTGTTTATATAAAAGCAGGAGCGTGGTTCGCGGACTACAAGCACAAGTTGCTATCAATGTGGGCAACATGCAATAAGTTTGCAGATGACACCAAGATATGTACATGTGCAAGACTCAGGACTGTAGAGGATGCTCAACTACCACAAGCAAGGAAAGAAAGGAAAGATAGATTACGAAAGTAAACTTGCGCAAAACATAAAAACGGATATATAAAACGGAAAAGAGTGACTAAAGTAAATGTTGGTCCCTTAGAAGATGAGAAGGGGGATTTAATAATGGGAAATGTGGAAATGGCTGAGACCTGAAACAATTATTTTGCTTCGGTCTTCACAGTGGAAGACACAAAAACCATGCCAAAAATTGCTGGTCACAGGAATGTGGGAAGGGAGGACCTTGAGACAATCACTATCACTAGGGGGGTAGTGCTGGACAGGCTAATGGGACTCAAGGTAGATAGGTCCCTTGGTCCTGATGAAATGCATCCCAGGGTATTAAAAGAGATGGCGGAAGTTAGAGCAGATACATTCGTTATAATCTACCAAAATTCTCTGGACTCTGGGGAGGTACCAGTGGATTGGAAAACACCTAATGTAACGCCTCTGTTTAAAAAAGGGGGCAGGCAAAAGGCGGGTAACTATAGGCCGGTTAGTTTAACATCTGTAGTGGGGAAAATGCTTGAAGCTATCATTAAGGAAGAAATAGCGGGACAGCTAGATAGGAATAGTGCAATCAAGCAGACGCAACATGGATTCATGAAGGGGAAATCATGTTTAACTAATTTACTGGAATTCTTTGAGGATATAACGAGCATGGTGGATAGAGGTGTACCGATGGATGTGGTGTATTTAGATTTCCAAAAGGCATTCGATAAGGTTACTGCAGAAGATAAAGGTACGCAGAGTCAGAGGAAATGTATTAGCATGGATCGAGAATTGGCTGGCTAACAGAAAGCAGAGAGTCGGGATAAATGGGTCCTTTTCCGGTTGGAAATCAGTGGTTAGTGGTGTGCCACAGGGATCGGTACTGGGACCACAACTGTTTACAATATACATAGATGACCTGGAAGAGGGGACAGAGTGTAGTGCAACAAAATTTGCAGATGACACAAAGATTAGTGGGAAAGTGGGTTGTGTCGAGGACACAGAGAGGCTGCAAAGAGATTTAAATAGGTTAAGCGAATGGGCTAAGGTTTGGCAGATGGAATACAATGTCGGAAAGTGTGAGGTCATCCACCTTGGAAAAAAAAAACAGTAAAAGGGAATACTATTTGAATGGGGAGAAATTACAACATGCTGCGGTGCAGAGGGACCTGGGGGTCCTTGTGCATGAATCCCAAAAGGTTAGTTTGCAGGTGCAGCAGGTAATCAGGAAGGCGAATGGAATGTTGGCCTTCATTGCGAGAGGGATGGAGTACAAATGCAGGGAGGTCCTGCTGCAACTGTATAGGGTATTGGTGAGGCTGCACCTGGAGTATTGCATGCAGTTTTGGTCACCTTACGTAAGGAAGGATATACTAGCTTTGGAGGGGGTACAGAGATGATTCACTAGGCTGATTCCGGAGATGAGGGGGTTACCTTATGATGATAGATTGAGTAGACTGTGTCTTTACTCGTTGGAGTTCAGAAGGATGAGGGGTAATCTTATAGAAACATTTAAAATAATGAAAGGGATAGACAAGATAGAGGCAGAGAGGTTGTTTTCACTGGTCGGGGAGACTAGAACTAGGGGGCACAGCCTCAAAATACGGGGGAACCAATTTAAAACCAAGTTGAGAAGGAATTTCTTCTCCCAGAGGGTTGTGAATCTGTGGAATTCTCTGCCCAAGGAAGCAGTTGAGGCTAGCTCATTGAATGTATTCAAATCACAGATAGATAGATTTTTAACCAATAAGGGAATTAAGGGTTACGGGGAGCGGGCGGGTAAGTGGAGCTGAGTCCACGGCCGGATCAGCCATGATCTTGTTGAATGGCGGAGCAGGCTCAAGGGGCTAGATGGCCTACTCCTGTTCCTAATTTTTATGTAAGCAGGTGTAGATGCGCCGGGGGATTGGCCCGTGATGGCAAATGACACTTAACGTAGAAAAGGGCAGTGTTATACATGTGGGCATCAAATGCTGAACATGCATAAACCCTTCAGGGAAAAGAACTAAAGCTGGTGGTGAAAGAAAGAGATCTGGGTTTTCTAGCGCATTGATCTCTAAAGGTTCATGACCAATGCCATGAAGCTATAGTTAGAGCAAATAGAGTGCTAAGGTGTCTTTATAATGCAATTAACTTTAAAACAAAGCATACTACTTTGCCCTTGTACAAGACCTTGGTTAGGCCTCAGTTAGAATACCATGTCCGGTTTTGGTCTCCTCACATGGTGGGTGATATTGTGGCTTTAGTAAGGGTGCAGAGAAGGGCCACAAGATTAATTCCCAGTCTAAAGCACCTCAGTTACCCAGATAGACTCAAAGAGCTGGGTCTCTATGCTTTAGAGACTTAGGAGTGATTTGATCGCAGTTTATAAAATGACAAAAGAATTAGATTGTGTTTGTTAGATAAATTGTTTCAACTAAATAGGTTAAGGAGGACCAAAGGTCACGATCTCAAATTATGTAAAAGCAGAACCAAGTTAGATGTTAGGAGGTGGTTCTTTTCCCAGAGAATAGTGGACCTGTGGAACAGACTGCTGGCTTGTCCGGTGAACATTGATTCACTGAATTCCTTCAAGTGAGAGCTGGACCTATTTCTGGCTAGGACAGAGATTACCTCGAACAAAGCGTAGGTACTGTATAATGCTAATCAGGGCCAGAATGGTCTACTGGATTCGTTTTGATCACCCAAAGGGATCGGAAAGGATTTTTCTAGATTTTTTTCCCTAATTGGCCGAGGCTTTTATCTGTTTTTCGCCTCTCCCACGAAATTAAATGCCTTTTGGGTGGTGTGGGGTGGAGAGTGTATGTATTGTGATGCACAGAACATTACAACTGTTTGGGACAAGCTGGATGGAACAGTAGGTCTTTTCTTGTTTGTAATTTTTCATAATGTTCGTAAATTCCACTACCTTACTCCACTGTGCCACCCTAATCTTGAGACTGTTTTGATGCTTGACTACTCATGATGTTCCAGATGTATTTACAAATACAGAACTGAACTTCTGTCCCGCTTACTCATTTATTATGCAGTGTATTAAATATTGCATAAACTTTGTGAACAGTACATATGTTAGACTTTGACAGGTATAGGACATTGTGTTTATAGGCCTGTAGAAAATACTTCACACAGAGACTGCATGCAATAAATACAAATCTAATTGTATTTTTTTGAAAAAGTTATAAAGTTGGTGGATAAGGGAAGCCCAGTGGACATTGTCTGCTTAGATTTCCCAAAAACTTTTGGCAGGGTACCGCATAAGAGGCTTCTTTATAAGATCGGAGACTCTGGTATTAGTGGAAATATATTGGGGTGGAGATTGGACTGTTACGGTGCCAATTTTACAGGAGTGCGGTGCAATACTGCCCAGGAGAGGAAAGCTGGTGTGCATCACCCTTGGTTGCGAAACCATTTTGAAATTTGTTTTCTGGGGGACCCATAGCGCCTCGTAGCGCGCCCTAGTGGGACCGCCTCGGGAAAGCGGGCGGTCCGAGCATACCGGCGGGAGTGAGGGAAGGAATGTCTATCTGAGGTATGTATGATTGTTTTTTATTTTTGTGATATATGTTTATGTGGCATGAGTAAGGCATTGGGAATGTTTTTGGTGGTTTTTTTGCACAAAAGTTTTTCCCCAGGGAAGCCTCTCTTAGGCTCCGAGGCCCTCTCTTTAGCTCGGGATTTGCAGTTGCTCAGCCAGTCTTACACCCTAAAAGAGATGTGGAACACCTCCCTTAGTGCTCCGCTCCACACTCGGTGTCATATATGTATACTCTATAACTAATGTAACTAATGTAACACCACTTTTTTAAAAAGGAGGGAGAGAGAAAAGGGGTAGTTATAGACCGGTTAGTCTGACATCAGTCGTGGGGAAAATGTTGGAATTAATCATTAAGGATGAATTGGCAGCGCATTTGGAAAGCAGTGACAGGATCGGTCCAAGTCAGCATGGATTTATGAAAGGGAAATCATGCTTGACAAATCTTCTGGAATTTTTTGAGGATGTAACTAGTAGAGTGGACAAGGGAGAACCAGTGGATGTGGTGTATTTGGACTTTCAAAAGGCTTTTGACAAGGTCCCGCACAAGAGATTGGTGTGCAAAATCAAAGCACATGGTATTGGGGGTAATATACTGACGTGGATAGAGAACTGGTTGGCAGACAGGAAGCAGAGAGTCGGGATAAGCGGGTCCTTTTCAGAATGGCAGGCAGTGACTCGTGGGCTGCCAATAGGGCTCAGTGCTGGGACCCCAACTCTTTATAATATACATTAATGATTTAGATGAAGGAATTGAGTGTAATATCTCCAAGTTTGCAGATGACACTAAGCTGGGTGGCAGTGTGAGCTGTGAGGAGGACGCTAAGAGGCTGCAGGATGAATTGGACAGGTTAGGTGAGTGGGCAAATGCATGGCAGGTGCAGTATAATGTGGATAAATGTGAGGTTATCCACTTTGGGGGCAAAAACACGAAGGCAGAATATTATCTGAATGGCGGCAGATTAGGAAAAAGGGAGGTGCACCGAGACCTGGGTGTCATGGTACATCAGTCATTGAAAGTTGGCATGCAGGTACAGCAGGCGGTGAAGAAGGCAAATGGTATGTTGGCCTTCATAGCTAGGGGATTTGAGTATAGGAGCAGGGAGGTCTTACTGCAGTTGTATAGGGCCTTGGTGAGACCTCACCTAGAATATTGTGTTCAGTTTTGTTCTCCTAATCTGAGGAAGGATGTACTTGCTATTGAGGGAGTGCAGCGAAGGTTCACCAGACTGATTCCAGGGATGGCTGGACTGACATATGAGGAGAGACTGGATCAATTGGGCCTTTATACACTGGAGTTTAGAAGGATGAGAGGGGATCTCATAGAAATGTATAAGATTCTGACGGGACTGGACAGGTTAGATGCGGGAAGAATGTTTCCAGTGTTGGGGAAGTCCAGAACCAGGGGACACAGTCTTAGGATAAGGGGTAGGCCATTTAGGACTGAGATGAGGAGAAATTTCTTCACTCAGAGAGTTGTTAACCTGTGGAATTCCCTGCCGCAGAGAGTTGTTGATGCCAGTTCATTGGATATATTCAAGAGGGAGTTAGATATGGCCCTTACAGCTAAAGGGATCAAGGGGTGTGGAGAGAAAGCAGGAAAGGGGTACTGAGGGAATGATCAGCCATGATCTTATTGAATGGTGGTGCAGGCTCGAAGGGCCAAATGGCCTACTCCTGCACCTATTTTCTTTGTTTCTATGTTTCTATATACTATGCTGGTTCCACTAGAGGGTGCAACTGTGGGAGGCCCAGGCAAGAGCTGTATAAAAGGCTGGTCACCACGCGGTGAAGGACTCTGCAGTTACAATAAAGAGACCAAGGTCACAGCAGTTCAAGCACAGCACTAGGCCTCATGGAGTTATTCTACTTATAAATCGAGATATATTAACTGGCGACGAGTACACATCATGGACTTACACCAGAGCTGGCTGCCGTTGGTAGTTTAGAAAAGTTTACAGAGGGTAAAGCCTTTACTCGGGTTTCGCTGGCCAAGTATTGCTTCTACACACACTGCCGCACCGAGGGCCAGGATTTAGCGGCATATGTCGCAGACCTACGAAAGCTCGCGGAATCGTGCGAATTTGGCGAACTCCTCAGCAACGTGTTGCAGGACGTTTTCGCGATGGGAGGGGACGTGAAGCGGACCATCACCTTAAGCCAGACGTTCACGACCTCAACGTTGAAATTCTCCCAGAATCAAAACTCACTGGCAAGTACTGTGCAGAAAATAACTGTTGATCAAAGAATTAGTCCGACTCAGAGTCCGCCAAGGAGTGTAAATGTGAATCTTTTAAAATGCTGGCATTGCGGGGGTAACCATCGGGCCCGTCTGTGTCGATTCAGCCACTATATGTGCAGAAGAACTGTGACTCAAAACGCGGCAGAGGAGTCGGCAGGAGGTTTCCGATCCAGCAAGGATCATAAAGTACAAGCTAGAGAGGCGAGTCAGCCTGAGGAAGCAGTGCACGGGGTGCACACCTTCACTACCAAAAGTCCCCCAATGATGATGAAAGTCAAGATAAATGGCATTCCTGTTTCCATGGAGTTGGACACGGGGATGAGTCAGTCACATATGAGCCAGAAGGCATTTGAGAGGCTGTGGGGCGACAAAGAACAAAGACCCAAGCTGAGCCCGATTCAGACAAAGCTGCACACTTACACCAAGGAACTGATCCCAGTTATCGGCAGTGCAAAAGTAAAAGTATCCTATGATGGAGAGATACACGAATTGTCACTGTGGGTTGTACCAGACGACGGGCCAACGCTGTATGGCAGAAGATAGATGAGGAAAATTCAGTGGAACTGCGAAGATGTCATAGCACTACCTTCGGTGGACGATGCTTCCTGTGTTCAAGTGCTGAGTAAGTTCCCATCCTTATTTGAACCAGGCATCGGCAACTTCACAGGCGCCAAAGTGCAGATCCATTTGGTCCCTGAGGCATGGCCTGTTCATCACAAGGCTCGAGCGGTCTCTTACATGATGAGGGAGTGAGGGAGAAAGTGGAGATCGAATTGGACAGACTTCAACGCGAGGAAATCATATCACCAGTCGAATTTAACGAGTGGGCCAGCTGAATTGTTCCGATACTTAAGAGCGATGGCACGGTCAGAATCTGCGATGACTACAAGGTAACGATCAACCGAGTTTCATTACAGGATCAGTACCTGCTACCCAAAGCCGATGATCTCTTTGCAACATTAGCAGGGGAAAGGCATTCACCAAGCTGGATCCAGCCTCCGCTTACATGACCCAGGAGCTGGCTGAGTCGTCGAAAAAAATTAACGTGCATTAACACACACAAGGGACTGGTTTTATATCACAGGTGCCCGTTTGGGATCCACTTGGCTGCAGCCATCTTCCAAAGGAACATGGAGAGTCTGTTGAAATTGGTTCCACGCGCCGTTGTATTTCAGGATGACATCCTAATCACTGGCTGCGACATCACCGAATACCTGCACAACCTGCAAGAGGCTTTAAGTCGACTAAACAGAGTCGGACACCAGCTGAAACGATCCAAGTGTGCCTTCCTGGTGCCAGAGGTAGAATTCCTGGGGAGGAAGATTGCGGCAGACGGCATCAGGCCCACGGACTCGAAGACAGAGGCCATCAAGAATGCACCCAGACCACGAAATGTAACGGAGCTGCGCTCGTTCCTGGGACTCCTCAACTATTTCGGTAACTTTCTTCCAGGGTTGAGCACCTTGCTCGAACCGTTGCACAAGTTGCTATGCAAGGGAGACAACTGGGTTTGAGGTCAAAATCAAGAGGCCGCCTTCAAAAAGGCCAGAAACTTGCTGTGTTCGAACAAGATGCTTATATTGTGTGACCCAGGTAAACGTCTAGTTTTAGGATGTGACGCGTCTTCGTATGGTGTCGGGTGTGTTTTACAACAAGCAAATGTAGCGGGCAAACTCCAACCAGTTGTATATGCATCTAGATGTCTATCCAAGGCCGAAAGAACCTACAGTATGGTTGAGAAGGAAGCTTTGGCCTGTGTCTATGGGGTAAAAAAAATGCACCAGTATTTGTTTGGACTCAGGTTTGAGTTAGAAACCGACCACAAGCCCCTAATCTCACTGTTTTCGGAAAGCAAAGGCATAAACACCAATACTTCATTGCGAATCCAAAGATGGGCACTAACACTGTCGGCCTACAATTATACGATCCACCACAGGCCAGGCACTGAGAACTGCGTCGATGCCCTCAGTCGGCTACCGTTGCCCACCACTGGGCTGGAAATGGCGCAGCCCACAGACCTGTGCCTGGTCATGGATGTCTTCGAAAGCGAAGGGTCACCTGTAACTGCCCGCCAGATCAGGACCTAGACCAACCAGGACTCTGTGTTATCTCCTGTAAAAAGTTGCATCCTCAATGGGGGTTGGTCAGCGGTCCCAAGAGAAATGCAAGACAAGATAAAGCCGTTTCACTGTCGTAAAGACGAAATGTCCATCCAATCGGATTGCCTCTTATGGGGCAACCGCGTCGTCCTGCCAAAAAAAGGCAGGGCAACCTTCATACGCGACCTACACAGTGCATAGTCATGATGAAGGCTATCGCCAGGTCCCACGTCTGGTGGCCCGGCATTGACTCGGATTTGGAGTCGTGCGTGCGCCAGTGTAACACTTGCTCACAATTGAGCAATGCCCCCAGGGAGGCTCCACTCAGACTGTGGTCCTGGCTCTCAAAACCATGGTCCAGGATCCATGTAGATTATGCGGGCCCTTTTCGAGGAAAAATGTTCTTCGTTGTAGTGGATGCCTACTCTAAGTGGATCGAATGTGTAATAACGGCATCCAGCACGTCCACTGCCACCATTGAAAGCCTCAGGGCCATGTTCGCCACCCATGGCTTACCCGACAATTTGGTCAGCGACAATGGTCCGTGTTTCACCAGCTCAGAATTCATTGAATTCATGACCTGCAATGGCATCAAGCATTTCAGGTCTGCCCGTTCAAGCCCGCGTCCACCGGCCAAGCAGAGCGGGCAGTCCAAACCATAAAGCAGAGCTTGAAACGCGTCACGGAAAGCTCCTTACAAACCCGCCTATCCCGGATGCTGATCAATTACAGGACACGACCCCACTCGCTTACCGGGGTCCCCCCTGCGGAGTTACTCATGAAACGTGCACTCAAAACCAGGCTCTCCTTAGTCCACCCTGACCTCAACGATCAGGTGGAAACCAGGCGTTATCGGCAAAACATGTACCATGATCGCGCAGCTGTATCACGAGACATCACTGTAAATGACCCAGTGTTTGTGCTGAATCACGGTCATGCCCCCAAATGGGTCGCTGGCACTGTTTTAGCTAAGGAGGGGAATAGAGTGTTTGTTGTCAAACTGCTTAACGGACAAACATGCAGAAAGCATTTGGACCAGACCAAATTGCGATTTACAGGTAATCAGGAACTACCGGGTGAGGACCTTACCTTCAGCGATCCACCTACACACACCCAATCAGCAACAGACCTAGCTGCCAACCACAAAGATGATCCCACCATCTCCAACAGTCTAGTCAGACCAACAGCGCTGCAAGACCGCAGTGGCCCGACCAACTCACCCATGCCAGAAGTGACACTTAGACGATCAACCAAGGAGCGCAGAGTTCTGGATCGCCTCAACCTGTAACTAACTTGCATCAAAGACTTTGGTGGGGAATGTTGTTATGTATGTATACTCTGTATATACTATGCTGGTACTACTAGAGGATGCAACTGTGGGAGGCCCAAGCAGGAGCTGCAAAAAAGGCTGGTCACCACGCAGTGAAGGACTCTGCAGTTACAATAAAGAGATTAAGGTCACAGCAGTTCAAGCACAGCACTAGGCCTCGTGGGGTTATTCTACAGATAAGTAGAGACATATTACAGGGCCAAGCTGATGAATTTTGTGGTTGCAAATGCAAACCATTTCCCGGTGCAACATTTACCATCTCACCACCATTAGCGCCTCAAAATGGGCGGTACCAAATTTCAGTTTTGGTCTCCTCACATAGTGGGTGATATTGAAGCTCTGGAAAGGTTGCAGAAGAGGACCACTGGACTAATTCCAAGTCTAAAGCCTCTTAGTTATCAAGATAGGCTAAAAGAGTTGGGACTCTATACCTTAGATCAGTGTAGGCTTAGATGCTTTATATGATTAAGGTTTATAAGATAATGAAGGGAATAGACGGTGTTCCAGCTGACAGTTTATTTCAATTAAATAGGTTAGGCAGGACCAAGGGGTCACAAATTTAAGTCACCAACACGGGCTGGAGAGGAATTTCCTAGATTTTTTTTCTCAAATTGGCCTGGGTTTTTAACCTGTTTTTTTGTCTCTCCCAGGAGATCACATGGTTTTGGGTGGGTGGAGTGTATATGTTCTGATGCACAAGGTATCGCAATTGTGTGGGACAGGCTCGATGTACCAGATGTCCGTCATTGTTTGAATGTTCGTATGTTCATGGGCCAGCATTTTGTAAATATCAAGGGCTAGACTTTCCACTTTGTTCGCTAGGGCCCAAAAAATGGGCGATGTTCCAACCTTAGCGATGTTGCAGCCTTCATGATCGCTGGAACATCGCCCATATTTTGGATCGCGATTTTCAGTTCGGCGATAGCCCAGCGCTGTCACATCACCCAGCGATTGCCCAGCGATGGTGAAGGGTACGTAAATTCTTTTTTGATTGGCCATGTTTTCCCGCTTTTCGGGAGGCCAGGGGTCATCCACACATACGCAGAAGGGGTAGAGAGATCGAGAGAGGAGTGAGAGAGAGATAGAGAGAGAAAGGAGGAAGGCAGAGAAAGAGAGGTGAGAGAAAAGAGAGAGAGAAAGAAAGACAGAGATGTGGAGACGGGGAGGAAGAGGGCCAAGCCCTTCTCCGATGAGGCCAAGGAGACCCTCATGGCGGAGGTGCACTCCTGCTGGGCCGAATTGAAAGGGGGAGCGTGGTGGGGAACCAGCACCATGGGCGTACTGCAGGTTATGGGGCGAGATAGCCGAGGTCGTCTCGTCTGTGTCCCATGAGCCCAGGGGCTCCACCCAATGCCACAAATGCTGGAACAGCCACCTTGCTTCAGCAAGAGTAAGTACAACTTTATATTTGAATGATGCACATTCTAAGTATAATAATCATTATAATGGTAATTCTCCTGGATTGAATGTAAGCTTGCTATTCTAACTTAAATAACATATATCATCCCCGCTAAGAACTGGACAGGGCCATGAACCGGTGCCCGTTTTAAGTCTCTCTGGCTGCTGTCACTCACACAGGGACCCAGCATGGACTAGGGGAGAGCTGCCTTTGCTCACTGTCTGGCCTGGGACACTTTTGGACATCAGCTACTGTCATTGAATTGTGGACACAGCCCCTATTAGCATATAACGTTTGAAACTGTTGTGTATAAATGACATAACCTAGTCAAGTAGCTTATGCCATGCTCTATTCACGTTCACAGAGGAAGATATCTCATAATTGGGCTCAGCAGAGGTACAGCGGGGGAGGACCTGCTGTAATACAGACCCTCACCGACCTGGAGGAACATGCTGCAGCATTAGTGGGGGCCCACAGTCGAGCGGTCACCACGCGTGGTGTTGCCGGACCATCGCATGCGCCACGTGAGTAATCTGTCAAGCAGTGTAAGAGCTATGTGACATCATTTCATTCTCATATCATAGACGAATGATGTCATGTTATGCATGCAGCCTCTGTGCGACTCTTTGCCATGCTCAGGTCGACAACATAAGAACATAAGAGCATCTGGCCATCTGACCCTTCTCTGTCTGCACCCCATAAACCCTCACTCCCTTATCATTTGGTCTATCTGCGGCTGATCCAGCCTCCACAGCTCTCTGGCGCAGTGATTTCCACATAGATGTACTGCCATAGACACCGCCATATGATGCATTAATATGTAACATTTCTCGGTCACATTTATGGGATTAGTGCTGTTCCTCCTACGTATGCCAGTGCGGTGCAACAATGCTTTCTGCTCTAATAATCTCAATTGTGTTTTGCAGCTTTACCAGCTCCAGAGGCAACGGGAGGACAGACGCTCACACGGACCTGACCCACTGCATGTGTCATTCACCACGGGTGGTGAAGAGGAGGAGACCACTGAGCCTGAGGAGGAGGAGGAATACCTGGAGACAGAGGAGGATGCCCCTTGCATCCCTCTG
This sequence comes from Pristiophorus japonicus, assembly GCF_044704955.1. NCBI lineage: Eukaryota > Metazoa > Chordata > Chondrichthyes > Pristiophoridae > Pristiophorus > Pristiophorus japonicus. The sequence continues at coordinate 332,766,229 of NC_091978.1, forward strand.
TCTGGGGAAGCTGCGGCCACGATGGGGATCCCAACTGAGGAGGTACCGGCACCAAGCGGCATGCAGTTGGCGATGACAAGGCGTACATTGGTGCTGTCGCAGACCCCACGGAGGCCGGGTCAGAGGCTTGAGCAAAGGCCTACCCTGGACCACCGCGTGGAGCGCCTGGCACGACTGTGGGCTTTGTGGGGTTCACGCAGAAATTCTCCCGGGTGTCTGCTCGGCAAGCGGAGGCGATGCAGCAGATGATCCTAGAGTTGCGTGAAATCTCCGCCTACAACTGTGCTATGCGGCATGCATTCTTGGCGGTACAAGGCGCTGCACCCCAAGCTCCCGTGACCACAAGCACCAGCACACAGGCGGATCAGGAGGATGCACCACCTCCTGACTCGGAAGGCGATCCCTCTGCTTTCTCTTCCCTGCCAACAGCCCCCGAACAGGTGATTGTCCCAACATATCCCCCACCATGGCAGGAAGTCTTGCCATTGCCCACTGCACGCCGGCTTCGCAGCAGTATCCGGGGACCAGAACTGGTGGGTGAGGCAACGACACGGGGGGGGGGTCTAGGATCTGGAGGGAAATGTGGCCGCAGGTAGGGAGGGGGGTGCACTCTTTTTAATATTGTTCCTATTGTTCACATTTATTGTTGGTATTGTCGTTTCACTGTTGGGGTGTGGGTGGGGGAGGGTGTTTTGGTGTTTGTAATTGAAAAATTACGTTCAAAGGTTGTAATTTTATTAAAACCATTTTATTTCACTTTACAATTGTTGTGCAGTGTCTTCTAATAACGTAAGTTAAAATAGAACATTAGTGCAACTGTTGTTAAACAATGTCCAGGCCAGACCAAGTAAGTATGAAACGTCACTTATTTATATAAATATAAGAAAACGTCTAATTGTGAGTGTATCTATCTTTAAAAGGCCCTTAAATAATTCACAAACTGTCTAAGCCCCTGTTTAAGAGGCCTCCTGTCTTCCTCCGATGTTCAAAATGGCGTCCGTAGTGCCCAGTTCTGTGAGGAAGGCCAGGCAATACTAACTATTCTTCAGCGATGTTCTCGGCGAGCGATCAGCCCGGCGATGTGCCAAAAGTTGGCTTGGGCAATGTGTGGGCGATCACCTCAGCGATGTGTCCCAACTTTCCATTTTTGGGCGAAATCAGCCCTTTTTGGGCGATATATGGACACTAGCCCAGTGATGTGAAGTGGAAAGTCTAGCCCCAAGTTATGTTGCAGGGCACTAAACAACAATGAAACTTCTTTATCGCTGCAAGTTTCGGCTCAGGTGTACAAAGTCCGTTGTGCAATGCCCGACTGACTTAATGCTCCTCCAACTTACATTTTTGCTAACACTTGCAGTCGGAGGCGCAAACTATTTTCAGGTGCTATCTTTAATGCCCCGCCGCGATTAGCGCCCCAAAATCGCAAAAGCCCAAAATCCAGTCAAGATATTTCCACCTATAGTGTTACGGGGCACTGTCTCATGCCTAAATGAGGTCTGATTGAATGTTTAATTGGCAGTATATCTTAATCATGCTTCTGTGGGAATCTGCTATTTTACTTATTATAAGGAATGCACAATAGTGTAAGTAATGGTCATTATTAGCCATGCTCTGTCATGTAGGTGACAATGTCTATTTAGATTATGCACATCTTAAATTGTTTGAGTTGACATCTCTGCAACATTCCTCTACCTTTGACTCTCATGAGTATTAATATGTCCTTACTATACAGTACAAATGCACACGAGGCCCATACCAGAGAGAAGGTCACTCTGTGATCAGCAACCTTTATTCCAGCACTGAAGTGGAGAAGATGGGTGGAGCTTCCCCTTTTATACCTGAAAGTCCAGGTTAGGAGTGTCTCGCACAAGTTCACCACCTAGTGGTCAATGTTCTCATGGTGTACAACTTAGGTCAGTTTATACATGGATTACAATGACAGTTGAATACATGACATCACCTCCCCCCCAAATCTTATAGGGATCACAGGTTAAGTCTCTCTGGTGGTTTACGCTCCCTTTGGGGCTCCAGTCATTGGGCGCTGGCCTGAGTGTCTGCTGTTTGCGGTGCCTCAGGCCTGTCCGGACTGCCCACAGTGACTGGGCTCTCCTCCACTTGGTTCCGGTGTTCGGTCACCTGTGGTGGAGTGAACTCTACATCGTATTCTTCCTCTGCTTCTTCTATGGGGTTGCTGAACCTCCTTTTGGTTTGATCCACATGTTTGAAGCAGATTTGTCCATTGGTAAGTTTAACTACCAGAATCCTATTCCCCTCTTTGGCAATCACAGTGACTGCAAGCCATTTGGGCCCTGCAGCATAGTTGAGGACAAAGACAGGGTCATTGACAGCAATACATCGCACCTTCGCATTCCCGTCATGGTAGTCACATTGTGACTGGCGCCTCCTCTCAACAATTTCTTTCATGGTGGGGTGTATAAGGGATAACCTGGTTTTGAGCGTCCTTTTCATTAGCAGCTCTGCGGGTGGAACCCCTGTGAGCGAGTGTGGTCGGGATCTATTGGCCAACAGGTGGCGTGATAAGTGGCGTTGTATGGAACCCCCTTGGATTCTGAGCATCCCCCCCTGTTTGATTATCTGCACTGGCCGTTTGAGGCTGGCTTGAACGGTGCCGTTTTGACATGGTTGATACCATTTCCTGCCATGAAGTCCTGGAATTCAATGCTTGTAAAACACGGGCCATTGTCGCTGACCAAGACGTCAATTAGACCATGGGCGACGAACATTGCCCGTAGACTTTCTACCGTGGCAGAGGATGTGCTTGAATTGAGAATGTCACACTCGATCCATTTGGAGTAGGCGTCTACTACAACCAAAAACATTTTTCCCATGAAAGGACCTGCGTAGTCCACATGGATGCATGACCATGGCTTGGTGGGCCAGGACCAGGGGCTAATGGGGGCTTCCCTGGGCACATTGCCCAGCTGGGCACACGTGTTGCACCTGCAAACACAAAGTTCCAGGTTTGCATCTATCCCTGGCCACCAAACGTGTGACCTGGCAATTGCCTTCATCATGACAATGCCCGGGTGCTCATTGTGGAGTTCTCGGATGAACACCTCTCTGCCCATCTGGGGCATGATTACTCGGTTTCCCCATAGTAGGTAATCGGCCTGAATCGAGAGTTCATCCTTGCGCCTGTGAAATGGTTTAAATTCCTCAGGGCATGTCCCGTACGTGGCTGCCCAGTCCCCATTCAGGCCACATTTCTTGACTAAAGACAGTAGCGGGTTTCTATTTGTCCAGGCTTTGATATGACGGGCTTCACGGGTGAGCCTTCACTTTCGAAAGCTTCAACAGCCATGACCATCTCACAGCATGCTCGGTTGCCCCCTTGGTGGTGGCTAGTGGGAGCCTGCTGAGTGCATCGGCGCAGTTTTCAGTGCCCGGTCTGTGACGAATTGTATAGTCATAGGCGGCTAACATGAGTGCCCACCTCTGTATGCGGGCAGATGCATTTGCATTTATGGCCTTGTTGTTGGCCAAAAGGGACGTTAGGGGTTTGTGATCTGTCTCCAGCTCACATTTACTGCCAAACAGGTACTGGTGCATTTTTTTTTACTGCATTTACACATGCAAGCGCTTCCTTTTCTACCATCCCAAAGCCCCTTTCTGCCTGGGACAGACTTCTGGAGGCATAAGCTACCGGCTGTAACTGACCCTTGGCATTGACATGCTGCAACACACACCCAACCCCATAGGACGACGCATCGCACATTAAAACAAGTTTCTTACATGGGTCATATAGCGTTAACAGATTGTTGGAGCATAACAAATTGTGTGCTCTGTCAAATGCCCTTTCCTGGCTGTCTCCCCAGGCCCATTTGCGACCTTTGCATAGGAGCATATGTAGTGGCTCTAACAGCGTGCTCAATTTGTGAAGAAAGTTACCAAAATAGTTCAGAGCCCCAGGAACGAACGCAGCTCAATCGTGTTACGGGGTCTGGGTGCTCTCTGGATCGCTTCCGTTTTGGACGCAGTTGGTCTGATCCCGTCTGCTGCTACCCTCATCCCCAGGAATTCTACCTCTGGAGCTAGGAAGACGGACTTCGCCTTTTTCAGTCGCAGACCTACCTGGTACAGTCTGCGTAGCACCTCCTCCAGGTTGTGGAGGTGGTCTTCAGTGTCGCAACCCGTGATGAGGATGTTGTCTTGAAAAACCACCGTCCTTGGAATCGACTTGAGGAGACTTTCCATGTTTCGTTGAAAGATCGCGACGGCCGAGCGAATCCCGAACGGATATCTGTTGTACTCAAACAACCTCTTGTGTGTCGTGATGGTGGTCAGCTTCTTCGACTCACTCGCCAGCTCCTGGGTCATGTAAGCTGAGGTCAGGTCCAATTTTGAAAAAAGTTTGCCACCGGATAGCATCACAAAGAGGTCCTCCGCTCTCGGTAACGGGTACTGGTCTTGGAGTGACACCCGATTGATGGTGGCCTTGTAATCACCACATATCCTGACCGACCGCTTTGAGCACCGGCACAATCGGGCTTGCTCAATCACTGAATTCGACTGGTGAGACGATGTCTTCCCTCAGCAGGTGGTCCAATTCACCTATCTTTTCCCGCATCACGTACGGCACTGCTCTGGCCTTGTGGTGTACTGGCCTGGCATCCGGGTTTATGTGAATCACTACCTTGGTCCCCATGAAAGTGCCAATGCCGGGTTAGAATAGTGAGTCAAATTTGTCCAGGACCTGTGAGCATGATATTCGCTCCACAGAGGAAATTGCATTGACATCAGCCCATTTCCAGTTCATGACAGCAAGCCAACTCCTCCCCAGCAGTGCGGGACCGTTCCCCGGGACAATCCAGAGTGGCAATCTGTTCTTTGAATCTTTGTGGGTCACGACTACCGTGGCGCTGCCTAGTACCGGAATGATCTCCTTTGTATATATCCGTAACTGTCCGTCAATCGGCAATAATTTTGGCCTCCTGGCCTTGGATGCCCACAACTTGTCGAACTGTTTGATACTCATCAGGGACTGGCTGGCCCCCGTGTCTAGCTCCATTGATACTGGGATGCCATTGAGGAGCACTTTCATTATTATCGATGGCGTCCTGGTGTATGAACTGTATATGTGCTCCACATGAACTCGCTGAACTTCAGCTTTCAGTGATTTCCCCCAGTGTCCATTTGGCCACGTAGGGCTTACATCAGGCCCGTCCTCCTCATACATCAACCTGGCTGCAGACTTCCTGCACATACGTGCCAAATGACCGCTGACGTTGCAATTTCTGCAGGTATATTGCTGATACCTGCAAGCTCTGGCTGTGTATTTGCCCCCACACCTCCAACATGAGCCGTTGTTGAAAACAAAAGGTCCATTACCAGTCAATCGTCTCTGACTGTCTCTGTAACTGTCGCCGGAGGTCTGCCACGAAGTCTGGAACACTTTGCTCTTCTCTCCGCCGGTGCGTGTAAAACCGGTGTCTCGCCATGTGCATGCTGCTCGCCGGTTTAAAGTGTTCCCCGATCAACTGACTGAGCTCTTCAAAAGTCTTGTCTGCCGGCTTCTCTGGCGGTAGAAGGTCCTTCATCAGAGAGTATGCCCTGGATCCACAAACCGTCAGGAGATGAGCCCTGCATTTGTCGGCCGAATCCTGTCCCAGCCATTCCTTAGTGACGAAACTTTGCTGTAGTCTCTCAATAAAATCGTCCCAATCATTGCCAACACAGTACCTCTCGTCTGTGCTGCTAGTGGCCATGCTCGCGTGGTTTAAATCCCAGTTTCTCGCCGCCAATAATATGTCCTTACTATACAGTACAAATGCACACGAGGCCCATGCTAGAGAGAAGGTCACTCTGTGACCAGCAACCTTTATTCCAGCACTGAAGTGGAGAAGCTGGGTGGAGCTTCCCCTTTTATACCTGAAAGTCCAGGTTAGGAGTGTCTCCCACAAGTTCACCACCTAGTGGTCAGTGTTCTCACGGTGTACAACTTAGGTCAGTTTATACATGGATTACAATGACAGTTGAATACATGACAAGTATTGTTCTACTTTTCCATTAAGAGCTAATGATGGTGGAATTGAATTTTCCTTTGGCAAAGAAATCAGGTCCAATAATGTGGTGCTAGTGCAGCGACAGCAGTATTTTCAGATTAGGCACTCCACGTGCGTGTGTAGAAACATTCTGACCTGCTCAATAAAGCAAGTCAACTAATTTAACTGTTTGGATGGCATTTCCAGCACCTAGCACATGACATGCTCAGAGCATTCATTTCCAGCACCAGCTGTTCTTACAGGGCTGCTAGCTAACAAAAATGGTTGGAAGCAGAATGGATCCAGTGACCAGGCATGGGAGCACCTGGTGAAGGATGACTTTGTTTGGTGGGGAAGGCTACCTGCAGTAAGGAACATCACTGGTGCAACATGGATGGAGGTGATGGAGCATATAAAAGCAGTTTTGCCAATTACCCAAACCTGGGAGTAGATGAGGAAGACATTTGCTGGGCTGTATAAAGTTATCAAGGTACGTATGAAAGTGTGTGGAAAAATTCTTTATTGCTTTTTGCTGTAAACTTGTGCACTGCTACAGAGGGAAAATGCCATGCACTTTGCCAGCTATTCAACTTTCTAACTTCACAGGCATGCTCATGTTTTTCCATGGCACTCTATAAAATCAAAGCGTTGACCATGCTGCCCACTAAATGTGACAAGTAAACATGCACCATATACAATGTTGGCAAAAGGTTTCTTAATGCCTCATGTTAACATGCTCACAATGTTGACTAGTGCCCTTAGCATTTGGGTGGCATTCCTGTTTTGAACATATGTCCCTTTTATATCTGCTTGCAGCAAAAAACTGCACATAAAGCTGCATCACATACAAACAGGACAGGTGCCACTAAAGCTATGAACTTTGATTCCTTATGAGGAGAGGCGCATGAAGATTATATGCATGGAAACAATAGGAGTGGAGGAGCAGGAGGTCAGAGGATTCCTTCAAATTCATGACTAGTATCCTTATCTTTTCATTCCAAATCTCCTCATTCACTCAGTCAACTCACTCCTTCTTACAAAGGCAGACATTGCAGCATTTTAGCCTAACAGACTACAATCTCTTGCTATGTGAAGCAATGTTTCAAGGGGTGTCTTACAGCATGCATTGTAAAATATATTCTTCTTCTGCTCCTTTAGGTGTTCAAGGGGAGGAAATGGTTGAGCCCAATGTAGAGTCCCAAGCAAGTCCTCTGCAGTACATTGTATCACCCATTCCTGCTGTGGCAAGCACCATCACAGATATGTATATGTGGGATAAGGGATCAGCTCGTGAGTTGCAGGAGGGAGTACTAGGTGCACGAATGTGGAGGAGCAAATGAAGGTAGAATTGCGGGGAGTGGAATTGCTGCTTAATGATGCCAAATGTATGCTCCACTTATTGTCATTGTTTGTTCTTCGATATCAAAGACAGCCAGAATATCATCTCATTTTTTTTGCAATGAGTTCTTTGGTGACTGATTAGACCTATTTTTGCTCAAAATGAGTGTCTACAGATTGAATAGTGGATCCCGAATAACCCAGTTTGGGAATCTTGATGTTTCAAATGACTTCCTCATGTGGTATTTACATTCAGCATCAGCAATGCAACGGTGCCTCATAGTAGGAGATGCCTTCATTGATGGTTTTTTACCATGTTTTCTTATCTTGAACAAGCTGTTCCGACTTATAGACATCAATTTGGCACTGTTTCAGAGTCGCTTTTAAGCAGTTTTTATATCTCTTTTGCTGACCAATGCGGAATAGCTTTCCAGTTGTCAAAGAGCCAAAAAAGATCTTCTTCCAGGTTCGTTCATCAGAAATTTGGACCACATGATCTGACCATCGTGCATGATCAGTGCATCCATACTTGGCATGTCAGCATTTTTTAAGAACTTTGGCGTCAGGAATCTTGTCTTGCCATCTGATCTTCATTGATCATCACAGGCAACTCCTCCAAGACTCTGGAGAAAGGGTGAGCGATGTCGCATCTCTCCACGAGTCTCGACCTTGAGTGGTGCAAGGGTGCCATGAGCCATAGCTGGGGTGCATATGCTTGGATCCCAACAGCCATCCTGTAATCTTCTTGGCCCGTTAACTGCCTTACTTTGAAGAAGTCATGGGAACTGTCATAATTATGGGCTTTGCTGTGCATAATTCCGTTTCTATAGTGATACACCAGCTGCACATTCACAGAGGAGCAACCCTTTTTACACATTAATAATTAGCATTGGGAGTAGAACCATGTATGGCCCCTTAAGTGCCTGCGGAATCTTTCCACATGTTGAAAATTAGGACTCTTAACTGCCACTGGCTGCTTTACAAAGGAAAATTAATGAAATCACTGACTCTGGAAAATAATGTATTAGTAACTGTGGCAGATGGAGTTCAATGTGGAAAAGTATGAGGTCATGCACTTTGGATCTGAGTTAACAAAAAGGCTAATAGAATGTTAGTTTTTATCTCAAGGGAGCTGGAATATATGTGATGCTTCAGTTATATGGAGCCTTGGTCAGACCCCATCTGAAGTACTGTACTGCATTCAGTTTTGGGCAACAAAGCTCAGAAAAAAAATTATTGATCTTGGAAAGTGTACAGTGCAGATTCACAAGAATTATACCAGAGCTTAATGGGTTAAATTGAGTACAGGTTGCATAATCCTGACTTGTAATCCCTTGTGTTTAGAACGTTGAGGGGTGATTTAATTGTGGTGTTTGAAATGATTAGAGGATTCAATAGGGTAAATAGAGAGAAATTATTTCCTTGGTAGGAATCCAGAACAAGAGAGCATAATCTTAAATATTAGGGTAACCCATTTAGAAGTGAAATCAGGAAGCACTTTTTTCACACAATAAAAACAGAAAATGCTGGAAATACTCAGCAGGTCAGACAGCATCTGCAGAGAGAGAAACAGAATTAATGTTTCACATCGATGACCTTTCATCAGAACTGGAAAAAGTTGAAGATGGAACAGGTTTTATGCAGGTACAAAGGAGGGGAAAGAGGGGAGGGGAGGAAAGAACAAAAGGGAAGGTCTGCAATAGGGTGGAAGGCAGGAGAGATTAAATGACAAAAGCGGTGTTGGTGCAAGGCAAAAGGGAGTGGTAATGCGACAAGTAAAGAAACAAAAAAAAAGATGGGTATAGAAAAGCTGGAAATGATAAAAGAAGAAACATTAACAGTCATTACTGTCCGAAAAAATGGGAGCAGTGGTTATGATCTGAAATTGTTGAATTCAATGTTAAGTCCAGAAATGCCTAATTGAAAGATGAGGTGGTGTTCCTCAAGCTTCCATTGGGCTTCATCAGAACAGTATAGGAGGCCTTGGATAGAGAGGTCAGAGTGGGAGTAGGGCAGAGAATTAAAATGACAAACGACCAGAAGCTCAGGGTCATGCTTGTGGACTGAACGGAGGTGTTCCAAAAAGCAATCATCCAATCTGTATTTGGTCTCCCAAGAAAGGAGACTGCATCATGAGCAGCAAATACAGTATACTAAATTGAAAGAAGTACAAGTTAGTCACTGTTTCGCCTGGAAGGAATGTTTTTGGCCCTGGACAGTGGGAAAGGAGGAGGTAAAAGGGCAGGTGTTGCACCTCCTGCGCTTGCACGGGAAGGTGTCATAGGATGGGGAGTGGATGTTGGGGGTGATTGAAATGTGGACCAGGGTGTCGCAGAGGGAACGGTTGCTTCGGAATGCTGAAAGGGGAAGGGAGGGGGAGATGTGTTTGGTGGTGGCATTGTGTTAGAGGTGACGGAAATGATGGAGGATGATCCATTGAATGTGGAGACTGGTGGGATGGAAGGTGAGGACAAGGAGAACACTATCATGGTTCTGGGAGGGAAGGGAAGGGATGAGAGCAGAAGTACGGGAAATGGGATGGACACGGTCAAGGGCCCTGTCAACCATAGTGGAGGGAATCCTCGGTTGAGGAAAAAGGAAGAAATATCGGAAGCAAAATATTGGAAGGTAGCTTCGTCAGAACAGATGTGACAGTGATGGAGAAACTGGAAGAATGAAATATCGAGTTCTTACAGTAAACAGGGTGGGAGGAAGTGTAATCAAGGTAGCTGTGGGAGTCAGTATGCTTATAGTAGATATTGGTCGACAGCCTATCCCCAAAAATGGAGATAGAGAAGTCGAGGAAGGGAAGGGAAGAGTCGGAGATGGATTACGTGAAGTCAAGGGAAGGGTGAAAATTAATGACGTTTTCCAGTTTGGGGTGAGAGCAGAAGTGACACCGATACAGTCATCAATGTAGCGGAAAAAGAGGTGAGGGAGGAGACCTGAGTAGGATTGAACAAAAGAATGTTCCACTTATCCCATGAAAAGGCAGGCAGAGCTAGGGCACACACATGTTCCTTTTATTTGGAGAAAGTGAGTCAAAGGAGAAATTGTTCAATGTAAGAACAAGTACAGCCAGGTGGAGGAGGGTGGTGGTGGATGAGGACTGATTGGACCTCTGTTCAAACAAGAAGTGGAGGGCCCTTAGGCTATCCTTGTGGGGGTTGGAGATATAGAGGGACTGGACGTACAGGGTGAAAATGAGATGGTTAGGGCCTGGAAACTGTTAAAATGATGGAGGACATCGGAAGAGTCACAGATGTAGGTGGGAAGAGACTGGACGTGGGGAGAAGAAATAGAGTCAAGATAGGAAGAAATGATGGGTCTACCAGGCCAGTCCTGTTTGTGGATCTTGGGAAGGAGGTTGAAGAGGGCTGTGCAGGTTTAGGGGATTATGAGATTGGAGGCATTGGAGGGAAGATCTACAGAGGAGATGTCAGTGGCAGTCTGGGAACCTATGGCTTGATGTTCAGTGGTGGGGTCATCATCCAGAGGGAGGTAGGAAGTGGTGTTGGAGAGTTGGTGATCAGCGACCGCAAAATAGATGTCGGTTTGGAAACAACAACAGTCCCACCTTTGTCAGCAGATTTAATGACAATGTTGGGGTTGTACCTGAGAGAACAGAGTGCTGAAAATTCAGAGGGATGGAGGTTAGTGAGTGAGCGGAGTGGAACAATTGAGACGACCGATGTCACACCGGCAGTTCCTAATGAAAAGATCTAGAGAGGGAATGAGGCCAGAGGGATCCAGGTAGAACGCGAATTCTGAAGATGGAGCGGAAAAGACTCCTGGCCAAAGAAGTGGCGCAGAGGCCCAGGGGATGGAAGAAGAGCTCAGCATCATGCCCAACTCAAAATTCATTGATGTGGAAGAATAAGGGGATGAGGTTGAGGATTGATCGTTTGGGGTCAGAGAAGGGAAGGTCAGAGGGGATAGTGAAAACGCGGCAAGAGATGAGATTGGAAGGAGGGATGGGATCAGAGGAAAATGAAGGAGAAAAAGGAGCTGAAGGGGCATTGATATGCAAGATTTGTTGAAACTTGCAGTCCTTGACACCTGAAAGGAAGAAAAAAGTTTTTAGTTAGATGAGGCGAAGGATACAATAGAACTGCGCACCAGGACAACTTTGAGATAGATTAAGATAGATTGACTGGAGAGGCCAAGAGCGTGCATGTGGCGGCAAATGACGTTGACCTCGGATCTCGATGAGAGCAGTGGTTCGAGGGACGCTGAATATCGTGCCGATATCTGTAAGCAAGGGTGGGTCTGAAGGGTGAAATTTCAGTTGTAATCCACATGGAATAAATCGGAGCTGGAGATAGTTGCCGAGGAAAGAGATGTGGCTGTGAAAGCGAGTTTAGATAGCTGCCTGATCAAACACGAGATGAGAAACAGAAAGCAATGAAGGTGAACAAGGTAAAAGAGACAAACGGAAATCCCGTCGGAGAGAAGAGCAGAATTTCTTCAAGCTGGGCATTTTTGGAAGAGAAGTCACAGTGAATTAAACACCAATATAAAAGCAAAATAATGTGGCGCTGGAAATCTGAAATTAAAACAGAAAATGCTGGAAATACTCAGCAGGTCAGGCAGCATCTGTGGAGAGAGAAACAGAGAGTTAACGTTTTCAGGTCGATGTCCTTTCATCAGAACTGGAAAAAGTTCTGGATATCTGGAACTTGCTCTCCCAAAAGGCTGTAGATGCTGGGTCAATTGAAATATTCAAGATTGAGATCAATAGATGTTTGCTAGATAAGGGTATCAAGTGATATGGAACAAAATTGGGTAAACAGATCAGCCAGGATCTAATTGAATGGGGGAACAGGCTCAAGGGGCTGATTAATTTACTATTGTTCCTATGCTCCACACAAATCACGCAGACATTGGGAAGGTCTCAGGCAAACTTGCATTGTACTCGTGTGCAGTTCTGTTAAAGCCCCAGTTGCAACAGAGAATTTTGAGCTTTAGTGATCTTGCAGATTCACTTGTGTCCAGTGTCACTGATTCCACTCTGCAATATATATATGTCAGAAAGGGACATTGTATGTGTGCGGATGAAGTGGCCTGAGAGTGCTTGTGTCCCAAATTGAAAATGTTCTGTTCTCTAGCAGCGAAATCCCTCACCGTGGTGAGCTAGAAAAAAATCACATACACTAAAAAAAAATCGACGAAATATCGACTTCTTAATGACGGCAACATGGATTGTAAACTTACTGAAACAAATGCAGCTGAATTTATTTTTTTCGAGTGGAAGAGATAGACAAGATAGAGGCAGAGAGGTTGATTCTACTGGTAGGGGAGGCTAGAACTTGGAGGCACAGCCTCAAAATACGGGGGAGCCAATTTAAAACCGAGTTGAGAAGGAATTTCTTCTCCCAGAGGGTTGTGAATCTGTGGAATTCTCTGCCCAAGGAAGCAGTTGAGGCTAGCTCATTGAATGTATTCAAATCACAGATAGATAGATTTTTAACCAATAAGGGAATTAAGGGTTACGGGGAGCGGGCGGGTAAGTGGAGCTGAGTCCACGGCCAGATCAGCCATGATCTTATTGAATGGCGGAGCAGGCTCGAGGGGCTAGATGGCCTACTCCTGTTCCTAATTCTTATGTTCTTATGACTTACGTCAAAATAGGCTGCATTTTAAAATTGAAATTTGTCGTTCTTGACAGATCTGCACTTTTAAAACAAATGGAGTGACCTGCCACTCTTAATGAGTGACAATATGAAAAATCTGCACTTTAAACCGGTGACCGTAGCATCTGAAAATTGCACACACTGCCGTATCTGCGTGCGGTGGTGGAGCGCAGGTTTGGGGCGGGCACCTTTATTATGATATCATAGTGGAACGCTAGATTTGTTTCCACACCTTTCCCCCACGCACAATTGTGCGTGATTGCGTCACTCGTTCTAAAACGCACGTCTTGCGTGCAATTTTTCTTTTGACGGGATCGGTCCCGGTCTCCAGGGAGACGTGAGGCCGGGGCCTGTACATAGAATAATAAACGCAGCGGAGCGGCGGTTCTGGAGATTTGCAGTTGGTGGCGCTTTCTTTTAATATACGGCAAATATATTTCTTCCTTAGCTCCTGAAGAACTCTCCTCCTCCTTCCCTCTCCCCCCGCCCCCACCGTTTACATGTAGACAGAAGCAGCAGCAGTGGCTCTGTCGGACGGCGCGGTATCATCGACATCATGACCCTCCTCCTGCAGCATCGAGCCGACCGCCGGCAGCGGCAACAGCAGCAGCTCCTCTAGCAACCGCGAGATAGACCGGCCTCGGGGAAAAGCGGATCGCTAACTATAAATATTAACCATATGTGTATATATCGAAAGAACAAAAAGTTATTTATTTTTAAACAAACGATTGCTGTACGTTGCACGAGCAGCATCCTTCAGCAGAAAGGGAGACAAAAACAATCTTTTAAAAAAGCGGCTCCCCTCCTTTTGGGGAGAAAGGCGAAAAGTGAAAGTGTGAAAGTCTAGTCGCGAGGAGGAAGGTGCGCTGAAGACCAGCAAATTGTCGGATATCATTGTTGTTAAATCATTCGTAGTAATGCCGGTGTCTTTGGTGCAAGCCTGCCGCAGTCTGGCTCTCTCAACATGGCTGCTTTCTTTCTGCTTCGTGCATTTGTTGTGCCTGGACTTCACGGTGGCGGAGAAGGAGGAATGGTACACGGCCTTCGTCAACATCACGTACGTGGAACCGGCCACCTCGGAGTGGAGATCGGAGAAGAGCGAGTGCGGCCGCTACGGGCAGCACTCGCTCAAGCAGGACGCCAGGGGATTGCTGGCGCTGCCCGCTCACCACGACAGGCTGGCGTGTGACCCTCACGCCAGGTTTCAGGTGCCCGCCGCCGCCAAGGGCTGGATCGCAGTCATACCCAAGGGGAACTGCACTTACAAGGAGAAGATCTGGCACGCTGCCAGGCAGAATGCATCCGCCGTGGTCATTTACAACGTGGGGGCTAGCAATGTCAATGAGACCATCACAATGCAACATGCAGGTGAGCTGGTTTGAAAAGTTCAGAATGGATACGGGTTTATATGTGGGGAACAGATAGTAATTGTATATTAAGTAACTCACAACCTCCATATACACCCTCTGCCCCCCCCCCAAAAAAAAAACAAACAACGTTAACGTTAAGGTAAAATTTAATACATCCGTTTACTAAATTGGAACAATTTCATTTAGTATTTAGATCTGTCATCTTCCCCTTTTGTCATCCCCATTACTATTTTGATGTCACAGAATAAGGTTAGAAAGAACTAATAGTGGCTATATCTCCAGAGCTTTTCTATAATCGCAGTCTCATTTCAAATTCCCTATTGTGCCACCTCTCTAACCCTAACTTTGTTTGGCATAATCCTGCACTGATCCTAATCCTAAAGTAAATGCCATCCATAATCATTGGTTCTGTTATACCAGTGGAGTAATAGGATTGCTGTTGGATTGACAGTAGTTGCTGCCAAATTTATGGTCTTAAAGCTAAAATTTTCAGTGCCACTAAAATGTAAGTATGTTGTACTTGAACTTTAAGACCAGATTTATTAATTTAACTTTAAATGTACTGGAGAGTGGTGTCACTTGTAATTAATTAGATTTAGCATTAAATTGGATTGCATAGCCATTAATTTAATTTTTGACTGTTTTAAAGACCCAAATTAAATTATGTGATTGCAAATTTGTCTGAATCCCATCACTGGTAGTGAGGCATTAATTCATTTTAAGATTCTTAAAAAAAAGTAAACAAAAGTTAGTTCAGTGAAATTGTGCTCAAAATGTTTGAACAACTTGTATGATTAAGGGAAAATCTATACTTTGGAACCTGCCCCTATTGTACCCTTTCAGAATGTTTGCAAGACAGCCTTGCATGATGTTTGCTTATTGCATAGCCCTTATGCATTTCATCTTTTCTTGATGGATAAAAGTTCATAATTTTTTTTCCATGTTGCTTTTTTCATTCCCGTGCCTATGGCAATGCTGTACAATATGTGTAAACCCAAAATTTGGGGACTTCATCCAATTTTCATTAGCTATCAACGGGTCCTTCCATTATGGTTGATACTAGAGGTTCCACTCTAATGTATATGTGTCCTTACTGATTTGATGGATATACTTTCATGTTTTTCTCTGATTTATATTATGATTATATTATTTGATTTTAATTTAGTATCTGTCTGATCAGGGAATTTTGTATTGCTTTATTAAAATGTGGTAGCAAATGTTTACAATATTCTATTAAAGTTATCTGTTGACACTTCATTGGGATCATGAACTAATGTAAAATATTTGAGAAAATAAATCTATTTGGTTCCTGTGTAAAATTTGTTTTCTTGCATTATGCATATATTTGGAAAAAAATGCAGTTACTTAAGTCTTGCCACAGCACAACAATCCAAATCAAACCAGTCCTTGGGCGAGGGAAAGAGAACAAATGTTTGTAGAGATTTCTAGTTGAATATGTATTTAATTATTAGTAGTACTGGTGAAATCCGATTCAATTAGACAGTGTGCAAGTAAAATCTTGTATTTATGATTAAACAACAAAAAATTGTTTTTTGATACTGTAGTTGAATAATTGATTCAAGACATGACTACATTGAAATATTCAAGATAGAAAACAATTTTTTTTTTTAACCTACTTATTACTAAACTGTTCTATATTTAATTTCTGGTAACTAGGTACAGCAGTACAAAGTAGGAGAGTATGTGATATGGAAATTATTCACTATGTATGGAAAGCTAAACCCCAAATTTGTTTCGTAGATCAGTATAAGTATGTTCCTGCATGTAGGTATACCCTGTACTTCTGTTAGTTACAAAAGTGCCAAAAATTTGGTTCCAGTTTCGGAAACAATGTTATGTGCATGTTCATGTTTGTTAACTAGCTCTGGGAATAGACATACAAATGTTTCTAGGATGTTTGGTGTATTCATAAGACTGTAATTTTGTGGCATAATATATATTTTCTCATCATCATCATAGACAGTCCCTCGGAGTCGAGGATGATTTGCTTCCACATTAAAAATGAGTTCTCATATGACTGTGGTTGAAAGTTATTTGAAGTTCCGATTTGTTGAAGTGCTTGGGTTGTCATGCACTCCTTCCACCGTTTGTGCTTGGTCTCCGCCTGCTCCTGGCGAAGAGACTTGAAGTGTTAAACACCCTTACGGATTATTCTCTTCCATTTTGATCTTGTGCCAGTGATTCCCAGGTGTCGGTGGGGATGTTGAACTTCTTCAAGGATGCCTTGAGGGTGTCCTTGAAGCGTTTCCTCTGTCCACCTGGGACTCGTTTGCTGTGTCGGACTTCCGAGTAGAACGCTTGCTTTGGGAGTTTCGTATCGGGCATATGGACGATGTGGCCCGTCCATCGGAGCTGATTGAGCATTTTCGATGCTGAGGATGCTGGCCTGCGCGAGAACACTGACGTTTGTGTGCGGCAGGATCTTCCTGAGGCCGCCAGTGCTTTGATGTACCTGCTGTATATAGTCCATGCCTCAGAAGCATATATGAGGGCAGGTATCACTACTGCTCTGTAGACCATGAGCTTTGTGCTGGCTTTAAGGTTCTGGTCTTCAAACACTATTCCTTAGGCGAACAAAGCTTGCGCTGGCACACTGAAGGTGGTGTTGGACCTCATCATCGATGTCTGCCCTTGTTGACAGTAAGCTCCCGAGGTATGGAAAATGGTCCATGTTGTCCAAGGCCTCGTAATGGATTTTGATAATCTGGGGGGCAGTGCTATGTGGTGGGGGCAGGTTGATAGAATACCTTTGTTTTACATATATATATTTTTTTTCTATATTGGCAACGTTAGACACTTTTTATTGCAGATAAACAAGTTTTTAAATCACTGGCTATGGATGACATTTTGCTGCAAATTAATTAAAAATAAAAACATGTATACTTAGAGATGCAGTTAGTAATCAAACATATTGTAGTGATTTTTTTGCTCCAGATATTTAACATTGACAGTAATGGGAACAAAAAAAATTCAAATTGGCTAAAATTTCTCAAAGATTGACAGATCTGCCATTTGAGATAGATTAAATGCCCAAGGTGATTTTTCTGTCTTGCTAATAACCATACCTCTCCCATTCTGCACATCTTGTTCTGCAATATTCTCACATCAAATATGATGGATTTCCTGTCACATAGCATCCTCGTTCTGCCATTGGATTGAGATAGAACTGTTGCATAGCTAAAATTTGAGTGACTATTTCCAAAAGTTTATTTGGTTGCCAAACAAATTGGACAGAAGAGGTAGGTAAAGGGGATAAGGAATGGAGCTCTGACAATGTGTCCAGGACTCGTTTCTAAACCAATATGTAAAAAGCCCAACAAAGGAGGATTCGCTATTGGATCTAGTAATGGGGAATGAACCAGAGCAGATAAGAGAAGTAAAAGTAGGGGAACATCTAGGCAATAGTGACCATAAAATAATACACTTTAAGATGATAATTGAGAAGGACACAAGTATGACGAAAACTAGGGTAATAGATTGGCGAAAAACTGATTTTGAAGGGCTGAGAATGGAATTTGGGAAAATAAAATGGGCATCAATATTAGCAAAAAATGATGTAGAGCAGCAATGGGAAACGTTTAAAACGGTGTTCAACAGAGTGCAGGAACAGTATATTCTCCTAAAAGGAAAGAACAAACTAAACACTAATGAGACTCCATGGATGAATAAAGCTATAAGGGAACAATTGAGGGTAAGGGAAGAGGCATACATTAAATACATAGACAGCAGGGGAGTGCATGATAAGAGAGAATATGAAAAGATTAGGAGAGAAGTAAAAAAAAACAATTAGGAAGGCAAAGAGGAATTATGAAATTAAATTATCAAGGAACAAGAAACAAAATTGTAGAATGTTTTACAGGCACATCAATTAAAAAAAAAAGGACCATTAAGGGATAGACAGGATAATACCATAGGTAACAATGGAGAGATGGCAGAAATATTAAATCATTGTTTTGCTTCAGTATTTACCAGGGAGATAGAACAGGTGGACTTGGCATTGGATAATGAGATATGTACAGTTAAAATAAAAAGAGTGGATATATTAAATAAAATAATCAAACTCAAAGAGGATAAAACCACTGGTCCGGATGGATTGCATCCACACATTTTAAAAGCATCTAGCGAAGAGATAGTAGAGTCCTTACTACACATATTTAATAATTCGTTAGAAAAAGGAATAGTGCCAGAGGACTGGTGGATAGCTAACGTAATACCTATATTTAAGAAGTGGAATAGAACATGTCCAGGGAATTATTGACTAGTCAGCTTAACATCGGTGGTAGGAAAAATAATGGAATCCCTACAAAAGGAGAAAATAGAAGAACATCTAGAAACCAAAAATATAATAACGAATAGTCAGAATGGATTTCAAAGGGAAAGTCTTGCTTGACCAACCTCATTGAATTTTTTGAAGAGGTAACAGAGAGAGTAGACAATGGTAATGCAGTAGATGTAATTTATCTAGATTTTCCAAAGGCCTTCGATAAGGTACCACATAATAGATTGATGAACAAGGTCAGAGAATGCGGAGTGAGGGGACAAGTAGCAGAATGGATAACTACCTGGCTTCAATACAGAAAGCAGAGGGTAGGGATAAAAGGTAGCTCCTATTCACAGTGGCAGAAGGTGGGCAGTGGTCCAACATGGACCACTTTCCATACCTCGGGAGCCTATTATCATCAAGGACAGACATCGACGACGAGGTCCAACACCGCCTCCAGTGTGCCAGCTCAGCCTTCGGTCGCCTGAGGAAGAGAGTGTTCGAAGATCAGATCCTCAAATCTGGCACCAAGCTTATGGTCTACAGGGCTGTAGTGATACCCGTCCTCCTGTATGGCTCAGAGACATGGACCATATACAGTCGACACCTCAAATCGCTGGAGAAATACCACCAACGATGTCTCCACAAGATCCTGCAAATCTCCAGGGAGGGTAGACGCACAACATCAGTGTTCTCGATCAGGCTAACATCCCCAGCATCGAAGCACTGACCACACACGACCAGCTCCGTTGGGCGGGCCACATTGTTCGCATGCCCGACACAAGACTCTCAAAGCAAGCACTCTATTCGGAACTACTACATGCAGGCAATTCCCAGGTGGGCAGAGGAAATATTTCAAGGACACCCTCAAAGCCTCCTTGATTAAGTACAACATCCCCACCAACACCTGGGAGTCCCTGGCCAAAGACCGCCCTAAGTGGAGGAAGAGCATCTGGGAGGACGCTGAGCACCTCGAGTCTTGTTGTCGAGAACATGCAGAAAGCAAGTGCAGGCAGTGGAAGAACCAGACTCCCCACCCACCCTTTCCTTCAACGACTGTCTGTCCCACCTGTGACAGAGACTGTAATTCCCGTATTGCTTTACAGTCACCTGAGAACTCACTTTTAGAGTGGAAGCAAGTCTTCCTCGATTTCGAAGGACTGCCTATGATGATGAGTGGTGTCCAACAAGGATGCGTGCTGGGACCACTGTTGTTCACAATTCATATTAACGATTTAGACTTTGGAATCAAAAACACAATTTCTAAATTTACGGATAACACCAACCACCAAGATAGTCAAAACTGAGGAGGACTGCAACAAATTACAGGGGCACATTAATAAACTTGCGTAATGAGCATATAATTGGCAAATGAAGTTCAACACACATAAATGTGAGGTATTACATTTTGGTAGGGAGAATAGAGAGGTCACTTATTACTTGGAGGGTGAGAGTCTAGGTGGGGTAGAGGAACAAAGGGATCTTGGAGTACAAATACACAAATCGCTAAAAGTTATGACACAGGTTAGCAAGGCCATAAAAAAAGCAAACCAAGCACTAGGGTTTAATTCTAGAGGTATAGAATTGAAACGTAGGGAATTTATGCTTAACCTGTATCGTACCTTGGTTAGATCACACTTGGAGTACTGAGTACAGTTCTGGTCGCCATATTATAGAAAGGATATAGAGGCTCTGGAGAGTGTGCAGAGAAGATTTACAAGGATGATACCAGAAATGCGAGGGTAGACATATCAGGAAAGGATGAACAGGCTGGGTCTCTTTTCTCTTGAAAGGTCTTTAAAATTATGAGAGGTTTTGATAGCGTGCATACAGAGTGAATGTTTCCACCTGTGGGGAAAAGCATAAATAGAGGCCATATAAGATAAGTTCTAGTCACCAAGAGATCCAATAGGAAATTCAGAAGAAAATTCTTTACCCAAAGAATGGTGAGAATGTGGAACTCGCAACCACAGGGAGTGATTGAAGTGAATAGTATAGATGCATTTAAGGGGTGGCTGGACAAGCATATGAGGGAGAGGGAATAGAAGGTAATGCGGATGGATTTAGATGAGGAAAGACGAGAGGAGCATAAACACCGGCATGGTCTGGTTGGGCTGAATGGCCTGTTTCTGTGTCATATATCCTATGTAATCTTAATAAAACTAGGGCAAATGGGATGCTTGTATTATGATTGAGAACTTGGTTGGTCACATCTATCCATTAATGCAGGTTTAAGCGTTCCTGTGATTTAAATCCCATCAATCTGTTGATTTGACAGGCCAGATGTTTTTAAAGGGAATGTCCTTGGTGTGATTTTTATGAGAGTTCTTAAATGCAAGAGCATCAGGGCATCTGTACATTGTTTAGCTAAGTGAATTGAGGCTTGTTGACTTAAAACATTTTTTTTTGGTCAGCTGAGTGTGTGACAGTTACAAAGACCCGTTACAGTGCTTTAGTCTTCAAATCAAACTACAGTGCCATTATTCAAATTTCTGTTTGCCTGATATGGAGTCCACACTTGCTCCCTGTACAAACCAACTCCATTTATCTAAGCCTGGAGTACTGGGGTGCAGCTTTGCAAGAGACAAGGATTAGGGAGCCCATCAGAGATTAGCCTACCTGCCAGGAAATGGCTTGCAGGGTTATCTGGAGCTGAATGGGAATAATCCATGTTCCAGTGACATTTGTATCCTTCTGTGTCTCATCAGATGAGCCAGGCTAGTTGGTCCATCAGCAACAATGATCTAAATGAATGAATCAAGTATTGAATGTACTAGACTAGTTTTGTCACAGAGGATCCACACTATTTCAATTTCCTATCACCAGTATGTTATCTTGGAGCCCACTTGAACCCTTCCCTCCCTTTCTCTCATGAGAAATTATTAACAAAGTTCCAATTACACCAATCACATTCCCGCCCCCCCCCCCAGAAAAAAATAAACTCGGGAGCAAAGAGCTTTTATGATTCTTAACTTTGGCCAAAGGATTTCAACTCTGTAGAATTTATATGCATACCACTTGTGTTCCTTAACGTTGGGGAGTGGTGAGTCATCAAGGAGGAGGAGGCATGGTGAGTCGGGAGGCCTATAAAAGGCCCAACAGTCGGGGAGCGGCAGCGTCGAGGAGAAGACAGCGCGGTGAGTCGGGAGGCCGACAGAAGGCCCAACAGCCGGGAAGTGGCAGCGTCGCGGAGGAGGCGGCGCGGTGAGTCAGGAGGCCTACAAAAGGCCCAACAGTTGGGGAGCAGCGTGGTGAGAGTTCGAGGAGGCGACGCGGTGAGTCCCCAACAGTCGGGGAGCGGTGAGTCATCGAGGAGGAGGCGCGGTGAGTCGGGAGGTCTACAAAAGGCCCAACAGTCGGGGAGCGGTGAGTCGGGAGGCTAGGTAGTGCAGCTGCAGGGAGAGAGGCAAAAAAGAAGTAGAAAGAAATCGAACGGTGACATCACAGCCAAGGGTGTAAATGATTGGTGAGTAGTTTTTCTTTTTCTTTTCCTTTATCAGTAGGTAACCTTTATGATTGTTGCCAAATTAAGTTAATCTAAGGGTTAAGTCATGGCAGGAGAAGTCGGATATGTGTCATGCTCCTCCTGTGCTATGTGGGAACTCGGGGACGCTTCCAGTGTCCCTGACAACTACATGTGCAGGAAGTGTATCCTGCTGCAGCACCTGACAGACCACATTGCAGCACTGGAGCTGGGCATGGATTCACTCTGGAGAATCAGCGACGCTGAGGATGGCGTGAATAGTACGTTTAGTGAGTTGGACACAACGCAGGTAAAGGTTACACAGGCAGATAGGGAATGGGTGACCATCAGGAAGAGCAGTGGAAGGAATGTAGTGCAGGGGTTCCCTGTGGTCATCCCCCTCCAAAACAGATACACCACCTTGGGTGCTGTTTGGGGGGGGGGGGGGGGGGGAGGGACTCATCATAGGAGGGCAGCAGCAGCCAAGTTCATGGCACCATGGGTGGCTCTGCTTCACAGGAGGGCAAGAAAAAGAGTGGGAGAGCTATAGTAGTAGGGGATTCTATTGTAAGGGGAATAGATAGACGTTTCTGCGGCCGCAATTGAAACACCAGGATGGTATGTTGCCTCCCTGGTGCAAGGGTCAAGGATGTCTCTGAGCGGCTGCAGGAAATTTTGGCGGAGGAGGGTAAACAGACAGTTGTCGTTGTGCATATAGGGACCAACGATATAGGTAAAAAAACAGGATGAGGTCCGACAAGCTGAATTTAGGGAGCTAGGAGTTAAATTAAAAAGTAGGACCTCAAAGGTAGTAATCTCAGGATTGCTACCAGTGCCACGTGCTAGTCAGAGTAGGAATTGCAGGATAGCTAAGATGAATACATGGCTTGAGGAGTGGTGCAGAAGGGAGGGATTCAAATTCCTGGGACATTGGAACTGGTTCTGGGGGAGGTGGGACCAGGACAAGCCGGACAGTCTGCACCTGGGCAGGACCGGAACCAATATCCTACGGGGGAGTGTTTGCTAGTGCTGTTGGGGAGGGATTAAACTAATATGGCAGGGGGATGGGAACCTATGCAGGGAGACAGAGGGAAGTAGAATGGGGGCAGAAGCAAAAGATAGAAAAGTAAAAGTGGAGGGCAGAGAAATCCAAGGCAAAAATCAAAAAGGGCCACATCACAGCAAAATTGTAAAGGGGCAAAGTGTGTTAAAAAGGCAAGCCTGAAGGCTCTCTGCCTCAATGCGAGGAGTATTCGTAATAAGGTGGACGAATTAACTGTGCAGGCAGCAATTAATGAATATGATATAATTGGCATGACGGAGACCAAGGCTGGGAACTCAACATCCAGGGGTATTCAACACTCAGGAAGGATAGACAGAAAGGAAAAGGAGGTGGGGTAGCACTGCCGGTTAAAGAGGAAATTAACGCAATAGTAAAGAAGGACATTAGCTTGGATGATGTGGAATCGGTATGGGTGGAGCTGCAGAATACCAAAGGGCAGAAAATGCTAGTGGGAGTTGTGTACAGGCCACCAAACCGTAGTAGTGAGGTTGGGGACAGCATCAAACAAGAAATTAGGGATGCGTGCAGTAAAGGTACAGCTCTTATTATGGGCGATTTTAATCTACATATAGATTGGGCTAACCAAACTGGTAGCCGTACGTGGAAAAGGATTTCCTGGAGTATATTAGGGATGGTTTTCGAGACCAATATGTCGAGGAACCAACTAGAGGGCTGGCCATGCTAGATTGGGTGATGTGTAATGAGAAAGGACTAATTAGCAATCTTGTTGTGCGAGGCCCCTTGGGGAAGAGTGACCATAATATGGTAGAATCTTTTATTAAGATGGAGAGTGACACAGTTAATTCAGAGACTAGGGTCCTGAACTTAAGGAAAGGTAACTTCGATGGTATGAGACGTGAATTGGCTAGAATAGACTGGCAAATGATACTTAAAGGATTGATGGTGGATAGGCAATGGCAAACATTTAGAGATCACATGAATGAACTTCAACAATTGTACATCCCTGTCTGGAGTAAAAATAAAACTGGGAAGGTGGCTCAACCGTGGCTAACAAGGGAAATTAAGGATGGTGTTAAATCCAAGGACGAGGCATATAAATTGGCCAGAAAAAGCAGCAAACCTGAGGACTGGGAGAAATTTAGAATTCAGCAGAGGAGGACAAAGGGTTTAATTAGGAGGAGGGAAAATAGAGTATGAGAGGAAGCTTGCTGGGAACATAAAAACTGACTGCAAAAGCTTCTATATATATGTGAAGAGAAAAAGATTAGTGAAGACAAATGTAGGTCCCTTGCAGTCAGAATCAGGTGAATTTATAATGGGGAACAAAGAAATGGCAGACCAGTTGAACAAATACTTTGGTTCTGTATTCACGAAGGAAGACACAAATAACCTTCCAGAAATACTAGGGGACCGAGTGTCTAGCGAGAAGGAGGAAGTGAAGGAAATCCTTATCAGTCGGGAAATTGTGTTCGGGAAATTGATGGGTTTGAAGACCAATAAATCCCCAGGGCCTGATAGTTTGCATCCCAGAGTACTTAAGGAAGTGCCCCTAGAAATAATGGATGCATTGGTGATCATTTTCCAACAGTCTATCGACTCTGGATCAGTTCCTATGGACTGGAGGGTAGCTAATGTAACATCACTTTTTTAAAAAAGGAGGGAGAGAGAAAACGGAAGAGTTATAGACCGGCTAGCCTGACATCAGTAGTGGGGAAAATGTTGGAATCAATTATTAAAGATGAAATAGCAGCGCATTTGGAAAGCAGTGACAGGATCGGTCCAAGTCAGCATGGATTTATGAAAGGGAAATCATGCTTGACAAATTTTCTAGAATTTTTTGAGGATATAACTAGTAGAGTGGACAAGGGAAAACCAGTGGATGTGGTGTACTTGGACTTTCAAAAGATTTTTGACAAGGTCCCACACGAGATTTTTGTGCACAATTAAAGCACATGGTATTGGGGGTAATGTACTGACGTGGATAGAGAACTGGTTGGCAGACAGGAAGCAGAGAGTCGGGATAAATGGATCCTTTTCAGAATGGCAGGCAGTGACTAGTGGGGTGTCGCAGTGCTCAGTACTGGGACCCCAGCTATTTACAATATACATCAATGATTTAGATGAAGGAATTGAATGTAATACCTCCAAATTTGCAGATGACACTAAGCTGGATGGCGGTGTGAGCAGTGACTTGGACAGATTAGGTGAGTGGGCAAATGTATGGCAGATGCAGAATAACGTGGATAAATGTGAGGTTATCCACTTTGGTGGCAATAACACGAAGGCAGAATATTATCTGAATGACGGCAGATTAGGAAAAGGGGAGGTGCAACGAGACCTTGGTGTCATGGTGCATCAGTCATTGAAAGTTGGCATGCAGGTACAGCAGGCGGTGAAGAAGGCAAATGGTATGTTGACCTTCATAGCTCGGGGATTTGCGTATAAGAGCAGGGAGGCCTTACTGCAGTTGTACAAGGCCTTGGTGAGACCTCAACTGGAATATCGTGTTCAGTTTTGGTCTCCTAATCTGAGGAAGGACGTTCTTACTATTGAGGGAGTGCAGCGAAGGTTCACCAGACTGATTCCCGGGATGGCAGGACTGACATATGAGGAGAGACTGGATCGACTGGGCCTGTATTCACTGGAGCTTAGAAGGATGAGAGGGGATCTTAGAAACATACAAAATTCTGACAGGACTGGACAGGTTAGATGCAGGAAGAATGTTCCCGATGTTGGGGAAGTCCAGAACCAGGGGACACAGTCTAAGGATAAGGGGTAAGCCATTTAGGACCGAGATGAGGAGAAACTTCTTCACTCAGAGAGTTGTTAACCCGAGGAATTCTCTACCGCAGAGAGTTGTTGATGCCGGTTGGTTGGATATATTCAAGAGGGAGTTAGATATGGCCCTTAAGACTAAAGGGATCAAGGGGTATGGAGAGAAAGCAGGAAAGGGGTACTGAGGTGAATGATCAGCCATGATATTATCGAATGGTGGTGCAGGCCTATTCCTGCATCTATTTTCTATGTTTCTATGTTTATCACCAGATTGCACCGGGTAATACTTATACAACATCCTTCATATTTTAGATGTAGAGATAAACCTGTTATAACCCTCCACTGATGCTGCTGGTAACTGTTACCTCGTTTCAATACAGAGGATCAAGTGACTTACCTCAATGCCATTTAAACACATAAATACTGGGGAAAGCCAACACAGAGTGAGAAATATGCGAGACAATCTAACAGCATCCTCAGTGTAGTACTGAAGGACTGCTCCATTTTCAGATGTGCTGTCTTTCAGATGAGATCTTAAACCCAGGTCTGCTCTGTTGTTCCGTTGGACATAAGAACATAAGAAATAGGAACAGGAGTCGGCCATACACCCCCTCGAGCCTGCTCCGCCATTCAATAAGATCATAGCTGATCTGATCATGGACTCGGCTCCACTTCCCTGCCCACTCCCCATCACCTCTGATTCCCTTATCGCTCAAGAAACTGTCTATTTCTGTCTTAAACTTATTCAATGTCCCAGCTTTCACAGCTCTCCGAAGCAGCAAATTCCACAGATATACAACCCTCTGAGAGAAGAAATTTCTCCTCATCTCTGTTTTAAATGAGCGGCCTCTTATTCTAAGATCATGCCCTCTAGTTCTAGTCGCCCCCATCAGTGGAAACATCCTCTCTGCATCCACCTTGTCAAGCCCCCTCATAATCTTATACATTTCGATAAGATCACCTCTCATTCTTTTGAATTCCAATGAGTAGAGGCCCAACCAACTCAACCTTTCCTCATAAGTCAACCCCCTCATCCCTGGAATCAACCGAGTGAACCTTCTCTGAACTATCTCCAAAGCAGGTATATCCTTTAGTAAACATAAAGGATCACTTCGCACTATTCGAAGAAGAGCAGGTGGTTCTCCAGGTGTCCTGGCCAACTTTCCTCTCTCAACCAACACCACCCAAAAAAGCAGCTCAGCTGGTCATTTATTTCAATTATTGTTCATGGAATTTTTCCAGATGCAAATTATGTTGTGTTTGCCATATAACAACAGTGACTATGCTTCAAACATAATTCATTGGAAGTGAAGCACTTTGGGCATCCTGAGAATATAAAATGCTTTACAAATGCAAGTTTAAAAATAAAAGTTCTCTTGCTCTAGGAGTCATATCTGCACACTTCCCAATGCATGTTTAAAGGGGAAATACACTCCGCACTGGATTGCCACTTAACTCACATCTACTATACCTCCAGTTCCTTTTTATTGCTATGTTTTAAGTTCTAAAAGTACTATTTGAATGCAGGTACAGAGGTTTTGTATAGAACTCCAACTGATGTTCCATCATCTAGTCCAGGAGAATGCTTTTGATGGCCCAGCATTTACATTCAAAGTGCTACTAGAGATTTTAATTACCCCCCAAATAAACTGACAAGAAGAGATAGCAATAGGAGTACAGGGATTGGAGTGTGAGCAGGACTCCTTTCTTATACTCAAGGCATTTGACAAGGTGCCACATAAAAGGTACTGCACAAGATAAAAGTTCATAGGGTTGGAGGTAATATATTAGCATGGATAGAGGATTGGCTAACTAACAGAGAACAGAGAGTCGGGATAAATGGTTCACTCTCTGGTTGGCAACCAGTAACTAGTGGGGTGCCTTAGGGATCAGTGCTGGGACCCCAACTATTTACAATCTATAGTAACGACTTAGCAGGGACTGAGTGTAACGTAGTCAAGTTTGCTGATGATACAAAGATGGGAGGAAAAGCAATGAGTGAGGAGGACACAAAGAATCTGCAAAAGGACATAGACAGGCTTGTGGGCAAAAATTTGGCAGATGGAGTATAATGTTGGAAAGTGTGAGGTCATGCACTTTGGCAGAAAAAAATCAAAGAGCAAGTTATTATTTAAATGGAGAAAGATTGCAAAGTGCCGCAGTGCAGCGGGACCCGGGGGTACTTGTGCAACACAAAAGGATAGTATGCAGGTACAGCAAGTGATCAGGAAGGCCAATGGTATCTTGGTCTTTATTGCAAAGGGGATGGAGTATAAAAGCAGGGAAGTCTTACTACAGCTATATAAGGTATTGGTGAGGCCACACCTGGAATACTGCATGCAGTTTTGATTCCCATATTTACAAAAGGATATACTTGCTTTGGAGGCAGTTCAGAGAAGGTTCACTAGGTTGATTCCGGGGATGAGGGGATTGACTTATGAGGAAAGGTTGAGTAGGTTGGGCCTCTACTCATTGGAATTCAGAAGAATGAGAGGTGATCTTATCGAGACGTGTAAGATTATGAGGAGGCTTAACAGGTTGGATGCAGAGAGGATGTTTCCACTGATTGGGGCGACTAGAACTAGAGGGCAAGATCTTAGAATAAGGGCCGCCCATTTAAAACAGAGATGAGGAGAAATTTATTTTTAGAGGGTTGTGAATCTATAGAATTCACTGCCTCAGAGAGCTGTGGAAGTTGGTACATTGCGTGCAGTTTTGGTCACCTTACTTAAGGAAGGATATACTAGCTTTGGAGGGGGTACAGAGACGATTCACTAGACTGATTCCGGAGATGAGGGGGTTACCTTATGATGATAGATTGAGTAGACTGGGTCTTTACTCGTTGGAGTTCAGAAGGATGAGGGGTGATCTTATAGAAACATTTAAAATCATGAAAGGGATAGACAAGATAGAGGCAGAGAGGTTGTTTCCACTAGTTGGGGAGACTAGAACTAGGGGGCACAGCCTCAAAATACGGGAGAGCCAATTTAAAACCGAGTTGAGAAGGAATTTCTTCTTTCAGAGGATTGTGAATCTGTGGAATTCTCTGCCCAAGGAAGCAGTTGAGGCTAGCTCATCGAATGTATTCAAATCACAGATAGATAGATTTTTAACCAATAAGGGAATTAAGGGTTATGGGGAGTGGGCGGGTAAGTGGAGCTGAGTCCACGGCCAGATCAGCCATGATCTTGTTGAATGGCGGAGCAGGCACGAGGGGCTAGATGGCCTACTCCTGTTCCTAATTCTTATGTTCTTATGTTCTTATGAATAAATTTAAGACAGAAATAGACGGTTTCTTAATCGATAAGGGGTTCTGGGGAGTGGGCAGGGAAGTGGAGCTGAGTCCATGATCAGATCAGCCAAGATCTTATTGAATGGAGGAGCAGGCTCGAGTTGCCGTATGGCCTACTCCTGTTCCCATTTCTTATGTTCTTATGTTTTTTACCCTGTATGCAAAAAGTCCAACAAGAGGGGGAGCACTGCTAGATCTAGTAATGGGAAATGAACCAGAACAGATAAAAGAAGTAAGCGTAGGGGAACTAGGCAACAGAAATCACAGGGTTTAAGATAAAGATTGAGAAGGACATAAGTAAGATAAAGACCAAAGTCATAAATTGGAAAAAGCTGAATCTAAGGGGATGAGAATGGAACTAGGGAAAGTAAACTGAAACTTTTACTGACAAGCACAAAATAGAACATCAATCAGAAACATTTAAAATGGTGATTGATAGAGTCTAGGAGAAATATATCCCACTAAAAAGCAAGATCAAACGAGCCAGTAATGACATACCATGGATGAATAAAGAAATAAGGGCAAAATTGAAACTAAAGCATACACCAACTACATAGACAACAAAGAAGCGGATGACAAAAGAGAATATGAAAAATTTAGGAAATAAGTCAAAAAGACAATTAGGAATCAAAGAGAAATGACAAAATTTAAATTATCAGGGAATATGAAAATAAATAGTAAAATATTCTACAGACACACAAATAACAAGAACAATCAGCATAGGGTATCTGGTCACGAAGCGATACACATGATAAAGTCACAGGTAATGACAGCGAATTGGCAGAAATATTAAATAATTACTTTGCCTTGGTATTTAATTGGGAAACTAACATTGTGGACATGACATTAGAAAAAAAGAGCAAAAAAGATGTAAAGACATTTTAAAATGGAAAGGGGGAGATAGTTGCTAAACTAATCGAGCTTACAGAGGATAAAACCCTCGGTCTGTATGGATTACATCCATGCATATTAAAAGACATTGGGGAAGAGAAAGCATAGACACTATTACAGATATGTAAAAAATAATTAGAAAATGGAATAGTGCCAGAGGACTGTTGGACAACTAATGTGATTCCTTTATTTAAAAAGGGAGATAGAGCAAGTCCAGGGGACTATAGACCAATTAGCTTAGTGGTAGGGAAGATAATGGAATCTTTACTCAGAGATGTATTAGAAAAACACCTAGAAACTGATAATATAAAGAGTAGTCAGAACAGATTTCCAAAGGGAAGGTTATGCTTGACCAACTTTAATGAATTCTTTGAAGAAGTAACAGAAAGAGTAGCTAAGGATAATGAAGTGACATAATATCTTTCGATTTTCAAAAGGTCTTTGATAAGGTACCGTGTAGTAGACTCATGACTACGAGCAGGAGAGCAACGGCAGCGAAGAGGGCGACTGGATTGGACGTCACGAAGATCCAGGTCGCTGATTGGAGCGTGGGCAGGTACTGCAGGAGCGGCGAGGTCGGGGCGAAGGAGCGGCGAGAGATTGTAGAGGGTTGTGATTGGGGCCAAGGAGAAGTGTGAGTCAGAGGACAAGTGGAATATGTGGAGTCGAGATAAGTAGAAGAATGGATAGCAAGCTGGCTGCTAAACAGAAAGCCTGCTGGGCCAGGCCGCCACATTGCTCGGAAGGAGCAGCATGGCAGCCTGGCCTAGCAGGCTGAGTGGTCACTGGCCTGTGAGCACCATTGGAGCAGGCTGGGGAGCAGAAGGAGCAGCATAGCGGCATACTACTCCAGGGAGCAGCACGTGCTGGAGCAGGAGAGCAACGGCAGCGAAGAAGACGACCGGATTGGATGTCATCAAGATCCAGGTCGCTTATTGGAGCGTGGGCAGATACTACAGGAGCGGCGAGATCGAGGCAAGAGATTGTAGAGGGATGTGATCGGGGCCAAGGAGAAGCGTAAGTTCAGGGCCCAGAAGAGGTGAGGGCGCAGGGGCAGCATCAGCCAGCCCACTGCGATATGTGTTCGCGCTAGGTCCGGGCAGCAGAGCAGGTCTGCAGTCGTCTTGGATAACCCTTGCCACTGGACCAAGACCTAGCTCTGTCAAGTCCGTGTGGTGGCTGGTGTGCAACGGCCACCACACGTTAAAAAAATCCACGCATAGGCATCTTCCATCCTTCAAGATGTATTTCGGGACCTGGACTATTAGGACCTTCATTGAAACACCTGTGACCATTTTGGTGTGGAAGCAAGTCATCCTCGACTCGAGGGACTGCCTATGATGAAACAGAAAATGGAGAGTAGGAGTTAAGTGTAGTTATTCAGACTGGCAAAAGGTGGGAAGTGGTGTTCGATAAGGATCGGCGCTGGGACCACTGTTGTTCATCATTTACATAAACGATTTGGACTTGGGAATCGGAAGTACAATTTGCAGACAACACCAAATTGGGGATGTAGTTAATGATGTTGTGTATCTGTAAAGCATGCACTCCCATGTTCCGCCACCAGGGAGTGCATCCCCTGAAGTCCCAAGGGATCCCAGCATCCCTTGGGAGCACTGTATTTCAGCCGGCCCCGAAGGCCTGTTCCTCACTCTGGAGTGTCTTAATAAAGACTGAGGTCAATGTTACTTTAACCTCCCTGTGTGCAGTCTCATCTGTGTTAGGAACACAATAACTGGCGACGAGGATACGAATCCAACGCAAAGATGCAGCAAACTGTGGGAATCCTGGAGAAGTTCTCAGAGGGTGAGGACTGCGAAGCCTATGTCGAACGGCTAGACCAGTACTTTGTAGCCAACGAGCTGGTCGGAGAAGGAAGCGCTGCAAAAAGGAGAGCGGTCTGCGGGGCACCGATCTACAGCCTCATGAAGAATCTTCTGGCTTCGGTGAAACCCACAGATAAGTCGTATGAGGAGCTGTGTACACTGGTTCGGGAGCATCTTAACCCGAGGGAGAGCGTGCTGATGGCGAAGTATCGGTTCTACACGTGCCAGCGATCTGAAGGTCAGGAAGTGGCGAGCTACGTCGCCGAGCTAAGGCGACTTGCAGGACAATGTGAGTTTGATGGCTACCTGGAGCAAATGCTCAGAGACTTTTTTGTACTGGGCATTGGCCATGAGACCATCCTATGAAAACTTTTGACTGTAGAGACACCGACCCTCAGTAAGGCCATTGCGATAGCACAGGCGTTTATGTCCACCAGTGATAACACCAAACAAATCTCTTAGCACACAAGTGCTAGCAATGTTCATAAATTAACTGGAACTGTGTTTGCGAGCAGAAATGTCCAGGGCAGAACCCACGAGTCTGCAACTGCCAGCAGGCCTCAGGTGATCCAGATGACTCCGAGTCCGCAACAAAGGATGAATGCAAGGCAATTCACACCTTGTTGGTGTTGTGGAGGCTTCCATTCAGCCTATTCATGCCGCTTCAAAGGGTATGTTTGCAAGAGCTGTGGAACAATGGGGCACCTCCAACGAGCATGCAGACGAGCTGAAAGCTCTGCAAAACCTGCTAAGCACCACGTGGCAGAGGAAGATTGGTTCATGGTGGATCAAAGCAATTTCGAGCCTTGGTGAGAGGAGGCAAATGCTGAAGTACATGGGGTGCACACATTTTTGACAAAATGTCCACCTATAATGCTATTACCTGTAGCCCATGGAACTAGACACTGGCACGAGCCAATCCATCATGAGTAAAAAGATGTTTGAGAGACTGTGGTGCAACAAGGCACTCAGACCAGCCCTGAGCCCCATCCACACGAAACTGAGAACGTACACCAAAGAGCTTATCACTGTCCTGGGCAGCACCATGGTCAAGGTGACCTACGAGAGCATGGTGCACGAACTGCCACTCTGAATTGTCCCGGGCGATGGCCCCACACTGCTTGGAAGGAGCGAGCTGGCTGGGCAAAATCCACTGGAACTGAGATGACATCCGAGCGCTATCACATGTCAATGAGGCCTCATGTATCCAGGTTCTTAACAAATTTCCTTCCCTTTTTTGAGCCAGGCATTGGAAACTTTTCCGGGTGAGGGTGCGGATCCACTTGGTCCCAGAGGCACGACCCATTCACTGCAAGGCGCGAGCGGTACCTCACATGATGATGGAGAGAGTGGAAATCGAGCTGGTCAGGCTGCGACGCGAGGGCATCATCTCCCCAGTGGAATTCAGCGAGTGGGCCAGCCCGATTGTTCCAGTACTCAAAAGTGATGGCACGGTCTGGATTTGCGGCGATTATAAAGTAACTATTAATCGTTTCTCACTACAGGACCAATACCCGCTATCTAAGGCAGACGACCTATTTGCGACGCTGGCAGGAGGCAAGATGTTCATCAAGCTCGATCTGACTTCGGCCTACATGACGCAGGAGCTGGAGGAGTCTTTGAAGGGCCTCACCTGCATCAACACGCACGAGGGACTGTTCATCTACAACAGATGCCCGTTTGGAATTCGGTCGGCTGCAACAATCTTCCAGAGAAACACAGAGAGCCTACTCAAGTCGGTACCACACACGGTGGTCTTTCAGGATGACATATTGGTCACGGGTCGGGACACTGCCGAGCACCTACAAAACCTGGAGGAGGTCCTCCAGCGACTGGATCGCGTAGGGCTGCGGCTGAAGAGATCGAAATGCGTCTTCATGGCAACAGAAGTGGAGTTTTTGGGGAGAAAGACCTTAGCGGACGGCATTCGGCCCACAGATGCCAAGACAGAGGCTATCAGGAACATGCCCAGGCCACAGAACGTCACGAAGCTGCGGTCGTTCCTGGGACTCCTCAACTATTTTGGTAATTTCCTACTGTGGTTAAGCACCCTTTTAGAGCCCCTACATGTGTTATTGAGTAAAGGTGAGAACTGGGTATGGGAAAAAAAAACAAGTAATTGCTTTTGAGAAAGCCAGAAACATTTTATGCTCCAACAAGCTGCTTGTATTGGATAACCCGTGTAAAAGACTTGTGCTAGCATTGATGCGTCGTCGTACGGAGTCGGCTATGTATTACAACAAGCTAATGTTGCGGGGAAGTTGCAACCTGTCGCCTATGCCTCCAGGAGCTTGTCTAAGGCCGAGAGGGCCTACAGCATGATTGAGAAAGTTGCATTAGCGTGTGTGTTCGGGGTAAAGAAAATGCAAAAGTACCTGTTTGGCCTCAAATTTGAGCTTGAAACCGATCACAAGCCCCTCATATCCCTGTTCGTTGAAAACAAGGGGATAAATACTAATGCCTCAGCCCGCATACAAAGGTGGGCACTCGCGCTATCAGCGCATAACTATACCATCCGCCACAGGCCAGGCACCGAGAACTGTGCAGATGCTCTCAGTCGGCTACCATTGCCCACCACAGGGGTGGAAATGGCGCAGCCCGCAGACTTGTTGATGGTCATGGAAGCGTTTGAAAATGCTAAATCACCTGTCACGGCCCGCCAGATTAGGGCTTGGACCAGCCAAGATCCTCTGCTGTCCCTAGTAAAAAACTGTGTACTGCATGGGAGCTGGGCCAGCATCCCCGTTGAAATGCAAGAGCTAATCAAGCCGTTCCAGCGGCGAAAGGACGAGCTGTCCATTCAGGCAGACTGCCTGTTGTGGGGTAACCGCGTAGTGCTACCCAAAAAGGGCAGGGAGACGTTCATTTCAGATCTCCACAGCACACACCCGGGTATAGTAATGATGAAAGCGATAGCCAGGTCTCACATGTGGTTGCCCGGTATCGACTCTGACTTAGAGTCCTGTGTATGGCAATGCAGCATGTGTGCTCAGTTCAGCAACGCGCTCAGAGAGGCACCACTAAGTTTGTGGTCCTGGCCCTCCAGACCATGGTCGTGGATCCATGTCGACTATACGGGCCCGTTTCTCGGTAAAATGTTCCTGGTGGTGGTGGATGCTTTTTCAAAATGGATTGAATGTGAAATAATGTCGGGAAGCATCGCCACTGCCACCATTGAAAGCCTGAGAGCCATGTTTGCCACCCATGGCCTGCCTGACATACTGGTCAGTGACAACGGGCCATGTTTCACCAGTGCCGAATTGAAAGAATTCATGACCCGCAATGGGATCAAACATGTCACCTCGGCCCCGTTTAAACCAGCCTCCAATGGCAGGCAGAGCGGGCAGTACAAACCATCAAACAGAGCCTTAAACGAGTCACAAAAGGCTCACTCCAAATCCGCCTGTCCCGAGTACTGCTCAGCTACAGCACGAGACCCCACTCGCCCCAGGCTGAGCTACTCATGAAAAGGACACTTACAATCAGACTCTCGCTGGTTCACCCCAACCTGCATGATCAGGTAGAGAGCAGGCGGCAGCAACAAAATGTAAACGATGGTCGCGCCACTGTGTCACGGGAAATTGATCTGAATGACCCTGTGTATGTGCTAAACTATGGACATTGTCCCA
This sequence comes from Pristiophorus japonicus, assembly GCF_044704955.1. NCBI lineage: Eukaryota > Metazoa > Chordata > Chondrichthyes > Pristiophoridae > Pristiophorus > Pristiophorus japonicus. The sequence goes on from NC_091978.1 coordinate 332,801,754, forward strand.
AGTGGATCGTGGGCACGGTGATAGCTAAAGAAGGGAGTAGGGAGTAGGGTGTTTGTAGTTAAACTAGACAATGGACAAATTTGCAGAAAGCACCTGGACCAAACGAGGCTGCGGTTCACAGACTGCCCTGAACAACCCACAGCAGACACCACTTTTTTCGAGCCCACAACACACACCCAAAGGATCAACGACACCACCCCGGACCAGGAATTCGAACCCATCATGCCCAACAAGGCCAGGCCAACAACACGCCAGCCCAGCGAGGGGCCAGCCAACACACCAGAACAGACATTTGTACCGAGGTGGTCCACCAGGGAAAGAATGGCTCCCGACCGCCTCACTTGTAAATAGTTTTCACTTTGATTTTGCGGGAGAGTGATGTTGTGTATCTGTAAACCATGCATTTCCATGTTCCGCCACCAGGGAGTACATCCCCTGAAGTCCCAAGGGATCCCAGCATCCCTTGGGAGCACTGTATATAAGCTGGCCCCTAAGGCCTGTTCCTCACTCTGGAGTGTCTTAATAAAGACTGAGGTCACTGTTACTTTAACCTCCCTGTCTGCAGTCTCATCTGTGTTAGGAGCACAATAAATGTAGATAAGAACTGCGACAAAATACAGGAAGACATTAATAAACTTAGAGAATGGGCGTGTAATTGGTGAGGTGGTACATTTTGGTAGGAAGAATAAGGAGGCCACATACTCTTTTTGTAAAATAATAGTCTAAATGGGGTAGAGGAGCAGAGTGATCTCGGGGTACAGATACACAATCACTAAAAGTAGCAACGCAGGTTAATTAGGCTATTAAAAAAGTAAACCAAGCACTGGGGTTCTTTTCTAGAGGGATATAATTGAAAACCAGATAAGTTATGTTAAACTTGTATTGGTTACACCACACTTGGAGTACTGTGAATAGTTGTGATCTCCCTATTATACAAAGGATATAAAGACACTGGAAAAGGTGCAAAAAAGCTGTACTCGAATGATACCAGAACTTAGAAGTTATACCTATCAGGAAAGATTGATAGGCTGGGGCTGTTTTCTCTAGAAAAGAGAAGACTGAGTGGTGTCCTGATAGAGGTTTTTAAGATAATCAAAGGATTTGATAGAGTAGAGGTAGAGAAGGTGTTTCCACTTGTGGGGACTAGAACTAGGAGCTATAAATATAAGATAGTCATTAATAAATCCAGGCAGGAATTCGAGAAATGTCTTTACCCAGAAAGTGGTTGGAATGTGGAACTTGCTACCACAAGGAATAGTAGAGGCGACTAGCATAGATGCATTTAGTGGGAAACTAGATAACCACATGAGGGAGAATGTAACACCCCTATTTAAAAAAGGAGGCAGACAGAAAGCAGGAAATCATAGACCAGATGGCCTAACATCTGTTGTGAAAATGCTGGAGTCCATTATTAAGGAAGCAGTAGCAGGGCATTTGGAAAAGCATAATACAGTAAAGCAGAGTCGTCATGGTTTTATGAAAGGGAAATCATGTTTGACAAATTTGTTGGAGTTTGTTGAGGATGTGATGAGCAGGGTGGATAAGGGGGAACCAGTGGATGTGGTGTATTTGGATTTCCAGAAGACATTTGATAAGGTGCCACATAAAAGCTTACTGCACAAGAAAAGAGCTCATTGGGTTGGGGGGTAATATATTAACATGGATAGTGGATTGACTAACAGAAAACAGAGAGTCAGGATAAATGGGTCATTTTCTGGTTGGCAAACGGTAACTAGAGGGGTGCCACAGGGATAGGTGCTGGGGCCTCAACTATTTACAATCTATATTAATGCCTTGGATGAAGGGACCGAGTGTAATATAGCCAAGTTTGCTGATGATCCAAAGATGGGTCGGAAAGAAAGTTGTGAGGAGGACACAAAGAATCTGCAAAGGGATATAGACAGGCTAAATGAGTGGGCAAACATTTGGCAGATGGAGTATAATGTGGGAAAGTGTGAGGTTATCCACTTTGGCAGGAAAAATAAAAGAACAAATTATTATTTAAATTGAAAGAAATTACAAAATGCTGCAGTACAAAAGGACCTGCGTGAAACACAAAAATGCAGGTACAGCAGGTAATCAGGAAGGCAAATGGAATGTTGGCCTTTATTGCAAAAGGAATGGAGTATAAAAGCAGGGAAGTCCTGCTACAACTGTACAGGGTATTGGTGAGGCCACACCTGGAGTGCTGTGTACAGTTTTAGCCTCCTTGTTTAAGGAAGGATATACTTGCATTGAAGGCAGTTCAGAGAAGGTGCAGTAGGTTGATTCCTGAGATGAAGGGGCTGACATGAAGAAAGGTTGAGTAGGTTGGGCCTATACCCCTTGGAGTTTAGAAGAATGAGACGTGATCTTATTGAAACATACAAAATACTGAGGGGGCTTGACAAGGTAGATGCAGAGAGGATGTTTCCCCTTGTGGGGGAATGTAGAACTAGGGGGCATAGTTTCAGAATAAAGGGTCGCCCATTTAGAATTGAGATGAGGCATTTCTTCTCTGAGTGTCATAACTCTGTGGAATTCTTTGCCCCAGAGAGCTGTGGAGGCTGGGTCATTGAATATATTTAAGGTGGAGATGGACAGAATTTTGGGCGATAAGGGAGTGAAGGGTTGCGGGAGCGGGCAGGGAAGTGGAGCTGAGCCCAACATCAGATCGGCCATGATCTTATTAAATGGCGGAGCAGGTCCGAGGGGCCAAATGGCCTACTCCTGCTCCTATTTCTTATGCTCTTATGAATAGGACATGGTATTAGATGAAAAAGGGTTGGAGGAAGCTTATGTGGTGCATAAACTCTCTCATGGACCTGTTGGCCCCAGTGACCTATTTTTGTGCTGTAAATAATATATAATAGAATCAGAGAAAGTTCATCACAAACTCTCTGCTTCCAGGTAGGAACTTAAAGCCATACCAAGACTGAGAGACACAAGTAAGTGTACAGGTATCTGTCCATTTAAAATGTATGATGCCCTCTAACTTTTGTCATGTTTGCCTCCATTTTCTAATTTCTCCGGCTCACTCAGCACCTGTTGGTGACCTGCTCTCAGCCTCCTTTTAAATCAGATGTCAGAAATGTGTGAGAGCAGTCTAGAGATGACTCTCCCTACCCTTCATGTGGGATAAAATATATAAAAATCATTCTCGGATAACACACCATGCTTCTAAATTTGGTTAATTTATGTATTTAGATGAGGGTATATGTATTCCCTCATCTCTTTGTCATCATATTTAAAGCAGCTGACCGACATCCATATCTGTCTTTGAACTAAACTGACACAATAGACAGTTCACTGCAAGCGTTATTGCCCTATGACCATCAATCAAACATATGGCTAAAGTCTACTCAGCATATCCATATTGAAAATGGCAGCCCTGATAATGTAGAAGGAATACTATACTGCTAGAAAATCTATTTTTAATTGGCAATCTCAATAATGATTTTTATTGCGAATAATGCCTATGATTAAAATATTGGTCTGTTGCTTTTCCATAAGGCATTAGGTTCATTTTGAAAATGCTATGCTTAGATTTAATTACTATTTGTGTAAGAAAGAATGCATTATCTCAAAAGCAAGGTCACTGAAGCATTGTGCAGCGAGATTAACAAGAAGTGCTTCTTATTGCATACTCTTGAAATAATCAGTGTGAATCATTGAGTTCCAGCACAAAAGAAAGCCATTTGACCCATTGTGCTTTTACTGGTTCTCTGAAAGAGCTGCCCACTTAATCCCATTCTCTTGCACTTTCCTTCTACCCTTTTAAATTTTATTTCTGTAGATATTGATCCAGTTTAACCTCTTTTCTAATGAAAAAAGCACAAATGTCTCCAGTCTCTCATAGCTAAAACCTCATTCCTGAAATTTGCACTCCTTCCATGGTTTTGACATCATTCTTAAAGGATGCCAAAAGTGGACACAGTATTTTAATGAGACCTAACCAGTGAATTGTATAGGTTCACCTGTTTTGCACGTTATGTACCTATTTATAAATCCTAGGATCCTATATGCTTATTACAATTTTATTGCAGCAGAATTTGCAGTAGGTATGACGGCGTACTCAGAGTACGTCATCATACCGCCTTTGAAATTGACCGCAAGTTTAGATCCTGAACTTGCGATCTGTCAAGATCATCCGTTGTGACTATTATCCTCACTGCTGGCGCCGAGTTGGGCTATTTGCCTACCAACTGCTCAGCAGTTACGCAGGAAACTGTTACGGCTAGTGCAAACAGGCGCAGAAGCCTGTTTGTACAGCATAAGGGGAGGAGGATATGGGTGAAGCATCAAAATTGATCAAAAAAGGATCTGTTTATTTTATCGTATACTTTGCTTAATGGCATGTTTTACAACATATCAGGGCAATGAATTTTGACTGCATGTCATGATCAACTTCCTTAGAACTGTAAGATTTAAGTTAAATTAAGCAGGGCTGTCATTTCAGTGCATTTAATTGAAGAATGAAAAAAAAATTCACTGCATTTCCATATTGTGTTTGATGAGGTGCTGAGCTTAACCAGGGATAAATAGACCATGTTCACTTGATTATTATGGACTACCACTGTTATCTCACAATTCAGAAAAATGGTGTAATGTGTGAATTTAAAATTTGATTGATATCAGGCATCGGAGATTTCTGTTTCCTGATTGGCACACCGCCCCATGTGATCTCAGGTTACGCACACAGTGTGCCCTGGGATCTTTAGGCCACTACTCCGCTGCGAAACAACGCAAGTTTTAGAAGGCGGCCTTGCACCAAGTAATGCGGATTACTTTCGTAGGTCGGCGGCGTACTCCTTAACTATGCCACCGACCAGCTTCTGATATGTGTTGCCACATTTCCTTTAATTTTAGGACCAATGTCTTCTCCCACTTTTAAAGATTTATGTCTCTGAATCCCATAGTTTCTGCTCTTTTTTTAAAGTTTTAATTTTAATTTTAATAGCTATTTCCCCTCCCTTTTCTTCCTCCCAAAATGTATCATTTTACATTTCTCTGTTTTAAATTCCATCTAAAATCTAACTGCCCAATCTACTAACCTGTCTATGCACTCCTAAAGTCACATACAGTACTCCTCAGTTAATTATGCTCCCTATTTTTGCATTGTCTACAAACATTGACTTTGTGCTACCATACCCAAATCCAAATCATGTATATTAAAGAGCCAGTGATCTCAAAACTGATCCATGGTAGACACCACTATTTAGTTACATTCCTCCAATGCGTAAACTTCCATTAACCACGATTTTTTTCCTGTCATTTAACCAGCTTCCTATATATGTTGCCACATTCCCTTTAATACCAAATGCTTTAATCTTATCAGCAATCACTCTAAGTGGTACCTCTTTGGGTGCCTCTTGAAAATCTGCATGCAACAAGACCTGGACATCAACCAGGCTTGGGCCGATAAGTAACATTCGTGCCAGGCAATGACCATCTCCAACAAGAGCCCAGCCATCTCCCTTTGACGATCAATGGCATGACCATCACCAAATCCTCCACCATCAACATCCTGAGGGTCATCATTGACCAGAAACCCAACTGGAGTGGGCACATAAATGCTGTGACTACTAGAGCAGGTCAGAGGCTATGTAGTCTTTGGCGAGTGGCTCACCCCTGACTCCCCAAAGCATCTGCACCACCTACAAGGCTCAAGTGAGGAATGTGATGAAATACTCTCCGCTTTTATGAATGGGTGCAACTGCAACAACACTTGAAGCTCGACACGATGCAGGACAAAGCAGTCCACCTGATCGGTACCCCCCATCCAATAGCGTAAAGATCCACTACCTCCACCACTGGCGTACCGTGGCTGCAGTATCTACTATCTACAGGGTGCACTGCAGCAACTCGTCAAGACTTAAGGGCAGCATGTAAATGGGAACACCATCAATTCCTCTCAAAATTACGCGCCATCTTGACTTGAACATATATCGGCATTCATTCATTGTAGCTGGGTCGAAATCTTGGATTGACCTACCCAACAATACTGTAGTAGTACCTTCACCACAAGGACTGCAGTGTTTCAGGAGGAAGCCCCACCACCTCTCAAGGACAACTAGGAATGGGAAATAAATGCCAGCTTTGTCAGTGATGTCCATAACAACAACTTGTATTTATATGGCATCTTTAACATTGTAAAACGTCCCGAGGCACTTCACAGAAGTGTTATAAAACTAACATTGACACCAAGCCACATAAGTTGATATTAGAACTTAAGAACATTAAAATTAGGAGCAGGAGTAGGCCATACAGCAATTTCAGCCTGCTCTGCCATTGAATAAGATCATGGTTGTTCCTCGACCTCAACTCCATTTTCCCACCCGATCCCCATATCCCTTGATTCCCCTAGAGTCCAAAAATCTATCTCAGCCTTGGATATACTTAATGACTCAGCATCCACACCCCTTTGCGGTAGAGAATTCCAAAGATTCACAACCTTCTTAGTGAAAAGATTCCTCCTCATCTCAGTCTTAATGGCTGAGTCCTCATCCTAAGACTATGCCCCTCTCCAGCTTAGTATCTACCCTGTCAATCCCCCTCATAATCTTAAATGCATCAATGAGATCACCTCTCATTCTTATAAATTCTAGAGAGCATAGGCCCAATCTAGTCAATCTCTCATAGGACAAACTTCTCAACCCAGGAATCAATCTAGTGAACCTTTGTTGCACCATCTCTAAGGCAAGTATATCCTTCCTCTGATAAGGAGACCAAAACTGTGCACAGTACATGAGGTATGGTCTCGCCAAAGCCCTGTATAATTGTAGCAAAACTTCCTTACTGTTGTACTCCTTTGCAATAAAGGCCAACATGCCATTTGCCTTCCTAATTGCTGTACCTGCAGACTAACTCTCTCTGTTTCCTGTATGAGGTCACCTAAATCTCTCTGAACACTAACATTTACTAGTTTCTCACCATTTAAAAAATATTCTGTTTTCTATTCTTCCTACCTAAATAGCTGAGTCCAAGCACTGATTTTTGCGGTATCCCACTAGTTATAGCCTGCCAACCTGAAAATGATCCGTTTATCCCTACTCATTTTGTTTTCTGTCCATTAACCAATCATCTATCCGTGCTAATGTATTACCCTCAACCCCATGAGCTCTTATCCTGCGTAGCACCCTTGAATGTGGCGTCTTATCGACTGCCTTTTAGAAATCCAAATATACTACATCCACTAGTTCTCCTTCATCTACCCTGCAGTTACATCCTCAAAAAACTCTAATAAATTTGTCAAACACGATTTCCTTTTAGGGAAGAGAGACAGGGTAGATGACGAAAAGCTTGGTCAAAGAGGTAGGTTTTAAGGAGTGCCTTAAAGGAGGAAAGAGAGGAGGAGAGGCTAAGAGAAGGAATTCCAGAGCCTGGGGCCTTGGCAGCTGAAGGCACGGCCATCAATGGTGGAGTGGTTAAAATTGGGGTGCTCAAGAGGCCAGAATTAGATGGAGCACAGATCTCTTAAAGGATTATGAGTAATGTTCCTCCTAAGGTGATGGCCGCGTGGCCACGAATCAGTCGGGCGGTCCCGCACAGACTGCTTGCAAGTTGTTCCCATTGAAATATACTGTGCAGCTAATTTAACGGGACCGTACACAATTAACAATTAGCGGGAACATTGGTTGTGGGGCTGGAGAAGATTAGAGAGATAGGTAGCGCCAAGGCTATGGAGGGATTTGAAAACAGTGATGAGAATTTTAAAGTTGGGGCGTTGCTTAACCAGTGTAGGTCAGCAAGCACAGGGGTGATAGGTGATCAGGACTTGTTGCGAGTTAGGACACAGGCAGCAGAGTTTTGGACGACCTCATGTTTACGGAGAGTAGAACTTGAGAGGCTGGCCAGGAGTGCTTTGGAATAGTAAAGTCTCGAGGTAACAAAGGCAGGGATGAGGGTTTCAGCAACACATGAGCTGAGGCGGGGCGGAGTCGAACAATGTTCCGGAGAACAATAAGCGGTCTTTGTGATGGCACGGATATGTGGTCAGAAGCTCATCTCGGGGTTAAGTATGACACCAGAGTTGCCAACAGTTTGATTCAGCTTCAGACAGTTGCCAGTCAAATTCCAAAATGTAACAAAAAACATCTACTGCATTGCCTTTATCAATGCACACCGTCATTTCCTCACAGAACTATATTAAGTTTGACCGATGTAATTTGCCTTTTACAAATCTTGACTGGCTGTCCTTAATTAACCCATATCTTTCCAGGGAAGTATTATATTTTATGCTGTATTATGGCCTCTAGAAGCTTGCTACCGATGTTAGACTGACTAGTCAATAGTACCTGATTTATCTCTTTCTCTGTTTGAACAGGTGTTACATTGGCAACCCTCCAGTCCTTTGGCACAATATCCTCATCTAAGCATGTTTAAAAGATTGTAGTCAGAGCATCTCCTATTTCTTCTTCGTTAGCATTCTGGGACCTGTTTCCTTTTCCACTTTCACTTCACCAATTTTTTGCGTATTACTTCCTTATTTATAGTTATCCCATCTAATTGCTCCACCTGTTTCGCGAGTACCCTCTTATTTACACGACCACATTCTTGCGTGAAAACCAAGGCAAAATACGTATTTAGTAGCCCTCTCATTTCTTCAGCCTCCTATATGAAGATTTCCTTTTTTCCAAGGGAAACGACCAGGGTGGGAGAGAGTAAGGGGCCGAAATTGTCCCTTTCGTTAAGGCCTCTGGCCATGTGAAAGCGGTGGGCAGGGAGTGGCCACTGATTTTCTGCAGAATGGCCGGCGTTCGCGCAATTTTGCCCTCATGCGTTTTTCCCGCGGTGAGCATATCCGTCCCGCTGAAAAAGTCTCGTCACCGCTTTAAGGTGCCTATGTTAGGTTTTTGTGTCGGTGCACAGTGCTTGCTGAAGACTGCCTGCCAATGATGTTTAAAGATGTGTTGGGTTTAGCAGCATTTTTGTTGGTGACTTTTTCTCGGAATTTTTAAGCATTGCGAGTAGCGTTGCTGACAGCGCGCTTGATTGACAGTGCTCCAGGCTCTTCCAACTCCACAACAGGGAGTGGTGATGATTGCGGTAGCTGAGCCCAGTTTTGGGCGGAGGGCAATTTCGGCCCCTAAGGGTTGTGCTGGGGTCAGGAACAACAAAGGTGGAGATGAGGGTGGGATTGAACAGATCAGTAGCTGCAGAAGTATTGTGGCAAATCGAGGGCCAAAGGTTGGACAGTTGAAATCTTTGCTTATATCTCTGTTAATGCTATTATATGATGCTGCTCCTCCTTGCAAATTTATACCTGTAGCTAATAAATGTTATTCACAATACTTTGTGTGTTTACGCACATACAATCTAAACCTGCTCTGTTTGATTAATTTTAATTCCCTCCTCCTTCTGATATGTTCTTTATAATTTTTTGGTTTTCCCTTATCTTTCCCATTCTCTTTGTCCCTTTACATTGCTTTCTGATTATTCATATTTTCCCGCTCCTGTGCAATATTAGTTTAAACCCTCCCCCACAGCACTAGTTCTTCTCCCAGCGAGGACAATGGTTCTCGCTTAATTTAGCTGAAGCCCCTCCATCCTTCACAGGCCGCTCCTAAACCAGAGCTGGCCTCTATATCCCAGAAATGTGAACTCTTCCCACTAACACCATCACCCCAGCCACACATTTACCTCACTTATCTTACTATTTCTATACTGACTAGTGTGTGGCACTGGGAATAACCCTGAGATTACTGAGCAGTGACTCTTTAATCTAATTGCTGAAACTTCTTTTGCAGGATCTCAATTATATTTCTCCCTTTGGACCATGACTTCTTGGTATTCCCTTTCCTTCTCCAAAATGTTTTGCACCTGCTCTGTGATATTCTTTACCTTGGCACCTGGGAGGCAACAAACCATTCAGAGTTTGCTGCTACCTGTTTATTTGCTGACTGGAATCCCCAAATATTATTGCCTTTCTACATTTCACTTCCTCCTCTATGGAAAACACTTGTTCTAACTTGCACCGACTTGCTGTGCTTTTGCTCAGGTTGTCATTATCGCAGATATTCAAATTTTGTTTCTTTACTCGACCGAGGGTGAATTTTATTTCATCTTGTCTGCATTGAAACTTGAAACCGAATATGTCACCTAGTTCTTTGCTGTCCATTTCATTTGCTAGGCAAGCTGGAAGTTACATCAGAATATGGTTGTAGACTAATAAATAAACACTAAGGTGGAAAAATTTGGTTGGATAGTGCCGAGGGGGACGCTAAAGAGTTTGCAGCCATGAGTGCTGACATTTGTGCCGCTCGGCAAATTCAGTGTGCCGGTACAGGCGGTGTGCAACAATCCCGGTATCAACAAATAAGCAAAATTTAGTTTGCGCTGGACCCGTAGTGCCCCGTAATGACCCCGCCAGAGAAAGCTGGTATACAGAGCTGTCCCGGGTCGTAAGGGAAGGAATGGAATGACTCCATGAGGTAAGTGTGATTGATATTTTTTTTTTGCAATTTATCCTTATTTGGGGTGAGTAATGTATTGGGAATGTTTCTTGTTCCAATTTTTTGTTGTTGCAAGGAGACCTCTCTTAGGTCGCTATGAAGCCGGCTCTTTAAAGCACCCGACCTACCACCCCAAGAGAAGTGTGGAACGCTTCCCTTAGCACTCGACGCCACTCTCGGGGTGCAAAAACTGAATTTTGCTGTTCCCGTCGCTAAATCCGCCACTAAATTTAACAGCCGTCCGACATTAGCTCCTTAGGAATCCTCCAACCAAATTTCTAGCCCTAACTTTGTTAACTTAAAGATTTCAATAGATTTTACACTATTTGTTAGGTGTAATTGATGTACTAGGTTCTAACCAGAGTACTATTTCAATCATTATTTAAAATAAATAAGACTTATTTAAATTTAAGTAGATTGATGGCACAGTTATCCTGCAGCTTTTACATCAATGCAGCTTGGTATTTACTTTGGATCAGCACAAACACTGTAATATAATAACCAGTGAATCAAGTTACTGAACTGATAATGCATTGAATTTTGCAAGTGGTGCAAGACTGCCTCGGGGATGTATGTATTGCACCACTTCACTTTCCAACTCACTGCAGTGTAACTGATGTGCTGTTGGGCAGAGGTGGAAAATTGTCAATGAGAAACTACTAAGGACTTGCGGAAGCAACCAAACCTGAATGACCAATGAGGAGAACTTGCCTATTAAAAAACACAAACAGTGAACCAAATTAATTGCTTAAAATGCTTTTTGAAAAATTTTTTGTTAGCCTTTTTTTTAAAAAAGAGTAGCTGGAATTTCTGATGTTCAAAATAAGGTTTGAAACAAAGTAAAACAATTGTGTGATTCACAATATTACATTTACCTATTGAATTCTCTTTTGTGGCTTTTAATGCCTTCCTTAAATGCTTCAAAAGCCTGAATTTTGACTGGATATTTTTCCCCAAAACATATGGCGGATTTCCAAACTCTTGTGCATTCTGAGCTTGTGCATTTGCAGAATTTCCCAGCATGCATTCTGTTTACATGCAGTTTTCACTATCCCAGAATCTGTTGGTAGATTTCTGAGTGGAAGTATAGGGTATGTCTCCTCACCTTGTGAGGATGAGAGTTTTTATTTTTGCTTTGTTCACATTATGAACTGCTCACAGACAAGACAACATCTCTGATGAGCAGCATCTGTAGTTTATTTGTTGACAGAAAACAAAACAAAGATTATTTATTGAGCATATGTAAAGGCATTATGCGAGCTTCCCAGCCCATTCCTATAGACAAACAAGGTGACAGGCTAACAATATTTCAGTCATTGTACTGGATTAGAAAAATTATGCAGAAATTCAGAAGTGCTTTTGGTGCAATCAACTCTTAATGGCTTGGTGATTTAAAAACTATTAATGTAAGGCCATCTCAGCTTCTTGCAACTAGCTGTAGACATTTAATTTCCAGTCACACTTACAGGATGTGATTATACCCAAACCAATAATGCGCCTGCAAAAGTACCTAATTTTCTAAATGGTGAGAAACTAGGAACTGTGGAGGAGCAGAGAGATTAAGGGGGCCCCAAGTACAGAAATCACTAAACGCTAGTGACAGGAACAAAAAATAATTTAAAAGGCTAATGGAATGTTGGCCTCTCTCTCAAGAGGGCTGGAATACAAAGGTATGGAAGTTACGTTACAGCTGTACAGAGCTCTGGTTAGACCCCATCTGGAGTACTGCACTCAGGGCACCACACCTCAGGAAGGGTGTTTTGACCTTGGAAGGGGTGCAACACAGATTCACTGGAGTGATACCGAGGCTAAAAGGGTTACATTTATGAAGACAGGTTTAATAGATTCGGCTTGTATTCCCTTGAATACGAAACCAAAGCGGAGTTAAGATACAGATCAGCATGATTTAATTGAATGGCGAAACAGGCTCAAAGAGCTGAATAGCCTACTCCTGTTCCTATGTTCCTAAATAGATATTAAAATATATATTGGCTTTATAATTTAAAATGTGATAAAGTTCCCTATTTGTCATACACATAATGGGCCCAAGTTTCCACAGGATAGAAAACGGGTGCCCCTCCGAGCTGGGCGCCCGTTTTTCGCGCCTAAAACGGCGCCAGAAAAAAAACGCGCTATTCTCGAGCGCTTTGCAGCTCCTTGTCTGTTGGCGCGGAGCCTACACTCGCGCCGATTTTGTAAGTGGGAGGGGGCGGGTACTATTTAAATTAGTTTTTTCCTGCCGGCAACGCTGCGTGTGCGCGTTGGATCGTTCGCGCACGCGCAGTGTGAAGGAAACATTGGCACTCGGCCATTTTTGTAGTTCTTTGTAGCTGTTTAATTTTTGAACATTTTTTAATAAAAGCACATTGCCATCAGCACATCAGCACTGAGGCTACCCTTCTCACTGTCTCCTTCCCCTCCCTCCCCTCCACGGCAACAAACGGCAGTTTCCTCCTCCCTTCCCCTCCACGGCAACAAACCGCTGTCTCCTTCCCCTCCCTCCCCTCCATGGCAACAAACGGCGGTTTCTTCCTCCCCTCCACGGCAACAAACGGCGGTTTCCTCCCCCTCCCTCCCCTCCGCGGCGGTAACAAACCGCTGTCTCCGTCCCCTCCCTCCCCTCCACGGCAACAAACGGCGGTTTCCTCCCGCGGGAACGAACGATGGCTGAAGCACTTTCACACAGGTAGAAAGATGGTTTATTTTTCTTTGCTTATAAATGTTTATTCAGGTTGGATTTATTTGTTTAATATTTGTAGAAGTATAAATAAGGATTGATTGTAGAATTTAATGACTTCCCTTCCTCCCCCCCCTCCCCCCCCACCTCGTTCTGGACGCCTAATTTGTAACCTGCACCTGATTTTTTAATGTGTAGAACAGGTTTTTTCAGTTCTATAAAAATCTTCACTTGCTCCATTCTACTTTAGATTGGAGTACGTTTTCACTGTGGAAACTTTGAAATCAGGCGTCAGTGGCCGGACACGCCCCCTTTTGAAGAAAAAATTCTGTTCCAAAGTAGAACTGTTCTACCTGACTAGAACTGCAGAAAAAAAAATGTGGAGAATTGCAATTTCTAAGATAGTCCGTTCTCCACCAGTTGCTCCTAAAAATCAGGCGCAAATCATGTGGAAACTTGGGCCCTAAGTTACCAGTAATTGTGATTTAAACAAGAAATATTATAAAAAATTGACGGTAAAGGATATTAACATAAATGTTGATTAATTACTTTGAAATGTTTGATACTTAAAAGAACCTGAAAGAAATTAAGTTTGGTCTAAATAGATTACTCTGGACCTGATATCAACAATTGAATAATGTTTTCCATAAATGCCTGGAACAGCTTGTAACATATTTGCATTTCTATGGAAGCAAAATGGGAAAGCTGTGCAATAAAAGATAACTTTTCATTGTTGTCAATACATATGACTTTTGTTATTAAAAAAATGCTGAAAAGCTGCGTGAGTTCTATCAATATATTGCTGAGAATTTGGATTGAAGGCTGACATACCATTTCAATTGATTTATTTAGTTTGTCATTTTTTGGTTCAGTAATTATTTTAATATTTATAATTCGATATATCTGATAACATTTTGATAAATTCAAGCCTTTAAAATTCAAATGAAAATTAGTTTTTGTTTATGCTGTTTTAATTTCTCTTCCCCCTTGAAAATATTTTAGAAACTGATAATTCATCACTGAATAGGACACATATAGGCCCCAAGTTTCCACATGATTTGCTCCTGATTTTTAGGAGCAACTGGTGTAGAACGGAGTATCTTAGAAATCGGAATTCTCGTCATTTAGTTTGCTCCAGTTCTAGTCAGTTAGAACAGTTTCACTTTGGAACAGAATTTTTTTTTCAAAAGGAGGCGTGTCCGGTCACTTACGCCTGTTTTCAAAGTTTCGTCAGTGAAAACTTACTCCAAACTAACTTAGAATGGAGTAAGTGAAGATTTTTGTACGCTTGAAAAAACCTTGTCTACACTTTAGAAAATCAGGCGTAGGGAATGGGGGAGGGGGGGTTTAAAGGGAAGTTTACAAACATTAAACATTTCAGTTTTACAAATAAAGAGCCATCATCAATAATAAATGATAAATACATCAATAAATCAACCAATAAATCAATCAAAAAAAATTAATGAGAAATAATTTTTAAAAAAATCAATAAATATAACATTTTCTACTTACCGACTGCAGCCCCGGGAGCCCTCCAACAGCGTGCTGGGATGCCCCCCCCGCAGTGTGTCTCTGTCCGTGTCTCTATCTCTCTGTGTGTCTGTGTGTGTCTCTCATTCTCTGTCTGTCTGTGTTTCTGACAGCGAGGGGAGGGGGAGGAGAGGGAGAGAGGGGGGGGAGCAGGGGGAGGGATGAGGAGAAGGGGGAGGGATAGGGGAGAAGGGGGGGAGAAGAGGGAGGGATGGGGGAGAAGGAGATAAAGGGGAGAAGGGGAGAAAGGAGAAGGGGGAGAAAGGAGATGGGGGCGGGGGGAAAGGAGAAGGGGAGGGGGGGAAAGGAGAAGGGGGAGGGAGGCTGAACGGTCCGGGCCCGAGACTTCGGGCAGGACCCGTCCCCAGCACCAGATTTTACAGGTAGGTGGCGTTGGGTCGGGTCAGGGGGGTGGTGGGAGGGAGGGAGGTCGGTTCGGTTCGGGTCGAGGGGATGGAGGGAGAGGGAGCTTAGGTCGGGGGGAGGGAGGTCAGGTCGGATCCAGTCCGGGGGGGGGCGGGGGGAGCGGGAGTCGGGTCGGATCCAGTCCGGGGGGGGGGGCGGGGGAAGCGGGAGTCGGGTCCGGTCCGGGGGGGGGGGGGGGAAGCGGGAGTCGGGTCGGGTCCGGAGGTGGGGGAACAGGAGTCGGGTCCGGTCCGGGGGCGGGGAGCGGGAGTTGGGTCGGGTCCGGTCCGGGGTGGCGGGGGGGGGAGCGAGGGTCGGGTCCGGTCTGGAAGCGGGAGTCGAGTCGGGTCGGGAGGAAGCAGGAGCTGGCCGACACAGCCCCAGTGAGGCCATTCGGCCAGGGCTAGGGGCTGCGTGCTTCTGGCCCCTCCCACACAGTTCCGGGCACCTGGAGCTACTGCGCATGTGCAGAGGTCCCGGCACTGTTTTCAGCGCAGGGACCTGGCTCCGCCCCCTACAGCTCCTGCTGCGCCGCGCCGAGGGCCAGAGGGACCTGTAGGAAGGTGGAGAATCTGGAGAGTTTTTTTAGGCACACTTTGTGGCGCGAAAAACGGGCGTCCAGGTCGGGACTATGCCGTTCTAGGCGTGGCTCGAAACTTGGGCCCATAGGAAAGTAGACACTGTTCCATAAAGGAATTACATTTTCCAATACAGTTTTAAAAAAGTCATTGCATATTATAGCCAGCAACTGTTATTGCAGTACCTTGGCAGAATCTTCTTGAACAACTGTTTTCTTTGAGTTGAATAAAGATCCAAAAGTTAATGAGTCTGAGGAAAGATTGGACGAACTTGAAATCTAGCCTTGAGAGGAGATAACACAAGGGGAGCCTTATAAAGGTATATATTACTTGGTATAGAAAAAGTAAATCAGAGCACTACTTCGTAAGCCATGTGAGTGAAATGAGGGGAAACAAAATCAAATTGGTGAAAGGTAAATTCAAGACTAATGTTTGGACATTCTTTCCATACAGATATTGACCACAATCTGTAATGAATGTCTGGATAGGTTAATGGAAATAAAAAGTTGAAGTTATTTAAGAGCCAGTTTGGTTCTGATAGGCGACAATTTTTTTTGATGGGACTTACATAGAAATTACAACATGAAAACAGGCTGTTCAGCCCAACTAGTCTAATTGGTGTTTACCTTCCACTCGAATGACCATCCTAATCCCATGTGCCTACCCTGTTCCCATATCCCTTTATTCCCTTTGTGTTTAACCACCTATCTAACCTATTCTTAAATGTTGACACGTTCCCTGCTTCAATCGCTAACTGCAGAAGTACATACCACAGCCTCATAACCTTCTGTGCAAAACAAAATGTTTCTCCTGCACTATGTCCTAAATCTCTTACATTTTTCTAGATGGTTGAGGTAAAATGGGCTCAGTGGCTTTTTCTATCATTTTGCTGTTATGGTCTCAAAAATAGGGGGAGCAGAAGAGACAAACGCAGTCTTCATAAAAACACTGAATTGTGAGGAGTGTTAGTGCTGTGCATTGCCTGAACTGGAGAGTGTTGGTGCTCTGCATTGTCTGAACTCAGAAGTGTTATTGCTGTGTGGAATGTATGCATCTGTGAGTATGCTCACAGGTTTGTAGAGCTGTTGCACTGCTCCTGGACCATTAACCGGTCGAGGCAGCGGGCGGTCGACGGGCCGGTCAGCCCGACTGCCTGCCTCTCTTCCGCACCAGGGTGTCCCTGGAGATGGAGCACTCGGTATCCACCGGTATGCTCGCGGCCTTCCATGAGAGGTGGGCACCAGAGGGACTGGAGTACATCATCACCCCCGGCAACCAAATCTTAATTTGATTTATTTAATGGTCCAAAGTTTAATTTGTCGGTTCTAGTGCCCCTTCAATAAGGGGCACTCGATTTATAAGTTTACATTAAAATAGTTGTAGAGCTGTTGACATGAGAAGTGGGCACTGGAGGGACAGCAGTGCATCATTACAACAGGGAACAGAATTTTAGTTTGATTTGTTAAGGTTCCTTTAACGTTTATTTGTTAATTTGTGGGTCCTAGTGCCCTTACCAAAGGGGGCACTTGGCTTAAAGTTATAATTTAAAATAGTGACTAGGCTAAGCCAGTCACATGATGTTCATAAGGCGCAATAAAACCTCAGTCAGTTGGGTCTAGGTCATCCACGATGAGGCATGCAGTTGTGAGCCTAGTGGATGAACTGGTAATGTGTAGTGTGATTATTAAACCTTTGTTAATAAATTACCTAATTCTTAACAGCAATGTGTTGCTATGAATTCTTAAGCAATAAACCCATGAAGCAAATACATTACAAAATGGCGACGAGGATGGGAGTTTCTTTATGAAGAAATTTTGATGGAATTTCCTTTTATGAGAAGGCAAATCCAAGTGGAGCACAGCAAGAAGATATACTTGCAGCGTGATTCCGAATGAGAGTCTGGTAGTACCATTATTGAGAGTGATTAATGGTTGTTAAGCCAAGAAGGCAATATGGATGTGACGAGTTATGTCAGTAATTTAGGAGCTTTTGACAAGAATAAGGAATTGTTTAGATCGTACAGTGAAAAATTGCAAATGTTTTTTAAAGTTAACTACATCAATGAAGTCTCAGCAGGTGTGGCAGATTTGTAATTAAGCAATCAAGCAGTTCAGGAGAAGATGAAAGCTATTCTGTCAGTCATGATTGGTGCAGAGAATTATCTTAGTAAATTTGTTTTCCCTGAGAAAGGTTAAGGATGCTTCATTCTCAGACATATTACAGATATTGGAGAATCACTTTGATCCACAGCTTTTAGAAACAGCGGAGAGCTATATATTTGCAATGAGAAACCAAGGCCTAATTAAACCATCAGTGAATACAATATTGCCATAAGAATATTATCTCTACACTGCAATTTTGGGGGATTCTTATATAGGGATCTTCGAGATAAATCTGTATGTGAACACATCCAATCAAAATTGTTAGGTATGGATGATCTCTCTTTTGAGAGAGCTTGCAAGATAGCCACCCTCATGGAGATGGCAGAGAAACATATTAAGAAATTTCACCCATTACCGGCAGTAGCAGCAGTTCACAGCCACTGGGCTGTAGAAACGTAGAAGAGGGTGAGCCCAATCGGAGGGACCGTTATGAAACCAAGAAGAAAAGATGTCATAGGTGTAACGGCAACCATACCGCACAACCGTGTCGGTTCAACTGGGGACACATTGCAGCCGTAAATCCAAGGACAGGCCCAACGATAATCAGAGACTTCACTGGTTGGAAACTGATCAGAACAGTATGTTTTGGTGTATGTGCAGTGAAGGGCAAGGCAGTACATTCCTTGGGCCCAAGTTTCCACATGATTTGCGCCTGATTTTTAGGAGCAACTGGTGGAGAACGGACTATCTTAGAAATCGCAATTCTCCACATTTTTTTTTCTGCAGTTCTAGTCAGGTAGAACAGTTCTACTTTGGAACAGAATTTTTTCTTCAAAAGGGGGCGTGTCCGGCCACTGACGCCTGATTTCAAAGTTTCCACAGTGAAAACGTACTCCAAACTAAATTAGAATGGAGCAAGTGAAGATTTTTGTAGAACTGAAAAAACCTGTTCTACACATTAAAAAATCAGGTGCAGGTTACAAATTAGACGTCCAGAACGAGGTGGGGGGGGGGGGAGGGGGGGGAAGGGAAGTCATTAAATTCTACAATCAATCCTTATTTATACTTCTACAAATATTATACAAATAAATCCAACCTGAATAAACATTTATAAGCAAAGAAAAGATTAAATAAACCATCTTCCTACCTGTGTGAAAATGCTTCAGCCAGCCTCACAAGTTCGTTCGTTCGTTCCCGACGGCAGGGGAGGGGTGGGGGAGGAAGCCGTTCCCGCGGAGGGGGGGAAGAAGACAGTGAGAAGGCTGCAGGAAGCCTCAGTGCAGATGTGCTGATGGCAATGTGCTTTTATTAAAAAATGTTCAAAAATTAAACAGCTACAAAGAACTACAAAAATGGCCGAGTTCCAATGTTTCCTTCACACTGCGCGTGCGCGAACGCTCCAACGCGCACGCGCAGCGTTGCCGGCAGGAAAAAAACTAATTTAAATAGTACCCGCCCCCTCCCACTTACAAAATCGGCGCGAGTGTAGGCTCCGCCCCCCCCGGGCGCCGCGCCAAGCAGACAAGGAGCTGCAGGGCTCTCCAGAATCGCGAGTTTTTTTTTAGGCGAGAAAAACGGGCGCCCAGCTCGGAGGGGCACCCGTTTTTTATCGTGTGGAAACTTGGGCCCCTTATGTCTTGATTTCAGAATGTTAGTACTGATTAATAATCGATGGATTAATATGACAATAGATACAGCGGCTGATTGCTCAATAATGAGTCAGGATGTACATTACAAGAAATTCAGGAGCATGCCACTAAAGGCGAACTCAGCAAAGCTGAAAACATAGTCAGGGGAAAAACTGCAGATGCTTGGACAAATAGAATATATAGTACAATACCAGGGACAACAAGTAAGGTTACCTATTATTATAGTGAAATATGTCAGTCGGCTGACAATCATGGGCAAAGATTGGCTAAGAGTGCTTTTTTTTGGATTGGTACAGCATCTAATACAGAAATGGTTAAGTCTCAGCTAGATACTTTGCTGGAGAAATATGCTAACAAGTTTGAGGGCATCAAGGGATACAATACAGATTAGGTCAGATGTCAAACTTATTTCTTGTAGACCAAGGCTGGTACCGTGTGCATTAAAATCGCAGATTGAGCAAGAGCTTGATAAGTTGGAGAAAAACTGAGTTTTAGTGAAGACCGATAGGAGAGATTGGGCCACCCCATTAGTTGTAGTTCCAAAGGCAGACAAAATAGTCCGGCTCTGTGGGGATTATAAAATTACCCTGAATCGAGCAGTTGATGATGAACAGTACCCTTTACCGACATCACAGGACCTGTATGCAGAACTGGCGGGAGCCAAAGTCTTCACAAACCTGGATCTCTCCCACGCCTATGCTCAACTCAACATTGACCAGGATAGTCAGCAGTATCTGACAGTCAATACACTGTGCATTGTCTGAACTGGGGAATGTTAGTGCTGTGTGTTGTCTGAACTGGGGAGTGTTAGTACTGTGTGTTGCCTGAACTGGAGAGT
The DNA here is from genome assembly GCF_044704955.1 of Pristiophorus japonicus. Classification (NCBI taxonomy): domain Eukaryota; kingdom Metazoa; phylum Chordata; class Chondrichthyes; family Pristiophoridae; genus Pristiophorus; species Pristiophorus japonicus. Next base: position 332,821,966 of record NC_091978.1, read on the forward strand.
GTTAGTGCTGTGTGTTGTCTGAACTGGGGAGTGTTAGTACTGTGTGTTGTCTGAACTGGGGAGTGTTAGTGCTGTGTGTTGACTGAACTGGGGAATGTTAGTGCTGCGTGTTGTCTGAACTGGAGAGAGTTAGTGCTTTGTGTTGCCTGAACTGGGGAGTGTTAGTGCTGTGTGTTGCCTGAACTGGGCAGTGTTAGTGCTGTGTGTTGTCTGAACTGGAGAGAGTTAGTGCTGTGTGTTGCCTGAACTGGGGAGTGTTAGTGCTGTGTATTGTCTGAACTGGAGAGAGTTAGTGCTGTGTGTTGTCTGAACAAATTACATATTCCAGGCAGTGTGCTGGGTGAGTGGTGTCCAATTACACTGTCCACTGTGTTGTCAGAACAGTTCTTCACTACGCAAAATGTCGTGGTCAGCAAATGAAGCCATAAAAAGATTGATGTGGCAGATTCATGGCGGTGCGTGGAATTTTAACCTGGAGGAGTTTGGGTGTGGGTGTGTATGGGGGTTAGCGGGGGCGGTTAATAACCAGCAAAAATCTGAGCATATCGGGAAGCTGGCTCCAACCCGGCAACGTCTGCGTTTAACTTGACCATGCTAGGCTAGCTGTGGTAACCTCCTTGGGAGAGGCAGGCTGTCTATTAACATGGTAATTGCACAATTGGAGCAATATTTATCGTCTCATCCATGGGCTTCCCTGGTTTCCTCAAGCTCACCAATGAAAGCAAGGCAAGAACACAGTGGCAGTTGAGCGGCTGAATAAACCTCTTGGAAATACTGCAATAAATACTCAGTACTTACAACTGCTTTCTTACCAACTATTGGGGAAAGGGTTTTTCATAGTACTTTTACTGAGAGTTTACTTTCTACACTTTAGAGGTTTTCTTCATCACATCTGGATGGATGGTGCTTTGGCTGCCTTCGATTGGACCTCGGGTCAGAAGCAATATGACCAGCACCAACACCAGAAGCAGCAGCCTGCTGTTCAGTGACTTGCAGCTGGGTATCAGAGAGGGGAGCAGCAGAGGGGTGCAGCTCGCAAGAGGCACTACCCACGTCACAGGGTGCGCAAGCAGAGGCTGAATTTCCTTGGTTTGTCGGAATAGCAGTACTTCAGGAGGCCCAGGTTGTCACGTCAGGTGGTGGCAGACATCTGCAGCCTCCTAGAAGAAGACGTGCACCCTGCAGGACCTGGTGGTCATGTTTTACGTGGCTGTCAAAGTGACCTCCGCCCTCAACATTTTTGCCTCAAGTTCTTTCCAGGGCTCTGCCGGAGAAATATTCTTTTGTTTCAAACAGCAGCTCATGTTGGAGGCGTGGAGGCACACACTCAGCCGGAGTTTGCAGAGATGAGCAAAATACCTGCAGAAATTGCAGAAATGAATGCTGGGGGAAATTGCTGGAAGCTGAAGTTCAGCGAGTTCATGTGGAGCACATATACAGTTCATACACCAGGACGCCACCGATAATGATGAAAGTGCCCCTCAATGGCATCCCAGTATCAATGGAGCTAGACACGGGGGCCAGCCAGTCCCTGATGGGTATCAAACAGTTTGAAAAGTTGTGGGCGTCCAAGGCCAGGAGGCCAAAATTATCGCCGATTGACGCACAGCTACGGACATACACATAGGAGATCATTCCGGTGCTAGGCAGGGCGTGACCCACAAAGATTTGGAGAACTGGTTGCCGCTCTGGGTTGTCCCGGGGGACGGTCCCGCACTACTGGGGAGGAGTTGGCTTGCTGTCATGAACTGGAAATGGGGCGATGTCAATGCAATTTCCTCTGTGGAGCGAGTATCATGCTCACAGATCTTGGACAAATTTGACTCATTATTTCAATCCGACATTGGCACTTTCATGGGGGCCAAGGTAGTGATTCACATAAACCCGGACGCCAGGCCAGTACACCACAAGGCCAGAGCAATGCCGTACGTGATGCGGGAAAAGATAGAAGGCGAATTGGACCGCCTGCTGAGGGAAGGCATCATCTCGCCAGTCGAATTCAGTGACTGGGCGAGTCCGATTGTGCCGGTGCTCAAGGCGGATGGGTCAGTCAGGATATGTGGCGATTACAAGGCCACCATCAATCGGGTGTCACTCCAAGACCAGTATCCGCTACCAAGAGCGGAGGACTTCTTTGCGACGCTATCCGGTGGCAAACTTTTTACAAAATTGGACCTGACCTCAGCTTACATGACCCAGGAGCCGGCGAGTGAGTCGAAGAAGCTGACCACCATCACGACACACAAGGGGTTGTTTGAGTACAACAGATGTCCGTTCGGGATTCGCTCGGCCGCCGCGATCTTTCAACGAAATATGGAAAGCCTCCACGAGTCGATTCCAGGGACGGTGGTTTTTCAGGACGACATCCTCATCACTGGTTACGATACTGAAGAGCACCTCCACAACCTGGAGGAGGTGCTACGCAGACTGGACCGGGTAGGGCTGCGACTGAAAAAGGCGAAATGCGTCTTCCTAGCTCCAGAGGTAGAATTCCTGGTGATGAGGGTAGAAGCAGACGGGATCAGCCCTACTCCGTCCAAGACAGAAGCGATCCAGAGAGCACCCAGACCCTGTAACACGACGGAGCTGCGTTCATTCCTGGGGCTCCTGAACTATTTTGGTAACTTTCTTCCCAAATTGAGCATGCTGCTAGAGCCGCTACATGTGCTCCTACGCAAAAGTCGCGAATGGGTCTGGGGGACAGCCAGGAAAGGGCTTTTAATAGAGCACGCAATTTGTTACGTTCCAACAATCTGTTAACGCTACATGACCCATGTAAGAAACTTGTGTTAACGTGCGATGCGTCGTCCTATGGTGTCGGGTGTGTGTTGCAGCATGTCAATGCCAAGGGCCAGTTACAGCCGGTAGCTTATGCCTCCAGAAGTCTGTCCCAGGCAGAAAGGTGCTACGGGATGGTAGAAAAGGAGGCGCTCGCATGTGTATATGCGGTAAAGAAAATGCACCAGTACCTGTTTGGCAGGAAATTTGAGCTGGAGACAGATCACAAACCCCAAACGTCCCTTTTGGCCGACAACAAGGCCATAAATGCAAACTCATCGGCCCGCATACAGAGGTGGGCACTCACTTTAGCCGCCTATGACTACACAATTTGGCACAGACCGGGCACCGAAAACTGCGCCGATGCACTCAGCAGACTCCCACTAGCCACCACTGAGGGGGCTACCGAGCATGCTGCTGAGATGGTCATGGCTGTTGAAGCTTTCGGAAGCGAAGGCTCACCCGTGACAGCCCGTCAGATTAAAGTCTGGACAAATAGAGACCCACTATTGTCTCTAGTCAAGAAATGTGTCCTGAATGGGGACTGGGCAGCCACGTACAGGGCATGCCCTCAGGAATTTAAACCATTTCACAGGCGCAGGGATGAACTCTCGATTCAGGCTGATTGCCTACTGTGGGGAACCCGCGTAGTCATGCCCCAGATGGGCAGAGAGGTGTTCATCAGAGAACTCCACAATGAGCACCCGGGCATTGCCATGATGAAGGCAATTGCTAGGTCACACGTTTGGTGGCCAGGGATAGACGCAGATCTGGAACTTTGTGTTCGCAGGTGCAACACATGTGCCCAGCTGGGCAATGCGCACAGGGAAGCCCCCCTTAGCCCCTCGCCATGGCCCGCCAAGCATTGGTCACGCATCCATGCGGACTACGCAGGTCCTTTCATGGGAAAAATGTTTTTGCTTGTAGTAGATGCCTACTCCAAATGGATCGAGTGTGACATTTTAAATTCAAGCACATCCTCTGCCACGGTAGAAAGTTTACGGGCAATGTTCGCCGCCCACGGTCTACCGGACATCTTGGTCAGCGACAATGGCCCGTGCTTCACAAGCACTGAATTCCAGGACTTCATGGCAGGCAATGAAATTAACCATGTCAGAAAGGCACCATTCAAGCCGGCCTCAAATGGCCAGGCAGAACGAGCAGTGCAGATAATCAAACGGGATGCTCAGAACCCAAGGGGGTTCCCTACAATGCCGCTTATCACTCCTCCTGTTGGTCCACAGATCCCGACCACACTCGCTCCCAGGGTTTCCACCCGCAGAGCTGCTAATGAAAAGGACGCTCAAAACCAGGTTATCCCTTTTACACCCCACCATGAAAGAAATTGTCGAGAGCAGACGCCAGTCACAATATGACTACCGTGACAGGAATGCGAGGGCGCGATTTATTGATGTAAATGACCCTGTTTTTGTCCTCAACTATGCTGCAGAGCCCAAATGGCTCGCAGGCACTGTGGTTGCCAAAGAGGGAAATAGGATTCTGGTAGTTAAACTTACCAATGGACAAATCTGCCGCAAACATGTGGATCAAACAAAAAGGAGGTTCAGCAACCCCATAGAAGAAGCAGAGGAAGAACACGATATAGAGTTCACTCCTCCACAGGTGACCGAACACAGGAACCAAAGGGAGGAGAGCCCAGTCACTGTGGGCAGTCCGGACAGGCCTGAGGCACCGCAAACAGCAGACACTCAGGCCAGCGCCCAACAACCGGAGCCCCAACTCAGGCGCTCTACAAGAGAGCGTAAACCATCAGAGAGACTCAACCTGTGATCCCAATAAGACTTTGGGGGGGGGAGGTGATGTCATGTATTCAACCAGCATTGTAACCCATGTATAATCTGACCTAAGTTGTACACTGTGTGAACAATGACCACTAGGTGGTGAACTTGTGGGAGACACTCCTAACCTGGACCTTCAGATATAAAAAGGGAAGCTCCACCCACTTCCATCACTTGAGTGCTTTGGAATAAAGGACAGGTCACAGACTGACCTCTCAAGCATGGGCCTCATGTGCATTTATACTGTATAGTAAGGACTTATCAGGGGAAAGGGTTTATCATAGAACTTTTACTGAGAGTTTACTTTCTACACTTTAGAGGTTTTCTCAATCACATCTGGATGGATGGTGCTTTGGCTGCCTTAGATTGGACCTCGGGTCAGGAGCAATATGACCAGCACCAACACCAGAAGCAGCAGCCTGTTGTTCAATGACTTGCAGCTGGGTATCAGAGAGGGGAGCAGCAGAGCGGTGCAGCTCGCAAGAGGCACTACCCGCGTCACAGGGTGTGCAAGCAGAGGCTGAGTTTCCTTGGCTTGTCGGAATAGCAGTGCTTCAGGAGGCCCAGGTTGTCACGTCAGGTGGTGGCAGACACCTGCAGCCTTCGAGAAGAAGACGTGCAACCTGCAGTACCTGGTGGCTATGTTTTACGTGGCTGTCAAAGTGACCTCCGCCCTCAACATTTTTGCCTCAGGATCTTTCCAGGGCTCTGCCGGAGAAATATTCAGGCTCTCTGTCAGCAGCTCACCTATAAGACAGGTGACTCATGGGCTGTTGGCTAGGACTGGCAATTCTGTGAACATCACCTTCGATGACGCCATCACCTTCGCGTGCTCGAGTTTGCATGGCTTCCCACTGGTGCAGGACGTCATCGACTGCACAAACATGGCAATCCGCACATCCCCATATCAACCAGGTGTGTTTGTGCACCGCAAGCGCTTCCATGTGCAGCTGGTGTGCAAGCACATAAAGATATTTCTACAGATGTGCACAGGTTTCCCGTAGAGCAGCTTTGATTCTTTTGTCCAAGCTCCCTGACATCTTTGGAACTGCAAGCAGACTTAAAAGTTGGCTGCTAGGACACAAGGGATACCCACTTCAAACTTGGTTGATGACACCCGTCAGAAACCCGATCAATGAAGCCTAACAGTGCTACAATGAATGCCATATAACCACCAGATGTGTCATCGAACAAGCCATCGACATGCTGAAGATGCGCTTCAGTGGCCTAGACAGAGCTGGAGGCAACCTTCAGTATGCACCAGGATTGTCATGGTGTGCTGCGCTTTGCACAACATTGCGCAGCAGCAAGATCTGGACCTGCAGGAAGAACAAGGCGCAGAGCGCACATTTTCTGCAGATGATTCCATGGAGGAAGACGAGGAGAAGGAGGGCGATGATAGCCTGCCATCACATTGCTGCCAGGGATGCCCTTATTAATGCAAGTTTCACTTAGGTTGTATCAATGGACCCATGTCAGCAGCACATGCAATGGCCACTCTTCCCGCTGCCCCCTCCAATGCCACTGACACAAAGCAGTGCTGCAAAAAACCAGCCATCCCTTGCACATCCCCCATTGGTCCCAGTCAATTATGTCTTCCCATTCATCATCAAGCATGTTAAAAGAATTGTCACCCAGCAACCACGAATGGCCAAGATGGGAAAGTGGTACAAAATAATAAAATTTATGTGATTCTACTAAGGAACAGGAACTTCACAACATAACATTTTCTCATATACCTTTGTGCATACTCTTGTGCACCTACAGAGCTTTATTCTTCCTTTTCCTACTGCTCCTACATGGTGCAACCCTTGTAGCTTGAGCAGAGGTAGAGGCAGACTGAACAAATCCCTGCTCTGACTGCTGAGATGCTCTTGGCCAACGACCTCAGGGTTTCGGAGCCTTCTGTTCTTGCTTACTTTGTGAAGTGTGAGTACCTGAGGTGGTGCATGATAAGCATGAGTGCTGTGATGGTGCACCCTAAGAATGAATTGACTCCTCTGAGGATTTGTCGTCCGCAAGGTCCATGGACACCTGCTGCACACGTGAACGTCCTGGTGGAGAAAGAAAATGTGAATTAGTACTGGCAAGCTAAGAATTTTGCGACTTATCATTATGAAGATGAACGTATTTCACAAGCTGTTGAAATCAAGTCAACATGACTGAGTGTTGTATGACATGTGGGTCGCTGATATTTAATTGTGTCACCAGTTAGCTGGGAAGTCCCCATCTCTGACGACCAGGTATGCCAAAATACTACTGATCTCCAGCGCTTCCTCCTCTGCATTTGTTAACTGTCTGGTCTGTGGAGGACCACCTCCTGTTATTTCTCTCTCCCTAGTCTTCTGTGCTTTCTTCTGCAATGGGGAACAGAACAGACCTACGAGTTAGTGTAATGGTATGTGCTCACCTGATGGATGCAGTATATTTGGAGAGGCATGAAATAAGGATGAGGGCGAGTGGCAGTGGTGGATGGATAGATGTGGATGTGAGTAATTGCATAGAAAGAGAAGGATGGGTGCGCTTGCAAGCTATGTGGGTGTGAGGAGTGATGTGCTGGAGAAGGCTTGACAAGGCAGAGTGAGGGAGTGTGGTGATGTGCACAGCAGGATGTAGGTGAATGTGCAACTGTACTCTCATTTTTTGACCTGATTAGGTCATTAAAGCGCTTCCCACACTGAATCCAAGGTGTGGCACAATGCTCCTGCTGCTGACCTCATGTGCAGCAGCAGGTTTCTTCCTCCCATTGCTGGGGAAGAGTTATCCCTCTCCGGTTCCTCACAGCCACCAGCAGTACATCAAGGGAGGTGTCATTGAAATGGTATGCAGCCTTTTGAGCATCCTGAATCCATTGTTAAAGTTCTTTCGTCACTTGCTTCCAATTCCAAATTCCATCTTGGATTGGCCCTTTAATTACTTGAGTTGAGATCCAGTCATGTGGGTCCTCATCACGCCTGCTGCTGTTTAATCAACGGCAAACCCAGGAGTAAATTGATAATGAGGTGGCTGCGTTAAAATACCAGATATATCCGCTGAAATTTCTTCCGTGTTTTCCACATGATACCGCTCCCACACGAGTTAATATCGGCCGTTGTGTCATTAGTTTTAGATTTCCATTGATTTTACATGAAATTTACTGTGATTAACTGTAGCTTTAGCAGTTTTGTTTTGACTGGAATGATCAGTACATGATGTTTTTCAAAAGTTGATATGGACAAATGAAGTGTAAGTTATGCAGAGCAACAAATGAAAAGTGCATCTATATTTCAAACTTCAGTGTTATGAGTCTTGGGGACACGCAAATAAAATCTCTTGTTTGCGTATTTAGCTGCTATTGATGAAACACAAAAATGTAACTACTAAAAATTTTTTTTTGCTTTTTAACCTGGTTACAAGCATCAAATACGCTTTGCTTAAACCTTTTGAAATGAGGAGGAAGTGATTGCGATGGACCTCCAAAGGGGAATGGCAACAAATTGCATTTTATTCATGATTTCAGAAGCTGTGAAACATGCAGGCGTAGGCAGCAGTCCAGCTGTTAATGCAAATTCTTTTCTATCCGACAGGCATTCAGGAATTTTTGGTAGTGCTTTTAGATGGTATATGAAGAGCCATTTACGGTTCTGTATTGCACTCATAACATTATGCATTGTGTAGAAGGTTGGAAGATAGACTGTGGTCCTATGTTGTTTACTTTTGGCTGGTGTCCCTGTTGTACAGATTTACTGGTAGTGTGTAATATTCTGAGGCATCAGTTATCTGGAATGTTGAAGGTCATGACACTGGACAGGTGAACTGTATTTGCACACTTAATTGATATGCTGAGCAGATTTGCATCCTGTGAGGTATATTTTACTTATCACAGACGTGTTCAGTAATATGACCATGCTTGCATTGTCTTTTAGATAAACAAATCTTTATGGGATAGCAAGTTAAATTTGGTGTAACTAACGACATAGATGAACAAAGTGTGTTGGAATATTAAAACTGATGATTTACACTTAATATCTCAGCTATATTTTAAAGTCATTTGTAATCTTTTGCACATTCTATAATGCTGCCTCTTAAGCTTTTCTTTTAACACTGTTTTAGTAGTCTGCTAAATTAGTTCTGGGGCGAGTTAATAGAAGGAAGCTTAACCAAGATTTTTAGACAACTGAATTTAATATTAGCCTAAGACAATATTGCAATGCTTCTCATTTGCCTTCCTTGATGAAAACAACGTGGTTGTGTTTTATTCGAAAAACCCGAAATATAAATTTTCTTCCAGATAATGGTTCCGTTTGCTTTTTAAAAATAAACAGGTTCACACTGAAGCAATGTGATTATTCCTAGTTAATTTCAGTGTTATGAATGCTAATTGTTGCATGTACACTTGATTTTAGTTGAGCTTGACAATGCTAACTGAGCTGCAGGTCAACCAAAAGAGCCATTGTTGTTTTGCCTTAGCCATGCCATGTGATGAGGAATTCAGTCCAAGACTCCAGACCAATCTTTTGTGCAAGTGGCCACTACTCACATATTCAACAAATGACACGGCCAGTCTCCCAACTTTAGTTGCTATGACTTTGAGTACAAATTTATGGACTGTACATGTGTGTATAAGGACTAAATTTATATTTTGTACTATTTAATTTAATTTTGTGTAGATGTTGATAGTTTTAAGAGCACTGATTTATTAGATTTTGCGGCTGAAATTGCCCCGATTAGGGACAGCAACCTTCCGGGGCCGGGTCTTTTATCACCCGGCCAGGAAGTCCTGCCCCTGATGCGGAATTGGGCCGTGTGCCCCTGTAACGAGGCGGTGTGCTACAATTGGCAGTCTGCCGTTGGAGTGGTGCTCCCGGGCCGGCAGCACACCGCTAAGTCCAGCGTCGCACTGAAGAAGCCAGCACTACATGGAGCATCCATGTAGTGCAGACACTCTACAATGCCTCTCCCCTTCAATGAAAGGGGAGGACTGCTTTGCACTCTGCAGGCCCTTTGGTGGTCGCCACTAGGCCACCAGGGACGCTATCGACCAGGTCAGAAGCCTGGTATCCAAAACAGAGTGCCGGACTGCCTGATGGCGGCCCGGTTGACACGAGGGCCGCCATTGTCAGACCAACCCAAGAGTTGGCCGACAAAATAAATGGCGGCCCGGGGTGATAAAGGCTGCTCCTTTAAGGGGTGCCCCGGTGGCGGATATCCGCCAGCTTCACGCCCTATGAAGTTGGCACTGACGTCCGCCCGCGCCAGCCTCTCGGCCCACAGGGCAATTTCCCCCGGCGGGTGCAAAGGTGACGGCGCGGGGCGGTGAGAGGTTGGCACGCACAGCGATGATGTTGTCGCCTGTTGCGTGTCGGCCCGGGGCACTAATCGCAGGGCGCAGTGCTGCCTGCACAGAGCCCCCAAACTTCCAGAGCAATTTCCCTGGAGGCATCAGTACCGCCCTACCTCCCAAAGGTGCTAAAGGGGTGCAAAAAAAGGGGCAATTTTGGCCCATTTATCTTTAGCTTTTCTTTCCTTTTTTTAAAAACTTTTATCGTTTTTCCATATTTCTTTGTCTGGTTCCCTTTGCTCTACTGTATCTCATTTTTGTCTTTTTATCTAGATTTTGTCATTTTACATTTTTCTTCATATCTTTTCATATTACACAAGAACATAAGAAATAGGAGCAGGAGAAGGCCATATGGCCCCTTGAGCCTGCTCTGCCATTTGATACGATCTTGGCTGACCCAATCATGGGTCCACTTTCCTGCCCGCTCCCTATAATCCCTTATTCCCTTATCGGTTAAGAAACTGTCTATCTCTGTCTTAAATTTATTCAATGTCCCAGTTTCCGCAGCTCCCTGAGGCAGCGAATTCCACAGATCCACAACCCTCTGAGAAAAGAAATTTCTCCTCACCTCAGTTTTAAAGGGGCGACCCCTTATTCTAAGATTATGCCCCCTAGTTCAAGTCTCTCCCCATCAGGGGAAACATTCTCTCTGCATCCACCTTGTCAAGCCCCCTCATAATCTTACACGTTTCGATAAGATCACCTCTCAATCTTCTGAATTCCAATGAGTAGCGGCCCAACCTACTCAACCTTTCCTCATAAGTCAACTCCCTCCGGAATCAACCTAGTGAACCTTCTCTGAACTGACTCCAAAGCAAGTATATCCTTTCGTAAATATGGAAACCAAAACTGCACGCAGTGTTCTAGGTATGGCCTCACCAATACCCTGTATAACTGCAGCAAGACTTCCCTGCTTGTATACTCCATCCCCTTTGCAATAAAGGCCAAGATTCCATTGGCTTTCCTGATCACTTGCTGTACCTGCATACTAATCTTTTGCGTTTCATGCACAAGTACCCCCAGGTCCCGCTGTACTGCAGCACTTTGCAATCTTTCTCCATTTAAATAATAAGTTACTCTTTGATTTTTTTTCTGCCAAAGTGGATGACCTCACACTTTCCAACATTATACTCCATTTGCCAAATTTTTGCCCACTCACTTAGCCTGTCTATGTTGTTTTGCAGATATTGTGAGTCCTCCTCACACATTGCTTTTCCTCCCATCTTTGTATCGTCAGCAAACTTGGCTATATTACACTCGGTCCCTTCTTCCAAGTCGTTAATATAGATTGTAAATAGTTGGGGTCCCAACACTGATCCCTGCGGCACCCCATTAGTTACTGATTGCCAACCCGAGAATGAACCATTCATCCCGACTCTCTGTTTTCTGTTCATTAACCAATCCTCTATCCATGTTAATATATTACCCTCAACCCCTTGAACTTTTATCTTGTGCAGTAACCTTTTATGTGGCACCTTGTCAAATGCCTTCTGGAAGTCCAAATACACCACACCCACTGGTTCCCCTTTATCCACCCTGTTCGTTACATCCTCAAAGAATTCCAGCAAATTTGTCAAACATGATCCCCATCATAAATCCATGCTGACTCTGTCTGACCGAATTACGCTTTTCCAAATGTCCTGCTACTGCTTCTTTAATAATGGACTCCAACATTTTCCCAACCACAGATGTTAGGCTAACTGGTCGATAATTTCCTGCTCTTTGTCTGCCTCCTTTTTTAAATAGGGGCGTTACATTTGCAGTTTTCCAGTCTGCTGGGACCTCCCCAGAATCCAGGGAATTTTAGATTCCCTGGATTCCAAAATTCCCTGCATTCCCTAAATTACAACCAGTGCATCCACTATCCCTGCTGCTACTTCTCTTAAGACCCTAGGATGCAAGCCATCAGGTCTGGGGATTTATCTGCCTTTAGTCCCATTATCTTACTGAGTGCCACCTCCTTATTGATTGTGATTGTGTTAAGTTCCTCCCCCCCCATCCTAAAGCCCGTTGACTATCCACTGTTGGGATATTGTTATGTGTCCTCTACCGTAAAGACTGATACAAAATATTTGTTCAGAGTTTCTGCCATCTCCATGTTTCCCATTACTAATTTCCTGGTCTCGTCCTCTAAGGAACCAACATTTACTTTAGCCACTCTTTTCCTTTTTATATACCTATAGAAATTTTTGCTATCTGTTTTTACATTTTGTGCTAGTTTACTTTCATAGTCTATCTTACCTTTCTTAATCATTTTTTTAGTCATTCTTTGCTGGCTTTTAAAAGCTTCCCAATCTTCTGTCCTCCCGCTAGTTTTGGCCACTTTGTATGCCCTTGTTTTTAATTGGATATAGTCCTTTATTTCTTTAGTTAGCCACGGATGCCTAACTATTCTCTTACGCCCTTTCCTCCTCATTGGAATATATTTTTCTTGAGAGTTGTGAAATATCTCCTTTAAATGTACACCACTGTTCATCAACTGTCCTACACTTTAATCTATTTTCCCAGTCCACTTTAGCCAACTCTTCCCTCATATCTTCATAGTCTCCTTTATTTAAGCTTAGTATTCTTGTATCTGCGTTGGACTCATTTGTGTATTACGTATTCCGAGGCTAGTCATCGCAGGAGCTCGATGCAATGTAAAGCTCAATCTCTCCCAATAATGTGCATTAAACCCTCGCCAAACAATACCCACTACACTGTTACAATCATATTCTCATTTTCCCCATCAGTGATTTTAGGTCATTGTGGATCTTGCCTCCAAAACTGGAGGCAGATGAGTACAGGTTATGCTGTCCGATTAAAATAGTAATTGTTTTTAAGTGTTTTAATTGTATAGATTAACATTAATGCAATACATTTTTGAATCTCTCCAATCAATTTTCCGGTGCTACAGCACCGAGATGGCCCTAACCAAAGTCACAAATGATGTGACTCTGTGACTGTATGTAATTTTTTCTGTCTTCCTTGAGCTCTGCAGCCTTTGACAAAGTTGGCCACACCATCTTCCTCTAATGCCCCAAATCCATTGTCCAGCTCAGTGGGACTAACTTGCTTGATTCCACTCTTAGCGATCTAATAATAGCTAGAGTATTTCCAGCAATGATCTTTCTTTCTAACCATTGCACTATTTCCTCTGGAGTCCCCCAAATATCTATCCATGACCTCCTCTTCTTCCTCATCTACATTTTGTCCATTGGCGACATCATCCACAAACTTAGGCTCAGCTTCCAAATATATACTGATGACACCCAGCTCTACCTCCCCACCGCCTCTCTTGACCTTTCCACTGCCTCTGATAGAATGCTTGTCTAACGTCCAATCTTGGAAGAGCCGCAATTTCCTCTAGCTAAACACTGGGAAGACTGAAGCCATCATCTTTGGCCCCTGTCACAAACTCTGCACCCTTGCCACTAACGGGCAGAACCAGACTGTTCACAAGCTCGATAACCTATTCGACCCTGAGCTGAGCTTTAGATCCCATATTTCTCTCCATAACAAAAAAATGCCTACTTCCAAGTTTGTAATGTAGCCTGCCTCCACTCCAACCTCAACTTATCTGTTGCAGATTTGAGTATTCCAATGCTCTCCTGACCAGCTTCCCATCCTCCATCCTTTGTAAACTTCAGCTCATCCAAAACTCTGCTGCCTGTGTCCTACCTGCACCAAGTCATACTCACCCATCATTCCTGTCCTTGCTGACCTACATTATCTCCCAGTCTCTGAACACATCAAAATGAAAATTCTTATCTTTTAATGCTTCAATCCCTCTAACACCCATCCATATCTCTGTAACCTCTCCAGCCCTACACAGTCGCCTAAATTTTGCCCCCTTCACCGTACTATTAGTGGCTGTGTCATAGGCCGCCTAGGCCCCACGTTCTGGAATTACCTCCCTAAACTCCGAGTCCCATTTCTTTTTAAAACTCTCTTTAAACCCCACCTTTTTGGACAAGATTTTGGTCACCCTTCCTAATATCTCCTTTAGAGTTCAATTTTTCCTTAAACCTCAAGTGCTTGAGGCTTTTTTCTATGTTAAAAAAGGCTTGAATTTCTATTGTGCCTTTCATAACCTCAGGAAGTCCCAAAGCGCTTTATAGCCAATTAAGTTTCATTTTTAAAGTGTAGTCACTGTCGTTATTTAGGAATTGTGGCAGTCAATTTGTGCACCACAAGCAGCAATGTGATAATGACCAGATAATCTGTTTTTTAATGTTGGTTGAGGGATAAATATTGGCCAGGACTTGGTGTCATAGGATCTTTTACATATACCTGAGAAGGTAGACCATGCCTCAGTTTAATATCTCATCCGAAAGATGGAACCTCCAACAATGCAGTACTCCCTCAGTACTGCACTGAAGTGTCAGCCCAGATTATGTGCTCAAGTCTTTGGAGTGGGACTTGAGGTGCTATGTAAATCCTATACCCGTAATAATTTTAAAGACCTGAATCTCATTCTCTCTGAGTCTATGGGGAAGAAATTAAGTGCTGTAGCATCCGATTTTAGGTACTGTACGGCCTCCTAACGCTTGAAAATGGCGTCCGAGATGCACGGAAATACTTTCGACACGAACCTAACGACCAGCTGCATACAGAACAGGCAGATTATGATGTAATTTAGTGTGCAATGCTGGTTTGATGCCAGCGCTGCCATTTTCAACCACCACGCTCCAGGCTATGCCCTGTCTGAACCTTGCACAGCTGATCACGCCGTTAAACGGCATGCAGGATCCCGATCACTGTTACGTAAAGGGATCATGAACTACTTGCAGGTTAGTTGCTGGATTATTTCTTCTAATTGCTGGTACAATTGTATGTGTCCTTGGAGGTTTCCTATACTTAACTAAAATTTGAATAATCTACAGGGAATGGACTGGCTGGTGCTGAAGTACTTTTTTGTTCATTAATAAGCTTGTACTGAAACAAGTTGCTTCCAGATATGGGTGGCCTGGTAGTCCTTCCTCTTGGAGTAGAGCATGATTGGGAGAATGAAGAGAGATCACGCAAGATAAACTGCTAGAAGAGCGAGAAGGAAGAGGTGGAGAAGGGTTCTCAGCGGAGGCCATAGCTGCCAAGGGTTATTAGGAAGCAATTCTTTTACCTCAACTTCAGCGAAGATTAATGCTTGAGACGGCTTCGCTTCACTAAGGAAGTTGTGACTGTCAACTGCTACAGCCACAACTGCAACCTCAAAGCACATTGCCTACGGTTGTGACCATGGCTCATTCCAGACTGCTGCTGGAGATATATAAGCCACATCTTGCAGTTTGCAGTACATTGCTGTATAAGGGAGGTCACTGAGACTCTCTATACAGTCAGTGGGTGTCAGTCCAATCGGCGGGGCCTAGGTACAGCAGAGGTGCAGCAAATGACCGGGGCGGAGGTGCGGCGAATGACCGGGGCAGAGGAATGGAGAGAGATCGGGGCACACGAGCGATGTGATCGGGGCCCAGAAGAGGCAAGGGGCCCAGGGGCAGCACGGGCCAGTCCACACTGCGATATGTTGGCGCACTAGGTCCGTGCAGCAGAGCTGGTCTCCAGTCATCTTGGTTAATCCTTGCCACTGGACCAAGACCTAGCTCTGTCAAGCCCGTGTAGTGGCTGGTGTGCAACGGCCACTGCACGTTTAAAAAAAATCCTTTCTTCTATCATTGACCATCACATTGTCGTCTTTTGAACAACGCAAAAACAAAATCTACTAGAAAATAAACATTTCAATCCAAATTTATAAATTCAATCATGACATAACGCATACAAAAATAAACTAATCAACATGTGTGTATTTCCTTAGTGCCTGTCTTTCATGTGTCTTTGCCTCCTAGTGCTCCTATGAGGTGCTTCCCCAGTGGCTGCAACATGGGTGGTGGAAGGCTGCTGACCTCCATTTGAGGAGACTGCTGATGGCATTGGAGGGTGACCTCGAGCAGCCATGGGCCAAGAAGGCTTCACTTCAGACTGCACCATTTCAACCTGGGCTGCAGCAGTCTCGGCTGGCTGGCTGATGGGCATCAGCAAGGGCACTGGTGGAGTGGCAGGAGTGGGAGCACGAATACTATCATCCTGAGAGAGGAAAGCATGGAGCCACTGCCACTTTCTCAGGACGGCACCTCAGCAATTCTAGTAATCTGTTGGAGTAAATTGATGGACTGCTGTGATGCCCTGGAAGCCCCTATGAACAGTAGTATCCAGAGCCATGATGGTAGCAGGCTGAACTTGCAAGGCAGCTGTCTGAGCTTCCACTGCAACACTCAGACCTTTGATGGCAGCTGTTTGTGCACCAATGGAAGCTGAGACATTGGCCATCAAACGCTGCATCATAGTGGGTTCCACAGGTGTGCTGATGGAGGTGACCACCGTTCATGTTGGAAAGAATGGGCTCCTAGTCCTGCGCCAAGTTGGTGCTGGACTCCTCCATGCTCCTTGACATTGAGTGAAGGCTTTCTGACAGGCTTGCCAGTGCACCAAGCATTTAGTTATGTATACCAATCAGCATTCTTCTGAAGCCTGGCCCATCGAAGTCATTGTCTAAGTCCTCTGCAGCAGAACTAGTGTGCGACCTCGCCCTGCGGCGAGCTGGCACCTGCGCTATCCTTTTCCCCCCTCCATGGCTGCTGTGCACTTGTGCCTGCTGTCTCACCACATCCTATCCTGTAAAATACGTGTAGTGTCAGTATCTGAGCTGGTGACTGCGAGTTTGAGATCGAGTGACGGTGTCTCGTCAACTTTGCTGTCTTCATTTTCCTACACTGACTGGGAAGGCTTCAGTCCATGGGTATCTGAAAGGAAAACAGACAACGATTGGTGAGGGAAGCGGAGAAAGTAAGAAGTGTGTGTTTACATCAGCTGCAGCTTCTAAGTTAGAAGGGATTGAGGGGCGAGGGAAATGTGAGATGAGAGAAGTAGGATTAGGTATGCAGATACCCCTATCATCGATCGCTTCAGCCCCACTAGTGTCCATGGCCTCAGCCATCCTTTCCTAGGATGGCCAGCCATGTCTCCACAAGTTTAAAACATGCAGGCATGCTTGCCCTCCTCCAGTTCTTTGCTGCTGCCTGCTGTTATGCACCATCTTCTCCTGCAAGAAAGAGAGAAGTGGATCAGTGAGTGTCGTACAATATTTTTAGATGATGTGGCTGTTGTGGTTGATTAGCTGCCAGTGTATGCAAGCTATGAGTTGTGGATGCGAGGCTTGTAACTGCGCCAAGTGTATGAGAGTGGGGTAAAGCATATGAATTGACGGGCAGCATACTGATTGACAGAGTTGGTGGGTGGTGTAGTGAATTGAGCAGTGTATGAGGCTAGTGCTGCAGTTGGTAGGATATTCCATTTGAAGTTGAACTCACTGACCATGGCAACTCGTGTAAAGCCATTGAACTTCTTCCTGCGCCGCATCCATGTTCTTGGAGCAACACTCCTGGGCATTGACGTTTGCCACTACTTCTTCCCACTGCCTCATGAACATCAGTTTGATGGGGCTCCTGCTCCCTGTGGATACAGGATGTCTCTCCTTTCCACCTCTTTCAAAAAGATCTCCATTGCGGTGTCTGAAAACCTAGGTGCACGCTCTTTCGCATGTTCAGCATTGCTCAAAGTATCAGAGCATAGATTCAGTTTACTAATGACTCCAATCACTTCTTGCAGCGACAATGCACCTCCCCTTTTAAGAGGTGCAGGCTACCTTCAAGTAGCACTGCCCATTAGTGATATCAGGCGCCCTGCTGATGCAGGCAGCCAATAAACAGCACAGGTAGCGCTGGCTGCATGCAGCAATCATGTAAAGCAGCAGGCAGCACAACATTACCTTGCTGCCTGCAACGCACTGAACTGCCGCGGGTTAATTGCGTACCAGGATCCCCATGCCGTTTTCCGGGGGTTAGCCAATTTCTCCTTTTGTATTTCCAGTGAATCCAAACCCAAGGCACAAAATCTATTTGTGTAGCTCAATGCACTTTGCTAGCTCGGCAATTATCCTCATTGCCCTTCTTTGTACCTTCTCTAGTGCCAAAATGTCCTGCTTAATTTGGGGTTTATTTTTTGAAGAGGGAAGAGTTATTTGATATACTTTTGAAACAATAGTGTGCACTGCATACATCATATTCACCAAATATGTAGACAACTGAGATGATATAGAATATTGTATTTTTATTTTAGTTTTCTACCTTCTAGCCAATTGGAAAAAATTGATTAATTTTCAATGCATGAATTCAATGAAAAGTTTAATTGTCTTGCTGAATATTACAGTAGAATACTTTAGTTCACCCATCTTATCTCCATATCCCTTTTCTTTCATCCACCTATCGAATCTAATCTTTAATGTTTGACGTACTTTCTACCTTAACCACAAATCATGGAAATGAATTCTACATCCTCACAGTTATCTGTGTAAAGATTCTACTGCCCTCTGTTCTAAATCTCTTGCACTTAATCTTGTATATCACCAGGAACGGTAGCATCATGGTTATGTTACTGGACTACTAAGCCAGAGGCCTGGACTAATGATCCGGAGACGTGAGTCCAAATCTCACTACGGCAGCTGTGGAATTTAAAATCAGTTAATTAAATAAATCTGGAATTTTAAAAAAAAGCTCCTGATCATGGAAGTACTGGATTCTTGTAAAAACTTATCTGGTTGACTAATGTCCTTTTAGGGAAGGAAATCTGCACCTCTCCACCTTACCTGGTCTGGCCTATATGTGAGTCCAGACCCACAGCAAATTGGTTGGCTATTAACTGCCCTCTGAAATGGCCTAGCAAGCCACACAGTTGTACCAAATTGCTACAAAGAGGTATACTGCCTTCACCTCACAGACTGCAGCGGTTCACCACCACCTTCTCCAAGGAAATTAGGGATGGGCAATAAATGCTGGCCTTGCCAGTGATGCCCACATTCAATGAATAAAAAAAATATGGAACTTTGTTCTTGACCCCTCAACTACTGGTTTGCTTCGATCTACCCTGTTCCATAATTTTAAAGACTTTCATCATTGCCGCAATCTGCAGTGTTTTATCGAAGAAAGACCCAATTTTTCAAGTTTTTTTTATATTTGGATTTCCTCAAACCAGATACCATCATAGTGAACCTAAAACAAAATGCTGCTTTTGACATATTGCCTGAGGAAGACGGAATTAAAGCCATGGTTGTATTTGAAGATCTCTGGAGCACCTTTCATAGCAAATGGGAGTCCACCATTGCCTAATAATATGAATTTTGAAGTGTTTCATCTGGATTTCTCCTTCTGGAATTATGCAACTGAGTCAGTCACGAAAGAAGACCTTTAATGATGACTATTAATGATACCAGTGATACCAACTTTGAATAAGAAGGAAAACTCTCACAAATTTACTACTGACATGAGAATATCAAGAACATAAGAATTAGGAGCAGGAATAGGCCATTAGGCCCCTCGAACCTGCTCCGCCATTTAATAAGATCATGGCTGATCTGATCTTGGGTTCAGCTCTACTTACCTGCCCATTCCCCATAACCCTTCACTCCTTTGTCGATCAGAAATCTGTCTATCTCCACCTTTAAATATGTTCAATGACGGCGCCTCCACAACTCTCTGGGGCAGAGAATTCCATAGATTTACAACTCTTTGAGAGAAGAAATTCCTCCTTAGCTCAATTCTAAACGGGTGACCCTTTATTCTTAAACTATGCCCCCTAATTTTGGACTCCCCCCACGAGTGGAAACATCCTCTCTGCATCTATCTTGTCGAGCCCTCTCAGTATCTTATATGTTTCAATAAGATCCCCTGAGTTGCAACGGTCAGTGTCTAATATAGAAAGCGCACCAGGTTCTGCTAACATTGTGCATGTATTGTTCTGTTATTGAGTTAAATTTTAAAGATACAAATTTGAATATGTTTAAAAGAAGTAGATATGTAGTAAAGAAAAATGATAAAATATTTGGCTTTTGTAGGTGAGTATCAAAGTTAAAGAAATCAAAATATAATGGCCGGAATTTTGCTCACCTGGGAGAGTCCGGGGCGGGCGATGTCGGTGGCGGGTCGTGACCTCGCTGCTGGCTCCAATCCGCTGTCTAAAATAAATTTACATAGATGGGGCTTGTTAAGCCCGCCCAGCGCGTTTCCTGGTGCAATTAGAGCAAGTGGGTCTGGTGATGTCATTCATGATGCGTCATCAGCCGGTTTCCTTAAAGCGACCATGACCACCTTACTTTTGACGTTTGTGCTGTTCGTGTTCTACAGCGTTGAAGTGCTGCAAACACTGACAATCACTGTACAGAGATGCAGGGCTGCACCCAGGTTCTCCCATGACACTCTCCATATGCTTATGGAGGGAGTCACAGCACACAGGGAGGTCCTTTTCCCTTCCCATGGGCAGAAGAGAACTCCTCAGGAGACCAATACCTCCTGGTTGTACATTGCAGAGGAGGTCACAAGCAAGGATGTCATCAAAAGGACCTGGGTGCAGTGGCGCAAGTCTTTCAATGATCTCAATAGATCACGAAACATTAGTACAAAGCCACACTCACCTTCATCCCCCTGTGCCTCTCATCACATCCCCATCACTCTGCCTTCCCTTACTCACACCAACTTACCTTGCATGTCCACCCATCTCTCTCTCTCTGCATTATCACATCCCCATCTCACACTCACCCTCATCCGAGTGCAATCATACCAACTAACAACATACAAGGGTAGCCACTTGGGTGTTTTATCCAATGTTCATGTAAAGTTTCTATTAATGTGCTGTCAAATATTGAAACCTTTCTTTTCAACACTTTCCATTCTTGGGCAGATTGGTGTGCACCTTTGGAAGTGACTTAGTGAGTTGCAGTGAATGACACTTCCTGCAAAAGTGGTGAGTGTGAAAGGAATGGCTTGGGCGTTGTAGGGATTCTTTATGGTGTTGGTGTGGGGGTGATGCCACCCCGGTGCATCATGTGGCAATCAGGGTGTACAGGGTCAAATGAAGTAAGTCTGGCCATGGTGAGGACATCCCTGGCCTCCCGGGCAGCAATGTGCTCGGGAGCCCATGCCCTCTGTCCTGTGCAGCATCAGGTGATTGTGGAGAAAGTTGGTGTGCCTGGTGCTGCTGGTGTTGGAGCTGATCGTGGTTGAATTCTGAGGACTAAGGTGAGACAGTATAAAGGGCGCCCATGTTGATTAAATAGATGGCAGGTGAAGTAGAGATGAGAGAAGCATTCTGTCAATGGTGAGAGAGTTCTTCCAATGAGGTGAGAGTGGAAAGTGGAAAGCCTGCAGAATCTGTGTGAGAAATGGACTGAGAAACAGCTTGTGGCTGAGGAAAGTGATGACCTGTCAGCTGGGAGCTTTTATTTACATTTGAAGCTGTCAAGTAATCAGCTGGAGCAATGGGCCCTGAACTCCCGACTAAGGTTGACAGACGTGGTCCCCGAACATTGTGGTTCCCGTGGCCATGAAGGCCTGTCGGGTCTGCTTAGCACTGACTGACCTGACATTTGAAAAGGTGCTTTGTGGCAGGTTCCCGACCCGCTGACAAAAAAAAAACGTTGCCACCCGACCCGCCACCGATCCTGTCCACTGACACCGTGGAAAATTTCAGACAATGTTTTTGTAAATAATTTTGAATTAACTGTTGGATTTAATTTTTTGTTTTTTAATAAAATCAGAAAATTAAAGTACTAGTGTAATCCTTTTGCAGAGGTGTGGATGCAGAGAAGATGCTGAGAATGAATTCTGATGACATCGTGCCCAGCAATATTTCTCAACCTTTTTTTTTTCTTGATTTTTACCAAACATGATGCCCCACATGATTTTTACTTGACTTTCAGAAGTCTAAAAGAAACCCAGTAAGAGTTTCAAAAATGAAAACCCAACATACTGAGCCCTAATTATTTCTTCTTTTTCCCCCTGAAGTTGGGCTTTATTTTCAACATAGCCTGTAAGCTGCTGTAACAACTGTAAAGAAAATCTTCACTAACAGTGTTCTTTAACATTTTACTCTCAATACTCTTTTAAAAGCATCCTGTTTCCCCAGATAGCTCCCTACAAACTATTTCAACAAACTCTAGCATCTGAATGTGGAAAAATGCCAACTGAGTGCTTTACAGAGTCGTGGAAAACATTGACTATTAAGCAGAGGCAAAAAGGGCAAACCGGAAAAATAAATTACAATGAGGGACAAAGCCCTAGTTGAAGAGAGATTTTGAAGGCAGGGAGGAAGGTGGTGATAAGAAGTACCCATAGGAAGAGAAATGGTGGCTGGAGGAGCCTAGGAATAGAAGTAGGCCTTCAGCTCCTTGGCCTGCTCTGCTATTCTATTAGTTCATGGCTGATCTGTACCTTAATTCCCTTTATCTGTCTTTCCTTCATATCCCTTGATAGCCTTACCACTAGTGGCTGAGAAAACGGTGTGGAACAAAGATTAAACTGGTATCTGAGGGTGCATGCAGAAACAGGGCTAGAAAACATTGCGGAGGTTGGGCAAAGGCCTAGAAAGAGCCTGAAAACTAGCCTTCGGATCTTGAAGTCAGTTTGTTGGGGAGTGGAAAGCCAATGGAATTTAGAAAGGTTATAAATGTTGGCAATATGGAACTCTTTGCGGGCTGACCTTAGCTGCAGCATTCTGAATGTCCTGATTTACTTTTTAATAATTTGATCATTTTGTGAGAGGATTACTGCACTCAGCAGATTTGGAAGCTGAAGTCACTGCCATTAAATGCATCAGTAGCGCAGAGTCTTTGAGTAAGTTTTTGAATTTGTGCACAATTTGATTGTGTCACACTGCTTGCTGAGGATGCCAAACATGTATGATCAGATGACAACTAAAAGAGAGATAACCAGATTTAAAGAGGCCCAAGTAACTGGATGTACTTGGGAAAAGCAGATGAATATTTATGTTGGGAAATGTAATACCTGTTGGAACAGGAAATGCTAAATGTATATACGATAAAGCATGTCTGCTAACATAGGTGAAACAGATTTTTGCATGTGATATTGATCAACCACAAGTTATCAAGTTAAGCTGTTAACAACAAAGCTGATGAAATACTAGGGTATATTTTGAGAGAATTTGGATAAGTTGAAAGCAGTTATTCTTAACCTTGTATAGATCAGTGGCAATGCAACACTTGCATGCGGTTTTGGTTACCCTATCTTTAAAAAAAGACACAGGGGAAGGTTCAGAGATGAGTGTGGTGAATGGTTCCAGGAGTTAGAGCTTTAAGAATGAAGAGAAACTTGCAAGACTTGCTGAACTTGTTTTTTTTATAGCAAGCTGATGATTGAGGGAAGACTTGATGAAGTTTTTAAATGCTGGGAATCATAGATTACGTAGATGTAAGCAGGTGGTTAGATCAGCACTAGAGGTCACAGGTTAAACATTAACACACCACAACCAAAACTGGAAAACCTTTTTCCCTCTCAGGAGTAGTAAATATGTAGAACAGATCCCCAACAAAAGTAATTGAAACTGAGATGATTAACTCCTAAAAAAGAATCTGAGTAAATATCAGGTTTGAATTGGGATAGGTGGTTATAGGGATAAGTGCAGACTGAGGTGATCAAATACTCTATCAATGGCATTTTGATGTGTTTTTGGAAAAAATGACACTTGAGCAAGCAGTGCTTTTGGGGCTCACATGTTGAATGTGTTTTTTTTAAACCCCAGTTGACATAAACTATGAGCATAAACTCACTTTTTATTGTGCAAGTTAAAATATGCTCGTAGTTGTTTGACAAAGATAACAGCAAACCTAAATATTCAATCAATTTGAAGTTTGCACAAATATCACATTAGCTGTATTCTTCAAATTGTAATACAGGTACAACATTCGAATCCGGCAACCTCGGGGTCAAGGCCGTGCCAGTTTTTGTATTTTTCTGGATTTTGGAGAAGAAAATCTTGCGTCCTGAATCCGGCAACCTCGGGGTCAAGGCCGTGCCAGTTTTTGTATTTTTCCAGATTTCGGGTCGGACATTTAAACGGCTTAGCACAACCTTACCTTAAGTATAAAATATGAAAAGAAATGTATTCATAAAGCATGAAATAGAATAAATAACATAAATTCACAATGTCTGTAAATGTCAATAAACACCAGAGTGCCTGAGTCAGGACGGGCCGGGTTGAGGGGAGCACGTGGGTCAGGTCGGGTTGTGTCGGGCTGAGGGGAGCACGTGGGTCAGGTCGGGTTGTGTCGGGCTGAGGGGAGCACGTGGGTCAGGTCGGGTCGGGACGAGGGTCATTCGTCAAAGCTCGAACCGATCGCACACCGGACTACTCAATCTAAAATGTGCTTTTGTCAAAAATGTCCGGTTTTTGGACAATTCCGGTTTTCGGAATTCCGGATTTGGGACGTTGTACCTGTATTTACATTTTTCTTGCATCCTTATGATCCATTTATCTCTCTTTTTTGGTTCTCGTCACACTCATGTCTGCTGCACATCATTTCCAGACTGAACAGGAAGGCAGGCAACTTGGTCTGATTCTTGGACTTCAGAAGTGCTCTGTGGGAAGTGTGTGGCCTCCATTTCAGTACTTTTACCTATTGGTTTGAAGATAATTGGAACCTAGGTCTTACCACTATGTAACCATCTTCCGTAAACGTAAGCTAATCTAAAGCTCTGCTGTCCACACTAAATCCTGCTCATCCATCACTCCTGGGTACCTTGACCTACATTGGATTTTGGTCCACCAATTCAAATTAAAAATTTTCAGACTCATGTTCAAATCCCTTCATGACCTCTTTCCTCCCTAGCTCTCTAACCTCTTCCACCCTTACAACCCTCCAAGAATGCTGTGTCTCATCCATCACTCTTTCTGATGTACTCCTCCAATTCAAAAAAGTGTTTACACTAAAAATACATTTGAATTAAGTAATTTGAGTAAAACAGCACAGGAGGCTTTTGTGCAGGAAACGAAATTCAAATTAACAGGTAGTTCACCCTGTGACTTTGAATTAACAGAAGACTAGACTATTAACAGCCCATGTCAGTACTAGCTTCTAATCAGTTGGTGTCTGGATATGTCTTTGCCATTCTTCTTCCTTTTGGCACAACCTTTCAGGGCAAAGTATCAGGAAAGACTCCAGGTTCGTACTTCACAACTTCAAGGTTTGGGGGTGGGGGGATGGGGTCAGTGGGGAGGTGGGAGGAGAAAATACCTGGGGCGTAAGTGTGGTATTCATGGTCAGCAATCCATCCAGCGTCCCTCAATGTGAGGCCTGGGCTATTTTAACTCCTGGATCTCATTTTAATTTCTCTACATTGACTCCCTGCCAAAGCTGGTGGGGATGACATGGAGACTAGTGGCTGGGAGCAGGAAATCGCACAGGCTGCTCACAGGGACTCAAGGAAATGGTCTCTGGCAATTCAAGTGCGGAGGAGGGGGGTGCGAGAGGAGGCCTACAGTTTCCTTGTGGGGCCTGGAGGACGACGACTCCTTGTCCTGGCCCACAAGAAAATGAAAAAAAAATGTTAAAAGTCATATCTGGGCCTCTTGCTGTGATCCTGTTTACTGCAAACTTTTATTGGCGGCTCTGTGACTGCTCAATTTTGCCTATCTTGGAGTCTCCATTATGTGAGTTAGACCGGTGGTGGACTCAGATGCTGCAGAAATGCATGAATAGCGCCTGGCTGCTATTTTAATCCCCTGCTGGTAATGTGGTACCCTGTGATACCATTGTGGTTGCTTTACAGCATGTTTTTTTCAGGTGATTATATATACTCTACTCTTTAAACCAGGGATTAACTCGGGATTCTCTGTCTGGAGTTCTGTTTTTGAAGGTTGACCATGTCCTGATGCATTTGAGAGGAGAGATCAGGTAGCCTCTTGGGCTCTTTAACAGCATCTTGTAAAATGTTTTGGTTGACATGAAGGGAGCTAAAATGCCCCTTTTTATAGCCCCATTTTTTCCCGGTGATGGGGGCGCTACAGCCCAGAAATTGCCCGGAAGTTTATGGAGGCACTGCCACGACAGTGCCGCGCCCCAGGCAGCCAGGCAACCGACCCCTTAATTCGGCCGAGACAAGCGGATGTCAATGCTAGCTTTGTGGGTTGTGAAGCTGGAGGACATCCGCTCTCGGGGCACTTGTTAAAGGGGAGGGCGCCAGCACCCGGGGCCGTCATCTTCTTTTGTCGGCCACCTCTCTGCTGATTGAACGATGGAGGCCCTAGCCTGGTCAGGGCTGTCATTATGCAGTCCGGCACTATATCTTGGTCGCATGCTGCCCTGGCGGCCTAGTGGAGGGCATCAGAGGCCATGCAGGATGCGCAGCGGCTCTCCCCTTTAATCAAAGGGGAGCATCCACATAGCGCTTCCTTCAGGTTACTACATCCAAAGGAAATGGAGTGCGCTTCGCTTCCTTTGTGGGGCGATAAGGGCACTCGGAGGCGGGACTTCTGCGTTGGGCGCTAGAAGTCCCGGACCCAGAAACTTACCGCCCCCAATCGAGGCACAGAGCAATTTTGCCCCCATAGTATTATAGAAAGTTGTTTGAAAAAAGCTTGATAAATCTCTGATGAATGTTGTATATTACTGCTGCTCAATTTGGTCTCTGGTGATTTTGCACCGATGTTGCAATTTCCAAAGGATGAAGATCTCTGCTGTGTGTAAATATAGAATCTGAGTTCATTACTATAGACACTTAGCTGATCATCCCATCTCGCCTAATCATGTGTCTGGAGTATAATAAGCAGAGATTGTGTTTTGTCATTATGAGATCAGTGAATAACCACCCAACTGATGTTTTGTATTCCTTCATCTTCCTTTAAATCACTGTGTTTTATACAATTTTAAGTGAAGGGATATATATGATATTTTTGTTTCCAAATATCGTGCAATAGATGAGATTAAAATAACATTTCGTATAGCTTCTAGAAGCGTCAGGGATAGGTTGATACTTGACTAATACATGGTATAATACAAGCCCGGAAATTACTATTCAATATCAACAGACAAGTAAAAAATATTTGCATTTACATAATGCCTTTCATGACCTCGGGAGGTCCCAACGCACCTTTGCTGCCAATTGCGTACTTTTGAAGTGCAGTCACTATTGTAATGTAGTACTGCAACCTTTGTATGATATTTCTATCTACTGTATAGCGCAGGTGGTGACTGATTTCAAATAAACAGGTTAATGCCTTTGTTAAAATAGTGATTTCTAGGCTATAAAGTTACGGAGAACAGTGGATTTTATTTTTGTCTAATGTGGAGAATTATAAATACCTGGGAATAATTACCTTTACAATATGATGCTTAGTAATGAGGTTGTCATGTAAAGGTTCAGGTAACGTAAGTAACAAGAGTAAAGCTAGAGTCGCTGAAAGGCAAGCAACATTAATCTTGAAAATACTCTGCTTAATATAAGAATAAAACGTTGGGCTGGATTTTCAGGTGGTTTGCGACCGAGTTTCCGCCACATTTTGACCCTCCGCAGCGAAAACCCGGTCGCAAATCCTGGGCGCAATCCTCGACTCATTGTTTGCAGAGCCGCACTGGACGTGTAACAACTCGGATTGCGTTACTGTCCGAGTATCGGCACTCACTCGACCCGTACGCCACGCCCCGAACACAGGCAGGTAAAACCTAGCGGTGCAACTCTGCCAGCAGTAGTAAGTTGGAAAACCTGCAAAAAAGGTAAGTTAAAGTTTTTATTAATTTTTTTGCAGCAATTTGTTAGCTACAGGTCTTGGTAATGTGTTTTAAATGTGTTTTATTCCCCCGCCCCCCCCCCGTCCCCCTCCCAAGGCCTCTCTCGCCGCGCTCCCTGCCCTGCACTAAAGTTGGCGAGGATTGCGTTTTTGCGCCGCAAGTAATTGTGGAATTTGCCACAGACACCAAGTGTCGAAAGTTGGGCCTTAAATTGGTAACGCAGCGAAAATGGTAATTTTCACGTATCGCTTATGTTTTCGCCCAAAAAAACCAAAAATCCAGGCCATTGCTTTTAAAATAAAATCAAAATAATTCAAAAGTGAGGTTTTTGTATGATCACCTTGTGCTGGAAGTGGATCTTTCCAAACACTCCTGAGATTGTATCTATGACAGTGTTAGAATTATTTTGGCACTGTGCTCACCTGTATTTTCCATTTGTGTTTTTGGCAGCACCATAAATTATTTTTCCCCAGTGGTATTTATTTAACACTACACTTAAAACAAAGCATGCAGAGTCTTTCTGTCTGCTTGACATCTTGAAACAAAATATAGTCACTCGACAGTGAATGTGCTGGAGCACTTTTGAGATGAGAAGGCTAAGGGCTCAAGATTTGGGACACCCCATATACCTGTCCCTGTAGTAGATTCAAAATCTTGGTGATTCTTGATTTTACAAATTATTTTGGTAAGTACCAGGAACACCATGTGCATATTTTCAGCGTACTTTTAAATTTTAAAAGTGATGCGATAAATGCAAATCATTAGATAAATATCTGAATGCTGCAAAAAAAATAAATAACATTTTAAATATGGCTGTATTGACAAACTTTGTTAGAGGTCATGAATGTTTGTCCACCTCGAACATAAAGATCACACCGTAAGGTTTTCCTTGTTTTCCCTATTTTCAAATTGCCAAAAATAGCCGTGTAAGACTAGAAATAGCTATCCTGGTTTTGGGGTCATCTTGTATCTGAGTACTATCACCCCTCAAATTTTCTTCCTCACTGGTTTCCCTCCTTGCAGAGCAATTTTTTCAAAAACTTAAGAAGGATCCAGGACTTTGCAGAATAATGGAAATTTAGGCCCAGCAGCAACACCATACCAGTATATTCCGACCAGCTGTTGCTATCAATTGTAGGTCATCTGACATTGTGATATTTGAAAGACATCTTACTCTCTGAGCACCCAACTTCAGTCTAGCCTCCTTCTGCGATTCAAAATCAAATACAGGTCAACAAGATAAATACAGGGAGAGTATCAGCACAGGATCTAGGGCTGAAGTCTGGAGGGAAATTATTATTTGAATATAGTAGCACCCCGAGGAGCAAATCAGCAGCTGATAGGAATGCGCTGGTTGAAATGAGAAAGAGGAGAGAAAATGTATTTGTGAACACCTGTTGACATGAAGATGAAACTTTTGATGGATGGAAACTTTAAAATGTTAACCTTTGTTTTATATGAGCGAAATGAATTTTTGAGAGGAATTGTCTTGAATCTGAATTGCCTGATAGGAGTCTGAATTTTGTAACATATAGGGCTGGATTGTCAGTCTTCTGCCGCCCCTGTTAGTACCCTGGAGGGGCGGTAATGGCGGCGGTAAACACTTCCGGGCTGGCGGCCAGCTTCCAGCGCCCCGCGAGGACATTCGGTGCCGGTTTCGAGGGGGTGCAGAGCATTACCGCTGGGAAGTGGTGAACCGGTGTGCAATGCCCCTGGTTGCAACACCAGCTCGATATTTGGATCGCGCCTGACCCATAGCGCTCCATAGAGCGCCCTGGTGGGAACACCTGTGAAAGCTGGCGTTCCAAGCTGTCGCAGCCGCAGTGAGGTAGGTAATGACGACCTGCGGTAAGTGTGATTTTTTTTTTTTGCGATTTATGTTGTGGTGGCATGAGTTATTTATTGGGAATGTTTTGGTGTTTTTTTTTAGATTTTCTTTCCCCGAGGCCTCTCTTGGGTTGTTCCATTCAGCATTCAGGAAGGATAGACAGGAACGAAAAGGAGGTGGGGTAGCGTTGCTGGTTAAAGAGGAAATTAATGCAATAGTAAGGAAGTACATTAGCTTGGATGATGTGGAATTTGTATGGGTGGAGCTGCGGAATACCAAGGGGCAGAAAACGCTGGTGGGAGTTGTGTACAGACCACCAAACAGTAGTAGTGAGGTTGGGGACAGCATCAAACAAGAAATTAGGGAGGCATGCAATAAAGGTACAGCAGTTATCATGGGCGACTTTAATCTACATATACATTGGGCTAACCAAACTGGTAGCAATACGGTGGAGGAGGATTTCCTGGAGTGTATTAGGGATGGTTTTCTAGACCAATATGTCGAGGAACCAACTAGAGGGCTGACTATCCTAGACTGGGTGATGTGTAATGAGAAAGGACTAATTAGCAATCTTGTTGTGCGAGGCCCCTTGGGGAAGAGTGACCATAACATGGTAGAATTCTTTATTAAGATGGAGAGTGACACAGTTAATTCAGAAACTAGGGTCCTGAACTTAAGGAAAGGTAACTTCGATGGTATGAGACGTGAATTGGTTAGAATAGACTGGCAAATGATACTTAAAGGGTTGACGGTGGATAGGCAATGGCAAACATTTATAGATCACATGGATGAGCTTCAACAATTGTACATCCCTGTCTGGAGTAAAAATAAAACGGGGAAGGTGGCTCAATCGTGGTTAACAAGAGAAATTAAGGATAGTGTTAAATCCAAGGAAGAGGCATATAAATTGGCCAGAAAAAGCAGCAAACCTGAGGATTGGGAACAATTTAGAATTCAGCAGAGGAGGGCAAAGAGTCTAATCAGGAGGGGGAAAATAGAGTATGAGAGGAAGCTTGCTTGGAACATAAAAACTGACTGCAAAAGCTTCTATAGATATGTGAAAAGAAAAAGATTAGTGAAGAGAAACCTAAGTTCCTTGCAGTCAGATTCAGGTGAATTTATAATGGGAACAAAGAAATGGCAGACTAGTTGAACAAATACTTTGGTTCTGTCTTCACGAAGTAAGACACAAATAGCCTTCCGGAAGTACTAGGGGACTGAGGATCTAGTGAGAAGGAGGAACTGAAGGATATCCTCATGAGGCGGGAAATTGTGTTAGAGAAATTGATGGGATTGAAGGCCGATAAATTCCGGGGCCTGATAGTCTGCATCCCACAGAACTTAAGGAAGTTGCCCTAGAAATAATGGATGCATTGGTGATCATTTTCCAACAATCTGTCGACTCTGGATCAGTCCCTATGGACTGGAGGGTAGCTAATGTAACACCACTTTTTAAAAAAGGAGGGAGAGAGAAAACAGGGAATTATAGACCAGTTAGCCTGACATCAGTAGCGGGGAAAATGTTGGAATCAATTTATTAAAGGTGAAATAGCAACGCATTTGGAAAGCAGTGACAGGATCGGTCCAAGTCAGCATGGATTTATGAAAAGGAAATCATGCTTGACGAATCTTCTGGAATTTTTTGAGGATGTAACTAGTAGAGTGGACAAGGGAGAACTAGTGGATGTGGTGTATTTGGACTTTCAAAAGGCGTTTGACAAGGTCCCACACAAGAGATTGGTGTGCAAAATTAAAGCACATGGTATTGGGGGTAATGTACCGACGTGGATAGAGAACTGGTTGGCAGACAGGAAGCAGAGAGTCAGGATAAACGGGTCTTTTTCAGAATGGCAGACCGTGACTAATGGGGTGCCGCAGGGCTCAGTGCTGGGACCCTAGCTATTTACAATATACATTAATGATTTAGATGAAGGAATTGAGTGTAATATCTCCTAGTTTGCAGATGACACTAAACTGGGTGGCGGTGTGAGCTGTGAGGAGGATGCTAAGAGGCTGCAGGGTGACTTGGACAGGTTAGGTGAGTGGGCAAATGCATAGCAGATGCAGTATAATGTGGGTAAATGTGAGGTTATCCACTTTGGGGGCAAAAACATGAAGGCAGAATATTAGTTGAAAGGCGGCAAATTAGGAAAAGGGGAGGTGCAACAAGACCTGGGTGTCATGGTTCATCAGTCATTGAAAGTTGGCATGCAGGTACAGCAGGCGGTGAAGAAGGCAAATGGTATGTTGGCCTTCATAGCTAGGGGATTTGAGTATAGGAGCAGGGAGGTCTTACTGCAGTTGTACAGGGCCTTGGTGAGGCCTCACCTGGAATATTGTGTTCAGTTTTGGTCTCCTAATCTGAGAAAGGACGTTCTTGCTATTGAGGGAGCAAAGGTTCACCAAACTGATTCCCGGGATGGCTGGACTAACATATGAGGAGAGACTGGATCGACTGGGCCTGTATTCACTGAAGTTTAGAAGGATGAGAGGGGATCTCATCGAAACATATAAAATTCTGACGGGACTGGACAGGTTAGATGCAGAAAGAATGTTTCCGATGTTGGGGAAGTCCAGAACCAGGGGACACAGTCTAAGGATAAGGGGTAAGCCATTTAGGACTGAGATGAGGAGAAACTTCTTCACTCAGAGAGTTGTTAACCTGTGGAATTCCCTACCGCAAAGAGTTGATGATGCCAGTTCATTGGATATATTCAAGAGGGAGTTAGATATGGCCCTTACGGCTAAGGGGATCAAGGGGTATGGAGAGAAAGCAGAAAAGGAGTACTGAGATGAAGGATCAGCCATGATCTTATTGAATGATGGTGCAGGCTCGAATGGCCTACTCCTGCACCTATTTTCTATGTTTCCATGTTCCAAGGTCAGCTGTTTAGCTCGGGATTTTCACTTGCTCAGCTGGCCTAGCACCATAAAAGAGGTGTGCAATGCCTCCCTTAGCGCTCCGCTCCAAACTCGGGGACCAGCTGGTGAATTTTGTGGCTGCAGACGCGAACCATTTGCCAGTGCAAAATTTACCGCTCCATCTGGATTAACGCCGCAACAAAGGCTCGACCGAATTTCCACCCGATGGTACTTTAATTTTTTTCACCTCTGGATGATCTGAACATTTTGAATGGCTTTTTTCCCATAATGTTTGGTGTCCTGTGATGGAAGTTTTTCAATTCACCCCGGTTTAGGATGGAGAAAATTATATATCAGTCAGGTTTTTTGCTCCTTATTTCTCTTTTCCCCATCCCCCCCCCCCCCCCGACGCACTCCTATAGAAATCATTGAGAGGTCGGACTTGGTAAGTAAGCATAATGGGACCATTAGTCAAATACTGTAACAAAATGCACTTTATGCATCACTACATGAAGGAGTCATATAAATAGGTACACAACATTTTGTAAAGAAATACAGGATAACATATGTTCTTTAACAGGAACTCTCCTTTAGTCAACATATGGCACACACTTGAGACCTTTAACGATGTCTGAGTCTGACATATTCAGTCTATTTTACATTGCATATACCGAACACTATTTCATTATGAATACATTAACTGTATTTAGCACCAGACCAGTTGGAATAAGATGAACTGTAGTACTCTTCCTCACATTACTCCTGATAATGTGCTTTTCCTTTTTTGTACTGTTGCTACCTATGTATTTTCTGGGTGAGAATACTGAATTGTTGCCAATGTTGCCAAATCTAAGAGTGGCATTGTGCTGAAGATTCTTGACTGGGTGGGAACTAGATTAAGAGCAAACATCTCATTTAGTGCCTCAAAAGAGATATCATTGTCCTGGTAAAATAATGATGTTTACAAAGTTTGTAAAGCAAAAGTGTACTATGACATATTTTCTGCAAGCATTTCAGTAGTTTGAACATGGTTGTGAGAATACAGTTTTATTGCTGGAATATGTGCACGCCGAAGTATCTCATGTGCTGCTAGTAAAGTCTGCTAACCTCTTGAACAAGTATTAGGTGAAAAACATTGCAATGAAGTTTTAAATTTACCAAGGCTCATGATTGATTTAAGGTAAAATAGTAAGAAGTTGTCATATAGATGTTACAATATTTGGATTGATGGATAGCAAACTGTGCCCTTCCAAGGGGGAAAATGGTGAATAAAGTTGTATATATGAAAATAATAATTTGAACTGTCATACTCTGGTGGCTATTCAAAGATACAAGCACATACAAGTATCTTATACTGCATTTGAACTACAGGGTTTTTATTTGTCTCACAGGGATAACAGGTTTGATGAATAGTTTGTTGATCTCTGGACAGGTTCACCGATTGTTTAATGTGCCATTTAAAAAAAATTGCTGTAATTAAAATAAGTAAGACCAAAATTAGTACTAAGTGTAATGATACTGGTTAATAAGTTTGGTCTTGCTCATTTCAATTTCTTTAGCACATTAAATGTGTGCAATCATACTGGTTAATATGATTTTTCTGCAACACCAATTTAGCGAGTGTTATGATTCATTTGTTTTTGCAGTTTGTGCTAACAGTCCTACCCTCCTGCTATGCAAACCTCATTTAGGACAGTACAGTTATGTTGATTTACACATATTGTTAAATTTGAAAAGATCACTTGCTATTATTATTTGCATCTTCAATTCAGATACTAAGCAAGCGAATTGGTTTTGACGTAAATGTTTGCCTTCCCTTCCATGTCGAATTTTTACTACAGTTTTATTGCTGGAATATGTGCACATCGAAGTACCTCACGTGTACATTAATATGGACCCACTGAGCAAATGTAAAATGAATGACTGAAAATTAAGAATATATTTAAGGAGTTTTCATTAAAAGCTACTAACAATTACAATTACCTGCATTTAGAAGTATTTTTAATCATGCATATTTTATCTGAATGTGCCTATTTTAGCTACTATGTTGAAGTTTCTGTGCAAATGGTTTTATGGCATTGCTTTTGATTAGTTGATCAGCTGATGAACTTAGTACTTTTTAGCTGCATCTAGTCAGTAATTACGAATGATTTAACATTTTGGGACCTGTGCTCTCTGCCTGTTTAAGTTTGCAAGGGATAGAGTTGCAGTTATTGCTGCCTCCTTACCAATTGAGATGATGGATCACATAGTTATTTTAGCACATCAACTTTATACCTCTCATCATATATATTTCATGAAGTAGTACACAGTCCTTGTGGAAGCTTTTTTCCTCAATGCACACTGAATGTTTCATATTGTGTCCAAAAATAATTTTTCTCCCACTCCTTCTCTCCCAACACCCGCAGTAGCTTTAGATAATTTTATGATTAAATCTTTTTGTTTTGGTGTTTGTTTTCTCTTTCCCCCCTCCCCCATCATTATTTGGCTACATGCTCTAGCAAGAAATATGGAATCTTTATTTTACATAAGTTAACATCTCACTGAATTTGGATATTGTCGTTTGGATACTGTGTTTAGCAAAAATAGTGTGCTACACATTTTGGTCACATTCAGCCCATTTTGCTCTCGAAATGATTCAGCTCTCAAAAACTATATGCAGATCTATACAAGGATTAACAATGGTCTGTCTTGTTGTAATCTGTTTAATGGATTAATCATAGTATTGTGCTAAACTCTGTTCCCTAGATACTGACTCCATCCCTCTCCTCAACAACTGTCTGAGGCTGAACCAGACTGTTCGCAACCTTGGTGTCGTATTTGACCCTGAAATTAGCTTTCGACCACATATCTGCAGCATAACTAAGACCGCATATTTCCACCTCTGTAACATCGCCTGTCTCCACTGCTGAAGCCCTCATCTATCTATGCCTTTGTTACCTTTAGACTTTACTATTCCAACGCACTCCTGGCTGACCTCCACATTCTACCCTATGTAAACTAGAGGTGATCCAAAACTCGGCTGCCCGTGTGCTCTCACCAACTCTACCTCTCTTTCCTCCTTCAAGACGTTCCTTAAAACATACCTCTTTAATCTAGCTTTTGGTCACCTGAGCTAATTTCTACTTATGCAGCTCGATGTCAAATTTTTATCGCATAATACTCCTGTGAAGTGCCTTGGGATGCTTCACTGCGTTAAAAGCGCTATATAAATACAAGTTGTTGTTGTTGTAAACTATTAGTCACTGTTTGAATTGATGGATATCGAATACAGACCAGCATTTTTACAGAACAACTAATATTTATTCACAACTCAATAATGATAAGCACCAATAATGATAAGCACCAATAAAAGTTTGAATTTACTTACAATGGGAAAGTCTATAATAAGTCAATTATTCTTCATAAGAATGCCTTCTAAAGAAATATAATGATGCTGATGGATCACGAAACAAAGTCCTGGTTTGAAGTAAGATGAATTCAATAGATTTCAAGTTCTGTGCTACTTACAGTATTGGTATATTATTGAATTAATGTGTTGTAATGCAATGCCTCAATCAGAGCAAAGAAATGAGTTTTTTGTTTTAAGTAGAAGGATCAGAAACAGCTCTTGAAGCAAGCACTGGCTTTCAATATCTTAATTTTATTTTGATCCAAATATTCAAACAAACATATAATGAATTACATTATAAAAATGTGGCACTAGAATTCACACTAAGCAGGAAAATTAATTTTATTTGGAGTTCTGAATACAATTACCAAGGTCCTGTCAATCAAACCACTTGATGTTTGGATCAGAAGACACAATCTGCTATTTAAAATTGTAGTGAACCATTCAAACATTTGTGACAGCGGGATGAAGTCATTCCAAGAAAGTGACCTTGGTGTTTCCACTTTCATCATCATAGGCAGTCCTTCGGAATCGAGGAAGACTTGCTTCCACTCCCAAAGTGAGTTCATTGATGGCTGAACTTTACAGCTAATATTAATGGGCATAAGATGTGAAACAGAGTGCCAGATCAGGTGAAACTATTTATGAATTTGTGTAAACTATCTAGAAGTTGACTGTTTTATATGAATAAATTATTTCCTTACCTGCATTACCTATACTACATTTGTCAGACTGAAACATTAAGGATAGGGTCAGTATGGTATTAAGTTGCACACTTAACAGTTTAGCTCCTATGAAACTTGGCTGCATTACCAACATTGACTAAGGATTTTCTGCAAAAATAACAGCGAATTCATGTGTAAAATACCCTGTAATTTGTGGCGAGGAAGTGATATGCTGTGAGTTATGAATCTCCACAAATTGCTGGACGATTTGCACCACTCCACTGGAGCTTGCCGTCAACCTCTCCATGAGTGTCAAGAAGTTGCTGCATTAGTGCTGTAAAAACGAATTAAACTCACCGCAGAATGTTAGGGCCGTTATTTAACGGCATGAGGACCCTGTTAATCGGATAATTTATGTTTCAAATGGCCCTTCAGTTTGAAACCAGTTAGCAGTTAATGATAGTTGTTCTGCATATGCCACTTAAAGCACACAATCAGGACACAAGTGAAACAGGGAAAAGTATAAAAGGAAATAAATGCATCACAGAAAAAAATTGCATTAGGGAATACAACTAAATGACAGAACTGAAAGGAAACAGAGAGAGCACAGAATGGAAAGTGCTTTACTGGATGCAAATGTCGCTGATTGAGAATATGCAGGCTGGCAAAGCAAGACATGTTTCTGATCAGAAAGGAAGATCATCAAATTTGATTTGTTGTGAATTGCTGTAAAATAAATAGTTTTCGCGTGTAGGCAGCAGCTGCATTCGGTTCCCAAATTTCATGAATTATAAACAATCTGAATCCTGAGCAAGAAGTTGTCTTATTCACATGTTTGTGTCATGTTCCATAGTCATGAAATTTTGTGATTTTTGTAAACTTCATTTTAAATAAACAGATGTCCAAGCTGTCACTTCAGAGCTTTGCTAACCATTCAAATCCTTAAATTTAATTGGCTAAGGAGATAGACTGTGGGTCCCGTCGTTCACCAAGGTCCCAGATGCCCTATTGACCTCGTCGCACCGTTATCAATTCGTATTTCCAATAATTTGTGGTGCAAAATTAATTGGGAGCTTAGGATGATATGCCCCACTCCAGAAAATTCTGGGCCATTATTTGAAAGAGTTTGGCAAGTTTTACCTACAGCACCTCAGAAGCAGCATGCATATCAAATGACAGGACCACATTACCAACTCTGTGGTGGTGAAATGTGGAACATCATTGAGACAATGTTAACAAAAGCACATCTGCTTCGCAACAAATACTGTTTAGATGGCTAATGTGACTTTCCAAGCATATTTTGTATGGTGAGCTCAATCATGATGCATTTTGGGGATGAGCAGAGGAAGATTTTTAAGCATGTATTAAACCATAGCCTGAAGTCATATGACATTGATGCACACAACTGGGAGATGCTTGCAGCAGATTGATCAAGATGATGTTCAAGATTATAGCAAGAGTCTTTTCTTGGGCAGTCCCCCGGAGTCGAGGATGACTTGCTTCCACACTAAAATGAGTTCTAAGGTGACTGCTGAGATCAATGTGGCATCTACAGTCTCTGTCACAGGTGGTGCAGATGGTGGTTGGAGGGACGAATGGGTGGGGTGCTTGACTTGTCGTACGCACCTTCTGCTGTTTGTACTTGGCTTCCCGGTGAAGAGACTCGGAAGTGTTCGGCGCCTTCTCGGATGCTTCTCCACTTAGAGCGGTCTTGGGCCAAGGATTCCCAGGAGTCAGTGGGGGTGTTACATTTTTTCACGGAAGCTTTGAGGGTGTCCTTAAAGTGTTTTCTCTGCCCACCTGGGATTCGCCATGCTGTGCCGAAGCTCTGAGTAGAGTGCTTGTTTCAGGAGTCTAGTATTGGGCATGCGGACAATGTGGCCCGTCCATCGGAGCTGATCGAGCGCAGTCAATGCCTTGATGCAGGGGATGTTGGCCTGAGAGAGAACACTGACGTTGGTGCGCCTATCCTGCCAATAAATTTACAGGATTTTGCGGAGTCAGCATTGGTAGTACTTCTCCAGTGCTTTAAGATGCCTACTGTACAGAGTCCATGTCTCTGAAGCATATAGGAGGGCGGATATCACTACTGTTCAGTAGACCATGAGCTTGGTGCCGGGTTTGAGATCCTGGTCTTCGAACACTTTTTTCCTCAGGGGGCCAAAGGCTGCACTGGCACACCGAAGGTGGTGTTGGACTTCTTCATCAATATCTGTCCTTGCTGATATGGGAAGTGGTCGACATTGTCGAAGGTTTCGTCATGGATCTTGATAGTCGGGGAGCAGTACAGTGTGGCGAGGGCAGGTTGGTAGAGAACCTTTAACTTAACTGATGTTTAATGTAAAACCTAGACTCTAGTTAGCTTCAGTGAAGGTGTCAACGGTGATTTTGTGTTCGGCCTCCGAGTGTGCACAAACGCAAGCGTCATCTGAATATTGTAATTCAATGACAGAGGTTGGAACAAGCTTGGATCTGGACTGGAGGCGTCAGAGGTTGAACAATTGCCCGCTTGTCCTCTAGATTAACTCCACTCCAGTGGGGTGCGTGTTAAAGGTGAGATGAAGCATTGCAGCGAGGAAGATTGAGAAGAGCATTGGTGCGATGACACCACCTTGCTTGACCCCAGTCTGCACTTGTATTGGGTCTATGGTGGTTCCATTGGTAAGAATCATGGCTTGCATTTCATCGTGAAGTAGTCAGAGGATTGTGACAAATTATTTGCGAAGGACACTCCATAATCCCTCACGGTTGACAGAGTCGAAGGCCTTTATGAGGTCAAGGAAAGCCATCAACAGAGGTTGATGCTGCTCCCTACATTTTTCTTGGATTTGTCACACGGTGAAGATTATGTCCATTGTGCCCCTTAGTGGGCGGAGTCCGCATTGCGCCTCTGGGAGGAGCTCTTCAGCCACTGGGAAGAGACAAGGAGGATTCTTGTGATGATTTTCCCTGCGGCAGACATCAGGGAAACTCCTCTGTAATTACTGCAAACTGATGTCACCTTTCCTGAAGATGGTCACGATTACGGCGTCTCTGAGATCCCCTGGCATGCTCTCCTCCTTCCAGATAAGAGAGATATGGTCATGGATTCACGCCAAGAGTACTTCTCCGCCATGCTTTAGTACTTCGGCGGGGATTTCATCTGCTCCTGAGGCCTTGTTGTTTTTCAGTTGTCGGATGGCCTTTTCAACCTCATGCTGGGCTAGGATTGTGCTGAGGTGGTGATGGATAGCATACTGTGGGATGGAGTCAAGGACCCTCACGTCAAAAACAGAGTCTTGGTTGAGGAGATCCTCACAAGTAGATCCTCGAAGTGCTCCTTCCTGCGGGCACTGACTGCCTTGATGAGCACCTCTCTGGTTTTGGCTCTCAGTGGAATAGGACCTTGAGTGCTTGGGCCGTAGTGGTCTTGACTGCGCTAAATAATCCATGTGTGTCGTGATTGTTGGCTAGTTGCTGGATTTCCTGCGCTTTTTCCACCCACCATCTATTCTTTAGGCCACGAGTTTTTTGTTGGACCTCAGCCTTCAGTTGTCTGTTGATCTGCTTTCTTTCACTCGAGTTGTGGTGTTGTTTCCAATTCAGAAATGCCTTGTATTTGCGGTTTATTAGCTCCTGGATCTTCTGGTCGTTCTCATCGAACCAGTCTTGATGTTTTCTGGTAGAGTAACCAAGAGTCCCTTCACAGGTGCTAATTATGGTGGACTTGAGGGCAGACAGGCATTATGGCCACTCTGCAGCTTCGGTTCATTGGAAGGCGTCAGGTTGGCTGTGAGCTGTTGGCTGAATAGGGCTTTCTTTGCAGGGTCTTTGAGTGCCTCAGTGTTTATTTTTCTGTGGCAGCATTTCTATTGCCCCTGCCGTTTTGAGACTACATTAATGGAGATAACAGAGCGGATTAGGCAGTGGTCAGTCCAGCAGTCATCAGCTTCTGGCATGGTGCGAGTGATGCGGATGTCCTTGCAAGAGTAGACCACTTTGAATGCTGCGTTATCAATAGCAACAAGAAAAGTTGTGACTGTGGACCCTGCATAAGCAGCAGTAACTAAATAACCGAAACAGGATGGCGTTCATGCGGACCCACTGGAAGGATTCCTTTGTTTCATGGATTGGACTACACAAGGATGATTGGGTCCATAGAAAATCAGTAATTCTCAGCCAGTTGTCTTTGTGATTTGAAGGGTGACATATTATGTATATCTCTGAGTTTATTTTCTATTTGTTGTGCAATTTGATCCATAAACCCATTTGCGAACAGTTTGGTTCCAACTCAGACAGTGGCCAGGGAGAGGGATCGAGTTGGTCGCTAGGGAATGGAGTTTATGGAGGGGACCGAAGATAATGGGCTGGATTTTAGGCTTTGGCGATTTCGGGGCACTAATCATGGCGGGATTTTAAAGATAGCGCCTGAAAGTAGTTTGCGTCCTCGACTGCAAGTTTTGACAAAAATGTAGGTTGGAGGAGCGTTGCTGTTAACTTGGATGTTGCACAACAGACTTTGTGCGCCCGAGCCAAAACTTGCAGCGGGAAAGAAGTTTCATTTTTGTTTAGTGCCATGCAACATAATGTTGTATATTGTATGGTTTTATTTTGGTGGAGTGGTTCAGCATCAGTCTGCCTATAGGAGATGGCATATGTCTGTTAGCACTTCCTTTTGGAAGTGCAGCCTTCTCACACACTACTCCTCAGAGAGCTGGAGATATGATTGTTGGTGCCTGTAAATCCGTGGGGGTTGAGGCCTCCTCCCCGGGCGCCTTCGGCCTCTCCTCATCCATGGGCCGGCATGGCTAGCTTGACGCTGCCTGGCAATAGCATGGAGCATGATACACTGGCAAACTAGTAATACCCCCATTAATTTTCCCACTGAAGTTGTAAGGACACCGTAATGGCAGTTATAGTGAAGTTTACAAGTCAGAGCTTCACGCAGCATTATGTGCGCAACCGTTGTAGTCACTGTGACCTGCGATGTAGGATCCTCATCCCTCCATTTAAAAATGTTGCCAATACCGTCTGCTGCACCCTGGGACCTCCTATTTTTTTTTTAAGGCGTTTCCTGGGGCGGTCATTAAATAAGGTGTAAGGGCTGAATGTTCCATCTGGGGTGCTTGTGCAGCGTTGCACAACGATTGACGTCATGATCTCAGTCAAAATAGACGGCGGGGCAGTAGGTTTTTGCGCCGGCGCTAACTAGCCGAATCTACTGGCCAGGCAGTAAATCCTGGACGTCTGGCATTATGGCCACAAACATTAGTGCCGGGGCACTAACCGAGGTGCATATGAGCCAAAAATCCAGCCCAATAGCTTTGGTCTGCCCCATATTTAATTGGAGGACATTTATGCTCATCCAATACTGGATGTTGGACAAAACAAAGTATTGTTTTGTCAGCTAACTCTTGGGAATACCATTTTTTTCAGTATCGCCATTGACTCAGTGGTAACACTCTTACCTTTGAGTTAATAGGCTAGAGGTTCCAGCCCAACATTACAGACTTGAGCACATAATCTAGGCTGAGGGAGTGCTGCACTGCTGGATGTTCTGGTTTTTGGATGAGGCACTTCCTGCCCTCTCAAGTCAACATAAAAGATCCCATGAAACTATTTGCAGAAGAGCAGGGAAATTATGATAACCTGATCAACATTCATCCTTCAACCAATTCTACTAAAACAGCTATCTGGCTATCTATTTTATGTTGAATCACGCTTCTCTGTGGACATGTGATTTTGCAAAATGTTGTTTTTTGGCTATTGACCAAAAAGTAACTTCCTTGGAAGGGAGGTAAATGGGGTCTTTGGGGCTGAGTTGGCTCCAAGATAACTTGCCTGGGCACGGAAGGTTAAAGCTCGAGTCAAACCTCTATGGCATACTTAGTAATTCAATACCTGAACCTGGTAGCTCTTCAGTACTCCAGAGTGCTGTTGGCTTATTGATGAGATCTGGTAACGTACTCCTGTTACTGTGGTCTGCGATTTGTTCCTCGCTGATCTAGAGGTTGGCCATAGTTGGAATTTAGCCAACAAAAATCATCAACAACTTGCATTTATATAAAGTAGAAAAACAATGTAGTGGCAAAGTCAAGAGAGGTAGTGGAGAGCTAGAGCTGGGTGTCATCAATGTACATGTGGAAGTTGGCCCCATGTATGTGGATGATGTTGCTAAGGGGTTAGATGTAGACAAGGAATGGGAGGGGGACAAAGATGGATTTTTAAGGGACTCCAGAAGTAAAGATGTGGGGGTAGGAAGAGAAACCAAAATCATGCAGTTTACCAGTGCCTTATGTTGGTAAGTTGCACAATTTAGCTGGTTAAGCTTCAACAGTACTCCTATGCACACTTGGAAAGGGGAAGCATTTTTTGCAAACCAAGGTAAATCATGTGTGTCACCACAGAGAGAGTGTTCACTCCAGATCAGGCAAACGCAAATGTGATTTCTCTGTAATTTGGTTTTGGGATTCTTAAGCATGCCTCTCTGCATACCAGACCTCTGGCTGACCAAAAAGACCTAAAAATGTCAGTTTAATACTGAAAATTGAGGATAGCCCAATGATTACCACTTTTGGAACCATGATTACCACTTTTGGAACCACAATACAACCTTCATAAATCCTGCTTGAAAACACAAGGATACTAGCCAATTTAACAAATAAATTGCCAATTGTTCCCACATGCTAATGGTATACAGACTTTGTGGCAAAACTTGTAAATCAAAATAATAATACATTGTGGTAATCTAGGATTCAAAATGATTGTTCAGTTGGTGATCGAGAAAGAAAATGCAATTCTCTAAACTGCATTC
Organism: Pristiophorus japonicus; assembly: GCF_044704955.1. Classification (NCBI taxonomy): domain Eukaryota; kingdom Metazoa; phylum Chordata; class Chondrichthyes; family Pristiophoridae; genus Pristiophorus; species Pristiophorus japonicus. Next base: position 332,865,007 of record NC_091978.1, read on the forward strand.
GCAATTCAGTTTTAGTATTTCTCATTTTCTGTTTTGCAGGTACAGGAGACATTGTAGCCATTATGATTTCTGAGCTGAAAGGACGTGAGATTATGAGCCTACTTGAAAGGAATGTCACCATAATGATGTATATAACTATTGGAACACGTAATTTACAAAAATATGTCAGCCGTACCTCAGTTGTATTTGTGTCGATCTCATTCATTGTGTTAATGATCATTTCGCTGGCCTGGTTAGTCTTCTACTATATCCAGAGGTTCAGATATGCAAATGCTCGAGACCGGAATCAGGTAAGATCATTTTAATCCTTGGATTTTAACAGAAATGTTGACTGTTTTGTTTTATTTTTAAAACCTTAGGGGGCCGAAATTGCCCATCGCCCGAAACGAGTCGCACCTACCGCTCTTGATGTGTGCTGGCCTCCCCCATACATGGGGCAGCCAAACCTGAGAAATGGTTTTGAAGCGGGGCGGATGTGATCTCATCATCGGGGTGGAAGTAGGGGCGGAGTGGCCATCACTAGTGGGGGCGAGGCAGTGTGGCTGACTCTGCAAGTCATCAGCGCTGTGCTGATGACGTCATTGTGCCGGCGCGTCACAACGTCCCTCCCCATCAGTTAAAGGGGAAGTCCGCTGCGAACTCTGCAGCCACTTTAGTGGCAAACACTGGGCCACCAGGGAGGGTTTCGGCTGGGCCAGCGGCCTGGCACCCAAGAGGGGATGCCCGGCTGCCTGTTGGCGATCTGGCCGAACCCACGGCCATAATTGTTGGCCCGACCTGGCAGTCGGCCGACAAAAAAAAAATGGAGTCGTCGGCATGTCAACTCCCCATTAAGGGCAGCCGCACAAAAGGCACCGACACAAAAAGCAATTTTTTAAAGGGGCAATTTTCTGCGGGACAATTTTGTGATGGGATTGGCGCGTGCATGCCGTGGCGGGAAAACAGGCGGAGGGACCCCCTATACCGCTCCAAGACAGAGGAACGGCAATTTCAAAAATGGCGGCCCTTCGCTGAGACTCGGCAGCCAGTCCGCACCGACCCATGGCCGCTGCTTTCAGGCAGCCACGGGCCTTATAGAAAAGGGCAATTTCGGCTCACAGATATTCAGAAGCGATGTTTAAATGTTTGCTATCATTTGCCCCTGGGATGACAATAGTAACAGCAACAACTTGCATTTATATAGTGCCCTTAACGTAGATGTTATGATCTGGAATGCATTGCCTGAAAGGGTGGTGAAAGCAGATTCAATAGTAACTATCAAAAGGGAATTCGATATTCACTTAAAAAGGAAAAAAAAATGCAGGACTACAGGGAAAAACATTTCAGGATTAATGTGCACGGGAAAGAGCAGGAGTGGGACTAATTGTATAGCTCTTTAAAAGAGCTGGCACAGGCACGGAGAGCCGAATGGCCTTCTGTACTGTATGATTCTATGTCAAATTCAGTGAGGTGGTCAAAAGCTTGGTTAAAGGGGTGGGTTTTAAAGAGGGTATTAAAAGAGGAGAGGGAGATTGATTGGCAGAGAAGTTTAGGGAAGAAATTATAAATCATGGTGACTAGGAGGCTGAAGACACTGCTGTCAATGTTGAAGTGAAGGGGGGCGGGGGGGATACAGTTTACAGATATAATTTTTTTGCATGCAGATACATTGCAGAGACTTACGGATCATGGATAGTTTAGCTATGGAGAATGCATCACAGGAGATCCCCAGAAGAACCCTGTAGATTAAGATATCAAAGTAATTGATCTTTTTAAAACAAAAACCTTGGCACTGCTTCCAAGGGTAAGTTACTTACAGTGCAAGCTTTAATATCTAATTGTAACTAGATATATGCATATTTACCATAATTAGTGTGCAACATTACTGGGGGATTTGTTTTTCAAATCATCATGGGATATGTTAGTTATAAATAGATAGCTTGTGCATTATATAAATAGATAGCTTGTGCATTATATAAATGGGCAGATCATTCCATGAATGAAGAAAACCACAGAACTTGCAGCTTATGATCAATAAAGTAATAATGCTGCCCTGGAGATTTTTTTTAGTAAAGTCTCCTTCTCTACTCTGTCGTTTCATTGATATGAATCCTCATGCTGTCTTCTTTATTCATGATGTCATAGCAGCTTCCTTATTACGTGGGTTACTGTATTCTACTTCAAAATGCATTGACAACTGTCAACCTATCTCTGACAACATTTATTGTAAAAGGGACCATGTTTATCTGTACTACCTATTATGCCTGTAGGTGGTGGGATGATGTTACAATGTTAAATGTTATCTAATGTTAGAATTACACAATATTGCTATTGTATGTTGGCTCCACACCATAGCCACTGGACTTTGTACCAATGTGCTGTCGCTGTATGAACAATGACTTAAAATTTGAGGATGTTATAATATGTGGAACAATAACAACATAATGCAGAAAAAATGGTCCAAAAACTTCTCAATGTGACATATCTCCCTCTTGTGGGTAGATCAATAATGTATGAGCTCACTCGTGAAGACCTTGCCTTCCTCAATAGGTTGTCACCATGGCTGCTGTTCCTCTTAGGTTCCAGGAGGCTCACCCTGTTCCAGTGTACTACATGACTTTCCATGACTCCTCTAGTGATGCCCTCAAGACTATTTCATCCTACATAAGGTGTGCCTAAAATGGCCCTACCCCTCTGAGTTTATTCATGTATGAGAAATCCTAGACTTTGTGCTGCTTGGTCAGTGACTGCTGCAGCTGTTTACACTTCACCAATAAAGTTAACCTCGTGCTCTTCGATCACTTCTTCCCTGAGCTGTTGGTCTGTAACCCCCCTTGGTATTGACGTCATTCTCTATTAAACATCAAACAGCATGAATGAATAAGCTAAGCTCCCATTTCCGTAACCCCTGCATAGTCCAAATGTTCCAGCCAAACTCTGGCTATGGATACTTCTGTGGTCTTCCACAGCTCCTAGATGCAGGTAACTTTGCCTTTTTGTAATGGTAATCTTTCATCAGGCTACTATGTATTATTGTCAAAAAGCAGCCAGTGTATTTCAACCCCTTTACATGCATCCCATTCATCCTGACCAGGTAAAGGTTATGAGTCAACCTATCTATCTATATCAGTGGACACTGTGTAACTGGCCATTATGAGCTTAACTGGCCTCCTAGTTTGCATTGCATAATTTTTAAGAGACTGGCAGTGGTTCTCCTTGTGGTCTAGTTCACTACATTTAAAACACATGATCTCATTGTCTTCAAATCCTGTACTTTTGAGAGCTGTCCTCGCCTCTGACCTTACCCAAACGAGCTAAGCAGCTGGTTCACTGAGCAGTTTATTCATGGGACAGCATGAGGCACCTGGTCTCTGTACCGTGTAACTGCTCACCTGTGCTTGTGAGGCTATGAAATGATCAGCGCACGTATCTAGCTGCTCGAGAATTTTATATTCCTGCTTTGAGCTTACTTCCAGGAGTCTCTCCATTAACATTAAATGGCAAAACATTTATAGTCTATCATGCCTTTGCTTTCCAGTTACATCTGTCATGTGTCCTTGAGGTGGATAGCTATTTTCCAGATTCTTTCTTAGCATCAGAGGTCAAATCATAAGCCATGAGAATAGCACACTTTACCATATTATTGGGCCATAATTTGAGGTTTGTACTCGCCGGAGGTAATGTGCAAGTTCCGGGTTAGGCATGCGCTGCACATGCGCTAAAATGACTCCCTGGGAAAAGGACATCTGCGGGCGGAGAGTTGGGCTATTTGCCCAACTTCTGCCTAGCGAACGCCCGTGAAATTCTTACACTTGGTAAAGGCCTGCTTTTACCAGCGTAAGAGTTTTAAAAAACAGAAAAATAAAATGTTATCAATAATTTATACATTTAAAAACGTCTGAAATAAGGTAAGTTTATTTTTTAGCCCCTTTTAAAACATGTAAATTTATTTTTCAAAACATTTAATTTTTGTTTTAAATATTTAATTAAATGCCATTTATATTAATTTTAAATGTGATTTTTCAAAATTTATTTGAAGTGTAGAGGTATTTTTGGGGTATTCCCATTCATATTTATGAGGTTTCGTACATACGGAATCCCCATAAGCATGATGGGAATCTCCTTCTGTCATTCGTTGGGCTGGCCCACGTGATCCCGGGGGCTCACGAACCGCCTGTGCCCCTGGGATACGTGGGCCTCTAACGCACATACCCAGAGAGGCCCAGGACTGCAAATCTCCGTACCTCCAGGTCCACCAGGTACGCGGGCATTTTATTTGCGGATCGAAGGCATTTACCCACGGGAAACCTCTGACTGCAAATTCTGGGCCATTGTCTATACTATCAACAGGATTGACATGAAAAAGCACTACACTTTTCAGGAGAAAACTATCAATCCTGTTTTAAAAGTTGTAATAAAATTTAATTTAATAAAATAATTGGACCCAAATTCAGGGGTTCGAATTACATCATTCGACCCCGACTTCTGGATATTTATGAGGTGCCTGTAACAGCCACTTTCCCCTTGCCAGAATTGTCATGGCTAAAATGGTTTAGTAAGAGCCCCTGGGATACCTGGCACAGGCGGTTCGTGACCCCCCCCAGGACCATGTGGGCCAGCTCATGATAGATCGAAGGGGATCCCCATTCATGCTTATGGGGATTCCGTATGTACAAAACCCCATAAGTATGGCCGCCATTTTAACCCCCCCCCCCCCAACCGTCTGCACTATTCACACTGGACAGGCAGGGTTAAAATAGCAACTTCTGTCTTTTACCAGAGTTGACCCATGCTGCCCTGTATCTAATCATTCGTACGATAGCAAAACTTGAGTATGTGATAATAAATACCCCCTTGCAAACTGAACCAGATATTCATATATTCAATCTCTCCAGATCTCAGCCCATTTGCTGCTGAAACTCACATCTATGCCTGAGTCATGTCCAGACTCAACTGTTCCAATGATCTCATGGTGGGCCTCACTTCCTGAATGCTCTGTAAATATAAACTCATCCAAAACTCTGTTGCCCGTAATCTGTTTCACTTAACAATCACTCCTTTCCTTGCTGATCTGCAATGGATCTCAGTCCCCCAAAGCCTCGTGTTTAAATCTTGTCATGGTCCTTGCCACCAGGAGTTTATCGTGAATTGCATCGACATCATGGCCCTGACAGAAACTTGGCTGAGGGGTGATGATACCTTGCCTTAAATGAAGCATCCCCATCTGGCTATACTTTCCACCACTTGCCCTTCTCAGACCGCTGTGGCGGTAGTGTGGCTCTCATCACCAAATCACATCTTGGTCTGTCTACCTACTCCTCTGGTACTTACTCCTCCTTTGAGCATCTCATTTTATTCCAACCCGCTCATCTCTCATTTAAAATTCTCGTTCTCTACCGCCCACCCAAGTACCATAAAAATGTTATTAGCGAGATATCTTCACTGCTCTCCTCCCACAGCCTCTGCACTGAGTGACTTCTTATCCTCAGTGATTTCAACCTCCATCTTAATTCATCATGCTCTCTCTCTTCCGAGTTCACTAGCCTCTATCCTCCCTTTACATGGAGTTTACATGGAGAGAGAGCTATGTAAACTCCCCAATTCACGGCCACCCCCTCGAACTTACCATTTTCCATGGCCTTGCTACTCCCATCGTGTCAATCGCAGATAAGGCCATCACTGACCACATCCTTGTATCTCTCTCCACCCACATCCCCTTTCCCCGCCCCCACCCCCCAACAACCCTACTTCTGTGCCTGCCCCTGGAAAAAACTCTCTCCCAACTCTGTTGCAACTGCACTTGCGAAATCCCACTGCCCATCCTTTGGCCCTCCATTCACCATGACATTTCTGTAGCTACCGATCTGCTCACCACATCTTCTCCACCACCTTTGATGCCCTAGTCCCCTATTAAAACAATTACTCTCACCTAGGCCATTCCCCGGTCCGGCCCTCATCTTCTCTCCCTTTAGTCCAAGGGAGGCAGACTTGGAACAGATATGGTGCACAACTGGTTTAGCCATTCACCGCTAGATCTGGCTGGACCACATAAAGCACTATCAGGTTCTTCTCTCGTCTGTGAAAATTGCTGACTATTCCAAAATAATTCTGGAATGCAAAGATAAACCCCGGCTTCTATTCTGCACTGCTAACTGTCGTCTTAAACCCTTCTCCCCTGTCTCCTCCACGCTCACCTCTGACAACGTGTGAGGAACTCATGGACTTCTTTGTCTCTTAAGATTGAAACCATCCGCTCAGCTGCCTTTGCCACTTCCCTTCCTTCCCCTAGCCCACCAGACCAAACTTCCTCTAAGGTTCCCCTCTGCCCTAGTCCTGAACAAACATCTTTCTCCAGTTTCTCTCCGATCTCCCCTCATGACCTCTCCACGCTCATCTATGAGACCCATTTCCTGCTCCCTCGACCCTATTTCCACCAAACTGCTGACCACCCAACTTTCCTTTCTGGCTCCCATGTTAGCTGACATTGTTAATGGTTCTCTCTGCTTAGGTCTTGTCCCCCCCTCTCTCAAATCTGCCGTCATCACCTCTCTCAAAAAAACAACCCTTGACCCCTCCGTCCTTGCAAACTACCGTCCCATCTCTACCCTCCCTTTCCACTCGAAAGTCCTTGAATGTGTTTCCCGCAACTTCATGTTTGAATCCCTCTGAAACGGCTCTTATCAACGTCACAAATGACATCCTTTGTAACTGACAAAAGTAAACTAACCCTCCTCATCCTTCTTGACTTGTCTGCAGCCTTTGACACGGTTGACCATTCCATCCTCCAATACCTCTCCACCATTGTCCAGCTGGGTGAGACTGCACTCGCCTGGTTCCATTCTTATCTATCTAATTATAGCCAGACTGCTTGTCTGACATCCAGTTTTGGATGAGCAGAAATTTTTTTGAATTAAGATCAAAGCCATTGTTTTCGGTCCCAGCCACAAACTACGTTCCCTAGCCACTGACTCCATCCCTCTCCCAACTTCTATCTGAGGCTGAACCACACTGTTCGCAACCTTGGTGTCATATTTGACACCAAAAGAGCTTCTGAACACATATCTGCGGCACAACTAAGACCGTCTTTTTCCACCTCTGTAACATCGCCCATCTCCGCCCTTGCCTCAGCTTATCATACCGCTGCTGAAATCCTCATCAATGCCTTTGTTATCTCTGGACTTGACTATTCCAACGCACTCCTGACTGGCCTTCCACGTTCTACCCTACGTAAACCTCAGCTACCTGTGTCCTAACTTGCACCAAGTCCCATTCACCCATCACCCCTGTGCTCACTTTCCTACATTGGCTCCCGGTTAAGCAACGCCTCGATTTCAAAATTCTCAACCTTGTTGTCAAATCCTTCCATTACCTCACCCCTCCCTATCTCTGTGATCTCCTCCAGCCCCACAGAGCTATCTGCGCATCTTTAATTCTGCCCTCTTGAGCATCCTTGATTATAATCGCTCATCCATTGGTGGCCGTGCCTTCTGTTGCCTAGGCCCTAAGCTCTGGAATTTCCTGCCTAAACCTCACCGCCTCTCTACCGCTCTTCCCTCCTTCAAGATGCTCCTTAAAACCTACCTCTTTGAATAAGCTTTGACCTGCCTTAATTTTTCCTTATGTGGCTCGGTGTCAAATTTATTGTTTCATAATACTCCTGTGAAGTGCCTTGGAATGTTTTATTATGTTAAAGGTGCTATATAAATACAAGTTGTTGTTGTTATTATTCAAAGTGTGGCCTGACCAGAGTGTTATAAAGTGTGATCATTACCTCTTCTGACTTGGTCTATATAGCCAAAACAGTAGAATACAACATTTTATTGGCATTTTGTTTGCTGCTAAATATGACATGAGTATATTAAGACTCCAGGTCTCTTTCAGCTTCATCCTTAGCTATTTCAAAGTCATTCGTGGCGTATGTGGGTTGTCTATTCTTCTTCCTATGTGTAGGACTTTACATTTGTTTGCATTAAATGTCATCTGCCATTTACTTATATATCTTGTCCAACTCATTTTGTAGTTTCAAACTGCTTCTTCTGATTCCAGTGCCCCATTTAGTTTAGTATTATCTGCAAATTTGACCACACTGAGATATTAATAATTTGTATTGATTTTTGTTATTCATTCAGAAATTCAAGGTTGATGTTTTTTTTATGTTCCAGAACACTAAAGCTAATTGGGTTTTAAAACTTAAAATTGTAAACATGAAATGTACACGTTCTGCTAAAGTGCCAAGCCAATCAATTTATTGGACTAATCATGGATGAGAGCTATAAGTAATGTGCACAGTACTGCTCAAACGCATAACGTATACACTATTACCAACAAAAGCTGTATGACTGCTTTTGATAATCTGAGGAATCAGGCCGTCATGCTTACTTAATAAAGTTTCCGAATAAATAAGTGCTGTTACCTCGAATGCAGTTTAATAAAGAATTTTACGTCATTTTCCAATGTTCCCTGGTAGGATTACTGTTCGAGAGAGAATTTTAAAAAAGTTTTTTTACTCTGCCAGTTACTAAACTCTTTTGAAGAGGCTAACAAAAAACACCCAAAAAAGGTTAATTTTAGCATTTGGTTGTTCTCATATGTGGTATTCTCAGACTAATGACAAACTACTGACAGATAACATCAGGCTTAATGAGTTTAGCTGGAGTCATTTGTATGCTTTCATCTGTTAGCTCAAGGCAACAGGTAGTACAGAGGTGCACTGTTCTAAGTTGGCCAGAACATGTAGGTCTTCAGAGTTCCTCTGCCAATCTGTACACTACAATGATAATTATATGTGGAGGGTGGAGGTTGAACAAATAATGATGTTAGTTTACTTAATGTAGGTGTAATTTTCCCATTCTTTGAAAAAGGTTCAAGCTCCACAAGGTGAGGTTACCCATTGACAAGGCATTGATTTGTGTTTTCCCAGACAAATGGGTGGAATTGTGAATAAAATTCCCAACACACTGGTTAAACACACAAGGGATAAAAATTGAATTAAACTTGTTCAGACACTATAAACTATTGGGCTAATTATAAATCTACAGCATCACAGAAAGTGATCCTCAAAACGCCCATAAAAGCGCCATCGAGGAAAAATTCGAGGTGTTAATACTCGCGAGGTGCGAGACTTTGTGCCAGGCACAGAAGTATTGCCTCTTGCGAGAAATTGGAGTTGCCGCCCAAGAAAAGGAAGTGGAGCGTAAAGCGCTCCATTTCCCTTCTGGGGCGGGAGTGGGGCGCAGCGCTGTGACCTGGGCTGTGTAGCGCTGCCGTGTAGGAGGGATCCTTCCCTTAATTAAAGGGAAGTGCCCAAGCGGAATACTCTACAACAAAAAAAGTGTCCTACCTGAACCACCACTCAAGCAGAGTGACCGATCGCGGCACGGACCCTGCATTGAAAGCGGCAATGGGGCGCAGAGGATTTTTTTTTAACCACAGCACACCTCCCTTTTAAGTTTTGCTCTGCGAGCAGCTGGCCGCTGATGCTGTTGCTGTCAGTGCCCGCCGCAGCTTCAGGGCTGATACCCAATTTAGGGTTCGGGACCCTAACTGGGCGCAGTGTACGGTGATGACGTCATCAGCCAGTGGAGCGCGGGGCTACGGGTTACCACCGCCGCTAAACTCCTGCTATCAATGACACTGTGCCCAGTCTCAAAGTTGTTTGCACCCAATGGGAGGTGCAAATGACCCCAATTTCTAGGCCCATGTAATAAAAATTTAATTTGACTGGTTCAGTTACTGTAAATCAATGATCCTGCCTATTGATTCATTTTTTGACCTACTGCATGGAGCTATTGGCCCAACATTTGTTGTGGCAAGCCAACAAATGGCATCAACTGTTATTTAGACTTGCTCTTACCTATTTCATGGCGACGATATTTTGCGCAGGAAGTTGGAGATGGAAACGGCGCGACGCCCTCTACAGGGCATCTGGGATCTGAGTGAACAGGGCAAGCAATTGTGTATTTCATCAACCAATCAGATTGATTCGATTGTGAAATTAGCAGCGCAAGGACTGAGAAGTAAGTACCTGTAAGTTAGAGTAGGTAAATTCAATGTCAAATCGGATACAGAAAGAGAAATAAAGATTGGGAAAGAAAGATTAGATTGAGAGAAAAAAAAGACCAAGAAAAAGTTTTTAAAAATTTACATTTAAAAAAAATCTTCAAGAATTAAAACCTGAAGGAATGAGACACCTCATTTGTAATAAATAATTAGCACTTATCGTGTCTTTAAAAGGATACTTTGACTTGAAATAACTTTCTATGGCGAGTATACTTCATATCTACTGTTCAAATAGGGGGACTTCACGCTGCTCAATGCATTTCAATGGGAAGCCAGACATCGAGATGCCATTTTCATGAAGTTAGCGGTGGAATAGCACATCTCCGACAGCAACGTTTCTATTTCCGTGTTTGCTCGCACATCTGCCTTTGCCTGAAGTTGTTGTGGCATTTGCGCATAAATAGCAACAACGCTATTGGCCTCATTGTTATTTTGGCAGCAAATTTTGGGCCAATGTATTTTGAAATATATTGTTACATTAGTTGCCTTATCACTTGAGGTGTCTTTGCTGCTTCCAGTAGTCATAAAGTTAATTATTACTGACCTCCCCTAAATAATAGCAAGGCTCTAAATCTCTAAATACATTGGGTTAAGGTACACCATTTCAGTTTCTGCTGCGACTTTTTTTACACTAGGTTGTTCACTGGATCTCCCATGGGTCACAGCACAAAACTACCACCAAAACTAGACACACATTGGTGGTGCAGAGGAGTACTGCGTGCCATTTTAGAAAGACTATTAAAGCTACAGAGCACATAGATTCACCAGGATGATGACATGGATAGAAAATGAAAATTAGAAGGAGACTTGAGAAATTGGGACCATTTTCACTGGAGCAGGAAAGGTTAAGAAGGAAATTGATAGAGATTTTTAAAAATTATGAAGGGTTTTGATAGTGAATAGGGAAAGATGATTTTTTTAATGTTTGGGGAGTCAGTAACGAGGGGTCTGATTTTAAAATTGTCACTTAAGAGATTGAGGAGAGAGGTGAGCAGAAATGTCTGCGCAGATGGTTGCTGGTTCATGCATTGCTTTGCCACAGAAACTGGTTGAGCAGAGACCTTTGTATTTTTTTAAGGGAAAATGGGATAAATATTTGAAGAAGAGGGCTACGGAGATTAGTGTTGGATTACTCCAGCAAGGAGTAAACTTCTATGGTTCTACCAATGTTTAAAGACACCCGAGTAAATCAGCAGGGGCTCAGCATGCAGAATGACAGGGACAGGACAAAAATTGAACCTTTTGCAACCAAGGGCCTCAGCCCAGGATGTTCCTTCTCTGTGTAACATCCAGAACCACAGCCAGCTCTCAGATTCTCAAACTGGGCCAATCTTTATGGCCCAAATTTTGATGTCAAAATAACGGTGATCTAATGGCGCTTGCTGTTATTTATCCAAAAATTGTACAGCAACTTCAGGCAAGGGGCTTTTCTTTTTTTTCATTTTAGGCAGTCCCTCAAAACGAGGATGACTTGCTTCCACGCCAAAAAAGGATACGTTCACAGGTCTTCCAATGAAGGACCTAATATTCCAGGTCCTGAACTACATCCTGAAGGGTGGAAGATGCCTGCGTGGATTTTTTTTAATCGTGAGGTGGCCGTTGCAGACCAACCATCACACGGGCTTGACAGAGCTAGGTCTTGGTCCAGTGGCAAGGATAAACCAAGACGACTGGAGACCTGCTCTGCAGCACGGACCTAGTGCACACACATGTCCAGTGTGGGCTGGCCCGTGCAGTCCCAGCAGCAAAGGCTGCACCCATAGTTAAACTCAAATATCCAAAAGTTGTTGTCGTTAGCTTCGCGAAAACAGCATCTTGCCGGCTGCTTCTCCATTGAAATACATTGAATGGCTTCAAGTTGCTGCATTGGCATGGTAGATGTGAACTAAACTTGCCACAGAATGTTAAGTCTTGTCCATTCTAATCTAAAGCCACTTTTAACGATGTGATAAATGGTAATTATTGCCAATCAACCTCTGGCACTGAAAGTCAAATCCTTACTTGCGTTAGTAAAGAACCGATTTATCCTTTCTGTTTGAAATCTACTGTAACCTCACAAATCATCCAAAAGATTTCAAGACAGGTTGGCACAAAACCTCAGCCATCTCATTCTCTTTCAAAAGCAGAAATGTTGCTAATCTAGTCATCAATCTTTCACATGGGAAGGTACTCCACCCTGACGAAGAGCACATTAGCAGGAGAGCTGGTTACAGTGTTAAGTATCTCCTCTTCCAGCACAAACTCCTTCAAATCTCCTACAGCAGTATTCCTAATACTTATACATAGCCTTCTCCCCATTCCATATGCAAAACACAATTAGGGATGGGCAATAAATGCTGGCCTTGTCAGCGACACCCACATCCCAGAACGAGTAAGAAAAAAAAGAGATACAGGTGCAATGTCCCGAATCCGGAACTCTGAAAACCGGAATTGTCTAAATGGACATTTTGCTCATAGCTGATGGTGTCGTCCGGAATCTGGAATTATTGTCCGAAAACCGGACATTTTTGAAACAAAACCCGAAATCTGGCACGGATTCGGTCGAGGATTCCGGATTTCAGACAAGAAAATCAAGTCTGAAATCCGAAATCCTCGACTGAATCCGTGCGGATTTCAGGTTTTGTCGGATTTTGGACTTCTCCGCTCAAAACCCGGCACGAATTTGGTCGAGGATTCCGGATTTCAGACGATTGACTTTCTTGTCTGAAATCCGGAAAACCCAAAAACCGGAACGGACTCAGTCCCGAGGATTCTGGATTTCAGACGTTGTACCTGTAGTAGTAAGGGGCCCAATTTTGGCCAACCCATTTTTTGGGCGCACTGATCCTTTATGCGCCGACTTTGTGCGCTGGAAAGGGTGCCAAAAAACATTCTTAGTATCCTGACCCTTTGCCAAGTGTCCCGGGTCCTGACGAGGCGTCCATGGTGGAGTGGGCGGGGGGGCGGAAATACAGCCCTGCGCTGAAAACACTACCGGCAGCTGTCCGCATGTCTGCGCACATGGTCCTCGCCCTTCCAGCGTCTCCTGCAAGCTGTCAGCAGGACCCGATGTTCGCCTCCCTTAGCCGTGGCCGAATGGTCGCCCGCTTCTGAGTGCAGCCCAGGCTGCCAGATCCCTACCCGAGATGCCGTCGAGCCCAGCCTAGCCTTTCCCCTCCCTCCCGATGCAGTCGAGCCCAACCTTTCCTCTTCCTCCCTCCCCCCCCCCCCCCCCCTCTCGACACCATCGAGACCAGCTTTTCTTCTCGTTCCCTCCCGATGCCATTGAGCCCAGCCTTTCCTCTCCCTCCCACCCGCCCCCCAGCCTCCCGATGAGTCTTTGCCGGCCGCCCCAATCCCACGCCGCATGGCCTCCCGTACAGGCCGGCCCACTGCCTTCCCAGGCCCAAGGTAGGATTTACTTCAAATATTTAATTGTTAATCAATTGTTTACCTGAGTTCTTTATTTTTATTTAGTTATTTTAACTTTTGTTTGGAATGTTTGCTGCTTGGTGCTTGGGTGCAGGTCCTTACTTACTTACCTGCGCCGATTTCTTAACTGCCCACAACGTTTTTCAGAGCTGGCCACATACGCTGACCTAAGTCGATTTGGTGTAAGTGTTAGCTGGCCAAAGTGGCATAAATGGCCAAAACTGGCATAAGTGTCTGGAAACGCCCCCTTTGGAAAAAAAAAAGGAACTAAAAAAAAATCGTACCTAACTAAGTTACTCTGGAGCAAGTTTATTGGGGAAAATGTTTTTTTTTAACTTGCGTCAGAAAAACCAATTTCAAAAAAATTGATGCAAGTCATGGCCAAAATTGGGCCCAAGAAACCTGAACAGTGCCCCATTATCGTGCTTTGACAGGCCCCCAGTTGACTTGACACACCCCGAGCAGGCTGCCAGCAGTGCACAAGAGTTGCAGCAACCTATGCTTTGTAGATACAAGATGTACTCTCCACCCAACAGGAAGCAATTCATCTTTTACTCCAACCCACACAAGTCATATCTACACTTAGTTACATTTTCCTGAAACAAACCTACCAGGCAGGGATGTGGAACATGCACCTATCACTCTCCAGCTAACACTAGACAACCTGCCTGCTGCATACTGACACTATTGCCAAATTCCAGAAAATTGTCACAGGCCTGCAGTCTGCCAAAACCCAGGGCCAGATGGATTTCCTATTGAATTCTACAAAATCTTACTGAATTGACTCTCATGGTGACATATCTTGGCTTGTATCTGTGCTCCATTCTCTGCTCCAGCCATACTGGGGACCTGATCATTACTTGTAGATTATAGACTCCTTTTGCTTTCTACTTGCTCCCTCCCATTCTGCAAATACAACCCCTTATTTTGTTCCTGCTACAGTCTCTCTGTTCTCTCTTCACTTTCCTGCCATTGGAACTTCCTGACTCTGACCCTCAGTCCCACTTTCTCTCTGTCAGTTGTTGCCCATGGTAGAGCATTTCTCTGATAGCATCTGCTCCATACTGGTATGTCTTTCCTGTCTTCTTTCTCAATATCCTGGGCCTTAAAAAAAAGATAAGAAACAAATTATTTGGTACATTAGTAAAAGAACATATATGAGTGTCACGAAGAAACATTGGAGGCTAACGAGAGAAAATGAGGCAGAAGTTTATGGGAAAACAATGGCGAGTTCATGATACACGCTGTTATTGATGCGTAAAAAAAGCCTGCAATTTATCGTGAAGAGATATGCCATGAGTTACGAATCGCTACAAATAGATTTGCGCTGCTCCGCCGTTATTCTTGGTGTCAACCTCTTCACGAGTGTCAAGAAATTGCTGGATTTGCATCGTAAATACGAATTAAACTCAGAAATGCAGAAATTTAGGGCTGCTATTTCACAACATAATGTGACACGTTATACATTTTATAACAAGTGTCACATACATATATCTTTTATTATGTAAATAATATTTGTTTCCTTTTGCAAAATTGAGGCAAGTTTCACTAATTAATTTCAAATAAAAAATGAAGTCTCAGCTGTTCAAGACCCCCTTAACATACGTCTTCCTTATTGGGCTGGGTGCTGAAGACATGATTAGGATGTTAGGCAGTATTAGAAGGACAAGGGCAGCAGGCACATGGAAACAGCATCACCTCCAAGTTTTCCTCCAAGTCACACACCATTCTGACTTGGAAATGTATCGCTGTTCCTTCATTGTCATTGGGTCAAAATCCTGGAACTCCCTCCCTAACAGCACTATGGGAGTACCTTCACTGCATGGACTGCAGCGGTTCATGAAGGGGGCTCATCACCACCTTCTCCAGGGCAATTAGGGATGGGCAATAAATGCTTGCCAGCAATGCCCATATCCCAGGAACGTATAAAAACAATGTTCTCGCAAGTTGTGAAACGGTAAATGGGAAACTTCGTGGCAAAATAATAGCTTGATGTTAGTATGTAGCTATTCTCCCCAAATTGACTATCACAGATTTTAATTAGCCATTCTGTTTGAATAAAAACCGTTAGAATTTGAAAGCTCATCAAGCAATTGCATTATTGATAGATGGAATAAAAGTATTTTGTGTATATTTGGTAAAATTGGATTGCATTCTAAAGTAGCATTCTCATTAGAATCCAAGTGGCAGCATTGCATTGAAGCATGAGGACTAAGAATATATTTCATTGCTTTATTTGATTGGCAGTGGGCTTCAATAATATGTATTTGCTGTTGTAGCAGGAGTGTGCAAATAGGAACTGCACTCTGCTTATACCACTTGTTTATAGGGGAAAAAGTTCAAATATGTTGAGTATAATAGTTTTGGGTTTTACAGAATCAATAGGCCATTAATCATGCCGTTGACCGGATCCTTGCAACATGAATTACCAGCTCTACACGGCTACGGTGAGATTAATTTGCATTTGTGGTGCAAATCCAGCAATTTCATGACACGCAATGAATTTCAATGGAGAGTCTCATGGTGAGGTTGCAATTTTTTTGTCTTTTGCAAGACAAACAGCTGAGCAGACAAACCACTCAGCGATTTAAGGAGAATCGTAATTCATGATGTATCTCTTCACCCCAAATTGCTGAATTTTTTTTAGGAGCTAATAATGGTGAGCGCCGTTAGTTCGCCATTATTTTTGGCAATTTCTGGTCTCATTCCACAGAGTAACAGTGATTCCTGTAAGTTCTATCTTTTCTACAATTTGTCTCTAGGAGCTAGAATTTCCATTTGTATCGCTACCGCCCTGATCTGGGCGGTAATCGATGTTCGACTTTTAAGAACCGCCGGAATACCCCGCCCATATCCTAAGCCGCTAGTTTCGGCTTTTTTTTCCCGGCGGTGGCGGTAGCATTAGAGAGTGGGTGGTAGTGGTCTTTTTCCTTGTGTAAGGCTGACGTCTGTAACAACGGCTGTTCTGTGCATGGACATTTTTTTTTCTTAACTTATCTTTTTCCCGCGATTCAGGGGTCAGGGGTTACCTGCGTTTGCACAGAAGAGGAAGGGAGGGGAAGCGAGACTGCCTGAGTTTGAATTTCGAAGTTTTGAAGTTGAATTTGAATTAGAGTTTCAATGGAGATTGAAGTTGAGGGAATGCAGGACATAGCTGAGGGAGGAAGAGGGCCAAACGCTTCTCAGATGAAGTGCAAGCTGCCTTGATCCACGATGTGGAAACGCAGTGGACCCAATTGACCCAGGTGGGCGTGGGAAACCATCCCCCAGAGTCTACCAGCGGATATGGTCGGAGATTGCAGAGGTGGTGTCTTTAATAATTATCCATTTCATGTTGGATTTAGTGTAGTTCCGCACAAAGCCACAAAAGTCTCTTCTAAATGGTGGATTTAAACAAAACCAGAGTTTTTACAGTCTTTAATAATGGAAAGCATGCAAGTGCTAAAAATATATCTAAATATGCATGAAATAAGGTCATCATCATAGGCAATCCTTCGAAATGAGGATGACTTGCTTCCACACCAAAACAAGATGAGTTCACTGGTGTTTCAATGAAGAACCTAATATTCCAGGTCCTGAACTACATCCTGAAGGGTGGAAGATGCCTGTGCTTGGATTTTTTTTAAAGTGATGACTGTTGCACACCAGCCACCACACGGGCTTGACAGAGCTAGGTCTTGGTCCAGTGGCAAGGGTTACCCAAGACGACTGGAGATCTGCTCTGCTGCGCACACATCGCAGTGTGGGCTAGTCTGTGCTGCCCCTGGCCCTGAACTCACGCCTGTCCTAGGCCCCGATCACATCCCTCCACAGTCACTCGCCACTCCTACTGTATCTGCCCACGCTCCAATCACCGACCTGGACCTTGATGACGTCACTCTTCGCTGCTCCTTAAAGTGGCATGCCTCCACGCTGCTCCCAAGGTACATAGTCTGCAATTGGTAAATTATGCTTCATAAAGTCCTGGTTATTGATGTACCAAATTCAGTAGGTTCCGTATTCTTGCAAATATCCCATTGTCAGTATAATGACACTCATTGCTAAAAGCAAACCAGTACCTTCCTTCCATCTGCTTGCATACTGGATTTTTAAAAGAAATAACTACATGATGTAAACTCAATTTTTAACATTAGATAATGAAGCCATCCATTCTGGGAAATCACAATAATCATCTTTCCCAGGCTAAATTAAATAATCTGATTGGCATACAAGATGCTTGTGTTTGGCTTCCTCATTAGATAATACTTCCCACATATTCAATTGAACACAAACAGATGAAATATATACAAAAAGGAAAATACATTTCTGTTCAAGGATATCCACATAATTCACAACTTTCCAGGCGTTAATTTTTTATTTTGGATATCTGGGTATCCGACATGGAAATCATGTTTAAGAATCTCCAAACAAAACTACTGCAAAATCCACACAGGTAGAGCTTCTGTTTGTCCATTATGAAGTGTGCATTATTTGCCCATAGGACACACCACTTACCTAGGGACAGTGCGCTTAGGTGCAGTTGCAGAGCTAAGGTTCAGAGAACCCCCAATCAATCCTTAAGTGTGCACAGGAGTACTGTTGGAGTGTACCCAATGGAAATTATGTCAGCTCCCAGCACACTGTATTGTTAATCTTCTGGTTGCGTGTCTAAGCAGGATCATCCTCATTAGGGCACTGGTTTTCAGGGTTATCTGGAGTTGAATGAGAATAATCCCCATGACCAGTCTACAGGGCCGAAATTGCACATCGCCTGAAATGAAGCGCACCTACCATTTTCGATGTGTTCATGGAGCGGCCTAATCATTGAAATTCAGCACTTTTTGGGGATTTTTTTCGAGCGGGGCGTAAATGTCACTATGATGTGGGCAGGGCAGAGCAGAGCAGCCGAGGCTGTCAGTCATCGCACTGACGTGTCACAACGTCTCTTCCCTTCAGTTAAAAGGGAGAGCTGCTGCAAACTCTGCAGCCACTTTAGTGGCAAACAACTGGGCCAGCAGGGAAGGGTTTCAGCCGGGCCAGCGGCCTGGCACCCAAGAGGAGATGCCAGGCTGCCTGCTGGTGGCCCGACCGAACCTGCGCCCGACAAAAAAATTAATATGGTGGCCACGGCAGTGCGCCCTCCCCTTTAAGGGCAGCCGTGCCGCCTTGCCACAGAGAGTGTACCGGCAGCAAATGCTGTTGGGGGCACCGATTGGCAGCAGGGCCGCTCCCGCAGGGCAATACCGAAAAAGGAGCAATTTCCAGAGGGGCAATTTTGCGACTGGGGGTCCCCGCCAGTTGGTAAAGAGTCGGTGCGTGCTCGCCGCAGTGGGAAAACAGGCGGAGCAGTACCGGGCACCGCTCCAAAACTCACGAAGGGCAATTTCCAAAATGGCCGCCCCTTCATGGCGAGTCAGCGGCCATTCCGCACTGCCCCATGGCCGCCGCTTTCAGGCAGCCAGAGGCCTTATCGGAAGGGGCAATTTTGGCCCCTACCCCTCTCAGTTCCATTAGTGAGCCATGCAGACTCGTATATCTACAATGCAAGGGCCCAACATTGCCCAACCTCTTTTTTCGGCGCACTGACCTGAAGCGCGCTGGAAAGGGCACCAGAAAAAAGGGGCCCCATCCGGGCTGCTCTTCGGAGTCCTGGCGTGGCATGGAGGCTGAAGGGGGGAAGGGGGGGGTGCGGAGCAACAGGCCAACACACAAAGCACTGCTAGCACTTGCGCGCATGCTCAGTGAGAGCTGCGTACATGCTCCTGCCCTCCCAGCGCGTCCGGTGGGCTGTGAGCAGGACCCGATGCTCGCAGCCCCTATCCCAGGCCGAAGGGACGCCTGATCTCGCCGCACCCTATCCCCGACCGAGTGGACTCCCGCACTGACCGGCCGGCCCGCTGAGTTCCCGGGCAGGTAAGGATTTTGCTTTTATTTTTTATTTAGTGGCTGTGCTTGTGTGTCTGTGCTTTAAACTTT
This sequence comes from Pristiophorus japonicus, assembly GCF_044704955.1. Classification (NCBI taxonomy): domain Eukaryota; kingdom Metazoa; phylum Chordata; class Chondrichthyes; family Pristiophoridae; genus Pristiophorus; species Pristiophorus japonicus. The sequence continues at coordinate 332,884,411 of NC_091978.1, forward strand.
TGATTGGGGGTGCGGGGGCGGAGGAGGAGAGTTTTTTTTTGGGGGGGGAGAGTTTTGGGCGGGGGGTGGGGGGGCTGGAGTGGGAGAGTTTTGGGCGGGGGAGAGATGAGACTTCCAGACCCACGAGCTGTGATTCCTCCAGTCGCTCGGCGGCCCCTCCCCCTGAGACGCCCCGGCCCAGCAGCTGTGACTTCTCCGGTGCACGTCTTCACTCCCCTATCCCAGGCTGGCCCGCTGCCTTTCTCAGGCAGACTTTAAAGATAAGGTAGGCTTTACTTTTTAAATTGTATTTTAAAGGTTTGAGCTTTTCCTTAATGTTTGCTGCTTGGTTGTTGAGGTCCTCTCCAGTTCCCATCCCTCCCCCTATCCCTGCCCTAATGTCTGCCGAATGTGCGCTGCTTTTTCTTAACTGCCCGCAAGGTTTTTCAGAGCTGGCCACATACGCTGACCTAAGTGGATTTGGAGTACGTTTTTACTGGCCAAAGTGGCATAAATGGCCAAAACTGTCGGAAGTGTCTGGGAACACCCCCTTTTGGGGAAAAAAAACTGACCTAAAAAAAATCGTGCCTAACTGACTTACTCTGGAGCAAATTTTTTTGGGGGAAATGGCATATTCTAACTTAGGCCAGAAAAAACAACTTATTCCAAAAAAATTGATGCAAGTCATGGCCAATGTTGGGCCGCAAGAGTTTAAGTATCTTATTCAGAACGTACTTCTCTCACAGCCCGATAAACTGCAAGACTTTTGAGACTTCCTGCGGCGATGCTTGTATATGGGTGAGGCAATATTCCTGCCCCAGCTGCATGGAGTATAGCTCCCACTTTAAATGTCACTGAAAATTGAAGTGATAAAGTAGGAGATACTTCCATCTGTTATATAATTCCTCTAGATCTAGAAGACAGAATAGAAGACACAGCAGAACACTAAATCAAAGCAATTCTCTTCTGCTAGACATGAAATTATGTTATTAATCATGTTGAGAGTGATAGTAGGGTTGTTTCATGGCTTCATTCACTTCTGATGCATGACGTACATAGCAAAAATATTGCCTCAAATTATTAATGTATTTAAACATCTCAAAAAAAATGGGGGACTTGCTGATTCAACTAATTTGCAAGTATCAGCAATCGAGACAGATGTGGGAAGCAGGCTGGCTACCTCCCCCAACGGTAATAACTATCTCTGAACAAATTTGTGTATTATCCTACTTCCTTACAAAGTCCCATAAATAATTAATTTAAGAATGCAACTAATGGAAGAACATATTAGGGGGAAAATTGCGGTCGGAGGCTTCCTTCGGACAAACGCCTCCGACCGGAATTTTGTTAACGAAAATACCTGGTGGTCCCGGAGTAAGGTAGGATTCCGGTCAAGAGGCCTCGATTCGCTGTGCAATGTACGGGAACATGTCCTCCAGGATCGTATTCGTATCCTAGAACCACCTGGGCCTAGACACCAATGAATATCTAGTATTCTCATTGATAATAATGGGAGCTGTTTTTACGAGCTCCCATTACAGGTTGAACCTCTCTTATCCAGAATCCCTTATCCAGAATCACCCCTCATCCAGAACCATTCCCAGCCACCGGGTGGAACTCCGACCTGAACAAATTGAAGTCCTTCCTCGCTGTTGACTCCCGCAATCGCTGGCCTGACCCCACGATCCACCCCGCCACCCCCCCCCCCCCCATGATTTCTCTGCCGCACTCCAAGCCCCAAGCCAGCCAGCCCCGATAACCCCTTGCTCGTTACCTGTACCATCCAATTTAACGTGACCACCCCTCGTCCAGAAAAATCCCGTATCCAGAACAGGCCAGGTCCCGAGGGTTCTGGATAAGGGTGGTTCAACCTGTACTATCAATGAAAATACCCCCCTAAAATAAGAAATACAACACAATAAATTATAAAAAAAACACCTTGCATATTTAAAATGAATTGAAATTGAATAATTAAATATTTTAGAAAAAAAACACCATTTTTTAATGTGTTTTAATAGGGTTAAAAATAAACTTACTTTAATGGACAGCGTTTTTAAATATAAAAGTGATTAAATTAAATTTTTCTATGTTTTAAAACTCTTGCACTGGTAAAAGTAGGCTATACGCTGGTTCTCGGTGCATGCGCTTTGCGCGCTGAGAACCAGCATTTACGAGGCCTTGCCGGGCGCGTGTGCACATTGTACGCACCCGGCGAGACCGCAATTATCAGCCCAATATATTCACAATATACTGACCTAGCTAAAGAGTCCTATAAATCAGTATAATACAGAAATTTTAAAGTTTTAAAATAAGATGAAGTTCTGCTTTAGTCACACCACCTTTGTGTTTTTGGGATGTGGGTGATGATGGCAAGGCTACATTTATTGCCCATCCCTGGTTGTCCTATGTAGGTGGTGGTAGGCCTTCTCCTTGAACTACGACAGCCCTTGAACTACACGGGCCAGCCCACACTGCGATATGTGTGTGCACTAGGTCCGTGCAGCAGAGCTGGTCTCCAGTCGTCTTGGTTAATCCTTGCCACTGGACCAAGATCTAGCTCTGTCAAGCCCGTGTGGTGGCTGGTGTGCAACGGTCATCACACGTTAAAAAAAATCCATGCACCGGCATCTTCCACCCTTCAGGATGTAGTTAGGGACCTGGAATATTAGATCCTGAAACGCCTTTGAACTTTTTGACGTGGAAGCAAGTCATCCTCGATTCGAGGGACTGCCTATGATGATGATGATGAGTTACTGGGAAGGTAATTGGCATAGATAAAGTTTAATGATTGTATTACATAGAGTGCTAAAAAGTCAAGGAGACTGAAAATTTAAAATGGCTCACTGATAAATTACAAAAGCATGTAGATAAATTTGTACTCGCCCATAATTTCCAACATTAATCCCAATTGATGATAGATTTTCAAGTTGTTGACAAAAGCTTCTGGAGACAGTTGAGAGCCACTTCACATAAAGTCATGGGAGTTGTCAGTGTCCTTATTTGAAATAAAATTGCTAAAATATTTAATTATCCTAAACTGTAATATGAACTGTCTTGAGTAAAATCCACATCACCTCACTGTTCACCTGCAATAAATGCATATTCCACAATTTAATATCTACTAAGTTTGAAATCTGTATAATTTTAAAGCATCCAGATGTGTTAATGAGCACCACCACAATGTGAACACTATAGTTGAATAACTTAGGGCAATTATTTGAGATCGAGTTAAAATTTGACTTTTTAAGTATGTGTAGAAAATATTGATCAGTAATTTATCTGTTTGATTAGAAACATAGAAAATAGGTGCAGGAGTAGGCCATTCGGCCCTTCAAGCCTGCACCGCCATTCAACAAGATCATGGTTGATCACCCACCCCAGCACCTCCCCCCCCCACGCCCCCTCCACACCCCCCGACCCCCCCAACCGCAAGGACCACATCCAACTCCCTTCCGAACACATCCAATGAACTGGCATCAACAACTCTCCGTGGCAGGGAACCCCACAGGCCAACAACTCCCCGAGTGAAGAAGTCTCTCCCAATCCCAGCCCCAAACAGCCTACCCTCCATCCCAAGAACGTGGCCCCCTCCGGCTCCGGACCCACCCAACACCGGGAATACTCTCCCCCCCCCCCCCCCCCCCCCCGGCACCCAACCCGCCCCGTCCCGTCAGAATCCTTCCCAAATGCCGAACACCCCCGGATGTCGAGCCACCAGCCCCGGCCACCCCGGAGCCACGCCCCCGCGACGCCAACCACACCACATCCACCAACCGCCATCCGCGCAGTCAACCCGTCCACCCCACTCTGAACACTCCCCGCACCGAGGCACAGAGCCCCCAGGCCCGCCCCTCCAACACACTTCGCCCCCCCGCCCCCCCCCCCCCCAGACCTTCGCTGCAATGTGGCCCCTTCTATCCCCCGCCCTGGGTTTCTCCGGCTCCACCACTCTCCCCTCCATCCCCCGCCCCAGTCTCCCCTCAACTTCCCTCTGCCTACCCGCACAGGCTCCCATCTTCGGGGCGGTAATCTTCTGGAGCAGGGAATTTTAGCCCCCAGCATGGAAGTCCTGTTCCCGCTGCAGAATTGGCCTTACTACCCCTCAATGGAAGCAGAGTGCAATTTCCCACACTCCACTTCCTTTGGGGGCAGATACTGGGGCACGACTGGATGCTCCTGTGACAGTTTGAACTGGTGCTCTCCACTCTCTGTCCTGTGACAGTTGGAACTGGTGCTCTCCACTCTCTGTCCTGTGACAGTGGGAACTGGTGCTCTCCACTCTCCCGTCCTGTGACAGTGGGAACTGGTGCTCTCCACTCTCCCGTCCTGTGACAGTTGGAACTGGTGCTCTCCACTCTCTGTCCTGTGACAAATTACTGTGTATTAATTTTTGACCAGCCCTTATCAAATGTTTTTTTTCTAGTTTAGCTTTTATAAGTTCAGTTTAAAGTCCTAACGATTTAAATTTGGTGTGGTAATCCATAGTATTTGATGGTCTCTGCCCTGAACTCAGCGTTCCAAATTGGCTGCTTGATTTTGAATTTATGAAATACAGCTACAGTTGATAAACGGATGACTGGGAAAGAAACTGCACCACTTTAAATTAGATTAATTTCTAAGTGGTGTCATTTTATCAGCTTTTGTGATTGTGCCCATCCAATCAAAACTGACTTTTTTTTTAAAGAGTATAAATTTATATTACTGGTAATTTTTCTCAGATTCAACCAGTAGCCATCCTATGACCTCTGAATGATGGCCACGAGGAACTGCACTAAACCTCTTGAAGTTAATTTCACGCAGGATCCTTACAACCAGACCGACTAGTCCCACCTGACTGACCAGACCTTGGGGGTAGTAGCAATATTGGATAGGATAAAATTAGATAAAGAGGAGATACATAAAAGATTGGCTACTCAAAGTAGAATATTATCTGATATATTCTCATATTTAATATATATATATTTTTAAAATTATTGTAACTATACCCTAAATAATTGCCCTATATTATTTTTTACAGAGTTTATATTGTGATACCACTTGCTGGGTACAGAGCAGTTAATGCAAAGCAGTTTTAAAATAGGCTAGAGATGAGCCTTCAAATTATACCATCAGCGTCCAAATTATCCCAAAGGTTAGCAGCATAAAGCTCATCACAGCTTGACTAGCAAGCAGCCTAGGGAAATATGCATTGGCATTGTGTGATAATTAAGAGGTAAATAAAGAGGAGAAATCATCTGTATAAATCCTGCATAGAGAAAGAAGGAGGGATTCACTGGGATGTATAGAAACATACAGAAATACATTAAAATGTTGATGAGACCTAGTCAAAAGCAGGAAACACAAGCATTGAAACTGAAGATAAATACAAGAAAACAAATATTCTGAATGGTTACTTCCTCAAAGTATTCATTGTGGAAGTCCTGAACATCTATCATGCCTTCCCCAAAAAAAGAGTACCGAAGCAGAATTCAAGACTTTAATATAAATGAAAACAAAGTAGTAGATGAGCTGAAAGGGCTTAAAACAAATAAATACCCAGGCATAGATGATATTTATCCCAAAGAGTTGAGAGAGATTAGCAAGGAATTTTATAATGCACTGACCATGTTTACGATGGAGTCAGTGGACACTGGAGAAGTATTAGTAGATTGGAAACAGACTAATGTGGTGCCCATTAGTTTTACCTCAATTTCATGTGAAATAATGGAATCAATTATCAAGAGTAAACTTGAGGATTATCTGTACTACAGGTTGGACCTCTGTTGTCCGGCACCCTCGGGACCTGACCGGTGCCGAAACTGAGAATTTTCCGAACCACGGGAGGTCGGTCTATGACTGTACCGATACACCCTACACAAGCATACGCTTAACCTAGGCTTACTGACCTGTATGGTGCTGCTCACCGTTCTCCTGGGCTATCTTTTTTAACCAATCTAGCACAGAACACTGAGAGCCAGGACTACTGGCCGGACATAAACAAACTTTGCAGAAGCAGGAGAAACCGGGACGCCACCTACACAAAGCGGCAGTTCTGCAAACTAATGCCGAATCACGGATGTTTCCGGACCAGAGAGTCCCGAACTAGAGAGGTTCAACCTGTACAAGAATCTGGTAAACAATGGCCAACATGGCTTTAGGCAGGGAAGGTCCTGCCTGACCAAGCTCCTTGTTTTATTTAAGGAAGTGACAACCCAAGTGCACTATGGTGAACCCTACAATGTTGCGTACTCAGGGATCCAAAGAGAATTTTTTAAAGTTTAAAATTAAATATGAATAATTACATTCAAAGCTGTGGGGATTCAGGGCAAAACTTGGGTATGGCTAATGGGCAGAAGGTAGTCACCAGGTTGGTATGGGCTGAGTGTTGGGATCATTACTGTTTCTAATTTACATCAATGACTTGAACTCTGCAACGGAATGTAAATTAGTTAAATTTGCATATTATTACCAAACTAGATGGGGCAGTGGAATTGAAGGATGCATAGAAACATAAAAAATAGGTGCAGGAGTAGGCCATTCGGCCCTACGAGTCTGCACCGCCATTCAATGAGTTCATGGCTGAATATGCAACTTCAGTACCCCATTCCTGCTTTCTCGCCATACCCATTGATCCCCCTAGTAGTAAGGACTATATCTAACTCCTTTTTGAATATATTTAGTGAATTGGCCTCAAAATCTTTCTGTGGTAGAAAATTCCATAGGTTCACCACTCTCTGGGTGAAGAAGTTTCTCCTCATCTCGGTCCTAAATGGCTTACCCCTTATCCTTAGACTGTGACCCCTGGTTCTGGACTTCCCCAACATTGGGAACATTCTTCCTGCATCTAACCTGTCTAAACCCATCAGAATTTTAAACGTTTCTATGAGATCCCCTCTCATTCTTCTGAACTCCAGCGAATACAAGCCCAGTTGATCCAGTCTTTCTTGATATGTCAGTCCCGCCATCCCGGGAATCAGTCTGGTGAACCTTCGCTGCACTCCCTCAATAGCAAGAATGTCCTTCCTCAAGTTAGGAGACCAAAACTACACAATACTCCAGGTGTGGCCTCACCAAGACCCTGTACAACTGTAGTAACACCTCACTGCCCTGTACTCAAATCCCCTCGCTATGAAGGCCAACATGCCATTTGCTTTCTTAACCGCCTGCTGTACCTGCATGCCAACCTTCAATGACTGATGTACCATGACACCCAGGTCTCATTGCACCTCCCCTTTTCCTAATCTGTCACCATTCAGATAATAGTCTGTGTCTCTGTTTTTACCACCAAAGTGGATAACCTCACATTTATCCACATTATACTTCATCTGCCATGCATTTGCCCACTCACCTAACCTATCCAAGTCACTCTGCAGCCTCATAACATCCTCCTCGCAGCTCACACTGCTACCCAACTTAGTGTCATCCACAAATTTGGAGATACTACATTTAATCCCTTCATCTAAATCATTAATGTACAATGTAAACAGCTGGGGCCCCAGCACAGAACCTTGCGGTACCCCACTAGTCACTGCCTGCCATTCTGAAAAGTACCCATTTACTCCTACTCTTTGCTTCCTGTCTGCCAACCAGTTCTCATTCCACCTCAGCACACTACCCCCAATCCCATGTGCTTTAACTTTGCACATTAATCTCTTGTGTGGGACCTTGTTGAAAGCCTTTTGAAAGTCCAAATACACCACATCCACTGGTTCTCCCTTGTCCACTCTACTAGTTACATCCTCAAAAAATTCCAGAAGATTTGTCAAGCATGATTTCCCTTTCACAAATCCATGCTGACTTGGACCTATCATGTCACCTCTTTCCAAATGCGCTGCTTTGACATCCTTAATAATTGATTCCATCATTTTACCCACTACCGATGTCAGGCTGACCGGTCTATAATTCCCTGTTTTCTCCCTCCCTCCTTTTTTAAAAAGTGGGGTTACATTGGCTACCCTCCACTCCATAGGAACTAATCCAGAGTCTATGGAATATTGGAAAATGACTGTCAATGCATCCGCTATTTCCAAGGATGCAGTCCATCAGGCCCTGGGGATTTATTGGCCTTCAATCCCATCAATTTCCCCAACACAATTTCTCGACTAATAAGGATTTCCCTCAGTTCCTCCTCCTTACTAGACCCTCTGACCCCTTTTATATCCAGAAGGTTGTTTTTGTTCTCCTTAGTGAATACCGAACCAAAGTACTTGTTCAATTGGTCTGCCATTTCTTTGTTCCCCATTATGACTTCCCCTGATTCTGACTGCAGGGGACCTACGTTTGTCTTTACTAACCTTTTTCTCTTTACATATCTACAGAAGCTTTTGCAGTCCGTTTTAATGTCCTCTGCAAGCTTCCTCTCGTACTCTATTTTCCCTGCCCTAATCAAACCCTTTGTCCTCCTCTGCTGAGTTCTAAATTTCTCCCAGTCCCCGGGTTCGTTGCTATTTCTGGCCAATTTGTATGCCACTTCCTTGGGTTTAATACTATCCCTGATTTTGAAACATAGAAACATAGAAAATAGATGCAGGAGTAGGCCATTCGGCCCTTCGAGCCTGCACCGCCATTCAATGAGTTCATGGCTGAACATGCAACTTCAGTACCCCATTCCTGCTTTCTCGCCATACCCCTTGATCCCCCTAGTAGCAAGGACTACATCTAACTCCTTTTTGAATATATTTAGTGAATTGGCCTCAACAACTTTCTGTGGTAGAAAATTCCACAGGTTCACCACTCTCTGGGTGAAGAAGTTTCTCCTCATCTCGGTCCTAAATGGCTTACCCCTTATCCTTAGACTGTGACCCCTGGTTCTGGACTTCCCCAACATTGGGAACATTCTTCCTGCATCTAACCTGTCTAAACCCGTCAGAATTTTAAACGTTTCAATGAGATCTCCTCTAAAAATTCAACTTTTACCAATATTTGAACACCGATCGCTCGATTCAAAGTCCAGAGTGCTCACCATTACACCATTGAACCAACGATTTCCCTTCATAGCCACGGTTGAGCCACCTTCCCTTTTTTATTTTTACGCCAGACACGGATGTACAATTGTTGCAGTTCATCCATGCGGTCTCTAAATGTCTGCCATTGCCCATCCACTGTCAACCCCTTAAGTATCATTCGCCAATCTATCCTAGCCAATTCACGCGTCATATCTTCAAAGTTACCCTTCTTTAAGTTCTGGACCATGGTCTCTGAATTAACTGTTTCATTCTCCATCCTAATGTAGAATTCCACCATATTATGGTCACTCTTCCCCAAGGGGCCTCGCACAACGAGATTGCTAATTAATCCTCTCTCATTACACAACATCCAGTCTAAGATGGCCTCCCCCTAGTTGGTACCTTGACATATTGGTCTAGAAAACCATCCCTTATGCACTCCAGGAAATCCTCCTCCACCGTATTGCTTCCAGTTTGGTTAGCCCAATCTATATGCATATTAAAGTCACCCATGATAACTGCTGCATCTTTATTGCATGCACCCCTAATTTCCTGTTTGATGCCCTCCCCAACATCACTACTACTGTTTGGAGGTCTGTACACAACTCCCACTAACATTATTTGCCCTTTGATGTTCTGCAATCCAGAAATTACAGAATGAGTTAAACAAAATATATGAATCGGCCAAAAAATGGCAGATGACATTTAATGCAGACTAGTGCAATGTATTGCACAGAGGAAGGAAAAATGGGCAATATGAATACTTAATGAATTGTGTTGAAATAGTTAAGGATGAAGTTGAGGGAGTAAGAAGTCTTGGTAGACTCAATACTCATCATTTCCAGTCTATGCAGAACAAGAATCAACAAAGCCAATAGGATGTTGAACTACATAGCCAAAGTTATAGAAGATAAATCCAAGGAAGTTGTGATCTCAGTGCTCTAGTCAGGCTACACCTTGAGTACTGTGTCCAGTTCAGGTCACCAAGAAAGAAAGGAGACATTCAAGCACTGGAGGTTATGCAGGTAAGAGTCACGAAGAGAGCCAGGGCTCTCAGTTTTCAGGAAAAACTGGAGAGATTTGTACAGCCAAGAAAAGAGGTGTTCACATGGTGATCTTCTAGAAATATATAAAGTTGTAAATGGTATGGAACAAGTTAATCCGGACTATTACTTTAAATTAAATTGTGGGAGTAGCCCAAGGGGTCATAATTCAAACTGGCAAAAGGAACTTTAGAGATGATATCAGGAGGTTGTCCTTCACGCAGGGAATGATCAACAACTTGAAACGAACCTGCTGGCAGTTTAGTGCAGGTAAAAACCCTTGAATTATTGAAGAAATAACTAGATGCAGTAATGATGGAGTGTAGGGTTGTTTTAGATGAATTAAGGTGAGCCGAATGGTCTCCTTGATCCATTGCTATCTTGTGATAATAACAGAAGGATGCTTGCTCCTCCTTTTGTTTAATTCTTTGTGTGATTTGAAAGTAATAAAATTCTTTGTCAAACCAGCCCATTTAAGAAAAATACATTATTATGTTGTCCAGACACTTCCATCTAAGGAGGCAGTTAAGAACTTTGTCTGGAGCCCTAAATATGAAAGGGAAAATTGATTTTTTTTTTGAGTAGTGGGTGACTGGAGAGAAATATTTCATTTTTAATTTAATTGATTGTTTTTTCTTTTCTTCACAGCAGGTAACAATCTGAAAATATTTTGTTTGTCTGATCAAATAGTATAAGTACCTCAATGTTAAGTGACCTTAAAGCATGATTTCCAAAGAATTTACATTAGTTTGATTCCATTGCTAACAAAAGAGGGTTACCGGATCTTACAAAAAACAATTAAAATATTGTCCTAAACAGTATCATTATTGACAAGGTGTTGACACTTTGCCACGGACAAGTTTACTTGTTGACAGCAAATGTTTCCTGGTTTTGATATGATGTTGTGCTACAGATTGAACTGATAGCATGGCAGGTACAATCATCAATATAGAGCCTCTGATTTGCATTGACTGTAAAACTAGCTTTCAGAGCTAGTTTTCAACCAATGAAAGCCCTTATTTTTTTTTAAAAGAAAAAAGATGTTTCCAACCCAAAGTGGACATTGGAAGCAGGGAGGCAGAAGTATTTAAAACATATCCATTTTAAACTAACAGAAAATGGGTAGAATGGGTAGAAAACAGTCAAATTAAATTTATTAAGAAAAAGAATAGGGCAACAGTGACAATTTGAGTTTTAATTTTTATGTAAAATTGAGAGTAAACATTTAATTCAGTAATTTGGGATTAATACAGTAATAAAGTACAGATATCTGCTTGACTAAGGGTAGAATTCTCACTTCTAAGTTAGAAGGTTATGGATTCAAGTTCCAAGCCAGGATTTGACCAGATAATCTAAGCTGATAATTCAGCATAATACTGAAGGAGCGCTTGTTAGAAGTACCATCTTTTGGGTGAGGTATTCAACCAAGCCCCCTCTGCTTTTTCAGGTGAACAAAAAAAAATCCCATGGCACTTTTTCAAAAAAGAGGAGGGAGCTTTCCTGATGTCCTGGCCAGCAAGCAGCAGCACACAAAACAGATTAACTGGCCATTTATCTTCTTGCTGTTTGTGGGGCCTTGCTTTATGCAAATTGATTATCACCTTTACCAATAAAAACAGCAGTGACTACACTTCAAAAAGCTGTGAAGCATTTTGGGGTGTCCTGAGGATATGAGAGATGCTATGTAAATGCAAGGATTTGTTCTAGTTCCTGAAGTTATACCTGATGTTTGTCTGCCTTTTACTACTGTGATATTTTAGCATTAAAATGCGCAAGCTGAAAAAATGGTCAGGCCAAGGGAAACTGAAATTTCCCTGAATCTGTGAACAATTTAAGGATTAATCCATAAAGCAGAAGTTGGGGTGAGCAATATTAGTTTTCCGGATATTAAGAATATATTTCGCCTCAGTCAAACATAAATTGCCCTGCATCCTGATTGGGGCCGGTAACCTTCTGGAGCCGGAACTTTTAATACCCAGCAAGGAAGTCCCATCGCTGCTGCGGAATTGCCCTTACTCTCCCTCAAAGGAAGCGGAGCACAGTCTCGCGCGCTTCACTTCCTTTGGGGGCTGTAACCGGGGCACTACTGAGATGCTGAAGGAAGCGATTCACATAGTGCTGACGCATTTCAACGCCCCTCTCCGATTAAAGGAGAAGGCCGCTGCGCACTCTGCAAGGGCGACAAAAAAAGATGGCGGCCCGGGGCGCTGGCACCCTCCCATTTAATGAATGCCCCGAGAGCGGATTTCCGCCAGCTGCCATTGACATCCGCTCGTGCCAGGCTCGCAGTCCACGGGGAAATTTCCGATAAGGGGTCAGCCTGGGGCAGTGAGGGATCGCCAAACGGCGATGATATTATTGCCGGTTGCGTGGCGGTATGGGGTGCGGTGCTGCCAGGGCAACGCCTCTGTAATCTCCCGGGAGGCAGTAGCACCTCCCTCCCTTGGGCAAAAAGTGCCTTGGAGGCGCTAACGGGCCTATAAAAAGGGGCAATTTCGCCACATCGTGTTAAAAAATGAGCCTGATATTTATTAATAGATGTGCTATTATGAAGAGAAGCCCAAATACTTTTTGTGGTCATCTGAATAAAGGCCTAGAAGTTACAGACAAGGACATGCAAAATATCTGCCCTTAGTAGTCTAGCATCTTCCTAGAAGGAGTTTTGTTTAAATAAACAAAATAAAGTAAAACCTGTGCAATAAGTTAAATTGTATTTCTGTATGTTCAATGCCAACCACTGAACCTTGTGCATGTTTTCAATAATTTTTTTACATTTTGAAATGCTACAGTCTGATTCATACATATGCTATTATAGGGCACAAAATTGGCCATGACTTGCTCCAATTTTTTTGGAGTAAGTTGGTTTTTCTGGCATAAGTTTAAAAAAACGGCACTTTCCCCAATCAACTTGCTCCAGAGTAACTCAGTTAGGTATGATTTTCTTTAGTTACGTTTTTTTTCAAAAGTTCCCAGCCACTTACTCCAGTTTTAGCCATTTATGCCACTTTGGCCAGCTAAAACTTACTCCAAATCGACTTATGTCAGCGTATGTGGCCAGTTCTGAAAAACCTTGCGGGCAGTTAAGAAATCGGCGAACATTAGTACATCGGCGGACATTCGGCCTGGGATAGGGGAGGGAAGGGAACCGGAGAAGACCTGAAACTAAACAACCAAGCACCAAACATTGCAAGGAAAAGCTCAAAACAATTAAAATACTAATAGAAATCAAGTAAATCCGACCTTCATCTTTAAAGTCGGCCGGGGAAGGCAGCGGGAGTCCAGTCGGCCAGGGCTCGGGGCGTCTGCAAATGAATGGGGGGGTGCGGAAGCGGTGGGAGGGGACGGGGAAGAGAGAGAGTGAGAGACGCTGGCATCGATATCAACGGGGGCGGGGGGAGTGGGCATAGGAGAGCGACCGAACGCGGCATCGGTGGGGAGGTGGGGGGAGAGAGAGAGAGAGAGAGAGAGAGAGAGAGAGATGCTGCCCTTTAAATCAATGGGGAGGCTGGGGGGGGGGGGCGGGGGGAGGGGGAGGGAGGTCTCAAGACTCGGGGGTGGGGGTGGAGGGGAGGTGGGGGGGTGGGTGGAGGAGGAGGGGGGGGTGGGTGGAGGTGGAGGAGGGAGGGAGGTCACAAGACCCAAGGGAGGAGGAGGAGAGGACAAAGGACCTTTGGGTGTGGTCCATCTGGCGAGAGGGGGAGAACTGCAAACCTGTGCTATGCTGCCTGCTTTGACCTCCTTTGAAAGTTTAACTTTAAGTATGAGGGCAATACTCACAATGCTATAACTTTTGCGAGCGTTCTGCACCATTGTGCTACGTAGGAGACAATTGATTCGAGCTCATCACATCAGGAACATCAGAGCCCGTAGACTGCTGGGCAGGAGGCCTTACATCGTCAATTTCAAGTCAGGCGTTCGTACCTGGACCTGAGTGATGCAGAGGGCTGCATTTCCGCACAGAAGTTGTCCGTGAGATCTGTGACTTTCTGAGACCAGACCTACAGCCGAGAAGCAACAGGTAGACTGCTTTGTCAGTTGAAGTGAAGGTTACAGCACTTTCAGTCTATGCCTCCGGATTGTTTCAAGCTACAACTGAAGATGTGTGTGCCATTTCTCAACATGCAATACATGTCTCCATTCACCAGGTCACGGCTGCACTGTATGCATGGAGGAATGACTTCATCAAGATCCCAATGACCAGCCAATCAATGTATGAGCGGGCTGTGGGGTTCTCAAGGATTGCTGGCTTCCCAAAGGTACAGGGCTGCATTGATTGTACCCACTTCGCCTTGCGAGCACCTTTGGAGGATGCCGAGATGTACAGGAATAGAAAAGGCTTCCACTCCATTAATGTGCAGCTCGTGTGTGACGACATGCATTCCATCATGTCAGTCGATGCAAGATACCCTGGCAGCACCCATGATGCATTCATCCTACGTGACAGCTTTATATCTGAAATGTTTTAGCAGCAGCCAGAAGGGAAGAACTGGCTACTGGGAGACAAAGGGTATGGCCTCGCCACCTGGCTCATGACGCCCCTATGCGTAACCCGGACGGAAGCTGACTGAGAATACAACATGTCACACTTTGCAACGCGCAGCATCATAGAGAGGATCATTGGTATCTTGAAACAGCGTTTCTGATGCCTGGACCATTCCGGAGGCTACTTGCAATATTCCCCTGAGTTTGTCGGTCAATTCACTGTTGTGTGCTGCATGCTGCATAACTTAGCCATCATGAAGCAGCAGCACCTGGTAGAGGAAGAAGACCCACCTGAGGTGAGAGTGGTTCATGATGATGTGGAAGATGAAGGTGATGAGCAGGAGCAGAAGGATGAGGACGAGGATGAAGAAACCATGCAAGTGTCTGAGGCTGAAGCAGGACGTCGGAGGAGGGCGGGCCATCGTGCCCCCTTAACGATTGCTCGAGCCTTGCGCCAGCAGCTCATCCGTGAACGCTTTGCTGATGCCTGAGGGCTCAGCGACAACTATTCCGCATGGACATGTTTATTTTTTGAGCTGTTCCTAATGTTGTGTTGTGTTAATGGAACATGATTCAGTTTTAATGTAAAATATATTTTATTCAAAACTTTGCAACGTACTTAACTTTAGTTTAATAAAATTATTCTTGTATCAAGCTTTACTCTTTAAGATCACTTAAAAGTTAAGCTCACTTATAAACTTGTAAATTTACATAACTTACAAAAACAAATCCACTGTGAGAAGTTAGAACAGTGATTGAAGTGACATCAAAAACAACAGCAGCAGCAAAGAAAGGCTGCACCCATCCCTCAACCCCCTGAGTCCGAGGCCGCCCGCTGCGCTTGGTCTTGGGCTCGACACCACCCCTGCCCGCAGGCGGTGGCATAGTGTTTCTGGGGTACACACCAAGATTCTTCTTTCTAATATCTTGGCCACTTGGCACCTGTTGAGGGTGGAGGGCGTCAGCGTCACATGGCAAGTTGGAGGGCCCAGGCAGCAAGTTGGAGGGCCCGGCTTTGGACTGTTCAGAGCCTGATGCGGGGATTGGAGTACAAGTGGCAGTTGATTCTGTCAATGGGCGCATTGTCTGGTTGTGTTCCCTTATTGCAGCAGCTAACTCACACATGCCCTCCCTCATGCACCCTGACAGTGTCTCAGCGGACCAAAACATTCCCTCATGGCCACCATTCCCTCACTGATGTTAGCGGACATGGTTGCCATTTCCCGTGCCATTACTGTTACTTCTCCCGACAGTTCCGCTACCTCCTCGCTCACCCCAGTTATGGTGTTCAGGAGTGATCAGGTAAGGTCAATGCTCTCCCCACCCAATGCCATGATCGGGACCACATCTGTTGCATCCTGCATCTCAGGAGAGCGTGGTCGATTTCTTCTTCCCCTCCCCCAGGATCTGGCTCGCGGCATCCCAGTGGGAGGCGCAGGCTGGGACTTGGGACCCTGGGTGTTCTCTGCTGATTTCCACCACCACCACCACCACCACCACCACCACCACCACTGCGACCTGTAACCTTGGACGGTGGGGCCACGGGTGTGCAATGCTGCGGCACAACACCACCACCACCACTGGGACCCGCAACCTCGGACGGTGGGGCCACGGGTATCCATTGCTGTGTCACATCACCACCACTGGAACCCGCAACCTTGGACGCTGAGAAACCATAGAATGTTGAACCACTAATCACGGAAGGGCCTGGCAAGTCAAATATGTTGACCTCCTCAAGATTCAGTAGAACACTGCTATCATCAAACCCTTCCACCACCCACTCAAACTCCCCCTCACGCCCATGTTAGTCTGCAGGGTTGATCGCCTCTTCAGGCTCATCTGCATCTGAATCTTCTTCAGGATTGTCCTCAAGTTCTGCATAATATAACAGATCAGTCAAACGGTCAGCAGCAGAGGAGGGGGCAGGATGGGTGGCATGAGTAGGCTCACACATAGCAGGCCAGGCAGCAGGTTGATTTGAAGGGCCACGATGAATTTTCATGACTTACCACTCCCTCATGTGCGGGCCCAGCTTGTGCAGTACTGATTGTTTTTCTCCAGGCAGGACCCATCAAAGCAGCGACCCTCTCTTTCTAAGGGTGTCAGTGGGTGCAGATTTGTCGGTCCTCCTCTGTTCGAGTTCCTTCCCTTTTGTTGTGGGACAGATTCTTCTGCAAAGATGAAAATGCAACTTTTTAGAGAGGATGTCTTTCTGCTGGGTGGGACATATACAACTGGTCACATTTACAATTGAAATTGCATTGAATAAATGGAAATATTACTTACACTAACTACTTGACTAAGGTCCTGCCATTTCTTTTTACACTGGCTTCCAAATCTCTTGGTGTTCACAAATGCGCAGAATTCTTCTGCAACTTGTTACCAGCATTTCTTCATCTCTTTGGGTGGCACTTTTGTGGGAACTCTGCTGGTATCCAGGTGCTGCCATCTGTTCTCAATGACAGTAACTAGTGACTCGACTTTGTCATGCAAGAAATTCTTTGTTCTTGGTGTACGTTGCTGCATTATTGTTGCAGCTGCTCTGAGACATTAACTGCACTTTAGCAATGCTCTGAAACACTAGCAACACTTTTGCAATGATCCCAAACACAGTCCTTATTTTGCATACATGCAGCACCTTCTGTCACTTTTCCAGACATGTAGCACTTAATTTGAGGAACCAACACAGGCAGGACACTGCTGCTTGTATTTAGCAGTTAATTCGGTTCACAGCTCTCCTGGCACGAAAACAAAACCAGCTGCGATTACCTTTAAAAATTGCCGAATGCCAAGTTTCGGCGCTACTGAGCATGCGCGCACATCGGACCCGACACCATTGCGCATGTGAAGAGCTGCAGGCAGAGTTTCTGGCGCAGGGCCTTAGCTCCGCCTTCAATCGACTGGCTAGGCTGTGCCAAGCCACGGGACACGCAGCAGAGCGGCCAGGATGGGGGCACATTTTTTCGGCGCCGTTTTCAGCACACAAAGTCAGCGCATCTCGGGTGAGTGCGCCGAAAAAAGGGGTTGGGGAAAATTGAGCCCAAAGCACCTAAAATTGCACTACTTCACGAAAATCTATTATTAAATAAAATAGCTACTACTGAAATTAATTTCATATTTTTTACCATTTGTTTCTGAAATTGGAAAGTAGAAATGTGGTATTACATAAAATAGAATGCTGAATTTACAGGTATTAGAAACAATAATCCAACCAAATTCCACAAACAGTTGTAAAGGTTGAGTATCATTGGAAAGTGGAAACTTAAGTGTTTCCCTGTTACATACCAGTTACAGAAACTGGTTTTGACTTCAAATCTGACTTGGCCTATCACAGGAAAGAAATATTAGGTAATCTAAAGAACAATCTTGTATTTCTCCAACAACTCTACATATAAAATGTAAGAAGTGAGTAGAATCCATATCGGTAATGGTGACCATGAAACTACCGGATTGTCGTAAAAACCCATCTGGCTCACTAATGTCCTTTAGGAAAGAAAATCTGCTGTCCTTACCTGGTCTGGCCTTTCTGTGACTCCAGACCCACAGCAATGTGGTTGACTCTTAATTACCCTCTGAAATGGCCTATCAAGCCACTCAGTTGTACACAACCGCTACAAAAAACAATAATAATAAAACCGGATGGACCACTGGCATCAACCTCGGCACCGGCTATGGACGCGACAACAGCACACCCAGCCCAGGCAATTCTGTAAAGTCCTTCTCATCAACATCTGGGGACTTGTGCCAAAATTGGGAGAGCTGTCCCACAGACTAGTCAAGCAACAAACGGCTTGACGTAGTCATACTTAGGGAATCATACCTTTCAGCCAATGTCCCAGACTTTGTCCCACAGGCAGGACAGACCCACCAGGGGTGGCGGCACAGTGGTATACAGTCGGGAGGGAGTGGTCTTGGGAGTCCTCAACATTGACTCTGGACCCCATGAAGTCTCATGGCTTCAAGTCAAGCATGGGAAAGGAAACCTCCTGCTGATTACTATCGACCATCCTTCAGCTGATGGATCAGTACTCCTCCATGTTGAACACCACTTAGAAGAAGCACTGAGAGTAACAGCAGCACAAAATGTACTCTGAATGGGGGACTTCAATGTCCATCATCAAGACTGGCTCGGTAGCACCACTCCTGACCAAACTGGCCGAGTCCTGAAGGACATAGCTGCAAGACTGGGCCTGCAGCAGGTGGTGAGAGAACCAACACGTGGGAAAAACCTACTTGACCTCGCCCTCACCAATCTACCTGTAACAGATGCATCTGTCCATGACAGCATTGGTAGCAGCAACCACCGCACAGTCATTGTCAAGACAAAATCCCATCTTCACACTGAGGACACCAACCATTGTGTTGGGTGGCACTACTACCGCGCTAAATGGATTAGATTCAGAACAGATCTAGCAGCTCAAAACTGGGCATCCATGAGGGCCATCAGCAGCAGCAGAATTGTATTCCACCACAATCTGTAACCTCATTGCCTGGCATATCCCTCACTCCACCATTTAGATTACCTAATATTCCAGAAGGCATTTGACAAGGTGCCACATAAAAGGTTACTGCACAAGACAAATGTTCAAGGGGTTGGGGTAATATATTAGCATGAATAGAGGATTGGCTAATTAACAGAAAACAGAGAGTCGGGATAAATGGTTCATTCTCTGGTTGGAAATCAGTAACTAGTGGGGTGCCGCAAAGATCAGTGCTGGGACCGCAACTATTTACAATCTATATTAACAACTTGGACGAAGGGACCGAGTGTAACGTAGCCAAATTTGCTGACGATACAAAGACTGGAGGAAAAGCAATGTGTGAGGAGGACAAAAAAAAACCTTGCAGAAGGACATAGACAGGCTAAGTGAGTGGGCAACAATTTGGCAGATGGAGTATAATGTTGGAAAGTGTGACGTTATGCACTTTGGTAGAAAGAATCAAAGAGCAAATTATTATTTGAATGGAGCAAAATTGCACAGTGCTGCAGTACAACGGGACCTGGGGGTATTTGTGCATGAAACACAAAAGGTTAGTATGCAGGTACAGCAAGTGATCAGGAAGGCCAATGGAATCTTAGCCTTTATTGCAAAGGGGATGGAGTATAAAAGCAGGGAAGTTTTGCTACAGTTATACAGGGTATTGGTGAGGCCATAGATGGAATACGGTGTACAGTTTGGGTTTCCATATTTAAGAAAGGATATACTTGCTTTGGAGGCAGTTCAGAGACGATTCCCTAGGTTGATTCCAGGGGTGAGGGGGTTGACTTATGAGGATAGGTTGGGCCTATACACATTGGAATTCAGAAGAATGAGAGGTGATCTTATGGAAACATATAAGATTATGAGGGGGCTTGACAAGATGGATGCAGAGAGGCTGTTTCCACTGATAGAAGAGACTAGAACTAGGTGGCATAATCTTAGAATAAGGGGCCATCCAGTTAAAACTGAGATGAGGAGAAATTTTTTCTCTCAGAGGGTTGTAAATCTGTGGAATTCACTGCCCCAGAGAGCTGTGGAAGCTGGGTCATTGAATAAATTTAAGACAGAGATAGACAGTTTCTTAACCAATAAAGGAATAAGGGCTTATGGAGAGCGGGCGAGGAAGTGGACCTGAGTCCCTGATCGGATCAGCCATGATCGTATTAAATGGCGGAGCAGGCTCGAGGGACCATATGGCCTACTCCTGCTCCTATTTCTTAGGTTCTTATGTACCATCAAGCCAGGGGACAAACCCTGGTTTAATGAAGAATGTAAAAGAGCATGCCAGGAGCAGCACAAGGCATACCTAAAAATGAGATGCCAACCTGGGCTACATGCATGCTAAAAAGTGGAAGCAGCATGCTATAGACAACGCAAAGCAATCCCACAATCAACGGATCAGATTAAAACTCTGTAGTCCTGCCACATCCAGTCGTGAATGGTGGTGGACCATTAAACAACTAACTGGAGGACAAGGCTCCATGAATATCCCCATCCTCAATGATGGCGGAGCCCAGCACGTCAGTGCAAAAGACAAGGCTGAAGCGTTTACAACCATCTTCAGCCAGAAGTGCTGAATGGATGATCTATATCGGCCTCCTCCTGAGGTTCCCACTATCATAGAAGCCAATTCGATTTACTCTACGTAATATCAAGAAAAGGCTGAGCGCACTGGATACAGCAAAGGCTATGAGCCCCGACAACATACTGACTGTTGTGCTGAAGACATGCTCCAGAACTAGCTGTGCCTCTAACCAAGCTGTTCCTGTACAGCTACCACACTGGCGTCTATCCGATAATGTGGAAAACTGCCCAAGGCATGTCCGGTCCACAAAAAGCAGGACAAATCCAATCCGGCCAATTACCGCCTCAGCAGTCTACTCTCATCAGCAATGTGATGGAAGGTGTCGGCAACAGTACAATCAAGTAGCACTTACTCACCAATAACCTGCTCACCGATGCCCAGTTTGGGTTCCTGCAGGACCACTTGGCTCCAGACCTCATTACAGCCTAGGTCCAAACATGGACAAAAGAGCTGAATTCCAGAGTTGAGGTGAGAGTGACTGCTCTTGTCATCAAGGCAGCTTTTAACCGACTGGCACCAAGAAGCCCGAGTAAAACTGAAGTAAATGGGAATCGGGGGGGGGGGGGGGGAAACTCTCCACTCGTTGGAGTCATACCTAGCACAAAGGAAGATGGCTGTGGTGGTTGGAGGTCAATCATCACAGCCCCAGGACATCACTGCAGAAATGGGGATGTTCGCTGATGACTGCACAGTGTCAAGCGCCATTCGAAACTCCTCAGATAATGCAGCAGTTGATGGCCGCATGCAGTAAGACACGGATGACATTCAGGCTAGGGTTGATAAGTGGCAAGTGACATGCGCACCACACAAGTGCCAACAAGTGAGAGTCTACATCCTGGGGGTCACCATTGACCAGAAACTTAACTGGATCAGCCACATGAATACTATGGCCACAAGAGCAGGTTAGAAGCTGGCTATTCTGTGGTGAGTGTCTCACCTACTGACTCCCCAAAGCCTTTCCACCCACTGCAAGGCACAAGTCAGGAGTGTGAGAGAATACTCGCCACTTGCCTGGATAAGTACAGCTCCAACAACACTCAACAAGCTTGACATCATCCAGGACAAAGCAGCCCACTTGATTGGCACCCCATCTACTCCCTTAAACATTCACTTCCCTCCATCACTGAACTACCGTGGCTACAGTGTGTACCATCTGCAAGATACACTGCAGCAATTCACCAAGGCTTCTTCGGCAGCATCTCCCAAACCCACGGCCTCTACCATCTAGAAACAAAGGATAGCAGGCGCATTGGAACACCACCATGTCCATGTTCCCCTCCAAGTCACATACCATCTTGACTTGGAAGTATATCGCCGCTCCTGCACCGTTGCTGGGTCAAAATCCTGGAACTCCCTCCCTAACAGCACTGTGGGCGTATCTTCCCCACACGGACTGCAGCGGTTCAAGAAGGCGGCTCACCACCATCTTCTCAAGGGCAATTAGGGATGGGCAATAAATGCTGGTGTTGCCAGCGATGCTTACATCCCAGGAACGAATTTTTAAAAAAAAGAATAACAACATAGAAGGTCTGTCCATTGTACCATATCATGTAAAGTCTTATCATCTCAATCAATAAATATTCCAGGGTGGAGGCTAGTCATCAAAAATTTGAAAAGCTCACCAGTAACATTTAAAAATGAGATGATTTACATCCCTTTCTTTTTCCTCCTCCTTTATACGCCACAGCCCACTGAATTGATTTGAGTTTCTATTTTTCCAAGAAGTCCCAGGCAAATACATTAAGTGGGCTGCAATAAATATATACAATGAGGTAAGTATTAATTTTAGTAGTTCTAACTACATATTAAATATAGGAGAGGAAATCACGTTTTCAAATGAGTGGATAAGAAGCCTTGTATAGATGAAATGTGAATTAGGTCATGTAGCCACTAGAGCAGCTCTGTACCATACATTCCAGTAAGAACATAAGAAATAGGAGCAGGAGTATGCTATTTGGCCCCTCCGCTATTCAATAAGATAATGGCTGATCTGATCTTGGGCTTAGCTGCACTTCCCTGCCTGCTTCCCATAACCCTTCACTCCCTTATCGCTCAAAAATCTGTCTATTTCCACCTTAAATATATTCAATGACCCAGCCTCAACAGCTCTCTGGGGCAGATAATTCCATAGATTTACAACCTTCTGAGAGAAGAAATTTCCCCTCATCACAGTTTTAAATGGGCGGCCCCTTATTCTGAGACTATGTCCCCTAGTTTTAGTTTTCCCTATGAGTGGAAATATCCTCTCTGCATCCACCTTGTCGAGCCCCCTCATTGTCTTATATGTTTCAATAGATCACTTCTCATTCTTCTAAACTCCAATGAGTATAGGCCCAACATGCTCAACCTTCCTTCACAAGTCAACCCCTTCATCTTGGAATCAACAGAGTGAACCTTCTCTGAACTGGTTCCAATGCAAATGTATACCTCCTTAAATAAGGAGACCAAAACTGTACGCACCAATACCCTGTACCGTTGTAGCAGGACTTCTCTGCTTTTATACTCCATTCCATTTGCCTTCCTGAATACTTGCTGTACCTGCATACTAACTTTTTGTGTTTCATGCACAAGGACCCCAGGTTCCTCTATACTGCAGCATTTTGTCATTTCTCTCCATTTTAATAATTTGCTTTTTTATTTTTCCTGCCAAAGTGGATCACCTCACACTTTCCCTCATTATACTCCATCTGCCAAATGTTTGCCCACTGACTTAGCCTGTCTATATCCCTTTGCAGATTTTTTCTGTCCTCCTCACAACTTACTTTCCCACCCATCTTTGTATCATCAGCAAACTTGGCTCCATTACACTCGGTCCCTTCATCCAAGTCATTAATATCGATTGCAAATAGTTGAGGCCCCAGCACCGATCCCTGTGGCACCCTACTAGTTACCATTTGCCAACCAGAAAATGACCCATTTATCCCGACTCTCTTTTCTGTTAGTTAGTCAATCCGCTATCCATGTTAATATATTACCCCCAACCCTGTGAGCTTTTATCTTGTGCAGTAACCTTTTACGTGGCACCTTATCGAGTGCCTTCTGGAAATCCAAATACATCACATCCACTGGTTCCCCCTTAACCACCCTGCTTGTTACATCCTCAAAGAACTCCAGCAAATTTGGCAAACATGATTTCCCTTTCATAAAACCATGCTGACTCTGCTTGACTGTATTATGCTTTTCCAAATGTCCTGCTACTGCTTCCTTAATAATGGACTCCAGCAGTTTCTCAACAACAGATGTGAGTCTAACTGGTCTATAGTCTGCCTCCTTTTTTAAATAGGGGCGTTACATTTGCGGTTTTCCAATCCGCTGGGACTTCTCCAGAATCCAGGGAATTTTGGTAGATTACAGCCAATGCATCCACTATTTCTGCAGCCACTTCTTTTAAGACCTAGGATGCAAGCCATCAGGTCCAGGGACTTGTCCACCTTTAGTCCCATTATTTTATTGAGTACTTTTTCTTTTAATAATAGTGATTGTTTTAAGTTCCTCCCTCCCTATAGCCCGTTGATTATCCATTATTGGGATGTTTTTAGTGTCTTCTACCGTGAAGACCGATACAAAATATTTGTTCAACGTCTCTGCCATTCCCCTGTTCCCCATTATTAATTCACCAGTCTCATCCACTAAGGGACCAATGTTTACTTTAGCTACTCTCTTTTTATATACCTGTAGAAACTCTTACTATCTATTTTTACTCTAGTTTACTCTCATGATCTATCTTCCCTCTCTTTATTTTTTTTTCGTTGTCCTTTGCTAGTTTAAAAAAAATTCCCAATCCTCTGGCCTCCCACTAATCTTGGCCACTTTGTATGCCATTGTTTTCAATTTGATATCACCCGTTACTTCCTTAGTTAGCCACGGATCGATCTCCCTTTTAAAGTCTTTCCTTCTCACTGAAATATATTTTTGTTGAGAGTTATGACATATCTCCTTAAATGTCTGCCACTGCTTATCAACCGTCTTACATTTTAATCTATTTTCTCAGTCCACTTTAGCCCCTGGTTTGATCCCCAATAGAATGGGAAGCACTGATTTGACTCAGTTGGGGGGTCACCAAGGAGAAGACTGAGAGAATTGGCAGGAGAGAGAAAATAGAGCAGGATGCTAATTCAAAATTCTTACTGGTTGGTGAAAAGGAACATTGCTGGGGGCCTGTGCGCAGGCTGCCTACCGTACTCTAGTCAGTATTAGTATTCCATACAGGTGGACTAAAAAATGTGAACAACGCACCTTGAAATACATTTAGCACAAACAAACCGCATCCTGTGAAATGCTGAAATATCCTCAGAAATCTTAAATTTGACTTTCAATGTCAAATTCTCAATCTCCATTTTTGTGCTTTCCCCATTGTTCCAAAATGATCAGCAAACTTCTTTTGACCAATTTGTGAAAAGATGTTACAAAGAGAAGGGAGGGAATAAAATAGGTCAGTGGATAAACTGGAAATGTAGCTTCATTGCTTAATTGTAAGTGTAATGTTCAGCATTTCCTCTGCCCTCCCTCCACTAATTTTCTTCCAGACATCTCTGGTTCCCTCTTCCAAAGCCATTGCTTCCTTGCTGGGGTACTGATCAATGGATGGGGTGGCCCCCCTCCAGCACCTCGCCCAAGTAACCGTTCTTCATTTGTAAATCTAAATGTTGAGTGTCGGCAGACTATTTGACTTTAGTGGTTAGCACAGTTGTGCACATTGCTGTCCGTTCATCAACCAGGGGCACCAAAGCAGTTATCAGTGAGTGTGTGGGTGGCTTATGTCTGGCAATTTACATATTCAGAGTAAATTATGTAGTTCCTTTTAATCAAGTGAACCTCTTGAAACATGATTGCACCAAAACTTATTTTGCACACTGAGCTTTCATTTACTTAATTGTAGTACTTTTTCTTTTCCTCCAACTTGTTTTGATCTGTAGAAGTCGTCAATTTAGAAAAAGTTACTGTTGATGTAATTGTAATTTTCATCCCTTAAACCCTAAAGGTAATTCAGATACCAAGAAGAGAGCACAACCAAAACCTTTTCTTATTTTAATGTAACACAGCGTGGAGTCAACCACATAGCATAGTTACGAGTTTTTAACTAAGCTCTATTTTGCCTTAGAGACATGTAGAATTGATATAACAAATTTTGTACAACTAATTAGTTACTATATGTAACTAAATCTATTACATAACTTGACAGTACAATCATTAATGTCATCTCATAAGCATAAGCAAATCCAATTTCAGGCTTAAGATGGCCTCTCTGTTATGCTGCGCATCGCAATGTGCGACATGTTGTATTCCCGATCAGCTTCCGTCCGGGTTATGCGTATGGGCGTCATGAGCCAGGTGGCGAGGCTATACCCTTTGTCCCCCAGTAGCCAGCTCTGCCCTTCTGGTTGCTGTTAAAACATAGCAGATATAGCACTCTTAGGTAGGCTGAACACATCATGGGTGCTCCCAGGGTATCTTGCATCAACTGACCTGATGCGATGCATGTCATCACACACGAGTTGCACATTAACGGAGTGGAAGCCTTTTCTGTCCCTGTACATCTCTGAATCCTCCAAGGTGCTCGCAAGGCGATGTGGGTACAATCAATGCAGCCCTGTACCTTTGGGAAGCCAGCAAACCTGGAGAAGCCCACAGCCCTTTCACGCATTGCCTGGGTGGTCATGGGAACTTTATGTAGTCATTCCTCCGGGCATATAGTGCAGCAGTCACCTGCCGAATGCAGATATGTGTTGCATGCTGAGAAATGGCGCACACATCCCTAGTTGTGGCCTGGAACGATCCAGATGCATAGAGTCAAAGTGCAGCTGTAACCTTCACTTCAACTGATCAAGCAGTCCTCCTGACGCTTCTAGGTTGCAGGTCTGCTTTTGCTAACTCACAGATTTCAGTTACAAATTTGTGGAAACACAGCCTTCCGACACAGTCTGCATCACTCAGGTGCAGATATGAACACCTGTCTCGATATATCCGATATGGGTAAGGCCTCCTGCCCATCATATACGTGCTCTGAGGTTCCTCATGCGATGATGTTGAATCAGTTGTCTCCTCCGCAGCACCGTCATGCAGAAGGCTTGCACTAGGTATGGCATTGTCAGTATTGCCCCCATAATTAAATTGTACCTTTGCAAGAAGCTCAAAACGACAGGCAGGACAAGCTTCTTTGTTGTCTCTCTCTCCACGGTCGATACCGTAGTATGGACCACACCCAGGTCTGAGCATGCGCAATGGGCTTGCTTAGACCAGGAAATACTCCCCCCTGCCCCCCCCCACAACGGGCTTCATTTGATGCTGTATAGTGGCATAGTGTAAGGCTTCTCATGCCTTCAGTTCGGCTTCCACTCCCAGCCCCCGGGCTTCATTTAACGCTGCTTGCAAAATAGTGTAAGGCTTCTCATGTCTTCAGTTTGGCTTCCAGACCCCCCCCACCCCCCCCCGCCGAGCCTCCTGGGCTCCTTTTGATGCATATAGTGTAAGGCTTCTCATCTCTTCTGTTCGGCTTCCCCCCACACCCCGGGCTTTTCAAGCCGAGCTCCTGTGTCCGGGCGAGGGACTGATTGTGCTGGCACGCGCTCAGCCCCTCAAGCACGGTTTGGAGAAGTTCTGTGGTGGCGTGGCACTTTTTTAAAAATCCAAACTTAAAGAATTGCATGAAACTTCCATGATCTGCGTTTTGAGTTGGAAAAATTAAACTTGATGATGCATGTGTTCTTGACTCCCTCCAAAACTTCGTCTAAAAACGATGGCATCTTTCTGCGCCGATTTTTTGATGTGTGCTGGTTTTTCTTAAATGCCCAGAAGGTTTTTTAGGACTGGTCACATATGCCGTCCTTGGAGAATTGTAAGTTGGCCAAACTTGCATAATTGTGAAAAACTGGCACAGACATCAGATTACACCCGCAATGACGCAAAAAAAAACTAACCTAAAAAAATCATAACTACCTGAGTTACACTGGTGCACAATCTTTGGGGAAACTTGGATTTTTAAATTTAGACCAAAAAAAGCAGCGCGCGCCAAAAAAAGACGCAAATCACTGGGAGAAATTGAGCCCATTGTACTTGCGCTGGACAGTTGTACAGTGTAAACAATATTAATTTTTGTTGGAACGTAAGTAACAAGTTTCATTGGATACTAATATATGTGTTTGGTTCTTTACTCAACTAGCATGCGTAACACTTGGATTGTTCTAAATTACTGTACGTTTTTGCAGGACAAATGGAGGCTAAGACACAAGCCTCAAATTGTCTAATATTACAGTGAAATGTCAACACTATCAACTTTGAGCTACACTGACATAGGTTAAATGCGACAATACCAGTGTTTGCACACTGTTGAAACAAAAGTGCTGTACAAGCCCTCTGATGTCAAATGTATTCGATTAGCATTAGGTATCAGAATGGCATGCACTTACATTTTGCATTGGCAGTTTTACTGCATAAGTGTGTAAACAGCTGGCAGATTTTTCAAAATACTACTTTCTTCAGAAAAATGTATCTATAGAATTGTATTGGGCTAGTATTAAAACTAATAGCTACATATTCAATGATCACATAAATAATAAAACATGCAACATGATATGTTATTCTTTATTAAATATTTTAGATTTTTGTATTCATTCTAGGAAACAAAACCATTCTTCACTTTGGGCATCAAGTGGGCATCAAGTGCCAAGATTTAGCAACTAAAGAAGTCCAGAATGAAGCTCCCAATATTTAATCATAAAGATGTGTTTTCACCCCAACTGCTGCACAAGTATGAATTCTTTTACCTCCCAGTTTTTCTAAGCTAGATTGTCATTTTAAACTGCATTTTGGGCGGCTTTTATTGTCGTCACGTGCTCACCAACAGCTGGATTGGGACTACTCAAACTCATTTCAGATTATAACCAACAGAAAGGAAACAAAAATACTGGTTCCACAAGTAAAAGGACAGTCATCATTGCACCAAATTACTTGATTTTGTGATATCAAGTAGATCTGTTAATCATAAACACAACAGCCTTTTTTGCAATAATAGTCTGCATAAAAATGAGTTTCTACATTCATTATCAAAGCAAATCAGATGTGTTTGGTATCTGATTTCATCTTTTTTAAATTTTACCTGTAAACTGTAAATTAATCTATTCATTAAAGGTCAGGCATAGAATGGCAACCCTGGATGTAAAGGAGAAGCTGAATATAAAAAGATTTTTTTACACTGTTCATATAAATACAGTTGCACTTTGGTGCTAACACGATTTGCCCGTTGTGTGCGTTGGACGCTTTATATTTCAAAATGTTCTATTAAAAGCCCATAAATGTTCCCGTTGTTGCCTATACCTGAACTTATCCTGTACTAATCAGCATGGGAGGCACTGCTGGAACTCAGTGCTTTAAGGGGTTTAGCATCCTTGAAAGTAGATAAATCGCCAGGACTAGAAATATATCCGAAGCTACTAAAAGAAGCAGGGGAGGAAATTGCAGAGGCTCTGACCATCATTTTTCAATCCTCCCTGACTACAGGAGTTGTGCCACAGGATTGGAGAACTGCTAACTTGTACCGTTGTTTAAAAAGGGGGGAAGGGATAAATTGAGCAATTACAGGCCAGTTAATTTAACCTCAGTGGTGGGCAAATTACTGGAATCAATTTTGAGGGTCAGTATAAACCTTCATTTAGAAAGACACAGATTAATCAAGGACTGTCAGCTAAGAGAAGGTCATGTCTGACTAATTTGATTGAGTTCTTTGAGGAGGTAACAAAGAGGGTGGATGAGGGCAGTGCATTTGATGTAGTTTATATGGACTTTAGAAAGGCTTTTGAAAAGGTCCCACATAGTAGGCTGATCAAAAAAGTAAAAGCCCATGGGATCCAAGGGAGAGCGCCAAATTGGATCCAAAATTAGCTCAGTGGCAGGAAGCAAAGGATAATGGTTGAAGAGAGTTTCTGCAACTGGAAGGCTGTATCCAGTGGGGTTCCACAGGGCTCAGTGCTTGGTCACTTACTTTTTGTAGTATATATTAATGATTTAGACTTAAATATAGAGGGCATGATAAAGAAATTTATAGATGATACAAAAATTAGCCATGGGGTTAACAGTGAGGCAGAAAGCTCTAGACTGCAGGAAGATATCAATGAACTGTTTAGTTGGGCAGAAAAGTGGCAAATGGAATTCAATCCAGAAAAGTATGAGGTAATGCATTTGGGGAGAGGCAACAAGGCAAAGAAATACATAATACATGTGAGGATACTGTGAGGTGTGGAGGAACAGAGGGACCTTGGAGTATATGTCCACAGATCCTTAAAGGTATCAGGACAGGTCGATAAGGTAGTTAAAAAGGCATACGGAATGCTTTCCTTTATTAGCTGAGGCATAGAGTACAAGAGCAAGGAAGTTATGCTAGAACTGTATACAACACTAGTTAGGCCACAGATTGAGTACTGCGTGCAGTTCTGGTCACCACATTATAGGAAGGATGTGATTGCACTAGAAAGGGTGCAGAGGAGATTTACAAGGATGTTGCCAGGACTGGAAAACTTTAGTTATGAGGCAAGATTGGATAGGTTGCAGTTGTTTTCCTTGGAACTGAGGAGGGATTTAATTGAGGTGCATAGAATTATCAGGGGCCTAGATGGAGTGGATAAAAAGGACCTATTTCCCTTAGCAGAGGGGTCAATAACCAGGGGCATAGCTTTAAAGTAGTTGGTAGACGGATTAGAGGAGATGAGGAAACATTTCTTCACCCAGAGGTTGGTGGGAGTCTGGAACTCACTGCCTGAAAGGATGGTAGAGGCAGAAACCCTCATCCATTGAAAATGTGCTTGAATGTGCACTTAAAGAGCCGTAATCTACAGGGCTATGAACCTAGTGCTGGAAGGTGGGATTAGGCTGGGTAACACTTTTTCGACCAGCACAGACACAATGGGCCGAATGGCCTCCTGTGTCGTCATTTTCTATGATTCTATGACACCATCTGAAAACTAAATGTCAGGTTTCATATGTACGTTGATAACGCTCGGCGCTACCTCACCACCACCTCTCACGACCCCATACCTATCTGATTTGTCTCACTGTTTGTCCGACATCGAGCACTGGATGAGCAGAACTTTCTTCCAACTAAATATTGGGAAGACCGAAGCCGTTGTCTTTGGTCCCCGCTATGAACTCCATTCCCTAGCCACCAACTCCATCCTGACTCCATCCCTGTCTGAGACTGAACCAGATCGTTCGCAACCTTGGTGTCGTATTTGACCCCGTGATGAGCTTCCGACCACATATCCACTCCATCACCAAGACCGCCTATTTCCACCTCTATAATCGGTACCCCATCCACCACCTTAAACATTCACTCCCTCCACCACCGGTACAATGTGGGTGCAGTGTGTACCATCTACAAAATGCACTACAGCAACTCGCCATGGCGTCTTCAATACCACCTCTGCCACCTAGAAGGACAAGGGCAGCCAGTGCATGGGAACACCATCAGCGCCACGTTCCCCTCCAAGTCACATGGAAACATAGAAAATAGGTGCAGGAGTAGGCCATTCGGCCCTTCGAGCCTGCACCACCATTCAATAAGATCATGGCTGATTATTCGCCTCAGTACCCCTTTCCTGCTTTCTCTCCAAACCCCTTGATCCCTTTAGCCGTAAGGGCCATATCTAACTCCCTCTTGAATATAATCCAACGAACTGGCCTCAACAACTTTCTGCGGTCGAGAATTTCACAGGTTAACAACTCTCTGAGTGAAGAAATTTCTCCTCATCTCGGTCCTAAATGGCTTACCCCTTATCCTTAGACTGTGGCCCCTGGTTCTGGGCTTCTCCAGTATCAGGAACATTCTTCCTGCCTCTAACCTTAGTTAGTTTGCAGGTGCAACAGGTAATCAGGAAGGCGGATGGAATGTTGGCCTTCATTGCGAGAGGGATGGAGTACAAAAGCAGGGAGGTCCTGCTGCAACTGTACAGGGTATTGGTGAGGCCGCACCTGGAGTACTGCGTGCAGTTTTGGTCACCTTACTTAAGGAAGGATATACTAGCCTTGGAGGGGGTACAGAGACGATTCACTGGGCTGATTCCGGAGATGAGGGGGTTACCTTATGATGATAGATTGAGTAGACTGGGTCTTTACTCATTGGAGTTCAGAAGGATGAGGGGTGATCTTGTAGAAACATTTAAAATAATGAAAGGGATAGACAAGATAGAGGCAGAGAGGTTGTTTCCACTGGTCGGGGAGACTAGAACTAGGGGACACAGCCTCAAAATACAGGGGAGCCAATTTAAAACCGAGTTGAGAAGGAATTTCTTCACCCAGAGGGTTGTGAATCTGTGGAATTCTCTAACTAAGGAAGCAGTTGAGGCTATCTCATTGAATGTATTCAAATCACAGATAGATTTTTAACCAATAACGGAATTAACGGTTTTGGGGAGCGGGCGGGTAAGTGGAGCTGAGTCCACGACCAGATCAGCCATGATCTTTTTGAATGGTGGAGCAGACTCGAGGGGCTAGATGGTCTACTCCTGTTCCTAATTCTTATGTTCTTATGTAACCTGTCCAATCCCATCAGAATTTTATATGTTTCTATGAGATCCCCTCTCATTCTTCTAAACTCCAGTGAATACAAGCCCAGTCGATCCAGTCTCTCCTCATATATCAGTCCTGCCATCCCGGGAATCAGTCTGGTGAACCTTCGCTGCACTTCCTCAATAGCAAGAACGTCCTTCCTCAGGTGAGGCCTCACCAAGGCCCTGCACAACTGCAGTATGATCTCCCTGCTCCTATACTCAAATCCCCTAGCTATGAAGGCCAACATGCCATTTGCCTTCTTCACCGCTTGCTATACCTACATGCCAACTTTCAATGACTGATGTACCATGACACCCAGGTCTCATTGCACCTCCCCTTTTCCTAATCTGTCGCCATTCAGATAATAATCTGCCTTCCTGTTTTTGCCACCAAAGTGGATAACCTCACATTTATCCATATTATACTGCATCTGTCACTCACCTAACCTGTCCAAGTCACCCTGCAGCCTCTTAGCATCCTCCTCACAGCTCACACTGCCACCCAGCTTAGTGTCATCTGCAAACTTGGAGATATTACACTCAATTCCTTCATCTAAATCATTGATGTATATTGTAAATAGCTGGGGTCCCAGCATTGAACCCTGCGGCACCCCACTAGTCACAGCCTGCCATTCTGAAAAGGACCCGTTTATCCTGACTCTCTGCTTCCTGTCTGCCAGCCAGTTCTCTATCCACGTCAATACATTACCCCCAATACCATGTGCTTTAATTTTGTACACTAATCTCTTGTGTGGGACCTTATCAAAAGCCTTTTGAAAGTCCAAATACACCACATCCACTGCTTCTCCCTTGTCCACTCTACTAGTTACATCTTCAAAAAATTCTAGAAGATTTGTCAAGCATGATTTCCCTTTCATAAATCCATGCTGACTTGGACCGATCCTGTCACTGCTTTCCAAATGCGCTGCTATTTCATCTTTAATAATTAATTCCAACATTTTCTCCATTACCGATGTCAGGCTAACCGGTCTATAATTCCCAGTTTTCTCTCCCTCCTTTTTTTTAAAAGTGGTGTTACATCAGCTACCCTCCAATCCATAGGAACTGATCCAGAGTCGTTAGACTGTTGGAAAATGATCACCAATGCTTCCACTATTTCTAAGGCCACACACCATCCTGACTTGGAAATATATTGCTGTTCCTTCAGAGTTGCTGGGTCATAATCCTGGAACACTATACCTAACAACACTGGGAGTACCTTAGCCACAGGAACTTCAGGAGTTCAAGAAGAAGGCTTACCACCACCTTTGCAAGGGCAATTAGTGATAGCCAATAAATGCTAGCGTTGCCAGCGATGTCCACATTCCATGATTTTTTTTTTAAATCGCCCGACTTTGCTTCTGCCTCAGCTCATCTGCTACTGAAACCCTCAACCATCCCTTTGTTACCTCTAGGCCAGCCTTCTAACTTCCATCCTACAAAAACTTGAGTTAATCCAAAACTCTGCTGCCTGTATCTTAATCCGCACCAAGTTCCGTTCGTCCATCACCCCTGTGCTTGCTGACCTATGTTGGCTCCTGGATCTTGTCCTTGTTTTCAAATCCTTCCATGGCCCCAACCCTCCCTATCTCTGTAACCACCTCTAGCCCTACAAGCCTTCGAGATCTTTGCGCGCCTCCAATTCTGGCATCTTGCGCATTCGCGATTTTAATCGCTCCACCATTGGCGGCCATGCTTTCAGCTACCTAAGCCCTAAGCTCTGGAATTTCTTCCCTAAACCTCTCCTTGTCTCTACCTCTCTCATCCTTTAAGATGGTCCTTAAAACTTACCTTTGACCAATCTTTTGGTCATCTCCTGATATATTCTTCTGTGGTTCATTGTCAAAATTTGATTAATAACACTCTTGTACGTGCCTTGGAATGTTTTGCAATGTTAAAGGCGCTATATAAAATAAGTTGTTGTTTTGAATGCAGGCTTTGAGCGAGGACAGGCTGAAATGTGATGCTCCTGCGCCTTACCACCACAGTCAAAATAACCTGCTAAAATAGTTAAGGCTTACACATGACGAATCGTCAGTTAGGCAAGATACCAGAGGATGACCAGCGACCATTTAAACTGATACCCAGCAAAGAACCAGAATGCAAGACAAGAACGCGGGGAACAGGTGCAAACTAGCAAAAGGCAAATTTAGAAATGATGACTAGCAATTCTTCACACAAAGAGTGGTCAAGAAATGGAATGGACGTCATGTTGAGTAGTGGTGATGAAAACACTGGAATTATTTAAGAAACAATTGGATGCTACCTCTGTGAGGCTGGGGGGTGTGGAACTTGCACTAAGATGGGCTGAATGATTTGTCTCATCTGCAAAGGGATATAGACAGGCTAAGTGAATGAGCAAAATTTTGGCAGATGGAGTATAATGTGGGAGAATGTAAGGTAGTCCACTTTGGCAGAAATAATAGAAAAGCAAATTATCATTTAAATGGAGAAAAATTGCAAAGTGCTGCAGTACAGAGAGACCTGGGGGTCCTTGTGCATGAAACACAAAAAGTTAGTATGCAGGTACAGCAAGTAGTCAGGAAGACCAATGGAATGTTAGCCTTTATTGCAAGGGGGATAGAGTATAAAAGCAGAGAAGTCCTGCTACAACTGTACAGGGTATTGGTGAGGTCACACCTGGAGTACTGCGTACAGTTTTGGTCTCTGTATTTAAGGAAGGATATAGTTGCATGGGAGGCTGTTTAACTAGGTTGATTCCGGAGATGAGGGGGTTGACTTATGAAGATAGGTTGAGCAGGTTTGGCCTATACTCGTTGGAGTTCAGAAGAATGAGAGGTGATCTTATTGAAACTTATAAGATAATGAGAGGGCTCGACAAGGTGGATGCAGAGAGGATATTTCCACTCATAGGGGAAACTAAAACTAGGGGACATAGGCTTAGAATAAGGGGCCGCCTATTTAAAACTGAGGAGGAGAAATTTCTTCTCTCAGAGGATTGTAAATCTATGGAATTCTCTGCCCCAGAGAGCTATTGAGGCTGGGTCATTGAATATATTTAAGGTGGAGATAGACAGATTTTTGAGCGATAAGGGAGTAAAGGGTTATGGGGAGCGGGGAGGGAAGTGGAGCTGAGTTCAAGATCAGATCAGCCATGATATTAAATGGCGGAGTAGGCTCAAGGGGCCAAATGGCCTACTCCTGCTCCTATTTCTTATGATCTTTGTGAAAATCTATATTCGGGATTATCAAGGAACTACATTGCCTTATTGGACACCCAGTCACGATGCCCCAATGTGGCCTAATTGAATTAACCTCTGCTCAGTGATGGATGCTAGCCATGTGACAATGATCAGACAATGTTACTTCAGTGATGTTCCTAAATCTAAATACACTGGAAAGATTGCTCAGTCCATTAGAATGATGTGCTTGCTTAGGTCAAGAGCGATTTCTTCAGACAGGGACTTCCTTCTTTGAGTAAGAAATGCAAAACCCCATGAACATAAAAGACACACCTTCCTCCTGCAGGCTAATCTTGATTCATGAACAGTATAGCATAGGTTCAGAAAACCGTTGCAGTAAGCCTCTCTCCCATTCACTCCCCACAGCAGCAATCAATTTATCTCACTGATTATATTCCTTGGTGTTTCAGTACTTGTGCTCTTTATTTGTAAGAACATTAAGTATGGAACAACAGAATAAAAATATGATCCTTTAAGCTCCTTTTAATAGAGCTTTCATACTGTCCCCCAGTTTTGTTTTCTTACAGAAGTACACAAATAAAACTTTATATTTTAAATATTTCCTGATTCCTGAAAATTATCAAATGAAACTTCTGGGCTTTTATTATGTAACATAATTTGCATTATTCATCTCACCAGCCTGTAAACATTTTTGCATTAACCTGCTCTGCCGATCTAAATTGGAATCACATCTAATTTAGATGCATTTATTTTAATGTATGCTCGTGGTTCTCCCAGGGCATTGTTCACAGATGAAAATGAAAAAATGAATAATCCAAGAACATGAACTTTGTTCTTCACTCATTCTACATGCATGGTGTTGCTCATTGTGAGTTGAATAATACACTGAATTACAAAAATTGGGGGGCAACTAATCTACAGCGACTGAATATTGTAAATGAATAGCCTTTATGTTTTATATAATCCTTGACCTAGAAATCTGATTTTTAGCTCATGCCATTTTTAAAGTTGAAGATGGACAAGATGGTGTGCAAAATGTACCAGTTGAAGTTTAGAGTGAGGTTACTTACCAAGTTGAGTTTTGGGTAGTGCAAGTCACTGGGTGGTTAGGAAGGTGAATTGATTTGCAAAAGAAAGAAAATTAAGTAAAAAGTTAAATACAGAAGTGAAGTACAGGCAGATGTGGAGTGGGGAACAAGATATTTTACATTGAGTGTGAGCTTGTGCAGACCCAGACATGACTGCATCAGCATGTTGTAAGTAGAGTTACAGGTTTGTGCAGGTAACCTTTCTGCTACTTTATTTCTAGGAGCGTGTAATAATCCACTCTGCAGAATTCACAATATTTAAACCAATGCTCTCATCAAATACAAGAGTAAGGACGTCTTGCTACAAAGATACAGGGCTTTGGTGAGATCACTGTACTGTGCACAGTTTTGGTCTCCTTATCTGAGGAAGGATATTCTTGCTTTAGAGGTGGTGCAACAAAGGTTCATTCGATTGATTCCTGTGATGAGATGGTTGCCCTATGAGGAAAGATTGAGTAGATTGGGCCTATACTTTTTTGGAGTTTAGAAGAATGAAAGTTGATCTCATTGAAACATATAAGATTCTGAGGGGGATTGACAGGCTGCAGAGTCTAAAACTAGGAGTCGGTTATTTAAGACTGAGATGAGGAGGAATTTCTTCTTTGGAATTTTTTTTATTCGTTCACGGGATGTGGGCATCGCTGGCAAGGCCAGTATTTATTGCCCATTTCTAATTACCGACAGGAAGGTGGTGGTGAGTTGCCATCTTGAATAAGTGGTTTATTAGGGCATTTAAGAGTCAACCACATTGCTGTGGGTCTGGAGTCACATATAGGCCAGACTAGGTAAGCATGGCAGCTTTCCTTCCCTAAAAGACATGAGTGAACCAGATGTTTTTGTAACAACAATTCGATAGTTTCATGGTCACCATTACTGATGCTATTTTTTTAATTCTAGATTTATTTAATTAACTGAATTTAAATTCACTTGCTGCCTTGGTGGAATTTGAACTCATGTCTCTGGAGCATTTGTCCAGGCTTTTTTTGGATTACTAGTCCAGTTACATAACTACTATGGGGAGAATTTTCCGGGGTGGGGTCAGTTGGGAAAATGTTTTTCTTGACAGCAGGTTAGGACCCCGCTGTCAACGCGCCATCCCGTGCCTTTACCAATTGCAAAGGCGGGGGAGGCAATTAAAATCATTAGTGGTTTGCTCCGGAGACATGAGTTCAAATTCCACCAAGGCAGCAAGTGAATTTAAATTTAGTTAATTAAATAAATCTAGAATTTAAAAAATAGCATCAGTAATGGTGACCATGAAACTATCGAATTGTTGTTAAAAAAACATCTGGTTCACTCATGTCTTTTAGGGAAGGAAAGCTGCCATGCTTTTTTGCCAGATTTTTGAATTTGACAAGTTGCCCACCGGTTTCCCGCTGTGCCTAGACCTCGTCTGTGAAGCTGAGGTGGGAGGTCACTAGCCATTGTTTCAGCTGATGAGTTGATAGCTTCAAATGTCAAATCAAAGCTCCCAGCTGATTGAATAATGTTCCCTTAGCCACTAGCTTCTCTAAATTGCATTTCCATTATAGATTCAGAATGCTGCAAGTCTTTACACAATTCTGCATCCAGTCTGACCTCATTACCTCTGCCAAGATTGACAGATCGCTTCTGGCATCTCTGGTTCACCTGCCATCTATTCAATCAGTATCGGTACATTTTATACTCTCTCACCTTGGTCCTCAGAATCCGACCACGATCAGCCCCAACACCAGCAGCACCATGTACACCAGCAGTACCAACAACAGCGCCAACCTTCTCCACAATCACCTGATGCTGCACTGGACACAGGGCTTCAGCACCTGACCACATTGCTGCCCTGGAGGCCAGGCATGGCCTCACCATAGTAAGTTTACTTGATGCTGTACATCCTAACTGCCACATGATGTGCCAGGTTGGCACCACCCCACACCAACACCATAAAGCATCCCTACAATGCCCAATCCATTCCTTTCACACACTTCACCATTGCGAGGGGTAACCTTATGTCTCATCATTCACTGCAACTCACTAAACCACTCCAAAGGTGCACACAAATCTGTTCAAGAACTCAAAGTATTGAAATAAATGTTTCAATGTTTGACAGCACATTAACAGAAACTTTACATGGACATTGGATAAAACACACAAGTGTCAACCCTTGTGTGTCGTTTAGTTGGTATGATTGGACATGGATAAGGGTGAGGATGAGGGGTGGTTAGTGAGATGGGGATGTGATAATGTAGATAGAAAGGGATTGGTGAAGGTGCATGGTAAGTTAGTGTGCAGGAGTAGGGTAGGGAAGGCAGAGTGATGGGGGTGTGATGACAGGCACAGCAGGATGAGTTTGAGTGTGGCTTTGTACTAATGTTTCGTAATCTACTGTGATCATTGAAACGTTTGCGGCACTGCACCCAGGTCCTCCTAACCACATCCCTGCTTGTGTCCTCCTCTGTAACGTGTAACCAGGCTGTGTTGATTTCCTGAGGAGGTCTCTTCCGCTCATGGGATAAGGCTATGGAGGGAGTCATGGGAGAGCCTGGGTGCAGCCGTGCACCTCTGTACAGTGTTTGCAGTACCTCAATGCTGTCGAACACCAACAGCACAAATGTCAAATTAAAGTTGGCCATGGTCCCTTTAAGGAAACTGGCTGATGATGATGTCATCAGACCCGCTTCTTCTAATTGGCCGGGAAATGCGCTGAGTGGGTTGAGCAAACTCAATCAGGAAAATCATCTGCACGGCATAGAGCCGGCAGTGGGGCCAGAACCTGCCACCGACGTCATCCGCCACAGACCCTCTGAGGTTTGTAAAATCTAGCCCTATGCTATCATAGCCCA
This sequence comes from Pristiophorus japonicus, assembly GCF_044704955.1. Classification (NCBI taxonomy): domain Eukaryota; kingdom Metazoa; phylum Chordata; class Chondrichthyes; family Pristiophoridae; genus Pristiophorus; species Pristiophorus japonicus. The sequence continues at coordinate 332,923,513 of NC_091978.1, forward strand.
AAGGACTGTGGATGCTGAGTTGTTAAGTATATATATCCAGGCTGAAATAGATACATTTTTGGACTCTGAGGGAATCAAGGGATAAGGAGATCGGGCGAGAAAGTGGAGTTGCGGTCGAAGATCACCTTATTGAATGGTACAGCAGTCTTGATGGGCCTTATGGCCTACGCCTGTTCCGAATTCTAATATTCTTATCTAAATGTTTAGGGTCCTATTATAGTTGTTTGAGCTTTTAGCAATCCCTGTACAATGTACATAATTGAAGTGCAGTTAGTTCAAGGTACAAGTAATAGTTAGTGTTAAATGTGTACTTTTTTGATTCCTTTAAACAGAAATATCCCAAAATTTTGTCTTTGTAGAAACTACCGTGCATAGTCTGGAAGCTCATGGGCCATGTGCAGGCATAGGCAATCCAGCCCCATCCTGAAGGATCAAGGAAGGTGGGGTTGAAAATATGCTCAGGGACATGCTCTACCATGCCATCACCATGCCTCCCTACCCTGTTTTCTGGGGGACAATCCCGCCCCTATTATATGCACTGACCCATTTGTGGGTGGGTGTATGAAAGTCTCAGGTGAATGAGGGAAGCACTGCCTCTGCTATGCTTTCTGCAATTTGCCCTTTCCAATGTTAGACATAAGAGTTGCTTGTTAGATCCTAGTGTCCAATGTTGAAGTGTTCCAGTGTCATTAAAGGGACATCTTGGGCCAAATACAGGGCCCAAATTTGCCCAGGAGTTGCTCCGTTTTTTTTGGAGCAACTTGATTTTTCTGGAGTATCTTAAAAATCCCCATTCTGCACATTTAATTTGCACCAGTGTACGTGAGTTAGTTAGGATTTTTTTTAGTTTCGTTTTTTTTTCAAAAGGGTGCATTACCAGCCACCTACGCCTGTTTTGGCCATTTAAGCCAATTTGGACAGCTAATAGTTACTCCAAACTAACTTAGGCCAGCGTATATGGCCACTTGTGGCTGCACAGAAAACCTTTGCGGAGAGTTAAGAAATCAGCACAGGTAGTCAGAGATGGGGCGGAAGGGAAGCACAGAGGACCTTGCAAAGCACTAAACACCTTCGCAACAACATTAAAGAAGAATAAAAACCATCAATAATAAATAATAAATTAAAAAAAAAATAAAACTCAAGTCCTACCTGGCTGGGGAAGTCAGCGGGCCGGGCCGGCCGGTGCGGGATAGGGGCGGGAGAACGCACCGACTCGAGAACGCATCAGCAAGCCCTTCGACCAGGGGTAGGAGCGAGAGGACGCACCAACTCTCCGAGGGACATCTCTGAGGACTGGACTTCTCCAAGGGACTTCTCCGAGGACTTCTCTGGCTGGGGGCCGGAGCTACTGTGTGTTAAGTCCTGACTCTAATGTACTGACTTGACTTACACGAGACACATGCTGAAGTCAAGGTCACTCAGGACCCTGCACCTTTAATTCTAGCTCTCCAGTGCTGCACTTGCCTGAGACCTCCCTTTATATACCACAGTGGGACAGGTATGGAGTGTCTCCTGCAAGTGCACCCCTGGTGGTACGGTATGCTTATTGTTACAGGCCATATCCAGTTACGGTCATGTATAGCATGGTAAGATACAGTTATATACAGTAATGTGAGATACATGACATCACCCTCCCCCAAGGTCTTATTGCCTTTATAAATTCAGTCTCTCAGGTGGTCTGCGCTCTCGTGTGGAGCGTCTTAGTTGTGATTCAGTTGTTTGCCATGGTGCCTGTTTTTCGTTCGGTGTGATTGCTGGTATCTTGCTTGGGCTGTCTGTTGTGACTGCCCTTTCCTCAGGTTGTTCCACCTGTCTGACAACCAGGTGTGGTGTGAGTTCCACATTGTAGTCTGCCTCTGGTTCTTCAGTGTTATCAGTGAATCTACTTTTTACTTGGTCTACATGCCTCCGGCAGGTTTGGGCATTGTACAACCAGTAGCCTGTTTCCTTCTTTGTCTGTTACTGTCCCTGCAAGCCATTTGGGACCCCGGCCATAGTTTAGCACAAACACTTTGTCCCCTATTTTATTCCACCTCCCCCTCGAATTTCGGTCATGGTACTCAGTTAGCTTTTGACGCTTAGCCTCAACAATTTCATGCATGTCTGGGAGGTTTAACGAGAGCCTGGTCTTTAAGATTCGTTTCATCAATAGTTGCGCGGGGCGAACCCCAGTCAACGAATGCAGACGAGATCTGTATGCCAGCAGCAGTCGCGACAGACGGCTCTGCAGCGTGGGACCTTGGATTCTGAGCATGTCTTGTTTAATGATCTGCACTGCTCGCTCCGCCTGGCCATTGGAGGCCGGCTTTGAAAGGTGCCTTCTTAACGTGATTTATACTGTGGTCAACTATAAAATCGTGAAATTCTGCACTGGTGAAGCACGGACCATTATCATTGACCAATATGTCAGGAATGCCGTGTGTTGCAAACATGCTTCTAAGGCTCTCCACAGTGGTGGAGGTGGTGCTCAAGTTTAAAATGGTGCACTCGATCCATTTTGAAAATGCATCAACGACTACGAGGAACATTTTGCCCATGAATGGGCCCGCATAGTCTACATGCACCCGCGATCACAGTTTGGTGGGCCAGGGCCAGGGGCTTAGGGGGGCCTCCCAGGGGGCATTACTGAGTTGGGCACAAATGGCGCAGAGCTCCAAGTCCGCGTCAATGCCAGGCCACCAGACATGAGATCTGGCTATGGCCTTCATAAGGACGATCCCCGGGTGCTCGCGATGGAGCTCCCGGACAAACGTCTCCCTGCCTCATAAGGGCATAACTACTCGGCTGCCCCACATCAAGCAGTCTGCCTGTAGTGAGAGTTCATGCATGTGCCTATGGAAGGGTTTGACCTCCTCGGGGCAGGCATTGCGAGCCTCTGCCCAGTCACCAGTTAAAACGCATCTTTTAACTAGAGATAATGTGGGGTCGCTGGTCGTCCAGGCTCTGATTTGGCGAGCCGTCGTGGACGAACCTGTGGATTCAAAGGCATTGATTGCCATGACCATCTCATAGTCCTGTTCGTCAGACCCTTCTGTGGTCGCCAGGGATAGCCTGCTAAGCGCGTCAGCACAGTTGTCTGTGCCTGGTCTGTGCCTTATCGTGTAGTCGTAAGCCGCTAGCATGAGTGCCCACCGCTGAATGCGCGCCGAGGCGTTGGCGTTGACTGTCTTACACTCGGATAGTAGGGACGTGAGGGGTTTGTAGTCGGTTTCTAATGCAAACTTGGCCCCGAAAAGGTATTGGTGCATCTTTTTGACACCGTACACGCACGCGAGCGCCTCCTTCTCAACCATACTGTACCCACACTTCGCCCGCGAAAGTGACCTGGAGGCATAAGCAACCGGCTACAATTTACCCGCATCATTGACGTGCTGTAAAACGCACCCGACCCCGTACACTGACGCATCACACGTAAGGACTAACTTTTTACCTGGGTCAAAAAAGGCTAAAACACTCTTGGAACATAGAAGGTTGCGTGCCTTATTGAAGGCGCGTTCTTGGGCGTCCCCCCAAAACCAATCGCACCCCTTTCTGAGTAGCACGTGGCAAGGCTCCAGCAACGTGCTCAATTTCTGCATAAAGTTCCCAAAGTAATTGAGTAGCCCAAGAAAGGCGCACAGTTCCGAGACATTCTGGGGCCTGGGTGCCAGGCGGATCGCTTCGGTTTTGGATTCTGTTGGGCGGATTCCATCAGCGGCAATCCTTCAGGCCAAAAATTCAACCTCAGGCGCGAGAAATAGACAATTGGATTTCTTAACTCTTAGGCCTACTCGACCCAATCGACTTAGTACTTCCTCAAGATTGCGGAGATGAGAGTCGATGTCCCTGCCCATGATGAGTATGTCATCTTGAAACACAACCGTCCCCGGGATGGACTTGAGCAGACTTTCCATGTTGCGCTGGAATATAGCAGCTGCCGACCTGATGCCGAATGGGCATTGATTGTACACAAAAAGGACTCGATGTGTGTTGATGGTGGTGAGTAGCTTAGACTCTTCGGTCAGTTCTTGCGTCACATACACAGATGTGAGGTCAAGTTTCGAGAAAAGTTTTCCTCCAACCAACATGGCAAATAGGTCCTCCGCTCTGGGCAGCGGGTATTGGTTCTGTAGGGAGACTGTGTTTATGGTAGACTTGTAATCCCCACAGATTCGCATGGATCCATCAGGCTTCATGACGGGGACGATGGGGCTTGCCCAGTCGCTGAATTCCACAGGAGAAATTATGCCTTCCCGCAGAAGCCAGTCCAGTTCGTTTTTAATCTTTTCCCTCATCACATAAGGCACAGCTCTAGCCTTGTGATGGACCGGTCAGGCATTCTGTGTGATGTAGATTCTAACTTTAGCCCCTTTGAAGATGCCCACACCTGGCTGAAAGAGATGTTCAAAACAGCTTAGAACTGTTGAGCAGGAGGTCCGTTCCTCTGACGATATGGCGTGAACATCATCCCATTTCCAATTAAGTTCTGCTAGCCAGCTTCTCCCCAACAGGGCTGGGAGATCCCCGGGGACAATCCACAGGGAAAGTCGGTGCACCATCCCTTTGTGTGTGACTGAGAGCATGGCACTGCCAAGGACTGGGACGATTTCTTTAGTATAGGTCCTTAGTTTGGTGTCGATCTTTGTGAGTTTTGGTCTGTTGCTTTTGTGCGGCCACAGCTGTTCAAATTGTTGAACGCTCATGAGGGATTGACTGGTCCCCGTATCCAGTTCCATGTTGACGGGTATCCCGTTGAGTAGAACCCTCATCATAATTGGAGGTGTCTTGGTGTAAGAACAGTGGACATTGATCATGTTAACGCGCTGTACCTCGGCGTCCCGTGCACTGTTCCAACCGTCTTCTGGTCCGCTTTCCGACCCTTCCGATTCGTATACCAGCCGAGCTGCTGTTTTTCTGCACATGCGAGCCAGATACCCTGTGTAGTTGCAGTTTCTTCAAACGGCATGCTGAAATCGACACACTCTGGTTGAGTGCCTTCCCCCACATCTCCAACACAGACCGTTTCCATTGTTTCCGAAGGATGAGCTGCGTCTGGCTGATCTCCCTTGAGCTTCTCTCAATCTGTTGTTGATTGCTCGCATTGTGGGTTGATGAGGTGTGATCGGCCGTTCATGTGGCCCTTGATTTTGATCGCTTCTAGTGCCACTGTCTGCTGTTGAGGGCCTGCTCTCCTGCCTTTGTCTGTGTGGGGGTAGCGGTTTGTTTCACAATGTGAACCTCTTGTTCCGATGCCTCGTTGGTTGTCGTACCTGAAGTATAGATCAGCCTCGTTTCTTCTTCGCCTGCCAAGAACGTCTGTGCAACCAGTGCTGCTGCCTCTAGAGTCAAGTTCTTAGTCTCTATAAGCTTTCGGAATATGCCTGCGTGGCCTATTCCTTCAATAAAAAAGACCCTCAGTACTTCTCTCCTTAGTTCATCGGGGAACTCACATGAACTAGCCAGCCTCCGAAGTTCCGCCACGAAGTCGGGTATGCTTTGGCCTACACAGCGTCTGTAGTTGTAGAACCTGTGTCTGGCCATGTGTAGGCTGCTCGCTGGCTTCAGGTGGTCTCTCACCAGTGTGCTCAACTCCTCAAATGACTTGCTGGTTTCTCGGGTGCCAGCAGGTCCTTCATTAAAGCATATGTTTTCGAGCCACAGCTGGTCAAGAGATGGGCTCTTCTCTTGTCTGCCTTATCGTCGCCCAGCCAGTCTTTGGTCACAAAGCTTTGCTGGAGCCTTTCTATAAAGTCATCCCAATTGTCTCCAGCATTGTATTTCTCATCTGAGCTGTTGGTAGCCATTCTGTGGATTCTGTGATCCCGTAACTCGACGCCACTGTTAAGTCCTGACTCTAATGTACTGACTTGACTTACACGAGACACATGCTGAAGTCAAGGTCACTCAGGACCTGCACCTTTAATTCCAGCTCTCCAGTGCTGCACTTGCCTGAGACCTCCCTTTATATACCACAGTGGGACAGGTATGGAGTGTCTCCTGCAAGTGCACCACTGGTGGTAAGGTATGCTTATTGTTACAGGCCATATCCAGTTACAGTCATGTATAGCATGGTAAGATACAGTTATATACAGCAATGTGAGATACATGACACTGCGCATGCGCGAAACCTCTAGTGCGCATGCGTTGAGCTGGCGGCACGGTTTTTCGCGCAGGGCCCTAGCTCCGCCCCCTAATGGACAGACCACACCGCGCCAAGCCATGGGAGAGGCCACAGAGCAGGGAGAATACGGAGCTACCTTTTCGGCGCCGTTTTGGGAGCAGAAAGTCGGCGCACCTCAGGTAAGTGCGCCGAAAAAACCGGAGGGCCAAATTTGGGCCCACAGAAAGGAAGACTTTGCATGACAGTGCCCTGAAACTCCTTGCTCTGACACAGCCTAGAAAAAGTCAAGTTTTAAGCCAAGGAAAAGTTAAATTTTGAAATTTAACAAAAATTATTTCCGTGTGCTTGTTGGCCTGCCTTCTCCTGCTGCAACTCAACGCAGCATATTTTCTGTTACTTCCACCAGGGAGCCTGGCTCCCATATGGTAATATTACCTCGCGCTCAAATTACAGCTGCGGTTGAGGAAGACATCTTTTATGGCGGGCAGAAATATTCGCTTGGCTGATTTCCACCAGTTGAGTAGAAAGTCTAGATCATAAAGTTTAAATCAGTGCTCTCACTTAACTTGCCTTTATCTCAAGCTGTTGATACAAACTCTTTTTGGTGATCTGATTTAGAAGTTACCCACCATTGCAGCAACAATGCTGACAATAACCCTTGCTAAACATTCAGGCCCACAAAATTCAAAGGGAGCGAACTAGCCAGCATGAAATAAAAGTGGAAGCAGAACTGAGTCGCCTGAATATCTTGGGCTAGATTTCCAGGTTTGACGGGCTGCATCTGGCCTGAAATGGAATCTTTTAATTTCCTGAAATGAGAAACAAATAACATTACAGCCTGTTAGAACTGATTAAGTTTTTAGTCCTGATTCTCCCAATCACGATATTGCCCTAAAATTGACTTAGTTCTATCTGGTAAGTTCATTGATCCTGCGCTCAAATGAGTGATGAGGATAAATTCAGTGATCAATGAGCATACAGATTGTTGAATTTACCCTCATAACTCCTTTGGTTTGAGGTCTCCAATCTGATTAATACAAATTTTAGTCGGTGGTCTATGGCCATATTGAGGAGGTTGCTAGCATAGTTGCTAACCATTCACTTTAAGAGCAGACGTCAGCATTTTCAGCCCCAGGTTGCGCAGTTCACGCAAGGGCAGAAGAATCAGCTGATTTTGGGGTTGCCCAAAAATACACTTAACTCCGTAAGCTTGAATATGTTGTCCATCTTGTGGTTTACTTTGGCATCAGATGCTTAATTTTGCTACGATTGCCTTGCCCCCCTGACTGCACCAAAAAAATGATAAAGTCTATTGTCATAAATCTTTTCACAAATTAGTAAATCAGCTGTTAGTCAAAATAATTTGTTGATTTACCTCATTGAATTTACAACTAATTTTCATGCCTCCAGTAGAATTTCTTTTTTTAAATAATGAGTTCTAAATCTGAGAAAAAATACTGTTAATCCTAATTTATTTTATGCTTGGTTGTCACTGTGTAGCATAGGTGTGTAAGATCTCAAAATTACCGAAACTAAAATCTGCATTATATGTAAATTTATAGATATATTGAAGCATATTGTTTCTCATTGCAGTGCAAGCTTAATTGCAATTTGCTTTGCTGATTAGTGTCTTTCATGTACACTTGTTGATGGTTTCATTTAATGGTCAGATGCTATAACAAAAGAAGCCGAGGACGAGGTAGAAAATGAGGTTATTTTATTAAAAATATGAGGTTGTACAAAAATATAAAGACATTAAGAGATTAATATTGAAGAGATTCAGCACTTAAAATAAAAGTGAGTTTTCTTTTAAAGGTGAAAGCTCAGTGAATGTGTTCCTCGCCCTCAGTAAAATTTAATAACACTATGGAAACTCTCTGTTTATTTGATTCCAAACTTAGTCAAACCATAAATTAGTATGACAACAATTTGCATTTATATCCTGCTTTTAATGTAGAAAAGGTCCCAAGGCACTTCATGTAGATGTAAGGAATAAACAATGCTAAGCCAGAGAATAAAAGATTAGGAGGAATTACCAAAAGCTTGGTCAAAAAGATGGTTTTTATGGAGGGTGTTAAAGGAGAAGAAGAGGTAGAGAGGCTCCTGGAGGGAAACCAGAGTATGGAATCTAGGCAACTAAAAGCATGGCCATCAATGGCGGGGCGAAAGGAAGAGGAGGAATGCACCAGAGGGCGCAGTTAGAGCAGTGGACACTTGCATCAGGGAGGGGCGGGGGGGTTGTAGGGCTCAATAAGTGATGCAGTATACTGTGTTGTTTTTACAAACCTAACCACCCAGTTTTATGAATATTGAACCAAGCATAGTTACTCGACATATAATTTCACTTAATGTCCCTGTTGTAATAAATTGAACATTTTTGTTTTGCTAGCGTCGTCTTGGAGATGCTGCTAAAAAAGCCATTGGTAAACTTCAAATTAGAACAATCAAGAAAGGTGATAAGGTAATCATTTTTTTTTAATTAGCTCTCTCAATTTTGTTTGATTTTCTGCTTAATAACACTGTATAACATGGGCTTCACACGTTACAGTTGACAAAGTTAATATAATTAACCAAATACCTTAGGTAGTGAGAACCCAGCTACATCTTTCCAGTGTTGTTCTTTTCCATGGAGTACAGCAATATTGTATAGTCCAGTGGTCTATATGATTTTGGACTATACAGAATCCAGAAGCAAAAGATGAATTTTCTTTGTGCCCTTTAAACAGGTATACAATATTCCATCACTGGTAGCTATCTTTGATCCATTTATACTACTTAAGAAAAATGAAAAAGTTGTAGCCTTTTCATTGCATTCTGCTTAACTATATTTTTTCCCTAGCTCATATCATTTCTTCTTGTTTAGTAGATCTTCACTAATGCTGTCATCACTCCAGTTTCTCCTTTAGCTGAGAAGGTGGAATGGGAATCCAAGCCAGTCTAGTTTCTGTGCTCCTCTGTGATAAACCAACCAAAGGTTGACTTCCATGATGCAAAACCAGTCTGTGCTGCACTTTTTTTCCCTTCTCTTTGCCCTGTGAGATAGTGACCTGCTGTGCCAAATTACTTCATTTATTCACATGGCTGAGATGCAGCAGAATTCCTGTTAGGCCCAAAGGATGTGGTTCAAATGAAGCACCTCTGGTTGAGATTTTAACTTTACTAGTTATATTTTGGGTTTCATTATATAGTGCATGATGTTTTATATGTGTGTATTTTCTAACAATAGAAGTAAGCAACCAGTAAATCACCAGTAAAACATGGATTACTGAGAACAATATGGCTGTGCATAGTTTTAACTCTAAATGTTTTTTTCCCCCCTCAGGAAACTGAGTCAGACTTTGATAATTGCGCTGTTTGTATTGAAGGCTACAAGCCAAATGATGTAGTGCGGATTTTACCATGTCGGTAAGTTGCCTTAGTAAATACTGCTTTGATCGTGCATTGTTTCTCCATGAGCGGCAGTGGAATATTACGATTTATATCAATTTGCAGGAATCTGTAGTTATTCTACCTTTTTAACTGCCCACGTAGATTAGCATAATCAAGATATATTAATATTGCATTAAAAAAAACTCTGCTCCATATCATTTGTGAACAATAGGGGAACAAAACGGCACCTTCAGAATTTCACTACAGGTACTTAGTTACATTCTGATCCCTAACTCAAGCCAATTTTGATAACCACCAAAATTGCATCAATTGAATGATCATATCCACTAATTTAATCTTCATTTCAAAGAATTCCAGTAGACTTATGATGTATGAATTATTTATTGTTTCTAAATCTGTGATGTCTAATCCTTACGGGTATGTCCTATCGACAAAAAGCAGGACAAATCCAATCCGGCCAATTACCACCCCATTAGCCTAACTCTCAATCACCAGCGAAGTGATGGAATTTGACATTGACAGTGCTGTTAAGTGGTACTTACTCACCAATAACCTGCTCACCGATGCTCAGTTTGGGTTCCACCAGGATACTCTGCTCCAGACCTCATTACAGCCTTGATCCAAACTTGGACAAAAGAGCTGAATTCGAGAGATGACGTGAGAGTGACTGCCCTTGACATCAAGGCAGCATTTGACAGTGTGGCATCAAGGAGCCCTAGTAAAATTGAAGTCAATGGGAATCGGGGGGGGGGGGGGGGCGGTGGGGGAGGGGGACTCTCCACTGGCTGGTGTCATACTTAACACAAAGAAAGATGGTTGTGGTTATGCCTTTACTGTAATCTTCCAAAGTTCTCTAGGTTCAGGAAAATTGCACGTCACTCCGCTATTTAAGAATGGTGAGAGGAAAACCAGGGAATTACAGACCAGTTAGTCTAACATCTGTTGTCTGGAAATTACTAGAGTCGAGAATTAAGGAAAGGGTGACTGAACACTTTGACATTTTTCAGCTGATCAGAGAGAGCCAGCATGGTTTTGTGAAAGGCAAGTCATGCCTGATGAACCTGATTGAATTTTTTGAAGAGGTGCCTAAAGTAGTGGGCAGGAGAATGTTTATGGATGTTATTTATATGGACTTCCAGAAGGCATTTGATAAAGTCCCTCATAAGAGACTGTTAACTAAGCTTGAAGCCCATGGAATTGAAGGCAAATTATTAACCTGGTTAGGAAATTGGCTGAGCGGCAGAAGACCGAGAGTAGGGATAATGGGCAAATGCTCTAATTGGCAGGATGTGACTAGTGGTGTCCCGCAGGGATTTGTGTTGTGGTTTCAACTATTCACCGTATTTATTAACGACTTAGATGATACGATAGAAAGCTACATATCCAAATTTGCAGATGACACAAAGATAGGCGGCAATGTAGGCAATGCAGATGAAAGCATAAAATTCCAAAGGGATATTGATAGATTAAGTGAATGGGCAAAATTGTGGCAAATGGATTTCAATATAGGAAAATGTGAGGTCATTCACTTTGGACCTAAAAAGGATTACACAAATTAGGGTTGTATTCCCTAGAATTTAGACGGTTAAGAGGTGATTTGATCGAAGCTGTCAAGATATTAAAGGGAACAGATAAGGTAAATAGAGAGAAACTATGTCCGTTGGTTGGGGTGTCTAGAACCTGAAAATGACCCATTTATTCCCACTCTGTTTTCTGTTAGTTAGCCAATCCTCTATCCATGCTAATATACCACCCACAATCCCATGAGCTTTTAACTTGTGCAGTAACCTTTTATGTGGCACCTTATCGAATGCTTTCTGGAAATCCAAATACACGACATCTACTGGTTCCCATTTATCCACTCTGCTCGTTACATCCTCAAAGAACTCCAGCAAATTTGTTAAACATGACTTCCCTTTCCTAAAACCACGCTGACTCTGCTTGATTGAATCATGCTTTTCCAAATGGCCTGCTACTGCTTCCTTAATAATGGACTCCAGCATTTTCCCAACGACAGATATTAGGCTAACTGGTCTATAGTTTCCTGCTTTCTGTCTGCCTGCATTTTTAAATAGGGACATCACATTTACGGTTTTCCAATCCGCTGGGACCTCCCTAGAATCCAGCGAATTTTGGTAGATTACAATCAATGCATCCACTAGCTGTGCAGCCACTTCTTTTAAGACCCTAGGATGCAAGCCATCAGGTCCAGTGGACTTGTCTGCCTTTAATACTATTATTTTACCGAGTTTAAGTGTAGCGTCCAAAATCCGGACTTCCGGGATGTTCCAGAAACCGGACTTCAGACCGATTGGTTGCAGGCTCGTCCGGAATCCGTAAAATGTTCCAGAATCCGAACCCTGCTGACCTCGAGGTGCCACCGCTGCCCGACCTCGGGCCTCGCCTCACCATCCCTCGCCGTTGCCTGACCTTGGGCCTCACCTCGCTGCCGCCGCCCGACCTCGGGCCTCGCCTCACCTCCCCTCGCCGCCGCTGACCTCAGGCCTTGCCTCACCGCCCTTCGCCGCCACCACTGCCCGATCTCGGGCCTCGCCTCATCTCCCTTCGCCGCCGCTGACCTCAGGCCTTGCCTCACCGCCCTTCGCCGCCACCACTGCCCGATCTCGGGCCTCGCCTCACCTCCCCTCGCCGCCGCTGACCTCAGGCCTTGCCTCACCGCCCTTCGCCGCCACCACTGCCCGATCTCGGGCCTCGCTTCACCTCCCCTCGCCGCCGCTGACCTCAGGCCTTGCCTCACCGCCCTTCGCCGCCAACACTGCCCGATCTTGGGCCTCGCCACACCACCCCTTGCCGCTGCCCGACCTTGGGCCTCACCTCGCCGCCGCCGCCCGACCTCGGGCCTCACCGCCCCTCGCCACTGGCAAACCTCGAGTCTCACCTCGCCACTGCCCGACCTCGGTGCCTCCTCGCCGGCCCGCCCGACCAGCTCCTCTTTGGCGGGGCCCTGCCTGATCACCTCCACGGCGGCGGGGTTCGCCCAACCAGTTCCTCTTTGTCGAGGCCCCGCCCAACCAGCTTGTTTTTGGTGGCGGGGCCCCGCCCAAATACTTCCACGGCGGAGGGGCCCCACCTGAACAACTCCACAGTGGCGTGGCCCTGCCCGATGACCTCATCACGTGGCGACCCAAACAGCTCTTCGGCGAGTACCCCACCTCGCCCCACCCACCTTTCTGACATTCCAAAATCTGGAAATATCCAAACCTGGGCCCTGGAGTCGGGTGTTTCTGGATTCATGACGTCAGAAAGACGTTCCAAAGTCCGGCAAAAGCAAAATCCGCAACAGCCTCAATCCCGAGGGTTCCGGATTCGGGACATAGAAACATAGAAAATAGGTGCAGGAGTAGGCCATTCGGCCCTTCGAGCCTGCACCACCATTCAATAAAATCATGGCTGATCATTCCCTCAGTACCCCTTTCCTGCTTTTTCTCCATAACCCTTGATTCCTTTAGCCGTAGGGGCAATATCTAACTCCCTCCTGAATATATCCAATGAACTGGCATCAACAACTCACTGCGATAGGGAATTCCACAGGTTAACAACGCTCTGTGTGAAGAAGTTTCTCCTCATCTCAGTCCTAAATGGCCTACCCCTTATCCTAAGACTGTGTACCCTGGTTCTGGACTTCCCCATCATCAGCAACATTCTTCCCACATCTAACCTGTCCAGTCCTGTCAGAATCTTGTAAGTTTCTATGCGATCCCCTCTCATCCTTCTAAACTCCAGTGTATAAAGACCCAGTTGATCCAGTCTCTCCTCATATGTCAGTCCCGCCATCCCGGGAATCAGTCTGGTGAACCTTCGCTGCACTCCCTCAATAGCAAGAACGTCTTTCCTCAGATTTGGAGACCAAAACTGAACACAATATTCCAGGTGAGGCCTCACCAAGGCCCTGTACAACTGCAGTAAGACCTCCCTGCTCCTATACTCAAATCCCCTTGCTATGAAGGCCAACATACCATTTGCCTTCTTCAACGCCTGCTGTACCTGCATGCCAACTTTCAATGACTGATGAACCATGACACCCAGGTCTCATTGCACCTCCCCCTTTCCTAATCGGCCGCCATTCAGATAATATTCTGCCTTCGTGTTTTTGCCCCCAAAGTGGATAACCTCACATTTATCCACATTATATTGCATCTGCTATGCATTTGCCCACTCACCTAACCTGTCCAAGTCACCCTGCAGCCTTTTAGCATCCTCCTCACAGCTCATACCGCCATCCAGTTTAGTGTCATCTGCAAACTTGGAGATATTGCACTCAATTCCTTCATCTAAATCATTAATGTATGTTGTAAAGAGCTGGGGTCCCAGCACTGAGCCCTGCGGCAGTCCACTAGTCACTGCCTGCCATTCTGAAAAGGACCCGTTTATCCCGACTCTCTGCTTCCTGTCTGCCAACCAGTTCTCTATCCACATCAGTACCTTACCCCCAATACCATGTGCTTTGATTTTGCACACCAATCTCTTGTGTGGGGCCTTGTCAAAAGCCTTATGAAAGTCCACATACACCACATCCACTGGTTCTCCCTTGTCCACTCTGCTAGTTACATCCTCAAAAAATTCCAGAAGATTTGTCAAGCATGATTTCCCTTTCATAAATCCATGCTGACTTGGACCGATCCTGTCACTGCTTTCCAAATGCGCTGCTATTTCATCTTTAATAATTGATTCCAACATTTTCCCCACTACTGATGTCAGGCTAACCAGTCTATAATTACCCATTTTCTCTCTCCTTTTTTAAACAGTGGTGTTACATTATCTACCCTCCAGTCCATAGGAACTGATCCCGAGTCGATAGACTGTTGGAAAATGATCACCAATGCATCCACTATTTCTATGGCCACTTCCTTAAGTACTCTGGAATGCAGACTATCAGGCCCCGGGGATTTATCGGACTTCAATCCCATCAATTTCCCTAACACAGTTTCCCACTTTATAAGAATATCCTTCAGTTCCTCCTTCTCACTAGACCCTCGGTCACCTAGTATTTCCGGAAGGTTATTTGTGTCTTCCTTCGTGAAAACAGAACTAAAGTATTTGTTTAACTGGCCCGCCATTTCTTTGTTCCCCATTATAAATTCACCTGAGTCTGACTACAAGGGACCTACATTTGTTTTCACTAATCTTTTTCTTTTCACATATCTATCGAAGCTTTTGCTGTCAGTTTTTATGTTCCGAGCAAGCTACCTCTCATACTCTATTTTCCCCCTCCTAATTGAACTCTTTGTGCTCCTCTGCTGAATTCTAAATTTCTCCCAGTCCTCAGGTTTGCTGCTTTTTCTGGCCAATTTATATGCCTCTTCTTTGGATTTAACACTATCCTTAATTTCCCTTGTTAGCCACAGTTGAGCCACGTTCCCCGTTTTATTTTTACTCCAGACTGGGATGTACAATTGTTGAAGTTCATCCATGTGATCTTTAAATGTTTGCCATTGCCTATCCGCCGTCAACCCTTTAAGTATCATTTACCAGTCTATTCTAGCCAATTCACATCTCATGCCATCGAAGTTACCTTTCCCCAAGTTCAGGACCCAAGTCTAGAAAGAAACATAAAAACATAGAAAATAGGTGCAGGAGTAGGCCATTCGGCCCTTCTAGCCTGCACCGCCATTCAATGAGTTCATGGCTGAACATGCAACTTCAGTACCCCATTCCTGCTTTCTCACCATACCCCTTGATTCCCCTAGTAGTAAGGACTTCATCTAACTCCTTTTTGAATATATTTAGTGAATTGGCCTTAACAACTTTCTGTGGTAGAGAATTCCACAGGTTCACCACTCTCTGGGTGAAGAAATTCCTCCTCATCTCGGTCCTAAATGGCTTCCCCCTTATCCTTAGACTGTGTCCCCTGGTTCTGGACTTCCCCAACATTGGGAACATTCTTCCTGCATCTAACCTGTCTAACCCCGTCAGAATTTTAAACGTTTCAATGAGGTCCCCTCTCATTCTTCTGAACTCCAGTGAATACAAGCCCAGTTGATCCAGTCTTTCTTGATAGGTCAGTCCCGCCATCCCGGGAATCAGTCTGGTGAACCTTCGCTGCACTCCCTCAATAGCAAGAATGTCCTTCCTCAGGTTAGGAGACCAAAACTGTACACAATACTCCAGGTGTGGCCTCACCAAGGCCCTGTACAATTGTAGCAACACCTCCCTGCCCTTGTACTCAAATCCCCTCGCTATGAAGGCCAACATGCCATTTGCTTTCTTAACCGCCTGCTGTACCTGCATGCCAACCTTCAATGACTGAATGAACTGTGTCACTCTCCATCTTAATAAAGAATTCTACCATATTATGGTCACTCTTCCCCAAGGGGCCTCGCACAACAAGATTGCTAATTAGTCCTTTCTCATTACACATCACCCAGCCTAGGATGGCCAGCCCTCTAGTTAGTTCCTTGACATATTGGTCTGGAAAACCATCCCTAATAATACACTCCAGGAAATCCTCCTCCACTGCATTGCTACCAGTTTGGTTAGCCCCGTCAATATGAAGATTAAAGTCGCCCATGATAACTGCTGTACCTTTATTGCACGCATCCCTAATTTCTTCTTTGATGCTGTCCCCATCCTCATTACTACTGTTTGGTGATCTGTACACAACTCCCACTAGCGTTTTCTGCCCTTTGGTATTCCGTAGCTCCACCCATACAGATTCCACATCATCCAAGCTAATGTTCTTCCTTACGATTGCATTAATTTCCTCTTTAACCATCAACGCCACCCCACCTCCTTTTTCCTTTCTGTCTATCCTTCCTATATGTTGAATACCACTGGCTGTTGAGTTCCCAGCCTTGGTCACCCTGGAGCCATGTCTCCGTGATGCCAATTACATCATATCCGTTAACTGCTATCTGCACAGTTAATTCGTCCACCTTATTCCGAATACTCCTTGCATTGAGACACTGAGCCTTTAGGCTTGTCTTTTTAATATCCTTTGCCCCTTTAGAATTTTGCTGTAATGTGGCCCTTTTTGCTTTCTGCCCTCCACTTTTACTTTTCTTCTTTCTATCTTTTGCTTCTGCCCCCATTCTACATCCCTCTGTCTCCCTGCATAGGTTCCCATCCCCCTGCCATATTAGTTTAACCCCTCCCCAACAGCACTAGCAAACACCGCCCCCCCCCCCCCCCCTTGGACGCTGCACCTTTACTACTACTTTAGTGATCGTGATTGTATTAAGTTCCTCCCTCCCTATAGCTCCTTGATTATCCACTATTGGGATGTTTTTATTGTCTTCTACATTGAAGACGGATGCAAAATATTTGTTCAATGTCTCTGCCATTTCCCTGTTCCCCATTATTAATTCCCCAATCTCATATTCCAGTGAAAAAGAAGGGCGGTAAGAGAAGGGATAACCAGCCGTGGATAACCAAGGAAATAAAGGAGAGTATCAAATTAAAAACCAATGCGTATAAGGTGGCCAAGGTTAGTGGGAAAATAGAAGATTGGGAAAATTTTAAACGACAGCAAAGAATGACTAAGAAAGCAATAAAGAAAGGAAAGATAGATTACGAAGGTAAACTTGCGCAAAACATAAAAACCGGATAGTAAAAGCTTTTACAGATATATAAAACGGAAAAGAGTGACTAAAGTAAATGTTGGTCCCTTCGAAAATGAGAAGGGGGATTTAATAATGAGAAATGTAGAAATGGCTGCGACCTTAAACAATTATTTTGCTTCGATCTTCACAGTGGAAGACACAGAAACCATGCCAGAAATTGCTGGTCACAGGAATGTGGGAAGGGAGGATCTTGAGACAATCACTATCACTAGCAGGGTAGTGCTGGACAGGCTAATGGGACTCAAGGTAGACAAGTCCCCTGGTCCTGATGAAAAGCATCCCAGGGTAGTAAAAGAGATGGCAGAAGTTATAGCAGATGCATTCGTTATAATCTACCAAAATTCTCTGGACTCTGGGGAGGTACCAGTGGATTGGAAAGCAGCTAACGTAACGCCTCTGTTTAAAAAAGGGGGCAGACAAAAGGCAGGTAACTATAGGCCGGTTAGTTTAACATCTGTAATGGGGAAAATGCTTGAAACTATCATTAAGGAAGAAATAGCGGGACATCTAGATAGGGATAGTGCAATCAAGCAGACGCAGCATGGATGCATGAAGGGGAAATCATGTTTAACTAATTTACTGGAATTCTTTGAGGATGTAACAAGCCCAGTGGATAGAGGTGTACCGATGGATGTGGTGTATTTAGATTTTCAAAAGGCATTCGATAAGGTGCCACACAAAAAGTTACTGCAGAAGATAAAGGTACGCGGAGTCAGTGGAAATGTATTAGCATGGATAGAGAATTGGCTGGCGAACAGAAAGCAGAGAGTCGGGATAAATGAGTCCTTTTCGGGTTGGAAATCGTTGGTTAGTGGTGTGCCACAGGGATCGGTGCTGGGACCACAACTGTTTACAATATACATAGATGACCTGGAAGAGGGGACAGAGTGTAGTGTAACAAAATTTGCAGATGACACAAAGATTAGTGAGAAAGCGGATTATGTAGAGGACTCAGAGAGGCTGCAAAGAGATTTAGATAGGTTAAGCGAATGGGCTAAGGTTTGGCAGATGGAATACAATGTCGGAAAGTATGAGGTCATCCACCTTGGGGGAAAATAAACAGTAAAAGGGAATATTATTTGAATGGGGAGAAATTACAACATGCTGCGTGCAGAGGGACCTGGGGGTCCTTGTGCATGAATCCCAAAAAGTTAGTTTGCAGGTGCAGCAGGTAATCAGGAAGGCGAATGGAATGTTGACCTTCATTGCGAGAGGGATGGAGTACAAAAGCAGGGAGGTCCTTCTGCAACTGGAAAGGGTATTGGTGAGGCCGCACCTGGAGTACTGCGTGCAGTTTTGGTCACCTTACTTAAGGAAGGATATACTAGCTTTGGAGGGGGTACACAGATGATTCACTAGGCTGATTCCGGAGATGAGGGGGTTACCTTATGATGATAGATTGAGTAGACTGGGTCTTTACTCGTTGGAGTTCAGAAGGATGAGGGGTGATCTTATAGAAACATTTAAAATCATGAAAGGGATAGACAACATAGAGGTCAGGGAGACTGGAACTAGGGGGCACAGCCTCAAAATACGGGGGAGCCAATTTCAAACCGAGTTGAGAAGGAATTTCTTCTCCCAGAGGGTTGTGAATCTGGAATTCTCTGCCCAAGGAAGCAGTTGAGGCTAGCTCATTGAATGTATTCAAATCACAGATAAATAGATTTTTAACCAATAAGGGAATTAAGGGTTATGGGGAGCGGGCGGGTAAGTGGAGCTGAGTCCACGGCCAGATCAGCCATGATCTTGTTGAATGGCGGAGCAGGCTCGAGGGGCTAGATGGTCTACTCCTGTTCCTAATTCTTATGTTCTTATGTGGTGGTGAGCTGCCTTCTTGAACCGCTACTCCCACAGTGCTGTTAGGGAGGGAGTTCCAGGATTTTGACCCAGCGACGATGAAGGAATGGCGATATATTTCCAAGTCAGGATGGTGTGTGACTTGGAGGGGAATGTGGAGGTGGTGATGTACCCATGCACCTGCTGCCCTTGTCCTTCAAGGTGGTAGAGGTCATGGAGGTGCTACCAAAGAAGCCTTGGCGAGTTGATGTAATGCATCTTGTCGATGGTCCTGTTCCTAATTCTTATGTTCTTACGTTCTTATCCTCTAAAGAACCAACATTTACATTAACCACTCTCTCTTCCTTTTTATGTACCTGCAGAAACTCTTACTATCTGTTTGTAATATTTCATGCTAATTTGCTTTCATAATCTTATCTTCTCTTGTTTTAGTCATTCTTTGCTGACTTTTTAATGTTTCCCCATCCTCTGGCCGTCCACTATTCTTGGCCACTTTCTATGCCCTTGTTTTCAATTTGATACCACCCCTTATTTCCTTAGTTACCCACAGATAGTTATCCCTTCTCTCACAGACTTTCCTTCTCATTGGAATATATTTTTATTGAGAGTTATTAAATATCTCCTTAAATGTCTGCCACTGCTCATCAACCGTCCCACACTTTAATCTATTTTCACATTATCCTGGGCATCATCCATTTTTTCCACTTATTTCCATAAAAATTGTCGGATGTATTCCAAATGTTCCAGGTGCCTTGCAGATGTTTAATTCCTTGGGTTTTTTCATAACGCATACTTCAGTGATGTCTACATATGTTCTAGTTTCCTGAGCCATAATTACTGGATCTGGAATCTGTCCACAAATTGATGTGAAGGATTAGCTGGGCTTTTAACAAAGCTGAATTTGTGCCTCCTTTTGCTGTGGGGATACAACTTTACATTGTGCATAGACTGAAAAAGAAAAGATTGGAAATTATGATTTTTGAAAAGGGAATTTTAGTCTACACTAAAAAGATGGAAAATGTGAATAGTTTACTCAGACACCCTCATTTTCAACAATGTGCAGCTGAAATCAAACCAGTAACATTATACCTGGAAAACTGCATTTCTTGTATATTTGTCACAATTTGGAAATATTCCACATTAATTCCATGTGATGTGCAGTTTTGCTGTTAAAACTTTTCACAGAATCGTGGTTCCTTTCTTAAAGAAAAAGAGCACATTTTTCAAGTAAAACATAAAGGGATTGGACATAATGTTATCAATATATTGCAAATATATAACTGTATTTTTACACAAAAAATATGAAACAATTGTTTATGAACTTCCATTTGAGCATTATAAATACTTTATTTGTGTCTTCTCATGTTACCCAATTCTAGGTTATTTGACATTTCCTCTGAATTTTCTGCTTTCTTGTAATACAATGCAACAGAAGGTTTGCTCTGGCTGTTAACAATCCTAGGCAAACTAGATGGTTTGTTGCAAAATTCTGCCAAAACGCATCAAGATAAATATGCAATGATTCACTAGATAGGCTGAATAAATTTGTTTAGAGGTATGCGGGGAATTTTAATCCCCAAGAACAGGTAGGTTGGGGGCGAGTGGGCAGTTAACATCACTGATTTTTGGATTGCGAGCAGAACCCGACTCCAACGCATTCACTTCTGGGATTAACGGAGGCGCAAATGTCCAAAGCGGCGTCCCTTCCCCCGATATCTGACCTCCAATGTTCAACTCACCCCCGACCTTCCGCCAATCCCATGTCCGACTCACCTCTGCTCCGCTGCCTACTTGCCCAACAGCCAACCTCGCAAACTGGCTGGCTGTGGCCGGGAAACCAGTTGTAAAATTTAAATCGGCTCCTGCCATTAATTTTGACAGAAGCTCTGGGAACCTGTATTTCAGGGTTTCCAGTCTACTAAATCTCCCCCTCACGAAACCCCGAACCCCCCCCCCCACCCCTGCCTCACAGTTATCGCAGCCATAGTTTTCATCAGAATTGTAGCCTATTAAAGCCAGTGGCTGGTCCTTGGGTGATGTAGCAGATGGAGGAAGATGGTTGTGTTTGTCTAGAGTTCCCAAAGGAAAAGTGCACAATGCATTTAAAAAATATATCTTGTTAAAGTTTCAATAAGTTGCAATACACAGTTTTCAATACATGTTATTTGATGCTGGCAAATTGCATTATGTAGGTACTGCAATTTATCTCTGGGGTAACTGATTCAATTGCAGACCACACACCTACTGTAGCAGTTGTGGTCCTGAAAACTAACTAGCTTCATATAAAAAATGTTCAACACATCAATTCCAGAACATGGATCTAGAAATTATGATCTGTTGGAAAGGTACATCAAATGTGATTTATTTTTATATTTTTCCTTGGTCGGTAATAGCGGTGGTCGTATAGTAGAAACCAGCATAAAACCCAATTCCATGCAAAACTCTTGTTTTCCCTTTCAGGTGGAATTACCAAGTGTCAAAATGCAAACAACTTTTTGCACATCATGATTTAGTAGAGAAAGTTGCCTCAAATTAATGATAAGATTTTTGAAAAATGACCCAAATTTTGCTTTGTAGCAAATCTATAAGACTCCTGCCTCCACTGTAACACCAATTCATATAGGGTCAAATGATTTTTCCTTATTAAATGAATAAGGACAAAGATAAGGCCAGCTTGTAATTGCTCTTTCCTCTATTGATAATGGCTGCTGGGGCAACAGAGGGAAAACTTCTACTGACGTGTAGCCTGGTGCAACCTATCGATGTAACTTCTTGTTGCCTGTGCTGATGGGGCAGGGAATAAGAAGAAATAGTCAGTGTATGCCATTAGTGAATCTTTTTGACCATCACTACATGGCAAATACATTGTCACTGATGGAAGTACTGCTCAGGTTCTACTTCATGAAGAGAATATAGATCATTTTGTTCCTGTTTCACTAATGACAAAAAAAATACAACTAGAGCAAATTCAGCTAGAAAATCATACAGAAATGTTGATCACTGAAATTATCAGTTGCAAATAAGCCATTCTAAATGCATGTATAAGCCATTAGCTCACAGTCTACAGCGTTTAGTCTATGAATGTAATAGTTGTTATTTTCAATTTAGCTTTGGATATTTCAAATTATCCAACTGTGATGGTTAACTGAAATTTGTGTCTTGTGTGCTGCAGGCACCTTTTCCATAAGACGTGTGTGGATCCATGGCTACTAGATCACCGCACGTGTCCAATGTGCAAAATGAACATTCTGAAAGCACTAGGAATTCCGGTAGGGATGCACAAACATTATCAGTTAAATCACTGATATATAGATCAGGCTTTCCTTCTTAATTTCTGTTTGTGTGGCTTTTTAAAGCACTTTATACATACACAACATACAAATAAGTAATAGTATGTCTATCAAGCATTTATCCTGATATAATTAGAATTTCCATTTTAATGGTGGTTGCAAGATGGCATGCTATTGGACTCAGCGATATTTAGTTTGTCTGTTTAAATTGTGTTCAAAAATGAAAATGTTGACTTTTTTAAAAGTTATTTCAACTCCCACCCTTATTTCTATTTTGGCAGTTACGCACAAGAAAAATGTATTTACTGCTTTGTCTTTCTCCATTATAAAATAGGGTCTTTTTCTGATGCTCAATTTTTTTAGTAGTCCTGTAAAACCTGTTAAAAAAAAAATACAGTTTTGAGTTTCCAACAAAATTTTGGTTTCACAACCATTGAAGTTAAATTTAGTTCAAGGAATGAGAAATAACAGCAGTCACTGCATCTCAAAGTGGTTCTTCATATGTGAAGCACTTTGAGACATTTTTGAGAGCTGTGATAAGGCGACAACAACTGGCATCTTACAGTACCTTTAATTAAAGAAACGTCCACAGAGGTATGAAGGAAGAGGATACTGAGCCAAAGGAGGAGAGCATAGATGGGGTGATCAAAAGCATGATCAAAGATCTGGGTTTTAAAGAGAGCCTTAAGAAGAGGGAGCTGAAAGCTCATTGGAGTTTATGTATAGAATTTCAAAGAGTAGAACCTAGATGGCTGGAGGTGTGGTTGCCAATAGTAGGGCAAAGGGAGGAGGGTACAAAAGACGGAGTCAGAGGAACGGAAAGTTGGGTGAGATTTATCAGGCTGAAGGAGGTTAGAGACAGGGAGGGGTAAGGCCATCGAGGCAATTGAACATAATGTTAAGAGTTTTAAATTTGAGAGATTAGGAGCCAATGGAAGTCACGGAGTGAAACGGGCACAAAATGTCCAATACGGTGGCAGCAAACATTCTGAGTCGGATGTGTGCCGCCCGCCATATTGGTATCAAAAGAGATGCCCAGGGCCCATGCTTGAAATAGGCGTTAGGCTCTTTGTTTATGCCTTCTTGATGCCTTCTTTATCAAATTGATTTGCCCTGAACACAGTCGGTCCGAAATACAAATCTTCACTGGTGAGCTGTCTGGGGACACCCAGCAGGCATCTCAGCTCACTGGTCTGATAGAAATGAGGCCCAAGGCCCAATATTGTGTGAGCCTCTGATCTACCCATAACAGCTCAGGGATCATTCCCTGCAGCATAAACCAATTTCTAGGTCAAAGTTCTTATTTTGTGACATAGTGGAAACAGCTACTTGTGGGTAAATCAGTATTGGAATAGTGAGAGGCATTCAAGGAGATCCGGAAAGCTCAGGCTAAACATATGCTCTTAAAGAAAAAGGCTGGGAAAATAATTCTAGAGCCCCCTGGATGGCTAGGGACTTATAGGGGAGGATTAAGACAAAAAGGGATGCTTATGTCATATACCAACGGCTAAATACTATAGAATCTTTAGAAGAATATAGAAAGTTAAGAGGCAAAATTAAAAAGGATAGTAGGAATGCTAAGAGAGAGCACGAGAAATTCTTGGCCAGTAAAATTAAGGAAAACCCCAAGATGTTCTATAAATATATTAAGAGTAAGAGGGTAACTAAAGAAAGGGTAGGGCCTATTAGAGACCATGAGGGTAATCTTTGTGTGGAGGCGGAAGATGTTGGTAGGGTTCTTAACGAATACTTTGCATCTGTTTTCACAAAAGAAAGGGGCAATGCAGATACTGCTATCAAGGAGGAGTGTGATATTCTGGATGAAATAAATATAGTGAAAGAGGAAATATTAAGGGGTTTAGCAGCTTTGAAAGTAACTAAGTCCCCAGGCCCGGATAAAATGCAACCCAGGCTGTTGAGCGAAGTAAAAGAGGAAATAGCAAAGGCCTTGACCATCATTTTCCAGTCCTCTTTGGATCTGGGCATGGTGCCGGAGGATTGGAGGATGTAATACCCTTGATTAAGAAGGTAGAAAGGGATAGGCCAAATAATTACAGACCTGTCAGCCTAACCTTAGTGGTGGGAAAATTATTGGAAAAATCCTGAAAGACAGGATAAATCTTCATTTGGAAAGGCAAGGATTAATTAGGGACAGTCAGCACAGATTTGTTACGGGAAGATCATGTTTGACTAACCTGATTGAATTTTTTGAGGAGGTAATCAAGAGGGTCGATGAGGGTAGTGCGTACGATGTAGTATATATGGACTTTAGCAAGGCTTTTGATAAGGTCCCACATGGTAGACTGGTCATGAAGGTTAAAGCCCATGGGATACAGGGCAAAGTGGCAAGTTAGATCCAAAATTGGCTTGGAGGTAAGAAGCCAAAGGGTAATTATTGATGGATGTTTTTGTGACTGGAAGGATGTTTCCA
This sequence comes from Pristiophorus japonicus, assembly GCF_044704955.1. Lineage (NCBI taxonomy): Eukaryota > Metazoa > Chordata > Chondrichthyes > Pristiophoridae > Pristiophorus > Pristiophorus japonicus. The sequence goes on from NC_091978.1 coordinate 332,948,101, forward strand.
GTGGGTTCTTCAGGGCTCACTACTAGGTCCCTTGCTTTTTGTGGTATATATCAATGATTTAGATTTGAATATAGGGAGTATGATTAAGAAGTTTGCAGATGACACTAAAATTGGTTGTGTGGTTGATAATGAAGAGGAAAATCATGGGCTGCAGGAATTATATCAATCTACTGATCAGGTGGACAGAGCAGTGGCAAATGGAATTTAATTCAGAGAAATGTGAGGTGATGCACTTTGGAAAGGCTAATAAGGAAAGGGTAAACACATTATGTGGTAGGCCACTTAATAGTGTAGATGAACAAAGGGACCTTGGAGTGCTTGTCCACAGATCCCTGAAAGTAGCAGGCCAGGTGAATAAGATAGTTAAGAAGGCATACGGAATGCTTGCCTTTATTGGCCGAGGCATAGAATATAAGAGCAGGGAGGTTATGCTTAAATTGTATAATACTTTGGTTAGGCCACAGCTGGAGTACTGCGTGCAGTTGTGGTCGCCGTATTATAGGAAGGACGTGATTGCACAAGAGGGGGTGCAGAGGAGATTTACTAGGATGCTGCCTGGAATGGAGAATCTTAGTTATGAGGACAGATTGGATAGGCTGGGTTTGTTCTCATTGGAACAGAGGAAGTTGAGAGGAGACCTCATTGAGGTGTACAAAATATTGAGGGGCCTGGACATAGTGGATAGTAAGCCTATTTCCATTGGTGGAGGGGTCTATAACAAGGGAGCATAGTTTTAAGGTGATTGGTGGAAGGTTTAGAGGGGATTTGTGGGGGGGGGGGCTTCTTTATGCAGAGGATTGTGGGGATCTGGAACTTGTTGCCTGGAAGAGTGGTGGATGCAGAAACCCTCACCACATTTAAGAGGTGGTTGGATGGGCACTTAAAGTGCAGTAACCTGCAAGTTATAATGGTAAGTACTGCTGGAAATAGAATACGCCACTGCAGGGAATAGAATACGGCCAGGGTGATCTCCTGGATTAGTTTCGATCGCCTGGATGGGTCGGAGAGGAATTTTCCCACCCTAAATTGGCCTGGGTTTTTATCTGGTTTTTGTCTCTCCCAGGAGATCACATGGCTCTGGTTGGGTTGGAGTGTAGAATGTTTTAGTATAAGGGGTGTCACAGTTGTGTGAGGCGGACTGCTTGGGCTGGGTGCTCTTTGCCTTTCCGTCATTGTTCATAGGTTTACATGTAACCTTTAGGGCTGCTGACCAAGGGCCGTGCAGTTCTTTGTCAGCCAGTGTGGACATGATGGGCCGAAATGGCCGCCTTCTGCGCTGTAAATTTCTATGTTTCTAAATAAGGTTGGTGAGCTGCAGGCACAAATTCCCACATGGAGTTATGATACAGAGGAAATAATGTAGACCTGGCTCAAACAAGGGCAGAAATGGGAACTTAATATAACTGGCTACAAAATATTCAGGAGCAATAGGAAAAGAAAAAAAATGGAGGAAACAAGGTGGCAGGTAATGATCAAAGATACTGGTACAGACCTGAAAAGGGGTGTTGTGCTTGAGGGTTCAAAGACAGAATCTATTTTGTTCGAGTTAAGGAGCGAGAGAGGAGCTGTTATGCTTCTGGGGTATATTGTAGACCACGTATTAGTGAAAAGTAGATGGAGGAGCAAATCTGCAAGCAAATTTCAGAAAGATGTGAAGACAATAGCGTAGAGATAATGGGGGATTCAATTATCCTAATATAGACTGGGGAGATATCAATGTTAAGGGCAAGGTGGGTGAGGAATTCCTGAAATGTGTACAGGAGAACTTTCTTATCAGTATGTCTTCAGCCCAAAGAGGAATGAAGCAGTGCTGGATCTCGTTCTGGGGAATCAAATAATGCATGTTTCAGTGTTTTGGGAAACAATACCATTAGCTTTAGAATAACTATGGGAAAGTCATGGAACAATCAAAGATGAAGATACTCAACTGAAAGGGGGCTAATTTCATTGAGGTGTAAAGGGATCTGGCCCAGGTGTATTGGAAACAGATTGGCAGCTAAAATAGTACAAGAGCAATGAACATCCTTCAAGGAGGAAGGTCTTCCTATGAGGGGAAAGGAAGGACATCCAAAACTAGAGCTCCCTGGCTGACAAAAGAAATTTAGATTGAAATTTAAAAAAACAAAAAAGGAGGTTTATGATAAATAATACAGTAAAGAATCAAGCAGAATACAGAAAATGAGAGGAAACTTAAAAAGGGGCAAAGAGAGTATATGAGAAATGATTAGCAGGTAGCATAAAAGGGAAAAATAAAGTATTTTATAAACATATAAAGGGTAAAAGAATAATCTAAGGAAGGGTTGGGCTGATTAGAGATCAAAAAGGTAATTATCTTGTGGATGCAGAGGACACAGTGAGGTACTGAATTAGTACTGTGAATCTGTTTTCACAAAAGAGGATGATGCCTTATGTCACAGTAAAGGAAGAATGGGGTAGAGAAGTGGGATAGGATAAAAATAGATAAAAAGGAACTACTTCAAAGGTTGGTAGTGCTCAAAATAGAAAAGTCACCCGCTCTGGATGGGATGCATCCTAGGTTACTGAGGGAAGTAATGGTGGAAATAGCAGAGGCTCTAGCCACAATCTTTCAATCTTCCTTGGATATATATGGCAGTGGTATCAGAGGACTAGAGGGCTGCAAATGTTCAAAAAAGGGAGAGGGATAAACGCAGTAACAATAGGCTAGTGAACCTAACATCAGTGGTGGAAAAACATCTAGAGACCATTATCCGGGATAAAAGCAATTGTTTACTTGGAAGAAATTGGGTTAATAAATGACGGCCAATATGAATTTGTTAAAGGCGAATCGTATCTGACAAACTGAGTTCTTCAGTGAAATAACGGAGAGGGTTGATGAAGGTATTACAGTTGACGATGTATATATGTACTTTGAAACGGCGTTTGACAAAGTGCCATGTAATAGACTTGTTAGCAAAATTGAAGGCCATAAAGAGGCAGTGCCTGCATGGATACGAAATTGGCTAAGAGACAGAAAGCAGAGGGTAGTGGGTTTATCAGACTAGAGGGAAGTATACAGTGGTATCCCCAGGGGTTGGTATTAGGACCAAAACTCTTTTTGATATATATTAATGACCTGAACTTGGGTATAGGAGGCATAATTTCAAAGTTTTCAGATGACACAAAACTTGAAAATGTAATAAACAGTGAGAAGGATAGTAGCAAACTTCAGGAGTACATAGACTGGGCAGGTGAAATGGGCAGACATATGGAAAATGAAATTTAATGCAGAGAAGTGTGAAGTGATGCATTTTGGAAGGAAGAATGAGGACAGACAATGGAAACTAAATGGTACAATTTTAAAGGGGGTGCAGGAACAGAGAGACTTGAGGGTTCACATACATAAATCTTTGAAGGTTGCAGGACAAGTTGATAAGGCTGTTAAAAAGGCATATAGGCATAGAGTACGAAAACAAAGACATTTTGCTAAACCTTTATAAATCACTGGTTAGGCCTCAGCTGGAGTGCTGTGTTCAATTCTGGGTACCACACGTTAAGAAGGATGTCAAGGCTTTGGAGATGAGATTTACTAGAATGGCACCAAGGATGATGAACTTCAGTTAAGTGGAGAGACTAGATAAACTGGGATTGTTCTTAGAATAGAGAAGGTTAAGGGGAGATTTAATAGAGGTGTTCAAAATTATGAAGGGTTTTGATATAGGGAGAAGTTGTTTCCACTGGCAGGAAGGTTGTTAACCAGAGGACACAGATTTAAGATAATTGGCAAAAGAACCGGTGAAGGGGATGAGGAGATTTTTTTAATGCAGTAAGTTGTTACAATTTTGAATGCACTGGCTGAAAGGGTGATGGAAGCACATTCAATAATAACTTTCAAAAGGGAATTGGATATATACTTGAAGAGAACCAATTAACAGGGGAGTGGGACTAATTGAATATCTCATTCAAAGAACTGGCAGAGACACAATGTGCTGAATGGACCTAAGGGCTCAATTTTCCCCAGTGATATGTGCGTTATTTTGGCGTGTGCCGCTTTTTTTGGCCTAAATTTAAAAATCCAAGTTTCCCCAAAGATTCTACGCCAGCGTAACTCAGTTAGTTACGATTTTTTTTTAGGTTAGTCTTTTTGTGTGTCACGGTGTAACCTGATGTGTGCGCCTGTTTATCACATTTATGCAAGTTTAGCCAACTTACATTTTTCCTAGGACGGCATATGTGACAACTCCTAAAAAACCTTCTGGCAACTTAAGAAAAACCACCGAGGGGTGGCGGGGGGGCGCAGGAAGTATTGTGGAAGGCCCGGCTTGGGGCGCTTCAGAGGCTGGTCTGGGAATTGGAGTGGCAGTAGATTCTGTCAATGGATGCGGGGTCTGGGCATGTTCCCTTATTGCAGCAGCTAACTGCAACATTCCCTCCTTCATGTGCCCTCATAGTGTCTCAATTACCTCCAACATTCTCTCCCTCGTGTGCACCGACATTGTATCAGCTACCTGAGACATTCTCTCGGGCATGTTCCCGAACAGTGTTCCCATTTCTCGTGAAAGTATTAGTACTTCTGCCGACAGTCGCGATATCTCATCACCCACCCCACTGATGGTGTCCAGGAGTGATCATGTAAGGTCAATGCTCTCCGCACTCATTGCCATCATCTTAACCACATCTGTCAGATCCTGCACCTCAGGAGAGTGCTGTCAAACTCTCCTACCCCTCCTCACCCTGGGTGTGGCTCGTTGCATCCCACTGGGACCCGCAGCCTCGGACGGTGGGGCCCTTGCTGTGCCTCACTGCATCCCACTGGAACCTGCAGCCTTGGACGGTGGGGCCCTGGGTGTGCCTTGCTGCATGCCACTGGGACCCGCAGCCTCGGGCGGTGGGGCCCTGGGTGTGCCTCGCTGCATCCCACTGGGACCTGCAGCCTCGGACAGTGGTGTCCTGGGTGCGCCTCATTGTACCTTACTGGCATCCCCAGCCTCGGACTGTAGGAAACCATGGAATGTCCCAACAATACTTGTACCATTCAGGAAAGGGGCTGGCATCTCAATGGGCGGCGCCTGCACTTCCTCCAGAGTAAGTACAACAGTGGGAGCTTCATCCATAACCTCCCCCTCCCCCTCGTCCACATGTTCTGGTCTGGAATTTGGGCTTGGAAGATGTTCTCCTCTTCAGGCTTGCCCGTGTCTAAATCTTCTTCTGCATTGTCAGGGTTGGTCTCAATTCTGCAAAATATAACAGATCAGATAAATGGTTAGCAGCAGAGGAGGGTGGCATGAGTAGGCTCACACAGCGCAGACAGCAGGCTGATTTAAAGGACCACGATGAATGATAGCATATTGCTTCAACCGAAGCGTAGCTGATGGAGACGTCCCCTTGATCCGAAGCATGGCTAACCCGCGCTGTACTTAACATTTAGCAAAGCCAGGCTGTGGAATTTGCAGGAGTTGCCCTCTCGAGTGTGGGCTCAGCGTGTGCAGTGGGGGTTGCTTTTCTCCAGGCAAGACCCATCAAAGCAGCGACCCTGTTTTCCAAGGATGTCGGTGGGTGCAGATTTGCCGGGCCTCCTCCTGTTCAAGTTCTTTCCCTTTTGTTGTGTGCCACCTTCCTTTGCAAAGATGAAAATATAACTTTTTAGAGAGGGTGTCTTTCTGCTGGGTGGGACATCTATAGCTGGTCACCTTTACAATTGCAATTCCATTGAATAAATGAAAATATTACTTACACTAACTACTTGACCAAGGTCCTGCCACTTCTTTTTGCGCTGGCCTCCTGACTTCGGGTGGTCATCATTGTAATCTTCTGCAAGTTGGTTCCAACGTTTCTTCATTTCTTTTGGTGAAACTTTTATGTGACCTCTGTTGGTGTCCAACTTGTGCCATCTGGCCTCAATCACAGTAACTAGTGCCTCCACTTCATCCTGTAAGAAATTCTTGGTCCTTGAGCCGCATTGCAGCTCTGATTTTTCCAATGAGAATTAAAGTTCTCACACACAACTGGCTCTTTAAAAATGGCTGCATGCAGACCCCGGGAGCTGTACTGGGCATGCATGCTCACATAGCAATCACATCAAAAATGTCCTTTTTTTTCGCGCATGCGCGGAAGGGGGTGGAGGCATAGTTTTTTCGGCTCAGACATTAGGCTCCACCCCCCCCCCCCCCCCCCCCCCCGAAGCTAAAGGACCAGCTGCACGCAGCCAATTTCAAAAAATAGAATGGGGAAACTTGCTACTTATTTTATTTGGAGTAGTTGGGGCCAAGTAAAACGGGTATAACTCTAGCAATACGCAAAAAAACGGCATTGGGTAAAATTGAGCCCTATGTTGTGCTGAATGGGCAAAGTTGTGCCATGTATGCAAGAATGTATGCATTAAAAATCAGTGTTCTGGTGTTCAGAGAAAGCCTGATGTGTATGACCTATGAGAAGTCTTGTATGCGTGAAAAAAAATCGTACTATATTGTAAGGTTTTAAATGCTAAGAGTTTCTATGTCAACTTTATGTTGGACATCAAGTGAGCTGCTGCATTTCTGGATCATGTGATTGAGAGGATCATGTTGACTAATTTGCTTTAAACTCAGAGTATTGACTAGGCAACAGGTTGTTGTGATTGAGATGTTGCAATAGAATCTTATAGACTATGGGCCCGAAATTGATGGCCTTACCGCCCAGTACTGCCGATATTCCTCTTGAAGTTGCGCCCAGTGCCACTTTCCATTTGGTGTGGAGTGGGCAGGAGGGAAGAACCGTCGGGAACCGCCCGCTGACGTCAGCGGACGGCCGAGTGGCGCAACTGACCTCCCGCCCGCCGAGATGCCATATTGATGTGAGCGGGAGTCAGCACCAGAACGGGTAAGGACCGCTGGCTGAAGGCTGTTCTATCCCAGACGGTGAGTATGAAGAGCTGAAAAAATTGGTTAGTAAACATTTTTTAGTTTTTTCTTTACAGCAACTTACCTGGATGGGGTCCTCTGAAGGTGTTCCGATTTTTTTTTGATGATTTTCCTTTTCAGGTCTTCGACCCTCTGTGGGCCCGACTCCATCCTCGGCGGCACTTGAGCGGCAAGCGCCTTTGCCCCCGAGATTGGGAGCTCCCGCCAGCTGCCACCCAGATTGGCGGCGTAAGTCCCTCTTTTGCCACCCGCCGCTCTTTCAAGGACCTTTTTGATGAAAACCCCGCCCAAAGTACCATCAGGTACCTCGCCGGCCATCAGCGGTCCTTTGTGCGGCATTTGGGCGGGCGGGGGCCTTCACCAATTTCGGTCCCTATGGTTTCCAAGAGCTGTTACATTTGTGTCTATCTTTGATTTCTCATCTCCTTCTGCTTTTCATGTTGACTGGAATTAAATCAGGATGTATGAATCAGCATCCTCAAGTTAAAGTTCTCCTGTCTGACCAAATATCCGAATGAATTGCTGAACTGAACAAACCTGCAATTTCTAACATGTTATGGTGTCTGAGCCATCCTTTCTGGGATATCTCAAATGTTTCTTTTTTGGCAAGGGCAAATCATTTTGAGTTAACCTGTGAGCATATGAGATTACTTAGGGAATCCTGAATGATATTAAACCAGAGATATATTTTCAGCTACATAGCTTTACTTAATTTACATGTTACTAGACAAACAATGGACAAATATACACACACCTGCGCACCCTCAATTGGCTCCTTCAACAAGCAAGACAATCCTATTTCATTGATGTAGCCATTAATGATTTAAAATCCATCTTAAACTGACTAATAAATCCATACATGTTATATGTTGCTAAATGTCAGTGGGAAGATTAATCCTTAATCTTGGAATTCAAATGTCGTTTCAGCAAATATTGTTCTAAGAACTCTGCCATTTGCAGAGATGTGGTACATTTCTCCAGCCTTCTCAAGAGAGGATAATAGTTGAGTTTGATGTTAGATATTTATTTGACTATGTTCCACCAGACCAGAAAATTGTGCACCACAGAGATAACTCATTTTTATTCCTTTGATGAGCTGGTGCTAGAATTGTTCATATTTGGTATGGAGATAGGGTTTTGATGTGTTTTGAGTTCACCATAAACTGAGGCATTCTGCACATTATTCATTAAACTGGAAATTTGAGCCAATGTACAGCTGCTTGAATGTGATACAGCTCTACAGTGTCAAATAAAAACAGAAAATGCTGGAAATACTCAGCAGGTCAGGCAGCATCTGTGGAAAGAACATAAGAAATAGGAGCAGGAGTAAGTCACCTGGCACCCCCTGGCCTGCTCCGCCATTTAATAAGATCAAGGTTGATCTGATCATGGACTCAGCTCCACTTCCCTGCCCGCTCCCCATAACCCTTTATTCCCTTATCGCTCAAAAATCTGTCTATCTCCGCCTTAAATATATTCAATGACCCAGCGTCCACAGCTCTCTGGGGCAGAAAATCCATAGATTTACAACCCTCTAAGAGAAGAAATTCCTTCTCATCTCAGTTTTAAATAGGCGGCCCCTTATTCCGAGCCTATGTCCCCTAGTTTTAGTTTTCCCTATGAGTGGAAATATCCTCTGCATCCACCATGTCGAGCCCGCTCATTATCTTATATGTTTTGATAAGATCACCTCTCATTCTTCTAAACTCCAATGAGTATAGGCTCAACCTACTCAACCTATTTCATAAGTCAACCCCCTCATCTCCGGAATCAACCTAGTGAACTTTCTCTGAACAGCCTCCAGTGCAAGTATATCCTTCCTTAAATACGGAGACCAAACCTGTACGCAGTACTCCAGGTGTGGCCTCACCAATACCCTGTACAGTTGTAGCAATACTCCTCTGCTTTTATACTCCATCTCCCTTGCAATAAAGGCCAACATTCCATTTGCATTCCTGATCACTTGCTGTACCTGCATATTCACTTTCTGTGTTTCATGCACAAGAAATCCCAGGTCCCTCTGTACTGCAGCACTTTGTAATGTTTCTCCATTTAAATTATAATTTTATTTTCTATTATTTCTGCCAAAGTGGCTAACCTCACATTTTACCACATTACACTCCATCTGCCAAATTTTTGCCCACTCATTTAGCCTGTCTATATCCCTTTGCAGATTTTTTGTGCCCTCCTCACAATTTGCTTTCCCGCCCATCTTTGTATCATCAGCAAACTTGGTAACATTGCACTTGGTCCCTTCATCCAAGTCATTAATATTGATTGTAAATAGTTGAGGCCCCAGCACCGATCACTGCGGCACCCCACTAGTTACTGTTTGCCAACCAGAAAATTACCCATTTATCTGTTTTCTGTGAGTTAGCCAATCCTCTATCCATGCTAATATATTACCCCCAACCCCGTGAAGTTTTATCGTGCAGTAACCTTTTATGTGGCATCTTATTGAATGCCTTCTGGAAATCCAAATACATCACATCCACTGATTGCCCCTTATCCACCCTGCTCGTTACATCCTCAAAGGACTCCAGCAAATTTGTCAAACATGATTTCCCTTTCATAAAGCCATGCTGACTCTGCTTAATTGAATTATGCTTTTCCAAATGTCCTGCTACTGCTTACTTAATAATGGATTCCAGAATTTTCCCAACGCCAGATGTTAGGTTAACTGGTCTATAGTTTCTTGCTTTTTGTCTGCCTCCTTTTTTAAATAGGGACATTACATTTGCGGTTTTCCAATCCGCTGGGATCACCCCAGAATCCACGGAATTTTAGTAGATCACAACCAATGCATCCACTTTCTCCGCAGCCACTTCTTTTAAGATCCTAGGATATAAGCCATCAGGTCCAGGGGACTTGTCCGCCTTTAGTCCCATTATTTTACCGAGTACTACTTTACTTATAGTGATTGTATAAAGTTCCTCCCTCCCTCTAGCCCCTTAATTATCCACTATTGGGATGTTTTTAGTGTCTTCTACTGTGAAGATCGATACAAAGTAACAGAATTAATGTTTCAGGTCAATGACCTTTCGTCAGAACTGGAAAAAGGAGGAGGAGAAGAAAGAACAAAAGGAAAGGTCTGTGATAGGGTGGAAGGCAGGAGTAATTAAATGACAAAAGGTATAATTGTACACTGCAAAAGGAGATGGTAATGAGACAAGTAAAGAAACAATAGGTATGAATGGGAATGGCAGAATCATCATCAGCTGTCATCTGAAAAAATAGAACAGAGGTTATGGTCTGAACACCTCTGTTCAGTCCGTAAGCGTGACCCCGAGCTTCTGGTTGCCTATCATTTTAATTCTCCATTCCACTCCCACTCTAACCTCTCTGTTCTCGGCCTCTTACGCTGTTCCAACAAAGTTCAAGGTAAGCTCAATAAACAGTACCTCATCTTTCGATTAGGCACTTTACAGCTTTCTGGACTCAATATCGAGTTCACCAATTTCAGACCATAACCTCTGCCCTTATTTTTCAGATGGCAGCTGATGATGATTCTGCCATTCCTATTTACACCTCTTCTGGACTCATTTTTTCCAGTTCTAATGAAAGGCCATCAACCTGAAACGTTTACTCTGTTTCTCTCTCCACAGATGCTGCCCAACCTACTGAGTATTTCCAGCATTTTCTGTTTTTATTGCAGATTTCCAGCATGTACAGTATTTTGCTTTTTTTCTACAGTATCAAATATGATCTAGTTCTGAGCCCAGGTAAAGTCTGGGGTTTTTTAATGTCATGAATAGGATATCAATCTATAGCTGAAATATTCTACTGGCAATTCGGGTTTAGATGAAAGTTAATATTTTAAACCATTTTAGCTTTAAACACAATTTTAAGTGTATAACATATTGCTGAATTATGTGAATTTTTCTTAATCTGGGGATTCAATAATGGACTAGATTTAGCACTTGATTCATCTCTGGAACCTGGATTTAAATCTGTCTGAGACTGATGGAATGAAAGTTCTCTATGTTCACGATAGGATCCTAAGTGAAATGAGTTTGGAACAACCTCATTCCATCTAACAGTGAGCATGAGCTTATAAGGCAACAGTTTATGATGTCTGTTGGTTTAGAGATTTGAGTTGAGTGTATTGTTGGGGCAGAGTAAAATGAGCTTCACTCTACTAGCCAGTGTTGTACCTGATTGAGGAACACCATCACCTCCAAGTTCCCTTTCAAGCCTTCCTGACTTGCACATGTTTCCTTGTGCCTTCCTTGTTGCTGGTATTATCTTCGTATTATAGCCTAGTACTCCCTACCTAACACTATGCATATTTGTACTTATTAATTACTAGAAAAATGGCATAATTTCAACTATCTCATTAGCTTTGAATTAAACTTCCAGCTGCTTCTTGATTTCTTATTGCCTATGAAAGTATATCTTCAGAAAAAGCAAAATAAATTTCTCCTTTTATATTGATATTCCCTTAACTGCAAGATTATTGTTGTTCAGTAATGTGAACCATGGGATTTGATCACTGGAAGTGAGAATGGGTCAAAGAGTGTCGTTAAACTGAGCAATATTGACTTTCAAATTGTGTGATATGCAAATTAATTTTAGCATACATTTGGATAGTTGTCACATTTCTGGTAAAATTGATTCGGATTATTGGGTATTATCTTAGTACTATATCCTACTCAAGTGTTTATTCAAGTACCTTATTCAACTGATCATTCGTCACTCTGCACCTTCCACACATTGTTAGCGTAGCCTAGCCTAGCCTGATGTGTTCTAGGCAAACTCATAGGGGCAACTTAAGGGGTATGCACATGAAAATGTCTAATGGTGCAGATAGATACAGGTTGAACCTCTCTTATCCGGCACCCTCGGGACCTGGCCTGTCCCGGATAAGGAATTTGACCAGACGAGGGGCGGTCACATTAAATTGAATGGTACAGGTACTGAGCAAGGGGTTATTGGAGCTGACTGGCTTGGGGCTGGGAGTGCGGCAGAGAGATCGTGGGGGGGTGCGGAGGGGGTGGTACGCGGGGTCAGGCCAGCGATTGCAGGAGTCGGCAGCGAGGAAGGACTTCAATTTGTTCATGTCGGAGTGCCTGGGAATGCTGTCGGATGAGGGGTGGATAAGGGAGTCCCGGGTAAGGGAGGTTCAACCTGTTGTACCATATGTAGTCTCCTACTCCCACGTCACATGATGCCCTGGAACTTGTGCAACTACATCGAGCGAAGACCAGCATCACATACTATAAATGACATGCTATAACTGCGAAGAACTCCTTTTTCTCTTGAGATATCAGCCTTGGCTCAGTGGTAGCATTCTCAGTCATGGATTCAAACTCCACTCAAGAAATTTGAGCACAATAATGTAGGCTGACTCTTCAGTGTAAGAAATGCAGCACTGTCAGAGGGCCTGCCTTTTGGATGAGACACTAAATAGAGGCCTTTCTCAGGTGGACATAAAAGATCCCATGGTACTAAGAAGAGTAATAACTGAGTTCTCCCAATGTCCTGGACAACATTTATCTCTGTCAACATCACTAAAATAGATTATCTGGTCATTTATTTCATTACTGTTTTTGTTTGATTTGCTGTACGCAAATTGGCTGCTGCAAAGCCCTACATTATGATAGCGACTACACTTTAAAAGTTCTTAATTGGCAGTGAAGTGTTTTAGGACGACCTGCAGTCCTGAAGGACGCTATGTAAATGCAAGTCCTATCTTCCTTTCTGCCTTCCTGGCAACTGCTACCAAGACCAAGAAAATACTGACACAGATTTTAAGTAAATTGAAGGTAAATGACATCTGATCCTTGAGGAAACAACTATCGGTCAGTAACATGTGTGTTCCCTCAGATAGCAATCATGAATTTAGAAGTTTTTGCATCATCCAGGATAATACTGCTGAATCAATCCCAAACCAGACGGGCATCTTTTCGACTACTTCTCCGGGATAATGATAAACAAAGTGCAAATATTTCCTTAAACTGCAAGCACTTATTACAAATTGTCTGTATTTGATTTGACATTCTCATCCTTCTTTTCAAATCCCTCCGTGGCCTCGCCCCTCCCTATCTCTATAATCTCCTCCAGCCCCACAACCCCCTGAGATATCTGCACTCCTCTAATTCTGGCTGCATGAACATCCCTTATTTCAACCATTGGTGGCCGGTCCTTCAGCTGCTTAGGCCTTAAGCTCTGGAATTCCCTCCATAAACCTCTCCGCCTCCTTACCTCCCTTTCCTCCTTTAACCTCCCTTTCCTCCTTTAAGACGCTCTTTAAAACCTACCTCTTTGACCAAGTCTGCCCTAATTTCTCCTTATATGACTCAGTGTCTAATTTTGTTTTATAACACTCCTGTAAGGCGCCTTGGGACGTTTTACTACATTAAAGTTGCTATATAACTACAAGTTATTGTTGTTGTTCCTGACAGGGTGGTCCTTCCTACTCACCTGGACTTTTTAAACCTGAGGTTTCTTCCCAGTTTAATTGGAATTATGAAATTGTAGTCACATTGTTTACCACTATTCCATCTTGGCCTCACTTGCTGGTTCTTCTTGCTATCATGCACACTATGGTAAACTGCCTCATACAGTGTTCAATATTTTTGTCCAAGGCACGTATTAACCCACTTCCATACTTCTTGCAAGAGAAGCTGGTACACAACCAGAAATGAGACATCCAAAACACAAAGAGATCGTGCCACTTTACAGACACTGACCCTAATAGAAAAGGGTATCATCGTCATCAGCAGCAGCAGCAGCAGAGAAAGGGCACACTGCATTGGAGATGGTGAGGCTGGAGGCGAGGCACAGCAGTCTATTTGGGCCTCTTCCCTTTTTCTCTTTCTGCTTAAATCTCTAACATACACTCGTATAATCACACACTCAGCACAAGAACCTGGCACCAGCACAGAAATCGGCACCCCATGTGCCTCAGTGTGTTAGAGAGTGTTAGCTCTGGGGGATTCACTGTGAACAAGGGAGCAAGAGCCATTGCACGCAGGTCAAGAAAGAGCTCCAGGAGGGCCAACTCGTGTCCTAGCTGTGCCGAAGATGACAGAGATGTATACTTTAGGGGCCCAGACTTTAAAAGAAAGATGATTTCTGGGATCAATTGCAGCATGCATTGGATTGCCTGCCAGGGAGCTTCCAGTACACATGTTGGTTAGTATGGTGACATCCGCTACCCACTTGTATAAACTTCTGGTGCATGGCATTGATAATATGCAGTCAATTATGGAGCACACGTGGGCTCAACTATCTCTTCCACTTTGGCCAGAATGGATAGGGACTTCAGTTGAATCATGAGTGGGCAAATGCGTGGCAGATGAAGTATAATGTGGATAAATGTGAGGTTATCCACTTTGGTGGTAAAAACAGAGAGACAGACTATTATCTGAATGGTGACAGATTAGGAAAAGGGAAGGTGCAATGAGACCTGGGTGTCATGGTACATCAGTCATTGAAGGTTGGCATGCAGGTACAGCAGGCGGTTAAGAAAGCAAATGGCATGTTGGCCTTCATAGCGAGGGGATTTGAGTACAGGGGCAGGGAGGTGTTGCTACAGTTGTACAGGGCCTTGGTGAGGCCACACCTGGAGTATTGTGTACAGTTTTGGTCTCCTAACTTGAGGAAGGACATACTTGCTGTTGAGGGAGTGCAGCGAAGATTCACCAGACTGATTCCCGGGATGGTGGGACTGACCTATCAAGAAAGACTGAATCAACTGGGCTTGTATTCACTGGAGTTCAGAAGAGTGAGAGGGGACCTCATAGAAACGTTTAAAATTCTGACGGGTTTGGACAGGTTGGATGCAGGAAGAATGTTCCCAATGTTGGGGAAGTCCAGAACCAGGGGTCACAGTCTAAGGATAAGGGGTAAGCCATTTAGGACCGAGATAAGGAGAAACTTCTTCACCCAGAGAGTGGTGAACCTGTGGAATTCTCTACCACGGGAAGTAGTTGAGGCCAATTCACTAAATATATTCAAAAGGGAGTTAGATGAAGTCCTTACTACTCGGGGGATCAAGGGGTATGGCGTGAAAGCAGGAAGTGGGTACTGAAGTTTCATGTTCAGCCATGAACTCGTTGAATGGCGGTGCAGGCTAGAAGGGCTGAATGGCCTGCTCCTGCACCTATTTTCTATGTTTCTATGTTTCTATGAATGTCAAAGGCTGGAATTTTCACAGGAAAGACGGGGTGGACGAGAGGCGGGGGGGAGTGAAAGTTATAAAAATGTAAAACACGACTCCAACCTGCCCACTTGCACCTTTCACTCAGGCGGGATGGAGGGGCGAGCTACCAACCCGCTATCAGGAGGCGGGCTGGCAATTTAAATATATTAAGGCCTGAAGCCTCTACTATAACCTGCTTTGCAGGTTTTACCGCAGGCGACTGGGGATCCCAAGGCTCAGGATTCCTGGTAGCTGCAATGAGGCGGTCTCGGGGAGCCATCCTTGTGGGCTGGCAGGAGCAGGAGTGCTTCCCCCCCAAGCTCCCCCCCGCCCCCACCCCCCCCAAGCTCCCCCACTATCAACCTGTCCCTCCATGGGGTTGGGGATCAGACCTACCCCGGGATCGTAACTCATCCCCAGGGTCAGAGATCAGACCCATGCCCTCCCCACACAGCTTGGAACCCCACACAGTTTGGAACCCCCACCCATCCTGGGCCCAACACGTACCTGGTCCTGCGGCCTCCTGGTCCATGTTCCCCGCACGACTAGAAGCCAGCTTGTCAATCAGGCTGACTTCTAGGCGGAAAACCCGCCCTTTATCTCACACACATGCTTTGGAGTTAAAATTCCACAGCGTACCAAGAAGTCCAAAATCACACAGATCAGTATGAATACTGAGCCGCAGCCCGGTTGCAGGGACCGTCCTTCAATGGGAATAGAGCACAATGCTACTTCTCTGAACCCTTGTGCCCCCCCCGAACCAATGCCTGCCCTGGTGCCAGAAAGCCAGCAAGATCAGGCTGCCGAACAGGCGTGAAATTGCTGCAGTCTCGGGTCCAAGATCCGATAGGGTGCTGTCCATTAGAACCTCATGACCCCCTGCCTGAGCCACAGTAAACTCCCATGTTGCAGCTACTGGGCGAGCACCCTCTAGAAGCACTAGAGTACGTAATGTTACTTGACATTGTGTTGGTCTTTGGGTTTACGCTGTTTATTTGAGGATGGAAGGGCTGAGAGATGTTAAGACAGTGGAGCAATGATTGTTGAGCTGATGTGATTTTCAGTGAGCTGCTGTCAAAAAAGCTTTGGCACCTGTTGTACACCTCCCGCTTCTTCACTATGCTGCATTTCCATGTCTTCAAGCAGTCAATATCTCATAAGTTGTGCAGGGCAAAGAGTGGGAATGGATGATTCACTCAATATAAAAATAGCATGGCAGCTGCTAAGAAAGCAGGCATAGATCTGATGGCACATGAGTTGCACATTAAAAACGTTGAAGCCCACGCGATTCACGAAGGCAGTGGTGTGTGAAAGAGTCCACAGGGTGACATGGGTGCAGTCAATGATGCCCTGGACTTTGGAGAACCCTGTAATTTTTGTGAACCCCAGAGCCTTGTCCTGCTTCCAGATATCATGGGGAAAATTATGAATGTTTCCTCTAGCAAGCCATACATGAGCCACCTGTTTAATGCAGGCAATAACTGCAGACTAACTGATTTGCTGTTATCGCCTGTAACAGTCTGGAAGGAGTTAGAGGCAAAGAGGTTAGGGGCAGCAGTGACCTTGACTGCAACAGACTATGCCGTGCTAGCTGTGGCAGTTAGTTGCAGGTCTTCTCACAGTGTGCAACATTACTCTGTCACAGCCTCCCTAGAGAATTGAAACAACCTCATGCACTGCTCCTTGGATAAATACAGGTATGTTGTCCTGGGCCTATAGACTCTTTGGAGGATAAGGATTCCTCCGAGCATGAATCCTTCCATCCCTTCAGCTGCAGTTGTTTGCTTCTTCCTCTTGTTCTAGCTCTTGCTCTTTCGAGAGTTGGATTCCTAGCAGGACCGTCATGAAGCGATAAATACAATGGCAGAAAAAGTCCCTTAACAGTTCAGAACCTACTACAAGCACATTCAAATTGTTTAAGGTGAAGAAACCCATAAGCTAATGCAAAAAGAATGTCTCATAAAACTCTATACAGCTTAACCTGAGAGCAACTCGGGTTCCCTTTAAATGTTGCTGAAAATATCTGCCTGCTGACTTATACTACTGCTCTGACTGCAATCGACTAAGTCACTTCAGACTAAGGATGAAACCTTGAACCTCCTGGTCTGTTTGGCTCAGCTACACACTGGGGTGCTGTGTTTGCTCACTGAACTATCAGACAACTGATGCCACTTCTGACTTAATTGCAAGGAGCTGACCATCCCTCACTGTTAACCAGCAAGAGAAGTGGAAAATCATAGCCAAGACCAGAAAAAGGTAAAGATTTGCTGTATCTCTGTGTATTGTGCAAAATCCTATAATCTGTAGTATATATTCCAGTACAGTAACACATCACATGCTTCAAAGGATGTTGATGAACTGCTCAAATTGTTATTCTTGTGGTCCATTATGTTATCTCTCTGCGGCAGTTTTGTGACACAGCAAATGTATAAAAAAGGCATTAATTTATGGTGCATTCTTAAACAAAAGATCATTGTGCAATAGCAACAAAGTCAGTAATGTGTAACAGTGTTGAGCCAAATCACTGGATAAATTTAATCTCCAGTGGAACTCTTGACACGTCTTCTGTTTGGCTATAAATACAAACAAATAGAAACATAGTTGAGAACACGTCAGAATGTGAACAAAAGTAAGATACATTTACCACAGCTTACATAATGAGGTTGTGACATAAATTACATCTTTTGCAAATAGCTGGAGGGGAGGGGTGTAAATTGGTTGTTTAATTATCATAGCTGTGAGTGCATGGTGCATTTTTTATTGGTTGGCTTGTAACTTCTGTTGATTGGTAGCACTGTGGTTGCTATGGGGAACTTTGAGGCAGGATTTTCAGCAATGTTTGAAAAAGAAACATCTGTTGGAGTTTAAACATTCAGTCTGGTCTGTTGCATCCATATAAGGAATGGAAATGTTTGTACAAATTGTTCTTGATTAGCCTTACCTTCTGGTCTGAAAAATGCAGCCACATACTGTAAAATCTGTTACATATATTTTGTTGAATGCTTTGCTCTATATTTGTCACACTCATGCCATTTTTTATCTTTCGCCCTCTGATAGTAACCATCCAAACTTTCTGATTGCACTCTTCAATCAATTGTTTATCCATGTAATGTGAAAATTATTTGGTGAAATCACAATAAGAGATATCTATAACTGTATGTTTTTTATTTACCAGAAAATGCAAAAACTAGTTGTTTAACTTGTAACTTGTGTCCTTTTTCTTCTAGCCAAATGCAGATTGTGCAGACGATGTAACGACTGATTTTGACGGATCCATAGGAGGGCCACCAACGAATCAGATTACAGGCGCTAGTGATGTGACAGTGAATGAGAGTTCTGTTGGCCTTGATCCTCCTGTTCGAACTATTGGCCTTTCACAGATCATTCAGGACAATGAAGCTCTTCAGCAACTTGAAGAGGTTAATATTACTACTAGCAACAGTAAGTTTGACTTAGAATTATATTGCCTTTCTCGTCCCATACTGCAATATATTAGCGATAAGGAAGAAATAACCTGCACTACTGGGTTGCCCTTGCCTCCAGAATTTAAGAATAAATGTAATTTGGTATTACATTATTTTTGCCTATGTTAATGTATTTTCAGTTTCCTGCAATTTAGAATCAGCTAATGATTTTGTAAATCACCATTCTTCTGCATATCTCGACCTCCCCCCCCCCCCCCCCCAATACACAACTGCAATGAACAAGCATTCATTCACATTCTCTGGGAAATAATCACACAAGGAATAACATCGGAACATAGGAATTGCTAGATGGAAGAAGGCCAAGGTCCATCTAGTTCACCTTCTACCATCCTGGTCAATAAAATGATATTGGAGTTGTTAACTAATCATTGCAATCAATCAGTATCAACAGATTCTACAACAGACTCAGAAGTGACTTGAGGAAAACCTCAGTGATGTAGATACTTTGGGACCATAGGTCCAAAGTCACCTTTTTTCCTCCCAAGCATGGCACACTTACCACATATCTCTGAAATTACACATATACTGTATCCCCAAATTTTATTTTCTGAAGGAAATGTATCTATAACCCTTCCTTTAAATTGTTTTGAGACACCAAGATCACCATTCCCGCTCGGCCGCGCAGCTGTTTGGAGGTCCCACGCAGGCTGGTTACTGGCTTTTCGACAGGAGATTTCCCTCATGCATGGAATTTTGAATGGTCGCGCAATCTGTTAAAGGGATTGCGCACCCAAAAAACACTTTGGGGGAACATTGATCAAAATGCGTCCCCATGTCACTAACCCACTTCCTGTACAGTATAAAAGGATATGGCCAATGCTCGAGAGTCAGTAGTTTTTCTCAAGTATATCTCTGTGGTGGGGGGGGGGGGGTGAAGAATTTCCCTATTTGTACTCTTCACAGGGTTGGAGGGGTTGGATGGATATAAGCATTGTGAGTGGAAGGTGGGTGAGGACGCAAATAATCTAAAAAGGGATATAGATAGGCTGTGAGTGGGCAAAAATATGGCAGATGGGAGTATAATGTAGGAAAATGTGAGGTTATCCACTTTGGTAGGAAAAAGAAAAAAGCAAATTATTATTTAAATAGGGAGTGATTACAAAATGCTGCAGTTCAGAGGGATCTGGGGGTTCTTGTACATGAAACACAAAAGGTTAGCATGCAGGTATAGCAAGTAATTAGGAAGGCAAATGGAATGTTGGCCTTTATTGCAAGGGGGATGGAGTATAAAAGTAGGGAAGTCCTGCTACAACTGTACAGAGCGTTGGTAAGGCCACATCTGGAGTGCTGCGTACAGTTTTGGTCTCCTTATTTAAGGAAGGAAATACTTGCATTGGAGGCAGTTCAGAGAAGGTTCACGAGGTTGATTCCAGAGGTGAAGAAAGGTTGAGCAGGTTGGGCCTATACTCATTGGAGTTTAGAAGACTGAGAGGTGATCTTATTGAAATGTATAAGATTCTGAGGGGCCTTGACAGGATAGATGCAGAGAGGATGTTTCCCCACGTGGGGGAATCTAGAACTAGGGAACATAGTTTCAGAATAAGGGACGCCCATTTAAAACGGAAATGAGGAGGAATTTTTTCTCTCAGAGGGTCGTGAATCTTTGGAATTCTCTACCCCAGAGAGCTGTGGAGGCTGGGTTGTTGAATATATTTAAGGTGGAGATAGACAGATTTTTGAATGATAAGGGAGTCGAGGGTTATGGGAAGCGGGCAGGGAAATGGAGTTGAGGCCAGGATCAGATCAGCCATGATCTATTGAATGGCGATGCAGGCTCGAGGGGCCAAATGGCCTACTCCTGCTCCTATTTCTTATGTCATGTAGAAGAATGGAAGAGACCTCACAAAATCTTTCTTCTCCAAGTTACATCCCTCATACACCATTGGAAACTGATCAGGAGGAGCAGGGCTGGTCGTTGTGGGGAAATGGAGAGGTTGTTACTCTCAGCCAGTTGGGAAATAGAATTAGCTACGCAGCAATACATTATGTAGTGCAGTATCTCCCCTGTGTCGTGAACTCTGCACAGTAACCCTAGCAACACACATCAGCCAAAAACAATCCACTTGGGAAAGAAAGGTATTTTCAAATACCACCTGGAGCCTTTCTCTTTCTGGAGAGGCGAGAGTTCGGGGCCCTGAAGAGGCGTGGGCCCTGGGGCAGCCCACACTGTGATATGTTGGCGCACTAGGCCCGTGTAACAGAGCTGGTCTCCCATCGTCTTGGTTAATCCTTACCACTGGACCAAGACCTAGCTCTGTCAAGCCCGTGTGGTGGCTGGTGTGCAACGGCCACCACACGTTAAAAAAATCCACGCACAGGCATCTTCCACCCTTCAATATGTAATTCGCAACCTGGAATATCAGGTCCTCATCGAAACACCTGTGAACCCATCCCTTTTTGGTGTGGAAGTGTCATCCTCGATACGAGGGACTGCCTAAGAAGAAAAAAGAGCCTTTAGAAATATTTAATACTTTTGCTCGAACAAATTCTTGCCTTGTTCCTGCAGAAGAATCATTATGGAGCATAGTTGATTTAAAACCTCAATACATTGAATTATTTTGATTGTACCTGTGGGTTAGCAATACTGTTATTTAGATGTATAAATGGCTATTCCTCCCCAAGTGAGTTAATAGTTTATAATAACTTTATTTTTGTAACTAGCAGAGTATACTATATTAAGCACAACCTCACACTTGGCTCATATCTAAGCTCAAATGTTTGAAAGTTTCAAACACTATCACCAAGAATTTCCTTGATGCTTCTTTTGATCGGCTGCCGTAAAAAAAACCCTGGGTGGATCCGTAAACAAATAAATGGGGTTTCTGCTGTAGTTACGGCGACTGATCAGAAGAATCCCCGAGGAAATTCCTGTCATATATTTGTAGAGGTAAATATATCCTACTAATGTTATAAACTTGACTTACAATTATTTTTGTTAAAGGTGGAAATTTTTACTTAAGTTTTGTTTAATCCATATTTAAATACATCAACATTTGGTTAGGTTTTGTGAAAAATGACAGTTAGATAAATAAGTTTCCTCTATACCCTCGTACAATAAAAACTGTTTTTGACTTGATGAATGATATTACTGTGTGATGCAAGGACTACAAATTGCCATCACAATGTATTTGAATGAAAGGCATGAATCTTATCCAGCATCATCCATGCACCTTATACTTTATTTTGACGTAGTTGTGTTACCTATGTTTAGTTCGTGATTGATTGTCAGAGCAATGAATTTCCCTGAAGAAGAAAGAAGTGCTCTGCTGACTACATCAGTACAAAACTAATCAATATTATACCCTCTACATATGTTCAGAACCACTTACAAATAGCATAAAATCCACAAGAGAGAGTAATCAGGTAATAAGTCAGTCATAAATTAATTTTATTGAATTTTCCCTTCCCTCTTGTTTGTGAATAATTAACATCTCATTACTTTTGTTTTTTTTAATGAAGGTCCTTAAGGAATACATGGCTGCACAGAATTAAATTTAATTGACTGGATGGTGTACCTTTTAAGGTGTTAATAACTACTAACTTGCCACTCCAATAACAAGATGTATTTGATTCACAATAAATTTAACCAAAGCTATTAGCCCTCAGTTATTTTTTCCTTTTTATCATAGGTAAGCTGGAAATCAAACCAGCATCGAAAAACATGGACATATATGGTCTGGGAGCAATTGAAAAAAGAAAAGCTAGATAATGTTACGAGTGCAGACTTCACATCAGTTCCAACAAATGGTCTCTACCTGAAACATCAATCTATCTTTACTCTTTTCAGATGCTGAAGTGCGTGCTATGTATCTCCAGCATTTTGTGTTTTTATTTGATTTCCGGCACTTGCAATTTTTCTTTTTATCAATACTGATGTATGACCTCAATAAGAAATATTTAATTGCTAATCCAGTTTTGCATGTAATTCCTCTTATCAGATATTAAAGTAAAGTAGTTTAGGCAATTAGTATTAGCTTTATGTTTGTGCCTGTGTGGTTGTGACAAAAGCAAAGCTTTCATTCTATGTGAAGCAGAAAATAGGGGAGAGGGAGGCAGAAGCTCCGGGCCATGATCTGCGCTTTGTGGGGGGGAGGAGACAGGAGCTCCGGGTCACTCTCAAGTCTGTGGGGGTGGGGTGCAGGGGGTGGGATGGGGAGGCTTCCTTGTGAGGCCTGGGGGGAGCACTCCTGCTCCTCCTGGTCCACAAGGAGTGCTAAAAGAAGCTGATCTTCAATACTAACTTTAGGCAGTTGGCGCCTCCTACCTCAGATCTGCTACCGGGCAGCTGACATCGGACCGTGACTTTTGAATGTTAATTTGGCCCCAGCCTGCCTTTTGTGGGAGTCTCATCGATGGCCAGATTTGAGTTTGTAAAAATGTAAATGGAAGGGAATGGGGTTAAGTTGCTCAATCCCAATATTTTAATAATCCCTTCCCTCACCTGGCCCTCTCTGCCAATTGTTGGACTGGCAGAATGCTGTCCCATTTGCAGCCGATATAAGGATGTAGGTTTTGGATCCTTGTCTCTTTGTGGAAACTGAAAGTGTGAATTGTAACATGATTACACAGAAGTATTTATATTAAATATTTATACCACTCATCCCTTGAAATAGGTGGACTTCATTTACCAGTAAACAGTAATCTATCTTGCTTTGATACACAGCAGAATGCAGCTCTGTTTTTGCCATGATGTCCAGTGGGTAAATGCACCGCCATCGAAAGGCCATGTTAGTGAATTGAAGAGGATTTACTGTGATTGAAAGGCAGCATTAGAGGGAGCAGCGTGCGGGGCCCGGCCCGGCCTGACCCGGAAATCGGCATGGTCACGGCCTGCAAGACCATCAGCAGGCCAGGGCAATCAGAAGGAGCAGCATGCGACGGTGGCATACGACTGTAGGAGGGCGACAGCTGCGAAGTCAGGTCGCTGATTGCAGTACGGGCAGGCGCAAAGGTGCGGCAGGAGTTTGTAGCAGGAAGTGACCAGGGCCCAGGAGAGGCGTGAGTCTGGGGCCCAGAAGAGGCGAGGGCCCGGGGCAGCACAGGCCAAGCCACACTGCTATGTGTGTGCGCACTCGATCCGTGCAGCGCGCTCGATCCGTGGTCTCCAGTCGTCTTGGTTAATCCTTGCCACTGGACCAAGACCTAGCTCTGTCAAGCCCACGTGGTGGCTGGTGTGCAACGGCCACCACATGTTAAAAAAATCCACGCACAGGTATCTTCTACCCTCCAAGATGTAGTTCTGCATCTGGAATATTAGGTCCTTCATTGAAACACCTGTCAACTCATTCCTTTTTGGCATGGAAGCAAGTCATCCTCGCTTTGAGGGACTGCCTATGATGATGACTTAAATTGATTCACTAACTCCTGACATGTAATGTAAGTTAAACAGATGTAAGTTAGAGAGAACTATTAAAGCAAATGTAACCACTTGTTTATGTAATAGATGAAATAAATTAATCTATAGTATATTTTAAATACACTTCTGGTATTCTGCTAGGGAAGCATAACACTGATACTTCTATGGCTGTACAATGCTAGATCATCTTCACATGCTACATTTTCAAACATAGATTATTAGTTTGTTAAATGTTGATATTCTACATAGGTCTGGGATTTGTCAACACAAGCATTTGCTAAATACCATCTACCCTACAATCCGTATTATCTGAAATTCAGTTACCTCCTTGTCCCCCAAGCCGTACCCATCTAGTTTAAATAATTTTCGATTGCTGCCTCAATGTTCCTCACAAGTCTTTTTGTACCTATTTCATTTAGGTGCAGCCTATCTCTCCTGTAGCAGCCCATTTTATTCTGAAAGTGTGCCCATTTATTTATAAATGTCGAGGTCGAATATTGGTGCTAGTATGTGAACAATGGCATAAGTGTGAGAAGGTGAAGGCAGTAATAGCAAGGAAAGTAGGTACATAGATTGGCATTCGGAACAGAAGAAGGTAGAGTGGTGTGCTGCAGTAAATGGAGAAGGATGCTAATAATCAGGGGTGGGAAGGGTTGTGAACGCAGGGACTTCAGATAGTGCAGGGTTATGCAGAGAGTGATGTGAGATAGGAGTTATGAATCTTAGCTTAGAAAATCTGGTCAGGTCATTGAACTTCTTGTATTTCAGCCATATCCTGAGACCGATGGTACTGGCACTGACAGCTCTGCCATCTATGCCCACTGCTTGGCAGAATGTTTTTGCCATCTGGTGAGATTAGGACATCCATCCTCCTGCTGGCCTCCTCCACTAGGACCTACAGTTCTGCATCCGAGAATCCAGGGTCCCTTAAAGCTACTCCCTTCGCTTGTTGGAAAGGTGACGTAAAGCAAATTACTACAGATGCTGGAAATCTGAAATAAAATCAGAAAATACTGGAAACAATCAGCAGGTCAGGCAGCATCAGTAGAGAGAGGACATTTGAACCAGTTAGTTTATAGTTATGCATTTGAGCATTTAATGATAGAGAAGAAAGGTTTAAAAAAAACATTCTAAGAAATGGCTGTGTTTTTTTCTGGAACCAAAAATGAGAGGAAGTGAAGTAAAAGAAGTAGGATTGTTTTCATTGGGAAGTTGCTGTGATCAGGCATGATTTATTTTAGGTTCAAGCACTCCTTGTACTTGCCTAAGACGGTGTTCCAGACTATACTGTGGGTTCAGTTCAGAAAAGCCCTACTGTTAGTTACTACTGATTTGGAGTGCTGCTGTTTGTCAGTGCATATAGAGTAATAAGATAGTTAACTTACTGTGGATGCAGCCTTTATTGTTTTGTCAATGAAATATGCCAGTATGCATTGCTTTCAGGCTGAGGGGGCCAGGCAGGCAACCTCTCCCATGTTGCTATCAATGTGATTGTCTATCTGTGCACTGGAATGGCTCAGAGTTAAATACTTTCATTCTTCTCCTTCGTACTGATGCTTAAGTGCCTGCCCTGATGACACTTGCAAGATTAGGAACTTGCTGCCTTGGAAGTAGCTGACTTTGATGTATTGATAACGTAAGGTTAAGGAGGAACATTCCTTTGGCAGAGTCTATGTGCTTCATTCCTGCTGAAAATCTTCATAAACTAGCATTTTACAATTTTTAACAATTGAAGGATTAATTGAGAGGTGTTTACATTTCAGAAATGCAAATGTAAAATAATGCATGACGGGAATGGGGAAAGAGGAGGAGAGGGAGAGAGAAATAGAGAGGCAGACAGATGAGAGAAAAGTCCTGTGACTAACCAAAAAAATAATCGCAATTGAGTTATGCACTTAACTTTAAACGGCCTGCATCATGGGTTTAGATCGCAACAGATACACTCTATTTAGGGCTAAATTTTCGGCGATTTTCTCGGCGGTACAGCTGTTTATCCGTCCGGCGAAAGTTTCCCCTTTTGTTGTTTAATGGTATCGGCCAAATCTGAAAACGCCCACTGGGACCAAACCGCCAACATGCACCGCCAAGAAAATCACTAGGGCGTAAGTTTTGTCTCAACGGAAGCCCGTCCAGATCGCCGAGGGAACCGCCCTGTGAAAGCTGCTTAAACAGGACGGTAGGTCAGAACTCTGCAAAGAAAGCTAAGTTAAAGGTTCTTTATTTTATTTTTTAATTTTAAAACGGCGCTTAGGTGTAAAAGTGTCTTGGGAATGTTTTTTACTTTTTATTTAAAAAACATTTTTTTTTAGTTTTCCCCCCTCCCTAGGCCTCAGACTAAATTTTTTTTAAACCGCCCCTTTTACTTAGTTTCCCCTTAACCGCCGAGAATAATGGTGCAAGATCCATTTTCTCGACGAGCGATTAATTTTAATTAGTTTTAACTTAAAAGTGGAAATTTTCACCTGCGTTACTTACCAAACGCTAGCGGTTTTTCTGAGCAGGCAATCGGGCGTTGAGGGGCTCTCGGGAAAGTCTAGCCCTATGGCTTGTTGTCTGAAAAATCATCTCTAAATTAATTTATTATTTAACATGTTCATTTATGCAATGTTTTTTGGCTCTTAATTCTAATGTGGATGCAGAAGCTGGACACTAATCCGAGATTTGTTCTTTCAAAGTATTTTTTAATATAACAGAGACCAAAAACATTGTTAATAATGAGCCAAATATTGAAATATAAACTTGAAAATCCACACATGGTCTTAATAAAATCCAGTTGTATCATCTGTAAAATATAATTAACTCATATTTTAATTTTAGCATTTGCACTTCTTGTTTTTGGAGTTTGGATACATTGGGATTATTATAGGAATAGGTAAGTCTGTACTTACAGATCCTGTGGAACACTTTGGAATTACAGGGTCATTAATTGTTACTATTCATGGAGCCAGACCTACATAAGACCTATTTGCACTCTGGTCAAGTGGATTTTCTGTCCAGTTGAAGGAAGATAATAGTGGGTAAGGCAATAAATATGTAAGGTGCAGTAAAAGTAACCTTATGGAATATGTTCAGGCAATCTGTAAAGAAAGATTTAGATTTGCAACGCAGAGATAAAACAAAATAAGATTATTATACAACTGCCAGGTCAAATGAAGACTTGCAAGCAACTGCAGTCTGCTCCCTATACTGACTTCATTGAGCTTTATAAAGTCTTAAGGTGTGGTTTTTCCAATATTCAGTCACAAGTACAGATGTCTCACGTGAGCTAGACTCAGTCCAGAATTTTTGAACTACTGGTCAATCTCCCGTGGTGTTGGAAGTGAAGACCATGTGCTGTCTTTCGGTAAAATAGCGGAATAACTGGACCAGGAGGAGTGGGGAAGAGGAGGGGAAAGGGGAGAGGAGTGGGTTGAGGGTAACTGAGGTAGACAGACTACTGCAGCTGGAGGGGAAGAGGCCAATATGTTCTCTCAACAGGGGAGGGGGAGTGGTGCCGGTACAGTCGCTCATGGGGTGGGAAGAGGGAGCAGGCCAGGGGTTTCGGGCCAAGAATATCTTTGAGCATGGGGGCATGGCTCATTCACTGTGGTTGGTTTATACAACCCAAACTACTACCACTGCTAGGATGGAGAGGGGCTTGAAGAGACTGCAAATCCATCAACAGCCTGGGATTACAGCACTACAATTCTGATTTCTAGTGGCATTTGGAGGTTGAGGACAAATATTCCTGAAGGTAAATGAGGTTAGATGCTCGGACAGTAACTTTAAGAATTGTTAGATTCAAATAAATTCTTTACATTTTGATCATCTAAACACTTCATAAGGCTTTATGAAACATAAGAGTCATTGTTGGAGAGCTACCTGGTAATGAATTTGTGGAATACAGTTTAGTCTCTAGAAATGAGAAAACACTTGCAGCTGTTTGTAAAGCTTGTATACTTACCTACATGCTTAACAGGTATTACATGGAATTTGGTTACACAGCTACAGATTTAAATAAATAATACTGGTGTGTAAATCTGCAGTCAGGGACAGACCCAAGTTCCATCCCCTGTTACTTTGTAACCCCCACATAACTTAGAGTTAAATATATAGAGAGAGAGAATTTCCTCTCTTCACATTTGTAACAGTTACACTTTTAATTGTTGGGCTAGAGCTTTGCACACATCGATATCCAGGTGTGTGCAAAGCTGTCTCTTGGCAAGACCTTTACTGCTCTAACCAAGAAATGTAAACACAGTTCTGCCTGGATGAAACTCGAACTAAAGTGGTAGCTGCAGTTTAAATGCAATCTTAGGGGTTTATTTTGGCCATAGGTTGAAAACAGGCGCTAAATGGATGCTGTGGTAATAAGAAACGTATGTTTAAAGTCCGGATTTAGCACGCAATTTTCGGATTAATTGATGATGATCATGATTTGAACGTGTCTGCAGCAGCTGAAACCGACAACTGCAGGTTTAGCACTCAAGTGCTGATTAGATGCAATTTTCCTGGAGCTGTATATGTAGCCTGCATTCCACTTCCACTGAAGGTGTGGAATGCAGTGGCTAGGAGTGGAAGGATGTTGCAAAGAGCAAGAGAGAGGGTGGTCACGTTCTCCCATGTGGCACTGGAGATCCTGCAGGAGGCAGTAGAGAGGAGGAGAGGTGTCCTTTACCCGCAGTGGGGGAAGGAGGCCACAGAGGCAACTGATGCGCCACATGGGGGATGAGATCACTCGGGAGCCCTGGCCCCAGGACATGGCGCCAGTGCTGCAGGAAATTTATGACATGACAAGAGCGGTCAAGGTAAGAGCACATCTCAAAAAGACACTTCTCAATAACTGCACCACCACCAGCATCACAACCTCAACACACTTCATCAACCATCTATAACTATACACTGACATTCACACACCCCACACTATTGCATTCTTCACAGGCACTCTTCACACCTCAGACACATCTCACAGCTCTTCAATCATGTGAGGCTTCACACAATATACTTGTCAATACATTCATTCACAATCACCACTCTTTTCCAGGAAAAAAAAAAGCACATAACAGGCGGCAGCAGGACCTGACTGGGAGAGGTCAACCACATCTACATGATGTCACTCCCCTTGAGGAGGCAGTGCTGGCCGTGATTGGGAGGGAAGTGGCAGACCCCGTGCCAGAGGCAGAGCAGGGAGCATCTCACCGAGAGGTACGTGGCCACTGCACTTCCTTGCAGATGAACATCTGTTCCTGATCCCTAATCACCCAAAGCTATCCTCACTCCCAAGCTCCATATGGTCTGAACACATACATCCTCCTATAGTGGCCACACGCACTGCACCCTAACCCTTCCAGCTTTATCATTGCAGGCTCCCAGGAGCAAGATGCACTTCGCCCCATGGAGCAGGTTCAGGAACAGCAACAGCCACCTCGCTCCCCAGAGGAAGACGAGAAGGAGTGAAGATGAATGCACTGCATCAGTGGCTACCACTGTTGCAGGCACCAGCTCAGAAACCAGCACCACACGCTACTTAGAGGCTAGCTTTGAAAGGGGGTCCTCATAGTGTAATGCACTGGACACTAGTGGGCAGCAGCCACGCAGGGTGCAAGGGACACCACCAGTGTCACTTTTCTGGGAAGGGGAGGGGGCAAGGTCGCATACTTAGTTCTGTTGCAGAGGAGTCAGATGAGGACCTTGCAGGGCGAAGCTTCAGAAGAAGGCAGATGGGTGTGACAAACCAAATACTTGGTGCAATGAAGAGCCTGCCTGAAAGCCTACGGGTCATGTCTAGGAAGCCTCCAACCTGATCCGTGGCTGGATGCAGAGCCTGGAACCCATCCTCTCCAGCGTGGAGTGGCAGGTGATATCCAGCCAGCGACTTATGGGGACCACATCATGATATCTAAGGTCGCACCTTTCACTGCAGGCATTGCAGCTTGCACGGAACTGCAAACTGCTGCAATAGAAGCTCAGACGTCTATCATGGTGGCTCTGGGCTCTTTGGTTGAAAGGGGCTTTCAGAGTGTTTCCGATGCCCACAGATCTGTCCCGCACCTGATCACTGGGTGGGCTGAACAGGCACCGAAGTAGTGGCGTGGGATTCATGGAACAGGAACCTACTGGCCTCTCTTAGGATGCCAGCATTGCTGCTCCCTCCCCCACCACTTCACCATTGCCCTTGCCTGTCAGCCAGGCGGCCAAGACTGCTGAAGCCCATGCTAAGATGGTGCAACCACTCGAGGGCATCCCAGGAGGACATCTGAACTGCCCTCTTCAGATTCTCAGTGGTCATCGACCTCACCTGCTGCTGCCACTGATTTGCACTTTGTAGAAGCACTAGATTAAGCAAAAGGACTTATATGTAGCCACGAAGGGTAAGCACCAGGGTGAATAGTGTAACATTTTAAGTGATATTCTGTCATGTTTACATATTTTGTTTTATGTATATAGAAACCGATTATGATAATTATGATTACAACATTCAGGCTTGGGCTGAGAAGTGGCGAGTAACATATGAGCTATACAAGTGCCAGGTAATGACTATTTCCAACAAGCGAGAGTCTAACCACCGCTCTTTGACATTCAACGGCATTACCATCGCCGAATCCCCCACCATCAACATCCTGGGGTCACCGTTGACCAGAAACTTAATGGACCAGCGACATAAATACTGAGGCAAAAAGAGCAGGTCAGAGGCTGGGTATTCTGTGACGAGTGTCTCACCACCTGACTCGCCAAAGCTTTTCCACCATCTACAAGGCACAAATCAGGAGTGTGATGGAATACTCACCTCTTGCCTGGATGAGTGCAGCTCAAGAAGTTCAACACCATCCAGGACAGAGCATCCAGGATTGGCACCCCATCCACTACCTTAAACATTCACTCCCTTCACCACCGACACAACCTGGCTGCAGCATGTACCATCTACAAGATGCATTACATCAACTCGCCAAGGCTTCTTTGGTAGCACCTCCATGACCTCTAACACCTTGAAGGACAAGGGCAGCAGGTGCATGGGTACATCACCACCTCCACATTCCCCTCCAAGTCACACACATAAGAACATAAGAATAGGAACAGGAGTAGGCCATCTAGCCCCTCGAGCCTGCTCCGCCATTCAACAAGATCATGGCTGATCTGGCCGTGGACTCAGCTCCACTTACCCGCCCGCTCCCCATAACCCTTAATTCCCTTACTGGTTAAAAATCTATCTATCTGTGACTTGAAAACATTCAATGAGCTAGCCTCAACTGCTTCCTTGGGCAGAGAATTCCACAGATTCACAACCCTCTGGGAGAAAAATTCCTTCTCAACTCGGTTTTAAATTGGCTCCCCCGTATTTTGAGGCTGTGCCCCCAGTTCTAGTCTCCCTGACCAGTGGAAACAACCTCTCTGCCTCTATCTTGTCTATCCCTTTCATTATTTTAAATGTTTCTATAAGATCACCCCTCATCCTTCTGAACTCCAACGAGTAAAGACCCAGTCTACTCAATCTATCATCATAAGGTAAACCCCTCATCTCCGGAATCAGCATCGTGAATCGTCTCTGTACCCCCTCCAAAGCTAGTATATCCTTCCTTAAGTAAGGTGATCAAAACTGCACACAGAACTCCAGGTGCGGCCTCACCAATATCCTATACAGTTGCAGAAGGACCTCCCTGCTTTTGTACTCCATCCCTCTCATAATGAAGGCCAACATTCCATTTGCCTTCCTGATTACCTGCTGCACCTGCAAACTAACGTTTTGGGATTCATGCACAAGGACCCCTAGGTCCCTCTGCACCGCAGCATGTTGTAATTTCTCCCCATTCAAATAGTAATTCCTTTTACTGTTTTTTTTTCCCCAAGGTGGATGACCTCACACTTTCCGACATTGTATTCCATCTGCCAAACCTTAGCCCATTCGCTTAACCTATCTCAATCTCTTTGCAGCCTCTCTGTGTCCTCTACACAACCCGCTTTCCCACTAATCTTTGTGTCATCTGCAAATTTTGTTACACTACACTCTGTCCCCTCTTCCAGGTCATCAGCACCGATCCCTGTGGCACACCACTAACCACCGATTTCCAACCCGAAAAGGACCCATTTATCCCGACTCTCTGCTTTCTGTTCGCCAGCCAATTCTCTATCCACGCTAATACATTTCCTCTGACTCCGCGTACCTTTATCTTCTGCAGTAACCTTTTGTGGTGGCACCTTATCGAATGCCTTTTTAAAATCTAAATACATCACATCCATCGGTACACCTCTATCCACCATGCTCGTTATATCCTCAAAGAATTCCAGTAAATTAGTTAAACATGATTTCCCCTTCATAAATCCATGCTGCGTCTGCTTGATTGCACTATTCCTATCCTGACTTGGAAATATATTGCCATTCCTTCATCGTCGCTGGGTCAAAATCCTGGAACTCCCTCCCTAACAGCACTGTGGGAGTAGCAGTTCAAGAAGGCAGCTCACCACCACATTCTCAAGGGCAATTAGGGATGGGCAATAAATGCTGGGCTTGCCAGCGGTGTCCACATCCCATGAACAAATAATAAAAAAATAATTGAGTAGTAGTGGAATGGCTGGTTTTTTTTATTGTGAAAGGAGAAGGGTTGAAAGGATTGAGTGCAGATGATGGACTGTCTGATGGATCCTAAGTTGTGGAAGGTACATCATGTGACTGCAGTGCTCCGGAGACGGAGAGTGGAGCATATCTCTCAAAAGTGCTCTTCGATTAGATGGCGGTGAGCACCCCTTCCGAGTGTGGCCCCTCTGGTACTCCCTGTCCTCGTCCTCCTCTTCTTCCTCCATCTCTTCTTCCACCTCTTTTGGCTCCTGAGCTGACCGACTGGCACAATTGCTGGTGGAAAAGGCTAGTTTCGAATTATCACCATGGAGCATGCAGCAAATTACCATGAAAGTGGACACCTTCTTGGCCGAGTACTGCAGGGCACCTCCTGACTGATCAAGACATGTAAACCTCTGCTTGAGGACCCCAATGGCCTGCTCCATGATATTCCTGATGGCTGAGTGGCTCTCATTGTATGAGTGCTCAGCTTGTACTTGGGCGTTTCCAGGAGATGTGAGTCATGGTATTGAAGGGTATCCCTTGTCACCTAGTAGCCACCCATGAACTTTGCGTTGGGGCTCAGAGATCTGTGGGATGGATGACTTATAAATGCATCGTGGCAGCTTCCTGCATATCGGGCATTTACTTATATGATGCATTGCTGGTGGTTGCAGAAAAGATGTATGTTGAGGGAATGGAATCCCTTCCTGTTCCTGAGCACCTCCGAGTTTAAATGAGAGGCTCATATGACCACATGTGCATAATCAATGGCTCCCTGGACCATGACGAATCCTGTTGAATTCTGGTGCTCTCTGCCTCTGGTCTTTGGATATAGGGAATGATATACTGTAATTCTTCAGAGCGTACAGAGCTGCAGACACCACTCTTATGCA
This sequence comes from Pristiophorus japonicus, assembly GCF_044704955.1. Taxonomy (NCBI): domain Eukaryota; kingdom Metazoa; phylum Chordata; class Chondrichthyes; family Pristiophoridae; genus Pristiophorus; species Pristiophorus japonicus. The sequence goes on from NC_091978.1 coordinate 332,981,371, forward strand.
GAACTGCACAGAGGATTGAGATAGTGATTGATATCACCTATGGCAGCCTGGAAGATTCCCGTAGCATAAAAATTAAGTGTTACTGTGACCTTGACTGCCACAGGCAGTGCAATCCTGGCTGTGCTGCAATATCAGAGTTTTCCTTCCACGTGGCCACAGACCTCTGTAATGGGGGTACTTGTGCATGAAACACAAAAGGATAGTATGCAGATACAACAAGTGATCAGGAAGGCCAATGGAATCTTGGCCTATATTGCAAAGGGAATGGAGTATAAAAGCAGGAAAGTCTTGCTGCAGCTATACAGGGTATTGGTGAGGCCACACCTGGAATACTGCGTGCAGTTTTGGTTTCCATATTTACGAAAGGATATACTTGCTTTGGAGGCAGTTCAGAGAAGGTTCACTAGGTTGATTCTGGAGATGAGGGGGGTTGACTTATGAGGAAAGGTTAAGTAGGTTGGGTCTCTATTCATTGGAATTCAGAAGAATGAGAGGTGATCTTATCGAAACGTACAAGATTATGAGGGGGCTTGACAAGGTGGATGCAGAGGGGATGTTTCGACTGATGGGGGAGACTAGATCTAGAGGGCATAATCTTAGAATAAGGGGCCGCCCATTTAAAACAGATGAGGAGAAATTTCTTCTCAGAGGGTTGTAATTCGATGGAATTCGCTGCCTCAGAGAGCTGTGGAAGCTGGGACATTGAATAAATTTAAGACAGAGATAGACAGATTCTTAAACGATAAGGGAATAAGGGGTTATGGGAAGCGGATGGGGAAGTGGACCTGAGTCCATGATCGGATCAGCCATGATCGTATTAAATGGCGGAGCAGGCTCAAAGGGCCGTATGGCCTACTCCTCCTATTTCTTATGTTTTTATTACCTCCTTGGTAAAGCTCAGCATTCTCATGCTCTGGTCTTGGGTAATGTAAATGTAGGAGTGCTGCTATCTGAATACCCTGGGTAGACAGGACCAGCTGCTGAGAGCCCTCCTGTTCCTTTCTCCTGGAGAAGCCGATGCTGGTCTGCCTAGCTTTACCTCCTCCAAATTGTACTGCAGAGCAAGGGGGACCCCTGCCAAGATGCCCATGGCCAAACACTTCCTTTCTCCTGGTGACTCCTGTAAGGTATCCAGTAAAGTAGGGTAGTAAAACACTTACTCTCTTTAAGTGAAGTCCTGAGAGAATATCCGGGGAAAGTGTTGATGGAGTATCGTTGAAGTCTTGACAAAGTGTCCCAGAAAGTCTTACAGTGTGTCTCAAACATCAGCTTCAAGCTCAGTGTAGTCAGTCGATCTCAATTAGCAAGTGAACATTAAAACTGAGCATGGCTTTAAGTAGCGTTCAAAACACTCAGCAGCGACTTGTTTACTCCTGTCCAGCTGGTCACTGTAAGGAGAGGTCATTAAGTTAAACATTATCCATCAAAAGGGCGTGCAACCCCATTAATGAGCGCAAGCAGAGAACTTAACGATCCTCCAGGTGAGAGTTCCTAGCGCTGGCTTCAACTTCTTTACCAAATTAGCGTCTTGCGCTAAACGCGGGTTAAACCAGCATTACAGCTTAAGATTCCAGCTTAGCCACCCCTTTAGCACCTAAAGTATTCAACCAAAATTCCCCCATCAATGTTTTACTGTTAATTAAACCTATAATTTGTGTTTCTTTTTTCAGTTAACAGATATTGGCAACGTTCTTATTGTAATTCTAGTGTAACCACAAAGATAAATGTTGACATAAAGGGCATGACAAATTTTGTATGAATACGCACTGCACTATATTTTTGCATACATCCTGATTTTTTTTCTTTTAGCTGTTATAATTATCGTTCTCTGTATTTTCTTTCTCTCTGTTACATTATTTCCTTTATAATTCTTGAGTGCCCATTGTTCATATGTGAGTCTTGACTGCGAGTGTCAGTGGGCTATTTCACCCCAAGGTCATCATAGGCAGTCCCTCAGAATCGAGGAAAACTTGCTTCCACTCTTAACATGAGTTCTTAGGTGGTGTACAGTCCAATACGAAAACCACAGTTTCTGTCACAGGTGGAGCACATAGTCGGTGAGGGAAGGGATGGGTGGGGCTGGTTTGCCACACGCTCTTTCCACTGCCTGCGCTTGATTTCTGTTCACGCTCTTGGCGATGAGACTCGAGGTGCTCAGCGCCCTCCCGGATGCACTTCCTCCACTTAGGGCGGTCTTTGGCCAGGGTCTCCCAGATGTCAGTAGGGATGTTGCACTTTATCAGGGAGGCTTTGAGGGTGTCCTTGTTTCGTTTCCGCTGCCCACCTTTGGCTCATTTGTCATGAAGAAGTTCCGGGTAGAGCGCTTGCTTTGGGAGTCCCGTGTCTGGCATGTGAACTATGTGGCCTGCCCAGCGGAGCTGATTAAGTGCGGTCAGTGCTTCGATGCTGGGGATGTTAGCCTGGTCGAGGACGCTAATGTTGGTGTGTCTGTCCTCTCAGGGGATTTGTAGGATCTTGCAGAGACATCGTTGGTGGTAATTCTCCAGCGGCTTGAGGTGTCTACTGTACATGGTCCATGTTTCTGAGCCATACAGGAGGGCGGGTATTACTACAGCCCTGTAGACCATGAGCTTGGTGGCAGTTTTGACGGCCTGATCTTCAAACACTCTTGCTCAGGCGGCCGAAGGCTGCACTGGCGCACTGGAGGCAGTGTTGGATCTCGACATCAATGCCTGCTCTTATTGATAGGAGGCTCCCGAGATATGGGAAGTGGTCCACGTTGTCCAGAGCTGCTGCGTTGATCTTGATGACTGGGGGACAGTGCTGTGTGGTGAGGACAGGCTGGTGAAGGACCTTTGTCTTGCTGATGTTTAGAGTAAGACCCATGCTTTCGTACGCCTCAGTAAATACTGTAGTTCGACGACAGAGTGGTCTTGGACCTGGCCTGGAGACGGCGAATGTTGAACAGGTTCCCACTGGTTCTGTAGTTTAGTTCCACTCCAGCGGGGTGGGGGGGAGCTTGTTGACTGTGAGGTGGAGCATGGCTGCGAGGAAGATTGAGAAGAGGGTTGGCGCAATAACGCAGCCCTGCTTGACCCTGGTCCGGACGTGGATTGGGTCTCTGATGGATCCGTTGGTCAGGATCACGACTTGCATGTCGTCGTGGAGGATGGTGACAAACTTTTGGGGACAGCTGAAATGGAGAGGCGCTCCATATTCCCTCGCGGTTTACAGTGTCAAAGGCCTTTGTAAGGTCAAAGAAGGCCATGTACAAGGGTTGGTGCTGTTCCCTGCATTTTTCTTGCAGCTGTTGTGCCGTAAGTATCATGTCCGTTGTACCCCGTAGTGGACGAAATCCGCACTGTGACTGGGAGGAGCTCCTCAGCCACAGGGAGAAGACGGTTGAGGAGGATTCTAGCGACGACTTTCCTGGTGATTGATAACAGGAGAGATTCCTCTGTAGTTGCTGCAGTCGGACTTGTCCCTTTTTTGAAAATGGTCACGATTACTGCATCTCTGAGATCTCCCGGCATACTCTCCTTTCAGATGAGAGAGATGAGGTCATGCATTCATGCCAATAGTGCCTCTCCACCATACTTTAGTGCCTCAGCGGGGATTCCATCTCCTTCCATTGCCTTGTTGTTCTTGAGCTGGCGGATGGCCTTTTCTACCTCGTGCTGGGTTGGGTAGCATACTGCGGGATAGAGTAGAGGATACTCGAATCAAAGGCAGAGTCTCAGTTAATGAGATCTTCGAAGTGTTCCTTCATCAGGTCCTGACTGCCTCGGTGTCCTTGATGAGTGTCTGCCCGTTCTTGGCCAGCAGTGGCATGGGGCCTAGGGTGCTTTGGCCGTAGGAGGCCTTGACTGCGGTGAAGAATCCTCACACATTATGGCTGTAGGTCAGCTGCTGTATCTCCTGTGCTTTCTCCACCCACTATCTATTCTTTAGGTCGCGGGTTTTTTGTTGGACTTCAGCCTTAAGCCGTCTGTAATGCTTTTTTGCTGCTCCTGAGTTGGGTATTTTTAGGTTCAGAAATGCCCTGTGCTTGCGATTTATTAACTCTTGGATCTCCTGGTCATTCTCATCAAGCCAGTCCAACTTCAGCGCTACCCTGCTCCTGACAAAATGCCTAGAACACGACCTTGTCATCACCAACACCTTGTTTCGCCACAGGGACAAGGCATTGTGGCAATAACCCTCGTTCCAAACACTGGCACCTGCTCAACTATGTCATTGTTTGAGCCAGGGATCACAAGGATGTGAGCATTACCCGCACCATGACAGAAGCCTGCTGGACAGACCATCGCCTAATCTGTTCCATCATCAACATGAATATAGCCCCAAAGCGGTGACAGCAGCAGAAGCAGTGCAGCAAAAAAAAAAATCAATGCCGGGGCACTCAAAGATCCAGCTAAGAAGCCCTATACAGCCAGCGCCTCACTGCTAACTGATGACCCTCAATGACTCCGAGACGCAGAATGCCCACAGCGTTTGGTCTGCCTTCCAGGTCACCATAACCAGTGCCTGCGAAGAGACACTCGATCACTCAACCAGGAAACACCAGGACTGGTTTGATGAGAATGACCAGGAGATCCAAGAGCTAATTCCACTACTGCCACTCTGCCAGTGCCCTTGATGTTGCCCGTCAGCCAACCAACCCAGATTGCTGCCGCCAGCTAAATACCCCAATGCAAAGCAACTAAAAATTAGCCATTAGGAAAAATAGCATAGTTCTCCCATCACTGGGTAAATGCACCATCCAGATTGGTACTAAGCTACACAAGACAAGGAAGGCCTCATCTTTGATCGCTGCCTGTGCTGAGTTACTTGATCTCAGCAGGAGGCATTAAGGGGGCTGCAAATAGTCTTGGTGCCCTTAGGTTAGGAATGAGGGAAAAACAGCTGGGATTTTCTGTTCCTGATCATTATCCTACTGTGTATGTGAACATTGGGCAAGGACAGGACCACACTTGACTGTGATGTCTCACCATGTGCAGATTGTGTTGCACAACCCAAATACATAAAGAAAGTTACTCACCCCTCAATGGACCCCTAAAAATAACATTTATCGCATACCAAATTCACAAAATAAATCACATACTTGGCTACAAACTATACATCAATGATTTAGATGAAGGAATTGAGAGTAATATCTCCAAGTTTGCAGATGACACTAAGCTGAGTGGTGGTGTGAGCTGTGAGGAGGATGCTAAGAGGCTGCAGGGTGACTTGGGACAGGTTAGGTGAGTGGGCAAATGTATGGCAGATGCAGTGTAATGTGGATAAATGTGAGGTTATCGACTGGTGGCAAAAGCACAAAGGCAGAATATTTTCTGAATGGCGGAAGATTAGGAAAAGGGAGGTGCAACGAGACCTGGGTGTCATGGTACATCAGTCATGAGGCAGTCGAGGAGGAGTTCGGGCAGTCGAGAGGCCTACCGGTGCAGCTGCAGCGGGGTGAGAAGGCAAAAAGAAGTAGAAAGAAATTGAACGGTGATGTCACAGCCAAAGAGGTAAGTGATTGGCTGGTGATTGGTAAGTAGCTTTTCTTTTTTCTTTTCTTTATCAGTAAGTAACATTTAGCATTGTTGTTGCCAAATTAAGTTTATCTAAGGGTTAAGTCATGGCAGGACAGTTCGGACACGTGTTATGCTCCTCCTGTACTATGTGGGAAGTCAGGGACGTTTCCGGTGTCCTTGACAACTATGTGTGCGGGAAGTATATTCGCCTCCAGCTCCTGACAGACCGCATTACGGCACTGGAGCTGCGGGTAGATGAACTCTGGAGCATCCACGATGCTGAGAATGACGTGAATAGCACATTTAACGAGTTGGTCTTACCGCAGGAAAAGGGTACACAGCCAGATAGTAAATGGGTGACCAGCAGGAAGATCAGTGCAAGGAAGGTAGTGCAGGGGTCCCTTGCCGTCAACCCCTGCAAAACAGATACACCGCTTTGGGTACTGTTGCGGGGGGAGAGTCATCAGGGGAGGGCAGCAGCAGCCAAGTTCATGGCACAGTGGGTGGCTCTCCTGCACAGGAGGGCAGGAAAAAAAGTGGGAGTGCTATAGTGATAGGGGATTCGATTGTAAGGGGAATAGATAGGCGTTTCTGCGGCCGCAACCGAGACTCCAGGATGGTATGTTGCCTCCCTGGTGCAAGGGTCAAGGATGTCTTGGAGCGGATGCAGGACATTCTGAAAAGGGAGGGTGAACAGCTAGTTGTCATGGTGCATGTAGGCACCAACGATATAGGTAAAAAACGGGATGAGGTCCTACAAGACGAATTTAGGGAGCTAGGAGCTAAATTAAAAAGTAGGACCTCAAAAGGAGTAATCTCAGGATTGCTATCAGTGCCATGTGCTAGTCAGAGTAGGAATTGCAGGATAGCTCAGATGAATACGTGGCTTGAGCAGTGGTGCAAAAGGGAGGGATTCAAATTCCTGGGACATTGGAACCGGTTCTGGGGGAGATGGGACCAGGACAAACCGGACAGTCTGCACCTGAGCAGGACCGGAACCAATGTCCTAGGGGGAGTGTTTGCTAGTGCTGTTGGGGAGGAGTTAAACTAAGATGGCAGGGGGATGGGAACCTATGCAGCGAGACAGAGGGAAATAAAAGGAGGCAGAAGCAAAAGATAGAAAGGAGAACAGTAAAAGTGGAGGGTAGAGAAACTCAAGGCATAAAATGAATGTGCAACCAACACATCAACCTGTCAACAAATCTGCCACATTACAGAAAAATTCTAAAGGAGCAAAGTGTGTTAAAAAGACAAGCCTGAAGGCTCTGTGTCTCAATGCGAGGAGTATTCGGAATAAGGTGGACGAATTAACTGCGCAGATAGCAGTTAACGGATATGATGTAATTGGCATCACGGAGACATGGCTCCAGAGTGACCAAGGCTGGGAACTCAACATCCAGAGGTATTCAAAATTTAGGAAGGATAGGCAGAGAGGAAAAGGAGGCGGGGTGGCCTTGCTGGTTAAAGAGGAAATTAATGCAATAGTAAGGAGGGACATTAGCATGGATGATGTGGAATTGGTATGGGTGGAGCTGCGGAATTCCAAAGGGCAGAAAAAGCTAGTGGGAGTTGTGTACAGTCCACCAAACAGTAGTAGTGAGGTTGGGGACAGCATCATACAAGAAATAAGGAATGTGTGCAATTAAGGTACAGCAGTTATCATGGGCGACTTTAATCTACATATTGATTGGGCTAACGAAACTGGTAACAATGCGGTGGAGGAGGATTTCCTGGAGTATATTAGGGATGGTTTTCTAGACCAATATGTCGAGAAACCAACTAGAGAGCTGGCCATCCTAGACTGGGTGATGTGTAATGAGAAGGGACTAATTAGCACTCTTGTTGTGCGAGGCTCCTTGGGGAAGAGTGACCATAATATGGTAGAATTCTTTATTAAGATGGAGAGTGACACATTTAATTCGGAAACTAGGGTCCTGAACTTAAGGAAAGGTAACTTCGACGGTATGAGGCGTGAATTGGCTAGAATAGACTGGCAAAGGATACTTAAAAGATTGACGGTGGATAAGCAATGGCAAACATTTAAAGATCACATGGATGAACTTTAGCAATTGTACATCCCTGCCTGGAGTAAAAATAAAACGGGGAAGGTGGCTCAACCATGGCTAACAAGGGAAATTAAGGATAGTGTTAAAGCCAAGGAGGAGGCATATAATTTGGCTAGAAAAAGCAACAAACCTGAGGACTGGGAGAAATTTAGAATTCAACAGAGGAAGGCTAAGGGTTTAATTAAGAGGGGGGAAATAGAGTATGAGAGGAAGCTTGCAGGGCACATAAAAACTGACTGCAAAAACTTCTATAACTATGAGAAGAGAAAAAGATTAGTGAAGACAAACATAGGTCCCTTGCAGTGGGATTCAGGTGAATTTATAATGGGGAACAAATAAATGGCAGACCAATTGATCAAATATTTTGGTTCTGTCTTCACGAAGGAAGACACAAATAACCTTCCGAATGTGCCAGGGGGCAATGGGTCTAGTGAGAAGGAGGAACTGAAAAATATTCTTATTAGGCAGGAAATTGTGTTAGGGAAATTGATAGGATTGAAGGCCGATAAATCCCCGGGGCCTGATAGTCTGCGGCCCAGAGTACTTAAGGAAGTGGCCATAGAAATAGTGGATGCATTGGTGATCATTTTCCAACAGTCTATCGATTCTGGATCCGCTCCTATGGACTGGAGGGTAGCTAATGTAACACCACTTTTTAAAAAAGGAGGGAGAGAGAAAACGGGTAATTATAGACCGGTTAGCCTGACATCAGTAGTGGGGAAAATGTTGGAATCAATCATTAAGGATGAAATAGCAGCGCATTTGGAAAGCAGTGACAGGATTGGTCCAAGTCAGCATGGATTTATGAAAGGGAAATCATGCTTGACAAATCTTCTGGAATTTTTTGAGGGTGTAACTAGCAGAGTGGACAAGGGAGAAACAGTGGATGTGGTGTATTTGGACTTTTAAAAGGCTTTTGACAAGGTCCCGCACAAGAGATTGGTGTGCAAAATCAAAGCGCATGGTATTGGGGGTAATGTACTGACGTGGATAAAGATCTGGCAGACAGGAAGCAGAGAGTCGGAATAAACGGGTCCTTTTCAGAATGGCAGGCAGTGACTAGTGGAGTGCCGCAGGGCTCAGTGCTGGGACCTCAGCTCTTTACAATATACATTAACGATTCAAATGAAGCAATTGAGTGTAATATCTCCGAGTTTGCTGATGACACTAAACTGGGTGGCGGTGTGAGCTGTGAGGAGGACACTAAGAGTCTGCAGGGTGACTTGGACAGATTAGGTGAGTGGGCAAATGCATGGCAGATGCAGTATAATATGGATAAATGTGAGGTTATCCATTTTGGGGGCAAAAACACGAAGGCAGAATATTACCTGAATGGCGGCAGATCAGGAAAAGGGGAGGTGCAACGAGACCTGGGTATCATGGTTCATCAAGTTGGCATGCAGGTACAGCAGGCAGTGAAGAAGGCAAATGATATGTTGGCCTTCATAGCTAGGGGATTTGAGTACAGGAGCAGTGAGGTCTTGCTGCAGTTGTACAGGGCCTTGGTGAGGCTTCACCTGGAATATTCTGTTCAGTTTTGGTCTCCTAATCTGAGGAAGGACGTTCTTGCTATTGAGGGAGTGCAGCGAAGGTTCATCAGACTGATTCCCAGGATGGCAGGACTGACATATGAGGAGAGACTGGATCGACTGGGCTTATATTCACTGGAGTTTAGAAGAATGAGAGGGGATCTCATAGAAACATATAAGATTCTGACGGGACTGGACAGGTTAGATACAGGAAGCATGTTCCCGATGTTGGGGGAGCCCAGAACTAGGGGTCACAGTCTAAGGATAAGGGGTAAGCCATTTAGGACCGAGATGAGGAGAAACTTCTTCACTCAGAGAATTGTGAACCTGTGGAGTTCTCGACAGCAGAGAGTTGTTGATGCCAGTTCATTAGGTATATTCAAGAGGGAGTTGGATATGGCCATTATGGCTAAAGGGATCAAGGGGTATGGAGAGAAAGCAGGAAAGGGGCACTGAGGTGAATGATCAGCCAGGATCTTATTGAATGGTGGTGCAGGCGTGAAGGGCCGAATGGCCTACTCCTGCACCTACTTTCTATGTTTCCCCACCCCCCACTTGCAATAAACATCACAATGCACCCTATTGAGACTCTGAACATTCTAAACACTCAGGTGCATGTTCCCCTCCAACCTCAATACTTCACAATCCTTACCCAGGAAATTGATTCCCCATGTTTGGAGAGTCACTGTAAACAAATTAAATGTGTGCATGCAGGAATCCATCTCTTATATAAAAGACAATTCCCAGAAGCTGCCGTACATCCAGAGTTCCAATTCACATACAAGCAAATTAACTTTTTCTTTTTATAACCAATGTGATGTCTGGAGACTTCTCCAATTTTGAGCAGTATTGTACCTGGAAGGGATTGTTCTGAAAGAGGAAAGCGAAAGACACACTGACCCTGTTGAGTTTGAGTTTGAACCTAAAAGTTATCATTTATATTCTTACAGTACTTAAATAAAAATGCCATTTGACTTATTCACTCACCAAAATCAGTGGCCGTAATGATATATCAATGTTACACAGCATAAAACAAAATCTCAAAACAACATATTCTCTGACTTACCATGAGCAGTGCCATGGGAGATTTACTACACTATAATGTACAAGTCTTGCATCTAGTGATCCCGGTCCATCAAGACGTCAATTTTCAAATTCTCATCCTCGTGTTCAGATGGCTTCATAGCCTTGCTCCTCCTTATCTCTATAATCCCCGCCAGCCCTACAACCCTCTGAAAACTCGACATTCCTCTAACTCTGGCTGCTTATGCATCCCCCACTTCCTTTCCCCACCATTGGCTATAAAAAAAAATTCATTCATGGGCTGTGGGTGTCTCTAGCATTTATTGCCCATCCCTAATTGCCCTTGAAAATTGATGGTGAGCCACCTTCTTGAACTGCTGCAATCCCTGCGGTGAAGGCATTCTCAAAGTGCTGTTAGGGAGGGAGTTCCAGGATTTTGACCCAGTGACGATGAAGGAATTGCGATATATTTCCAAGTCAGGATGGTGCGTGACTTGGAGAGAACTTGGAGGTGGTAGTGTTCCTGTGTGCTTGCTGCCCTTGTCCTTCTAAATGGTAGAGGTTGCGGATTTGGGAGATGCTGTCGAGATTTCGGTGGAGCATCTTAATAGATGGTGCATTCTGTAGCTATTGTGTGCCAGTTGTGGATGGGGTGCCAATCAAGCAGGCTGCTTTGTCCTAGATGGTATCGAGCTTCTTGAGTGTTGTTGGAGCTTCAATCATCCAGGCAAGTGGTGAGTATTCCTCACATTCCTGACTTGTGCCTTGTAGATGGTGGAAAGGCTTTGGGGAGTCAGGAGGTGAGTCACTCGCTGTAGAATACTCAGCCTCTGACCTGCTTTTGTAGCCACAGTATTTATGTGGCTGGTCCAGTTAAGTTTCTGGTCAATTGTGACCACCCGCCCCGCCCCCCCCCCCCCCCCCCAGGATGTTGATGGTGGGGGAATCAGCGATGGTAATCCCGATGAATGTCAAGAGGGGGTGGCTAGACATTCTCTTGTTGGAAATGTCATTGCCTGGCACTTGTGTCGTGCAAATGTTACTTGCCACTTATCAGCCCGAGCCTGAATGTTGCCCAGATCTTGCTGCATGCGGGCACAGACAGCTTCATTATCTGAGGAGTTGTGAAAGGAACTGAACATGACAATCATCAGCAAACATCCCCACTTCTGTCCTTATGATGGAGGGAAGATCATTGATGAAGCAGCTGGAGATGATTGGGCCTAGGATACTACCCTGCGTAACTCCTGCAACTATGTCCTGGGGCTGAGATGACTGCCATGCCTTCAGCCATCTGGGCCCTTAGCTCTGGAATTCTCTCCTTAAATCTCTCCATCTTCCCCTTCTCCTTTAAACAACGTCTTAAAACCTTCACCTGTCTTAAAGTCTCCTTCACAGTGTCAGCTGTGGCTCAGTGGGTAGCACCGCCGCCGGGACTTGAGCACAAAAAAATCTAGACTAACACTCCAGTGCAGTGCTGAAGGAGTGCTGCACTGTCGGAGGTGCCATCTTTTGGATGAGACATTAAACCGAGATTCCGTCTGCTCTCTTCAGTGGACGCAAAAGATCCCATGGCACTATTTCAAAGAAGAGCAGGGGAGTTATCCCCAGTGCCCTGGCCAATATTTAGCCCTCAATCAACATAACAAAAAAAATTATCTGGTCATTATCACATTGCTGTTTGTGAGATCTTGCTTGTGCGCAAATTGGCTGCCACATTTCCTACATTTCAATAGTAACTACACTCCAAAGTACTTCATTGTCTGTAAAGCGCTTTGAGACGACCGGTGGTTGTGAAAGGCGCTGTATAAATCCGAGTCTTTTTTTATCTTTGGCCAAGTTTTATCGGTCCACGCTTCTGTGTAGTGCCTTGGGATGTTTTCCTATGTTAGGGGTGCTATATAAATGCACGTTGTTGTGTAGGAGATAAGCACTCAAAAGTTTTAACATTTGTTTACTCCATTCTGTCTCTGAATATTTGGTTGTTTCAATTAAAACAATTGGTTGGCACAACTCTTGATCAATTGCTATACCTCATTATTTTAGTTGTGAACATTCGAAAATGAAAGTCAGGTAAAGGCCAGATGGCCTATCGAGCCTGTTCCATATAGTCATGTTGCAATTAAGCATCATGGCCTCCAATGCTCCCACCTGTCAACAGCCACATAATCTCCTAGGAGAGGAAAACACATATATTAAGAAAACTCTAGATCAGTTCAGAAGCAAAGAATAATTCTGGGAAATTCTTCTGTGATTTCCGAAGGCGCACAAAATGAGTTGCAGAAGACCACAGTGACCATGAGGCACATCATCCATCATCCAAACTACCTTTCGTACACAGTAATATCAGCCTTAGCCAGGAACACGCCCAGCTTGTGTATGAAGCTTTTATTCCATGGAAAATGAAAAAGTTGAAAACAAAACATTTCAGTGTGGTTGCCTGAACAAGATATAGTTCCCATAACTTATGTCGCCCACGCTTATCAAAGGCAGCTGCCTATATCGGGCAATTAGCACTAACCATTTGCAAGTACCATAGGAGTCAGTGTCCTGATAAGGTTTTCTGTGCGGGTGCAGTGTTAATTACGTTCGACTGAGATATGCTGTTTCATTGCTACAACCTATTATGGTTTTACCACCCACCATTTATGGTGGGCAAATTACATTAACACGAACACACCTGCTATATGTGGTGCGGACTACTTGCATGCAGGGTAATATTGTATGCTTGCAGAAGTCAAAAATACAAACTTTGACTAAATCTCAGTAATTGCTACTAGATGGTGAATGTCAATATATTTGGTACACAAGTGGCCTGGTTATGAATGCATCAACTCCATAGTGCATCACGTAGACAAAAAATGGTTGACCGGGTCTTGATGTCACTGGTGTATGACAGTTCCAGAAAGAATGCTGCAGTTCAGTCCCTGATGCTAGAATATTAATGTCTGTAGGCTGCAGTCCTCCACTTACAGAATACTGTGAATATTGCTGAGAGTCAGTTCCATGTCAAAGTAAATGTCTGTTGTATTTGAAGTGGTGTAAATTGATTTTTGTGGATAACTGCAGCCAAATTTCAAAGAATGATGGAGACAAAGAGAACTTGTGCAGTTTACCCTGAAGTGTAATCATATGATATTTTGGCAAAAAATATGCTTAATGCCTCTCATCTGTAACTTCTGTATGATCTTTTAACTGTTTAATTATTAGATGTACTTCCTGTGTTCGGGCCCATATGTTGACATTTTATGGGCAACTCACCAGTTACTAATAGCAGCTGTTCAGTGGGACTGAGGGTATAATTTTATACATTCTACAACAATCTGACATTGTACAGTAACTCATTCACTGCTGAAAGACACAATGCAACATTCCTCTGCAGTGCCTGGTCCAACGTGATGCCAGATGGCACAGTAGCTGTATAGAATGATGAAGGCAGTAACTTTCCAGATTCCAGACTCATAATCAAGAGCCAGTGTCGCCTTTTTGATGAGTTATGGACAGAATCAGTACCAGGAACAGACTGCTCTAAATTTTCTGTTTCCCTGCAAGATCTAATGCAGTACTACTGTGTTGTGATTTTTGTGGTAACTTTAAATCAAACTTTTTTTTAAATCCTACTTTACAAAAATTGGGCACAGTAAGATGAAGAATATCAATGCTGGGGAATAAATCACTTTGGGTATCCAGACCCAGGAACAAACATTCCATGGTCAGCTGTAGCACAAGCCTGCGCAAAATATTTTAACCCCGTGCTGTGCCAGTTAGAGTTTTTCCGTTTTATACACCAGCTATTTAATCACCTCCCTGTGAAATTATCAAGTTAGCTCTGGATTGTCCTGAATTCTGGGAATTTGGTGCTGTGAACCCATCTTACCAAGGACTACCAAATATATTACACAATAGGTCTTGCCTTAGCCAACGGAGATGAATTTCTATTCCAGCAGTCTGAACTGGAATTAGACCCATTGCCTAATGGGAAGAAAACAACATGCTAACTCACTACTCCACCTAGCCCTTTAAAAAAAATAGAATTAATTGCTTTAATGCAGATATAATGAGCCCAAATTTGGCCCTCTGTTTTTTTTAGCACACTTACCTGAGCTGCACTGACTTTCTGCTCCCAAAACGGCACCGAAAATGTAGCTTCCTATTCTCCCTGCTCTGTGGCCTCTCCCATGGCTTGGTGCGGAGTGGTCTGTCCATTGGAGGCGGAGCTAGGGCCCTGCGCAAAAAACAGTGCCGGCAGTTCAACGCATGCGCATTGGAGGTTTTGCGCATGCACAGTAGCTCCTGCCCCAATCAGAGGTCCCTGGGAGAAGTCCAGTCCTCGGGAGGAGTCTAGTCCTCGGAGAAGTCCCATCCTCGGAGAAGACCCTCGGAGAAGTGCAGTGAAGTCCCTCAGAGAAGTGGTGAAGTCCCTCGGAGAGAGAGTCAGTGCGTTCTCCCGCACCTAGCCCTGGCCGAAGGGCTTGCCGGTGCATTCTCCCACCCCTATCCCTGGCCAAATGGCCTCCCGCACCACTGATTTCCCCGGCCAGGTAGGACTTGAGTTTTATTTTTTATTTATTGATTGCTGTGCTTTGTTTTGATGGGGGGGGTTAGAGAGGAGGAGAGTTTTGATATGAAGGTAGGACTTTTTATTTTTTTTGTATTATTAATGGTTTTTATGCTTCTTGAACATTGTTGTGAAGGTGTTTAGTGCTTTGCAAGGTCCTCTGTGCTTCCCTTCCCCCCGCCCCCCCCCCCCCATCTCTGGCTACCTGCGCTGATTTCTTAACTCTCCACAAGAGTTTTCTGTGCGGCCACAAGTGGCCACATACGCTGGCCTAAGTTAGTTTGGAGCAACTATTAGCTGTCCAAACTGGCTTAAATGGCCAAAACAGGCGTAGGTGGCTGGTAACGCCCCCTTTTGAAAAAAGAAACAAAGTAAAAAAAATCCTAACTAACTCACTTACACTGGTGCAAATTAAATGTGCAGAATGGGGATTTTTAAGATACTCCAGAAAAATCAAGTTGCTCCAAAAAAAAACGGAGCAACTCCTGGGCAATTTGGGCCCATTGACTGTTGCACTGATTTTTTCTGTAATATAGCAAATCTTTCTCAGTGTCTTGAAAAACTAAAAATCTTTGCATGATATCTGGATAGTTCTGTTACAATATTCAGTTATCAGCTCTTGTCTATACACTGAATGTCATTGGCCCAGTAATTCCGATCGAGGTCTTCCCATGGGCAAATTACTGAAAAAAGGAAAAAAAATGTACACTTAGCTGGAGGTGCTGCGCTCGCTTGAACTTCCGATCCTGAGGCCTTCACTCACTGCGCATCGGAGCGCGTGCACATTGGGACGTCCGTATGCTGGAGCTGGAGTCACATGGCTCTGGGCAGCCAATCAAGGTACAGTATTTTCTCATTCATCATAATGGGAACTCCATAAGTTGGGGTTCCCATTATTATGAATGAGAAACCCCCCCCCAAACACACAAAACATAAATAAAAAAGAGAAAAATACACTACATATTTAAAATTCATTTAAATTTAAGTTCTTAATAAAAAAAAATATTTTCCTGACTTTTTAAAAAGTTTTTTTAATTATACCTTAAAATAAACTTACCTAAGTGGGGAGGGTTTTTTAACAATAAAATAAGTTTTCATATGTGTTTATTTAATTTAATTTTAATGTTTATATTTTTAAACACTTGCGCCTGTAAAAGCAGACTATAAGCCTGCTTTTTCAGGCGCAAGATTTTTAGGACATTTGCTGGGCAAAATATGCGTAAATATCGCAAATCTTACCCTGCAAGTGTCCTCGCTCCCGATATACGCGAGATCTGTCAAACCAGAAACTTGACAGATCAGAAAAGCCGGTTTTCAGCGCATGCGCATTGCGCGCTGAAAACCGGCTTTTCTGGTGCCTTCCCAGGTCCAGAGAAACTTCACACGGACCCGGGACATCGGAATTTCAGGCTAAATGTCTTTCTAGATTTTGTTTTAGGGGAGAGGTGGGATGTAATCTGGGGCCAAACATGATGTTTTGATGACTTTGCTGTTGTAATTCTGTGACTAGCTACTGCTATGTGTGTGACTGGCCTGATTTGACTTTCTTTATTTTCTTCCCCTTCAACCCTCCTTAAGCCTCCATACAGCTTCTCCATTGACGCTACAATTTTGTGGTTGAGATCTGTCCATCATTTGGAATCCCAAAACGCAGCACCATGTCCATAATGTAATTTTTATCTCTAGAGTATCTCTTTTATTTTGTTGTGGGAGTTACTTGTCCAGTCAGGCTCCAAGGAGAGCAAGGACATATATGCAATCACAATTTTGTCAATGCTAATTGCTCACCACCCCTCGTACCCAATTTGGAGATGGTGTGGGGAGTGAGATAGAGAGTACTAATGGAGCATGATTATGTCAAGTGTCTTCAACTAGCATATATGATGAGAATTGATTAATAGTGGAGAAATGTCTTGGCACTTGAACCCAACAATAGTATTCCAGTCTACAGGGATGGTGGAATTGACAGTTTTAATAATCAAAGCTTTTTCTGTGGTGACTTTGTCTAATGTTTTTTTTAATCCTGTGTTGACTGAAAACCTAGAGTTCTATATCAAATTGCAACTCCATTTGCAGCAGAAGTTTACACAGTACAATTACCATCTTCCCTGTGGCAACTAGTAGCTTGAGGCTTCTGTTGAATTTTATCACAAGCATTAGATATAGAATAAATGCACTTGGTAATTTTGTACTTTTTTCTCCCTTCTTGAAGATGATGAAGGACCAGTTGTGAGCAGTGATTCAGACACTTCACTGATTCTGGCTGTTGAAGTTGGACTTTCTGACATCGAGCTCTCCACTGACCAGGACTGCGAGGAAGTGAAATCTTGAAAAGGGTTATTAATTCAGTCTCTGGATGTGGTTCAGGCAAGCCCACAGAGTGACTGCAACAAATGTCCAGTGCACTCAGAACGGGGATGATTGTGAGAGCAATAGCGACAATCGTTTACTCTTCCTTAGACACAAATTCTTTAGCATTTGATGTCCGTTTTCTTCACGAGGAATCTGCAAGCTTATCTCTTGCCCTCATTCCTATATTTAAAAAAGCTGTTAACACTATTCAGTGACTGACCTAAATGAAGAAAGTAACAATTTTATGTGTTTACTTTGCGTTTTATACTTTCAATGATGGTCAACAATTTATCTGTGTTTTTAAGTTTGTTTTTGCGACTGACTCCAGCTTTTCCAGAGTTTGATCCCCAAATATTTTTATTAAAAGGATTGATCTTGGAATCACTGCCTCAACACTAAAACATTCAGTCGGTGCTTTTAAGTTGTGAACTGAATTTTAAAGTTGGCTCCAAGTCCTGCACTCCTGTGAATCACTAGCTTTTTTTTGTGGTCAGCTTTAAGTAAAGTTTTTTTTTGCTCAGTAAATATTCAGAGCAGCAGCTTTCAGGTGTTGAAAAGACTTCTAGAAGTTTATCTGCCATCTCTTAACATATCTTTGCCAATAGCAGAGCTAGTAATAGTATTGTACAGGGATGTTGTTCATATACAGTGTGCTCTGACGGGAATTTAGACGGAGTGAATGTTCCAGCAACAGCCCGCTTGCACTCTTAAGAATTCATGGTGGACTGGGTTGTGTGAATGTTTGTGCGTATGGTTCATATTTGACATTTCCCCAAGTCTGTGACATTGTGGCCATTAACAGAAAGAGCTAAGAAAGTGGCCAAATAGGTTAAACCACAAGCTTTCTACCCATAATGGCTTTCACCTAATGAAAATCAAAATTAATTTTAGACTTTACAAAATTACTTTACATCTACCAACTTCAGCCAAAATATAATTTACACAATACTGTACTTCAAAAGAATTTTATAATATTTCATGTAATTTGATTTCAGTTGCTTATATCATCTGTCCTAACAATAGCTTATTGTACAGTGAAAACATATGAAAATGTACCAGAATTACAGAAATATTATACTGAGTCTGAATAAATGACTTCTCAAGTCATGAGATTCTACTGCAGTCTTTTTATAGATAGATCCTTCCCTCTCACAAAAGGACCATTAATGTAATGTAATGATGTTGAAAAAATATTTATAAATTCTCTCCAGATGGAAACAAAAATACCACAAAACAACAGAGGTTGTATATTTTTGAAACTACTGTACCGTTTTTGTCTAAATGTAGATTATTGACTATTTAGACATTATTATTTGAAAATAGGCAATCCTTTACAATTGTAATGGTAAAGAACAAATTAAAAGCCCTATGTTGTTCCATGGACCATATGGATATTTATCATATAGTGTACAGAGTTTGTAATCATCCTCGTGCTTTTTTGACTTAGAGCAGCACAGCCATAGGCAAAGTACATGGTTCGTTGATCTGAAGACTTTAAAACTTTGAGGTTGCAATTTGTTTGATGTTGAAAGGAAATATGCCCACTCATGTATAGGAATAGAATTAGACTGGAAGAGAGGTAGGTCACAGCAGACTCTTTAGCAGCATACTATTTGCTGGCTTGAATTTGATGATAAATGTTAAAAATGATAACATGCTAGAATTATGGAAATCCAGTTGACTGAAAGTTATCTGATAATGAAATGTGTCTGATATTAGCTTTTTAAAGGATTAAAGTGTTTTTTTTACTCAGACAAAAGATTAGATTGCTTACGTTAATGATGGAAAAAAAATCACGCATGAATGAAACTGCGGAATCTTGATTCTAAGTGGACAGGGTAACAAATCAGAGTGCTCATTATTAATGCTAACTAAGCCATTATCTTCCTCACTCATTCACCCTTCATGTACCATAGGATGTGGCCCATCGTTGCAAGAAAATCATTTGAACCATTTCCTCTTTAAGAAAATCATACTTTAAACAGTCATATGCTCTGCTGTACAAGAGGCCTTGCTGAAGACGGCACTCTTGTTTGTTTTCTCCAGTTAGCAGTAAATCTCTCTACTGTTTCCAAAAGTTTGAATTGCTGCCTATTGTTTTTTTGTTGCTATATACAGTTTTAGATTCTCTCCTGCAGTAGCTGAATTTTTAGAGAGAAAGCTTTATCAAAGTTTGTGTGGCTGCACCTACTTTTAGTCTACAAAATTCTTGCATAATTTTCTAGCAGTGCCATTTTATGTAGCATCCGAAGAAGCTCTACCTCAATCGGACCAACCCTGAGGACTAGCGGTTAAGTGGAGTTCTGCAGGGGTCAGTGCTTGGACCCCTGTTGTTTCTACTTTACATAAATTAGTTGGATTGTGAAACCAGCTGCAAGATTGGAAAATTTGTGGATGGTACTAAAATAGGAAAATCAGTAAAAATGAAAGTTGCAGTTAAGATTTGCAGAAGGATTTGAATGATGTATAGGTGTGCAAAAGGCAATAAAATTTAGTGCTGACGAATCCAATGTTGTGCCCATTGGATAAAATAATGTGCAAAATAAGTACAAGATAAATAAAAATATAATTAATGCAGGCTTGCACAGAAAGGGACCAGCAGGGAATTGTTGAATTGTCAGGGTCAATGTCTAGACAGGTGAGGAAGTTTTAAAAAAATACTTAGGAAATGCTAAGGTATACAGCAAGAACGTGGAATTCAAGTCTACTGAGATGTGTGCAATAAAGGTACAGCAGTTATCATGGGCGACTTTAATCTACATATAGATTGGGCTAACCAAACTGGTAGCAATACTGTGGAGGAGGATTTCCTGGAGTGTATGAGGGATGGTTTTCTAGACCAATATGTCGAGGAACCAACTAGAGGGCTGGCCATCCTAGACTGGGTGATGTGTAATGAGAAAGGACTAATTAGCAATCTTGTGCAAGGCTCCTTGGGGAAGAGTGACCACAATATGGTAGAATTCTTTATTAAGATGGAGAGTGACACAGTTCATTCAGAGACTAGGGTCCTGAACTTAAGGAAAAGTAACTTCGATGGTATGAGACGTCAATTGGCTAGAATAGACTGGTGAATGATAATGTAAAGGGTTGACGGTGGATAGGCAATGGCAAACATTTAAAGATCACATGGATGAACTTCAACAATTGTACATCCATGTCTGGAGTAAAAACAAAACGGGGAAGGTAGCTCAACCGTGGCTAACAAGGGAAATTAGGTATAGTAATAAATCCAAGGAAGAGGCATATAAATTGGCCAGAAAAAGCAGCAAACCTGAGGACTGGGAGAAATTTAGAATTCAGCAGAGGAGGACAAAGGGTTTAATTAGGAGGGGGAAAATAGAGTACGAAAGGAAGCTTGCTGGGAACATAAAAACTGACTGCAAAAGCTTCTATATATATGTGAAGAGAAAAAGATTAGTGAAGACAAACGTAGGTCCCTTGCAGTCAGAATCAGGTGAATTTATAATGGGGAACAAAGAATTGGTGACCAATTGAACAAATACTTTGGTTCTGTCTTCACGAAGGAAGACACATATAACCTTCCGGAAATACTAGGGGACCGAAGGTCTAGCAAGAAGGAGGAACTGAAGGAAGTCCTTATTAGTCAGGAAATTGTATTAGGGAAATTGATGGGATAAATCCCCAGGGCCTGATATTTTGCATCCCAGAGTACTAAAGGAAGTGGCCCTAGAAATATTGGATACATTGGTGATCATTTTCCAACATTCTATCGACTCTGGATCAGTTCCTATGGACTGGAGGGCAGTTAATGTAACACGACTTTTAAAAAAAGGAGGGAGAGAGAAAACGGGGAATTATAGACCGGTTAGCCTGACCTCAGTAGTGGGGAAAATATTGGAATCACTTATTAAAGATGAAATAGCAGCGCATTTGGAAAGCAGTGACAGGATCGGTCCAAGTCAGCATGGATTTATGAAAGGGAAATCATGCTTGACAAATCTTCTAGAATTTTTTGAGGATGTAACTAGTAGAGTGGACAAGGGAGAACCAGTGGATGTGGTGTATTTGGACTTTCAAAAGGTTTTTGACAAGGTCCCACACAAGAGATTAGCGTGCAAAATTAAAGCACATGGTATTGGGGGTAATGTATTGACGTGGATAGAAAACTGGTTGGCAGACAGGAAGCAGAGAGTAGGGATAAACGGGTCCTTCTCAGAATGGCAGACAATGACTAGTGGGGTGCCGCAGGGCTCAGTGCTGTGACCCCAGCTATTTACAATATAAGTCAATGATTTTGATGAAGGAATTGAGTGTAATATCTCCAAGTCTAAGCTGGGTGGCGGTGTGAGCTGTGAGGGGGATGCTAAGAGGCTGCAGGGTGACTTGGACAGGTTAGGTGAGTGGGAAAATGCATGGCAAATGCAGTATAATGTGGATAAATGTGAGGTTATCCACTTTGGTGGCAAAAACATGAAGGCAGAATATTATCTGAATTGTGGCAGATTAGGAAAAGTGGAGGTGCAATGAGACTTGGGTGTCATGGTACATCAGTCATTGAAAGTTGGCATGCAGGTACAGCAGGCGGTGAAGAAGGCAAATGGCATGTTGGCCTTCATAGCTAGGGAATTTGAGTATAGGAGCAGGGAGGTCTTGCTGCACTTCTACAGGGCCTTGGTGAGGCTTCACCTGGAATATTCTGTTCAGTTTTGGTCTCCTAATCTGAGGAAGGACATTCTTGCTATTGAGGAAGTGCAGCGAAGGTTCAACAGACTGATTTACGGGATGGCAGGACTGACATATGAGGAGAGACTGGATCAACTAGGCCTGTATTCACTGGAGTTTTGAAGGATGAGAGGAAATCTCATAGAAACATATAAAATTCTGACGGGACTGGACAGGTTAAATGCAGGAAGAATATTCCCGATGTTGGGGAGGTCCAGAACCAGGGGACACAGTCTAAGGATAAGGGGTAAGCCATTTAGGACTGAGATGAGGAGAAACTTCTTCACTCAGAGTTGTTAACCTCTGGAATTCCCTGCCGCAGAGAGTTGTTGATGCCAGTTCATTGGATATATTCAAGAGGGAGTTAGATATGGCCCTTACGGCTAAAGGGATCAAGGGGTATGGAGAGAAAGCAGGAAAGGGGTACTGAGGGAATGATCAGCCATGATCTTATTGAATGGTGGTGCAGGCTCGAAGGGCCGAATGGCCTACTCCAACACCTATTTTCTATGTTTCTGTGATGCTAAGGCTGTACAATGTGCTGCTCAGAACACACTTGGAATACTGTGTACAGTTCTGGTCACCATATTACAAAAGGGAAGTGCAAACAATGGAGAAGGTGCAGAGAAGAGCAACAAAAATAACTCCCAAGTGCGTGGGAGTGAGCTAGGACAAAACAAATGTTAAAACTCATACTTTGAACCCTAGAGAGGTGATGTGGGACTGGGTTGAATTATATAAAATATGAAATGACGCCGGTGAGGTAAACCCTAAAGCTTATTGGATGGTAGGAGCAGAAGTTTCTAAGTATGAAGAGAAATACATTTAGATCAGATAGGACAAGGTCCATCTATATACAAATTATGATAAATGTTTAGAACAATATGGTAGACACACTTTAAAAATATAGATGGAGACTAGGTTGGAAGAGTTGGGGAGCTGGAATTTTGGGATTCAGTGGGCTGAATAATGATTTCTCACCTGTTACTTGTGTTCTTGCCCACTATGGCTACCTGTCCATGCTGACTCCTGGTTTTAAAATTTGCATTGAATGACTTAACTAATATTGCCTCAGCTGTCCATTGTTGCATGATTTTCCCTATCTGCAAGCCTATTTCTTTCTTAGCAGAGAGCTTTGCTTGACCATTAGGACGACATCCTGCTAACCAGAATGGTTAAGTTGAAATTTTTGTGGTACTGAGTCACCTAGGACTTCAGCGTAGCATAAAAACACAGGAAAATTAAATGCTGACAAGGAGCATGTGCAGCCCTTAAAGAAGCACTGTTAGAACAATGTATTGCATTGGTTCACTGGACCATGATTGAACAATGTTTTGCATTGGTTCACATGAAAAAGGTATTGGGATGGAGAAATTCTCTAGCACTGTTCATCAGTTGAACCTGCCTTCAGACTCAGCTACCAGCCAAAGCTGGCATCAACAGATTGACCATAGTATCCTGCTTGATGACCAGTATTACACACTTGTCCAAATGCTGTTACCTTAGCTTCAAACAGATGTCAATCCACGTTGACTCTTAACACCAAGCCCCAACCAAATGTAGTTCCACATATGGCACTGCATTGATCCACCTACATTATTCTAGGAAGAGGAAGGACAAATCATTTCCTTAGGATTGCACCCCAGCCGCCCCCCCGCCCCCATTTTTTGTTTTAGGGATTTTCGCAAGGATTCCTTTTACATCCATGTCAACAGCCAACAAAAGTCTTTCCTAATGTAGCTAAATGAATTGTGTCCCCTCTTTCACTGCCTATCCACATCGATTTCTGTGAAGCACTTTGATGCTCCTCAGTGGTGCCAAGACAGCACTGGTTTTGCCAGAGACAGTCAGACCATGCATTTTGCTGAATTGTTAAGCGATGGTATCATTTGTTGCTGAAACTCGGCTGACTTTTGTCATTTTCTCCAAAGAAGAGCAGGCAGATGAGAAGGGAAAAAGAGGGTGATGATCTAGAAATTGCACTCCGCTTACAAGCCTTGTCAAGGACATTGAGAAAACCCATAGATTTATTACATAGACTCACTCAAGGATTGCAGTGCCTGGATTGCCTTACAGCTGGAGATTCAAGCCCAATTGCACTGCAGCATCAGCAAAGACACCATACTGGACCTACCAAATATGGCCACACATTTGTTAGAATTCAATCTCCCTTTTCAGTACGGATAACAGTGAAAACAGTCTATTCCAAATAGCTACATTGATGCCCAGGCCAGACAATCATGTGAACAACTATCCTTCCTTCTTTGACAGCTAACTACTGATTTAACAGTAGTCTTCCAGGTCCATACATAAAGTTTGGCAAATTCTTTATCCAAAGGCAAACTCCAGTTTCTCCTGAGAAGGAATTGAAACAAATGGACAACTGGGGTAAGATGCTTTACTTGAAAAGCATGGCCTTCTACCAGGAACATTGGGTAAAGCCTGTGCTCCTAAAATGCTCTTGGTCCAGGTGACTTTTCCACTTTGGAATTGGAGCCATTGTCCTGTTGTATCAGATGTTTCATTTCAGTCAAAGAATGAGGAAGACCATTCTGAGGATATGTGTTTAATTATTCCACAGAGATGTCTACTTTGTAGTCTTTATTCAACAATGAAAATCTTCTTTCGTTACACAATCCTCAATCTTAAATACACACAATCATAGAAAATTACAACACAGAAGGAAGCCATTCGGCCCATCGTTCATGCTCAGTTCATGCATTTATTTTATACCACAAAATTTTAGTTTAAACGGGGGAAAGGGGCAGAAGAGGAGAGTTAATAATATTTGTAAGCATTTTGAACTATGATCTTATTGAATGGTGGTGCAGGCTCGAAGGGCCAAATGGCCTACTCCTGCACCTATTTTCTATGTTTCTATGAACACTTTTGGACTTGACTCCATTAACTCTGCATTGTTCAATCTTAACTAAAAATGTAAATGCTTTTTTGCCCTGGAAAATCATGTTCCCTTTCAGAAATTGACAGTGATCTGTTTAAATTCAAATTGAAATTACTGTGGTTGAAAATAACAGTGTAAATATGTTCTGGCTGCAGTAGCGTTTCATTAAGCCATATATATTGCATGTGACTTTTTAACAGCACCAACTGCTTCCTTTGGTCATATCAAATTCAAGGTGATGAACATAATGCTAAAACTCTTCAGCATTCATCAAACCACATACAGGTAACTCGAGTCCCTATCATAACCAAGTTTTCTTTTGAAATTGCTCAGTCAAATTAAATTCAAGACTTCCATCGGAAAGGTTATCTAAGGTAAGCATGTATGGTTTTCTTGGAGCTTTGAAACGTTTGGTACATTTTTGAATATTGCAGATGAATCTTACCAGAAAAAACATGTTTCCTTTTGAGGACCAGATACAATATAATTAAATTTAAAACTACAGTATTCTTAGAAACATAGAAATTTACAGCGCAGAAGGAGGCCATTTCGGCCCATTGTGTCAGCGCCGGCCAACAAAGAGCCACATGGCCTTTGGTCAGCAGCCCTGAAGATTACATATAAACCTATGAACAATGGTAATCAGGTAAAGAGCATCCGGCCCAACCAGTCCGCCCCACACAATTGCAATACCCCATGTATCGCAACATTTTACACTCCACTTCACCTGGAGTCATGCGATCTCTTGGGAGAGGCAAAAAAACAGATAAAAACCCAGGCCAATTGGGAAAAAGAATCTGAGAAAATTCCTCTGTCTTATTAGACTTAATTATTTTTGAACTATCCAGGTAATCATACTCAAATCTTATGTGATTTCCTATTATCAAAACCTATTTTCTAGTAGTGTGATGGGTCCGCGTGTTCAATGCTATTCAAAAGTTAGATAGAGGTTAGATATACCACACTCGATCAGTTCCGCTGGGCAGGCCACATAGTTCGCATGCCAGACACGAGACTCCCAAAGCAAGTGCTGTATTCGGAGCAGCTTCACGGCAAACGAGCCAAAGGTGGGTAGCGGAAACGCTACAAGGACACCCTCAAAGCTTCCCTGATAAAGTGTGACATCCCCACTGACACCTGGGAGTCCCTGGCCCAAGACCACCCTAAGTGGAGGAAGTGCATCCGAGAGGGTGCTGAACACCTCGAGTCTCAACGCCGAGAGTATGCAGAAATCAAGCGTAGGCAGTGGAAAGAGCATGCGGCAAACCAGTCCCACCCACCCTTTCCCTCAACGACTATCTGTCCCACATGTGACAGAGTCTGTGACTCTCGTATTGGACTGTTCGGCCACCAAAGAACTCACTTCAGGAGTGGAAGCAAGTCTTCCTCGATTCCGAGGGACTGCCTATGATGATGATGATAGGTTCACAATTTGAATTCTTTGATGGCAAGTAGCCTTGGCAGAAACCTAGGGAAACTTTGCTAGACTGGCTAGAGATGGGTGTGCAGGGAGACATAAAAGGGGGTGGTTGCGGGGACTGGGGGAGAGAAATGAGGTCAGAGTTCAGAAGGAAAGAAGTTGAGCATTACTGAGATGAAAAATAACATTACATTTTCTTGTGACTATACTTCAAACTCTTGATTATTCAAGCATGCCCCAAGTAATCCACTTGATTTTGCAAAAATGCATGAGGATTATGGTTCACTCCAAACTATAGTTTGTTGTATTTTGAACTGTGTTTTCCTAATTTATACTGCTCACATTGCAAAATGTTCTAATCATGGCTTTATGTAGGAGCAAATGAACACAAGATGTACATTTGTATCTGAGTCCATTCTGGAATGTATTACTTACAAACAATGTCGATATACTGGTGTATTAGTTTTGAATTGCTGTTTTGTATATTCAACTGAGAAAGCATTTTAAATTTATGTCAGGAAGAACATTTCTGAATATATAGGATATAAATTCAGTGCAGTATACATGGTTGGTAATACTATCAATTTGTGGCTGTTTATTGCTATGCCATTTGTATAGAGAAACCATTTCAATCCACATTTGACAAGTCTTTTTTTTAAATAAATATACATGTAAAACACATTCTACTTGAATATATCAGGATAGTATTTTTTCGTATGTCAGTTAATGATTTTTAATTATAATGTATGTTACAAATGGTTTTTCCCAAAATGCGTAAAAAATCATTTTGAATGCAAGTTTGTTTTTCCTTTAGCGGGTTATAAAAATGTGAGATCTGCATTCACCAAAGAAGTCACTGGTTTTGTCTTCGTAACACTATAGAAGATAATTTGTAAATAGATTTTATTGATTTCTTTCAATAAAATTTAGTTTGTTCTAATATAACATTATTTCAAAAACATTTCAACCAATATTATCATAGTGCTCCACAAAGTTGCCAAGAAATAATCTTTTTTAAATAATTTAAAAACAAGAAGCTTCTTGCACTGGCAATACATTTCCATTTAGTGTTTATTTAAACACAGTGGGGCCGAAATTAGTCAGACATGGACCACCCGTTTTTCGGCAGTCCACAGGTGGTGCGTCATTTTTTTACCACCCGGTACCGCTGAGGCTGAGTGGGTGGGAATTTTATTGAATTTTTCTCGGCGGTAAGCCGAGCGGAGTGCAGCGGCAGGAGCAGAGTGCAGCTGGCGGTGTGCGGCGGAGAGACCTTTTGACTCAGGAATTTTCGGCTCCCGAGTTGTGCACACATGCGTGCTGCTGTGAAGTTCCGCTTCCCCGAGAGACACCGACAGAGGCCAGAGACTGCCGGCCTGAGAGCGCTGTGGGGGGGGGCGGGGCGGTTGGTGATTGCTGTGGGGGGCGGGGAAGAGATCGCTGTGGGTCAGCCTGAGAGGGGGGGTGAGAGAGACTGGGGGTGTGGGAGAGACGGGTGTGGGAGAGACTAGGGGGTGAGAGATACGAATAACATTTTTATTACAGTTAATTAATAAAGGAGTAAATAAAGCTTTATTAGAACATTTATATTATTGTCCAACACTCGACACTATAATCCATTTAAAAATACATCAAAATATCAATACCTGTCAGCTCTGTGTACATACCGCCCACTTAAGATCGACTTAAAAGCACCTTCTCCGGGACGGTATACATTTCTGGTGACATGTCATGAATTTTGCACTTTTGGGCGGTATGTTGGTGGTCTGCATGGGCGGGCGGTGCGCATATTGCCCGACAGTATGTCACTGATGAAATTTCCGCCAGGCAGTATGTCGGTGGTATGTAGCTGTTTTTGGACCAATTTAGCATTTTTGGTCAGTACGTGGGTGGTAATGGATGGTATGTCCACCAATTTCGGGCCCATTATTTGTGCATGGAAGTACTAAAACAGCATGTTAACCTGTATTTCAGTATAGAATTTTACAGTACAGAACCAGGGCATTTGGCTCAATAGGTCGATATTTTAAGTCTTGATTATTACCAACTGAATTATGCCATCAATTTAACAACCAAAGAGTCAGAAATACATTCTTAAAGATGAAACAGTAGTTGCAATATTTCTCTAAATATGACTATAGTAATGGGAGAACCATTTCAAATAAGTTTGCAAAACTATGACATGGCTAAAAAGTGTCGCAGGCCTGCTGTAAATGCCACTTGTCAGTACTTGCCTTTTAATACATAAATTACTTTCAGCGGAAATTGTAAAAAAAAAGCTAAATAAGCTTCTTTTGTGTCTGATTCCAATGCGCTGAGCAAGTCATGCCACGGTGTGTTAATGGGTAAATCAGATCAGTCCACTTCTCCATTCTGTTGATTTGTTGGCCCAACATATACTGGTCATGGTACAACAGATAATGCCAAATTCAGCTATGCTTGGGTGTTATTGAATTAGATTTGTTTGTTGGATGAAATCACTCAATAGAATCACCAGTGGGATGGATAAATTAGTAATTTAATCTGTATCGTTCCAAATACTGTAAAAGTGCTGATTAGATGCAGAGTGCCTTCTGCTGTCTGAGAGCATTAAATTGAAGCATCTTTATACAGATACAGATGACAAATTGAACTCAAATCTTTTCAGTTTATTGAATACTATTGATACCCCATTTATGATATAGAGCTGCTCTTACGCTTAGCGTTTCAACCCCTTGCTGCTAAAACTACTCTTTCTAGTACAGGCCTGTTTTACCAGCAGGACGGAAAGGCTGCAGGCAGAAATCATGGATACAGCCAGACTGACTGGCTGAGGCTCACCCAATCGTCTTTACCCATAACGGTAATGTAGCAGTTTTGTTTAAACGTATCCACCTACCAGTGCAGTGGTTCTCCATTGATGTTTACAGGTGTGCATTTTTTGTTAAGAAATACACATTTTTCTTTTCCCCCCTCCCCGCCAACCCGGTTGAACACTGTTTGAGAAGCGCTGTCATACTACTTTATAAAGGAGCAGGGAGGAAATGGGACCATTTTAGTCAGTAAAACTGACAGTAGCCATATTTTTCATTTTCCAAAGCCCTCATTTTCACCAACACGTTTTTACCGTGGTGCAAAAGTGAAGTCTAGAATTTGTAGCGTGTTCCTATCTTCTGGACACCCACTGAACAGTAAGTTGAATTGTACCAGTCAAACCGTTTCTGGTAGCAAATAAGGGTGAAATTAGGATGCCATTCAATGCCAGATTGCTGCTATTAATGGGGGTGTTTCTTACCCACAAATAAGAGGAAATTGGTCCAGTTTTGTGACATTTGAGAGTGTTGTATATCACACCATGCCTGTCCAGTTTTTTCAGAGAGGTTGGTACTAAGTATGAGGTTCCATTCTTGTTACTTTAACAGGTATCTGTTCCCATGCTCCTCGTTTCTTTTAATCTCAAAAGATGTTAAAGATGGCTCCATGTAATCCCAAGTTTTACCTGACTTTAGTAGAACATGGGTTTCCATTCAGTCAGTTATTGGTTATGTTAGTGCAGGAGGATTCATTGATTGCCTTATACTTAATAGATTAGAAGATGTGGGTTTATTCCTTTTTGATGCAGTTTGCTGTATTGTTGGGTGTGCTGCTTTTGCCCTCAGAGACATTAGTCCAGTGAGAAATATCTATTTTGCATTCTCAGTGCTATTCTAGATGCTTTCATTTTAAATAAATGCTTAGTTTGTTGAGTGTCAAGCCAAGCGGCAAATGGATTGCGTGGTGATTACAATAGATTATTTTTTTTAGTCGGCATTTTGCCAGATGCTGCAGCCTGCAAGATAATAGGCTAAAGTATTGTGTAGTTGTATTATCAGTTATAATACAGTTTCCTCTAGAATTTTCTTTATGTATGGTGTTGCAATTATTTTCTATTTGAAGTGAGTTGTTATTACTGAAGTACAATGTGTTTGTTTCTTCCCTCATAATGCACTTTATATCTCTTGAAAAAGATAGCATCCAAGGATGTGACTGGGGAAAAGGGGTTTGCCTGATACAATCAATAATAAAGCATAATTCTTTTTTGGTTTGCAGTACTTAAAATTGCTTGCACATAGACTTGATGTTTGTATAAAGGGGGAGGGGGGGTTAAATTCAAATATGGAAACACTATTCAGTAGCCTATTACTATGTTGTTACATAGAACAAAAAAATGTAAATATGTGCAGCTGTGTTGATATGTACTAGGTAAGATGTTGAAACTATACAAGATTAATAAATTGGTGAGTTCCAATAAATTTTAATTGAACGGTTTTCTTAATAAGCGAGTCCCATGTTTGCATTTTATTTTAATCATATTTGTGGCAATTGTCCTAGAATTCCTTCAATATGCAACCTAAATCTTCAAATTGTTGGTTATTTATTCAATGGAGAATTTTGTGATCATCAAGAGGAGAAATGATGGTGCACAGAAACAGAACATTGATTCTCATTCAGTTTCCATATATAAATAAGAATTGCTGGGTGAAATTTTGGGGTCCTTTCCCTTTTAAGAAACAAACAGTCAGATGATCTTCCCAACCCTGCTATATAAAGGCATTTTTCTAAGACAAGCCTACATTTCTATTTGTCTCAGCAGCTGTAGATCATTTCTTAATGTCTTCTACAACAGAAAAAGTTCAATCAGTGTTTATTTGTCTTCTGTTTTGTACAAAACAGTTAGGGGCCAAAATTGCCCTTTTCCTTAAGGCCGCTTAACATCGGAAAGCAGCAGCCATGCCACGGAGTGTAATGGCCGCCATTATCAAAATTCCGCTCCTGTTTTATCCCTGCGGTGTCTCGCTCCCCCCCCCCCCCCCACCCCACAGCGCTCCACTGCTGCCGATCCGTGTTAAGTGCATCATCATAGTGCGCACCGCCGATCTACCCCACCCCCGCCAACCGACGGCAAAATTCCACCGTGAGAATCTTTGCCAAAACCTATTTTTTTCACGGTGGTCAAGTGAGGCTGAGGTCTTCTGCAATGTCAGTGCCATTAAAGGGGAGAGCGCACTGCCATTGCCATGTTTTTCTTTTGTCAGCCAACTGCCATGTCGACCCAACAATTATGCCCCCGGATTCGTCCTCTTGGGTGCCAGGCCGCTGGCCCAGCCCAAACCCTCCCTGGTGGCCCCGTTGCCTGAAGTTTAAAGACCGCGGAGGCTGGGGAAAGCCGTGGCGCCATGATGACATCACCGCGGCAGCCGCGCCGCCCCCAACTTCATCCCCTCTAGTGGTGTCAGCCCCCGCTTAGCTGCCCCCATTAAGAGGGACTTCCAGATCCAAATTTAAAAAAAAACAACAGAGAGCGGAATTTCGTTCGAGAGGCGACCTCATCCACTGTGGCAGTAAAAACAATCAAAACGGGTTGCGTGCACCTCGTTTCGGGCAGGTGGCAATTTTGGTCCCTTCGGCTCTTCTGTGAGCTTTTAGCCATGTAAAATGTTTACTGAATGTTTAGAGTTTGAAAAGCTCTGGCACAGTATTCTACCGACTGTTTGACTTCCAGCCTACTTCAATTGGTGAAACTGGCCCCTCCAACTCCTGGCTTTAACATTTCCATTCAGTATCATAGATTCTTCACAGTAACGGGCTCTGCCAACCGTTGCCTTCACTGTCTTCCATTGTTGCATAACTT
Organism: Pristiophorus japonicus; assembly: GCF_044704955.1. Classification (NCBI taxonomy): domain Eukaryota; kingdom Metazoa; phylum Chordata; class Chondrichthyes; family Pristiophoridae; genus Pristiophorus; species Pristiophorus japonicus. The sequence continues at coordinate 333,013,040 of NC_091978.1, forward strand.
TTTGAAGTTTGAAGCATATACTCAGCAGAAAAGGTCTATGTGACTGAATTATCCAGTGGAAGGAGATCCTGGTTACCAGAATGTCAAAACTAAATTATTCTTGGTGCACAGTGACCTTCTCTGAAGAGAAGCTCTTCTCCATTCCTATGTCAGATAGAGAATGGAAAGTGAGCAGGGAACATTCATAAGTCAATAACCTTCAATGATAGCACCTTTACCTCTTGATCCAGAGGATCATGGGTTAAAGCCGCACTCCAGGACTTGAGCACACAATCTAGGCCGACACTTCAGCACTGAGAGAGTGCCACATAGTCGAAGATGCCGCTTTTCAGATGAGACATTAAACCGAAGTGTCTTGTTCACTTGGACATACGATCCCATGATACTTTTTTTTAAAGAAGAGCAGGGAGTTCTGTGAGTGTCTTGGCCAACATTCATCCCTCAGCCAACCCAATCAAGACATTCATCTCATTTACTGATTGTGAGACCGTATTTGTTTATGTAGCAACTAAGTTCAAAAGTAATTAATTAGCTGTGAAGCACTTTGAAATGACGCAGAATTACGAAAGGTACAATATAAATGCAAGTACTTTTCTTTTACATATTCTCCCTTAAAGATGTAACAGTGTCTTCGAGTTGGTTTTCCTGGTCATGGTTGAAGATAGCAAGGTATGGCCGCATATAATCTTCTCCAGCATTGGTCTTAAATTGGCTCAACCCACTGATTCAGATTCTGGTACAGGTGCAGCGTCCAAAATCCGAAGTTCCGGAATCCGGACCGATTGGTGGCAGGCTCATCCCGAATCCATAAAATGTTCCAGAATCCGGACCCTGCCGACTTCGATGTGCCGCCGCGGCCCGATCTCGGGTCTCACCTCGCCAACCTCGGGCCTCACCGCACTGCCGCCGCCCGACCTCGTGCCTCACCTCGCCACCGCTGCCCGACCTCGGGGCCTCCTCGCCGGCCCACCCAAACACATCTCCACAGCGGCAGGGCCCGCCCGACTAGCTCCCCTTCGGCGGAGTCCTGCCCAAACACCTTTTCAGTAGCGGGGTCACATCCGACCAACTCCATGGCGACAGGGCCCCGCCAGATCATCACCACAGCGACAGGGCCCACCCGAACACTTCCACGGCGCCCGGCAACCCGTACAGCTCTTCGGCGAGCAACCCCCCTCCTCCTGACGTTCCGAAATCTGGAAATATCCGAACCTGGACTCGGGTGTTTCCGGATTCGTGACGTCAGAAAGATGTTCCAAAGTCCGGCAAAACACAAAATCCGGAGCGGTCTTGGTCCCAAGGGTTCCGGATTCGGGATGCTGTACCTGAATTGGCTAGTGTTGGCTTCAATCAAGTGATCCCTGAATAGCACTCACCGCAGTCTTCACTGCTGTCAATCACTTCAACTGTCAATATCGGTTGATTTTGATACCACACTCCAGCTGACCACAGGACTGTTCATTAACTTTCTGTAATGGAAGAATAAAGCATTGATTGAAGAGCCCCACTAAGTGATTTTCTTAAGAACTCATTTCTTTCGACGTGCAAGGTCATTGAAAGTCTCACTCAACAAATTAAAATGGCTACCCCAGCCTGGGCCTATTTACTGTACCTCAATAGCATTACCAGTGAGGCACCAATCAATATCTGGACAGCTTCAGCATCAGATTCAATGTCTGCATGTGAGGACGCCAATTTCTCTGTCTTCTCTAAAGAAGAGGAGGAGAAAGGACATTTGAAGAAGGAATGTTGTTCCAGGAGCTCCCATGAGCCTCAGTAGGAGAATCCAGATGGAGTCTGGCACAGCACAAAACTTATTAGAGTACTATACTTTTCAGCTGCTTTAGTCATAAGATTGTAAGATCATTAGGGATGGGGAGGAACATTTGGCCCATATTGGTTCTACGCAGAAGCATCCTATACTCCCCCTTTTCAACATACAGTTTCTTAAATGCATCCAGGGTTTTCGCCTCCATCACTCTACCAGGAAGTCCTTTTAAGTGCAGACCACTCTCTACATGACACCACTGTGCTTGCAAGCTACCGCCCATCTCCAAACTCCCTTTCCTCTCCAAAGTCCTTGAACGTGTTGTCGCTTCCCAAATCCATGCCTATCTTTCCCGCAGCTCCATGTTTGAATCCCTTCAATCTGATTTCCGCCCCTGCTGCAGTACCGAAACGGCTCTCATCAAAGTCACATATGACATCCTTTGTGACCGTGACAAAGGTAAACTATTCCTTTTCGTCCTGTTTGACCTGTCTGCAGCCTTTGACATGCTTGACTACTACATCCTCCTCCAATGCCTCTTCACCATCGTCAATCTAGGTGGGACAGCACTCACCTGGTTTCATTCTTATCTATCTAATCCTAGCCAGAAAATCACCTGCAGTGGCTTCTCTTCCCACTCCTGGATTATTACCTCTGGTTTCCCCCAAGGATCTATCATTGGCCTACTCCTATTTCTCATCTATTTGCTGCCCCTTGGCAACATCATCGGAAAACACTGCATCAGTTTCCACATGTACACTTACAACACCCAGCTGTACCTCACCACCACTTCTCTCGACCCCTCCATGGTCTCTAAGTTGTCAGACTGCTTATCTGACATCAAGTACTGGATGAGCAGAAATTTTCTACAATTAAATATTGGGGAAACCGAATCATTGGTCCCCACCACAAACTGTGTTCCATAGCCACTGACTCCATCCCTCTCCCTAGCATCTGTCTGAGGTTGAACCACACTGTTTGCAACCTAGGTGTTATATTTGACCCTGAAATGAGCTTCCGGACACATATCAGCAGCCTAATGAAAACTGCCTATTTCCAACTCCTTAATAGTACCACAGTCGATCAATTAAGATAATTGCACACCATCAATCGGCTTCTCAGTGACCGACCGAGTCCGTTCTGATATTGTCCAATGCCCCTCTTCTGACCTTGCACCCATTGTGCACCGAAGAAGGTTGGCCTCGGGCCCGCGGAGATAGCGGGTGGAAAGCTCCTCATCATTGCTGGGGTGGGGGAGCAGGGGTGATGCAAAACTTCTTGTCCCGTGCCACATTGTCCACCAGCTCCAGGATCTCGGCCGTCAGGTACTCGAGGACACCGGTCCCAATGGTCTGGCACAGGATTTACATTTGGAAGGAGGCGAGTACTCTTTTGCATCACAGTAGATCAATTAAGAGAATTGCACAGTGCACACACTGCACATTTGAACCTCAAAAGCGCAATGGGGGTCCTATGTATGTCGCAGGACCCAAATTTGCACGTTAAAAGTGGCCTCCCACCTGAAACAGGCAGGCTCTTTGGGCGCCCATCTAAAGCCCCTACCGAGATAGCAGCAGGTGGAGCACCAGTGTAAATAGGGTGGTAACTTCAGCCACTACCGCCAATAGTCAAAAGCACTCTGAGGTGATTTGTGAAATAGGTTACTAGAGAAAAATAATAGGTTCAAGAGGCAATTAGATTTTTTTCTGGAGAGAAGGAATTGAAGGACACGATGATTAAGTGGGTTTGTTTGGTCGAATGGCCTTTCTTCATGATTTATAAAGTGGCAGGATTACCTCACTATTTCAGCTCAATATTAGGATTTCCAACTCTCCCGGATTGGCCCAGGAGTCTACCGGAATCAGCATCGAACTCCCGGTGACTATCGAAATCCGGGAGATTTTAATAGGATGTTTTAAGAAAATAAATTAATAAAATGAAGTGGGTCACGAGTGAGCAGCAGCCAGCGGGAGAACAGCAAGACAATGAGGAATGGCCAGCGGAGTGCAGCGAGAGAACAAGGAGCAGGGAAGCAGTGAGGGGTGGCCAGCAGGTGGCAGTGCAGTGGGACAACGTGAGCTGTCAGTGAGAAAGCAGTGGGAGAGCAGCAAGGGAGACAGCAGCGTGGAAGGCCAGCATGTCATCAGCGAAGAAATCTGGTGGGTGAATAGCAACAGGAGAGAAGCGAGGGAGATCAGCAAAGTGAGAGAGATGCAACTGGTTTGAGGTAACTGTTGTGCATGTTTGGGGTTGTGGATCTGCTTTAGTGTTTAGATCGGTTTGAACCGCTGGATCAGTTTGAGGGACCGGTTCAGTCCTGGATATTTTGCCAGTTTGGAGAATTGAATCCGTTTTGGTGCTGGTACAGTTTGGGATTTGGGGTCAGTTTGGGGTGCAATGTTCATTTGGAGCACTTTGACAGCTTGCTGTGCTGGGCCAATCTGATCACAGTCCCCTTAAGCTACACAGCATCGCCCAAACGGACCCAACAGCTGCACACTTTAAAAATAATCTGGTAACTGCAAACTAGTCCAGCACCTACAAACTGACTACCGCACCCCAAACTATTCCACCATCCACAAAGGAGCAAACAGAAGAACAGAACACAGCCCAGGAGACAGCCAGTGGACTGAGGAGGTATGACCAGGAACATTGCGTTGGTAGGGGAATCGCCAGAGTAGCAAACTAAGTAGAGCCTGGTGCAGAGGAGCAGAAACCAGATGGATAGTGAACAGCTCATGAGTCAACAGGACTGAACTTTAGCTGTGGAGCCAGTGCAGTAGTAGAGCAATGGAGGTCAGCCCACGGGGAGGGGGGCAGGGTGCAGAATGGTGGAGCCCAGGAACACAGGTAGGGTTACTAACCCTCCAGGATCAGCTCAGAGTCACCAGGACAATGCTGCAAGCAACCTTAGAGAAAACTTATTGGGGCAATATTTTTTTTCCATTTTCTTTGAACACTTCTGTTTACTAGTTATTAAAATATTGGAGATGGTACAAAAAAAGCCTGTTCGACTGACAGTCAAGAATCATCCAATTGGGTAATGAAGAGATGTTTACCTTTCCAATTGGCGTGGGAAAGCGATGCACCGTGAGGATTGACATGTCGGGCAACCAATGGCAGGAATGTGCGGGCGGGGCAGTTGGAGGCAGAAGGTCATGTGATGAAACCTCCAGGAATACATTCAACCAGTGTTGGCAACCATACTCAATATTGACCTTTTAATGCATCCCTACATCTGATTTGCTTTACTCACTGCGTTAGGATGGAAAAGGAAGCCTTCAGGCGCCATCAAAAAAAACTTTGGGGTGATTTTGGGTTTGGTACAGAGGAGCCAGTCTACATACTCAGACAAGGAGTTCAGCATTACAAGCCTTTTCATGGCTTTGGTAAGGACATAAGGGGCTTCATACATCTGCGCGGCCACTATCATGGTCGCATGGCTCATGCCACAGAACCTAAGACCAAATCCTGCCTCATGCATCAATAGGGACATTATTCTCTCAGCAGATGGTGATAATGTATGTGGCCAATCCTGGCAGTTGAGATCTTTGTTCCTCTGCAAATGAACGAGATTTATCTGAAGGTCCTGATTAACAATAAATTGAAACTATCGCAACAATGCACAGCAGCAGTGAGTAAAGCAAATCAGATGAGATGTATTACAAGGTCAATACTGAGCTGAAATAGTGAGGTATTCTTGCCACTTTATAAATCAATGGTGCGACCTCACTTATAATAATGCGTACATTTCTGATCGCCACAATACAAAAAGGATATTGCAGCTATTGAAAGGATACAGAACAAAGCAACCAGATTGATTGAGGGGATGGAGGGATTGGATTATGAGGAGCAATTGTATAAATTGGACATGTTCACACTGGAGAAGAGAAGGTTGAAAGGTGATATGATTGCTGTTTTTAGGATTCTAAAGGGACAGGAAAATGTAGACCATGATAAACTATTTCACATTGTCCAGAACAGCAGCCTGCGCTTGAAGGGGGGTATATTCAAAATGAATCTCTGAAAACAATGGGGGGAATTTTAACCCCCAGAACAAGTGGGATGGGAGGTTATAAAGCTAAAAAGCTAAAACAGGAACCCAACCCGCTTTGAACCCATCCATGTCCGATTTTAACGAAGGCGGGACAAGGGGCAGGTGATTAATCCACTCTCAGGAGACGTGGCATCATTTTAACTGTGATTCTATTTTTATCCACAGTTGGCCCGGTTTCTCTGGCCTCTGGAAACCTGGCAGGTGAAAGGTGAGAAGGGTTGAATCCATAACGTAAGTGCCTTTACAGCACTGCTTGTGGGCCATGAGGAGCAGAAGCATTTCCTCCAGGCCCAACAAGCTTACCAGTAAACCCCCTCCCCCTCCCCCACCCGACCACCATCCCTAGGGAGACAGTGGAAGCAGTTAGTATTGATTCACTCAAATTAGATAGATTTCTTTCAGAAAATAACATTTTGCGATACTGTATGAATCATTTGAGACATGACATGGTAAGTGTAGCATGCTTGGGAGGAAAGGGGTGACTTTGGACCTCTGGTTCCCAACGTTATCCGCCATTGGTGTTTTCGTCATGTCATATCTGGACGTGTTGTGGACTAATTGATAGAGATTGGTTGTTTAGTCAACAACTCCTTTATCATTGTATCATGCTAGTAGAAGGCGAGCCAAATGGACCATGGTCGTTTTTCATCTAGCAATTCCAATGTTCCTATGTTCCAAAGGCCTTTCTACTCCATGTACCAAGTACTGTTGGTTCAGAGCCCTATGAAGATTGACAAATGAAGATAAAAGTAAGTACCTACTTTGTACAATCATCATCTTTCTTAAAGAAAAAGCAATTTCCACACATCACAGTCACACCCAGCAAGGAGCTCATATGGTAACTTTTAGAATCCTTTTTGTTTATAGTGGCCAAAATGTGCTGATGCTCGACATATATGCAGGTATCTTTGATGCCACAGAGGGCAGTGAGAAGGTGTTCTCAGAAGCCATTGCCATACGACATATGCGCACACTAGCATTACCTTTAAAGGATGTTGCCTCCTCGTGTAGATTCCACAGATTAGGATCCCACTTCAAAAGTCTGTGGAGAATGCTCTCTCCGAAACAAGATAAATAAAAGTTCTTGCCTTTTGGTGTAAATTCACATCATAGCACATACAGATTTTGAAAGTTAGATTCCCAAATGGACCATTTCCTTGACAGTACTCAATCAATGAATCAGTTACATGAGGATACATTTATTTTAAACAATTTAAACTACCTGATTTGTTTATGTCCTCAAAGCTACAAATGGGCACAGATTTGATACACGCCACATATCTTTCTACTTGCCCCTGATCGATGTTGATGCACTGATCTTAATAGTCATATCTGACAATCATATCAGTTGCCGGTCAGAAGAGGAGCGAAAACCTGAAGATAATATGCTGTTTATTTGCTACCTACCAGCTATAGGCCCATGTTACTATATTCATAAATGCTCCTGCTTTTGGTATGGTGGTTTTCACTTCTGACACAACTCCAAGATCAACATAATGGCAGGCATCATTGAGCACATTAGGAGACAATGAATTTCCAGTGACTGAACACATTACCTAATTAGCAGGCTGCGAAGAACACTCAGTACACAGTGCAGTACAGGATCTCCAGATTCAAGTCAGCACAATTTATGGTAGCAATTGTTCAGATACAAATAGTTTTACCACCAGAGGGAAGCCCATAACCACAAAAGAAATCATACCAGTACGGAAACGGGCTCCCCCTAGAGTTCGTTCATTAACCTTCTTCAGTGAAACTCAAGAAACTATGAGTGCTTCATTATCCTCCGAATCTGGCTGTACACCAGGTGGATTTCAGTTTTAATCAATACAAAACAACAATTTCATCCGCTTCACGGAAAAGCAAAAACTTCAAATGCTGGACATCTGAAATAGAAAATGCTAGAACTACACAAGAGTTTAGTCAGCATCTGTTTAATATTTCAGGTGTAGACCCTTTCATCTGCTTTGGGTGTTACACGCTGTGATAACTGAGGTCACATGAAATTCAAGGAAACATTTGTTCCATTTCACGGTCTAGTCTCTATTTGCCACAGTAATTATTCTAAACGTATAAAATTATTAGAAACACTAAACACAGACCCTAAAAATACCTGGGACCATGATGCAAGTGGTTCCAGTAGGATCATGCCCATTGGAGCCCTCGCGCACCGACCCACCAGATTTTGTGGGTTCAGACCCTAAATTGCCGGTGCCTGCCAGCACCATGCAGCTGGAAAATCTGGTGCCAGGCACCGTTTGGGCGTGAGGCCCAACAATCCCATGATTATTTAAAAAGTTCTGGCCATTCAGCTGCAATCTAGGCCCACTTCCTGGTTTAGACACTCCACTCCAGCCTCAGTTGAACCCACTACCTCCCTTCTGAAAAGCAGTGTGCCTCCTCTCAGTCCACCACCAGTTTCCAACTGAACCAGGAAAGTGGGATCTCCTGGCATAATTTACCATGCAAGGGGTAGCATGAGATTCTGTCGCCTATAAGTCTGGCTGGAAACTCCCAGAAATGGCACAGGCCCAGCATAACCTGCCACAATCTCTGGCATTTCCTGCTGGTTCCGCTGGAGTTATTGCCGGACCCCACCTTTGCAGATTTGCAGGGCTACAGTAACTACACCCCCAAATGAAAAATTAAAAGTAATATATAAAATAGTTATCACACAAGAACTTTATTGTGCTTCTAATACAAACTGTTCTCAAAACTATTTAAATTAAATAAAAACATTTGAATGACTTAATTTTTCAGAACAGCAAAGTAGCCAAAATGTTATATGCGTTGAGTTGAAATTCAGCGTTGTCAGTTGGGTAGCAAGCTCTGTATCACAGTGACTGCAGCTGTCAGTCATTTTCTTGGTATGATCAAGCTACAAACTGCAGATCTGCATGCTACTGTCGGTGAAGTGCTCTGTTTGAATCTTCCTCTAAGTAATCTGAAACGGGAACATTTTTTATTTGTTACATTTTTGAACAGTCAGTGGAGATTAATGTACTGTGACAGCAGTGCTGGCAGTGATCCTAATGTTATCTGGCAAGATAAATCAGGTTACCTGCTACATCAAATGCTAATGGCTGTGCGATAGCAGCCAGGACCTCATGAACCCCATGATTATTTCCCCGGGGATTGCGCCATTCCCACTGAAGTTGTGGCACATAATGGGGCAACATTTACGGAAATTCAGGGCCTATATTTTCCTGTGTTACCTTAACCAAGTAAAATACTGAAAATTTAAAATTGTTTTCAACTGTATTTTTAAGAGTTCCTTTAGCATGGTGGGGATAAAAGGCAAGAATACCATCTAGGGACATCCAAGTTTCCTTGGGGCTATCCCATGACCCAGCTAGTTTCCTGCAGTGATGTCATTGTGAGTGTTCACACATTTATTGCATTAAAATTCCCTGATGGTTTTGAATCGTAGAATCATAGACACTTACGGCACAGAAGGAGCCCATTTGGTCCATCGGGTCTGTGTCGGCCGCAAAAGAGCTATCTAGCCTAATCCCATTTTCCAATTCTTGGTCCGTAGCCTTGTAGGTTATGGCACTTAAAGTACTTTTTAAATGTGATGAGGGTTTCTGCCTTGACCACCATTTCAGGCAGTGAATTCCAAACCCCCAGCACCCTCTGAGTAAAAAAAAGTTCTCCTCAATTCCCCTCTAATCCTTCCACCAATTGTTTTAAATCTTTGCCCCTGGTTATTGACCTCTCTGCTAAGGGAAATAGGACCTTCTTATCCACTCTATCTAGGCCATTTATATAATATTATACCTCAATTAAGTCTTCCCTCGGCCTCCTCTGTTTCAAAGAAAATAACATCAGCCTATCCAATCTGTCTAAAATACTCTGGTCCTGTCAGCATCTTTGTAAATCTCTTCTGTACCCTGTCTCGTGCAATCACATCTTTCCTGTAATGTGGTGACCAGAACTGTACTCAGTACTCTAGCTGTGACCTAACCAGTGTTTTATACAATTCAAGCATAACCCCCCTGCTCTTATATTCTATGCCTCAGCTAATAAGGGCAAGTATCCCATATGCCTTCTTAACCACCTTATCCACCTGGCCTGCTACCTTCAGGGACCTGTGGACATGCACTCCAAGGTCCCTCTGTATCATATATCTCACACGACTGTATATAACTGTATCTTACCATGCTATACATGACTGTAACTAGATATGACCTGTAACCACAAGCATACTTTACCACCAAGGGTGCACTTGTAGGAGACACTGCATACCTGTCCCACACAGGTATATAAAGGCAGATCTCAGGCAAGTGTGGCACTCGAGAGCTGTGAAATAAAGGTGCAGGTCCAGAGTGACCTTAACTTCAGCATGTGCCTCGTGTAAGTCTGTACTGCAGGGTCAGGACTTTACACTCTGTTCCTCTACACTTCAGTATCCTACCATTTATTGTGTATCCCCTTGCCTTGTTGGCCCTCTCCAAATGCATTATGTCACACTCCTCTGGATTGAATTCCATTAGCCATTTTACTGCCCACCTGACCAGTCCATTGATATTTTCCTGCAGTCGACAGATTTCTTCCTTACTATCAACCATACTTCCAATTTTTGTATCATCTGCAAACTTCTTAACCATTAACGGGCAGGGAAGTGGAGCTGAGTCCATGATCATTAAATACCGCTCACATGTACGTTGCTTTCCCGTTAAAAAGTGCATTCAGATGCTATTTTTGTCTAAGTACACTCTCTGTCCAAAACTGTACAGATTGATGGTTTGGTTAATGTTATAAATCAAAATAATCTTATCCACTGAAATTAGAGAGTTACCATATTGTAACTTCAAACATACAAATTGTTTCCTCTAGAAAAACATCAAACTTTTATAACCAAACATATATCCAGAAAATGTCTATTGGGTCCAAGTTGTTGTATGTTGGTAGATGAGTCTTCAGACTTTGACAGATCTCCTTCCCAAAGTCAGCTTCAGTCTATGTACTGAGCTAGCCAGCGGAAACTTTCTCCATAACCTTGTCTCTTTAGGACACTGCAAATGAAGACTTCTGGTGGTCGTGCATTAAGCTCCTTCATGGAAATATTTCCAAGTCAAGTTACCTAAATGAGACAGACAAGCTGTTTGATATGGAAGTCGATTGATTGATGGAAGTCAGGTGTCTAAGCATAATAAGACAACCAGAACAACAACTTGTATTCATACAGCACCTTTAACGTAGTAATACACCCCAAGGTACTTCACAGGAGCATTATAAAACAAAATTTGCCACGAAAGAAGAAATTAGGGCAGACGACCAAAAGCTTGGTCAAAGAGGTAGGTTTTGAGGGGCATCTTAAAGGAGGAAAGAGAGGTGGAGAGATTTGAGGAGGAAATTCCAGAGCTTAAGGCCTTGGCAGCTGAAGGGATGGCCATCAATGGTGTCCAAAAGATTGCTATTCACATCGTATTTACTTGAATAGTAGAATTGAATTATAAAACTGTTACCCAGTGGAAACTATCTCTTTGAAAGCTCATTTTCTTTTAGAGTTCCAAAAAGTGTAGATTAAATCCGAACTCTACTTGTTTCTCCACTTCTCATTTTGAATTGCCAAATGGACTCCATGAAATGTGTTTGCTATGCACCATATCAGCAGAGACTCAGCCAAAAGATTTATGAAATGGACACTAAGCTTTTAGATCCTTTATTATTAGTTCCAGTATTATGTAAGACAAACACTGTATTGCTGATTGCTATATTCCCTTGTGTGTAGTTACATCATTTGTAAATAAATATAACTATTAATCTTAGCTTGAATGTGATTAATCATTTCAGAGTGGACAAGAGAGTGCAGGATGAGCCTGAACTATCTCTTGTACGAAATACTACCATAAAGGGTAATTGTTAGTCCTGTGGGAAGCTATCCCATTCACATCATGTACAAAGCTGCAAATTTCAGTTCATAGGAGACAAGACCCTGCTTGTGGAAACTGATTTTTTGAAGTGAACCCAAGTAAAGATTGTTGGGAATGAGCCTGAATTTTAACACTCAAAGCTGTCAGCAATGGGCATATGCCAGATACAAAATCTTCAGTTCCATATCCCTAGTGTAGGGTCGCCAACACTCCAGGTCTGCCCTGGATTCTCCAGGAATTAAAGATATATCTCCAGGACACTGCTGTATGCAATCCGGGAAAAAAAATCATAGGGGCAATAAAAAATTGTGGTGGTTATCTTGGTGAAAGGGTGAAAACAGGCGCTAAATGTGTGCTGTGCTAATATGATACACCGGCTTGAAAGTCTGGCTTTAGCACACAATTTTGGGCCAAGTTGCTGATTACCATAATTTGAACTTGCCTGGAGGCGCTAAAATGGACACCTGCAGGTCTAATACCCAAGCACTGATCAGAAGCAATTTTTGTGGAGCTGTATATGTGGGCTCCACGCACCCACTTCCACTAGGTGCGGAGTGCACTGACTGACGCACTGCAGCACATTTCAGGATGGCTCAGGGACCGAGGGAGAGAGCGCACAGGTTTTCGGACATAGCACTAGAGGTTCTGCAACGATACAGGCAATCATTCAAGTCTTTTACAGCAGGATGTTGTGAAGGCAGTCAGGCCCAGCGAAGCCTACCAGAAAGTTAGAATGCAAGAAACTAGTTAGAAGTTATTTTGTTTTAATCAAGCAAGCCAACCCATTGATGTAGGAAAGACAGGGGCCGAAATTGCCCCTCCCGATAAGGCCTCTAGCCGCCCAGCTTCTGCGGAATGGCCGTCGTTTGCACAATTGCCCTCATCCGTTATTCCAGTGGTGAGCATATCCATCCCACTCCGCCCCGCTGCTGCCGAAGCCTCCCTAAGGGTGTCATCAGAGCACACACCGCCGAGGACCCACCCCAGAAGCGAAATTCAGCTGAAAAGGTCTTGTGACCGCCTGACGGTGCCTATGTTAGGGTTTGCTGAAGACTGCCAGTGGTGTTTAAAGGTGTGTTGGGTTTAGCAGCATTTTTGATGGCGACTTTTTGTCGGATTTTTTAAAGCCTTGCTGACGGCGTTTGATTGACAGTGCTCCAGGCTCTTCAAACTCCACAACAGGGAGCCGTTATTGAGGAGGCTGGGCTTGGGGAGGAGATCGAAATGGGGGCAGTGCTGGCAGGCCAATGCCTCCTGCACATTGTGCGTGCCAGGGAGGCGTACAGGAGACGGCGGCGGTGGGTCCAACGGCTGGAGAGGCAGCGGGCAAGGGCCGCAGCAATCAAGGCTGACCAGCAAGCAGAAGGCCAGGCAAGAGAGGTCAGCCCAGAGAGCTGTTCAGGAATGGCCTCAGCAAGCGTGTGCCGTCGAGAGGAGGGTGAGGTACGCGGACCCCCCGCACCAGATACTGGGCCAGGAGGCAGCCTGCAGAGGAGGCAGATGCTGCCCAGCAGCAGCCTGCAGAGGCTAACGACCAACCAGACCAGGAGGGAGAAGGCAGACACAGCTGAGAAAGGAAGACGCTTGCACAGACGTGATGGCAGAAAGCCCTTTCGGCAAAGGGTCTACCGACAACAGTTCTTGTACAGGGACCTGACGGATGACCAGTGTCTCTGTAGACTACAATTCCGTCACGGAGCTCTGCAATCTCCTGCAGGCAGACTTGCAGCTGCAAACAAGTTTGAGGACAGCCCTGATCGTCGCATCCAAGGTGACCATCACCCTCAACTTTTATGCCACGATCCTTCCAAGCTGCAATAGCAGACATCTTCAACATCGAGCAGTTTGCTGTGCACAGGTCCATACGTGAGGTCACAGATGCCCTCTATAAGAGGAGGTGTTGTGTATGTATAACATAAGTATACTCCCTGTACACTCTATGTACAGTTACATAAGACTACTGGATGTACGCTCACACTGTATACACTATGCTTGTATCACCACAGGGTGCAACTGGTGGAGACCCAGGGGTCACCTGTACACGACAGGTAACCAGATATAAAAGGGAGTTCACCATGCTATACCCTCACTCAGGAGCTGTAATAAATGGACTAAGGTCACCACAGTTCAAGTACAATACCTTGCCTCGTGGAGAGAAAGAATATGGCGCCCGAACCACGAGGTGAAGCGCCTGAAGTAAAGATGGTGGCGGCCAGACCACGACGGGCAGTTTTGATGGAGCAACACGTAATGCCGAGCAGCAAACCGGATTGGGGTAACGATTGCAAGGCCTTCTTAAAGGAGACTGGCAACCCATCACAATTAAAGGGACAGTTCCACTCTTTATACAGCGATGCCAGTGATACATATGTAAGAGATGTAATTGACAAATTCTCAAGTATGTAAATGTAATTAACCATGTTAAGTCGGGCAATTGGTTCCAACAGCAATGTATTGTGAGAGTAAATGAAGTGATGATGTGCGATGCTGGGTTCTACATGCATGCCAACAAGACCAAAGGCAACCTCCCGTCGGAAGCACCCAGGTCCAGTGGGCTACCCGACCATGTAACCTGCATCTCCGAGTCCAATGTGATGCCCCAGGGAGTGTGGCCACACACAGAGGGAGCATACCAGCTGCAGGCAAGCGATCAGCGGACGGCAAAGGCACCACTACCGGTACCCTGCCAATGATCGGCTCTACCTCTCTGGCTACCAGGGCCTGTACTGGGAGCAAGAGGCTAGCACCTTCCAGTTTTCTCAACGAGACCTGGGTTGACCAGGCTTCCATTATCGCTGAAGGGCAGCAAAGAGGAAACGCAGCCCTCAAAGGAGGATAGGGAGGCCACACACTCCTGTGGCCCAGCCCACCACTAGACAATGGCGAAGGCCCTGAGACTCAGCCTGGTGAGTGATCCGAGCCCACCCAGCTGGCAGGGGGCGCAGCGCCACCATCAGACAACCTGGACACAGTCCGGTCACTCTGGAACTCGTGTCCTCACCCACCTGCACCTACACAACCCAGGGGCAAGACTGTGATACCACGTATGTACCTTATCTGTAAAATGTACTTGTTCCACTACTGCAGAACCCAAACAGTGATGTATTGATCCTATGATTTTTTTTTGTTCTTTCTGTACATGTATGCACATGCAGGTGTTGAGCCACTCACATGGCCTATGTACGGGGGGGAATGGATGTATGTAGCCATGGACAAACATTGATCACACCCAGAACCCACTCAGCCCCCACGGCAACCTCAAACCGTCCACTGCTGACCATTTCCCAATGTTGTGGCAATAAGGAATTGGGGGTCCACAGTGAGAGAGCCTAGCCAAAGCATAGACAAGGTACAAGGGTCTTTGGGCACTCAAGTCTAGGGCCAGAGTACACAATGCAAAGGCCAGTGACACAAGACTTAGGGGAGAGTGATGCTGTGTATGTATAACATAAGTATACTCCCTATACACTCAATGTACAGTTACATAAGACTACTGGATGTACACTCACACTGTATACACTATGCTTGTACTACCAGAGGGTGCAACTGGTGGAAACCTAGCGGTCACCATGACAGGTAACCAGGTATAAAAGGGAGCTCACTATGCTGTACCCTCACTCAGGAGCTGTAATAAATGGACTAAGGTCACCACAGTTCAGGTACAATACCTTGCCTTGTGTAATCATTACTAGAGTGCTTACAGACACAATAGGAGGAGTGACTACATCTCCTTCCCTATGAGCAGGGAGAAGCAGTTGGAGTGGCAGACTGGATTCCTGTACATAGCGGGCTTCCGCAGGGTTCAGGAGGCCATTGAATGCACACGTCGCACTGAGGGCACCCCAAAACACTCCCGCGATGTTCCGAAACCACAAGGGATAACACTCCCTCAATGTACAGCTGGTGTGCGACCACAACGGCAAAATCATGGTAGTTGATGCCCAATATCCTGGCAGCAGCCACGATTCTTTCATACTGCGGCAGGCATCTTTACTGCGCCTAATCAAGAGAAGCGCTGGCTCCTTGGAGACAAGGGCTACCCACTGTGCACTTGGCCGCTGACTCCTTTTCGCAACTCCAGGACTGCTGCGCAGCACACGTACAATGACAGTCATTCAGCCATCAGGTCCATCATCGAACACACCATCGGCATCCTGAAACAGAAGTTCTGTTGCCTGGACCGCTCAGGAGGAGTGCTGCAGTACTTGCCTGAGCGGGTCTCCATATTCGTGGCCGTGTGCTGCATGCTTCACAACTTGGCAATCATGAAGGCACAACCATTGGAGGATGAGGCAGCAGTACCACCTGAGGAGGAGCAGGAGCCCGCAGCGCGTAAGGAGGAGCAGGAGGAGGAAAGGACGTGGGTGGCCAGCCACACAGGAGGCAGCGGCGCCATGTTGACCCTGCAAGGGAAGCACAAAGCCGTCTCATTGCTGCGTGTTTCCCATAAGCTAAAGAGCCTTCATCTGTGCATCTCCATGGGCAAACCTATGAGCCCTCTCTCACAGCATTTGTCATGTATCTTACATTATTATATATAACTGTATCCCAACATGCTACACATGACTGTAATAAGATATGACCTGTAACCACCAGCATACCTTACCACCAGGGGTGCACTTACAAGAGACAGGTATATAAGGACAGGTCTCAGGCAAGTGCAGCATTCCAGAGCTGTGAAATAAAGGTGCAGGTCCAGAGTGACCTTGACTTCACTACATGCCTCGTGTGAATCTGTACTGAGGGGACAGGACTTTACAACATTCTCCACAGTTAAATGAGAGACCTATACAGAGATTACAAAATAAAATAAAGATTTATTTGACCCCAAACAATGGATCCACAAAACATACACATTATCATTTATCACCCTTGTGCATCTCCTCATAACCCCTCTTACTCATACCTATTCTTGCACTACGCCACAGTGTCTCCCCTGTGGCTGCATCATGGCTCTGGGAAGGCTGCTCTATGTCAGGAGAGGAAGCTACAGATGTCCTTCTAGGATGCCCTCGACCAGTTCTGGCCCTGGAAGGGCTGGCTACAGACTAGGCAGCATTCTCCTTGGTGCATTCAGTCGGCCTTGGCTTGGGCGAGTCCATGCTTGTCGGCAATGGTGGAGTGACAGGTCTTGGGTCCGGACTGCTGTAATCCTGAGAGTGCACATCATCATCCTGGTCCGAGGAGCCTGCACCATTCCCCTTAGGACAGCACCTCACCATCATCACCAATCTGAGGGAGCACAGGTCGGTAGGATGGCGCGACACCAGAAGGCGCCCCGTGGACCGTGGTGGACCCAGCCACAACAGGCTCTCGGGCACCTTTTCTATTGCCGACAAGAGCTCGGATTGCATGGCCTCCATCCTTTTTTCATCGATGGGCTCGTCCAAGTCCTCTGCAGCAGAACTCAAGTGCGAAATCACCCCCCAGAGAGATGGCACCCGAGGTTGCCTTGGCCCTTTACCAGCATGCAGCCCGCTAGGCCCCGGTGCCTCACCCAGTGCAGACCCCTCTCCTAAATCTACCAGATCCAACTGCGAACTCCCAGTATCTGAGCTGGTGCGTGCGAGTATAGGAAGCAGTGACGTGCTGCTTCCAGCACTGTCCCTCTCTTTCTCGGCCTCATCGGACATGCCGGCAAGATCTGTCATAGCCTGAAGGGTGTCTTCCTGACTCTGGCTGCCAGTCGCAACAAGGGTGTCCGTCTCACTGTAGCTCACACTCGGTAGGTGTCATCTGCAATCATAAATCAGACAAGGGGCGGTGTCAGGATAAGGTGGTGCATTGCACCATGCAACAAGCAACTTGCACACAAGCATAAGCAATTGCCAGGTAGGCGATTTCACTTTGTGAGAGATGGCATTGGACGAAGGCCTTCACTTACCCATGCTGCTTCCCAGCGGAATCGTCGCGACCGGCGGCCACAGGGAAGCCAACATGTGGGCCCACCAGCCGCTGCACCCTCCCCTCTAAATCAGTCAGCTGTTGTGTTTCGGCCTCGCCCCCTCTGTTGCTGGGAACGGTTGTGGGAGACCTTGGCCAGCAAAGCAAAGAAGGTTTGCTGAGTAGCAGTGTCAGGAGACCTCGGCAATTATTGCAAGTGTGGGTCCATTACATACAGCTGTCAATCTCACATGAAAGGGGAGCCTCCATTGTGAGTATGCACACATATATACACAGACCTCAGCAAACAAATGGTGCTTCAGTGACTATATAGTGTTGGTGACACAGAAGAAAAGGTGAAGGCGAGTCTCGCAGATGGAAGATGAGGAGTTTGGGGAACATGTACTCATGTTCATCACTTGAATGAGGTCGTTGAGCCTTTTGCGGCATTGGGTGGGGGTGCGCTGATGAATGGAGGTCCCCGATACCTCCTCAGCTATTTCTCTCCAGGCATTGACAAATATGCTCCGAGTGGGTTTCGAGCTCCATACCACTAAAGTGGCTGACCCTCAAAGGTCTCGCATCAACCATCTCCTCTCAAGCAACCAAGACCAAACTCGGTGCTCAAGGCCGAGCTGCAAAACCTGCCCTTTAAGAAGACCAGGGAGCAACTGCCTCATTGTGTGCAATTGGTCAGCAGCTGAATTTTGTAGTCCTAAGGCCACTCCACACCCACACCGCTGCAAACAGCCCATTCTCGCCTACAATACCGCTCCGCTCCTTTTTACCATCAAAAATGCTGAATTTTGCCCTAATCACCGCCACATCCTTTGCGGCGGTAATGAACAGCAAAAAGCAGTAGTTGCGCCCCGTTTCGGGCGGAGCGCAACTTATTCCCCTGACTGTTCATTATTTTGTAGTATCACACAAAGAGGAGTTTCCTGGTTCAAATAAGTGCGTAATTTTATATTTATCACTCTTAAATTTTATTTGCCATTTGTCTGCCAAATTGCATAACTGATCTAAGCCCTGATGCTATCTCGACTGCTCTCCTTTTAGTATTGTCAGCAAATTTGACAAACTAACATTGGTTTCAATTTCCTGGTCATTAACAGTAAATTAAAGACAACAAAGATCCAAAAGACTTCCCTCAATACCTCTCCCAGTCTGCCATACACTAATGGGCACTCTGATTCCTATTTTAAAAAGCTTCTTATCCAGTCCTCTGTTCAACACTGGATTCCTGTGATGTTACAAAACTTCATCAAATGTTTTCTACAAGTCCAAATAAACTATTATAGGGATTATCTAATTTTTCTGTAATATTCCCAAATAAATCAATGTGTTTTTTCTGTCAGAATCTTTCACTTTCTGAAACTATGCTGACGATTTCTTAAATTGTTGGTAAACTGATCTCGCGGATAAAATTGCCCCTTTGCACAGGGCCAGTTAGCGCTGCCGCTAATGGAGCGCTAATGAGTTAGGGCGCGGTGCAGCGGCCACATCGACCTGTCATGTAGTCAACTGTCATTGTAACCCATGTATAAACTGACCTAAGTTGTACACCATGAGAACACTGACCACCAGGTGGTGAACTTGTGGGAGACACTCCGAACCTGGACTTTCAGGTATAAAAGGGGAAGCTCCACCCACCTTCTTCACTTCAGTGCTGGCTAATAAAGGTTACTGGTCACAGAGTGACCTTCTCTCAAGTATGGACCTCGTGTGCATTTGTACTGTATAGTAAGAACATATTATTGGCGACGAGAAACTGGGATTTAAGCCATGCGAGCATGGCTACTAGCAGCACAGACAAGAGGTACTGTATTGGTGATGATTGGGACGATTTTATTGAGAGACTACAGCAAAGTTTCAGCACTAAGGAATGGCTGGGACAGGATTCGGCCAACAAACGCAGGGCTCATCTCCTGACGGTTTGTGGATCCAGGAAGTACTCCCTGATGAAGGACCTTCTAGCGCCAGAGAAGCCGGCAGACAAGACTTTTGAAGAGCTCAGTAAGTTGATCGGGGAACACTTTAAACCGGCGAGCAGCATGCACATGGCAAGACACCGGTTTTACATGCACCGGTGGTGAGAAGGGCAAAGCATTCCAGACTTCGTGGCAGACCTCCGGTGACTGGCGAGCCTATTAAGTTCCCAGGTGCATGCAGAGCGGAGATGCTGCAAGACTTTTTTATTGAGGGCATCGGGCACGCTGGGGTTTTCAGGAAACTGATTGGGAGCAAAGACTTGACCCTGGAAACGGCGGCGTTGATGGTCCAGACATTTATCTCAGGGGAGGAAGAGAACATAATGATGTTTGACAAAGATCTTGGTTTAAATGCAGCAAATGGACAGGGAGTCAACATTGTTAACGCAGCACACAATTCTCCAGGCAGACAGGGGCAATCGGACATGCCTGAGCATGTAGTTGAACCCAAAGGGGGAATTCAACAGAGACAATGGCTAGCTGAACAGCGACTCATGCCATCGCAAGGGACAACGCGGCCAGTAATGCGGCCATCAACACCTGTCAATGGTGTGCTTAAGGACAGTTACAGAGACAGTCAGAGACTTGTAATGGACATTTTGTTTCCAACAACGGGGCCTCCAGCTCATGCTGGAGGTGTGGAGGCAAACACCCAGCCAGAGCTTGCAGGTATCAACAATATACCTGCAGAAACTACAACGTCAGCGGTCACTTGGAGCGTATGTGCAGGAAGCCTGCAGCCAGGTTGATGTACGAGGAGGACGGGCCCGATGTAAGCCCTACGAGGCCAAATGGACACTGGGGGAAATCGCTGGAAGCTCAAGTTCAGTGAGTTCATGTGGAGCACATATACAGTTCATACACCAGGACGCCAACGAAAATGATGAAAGTGCTCCTCAATGGCAACCCAGTATCAATGAAGCTAGACACGGGGGCCAACCAGTCCCTGATGAGTATCAAACAGTTCGACAAGTTGTGGGCGTCCAAGGCAATGAGGGCAAAATTATTACCGATTGACGCACAGCTAGGGACATATACAAAGGAGATCATTCCGGTGCTAGGCAGCGCCACAGTAATCGTGACCCACAAAGATTCGGAGAACAGGTTGCCACTCTGGGTTGTCCAGGGGGACGGTCCCGCACTACTGGGGAGGAGTTGGCTTGCTGTCATGAACTGGAAATGGGGCGATGTCAATGCAATTTCTTCTGTGGAGTGAATATCATGCTCACAGGTCCTGGACAAATTTGACTCACTATTTCAACCCGGCATTGGCACTTTCATGGGGACCAAGGTAGTGATTCACATGAACCCGGACGCCAGGCCAGTACACCACAAGGCCAGAGCGGTGCCGTACATGATGCGGGAAAAGATAGAACGCGAATTGGACCGCCTGCTGAGGGAAGGCATCATCTTGCCAGTTGAATTCAGTGACTGGGCGAGCCTGATTGTGCTGGTGCTCAAGGTGGATGGATCGGTCAGGATATGTGGTGATTACAAGGCCACCATCAATCAGGTGTCACTTCAAGACCAGTACCCGCTACTGAGAGCGGAGGATTTCTTTGCGATGCTATCAACCTTTTTCAAAATTGGACCTGACCTCAGCTTACATGACCCAGGAGCTGGCGAGTGAGTCGAAGAAGCTGACCACCATCATGATATACAAGGGGTTATTTGAGTACAACAGATGTCTGTTTGGGATTCGCTCGGTAGCCGCGATCTTTCAACGAAACATGGAAAGCCTCAAGTCGATTCCAAGGACGGTGGTTTTTCAAGACAACATCCTCATCACGGGTTGCGATACTGAAGAACACCTCCACAACCTGGAGGAGGTGCTACGCAGACTGGATCGGGTAGGTCTGCGACTGAAAAAGGCGAAGTGCATCTTCCTAGCTCCAGAGATAGAATTCCTGGGGATGAGGATAGCAGCAGACGGGATCAGACCTACTGCATCCAAAACAGAAGCAATCCAGAGAGCACCCAGACCCCGTAAACGACGGAGCTGTGTTCATTCCTGGGACTCCTGAACTATTTTGGTAACTTTCTTCCCAAATGGAGCATGTTGTCAGAGCCGCTACACGTGCTCCTACGCAAAGGTCGCGAATGGGTCTGGGGGGACAGCCAGGAAAGGGCTTTTGATAGAGCACGCAATTTGTTATGCTTCAACAATCTGTTAACGCTATATGACCCATGTAAGAAACTTGTTTTAATGTGCAATACGTCATCCTATGGGGTCGGGTTTGTGTTGCAGCATGTTAATGCCAAGGGTCAGTTACAGCCAGTAGCTTATGCCTCCAGAAGTCTGTCCCAGGCAGAAAGGGGCTACGGGATGGGAGAAAAGGAAGCGCTTGCATGTATATATGCAGTAGAAATAATGCACCAGTACCTGTTTGGCCGGAAATTTGAGCTGGAGACAGATCACAAACCCCTAACGTCCCTTTTGGCCGACAACAAGGCCATAAATGCCAATGCGTCGGCCCGCATACAGAGGTGGGCACTCACGTCAGCCGCCTATGACTATACAATTCGGCACAGACCGGGCACTGAAAACTGCGCCGATGCACTCAGCAGGCTCCCACTAGCCACCACTGCGGGGGCAACCGAGCAAGCTGCTGAGATGGTCATGGCTGTTGAAGCTTTCGAAAGCGAAGGCTCACCCGTGACAGCCCGTCAGATTAAAGTCTGGACAAATAGAGACCCGCTACTGTCTTTAGTCAAGAAATGTGTCCTGAATGGGGACTGGGCAGCCAAGTATGGGGCATGCCCTGAGGAATTTAAACCATTTCACAGGCGCAAGGATGAACTCTCAATTCAGATCAATAGCCTACTATGGGGAAACCGAGTAATCATGCCCCAGATGGGCAGAGAGGTGTTCATCCGAGAACTCCACAATGAGCACCCGGGCATTGTCATGAAGGCAATTGCCAGGTCATACATTTGGTGGCCAGGGATAGATGCAGACCTGGAACTTTGTGTTCGCAGGTGCAACACGTGTGCCCAGCTGGGCAATGCGCCGAGGGAAGCCCCCCTTAGCCCCTGGTCCTGGCCCACCAAGCCATGGTCACGCATCCATGTAGACTACGCAGGTCCTTTCATGGGAAAAATGTTTTTGGTTGGAGTAGACGCCTACTCCAAATGGATCGAGTGTGACATTCTCAATTCAAGCACATCCTCTGCCACGGTAGAAAGTCTACGGGCAATATTCACCACCTATGATCTACAGGACGTCTTGGTCAGCGACAATGGCCCGTGGATTACAAGCATTGAATTCCAGGCCTTCATGGTAGGAAATGATATCAACCATGTCAGAACGGCACCGTTCAAGCCGGCCTCAAATGGCCAGGTGGAACGAGCAGTGCAGATAATCAAACAGGGGATGCTCAGAATCCAAGGGGGTTCCCTACAAAGCCACTTATCATGCCTCCTGTTGGCCAATAGATCCCAACCACACTCGCTCACAGGGGTTCCACCCGCAGAGCTGCTAATGAAAAGGACGCTCAAAACCAGGTTATCCCTTATACACCCCACCATGAAAGAAATTGTTGACAGCAGGCGCCGGTCACAATGTGACTGCCATGACGGGAATGCAAGGGCGCGATGTATTGATGTCAATGACCCTGTTTTTGTCCTCAACTACGCTGCTGGGTCCAAATGGCTTGCAGGCACTGTAATTGCTAAAGATGGGAATAGGATTCTGGTAGTTAAACTTACCAATGGACAAATCTGCCACAAACACGTGGATCAAACAAAAAGGAGGTTCAGCAACCCCATAGAAGAAGCAGAGGAAGAACACGATGTAGAGTTCACTCCACCACAGGTGACCGAACACTGGAACCAAGTGGAGGAGAGCCCAGTCACTGTGGGCAGTCCGGACAGGCCTGAGGCACCGCAAACAGCAAACACTCAGGCCAGCGCCCAACAACCGGAGCCCCAACTCAGGCGCTCTACAAGGTAGCGTAAACCACCAGGGAGACTTAACCTGTGATCCTAATAAAACTTTAGGGGGGAGGTGATGTCATGTATTCAACTGTCATTGTAACCCATGTATAAACTGACCTAAGTTGTACACCATGAGAACAATGACCACTGGTGGTGAACTTGTGGGAGACACTCCTAACCTGGACTTTCAGGTATTAAAGGGGAAGCTCCACCCACCTTCTTCACTTCAGTGGTGACTAATAAAGGTTAGAGTCACAGAGTGACCTTCTCTCAAGTATGGGCCTCATGTACATTTGTACTGTACAGTAAGGACATATTACGACCCACATGAAATTGCCCACAGAGCTCCACGCGGCAAAAAGTCATTTGCGCTGCACCAACAAATGATCAGGAAGGCCAATAGTATCTTGGCCTTTATTGCAAAGGGGATGAAGTATAAAAGCAGAGAATGTCTTACTACAGCTATACAGGGTATTGGTGAGGCCACACCTGGAATACTGCGTGCAGTTTTGGTTTCCATATTTACGAAAGAATATACTTGCTTTGGAGGCAGTTCAGAGAAGGTTCACGAGATTGATTCCGGGGATGAGGGGGTTGACTTATGAGAAAGCTTGAGTAGTTTGGGCCTCTACTCATTGGAATTCAGAAGAATGAGAGGTGATCTTATCGAAACGTATAAGATTATGAGGGGGCTTGACAAGGTGGATGCAGAGAGAATGTTTCCATTGATAGAGGAGATTAGAACTAGACTAGATCTTAGAATAAGGGGCCGCCCATTTAAAACAGAGATGAGGAAAAATTTCTTCTCTCAGAGGGTTATAAATCTGTGGAATTCGCTGCCTCAGAGAGCTGTGGAAGCTGGAACATTGAATAAATTTAAGACAGAAATAGACAGTTTCTTCAATGATAAGGGGATAAAGGGTTATGGGGAGCGGGCGGGGAAGTGGAGCTGAGTCCATGATCAGATCAACCATGATCTTATTGAATGGTGGAGCAGGCTCGAGGGGCCGTATGGCCTACTCCCGTTCCTACTTCTTATGTTCTTATAATCCTCAGCCCAAATTCTTTTTTGGTTCATTTAACAGTACCTCATTTGAGTCTTTGATCTCTCTGCTACTCAACCGTAAATAGTTCTGACACAGGAGGGATAGCAAGATAATACACTTTCAGAAGAAACAAATTGGCTATTTTTCCTACTACTATTGTGAACATTTGGAACTCACATAACTGTTGCAGTTATCTTGATGGTGGCAGGTTATGTTTCCCGGTGGCTATCTGCTGACTCGAAGTGATCTGATCTGCTTAAGAAGCTATGAGAGCTACTTACTGATGAGGTTCACGGCTGCCATTGGTTGTGCTTGTCTGTTCTCTCCACAGATACTGACAGATCTGTTATGTGTTTCCATGCATTTCCTGTTTTTGTTAAAAGTTCTCTTGCTTTGTAAACATGTAGGGTGAAGCAGCAATTAGGGTTAATGTGTCAATACATATTCTGACATTTTGGAGCAGTCTATCTTAATTCAATAGCTTTTGGATGAAACGCAGGTAGGTGTATAATGTTTTGAATCAGAAAATTGTTTCCTAATCATTCTTACTTTCCACTCCTACACAAAAGGTTAAAACGAGCACGGAGGTGCCGGTTAAGTACAGTAATGAAAAGTGCAAATGATGACGAACTGAAGATGTTTCACGCTGTAAATGTCTGTAATTTCCGTTAGGTGGTAAGTTCCAGGCGAGCTCCACTACTGGTGGTGACAATTCAGGGGAATATAAAACCACACATATACTTAACTTTATCACACTAAATGCCACAGTAATCCACTGCAGAAGTTGTTCCAGTTACATGCTGAACTCACTGATATATGCGATTGATAAAAATATGCCCTGAATACTTTGTCTGCAAGATAGTAGAGAACAACTGCAGCTCTGTTCCTCAGGATTCTCACTTTTAGTCAAAAGCTCTTCTAAATGATGCCTCTTAGAACTAGTAATAAAACCAGAAAATTTTGGAAACACTCAGCAAGTCAAGCAGCATCAGTGGAGAGAGAAACGGATATAATGTTTCAGATCAATGACCTTTCAACAACAACAACTTTTATTTATCTAGCGCCTTTAAGATAGTAAAACGTCCCAAGGTGCTTATGACACCGAGCCACATAAGCAGAAATTAGGGCAGATGACCAAAAGCTTGGTCAAAGAGGTAGGTTTTAAGGAGCATCTTAAAGGAGGAAAGAGAGGTAGAGAGACGGAGAGGTTTAGGGAGGGAGTTCCAGAGCTTAGAGCCCAAGCAGCTGAAGGCACGGCCACCGATAGTTGAGCAGTTATAATCAGGGATGCTCAAGAGGGCAGAATTTGAAGAGTGGGGTTGTGGGGCTGAAAGAGATTACAGAGATAGGGAGATGCGAAGCCATGAAGGGATTTGTAAACAAGGATGAGAATTTTTAAATTGAGGCATTGCTTAACCGGGAGCCAATGTAGATCAGCGAGCACAAGGGTGATGGGTGAGCGGAACTTGGTGCAAGTAAGGACATAGGCAGCCGAGTTTTGGATGAACTCTAGTTTACGTAGGATAGACTGTGGGAGGCCAGAAAGTCATCAGAATTGCTTTGAATATCATGGAGATATCTGTGATCATGAGTGGCTCAGACACATGAAGGGTGGAATTTAAGTTGGAATCCTTGTGCAATGGGTCGGAGCTGGAGATAGTTGCTGAGAAAAGATTCACAAAGGTGAACAGGGACAAATGAAAGTCATGTAGAAGAGAAGAGCAGAACTTCAAGGTGGTATTTCTGGAAGAGAAGTGGCAGTGAATTAAAGAACAAAACAAAAGCAAAATACATTCAGATTTCCAGCACCAGCAGTACTTTGCTTTTGCCTGTAAGAATTAGATTGGATTTTTCCTCTGACTTATTTTAATTTTCGCACTGTACTCCGAACTGAAAGTTATTGGAGCAGAAATTGGACCTAGTTGCACCCATTTTGTGGGTGTAATACAGGCGCAATGAAAGCCCAAGAAACCCGATACTGAGTCATACCATTTTTTAGGCATCCGGGATGGCCATCGAAAACTGACAGTAGGCTACTTGCATATGCTAATGAGGGGTTTAACCTGTTTTACAACAACTCTGGGAAATTGGGCTGCCCTGAGCGGAGCCAATGCTGGACTTACTCTGCTCAGGGTTTTGCTGCCGTGAATGCGGCCAAGTAATTGATCGCCATTAAAAAGGTAAGTTTTTTTTTTAAATGATGCTTGAAACACAGCCAGGAGGAGCAAGACTGCTCCTCCCAGCTCCACAGCACTCCTGAGGACTGTGCTGGCCGCAATCTCCACCCTCTCATTCTCTTTCCTGAAACTGGATCTCTCAACATGGGCAAACTGCCTTTGGAGGCCTAACAGGCACTGGCAGCTTGCCTGAAATAATGGGGCCCAATCCTGGCCATGACTTGCATCAATTTTTTTGGAGTAAGTTGTTTTTTCTGGCGTAAGTTTAAAAAATGCCATTTTCCCCAAAAAATTTGCTCCAGAGAAAGTCAGTTAGGTATGATTTTTTTCTTAGGTCAGTTTTTTTTTCAGACACTTACGCCAGTTTTGGTCATTTATGCCACTTTGGCCAGCAAAAACCTACTCCAAATCCACTTAGGTCAGCGTATGTGGCCAGCTCTGAAAAACCTTGCGGGTAGTGAAGAAAAAGCAGCGCACATTCGGCAGACATTAGGGCAGGGATAGGGGGAGGGAAGGGAACTGGAGAGGACCTCAACAACCAAGTACCAAACATTGCAAGGAAAAGCTCAAACAATTAAAATACTATTAAAAATTAAGTAAATCCTACCGGAGAAATGAGAGCTGCAGGCCGCGATGTGAGGGGGGGGCGGTCTCTTCCCCCCCCCAATACACTCTTTCTCTATCCCCCCCAAAAAAATCTGCTCCTCCCCCCCCCCAAAACTCTCCTCCCTCCAAAACTCTCCTTCCCCCACCCACACCTAAGAATAGCCTGGAGTGACTAGCTTGCCAATTTTACCTCCTTCTGGGATAGCACCAGCTCTCTGCTTGACACCTCTTTGTGATAGCATGATTAACATTGGGGAATTCTTCTTGGACAAGTGTTGATCTGTGGAAGACTTAATTTGAGGCACTCATTTGCCAGTTTGCCTCTTATAGCAAAGCAGGCCAGAATATTTAACAAATAGGAGTGCAGGAATTGTAATTGGGCTAAATTGGGGTTCAGGCAGTGCTTGCAATTAAATTTATTTGGGATTGTTTGTTTCTGGAGAATTAAAATTGGATATCAAAGCCATTTAAAGTGACGAGTAACTATATGTTAGATATAAACCTGTTATCTAACCAAGGGTCTATACCAGAACGTTTTCTCTTTCCAGATACTAATGAACCCTTATTTCAAATGTCCTATTCATCCTGACTGTGATTTCCATTAGCCATCTGAAAAATTTAGGAATGGGCTCCTCCACAGGCTCAGCTTATTGAGGCAGTGAGTAGTTCAACCATACCATACAGGTCCCAAATTCAATCCATGGTCTAAGCCGAGAGATCTGATGTCGGCCGCGGTAGCAGATGGCCAGGGACAATTGGCCTCGATGCACCTGGGATTAGGGAAGGGGTAATTGGCCAGGGTACCCAGTCCTGATCCTTATCTAGTGACCCCGCTGAAGGGTGTAGTGTGGGCTTTAGGTGCGGATGAGATTGAGCGGAGAACAACTGCGATGCTCCATGCAGTTAACCAGCATGCTGACACTCGCTGTCTAGGTTCACACATGATAAAAGGCCACTGCACCGGGGTATTGGAGGGTTTGTGGCACCAGGAATCGACTCCGTAAGAGTGTGCAGGGGGGAAATTGGCGGAAAAAAGGAGACGCAAACTGACAACTGAAAGGGGGGCAAAATTAAGCCCTCATACTTTAATGAAAAAATAACAATTCCTTATGAAAGTGCATTACAGAAGATACTAATATGCATAGCAAAATGATTCTATGCATGACAAAGTAAAAAGGCCATCATTTATTGTGGTTTAGCACATCACAATAAGGACGTTACTAAGTGTCATCACACATATCGAAGTGATAAACTAAACTAAGTGCTAAATATAAAACAAAAGGATGCATTTATCTTTAAAAGGGACTTGCTTTGGAAGCTCAGTTGCTAAAGGCAATGTGCAACTGAGTAATACACATCACAAGGTCCCAGACTCGGTTGGCATTTGAAGTCAGAACTGGTTGGAGCTTGTGCAGTGCAGTTCTCCGGGCGATGGAACCAAAGAGGCCCGTTAAAGGCAAGTGGCAAATTATTTCTGGGTGCCCCAGAGGAACAGGAGTGCTCACAAATATAATCTGAGCCGCTGCCCCCATCCCTATCCCCCACCCTTTGCGATTTCCATCATCCCCAGTCCAATTTTGAGGCCTTAAACCGGCGAGCTGCACCTGTTTAGTGTGCCGCAGCTCACCTGCCTTAAAATCGAGAGGCCCTCTCCACAGCCGGGATGGACAGCTGATCAGCCACTTCACCGGTCGGTCAACCAAATCTCAAAACATATGCCACTGAGTGAGGACAGGATTGGGTTTGGCTGTAATCTCCCTCCTCATCCCATGGAAAACCAATCTTCGTAGCCCAGCAACGGTGGGTAGCTTCAGATGCAGAACAAAAAAAAGATTTTGACTCCTAATTTGCAGATCCCAGGGATGGGGTCGTTAAATACCCGGAGCTGGCTGCCCACACCTGTAGGCCCAGAAAACTGGATTAGTAATGCCCGGGAAGGGCCTCCCCACATACTTAACTGGGAGGTAATGTGATCTCCTCTGATTGATTGCCTATTCCCTTCTGCACTTTGGGGTCTTTACTAGGCCCATAACAGAACATACGCCTGCCTTCAGCAGGTGTAGGTTCCATTGGGCCTATCTGGGAGCGGATTGGGCACAATTTTCCAGGATAGGCTGGGAACTCCACCCCTTGGTGTCGAAGAGGCCTGGAAAAAGCCGCTGCCCACCAGAATTTAAAGGTGCCAGATTCTCTCCCTCCTCTCGGGTGGAAGTGAGGCTTACTGCCCTCTCCAGTCCCAGGAATCTTTTTGTTTCATTTACTTTTTTAACTGTTTGAAAATAAACAGCGTTTTTGTCTTCCACAAAGCACCATGTATGTTACTTAATACACATAAGATGGATTTTCTGGTACAGATATTCATCAAGGTTTAATATACAGGCCAGATAAATGATCACTTTTGTAAACCTGCAGGAACAGGTATATATGTCACAGCAGAACTGTGACACATTTTCAAACTGTGCACATACCTATTTGGAAAAAAGTCACAGGGTATTGAAATTTCTCAGCTAAACAGGCTACTGGGTAATAGCTCAATGGAGGTACCACACTGAAAGGAATTTTCTGTAATACAGTCATATCAAGCGCATCACTTTCCTGGACCTGGTGGTCTACATCCACAGGTTTTAAAAGAGGTAGCTGCTGAAATAGTGGATGCATTGGTTTTGCTCTTCCAGAATTGCCTAGATTCTAGAACGGTCCTCATGGATTGGAAGGTAGCAAATGTAACCCCACTGTTCAAGAAAGGAGCGAGAACGAAAACTACAGGCCAGTTAGCTTGGCATCAATAGAAGGGAAAATGCTAGAATCTATTATTAAGGACATGGTAAAATGGCACTTGGAAAATCACATTTGCCATAATCAAATTGGATTTATGAAAGGAAAATCATATTTGACAAATCTAGTAGTGTTTTTTGAGGGATTTAACTAGCAGGGTAGATAATGGGGAACCACTGGATGTAGTATATTTGGATTTTCAGAAGGCATTCAATAAGGTGCCACACAAGAGGTTGTTATACAAGATTAGGACTCATGGGATTGGGGGTCATATATTAGCATGGATTGAGGATTGATTAATGGGCAGACAACAGAGTAGGAATAAACGGGTAATTTTCAGGATGACAGGGTCTGACTAGTGGGATGCCGCAAGGGTCATTGCTTGGGCCTCAACTATTTACAGTCCATATCAGTGACTTATATGAGGGAATTCAAGTTTTCAAACGATGCAAAGCCAAGTGGGAAAGTAAGCTATGAGGAGGACGCAAAGAGGTTGCAAAGAGATTTAGATCGGTTAAGTGGTTTGGGCAAGAAGCTGGCACATGGAGTATATTGTGGGGAAGTGAGAAATTATCCACTTTGGTAGGAAGAATGGAAAAGCAGAATTTTTTAACAGGTAAGAGACTAGTGAATGTTGGGATTCAGGAGATTTAGAAACATAGAAAATAGGTGCAGGAGTAGGCCATTCAGCCCTTCGAGCCTGCACCACCATTCAATAAGATCATGGCTGATCAATCACCTCAGTACCCCTTTCCTGCTTTCTCTCCATACCCCTTGATCCCTTTAGCCATAAAGCCCATACCTAACTCCCTCTTGAATATATCCAATGAACCTGCATCAACAACTCTCAGGGAATTCAACATGTTAACAACTCTCTGAGTGAAGAAGTTTCTCCTCATCTCAGTCCAAAATGGCTTACCCCTTATCCTGAGACTGTGTCCTCTGGTTCTGGACTTCCCCAACATCGGGAACATTCTTCCTGCATCTAACCTGTCCAGTCCCGTCAGAATTTTATACGTTTCTATGAGATCCCCTCTCAGCCTTCTAAACTCCAGTGAATACAGGCCCAGTTGATCCAGTCTCTCCTCATATGTCAGTCCTGCCATCCCGGGAAGCAGTCTGGTGAACCTTCGCTGCACTCCCTCAATCCTCAGATTATGAGACCAAAACTGAACACAATATTCCAGGTAAGACCTCACTAAGGCCCTGTACAACTGCAGTAAGACCTCCCTGCTCCTATATTCAAATCCCTTAGCTATGAAGGCCAACATACCATTTGCCTTCTTCACCGCCTGCCAACTTTCAATGACTGATGTACCATGACACCCAGGTCTCGTTGCACCTCCCCTTTTCCTAATCTGCCACCATTCAGATAATATTCTGCCTTCGTGGTTTTGCCACCAAAATGGATAACCTCACATTTATCCACATCTGCCACGCGTTTGCCCACTCACCTAACCTGTCCAAGTCACCCGGCAGCCTTTTATCATCTTCCTCACAGCTCACACCGCCACCCAGCTTAGTGTCATCTGCAAACTTGGAGATATTACACTCAATTCCCTCATTATAAATCATTAATGTATATTGTAAATAGCTGGGGTACCAGCACTGAGCCCTGCAGCACACCACTAGTCACTGCCTGCCATTCTGAAAAGGACCCGTTTATCCCGACTCTCTGCTTCCTGTCTTCCAACCAATTCTCTATCCACGTCAGTACATTACCCCCAATGTCATGTGCTTTAATTTTGCACAGCAATCTCTTGTGTGGGACCTTGTCAAAGCTTTTTGAAAGTCCAAATACACCACATCCACTGGTTCTCCCTTGTCCACTCTACTAATTACATCCTCAAAAAATTCTAGAAAATTTGTCAAGCAGGATTTCCGTTTCATAAATCCATGCTGACTTGGATCGATCCTGTCACTGCTTTCCAAAGGTGCTGCTATTTCATCTTTAATAATTGATTCCAACATTTTCCCCACTACTGATGTCAGGCTAACTGGTCTATAATTACCTGTTTTCTCTCTCCCTCCTTTCTTAAAAAGTGGTGTTACATTAGCTACCCTCCAGTCCATAGGAACCGATCCAGAATCGATAGACTGTTGGAAAATGATCACCAATGTATCCACTATTTCTAGGGCTACTTCCTTAAGTACTCTGGGATGCAGACTATCAGGCCCCGGGGATTTATCATCCTTCAATCCCATCAATTTCCCTAACACAATTTCCCGCCTAATAAGGATTTCCTTCAGTTCCTCCTTCTCCCTAGACCCTCGGTCCTCTAGTATTTCTGTAAGGTTATTTGTGTCTTCCTTCGTGAAGACAGAACAAAAGTATTTGTTTAACTGGTCTGCCATTTCTTTGTTTTCTCATTATAAATTCACCTGAATCTGACTGCAAGGGACCCACGTTTGTTTTCACTAATCTTTTTTTCTTCACATATCTATAGAAGCTTTTGCAGTCAGTTTTTATGTTCCCAGCAAGCCTCCTCTCATACTCTATTTCCCCCCTCCTAATTAAACCCTTTGTCCTCTTCAGCTGTATTACAAAATTCTCCCAGTCCTCAGGTTTGCTGCTTTTTCTGGCCGATTTATGTGCCTCTTTCTTGGATTTAACACTATCCCTAATTTCCCTTGTTAGCCACGGTTGAGCTACCTTCCCCGTTTTATTTTTACTCCAGACAGGGATGTACAATTGTTGAAGTTCATCCATGTGATCTTTAAATGTTTGCCATTGCTTATCCACCGTCAATCCTTTAAGTATCACTCGCCAGTCTATTCTAGCCAATTCTCATACCATCGAAGTTACCTTTCCTTAAGTTCAGGACCCTAGTCTCTGAATTAACTGTGTCACTCTCCATCTTAATAAAGAATTCTACCATATTATGGTCACTCTTCCCCAAAGGGCCTCGCACAACAAGATTGTTAATTAGTCCTTTCTCATTACACATCACCCAGTCTAGGATGGCCAGCTCTCTAGTTGGGTACTCGACATATTGGTCTAGAAAACCATCCCTAATACACTCCAGGAAATCCTCCTCCACAGCATTGCTACCAGTTTGGTTAGTCCAATCAATATGTAGATTCAAGTCGCCCATGATAACTGCTATACCTTTATTGCACGCATCCCTAATTTTTTGTTTGATGCTATCCCCAACCTCACTACTACTGTTTGGTGGTCTGTACACAACTCCCACTAGCATTTTCTGCCCTTTGGTATTCCGTAGCTCCACCTATACAGATTCCACATCATCCAGGTTAATGTCCTTCCTTATTATTGCATTAATTTCCTCTTTAACCAGCAACGCCACCCCACTTCCTTTTCCTTTCTGTCTATCCTTCCTAAATGTTGAATACCCCTGGATGTTGAGTTCCCAGCCTTGTTCACCCTGGAGCCATGTCTCCGTGATGCCGATTACATCATATCCGTTAACTGCTATTTGTGCAGTTAATTCGTCCACCTTATTCCAAATACTCCTCGCATTGAGGCACAGAGCCTTCAGGCGTGTCTTTTTAACACCCTTTGCTCCTTTAGAATTTTGCTGCAATGTGGCCCTTTTTGCTTTTTGCTTTTTGCCTTAGGTTTCTCTGTCCTCCACTTTTACTTTTCTTCTTTCATCTTTTGCTTCTTTCCCCATTCTACTTCCCTCTGTCTCCCTGCATAGGTTCCCATCCCCCTGCCATATTAGTTTAACCCCTCCACAACAGCACTAGCAAACACTCCCCCTCGGACATTGGTTCTGGTCCTGCCCAGGTGCAGACCTTCTGGTTTGTACTGGTCCCACCTCCCCCAGAACCGGTTCCAATGTCCCAGGAATTTGAATCCCTCCCTCTTGCACCATCCTCAAGCCACATATTCATCTGAGCTATCCTGCGATTCCTACTCGGACTAGCGCATGGCACTGGTAGCAACCCTGAGATTACTACTTTCGAGGTCCTACTGTTTAATTTAGCTCCTAGCTCCCTAAATTCATCTTGTAGGACCTCATCCCATTTTTTACCTATATCGTTGGTACCTATATGCACAATGACAACTGGCTGTTCATCCTCCCTCTTCAAAATGTCCTGCACCCGCTCCGAGACATCCTTGACCCTTGAACCAGGGAGGCAACATACTATCCTGGAGTCTAGGTTGCAGCCGCAGAAACGTCTATCTATTCCCCTTACAATAGAATCCAGTACCACTATAGCTCTCCCATTCTTCTTCCGGCCCTCCTGTGCAGCAGATCCATCCACGGTGCCATGAACTTGGCTGCTGCTGCTTTCCCCTGATGAGTCATCCCCCTCAACAGTAGCCAAGGCGGTGTATCTGTTTTGCAGGGGGATGACTGCAGGGGATCCCTGCACTACCTTCCTTCCACTGCTCTTCCTGTTGGTCACCCATCCATCTGGCTGTGTACCCTTTACCTGCGGTGTGATCAACTCACTAAACGTGCTTTTTATGACATCCTCAGCATCGTGGATGCTCCAGAATAAACCCACCCGCAGCTCCAGTGCCGCTATGCGGTCTGTCAGGTGCTGCAGGCGGATGCACTTCCCGCAAATGTAGTCATCAGGGAAGCATCCCTGACTTCCAACATAGCACAGAAGAAGCATAACACATGTCCGAGCTCTCCTGCCATGACTTAACCCTTAGATTAACTTAATTTGGCAACAACAATGCTAAAGGGTAACTTACTGATAAAGAAAAGAAAAAGAAAAACTACTCACCAATCACTTGGCTGTGATGTCACCTTTTGATTTCTTTCTACTTCTTTTTTGCCTTCTCACCCTGCTGCAGCTGCACTGGCTGGCCTTTATAGGCCTTCCCTGCACTCCCGCACTGCGCCTCCGATAAACTCCCGACGCTGCTCTGCCGACGCTGGGCCTTTATAGGCCTTCCCTGCACTCCCGCACTGTCTCTCTGATGAACTCCCGACATTGCTCTGCTGATGCTGGGCCTTTATAAGCCTTCCCTGCACTCTTGCACCGCCTCTCCAATGAATTCCCGACACTGCTCTGCCGACGCTGGGCCTTTATCGGCCTTCCCTGCACTCCCACACCGCCTCTCCGATGAACTCCCAACGCTGCTTGGAGGTCCTTGTACACGAATCGCAGGATGTTAACAAGCAGGTACAGCAAGAAATTAGGAAAGCAAATGATATATTAGCCTTGATTGCAAGAGGTTTGGAGTATATGTATAACGAAGTCTTGCTGCAATTATATAGGGCTTTGGTGAGACCACACTTAGATTACTGTGTACAGGTTTGGTCTCCTTACCTAAGAAAGGATATACTTGCCTTTGAAGTGGAGCAATAAAGGTTCACCCAATTGGTGCCTGGGATGAGAGGGCTATCCAATGAGGAGAGATTGAGTAGAATGGGCCTATACTTTCTGGAATTTAGAAGAAATTTGGCTCCCTTGACCCTATTCCCACTAAACTGCTGACCACCCAACTTCCTTTTTTGGCTCCCATGTTAGCCGACGTTGTTAACGATTCTCTCTCTTCAGGTACTGTTCCCCTCTCCTTCAAATCTGCTGTCATTACCTCTCTCTTCAAAAAAACAACCCTTGACCCCACTTCACTTGTTAGCTATCGCCCCATCTCCAGCCTCCCTTTCCTGTCCAAAGTACTTGAACGTGCTGTTGCCTCCCAAATCTGTGACCATCTTTCCGTGAATTCAACGTGTGAATCCCTTCAATCTGATTTTCGCCCCTGCCACAGTACCAAAACGGCTCTCATCAAAGTCACAAATGACATCCTTTGTGACTGTGACAAAGATAAATTATCCCTCCTCGTCCTTCTGAACCAGTCTGCAGCCTTTGACACAGTTGACCATTCCATCCTCCTCCAACGCCTCTCCACCATCATCCAGCTAGGTGGGACTGCACTCGCCTGATTCCATTCTTATCTATCTAATCGTAGCCAGAAAATTTGCAATGGCTTCTCTTCCCACACCCTCATCGTTACCTCGGGTGTCGCCCAAGGATCTATCCTTGGCCCCCTTCTATTTCTCATCTATATGCTGCCCTCTGGCGATATCATCCGAAAACACGGAATCAGTTTCCACATGTACACTGATGACACCCAACTCTACCTCTCCACCTCTTCTCTCGACTCCTGCTTGGTATCTAAATTGTCAGATTGCTTGTCCGACATCCAGTACTGGATGAGCAGAAATTTTCTCCACTTAAATAATGGGAAGACTGAAGACATTATCTTTGTTCCCTGCCACAAACTGAATTCCCTAACCACTGACTCCATCCCTCTCCCAGCATCAATCTGAGGGTGAACAAGGAATTTGACCCTGAAGTGAGTTTCCGGCCACATATCCACCGCATAACTAAAACCGCCTTTTTCCACCTCGGTAACATTGCTGACCTCCAACCCTGCCTCAGCTCTTCTGCTGCTGAAACCCTCATCCATGCCTTTGTTACCTCTAGACTTGACTTATTCCAACTCACTCCTGGCTGGCCTCCCACATTCTACACTATGTAAACTTGAGGTCATCCAAAACTCAGCAGCCCGTGTCCTAACTCGCACCAAGTCACGATCACCCATCACCCCTGTGCTTTCTGACCTACATTGGCTCCTGGTTAAATAACGACTCTGTGGTGTATGTAGCACACAAATCACTGACTCCACGCGGTCTGGTGTTGATATAACTGCTGTGACCTTAGTCCTTTATTGTGTAACTCCAGAGTGCCTCTCAGGTGTGGTGGGCAGCCTTTTATACTCTGTCTTGCAGGTACTTTCAGGTCTCATAGAAACATAGAAACATAGAAAATAGGTGCAGGAGTAGGCCATTCGGCCCTTCTAGCCTGCACCGCCATTCAATGAGTTCATGGCTGAACATTCAACTTCAGTACCCCATTCCTGCTTTCTCCCACCACAGCGCCCTCTGTGGCGCACCATAGTACTTATACATTTAATGTACCTGGACAATACATAACATCTCACTCACCCCCAGTTCCAAAAGTCATTGCCGGTGACCTCGGCCTTGTTCGTCCTGGTTGATTTGTGAGTGTGAGTCCATGACCATCCACTTCCCTCTTCTCCACCATGTGGAGGACCTGGTGCAAGCACGTGGTATTGCAGTCCTTACATGGGTGATAAGATACACGAGCATAACCTCCAACAGAAAGCAGGTATACATAGACGGTACATTTGTATGGTACATATAATATGTGGTACAGATGTTATGTCAAAAGGTTGCAGGTACACTGAACAGTTATTTAATCCCAGCTCCTCTGGGTGAGGTACGGTGGCAGTATACTGCCCCTTTTTGCCCGAGGTAATGGGCTGCGCTGAGACAGGGTATCGCAACTGGTGCGTTGCCTCTGTTCTCATGAAGTAATCGCCTTTGCAGCCGCTGACCATTGCATGAATCTCCTAAATCGAAAATCGCATTAGCCCATTGGTAATGTTAGTCACGGATCCATATCCCTTTTACTTGAACCTCGTGGTATTAACTCTTTCCATAATTCATATTCAGAATTTTAAACACAGTGACCATTCAGCATTGAAATATTAACTCTTATCATAATTCGTAATTCATATCCATTATTTTAAACACAGTAATCATTCAGCATTAAAATCTTAATTCTTATCATAAATCCATCATCCTACATTCACATAGCTCATTTAGACTCGCTCTTGCCTTACAAAAGTATTTTTGTGAGGACCGCCAACGGTGTAAGGCCCTTTTAAGACTTCCGGGTGCATTTCCCTTTTAAGACGCCATTTTGTGGTTCCCACAAGGCTTCCTTTGGGCGCCGCCATTTTAGGTGCTCTGCTGGTATTTGTCTGCAGAGCTCCGTTGCCACGAGGCTCACCACCATCTTGAGCTCGCTGGCGAAGAAAGAACAGAAGGGACAAGGAAGAAAGGAAGGGGAAAAAACGGCCCAGAGCAACCCATCTTGGCAAAAAGTGGCTCCCTGGACTCGATCAGTCACAGTCCCTGTGAGTCCCTCCGTACTAGCTGCCGCATCCGCCGCTCTGGCTCGCATTCTCCCGAGTCACCCCAGCCACCGCCGCAGCCTCCGCTCCCACCGTCGTCTCTGCACTTGCCGCCTCTACCTGCAGCCGCCGTAGCCGCCCCTCCTGCGCCACCATAGCCGCCCCTCCTGCGCCACCATAGCCGCCACCATCGCAGCCGCTACCGCCGCCCGACTTTTCCTCTGCGTGGGTCCCCCAGATCCGCTGGCCATCGATGGACCTCCCGCTCATCGCCCGCAGCGCCCCGCCGGCCCGCACCCCAGCAATCGGCCCACACCTGCAAACTTGCTCTTCCAGGGTCTGCTCGTCTGTGGAGGCTGAGGCTGCAGGATTGCTTGAGGTCAGGAGTTCTGGGCTGTTGTCACCTGTGTGTGGATTTAGGCTGCAGCCCCAGCTCGGTCGGTGCTGCTCTTTGGGAACCCAGGGAACAGCGGTCTGTGGAGGAATGAAGTCTTCCCAGCTCCCTCGGACCTTTCCCATCCATCTTCTGCCGAGAAGCGTTGGCCCATCGCCTGCAATGACCCACAAAGGTAAGTCGTGCGTCTCGCCCCCGTGAGATACCTGCACATCTGCTCTGCCGAGAACAGGTATCAGTTCCT
Source organism: Pristiophorus japonicus (assembly GCF_044704955.1). Classification (NCBI taxonomy): domain Eukaryota; kingdom Metazoa; phylum Chordata; class Chondrichthyes; family Pristiophoridae; genus Pristiophorus; species Pristiophorus japonicus. The sequence goes on from NC_091978.1 coordinate 333,051,732, forward strand.
TGGTGTAGGTACGCAGCTTTGCCGTGACCGGGACCAGCTTGGGTCGTGCAGCTGGGTTGACCCACAGTTTATCGAAAGTTCTCTGACTCATCAACGACGGACCTGATCCCGTATCCACTGCCATGCTCACTGGGACTCCGGCAATTTTTACTTCCATGGGGGTGAATCGTCGGTGCACGTATACAGTCCCAACACCTCATCTTCTTTTGCCTGCTCCTCGTTGAACAGAGGATCATCCCCCATCTCCTCAGCCACACGGTGAGTCTGATTTCTTTTACACATACGCTGAAGGTGGCCTTTAACGTGGCAGGTATTGCACGTGTACTCCGGAAACCTGCACCGGTGAGCCCCATGGCTACCTCCGCAGCGCCAGCATGGTGCTGCTTGATTGGCCCCCCTCGGCGGACTCTGAGTTCCAGGACCCCGAGGTCTGTGCTCTCTGCCCCAGGCAGAGCCACGTTCTGCAGTTTTGTCCGTGGTGGGCGCTATCCTGTGGACAGTGCCTGTCGGGTTCGAGACTGTGTGGATCATTTGCTTGGTGTTGCAAGTCGAGATCACATATGCCCGGCTGATGGTGATGGCTTTTGTCAGGGTGACTGTGGGTTCCATGGCTAGCAGCTTGTGAAGGAGACCCTCATGGCCAATCCCCATAACGAAAACGTCCCGCAATGCCTCGTCAAGGTGTGCAACAAAATTACACGGCGCCGCGAGTCTCCTGAGGTCCGCAGCATATTTGGTGACATCCTGGCCCTCAGGTCTGCAGTTGTGGTAGAATTTTATCTGGCCGTGAGGATGCTCTTCTTTGGTTTCAACTGGTCACGAATGGGTGCGACTAGCTCCTCGTATGACTTGTCCCTGGCGCTCACGGGTGCCAGCAAATCCCTGACGAGACAGTAAACCTCATCACCACAACTGGAGAGCAATATCGCCTTACGCTTATCTCTCAATGCATCTGTGTGCCCCGTCAGGTCATTTGCTGTGAAGTAGTACTCGAGCCTTTCCATAAAGGCCTCCCAATCATTGCCCACGGTAAAATCCTTTAGCGAGCCCAGAGTAGCCATGGTTGAGTGAAGTTCGTCCGTGTCCTCGTTGCCAATGTGGTGTATGTAGCACACAAATCACTGACTCCACACGGTCTGGTGTAAGTCTAACTGCTGTGACCTTCGTCCTTTATTGTGTAACTCCAGAGTGCCTCTCAGGTGTGGAGGGCAGCCTTTTATACTCTGTCTTGCAGATACTTTCAGGTCTCCCACCACAGCGCCCTCTGTGGTGCACCATTGTACTTATACGTTTAATGTACCTGGACAATACATAACAGCCTCGATTTCAAAACTCTCATCCTTGTTTACAAATCCCTTCATGGTCTTGCCCATCCCTATCTCTGTAATCCTTTTCAGCCTCACAACTCCACTCTTCAAATTCTGCCCTCTTAAACATCCCTCATTATAACTGCTCAACCATCAGTGGCCGTGCCTTCAGCTGTTTGGGCCCTAAGCTCTGGAACTCCCTCCCTAAACACCTCCACCTCTCTACTTGCCCCTTCTTTAAGAAGCTCCTTAAAACCTACCTCTTTAACCAAGCTTTTGGTCATCTGCCTTAATTTCTTCTTTTGTGGCTCGTTGTCAAATTTATGTTTAGTTTTGTTAACACTGCTGTGAAGCGCCTTGGGACATTTTATTACATTAAAAGCGCTGCATAAATAAAAATAATTATATATGAATGAGAGGTGATCTAATTGAAATGTATAAAATTCTTGGAGGGCTTGACAGGGTAGATGTTGAGGGGCTGTTTTCCCTGGCTGGAGAGACTAGGGGTCATAGTCTCAGGATAGGGGTTGGCCATTTAGCACTGAGATGAGGAGAAATGTCTTCACTCAGAGGGTGGTGAATCTTTGGAATTCTCTGCCCCGGAGGGCTCTGGATGTTCAGACATTACTCATAATGCCACATTTCATCTTTCAGGATACAACAATTGACATTTGTATGGGGCTTCTCATGTCGGAGAACATCTGAAGACATTTAACAATGAGGAAAAAGAGGACACCGATTAGAGACGAGAGATTAAAGAAATGGGGAAACTTAAGAGGGAAAGTGTTCTAAAAGGCCTTTGAAGGAAATGAGAAAAGTGGAATGATGTAAGTATAGAGGTGCAGAGAACACAAACATAATGACAGTTTGGCCATTGATGGTTGAGCAGAGGGAACAAGGATCAAACAGTAAGTCGGAGGAGCGGAGAGTGCAATGTGGGACATGTAGTTGGAGAAGACCACTTGTTTAGGAAGGGGTCAGGCTGTGAAGAGATTTATAAATGAAGCTAAAGATCCTGAAATCAATAGCTGGGGAACAGCAAGCCTGTGGAACTTGACAAGCATAGGGGTAACAACAATGGGAGATAGGTTGGGTTGCAGTGTAAGTATTGATGCGTTTTGTTCTACCCCTCACAGAATCAGGAACATATCAAAGTATTACTGTTACTTCACATATCTTTGTCCACTCTTTCTCTGGGATGGTATGTTCAAGTCTCATTCCCATCATCTTAATTGCTGCAATGTTTCCAGGATGCATTGATTTGGAAGATGACCAAAGAAGAGCTGTTGGTCTCAAGAATGCCTTTGTGAAGCAAGGACACAGCCACTCCCCAACAAGACTGTTACCTGGGTAGGTTTTGGTGGAAGTACTCCAGTTGAGAGCAGTATAAAATTGGCTGTTCTATACTGCGAGCTTTGCTCTTGATTTGCAATCATAGCAAGGTAAATGAAAATTCTAGTGCAACAGGAAGATTAATTGTTCATTAAACTGTGTCAAATTAAACCATAGATAAATCCTCTGCTCTTTGTCACAGAGTTTCCCTCAACTAGTGTTATTAAAGCACAGAACATAGGGCTCAATTTTCTGCAATGATTTGCGCCATTTTTTTGGAGTAGGCTGCTTTTTTTGGCCTAAGTTAAAAATCCACAGTTTCCCCAATCAATTTGCACCAGCGTAACTCAGTTCGTTACGATTTTTTTAGGTATTTTTTTTTCAGCCAAAGGGGCGTAACCAGCCACCTCCGCCAATTCTGGCATTTAGGGAACTTTGGCCAGCTGAGAGTTACTCCATTTCCGCTTAGGCCAGCGTATGTGGCCTCTCCAGAAAAACCTTGCGGAGAATTAAAGAAATCGGTGCAGGTAAGGAAATCGGAGGAGGCCATTCGGCCTGGGCTAGGGGCGGGGAGCAGACTGGGAGGGCACTCGGGGCCAGGGTCGACAGGGGAGCAGATCGGCAAGCCCTTCGGCCTGGGCTAGGGTCAGGCAGCGGACCAGGAGGGCAAGCGGTCTCCAGCCAACGGCTGTACCTCCGCCGGGTAAAGAGACAGCGGCATGCTGTCGGCTGCGTCCTGTTCCGCTCCTCTGGCCGATGCAAATGTTGTTTACCGGGACCAGTTCCGATGTTACCTCACCAAGTTATACCCGAAATACTACACCAGATGCTGGCCTCACTCACTCCCTCCCTCCATCGCCACCACAAATCAGCCCTGCCGCCCTTGCACTGAACCAGCTTCATGCCACCTCTTACCCCCGCCCAGCATCAACTCACACTTTACCCTCCGTCCTGTCGCGATATAAGTTTAAAAACAACACTGAAAATACACCCTCCTTCCCGGCCACGGACACTGATGCAACTCCATTGGCAGGCTTAATATATCACCCCTCCCCAGCCGCCCCTGCACGGCACCATCGTCATACCTTCACAATAAAATCTCTGATCCCCGCACAACAAGTTCGGCTCACACCCTTCCCTCAGCCCTATCGACATTGCCAAATCCGAGCTGTACTGAGCATGCACATCCATTGGAGTGACGTTGAAAACGTAAGTTTTTTTTCCCGCGCATGCGCAGAAGGCCTGGCTTTGTTTTTCGGCGCAGACAGCAGGCGACTGGACACGCTGCGTGGCTCCCAATTCCATTTACAGATCGGGGAAAGTTTGAACAAATATTTCTGCCGCATTTCTGGTCCTGAAAACCCAGCGTAACTCTGGCAATACGTCAGAAAACAGGCTTGGGCAAAATTGAACCCACAGACAGGTGTTAAAGTTGGGTATAACCGCTCACTTGTATAAAACCAGCAATTTCCTGTGAATTCTAAATAGAGAATACAATTGTATTGTAACAGCTAACCAAAAAGATGCTGACAGGGTCAATAAGGTGAAAAGTAGTTCATTTACTGTGGTTTGACACATCCAAAAAAGGGTGTGACCGAATATTGCAACACCTTCTGGAGTGTCACACTCAAGACAAAAGCATGTTTGGTTTTATTTTGTTTAATATTTTTAAGTCATCTGCCTTTATTGTCAGTGACTCAGTTGAGAAATCTGGGAAAATCATTACTCTATGATTTTAGTCTTCTAGTTTTTTGGATTGTCAAATAGTCTTCAGCTTGATGGGGAGTCTTAGCAGTTGAAATATTAGCTGTGCATGGCAGTGTTTGTCAGCTGCTGACAGAATGCATGAGGTGCTTGTAATATATGCACCTGTCAGCATGTTCACAGGTTTGTGGGGCTGTTGAGCCAGGGGGCACTTGATTTAACATTTTATTGTTTTACAGATACAACAAAATAGTTGTGAGGCTGTTGCACTGAGAGTGACTTAGCCAGTCACGTGATGTTCACAAGACTCAATAAAACCCCAGTTAATTAAGTTCAGATTCTCCACAATGAACCTGGTGGATGAACTGGTAGGGTTCAGTTTGATTGTTAAACTTTGCTAATAAACCATTTAGTTCTTTACAGCAATTGTGTAGCTGTAAAATCTTAAGCAAAGAACCCATGAAGCAAATATACTACAGTGCTATTTTCATAGCCAGTTTTAACTTGAAGCAAAAATCAGGGATGCAGGGAGTGAAGTGGATGGCAAACCCTCTGGTCCCCCGGAGCGTGAGACCCGGGAAATTTTAACTCCCAAGCCTCATTTGCCGCCCTGACTCTGACTCGTGCCCGAAGCAATTGGGATTGATGTCACCCTGTGTGGGAGTCAAAATGACTGCGGGTCAGGTCCCTGCTCCTGGAGATATATGGCACACGTTTTCAGAGAATTGTGGCCATTCTCACAATGTTAGGCTCAACTGATGTGATTTGCTTTGTTGCATTGTGTTGTACGGAATTAAAACAAGGTTTGCCATTGTTTCATGAAGACGGTGCTCCTTTAAGAATCAGTAATTGCAGAGCGATGACTCTGTTTGAGAATGAGCATATTGTGCCATGCAGTTTCAGTTTGATGATAGTGTTTTGGCAAAACTTTTGTTGTTTTGAAAGCGAGCTTGGGGGGGGGGAAATTCCCCAGTTGGGGGCGGTATCCCAATCGGGGAGGGACTTCCTGTGCCCCGTGCAGAAGTCCCGCCCCGGCCGTGAAATTGGGGATACCACCCCTCACAGGAGAAGGAGCGCAATGTTGCGCGCACCACTTCCTGTTGGGGCGGTATCTGGGGCGCTACTCTGGAGGGATTGGCAGCTTCTCTGCGTAGCCCAGACATGTTTCAACACCCCTCCCCCTTCCGTTAAAGGATGAGTCGGCCAAAAATGACAAAATGTTGGCACGTGACGCAGCGTACCTCCCCTTTAACTTCTGCCCCGGGAGCGGAGGCCGGCCCAGTTTGCAACCCACGAGTCTGGCACTGACACCACTCGCGGCAGCCTCGCGGGGCGCTGGGCAATAGCCGCCGCTGGGTGGAAAGGGGTCACCGCGGGATGCTAAGAGGTAGCACAGGATGCGACGCTACCGTGTTCGCGCCTCCGCTAACTCTCACACAATTTCATGGGAGCAGGTAGCGCCCCCCCCACCCCTGGGCAAAAGCAGGTTTGTGTCCCGTTGGCGCCCCCTGGAGGTGCTAACAGGAGGCACACAACAGGGCAATTTCACTCCAAAAGTGTATTACAGAGTGCAGCGTCCCAAATCCGGAACCCTCGGGACCAAGGCAGTTGCGGATTTTGCGTTTTGCCGGATTTTGGAACGACTTTCTGACATCACGAATCCAGAAACACCCGAGCCCAGGTTCAGGTATTTCCGGATTTCGGAACGTCAGAAAGGGGGGGGGGGGGGGAGGGGGCGTGGGGGGCGGTGGGTATGCTCGTCGATGAGCTATTCGGGTTGTCGGGTGAGGGCCCTCTGCCGTGGAAGTGTTCGGGGCGGGCCGGCGAGATGAAGCACGAGGTCGGGCGGTGGTGAGGTGAGGCCCGAGGTCGGGCAGCGGCAGCACCTCGAGGTTGGCAGGGAACGGATTCAGTAACATTTTACGGATTCTGGACGACCCTGCCACCAATCGGTCCGGAGTCCGGATTCCGGAACTCTGGATTTTGGACGCTGCACCTGTACCTTAATATGATTATGGTGACATGTAGAGATTATGTTATAATGTATTTTGATGGAATTTATATAATTCTATTGTTTGCAAACAAATATCTATAGCTGCACCAGTACGTTAGTCTCTCATTTAAAAGATCTGGAATTCAATCCTAGTCTCAACTGGCATTCACATTCAAGCTTTCCTTCGAGTGCATTTGCTTCTGTCGGACTGAGACTAAGCTACATGAAGTGGAGACAATTTTTGAAGTGGGTAACTTATCCAGCAATGATGAGAATTCTTTTCTAGTAGAGTTTGGAGGCACTTGGACTGAGGGGATCTGCCTGTCCCTCTGCAGCTTTCCAAAAAGTTGATTTTTGGGGCACGTTTTGGAAGGAATTTTAATCTGGAGGCTGGTCAGGAGTGGGGAGTGGTGCTTGAAAGTGGTTGGGAAACCCGGGGCAACGTCAAATATTTGGTACTTCACTATCAGCTCAAGCACCAACTTTCAGTCGACATTGTCCTCTTCAAACACATCCGGCTGCAGATATTTCAGGTATTCCATACCTTTGTTACCTCTAGACTTGACTATTCCAATGCACTCCTGGCTGGCCTCCCACATTCTACCCTACATAAACTAGAGGTGATCCAAAACTCGGCAGTCCGTGTCCTAACTCGCACCAAGTCCTGCTCATCCATCACCCCTGTGCTCGCTGACCTACTTTGGCTTCCGGTTAAGCAACGCTTCGATTTTAAAATTCTCATCCTTATTTTTAAATCCCTCCCTATCTCTATAATCTCCTCCAGCGCCCCGAGGTGTTTGCACTCCTCTAATTCTGCCCTCTTGAGCATCCCTGATTATAATCGCTCAGCCATTGGTGGCTGTGCCTTCTGTTGCCTAGGCCTCAAGTTCTGAAACTCCCTGCCTAAACCTCTCCGCCTCTCTACCTCTCTTTCCTCCTTCAAGATGCTCCTTAAAACGTACCTCTTTGAGCAAGCTTTTGGTCACCTGCGCTAATTTCTACTTATGCGGCTTGGTGTCAAATTTTTTATCTCATAATAATCCTGTGAAGCGCCTTGGGACGTTTCACTACGTTAAAGGCTCTATATAAATACAAGTTGTTGTTGTTAAAAGAACCGTATTCTGTTTGAATAATCAATAAGGTGGAATGGGTTGAGTGGATCCCATACCACATGAGGCATTTTGAGTAACTTTGTATTCAAGCATATTGGATTCTAAGCATCGGAGGCCTGATGGGGGGGGGGGGGGGTGGCGGATGGGGAGGGGGGGGGGGTGATGTGGGGGGATCCGAGGCCTCAGGTAGGAATGGGAGTGGGGACAGGAGATTGGAGGCTTCATTGAGTGGGGGGAGATCGGAGTCCTAATGAGGAGATCAGAGGCCTAGGGGGAAGGGGGAGTGCCCGATCACAGTGGGTGGGTGAGGCAGGGATGATGAATCCAGCAGGTAAGTGTGAAGGCATTTACCTCTTGGATCCAGCAGTTCTCACCTTACTTTAGCTGGCGGGTTCCCTGAGGCCTGAGAAACTTATCCAGCCAGAGTTAAAATTTGAAATTTTGGTTAAATCTGAGGCATACAGCTTCATTATAACATTTAAATTGGCGACCCGCCTCCTGGGAGTGGGTTGACTGCTCACCCACCTCCACCCCGTCTCTGTTAAAACCGTAAGTGGGCGGGTTGGAGACGCGTTGGGGTCGGGATTCAGTTTTTTAACACTTGAACCTCCCACTCGACCCCAACGCACCTGCTTTATTGGGTTAAAATTCCCCCCTCCCTGGTCTTGTATAATGTAGCTAGCCACCAGAATAGATACTCATGATATAAAAAAAACACCACACAATTAAAGCACAGAAAACCTGCTTAGTGATTTTATCTAGTGAGTAGCTGATCTATGCAGATCAAGTACGCCAGCCCACATTCAGTCAGCCAGCTATCGACCAGCAGCCAGCCAAACCACAACCAGCTAATACCACCAGCCAGCCACCAAAGACATAACTAGCCCCTGTCCACCACCAGCAGCCAGCACAAGAACCCATCCATCCATCACTCACAGCCAACTGCAACCAGTCTGCAGGTATCCACCAGGAAAGAGTTGGTGGCCCAGGGAGTGGGGCAAGGGGGATAGAGGTCTTGGGGAGGGTATGATGCCCTGTTGGAAGAAAAATTGAAAAGTATATTGCAAGAATGTAATTGCTGCAATCCTTACATAATACTCCTGTGAAGCGCTTTGGGATGTTCCACTACGTTAAAGGCGCTATATAAATACAAGTTGTTGTTGTTGCTTGACAGAGTTGCAGGAAACAGCCTGGCTTATTAGCAGATTGTGATGGAGTAAAAATAATTCACAGATGAAACCCCATTTTAATCTGGCCTTGGTCCATGTTGGCAGCTTGTTCCCTCTCTCGGTCCTTGCTGGCACACTGCCCTTACCTCCACAGTCCATTCTGCCGGTGCTTTTTCTCTGTGCTTCCTCCCCTCTCACTCCAGTCCGCATTAGGACTTGCCATTACTGCCCCCCCCCACCCCCCGCGCCCTCCACTTACTATGCCTGTTATGTCTGTAATGTACTTGTGAATGACTCCACGAGGCAATGTGTTGTACTCAAACTGTGGTGACCTTGGTCCTTTATTCGTAACTCCACAGTGAGGCAGCCACACAGTGGCTATCCTTTTATACAGCCCCTGCCACCAGGGCAGGAAACCCCGGTCTCCATCAGTTACACCCTCTAGTGGTGCCAGCATAGTATATACACAGTGTAAACCTTATTGATAGTACATCAGGTAAACAAGTCTCCATCTTATGCAACTATGCAGTGACTACACAGAGAGTATATCTATAGCCTGCATATATAACAACGCCAATATTTACTACTCTGTCTTCTCCCCTCCCCACTCCACCCGAGTCCTGCTGCATCTTCCTAAGTCAGTGCTGCTCCACCATGAACCCATCTGCATTCCAATGGAAGTTCTGTCCACAGTCTGTAGTCGCAGTCAATCAAGCTTTTATTACAGCAGCAATAAGGCTCAATTGGAGCCACGACAGAACTTGGGTGGGACTAAATCAAGGAGATGTGGAGGGCAGGCAAATGCCACCATGTCTAGCTCCCAAGAACAGAGCATACACTTGTAAATAAATATTTAAAATGGGTACTTGCCGTGTGCCTGCATATCCCTCCACTACACATCTGTCTAGATATGTATCATGTATCAAGATCTCAGATGGTATTGGTTTTATAAGGATTTAGTTACAATATAGTTGCCAACCATCTGCTTTTGGTTTAGTCATCAATATTTCCAGCTCCATTTACATGGAAAACAGCTGGCTGCTGAGGTTGACCACTGGGGTGACTTCAGCACTTGACTGTTTTCCAGGCGCAAACAGGGGCTAGATATGCTTGGGAACTATGCCGTGATGATTTCAGGCTTGAAGTCCAATCTCAGTCACTATTGCGATCATTCTCTGTCAGTAAAATGCTCCAGAGAAAAGCACGGCATTTTTCTTCTTCCTAACGCTTAAGCTGTAATGCCCAAATTTATGCGGAGATAGTCACTGTCTCATCCTTGAGCTGCTTTATGATTATGGGCTCAATTTTCCCCAAAGACATTTTTTGGCGTACTTGAAGAGTTATGCCCATTTTTTTGGGGCCCAACTACGCCAAAAAGAAATCATCCAACTTTCCCCGTTTGAGTTGTTGATTTTGGCGCTGCCTAGCCTGTCCTTTTGCTTTAGGGGTGGAGCCTAAGATCTGTGCCAAAAAGATCAGGTTTCTAAGGTAACCAAGGACACACTGCGGGCTGAGGCTGGAAAGTGACACACACAACACTTTCTGGCCAGCTCACAGCAACAAATCTGCCACCATACAGGGCTGCAGTAATACCAGCCCTCCTGTATGGCTCAGAGACATGGACCATGTACAGTAGACACCTCAAGTTGCTGGAGAAATACCACCAACGATGTCTCCGCAAGATCCTGCCAATCCCCTGGGAGGACAGACGCACCAACATTAGCATCCTCGACCAGGCCAACATCCCCAGCATTGAAGCACTGACCACACTTGATCAGCTCCACTGGGCAGGCCACATTGTCTGCATGCCAGACACGAGACTCCCAAAGCAAGCGCTCTACTCAGAACTCCTTCACAGAAACGAGCCAAAGGTGGGCAGAGGAAACGTTACACCCTCAAAGCCTCCCTGATAAAGTGCAACATCCCCACTGACACCTGGGAGTCCCTGGCCAAAGACCACCCTGCGTGGAGGAAGTGCATCTGGGAGGGACCTGAGCATCTCGAGTCTCATGCCGCGAGCGTGCAGAAATCAAGCGCAGGCAGCGGAAAGAGCGTGCGGCAAACCAGTCCCACCCACCCCTTCCCTCAACGACTATCTGTCCCACCTGTGACAGAGTCTATGGTTCTCGTATTGGACTGTTCAGCCACCTAAGAACTCATTTTTAGAGTGGAATCAAGCCTTCCTCGATTCCGAGGGACTGCCTATGATGATGCACAAGCACCTTGCACATTGCAGCAACATTCCATCACTAAATTATTAAAGTTTTAATGCCAAAACACTATCCCCCTCTGCCCCCCCTCCTCCCCTGCCAGTGCCGGTTTCCGCTGCTAGCCCTGGCCGAAGGGCCTCCTCCTCCCAATGCCAGTTTCCGCTCCTAACTCTGGCCGAAAGGCCTCCCACCTCCTCCCCCACTCGCTCCTCTCCCACTCCCTCCTCTCTCCTCTCTTTCCGCCCCCGCCCCCCCGCTTCTCTGCTGCTGCTGTCTGGGCCGTGGAATTGCATCTGCCTTGCTGATTTGCTTACCTGCACAGATTTTCTTAACTGCCCAGAAGGTTTTTCCAGAGCCGTCCTAAGAAAAATTGGAGTAAATCGGAGCTGGCCAAAATGGCCAGAATTGGCGCGGGTGGCAGGTTACGTGCCCCCAATGAAGCAAAAAAAAACTAACCTAAAGAAATCGTAACTAACTGAGTTACACTGGTGCACAACCTTTGGGGAAACTTGGATATTTTATTTTAGGCCAAAAATAGCAGCGCGCCCCAAAGATAACTGGGGAAAATTGAGCCCGATGTTCGGCAAATTCAGAAGCAGATAATGAAATGCAGTTGCATTCAAGTGCTGCGAAAAATTTCAAAGAGCCATTTAAGTCAATAATTCTAATAATTATAACTGACATTTTGAATTATATGTTGCAGTAATGTTACATTTTTATTGTACTGAAATTGTTGGGATATATATCTACCCTACAGGCATTTAGACATGTTGCTTAAAATATGATCCATAGAGTGTAATATATTATTACAGAAGTATAAAAAAGGTCTCAAGCATATTCTCTCAACCTGATGTTTTCTTTTGTATTTCCCAAAGAATAACAACAACAACAACTTGTATTTATATAGCGCCTTTAACATAGTAAAACTTCCCAAGGCGCTTCACAGGAGTGTTATAAAACAACATTTGACACTGAGCCATATCAGGAGAAATTAGGGCAGAAGAGATAGATTTTAAAGAACGTCTTAAAGGAGGTAGAGAGGAGTTCCAGAGCTTAGGGCCTAGGCAGCTGAAGGAATAGCCACCAATGGTTGAGCGATTATAATCAAAGATGCTCAAGAGGGCAGAATTAGAGGAGTGCAGATATATTGGAGGGTTGTGGGGCTGCAGGAGGTTACAGAGCTAGGGAGGGGCGAGGCAATGGAGGGATATGAAAACAAGGATGTGAATTTTAAAATCGAGGCGTTGCTTAACTGGGTAAGCCAATGTAGGTCAGCGAGCACAGGGGTGATGGGTGAACGGGACTTGGTGCAAGTAAGGACATAGGCAGTCGAGTTTTGGATGGCCTCAAATTTGTGTAGGGTAGAATGTGGGAGGCCAGCCAGGAATGTGTTGGAATAGTCAAGTCTAGAGGTAACAAAGGCATGAATGTGGGTTTCAGCAGCAGATGAGCTGAGGCAGGGGCAGAGATGGGCGATGATATAGAGGTGGAAATAGACGGACTTAGTTATGCCACGGATATGAGGTCGGAAGCTCATTTCAGGGTCAATTATGACACCAAAGTTGCAAACAGTGTGGTTCAGCCTCAACCATATTAGGGAGAGGGATGGAATCAGTGACTAGGGAATGGAGTTTGTGGCGGAGACTGAAGACAATGGCTTTGGTCTTCCCAATATTTAATTGGAGGAAATTTCTGCTCATCCAGAACTGGATGTCGGACAAGATGACTGACAGTTTAGAGACAATGGAGGGGTCATGAGAAATGGTGGTGGGGTAGAGCTGGGTGTCGTTAGCATACATGTGGAAACTGACGCTGCGTTTTTGGATGATGTCGCCAGGGGCAGCATATATATGAGAAATAGGAGGGGGCCAAGGATAGATCCTTGGGGGACACCAGAGGTAATGATGCACTCACCTGCAGGAGAAACAATTGCAGGTGATTCTCTGGCTACGATTAGATAGATAAGAATGGAACTAGGCAAGTGCAGTCCCACCCAGCTGGACAGGGATGGAGTGGTCAACCTCCATAGTGAATACATCAAAAGATGGGCATTACAATGTTGCTACTTTGGAGGTTGTCGTGTTTTAAATCCCTCAAAAATGCAAGTTGCAAACAAAGGAAGGAAATAAACATGTAAGCTAAATAAATAGTGCATTTGGGTCCAGGGAAATCCCCCTAGACTGACTCAATAGAAAATGTGAGTGAGCTAGGAGCTGATGGTAACTGCAGATAAGAGACAATTGGAGAGCCTGCAATGCTGTTGATGGGTATGAGTGTAACTAACCTGACATATCTTAATCTGAGCTAAGTGGGGCTATGGGTACGTTACCTTAAATGGGGGGACAATAACAAATACCTGCTAAGGATGGAATGACACTACAAGTTTAGCATTGGTTTGAAACCCTGTCTACTTTGCACCAATGCTAAACTTGCAAGTTAGGATACAGGGCTTGACCTGATTCTGGAGTGAAGGGAGACTCCCTTGAGGTGGTATTCTCACAGAGTTTTAGTATGGTATCAAATTTGGTTTACAAAGTCCTCTTGGGGTCCAATAGACCCATTGGGTACCATTTTGTTTAGAGAACAAGAATTTTTCCCTTCTTTATTCTAAATGTTTGGGGTTAGATTCTCATCCATTTTGACACTTGTTTTCTGGCCAATGAGGAAAATTGTCATTTTCCACCCCAAATCTCTAGCCAGAACCATTTTCCACAATACTTCTAGTAATGCCTGCTGTGTCCTAGCCTTGCCGCAGGCCAAGGGGGTTTGTGGGAGGGACCGGGATCCTTCCCCTAACACCCAAAGATGGCCAATGGGAAGCATCGCCTGTATAAACCAGGCATTGGGGTCTGCTTGTGGCAGAAACCCTCACCACATTTAAAAAGCATTTTTTAAATGCTTGGATGGATCTAGAGCTGATAATTGGGATTAGACTGGCTGACCTTTTGTTGGACGGCGCAGATATAATGGTAAGTACTGCAGGGAATAGAATACGGCCAGGGTGATCTACTGGACTAGTTTCGATCGCCTGGATGGGTCGGAGAAGAATTTTCCCATATTTTTTTCTCCCTCGATTGACCTGGGTTTTTGTCTGGTTTTTGCCACTCCCGGGGACCACATGGTTCCGGTTGGGGTGGAGTGTAGAATGTTTCAGTATAAGGGGTGTCACAGTTGTGTGAGGCAGACTGGTTGGGCTGGGTGCTCTTGCCTTTCCGTCATTGTTCATAGGTTTATATGTAACCATTAGGGCTGCTGACCAAGGGCCGTGTGGCTCTTTGTCGGCAGGCGTGGACACGATGGGCTGAAATGGCCTTTTTCTGCGCTGTAAATTTCTATGTTTCTAAAATGAATAGTGAAAGAAATCCACTGTATGTATGTAATAAGGATGCACAGTGGAAAACTGGGCTGATTCTGGGATGACCTATATTGACTGGTATAAATGTGATTTCAGCACTAAATTCACCACAGAGGAAAATCTCGGCCTTAAATTCTTAACTGTTGGGAGACAACTCTGCCAATGATGAGCAAACATCCGCTTTTTCCATGGACATCAGCTTTTCCAGGTCCTGTTCACACGGAGACTTTAAAAATAGCTGTTTTGAGGCTGTCTGAAGTCCTGTGAAAGTGACGCATTTGTGCCCCAGAATGAAAATTGGAGAGATCGAGCTCGAGTGACATATAACCGATAACAAGTCTTTGTCAGCAATGTCAATTATAATTGTTTCCCAAATTTATGGGATGTCCCCCAGTTACAGAAGAAATAGCAACAGGAGTAGGCCATACGGCCCTTCGAGCCTGCTCCGCCATTTTATACAATCATGGCTGATCCAATCATGGACTCAGGTCCACTTCCTTGCCTGCTCCCCAGAACCCTTAGTCCCTTATCGGTTAAGAAACTGTCTATCTCTGTCTTAAATTTATTCAATGTCCCAGCTTCCACAGCTCTCTGAGGCATCGAATTCCACAGATTTACAACCCTCTGAGAGAAGAAATTTCTCCTCATCTCAGTATTAAATGGGCGGCTTCTTATTCTAAGATTATGCCCCCTAGTTCTAGTCTCCCCCATCAGTGGAAACATTCTCTCTGCATCCACCTTGTCAAGCCCCCTCATAATCTTATACATTTCGATAAGATCACCTCTCATTCTTCTGAATTCAACCTTTCCTCATAGGTCAACCCCCTCATCTCTGGAATCAACCTAGTGAACCTAGTATGGTGAGAAAGCAGGAATGGGGTACTGAAGTTGCATGTTCAGCCATGAACTCATTGAATGGCGGTGCAGGCTAGAAGGGCCGAATGGCCTACTCCTGCACCTATTTTCTATGTTTCTATGTTTCTATGTTTCTCTGAACTGTCTCCAAAGCAAGTATATCCTTTTGTAAATATGGAAACCAAAACTGCACGCAGTATTCCAGGTGTGGCCTCACCAATACCCTGTATAACTGTAGCAAGTCTTCCCTGCTTTTATACTCCATCCCCTGTGCAATAAAGGCCAAGATTCCATTGGCCTTCCTGATCACTTGCTGCACCTGTATACTAACCTTTTGTGTTTCATGCACAAGTACCCCCAGGTCCCGCTGTACTGCAGCACTTTGCAATCTTTCTCCATTAAAATAATAACTTGCTCTTTGATTTTTTTCTGCCAAAGTACATGACCTCACACTATATATTATACTCGATCTGCCAAATTTTTGCCCACTCACTTAGAGTTTTGCAGATTTTTTGTGTCCTCTTCACACATTGCTTTTCCTCCCATCTTTGTATCATCAGCAAACTTGGCTATGTTACACTCAGTCCCTTCTTCCAAGTCGTTAATATAGATTGTAAATAGTTGGGGTCCCAGCACTGATCCCTGCGGCACCCCACTAGTTACTGATTGCCAATCCGAGAATGAACCATTTGTCCCAACTCTCTGTTTTCTGTTCATTAGCCAATCCTCTATCCATGCTAATATATTACCCCCCAACCCTGTGAACTTTTATCTTGTGCAGTAACCTTTTATGTGGCACCTTGTCAAATGCCTTCTGGAAGTCCAAATACACCACTTCCACTGGTTCCCCTTTATCCACCCTGTTCGTTACATCCTCAAAGAATTCCAGCAAATTTGTCAAACATGACTTCCCCTTCATAAATCCATGCTGTCTCTGCCTGACCGAATTATGCTTTTCCAAGTGTCCTGCTACTACTTCTTTAATAATGGACTCCAACATTTTCCCAACCACCAGTTCTTAAGAAATTTTGGACAAATGATCCTACAATTTGTCTCACTTTCTGCCAATGTTGGTGAAGTTACATTTAGTACAAAGTAACAATTTTGCATCAATGTGTCATAGATTTCTGCTGATTGGACTCAAACGTGAAAGCTTCTTGTCCACTGCCATAAACAAGAATGCCAACCTATCTAATCCCATCGCTTTTTATGAAGCTTTGTTGTGATCCTAAACTGTGAAAATCATTGTTTTTTTGGCCCTACCATTGACTGGTTAATGCTAACACTTTCTGATGAATTGAATTTATGCATAGTGAGAATTTCTGTTCTCCACAAATATTTAGAGGCTGAAATTACCCTCCGTCCCAAACTGGGTGCACTTATCATTTGTTAAGTGTTTTCTCCACCACAAGAAGCTTCTGCTGGGCAAAGCTGTCGGGGGCAGCTCCGCGGGACAATTTCCCACGATGGCCGGAAAGTGGGTTGCTGCCGGTTGGTAAGGAGTCGGTGCGTGCCCGACGGGGCGGGAAGATGGCCGGGGCGGACCCATACACCGCTTCAAAAATAGTGCGAGACAATTTTCAAAATGGCGGAATCTCCGCGCTGAACGCGGTGAGTCGTTACCAACCCATGCACGGCTCTTATAGAAAGGGGCAATTCGGCCCCTTAGGGCTTCAGTTTACTTCTGCCATCATATCATATGCGAGGGCGAAAGCTTGTCTTAATTTTAAACAAATGTATTTACAATGAACTAAATAGTATTTGAGTTGATTTTCACAACAGTCTCCTTCTACCACACTCTCCCAACTGAAGAGAATGATGTATGTGATGGCGGAGGCAGAAACACAATATGTGAAGAAAACTATGTATATGTATGAAAACAAAAAAGGTATTTTTGGTATTGACTTACAAGGTTATAAGGTGTCAGCCTTAACTCAGTCATAGCAGTGAATTATAAGTTTGTGTGTCAAGCCACACTCCAGGGACTGCAACACATAATCTAGGCTGACACGTGCTGAGGGAGTGTGCGGTTGTCTGTCAGGTAAGATGTTAAACCAAGACCCTGTCTGGTCTCTCAGATAAATATAAAAGATCCCATAGCACGTTTATTAATTAGTGCAAGGAGTTCTCCTGGTATCCTGCCCAACATTCATCCCTCAACCACGACCACCAAAAACAGATTATCTGCTTATTTATCTCTGTTAGTGGGACCTCGCTGTGTTCAAATTGGCTTCCACAATTCCTTACATTACAACAGTGACTACACTCAAATATACTTCAGTGGCTGTGAATGACATTGACAGCATTTCTGATGAATGCAAAGTATACTATATGTTCCAAGTCAGGAACATATTGGACATTAGTACAAACAGTTACCTATGCAACTAACCTCTGGCTATTCTCTCATGAATTATGGCAATGTGCTCATTAATGAAACATAATTCATGATCATAATTCATCATTCAATACCCTGTACATAATTGCAACAGCATTTTTCCATTTAATCAGACTTAAAAGTTGTTTACTGTAGGTTAATCCAGGCTGAATGTTCAAAAGAGGCTTCAGTTTATAATCTGTTGTCTCTCGTGCCAGTGATGGATACTTTCCTCATCAGTTGGGATGTCGATCTCCAAGGATATTGTAGTCCTGTTGCTTGGTCTCAGTCATTGACACATGAGCAGCGATGTGGTTCAAACTATCTTGGGAGTAGATCAATGATCATACATTGTGTCTCAGAATTGATAAACCTATTCAAAGTAAGGTAAATTAACAAATGGAGTGATACTTTATCTTGTTTCATTTGACTTTGTTCCACTAAAAACGCCATTATACAATTCTGGCTCACTTGTATCAGCAGAGTTACACTGCATACACACGCACACACACACACACACCCCAGTCAGAGAGGGGTGCCTGACTATCTTGCATCTCCACTATTCACCCTGAGCTACAACTCTATCCCCTACCCCAAAGAGCAACACATTCTACTGTGGACTATTTTATCATCATAATCTATTCCTACCTCTGTAACAACCAATTCCATTCCTGCCCCTATAATGACCAATCCATTCCCACCTCTATAATGACCAATCCGTTCCCGCCCCTATAATGACCAATCCATCCCCGCTCCTATAATGACCAATCCGTTCCCGCCCCTATAATGACCAATCCATTCCTGCCCCTATAATGACCAATCCATTCCTGCCCCTATAATGACCAATCCGTTCCCGCCCCTATAATGACCAATCCATTCCCACCCCTATAATGACCAATCCATTCCAGCCCCTATAATGACCAATCCGTTCCCGCCCCTATAATGCCCAATCCATTCCCGTCCCTATAATGCCCAATCCATTCCCGCCCCTATAATGACCAATCCGTTCCCGCCCCTATAATGACCAATCCATTCCCACCCCTATAATGACCAATCCATTCCAGCCCCTATAATGACCAATCCGTTCCCGCCCCTATAATGACCAATCCGTTCCCGCCCCTATAATGACCAATCCATTCCCACCTCTATAATGACCAATCCGTTCCCGCCCCTATAATGACCAATCCATTCCCACCCCTATAATGACCAATCCATTCCAGCCCCTATAATGACCAATCCATTCCCGCCCCTATAATGACCAATCCGTTCCCACCCCTATAATGACCAATCCATTCCCACCACGATAATGACCAATCCATTCCCGCCTCTATAATGACCAATCCATTTCTGCCCCTATAATGACCAATCCATTCCCACCTCTATAATGACCAATCCATTTCCGCCCCTATAATGACCAATCCATTCCCACCTCTATAATGACCAATCCATTCCCGCCTCTATAATGACCAATCCATTTCCGCCCCTATAATGACCAATCCATTCCCGCCTCTATAATGACCAATCCATTTCCGCCTCTATAATGACCAATCCATTCCTGCCCCTATAATGACCAATCCATTCCCGCCCCTATAATGACCAATCCATTCCTACCACTATAATGACCAATCCATTCCCGCCTCTATAATGACCAATCCATTCCTGTCCCTATAACGACCAATCCATTCACACCTCTTTAACGTCCAATTACATTCCTAATGAGATATTCATTCAGCTCATTCTTGAATAAACTATCAGCTTAGCATAATGTGTTTAGTTAGTGTCAGAATGGGTCTGAGCAAGGCTCTATACATCTGAAGCATCACTTCCTCACTCTTGTATTCCAACTCCCTTGAGATAAAGGCTAATATTGGATTAGCCATTTTTGTTATTTTTAGCACCTGTTCACTAGCATTTAGCGTAGCGGCCCTGACCTGCGAGAGACCATCAGTGGTAGGTCGGGACCATAAAAGGAGCGGTGAGCGGTGGCCCCTGGACAGTGTGGCGGCGTACCACTTCAAGGTACGGCATGAGCTGGTGCAGGAGGACGCCGGCAGCGAAGAGGGACGTTATCAAGGTCCAGGTCGGTGATTGGAGCGTGGGTGGATACAGCAGGAGCGGCGAGGTCGGGGCGAAGGAGCAGCGAGAGAATGTAGCAGGATGTGATCGGGGCCCAGGTGAGGCATGAGTTTGGGGCCAGAAGAGGCGAGGGCCCAGAGGCAGCACGGGCCAGTCCACACTGTGACATGTGTGCGCACCAGGCCCGTGCAGCAGAGCTGGTCTCCAGTCGTCTTGGGTAATCCTTGCCACTGGACCAAGACCGAGCTTTGTCAAGCTCGCGTGATAGTTCGTGTGCAACGGTCACCATATGTTAAAAAAATCCACGCACAGGCATCTTCCACCCTTCAAGATGTAGTTTGGGACCTGGAATATTAGGTCCTTCATTGAAACACCTATGAGCTCATCCCTTTTTGGTGTGGAAGCAAGTCATCCTCGTTTCGAGGGACTGCCTATGATGATGACTAGCATTTAATGATTTGTGTACCTGGACACCTTAATCCCTTTGCTCCTGCACAGACCCTAGTTTCTCACAATTAAGAAAATATTCCAATTTATCTTTCATGGATTCAAAGTGTGCGTGACATCAGACTTCCCCACATTGAACTCCAGCTGCCATAGGTTTGCCCACTCAGTCTGTTTATCTCTTTGTAATTTTGTTTCCATTTACAATTTACTGCAAACTTGGATATATAATTTTCTATTCCTTCATCAAAATAATTTACATCTATTGAGAAAAATTGAGGCCCCAGTACTGGTTCCCAGTCTCTGTGAAAATTAAACCCCCCCACCGCCCCCCCCATTATAACCACATTGTTTTTGCTACATGTTTTCTGATCTCTATATTTATACATCTCCCTGTTACATTACTACCATCAGAAGGTCTGCAGACAACTCCTACCAGAGTCTAGCATGTTTTACTGTTCCTTAATCCTATCAATATTTGCACACACATGGGGCACAAGGTACATGCCCTGAGCCTGTATCTTCGTTCGAGGGACCGCCTATGATGATGAGTTTATTTTGTAAACATAATCTATAGCCCTGAATGGTATGTTGCTTCCCAGGTCTAGGCTTCAGGACAGCATGGAGTGTATGTACACTTGTGGCTTGAAATGTGCTGGCCACCAGATTGGGAAAGGAAATAAATAGGTGTCCAGGGCCTATGCTTGAAACAGGGCCTATGTTTGAGGACCCACTTCAAGACTGGTTTGCCTTGAGGTAGCCGACTCTGGCATCAACTACACTCAGTAAAACCAGATCTTGGGACTGCCTGAGATCTAGAAGTTAAGTTTCTAGAGCGGCCCCGATACTGGATTTCGGGCCTGCCTATAACAGACCTGGAGAGACAAGAGGGGCTCGCCAGCGAAGAGAAGTGCAAGATAGGACCACTGCTAGCATTACAGTGGTCGGGCATGTGGGTTCTGGGGGCGGGTCTGGAATCAAGATCGAGGCAGGGGCTCCGGATCAAGGATTGAGGTTAGGACCAGGGATCATTGGGGGTCAAGGTTGAAGTGAGGAGAGGAGAGGGGTCAGAGGCCAAGGGGGGAGGGCAGGGACCAGGATTGGAATGCAGGGGCAGGAAGATATAAGTCCAAAGGGAAGGATATAAGGCCAGAGGCTGAGGAAAGGGGGAGTGGGGGCGGGAGTGTCAGCGAACATTGTTTGAATGTGGGGTCGGGAGGAGCACTCCTGGTCCTCCAAGTTCCACACTGAGGTAAGTAAATTTGAGAAACTTAACTTCTAGATCACAGGCAGTCCCAAGGTCTGGTTTTACTGAGTGTAGTTGATGCTAGAGTCGGCTACCTCAAGGCAAACCAGTCTTGAAGTGGGTCCTCAAACATAGGCCCTGTTTCAAGCATAGGCCCTGGACACCTATTTATTTCCTTTCCCAATCTGGTGGCCAGCACATTTCAAGCCACAAATGTACATACACTCCATGCTGTCCTGAAGCCTAGACCTGGGAAGCAACATACCATTCAGGGCTATAGATTATGTTTACAAAATAAACTCATCATCATAGGCGGTCCCTCGAACGAAGATGACCTGTTTCCACATGAGTTCACAGATGTTTCAATGAAGGACCCGATGTTCCAGACCTGAACTCCAGGGATGGAAGATGCCTGTGCATGGATTTTTTTAATGTGTGGTGACCGTTGCACACCAGCCACCACACGGGCTTGACAGAACTAGGCCTTTATCCAGTGGCAAGGGTTAACCACTGGAGACCTGCTCTGTTACACGGATCTAGTGTGCGCACACATCGCAGTGTGGGCTGGCCCATGCTGCACCTGGGCCCTCGGCTCTTCTGGGCCCCGAACCCCAAACTATTTACCCTCTGACTGTAGAATTCCCCACAATTATCGCTCCCCTATACTTGCTACGTGACTCACCACCACCTTCTCAAGGGCAATTAGGAATGGGCAATTAATGCTGGCCTTGCCAGCTACGCCCAGATCCCGGAACAATTTTTTTGAAATGTGCTCTTGCCCCCATGGGTAACCACTTGCTCTCCAGTGCCTTGTAGTCTTTCATGGTTACCTTCCCCACTGTCACCCTTTTTGTCCTCAAGTTTTTTTTCTCCGGTGCAAGCAAGTTCGGTTCAGCTGGTTTTCCTTCATAACTATAGAGTTCCTAAACTCTTCAATTATTTTTGCTGCTCTTGTCTGAACCCTCTCCAGCACCTCAATGCCTTTTTGAGGGTAGAATGCCCAGACTTGAATATATTATTCTAAATGTGATCCCACACAAAATATAAACAAGGTTAGAATAACTTCTTTCCAACTTATAATCAAATCCTCTCAAGGGATTCTAACATTTAATTAGCTTTGACTGAAAACATACAGTGATGATTAACAATGTTGATTATTGGGCTCAGTATTGTCTCCAGCTGTTATTAGTGCAGCTGGTACAGCACCACTTCACCTACCCACCTACTGAGTGAGGTTATATTAGCAGTTATGTACTATTGCGTTTAACCTCAATTGAGCACCAAATTTCTAATTTAATCGACATTTTTCTGGACACAGATCTGCCTGGTATCAGTGTTACTAATAGTCGATTACCACTTCTGTGTAATATCTCGTACAAACATGTGGTGTGCAGTGGACTTTTTGAACAGGATAAAATGCACCTCACAAGCATCCATGCAGACAGCATGGTCTGATTTTCAACACGTAGAATAGATATGCTAGCACCTTTTCTGAGCAAGGATCAGACAGGTTTGTCCGAAGACTGCTGATCTGTAGCCATCAATGGTTTGATCTCCTACTGGGGATGTCCTTTATGTGCTTCTTTCGAACCAAGAATTACACAAATGATTTATGCAGAAAGACCAATGGTAACCCCTTTATCCCCCAGTGATCAAATAAATCGTGCTTCTTGAACCTGAAACAGCTATGTGCCAATCATAGTGCAGATCTGTTGTCTCAGATGAATGGACAAATTTTCACAATGCCTCTTGGGGCCTCCATTTGAGGCATTTCTGTTGAGAAGAACAGATTTTAAAAGCTTTATCATCAGTAATAATTGTCTCCTTAGCATCCTGAAAAGCTTTTTGAAAGGCTTACAATGCAAAGTGGAAGAGATTACCTCTGTGGTATCAAGATAATCAGTTTAATACTTTACATTTTTACATCCCTGCAATTGTATGTTACTTGAAGGTACTGTTCAGTCAGAATCTTAAATTGAGTTCCATTGGAACACAAGAGGCCAATTCAATCTAACATCTGTTTGTGGACTGCAAAAATACATACTCTGATGTTGAGATTTGTGAAGGGTGACAGAAGATCAAGCCCTTTGTTCAAATGTCAGTAGCTGTAGACACCTCAATCATGGTCTTTAGAAACGCATTCCTGCTTCCTTCGTTTCTACATTATTGTGAAATTTCAAATCTCATTTAAAAAGAAATTGTATCCTCTGGTGATTTATTTTTTGTGCTCTTCAATTTGAGGGGTGCTGGCATACCTTTCCAGCAGACATTGTTAACATCAGCACTCGAAGGTAGCATAGGCCTGGTGTAGAGTGAAGCTCCTCTTCATTAATCCCAATAAGGTTCATTAACCCTAACTTCAGAATGCGCTCTTACTGCACCACTGTGAATATTTCCATTTCCCCATCAACCATCCTAAAGCCTACTTTGGGTGAGTTTACCAAGTTGTGGGCAGTTTTGCACTGAGTTGATATTATATGATGTAGAGGTATTACTTTATTTATATTAAGTATATTGGCCCAGATTTTGCGATAAGAATAATGGTGAGGCCATCAACGTTCATCATTATTATGGAGTAAACCTGACAGCAACTTCCAGATGCACAGTTAAACGTGGAAATCTGGAACTTGCTGTACGATTTGCCCTGCTCCATCACAGACTCCTTCAGACTCATGAGGCCCCGATTTTAACTCCAGGTGGATTCTCCACTCAGGCCTGAGTTAAAATGACAATCAGGTCTCAATGATATCATTGGGCCGCAAAAGGCAAAAACAAAAAGGGCCACATTACAGCAAAATTCTAAAGGGGCAAAATGTGTTAAAAAGACAAGCCTGAAGGCTCTGTGCCTCAATGCGAGGAGTATTCGGAATAAGGTGGACGAATTAACTGCGCAGACAGCAGTTAACGGATATGATGTAATTGGCATCACGGAGACATGGCTCCAGGTTGACCAAGGCTGGGAACTCAACATCCAGGGGTATTCAACATTTATGAAGGATAGGCAGAGAGGAAAAGGAGGCAGGGTGTCATTGCTGGTTAAAGAGGAAATTAATGCAATAGTAAGGAGGGACATTAGCCTGGATGATGTGGAATCGGTATGGAGGGAGGTGCAGAATACCAGAGGGCAGAAAACGCTAGTGGGAGTTGTGTACAGACCACCAAACAGTAGTAGTGAGGTTGGGGACAGCATCAAACAAGAAATAAGGGATGTGTGCAATAAAGGTACAGTAGTTATCATGGGTGACTTTAATCTACATATTGATTGGGCTAACCAAACAGGTAGTAATGCGGTGGAGGAGGATTTCCTGGAGTGTATTAGGGATGGTTTTCTCAACCAATATGTCGAGGAACCAACTAGAGGTCTGGCCATCCTAGACTGGGTGATGTGTAATGAGAAGGGGCTAATTAGCAATCTTGTTGTGTGAGGCCCCTTGGGGAAGAGTGACCACAATATGGTAGAATCCTTTATTAGAATGCACTACACAGTTAATTTGGAAACTAGGGTCCTGAACTTAAGGAAAGGTAACTTTGAAGGTATGAGGCATGAATTGGCTAGAATAGACTGGCAAAGGATACTTAAAGGGTTGACGGTGGATAAGCAATGGCAAACATTTAAAGATCACATGGATGAACTTCAGAAATTGTACATCCCTGTCTGGAGTAAAATAAAACTGGGAAGGTGGCTCAACCGTGGCTAACAAGGGAAATTAAGGATAGTGTTAAAACCAAGGAAGAGGCATATAAATTGGCTAAAAAAAGTAACAAACCTGAGGACTGGGAGAAATTTAGAATTCAACAGAAGAGGACTAAGGGTTTAATTAAGAGGGGGGAAAATAGAGTACGAGAGGAAACTTGCAGGGAACATAAAAACTGACTGCAAAAGCTTCTATAAATATGTGAAGAGAAAAAGATTAGTGAAGACAAATGTAGGTCCCTTGCAGTCGGATTCAGATGAAGTTATAATGGGGAACAAAGAACTGGCAGATCAATTGAACATATACTTCGGTTCTGTCTTCACGAAGGAAGACAGGAATAACCTTCCGAATGTACTAGGGGACAGTGGGTCTAGTGAGAAGGAGGAACTGAAGGATATCCTTATTAGGAGGGAAATTCTGTTCGGGAAATTGATGGGATTGAAGACTGATAAATCCCCGGGGCCTGATAGTCTGCATCCCAGAGTACTTAAGGAAGTGGCCCTAGAAATAGTGGATGCATTGGTGATCATTTTCCAACAGTTTATCAAATCTGGATCAGTTCCTATGGACTGGAGGGTAGCTAATGTAACACCACTTTTTTAAAAAGGAGGGAGAGAGAAAATGGGTAATTATAGACCGGTTAGCTTGACATCAGTAGTGGGGAAAATGTTGGAATCAATCATTAAGGATGAAATAGCAATGCATTTGGAAAGCAGTGACAGGATCAGTCCAAGTCAGCATGGAATTATGAAAGGGAAATCATGCTTGACGAACCTTCTGGATGTAACTAGCAGAGTGGACAAAGGAGAATCAGTGGATGTGGTATATTTGGACTTTCAAAAGGCTTTTGACAAGGTCCTGCACAAGAGATTCATGTGCAAAGTCAAAGCGCATGGTATTGTGGGTAATGTACTGACGTGGATAGAGAACTGGTTGCCAGACAGGAAGCACAGAGTCGGGATAAACGGGTCCTTTTCAGAATGGCAGGCAGTGACTAGTGGAGTGCCGCAGGGCTTAGTGCTGGTACCCCAACTCTTTACAATATACATTAACGATTTGGATGAAGGAATTGAGTGTAATATCTCCAAGTTTGCAGATGACACTAAACTGGGTGGCGGTGTGAGCTGTGAGGGGGACGCTAAGAGACTGCAGGGTGACTTGGACAGGTTAGGTGAATGGGCAAATGCATGGCAGATGCAGTATAATGTGGATAAATGTGAGGTTATCCATTTTGGGGGCAAAAACACGAAGGCAGAATATTATCTGAATGGCGGCAGATTAGGAAAAGGGGAGATGCAACGAGACCTGGGTGTCATGGGTCATCAGTCATTGAAGGTTGGCATGCAGGTACAACAGGCGGTGAAGAAGGCAAATGGTATGTTGGCCTTCATAGCTAGGGTATTTGAGTATAAGAGCAGGGAGGTCTTACTGCAGTTGTACAGGGCCTTAGTGAGGCCTCACCTGGAATATTGTGTTCAGTTTTGGTCTCCTAATCTGAGGAAGGATGTTCTTGCTGTTGAGGGAGTGCAGCGAAAGTTCACCAGACTGATTCCCGGGATGGCTGGACTGACATATGAGGAGAGACTGGAATAACTGGGCCTTTATTCACTAGAGTTTAGAAGGATGAGAGGGGATCTCATAGAAACGTATAAGATTCTGACGGGACTGGACAGGTTAGATGCGGGAAGAATGTTCCCGATGTTGGGGAAGTCCAGAACCAGCGGATATAGTCTTAGGATAAGGGGTAAGCCATTTAGGACTGAGATGAGGAGAAACTTCTTCACTCAGAGAGTTGGTAACCTGTGGAATTCCCTGCCACAGAGAGTTGTTGATGCCAGTTCATTGGATATATTCAAGAGGGAGTTAGATATGGCCCTTATGGCTAAGGGGATCAAGGGGTATGGAGAGAAAGTAGGAAAGGGGTACTGAGCGAATGATCAGCCATGATCTTATTGAATGGTGGTGCAGGCTCGAAGGACCGAATGGCCTACTCCTGCACCTATTTTCTATGTTTCTATGTTTCTATGCATATGTAAAGAACAACCCTATTGGGTCCGGGCACATGTCCTTGCTGCCTGCTCAGAAGTTGCAGATATTGTGATCATGACGGCTTTCAGACAGCTAAGAGCCAGGGCGCTTTTAATTACCCACCCGCCAGGTTTGTGCTGAGCGAATAGGGTTAAAATCGAATTATCCTCACTTTGAAACCTCGAATGAACTGTTTTTGTCCAGCCAGGTGTCTGATACCTGTGAAAACCTGGCGGGTGATTTGCTCCACCACTTTACCCCTGAAGTCTCCAAACCAAACTACTGAAAAATTCATACAGGTTTTCCTTTGTTCACTATGAAGAGCACACTCTCCCCACGGGGATGCATTCTGCTTACAATAGTCCAGAGAGCTTCAGTGCAGATTGGCAAAGCACTTCAAAATGACCAACTGTTCTAGTTCACATATTCATCACAAAAGCTTGAATTTACAGTACAATTTGTCCTTTCATTTCTCAATGTGAATATTTAATAAAGTTAAATAATTTAACATTTTCACTCCATTAATTTATATATTTTACCTGTTTGCCCACGTCAGCTTGGGTTTACTGGTTCAAATTTAAACATAACACAGACAGCCTCAAGTGAACCAGATAGCAAAGGTGCTAACAATTATTTTAATTTTATACATCACAAAACATCATAAATAAGTAGGAGGTCCCCAGGGTGTTGCTCACAGCAGTAAATGTACTTTTATATCTTGAGTATTGGAACTCTGACTGGACAAATATATATATATATAGTTGAGAAGGAATTTCTTCTCCCAGAGGGTTGTGAATCTGTGGAATTCTCTGCCCAAGGAAGCAGTTGAGGCTAGCTCATTGAATGTATTCAAATCACAGATAGATAGATTTTTAACCAATAAGGGAATTAAGGGTTACGGGGAGCGGGCGGGTAAGTGGAGCTGAGTCCATGGCCAGATCAGCCATGATCTTGTTGAATGGCGGAGCAGGCTCGAGGGGCTAGATGGCCTACTCCTGTTCCTAATTCTTACGTTCTTATGTTCTTATAAAATGCCGATTATCTGTGTCATTGCTCATGGAGAAAAATAAAAGGAAAAGATTGTCTATTTTCTTGCAACTAATACTCCTTTTCATTTTTTCATTTGTTCTATTTCACTTGCTGTATCTTTCAATTTGTTTTCCATTCTTTTCATCTTTCTCTTGCTCTCTCCCTCTCCCTATATAACTTTTCTCACTGTGGTATCTATGACCCTGATATTTACGGGGAGACAGGGAGGGGGCAGTTTAACAGTCGGGAAACCCGGAAGTATGTGTTTCCCTCAGGTCCTGCTGAATCTAATGGCCACTGGGAGCTCAGGCAGATGATTCCACCCCAGATATCCCAGCCACAAAGGGACTGTCTAGATTGCATCTTCCATCTGCTTCCTCCTCTTCTGTTTATTACTCTTCTGTGTCTTCCTCTCCCTATTTGCGAGCAGATCCTGTAATTCTGAAATGATAGCATAAAATTCTGGAAATACTCAACAGGTCAGGCAGCATCTTGACCTGAGATGTGAACTCTGTTTTTCTCTCTGTGGGTGTTGCCTGACCTATTGAGTATTTGCAGCATTTTCTGTTTTTCAGAGACTTTCCTTTACCATCTGAGGCCTTGCAAGCATTCAGCAGCACTCCCTACACACTTAAAAAAAAACTTTCAACATCTATTCCAGCAAGCTACTTTAATAAAATCGAGGGAAAAAACAGTCCAAAAGCTTAATGCAAACCTACCCCAAGGTCCAAGGTGCCATAGACTACACCCACATTTCCTTGGATGCTTCTATCACCATCTTGACCTTTATCTCATTGGATTGGATTCCACTCCTTTATTGCTCAGCTTATTTGCAACTACAGGCAGCGCATTATGCAAGTCTGTGCTGGGATTCCTGAGAGATAGCAAGTTGTTGATGTTTTTGTCTCCCCTATTCTATCCAGATAACCATTCCATGTGTTGATCATTCTTTGTGTGAAGAATTATTTTGATATCTGTTCTAAAGTTACATTTTTCTAATTTTACCCTGTATGCCTTTGTCCCACAATCATAGTTTGGTTTGACGAGTGCCCTGAATCTATCTTTTACTGTCTTGTATGCTTCCGAGAGGTCACCTCAATTGCATAATTTGAAGATTGATAAACTTAAGTATCTCTGGCCTTTCCTCACAATGCAGCCATCTGACTGTGGCTCTTCTCTACCCACCTCCAGGGCTTGAATGTCCTTGTGACCAGGACAAGGTGTGTGGTCTGTCCAGAGCACTATGCAGTTTGAGCATGACTTTCTCTGATTTGTATTCTCGTGTTTTGGATATATAGTTAAGAATTTGATTTGCCTTGTCGATTACCGCTTTTTACTATAACCCCTGGGTTTCTTTCAACTTCAGAATCACTCATGGAATACTTATGACATTCATAGAAACATAGAAGATAGGTGCAGGAGCAGCCCATTCAGCCCTTTGAGCCTGCACCACCATTCAATATGATCATAGCTGATCACTTTTGCAACTTTAGTACTCCATTCCTGCTTTCTCACCATACCCCTTGATCCCTTTAGCCGTAAGGGCCACATCTAACTCCCACTTGAATATATCTAACAAACTGGCCTCAAAAACTTTCTGTGGTCGAGAATGTCACAGGTTCACAATTCTCTGAGTGAAGAAGTTTCTCCTCATCTCGGTCCTAAATGGCTCACTCCTTATCCTTAGACTGTGACCCCTGGTTCTGGACTTCCCCAACATCAGGAACATTCTTCCTGCGTCTAACCTGTCCAATCCCGTCAGAATTTTATATGTTTCTATGAGATCCCCTCTCATTCTTCTAAATTCCAGTGAATATAAGCCTAACCGATCCAGTCTTTCTTCGTATGCCAGTCCTGTCATCCCAGGAATCAGTCTGGTGAATCTTTGCTGCACTCCCTCAATAGCAAGAATGTCCTTCCTCAGATTAGGAGACCAAAACTGTACACAATATTCAAGGTGTGGCCTCACCAAGGCCCTGTACAACTGCAGTAAGACCTCCCTACTCCTATACTCAAATCCCCTAGTTATGAAGGCCAACATGCCATTTGCCTTCTTCACCACCTGCTGTACCTGCATGCCAACTTTCAATGACTGATGAACCATGACACCCAGGTCTCGTTGCACCTCCCCTTTTCCTAATCTGTCACTATTTTAGTTCTTATGTGAAATATTTTACACTTTCCTGCAATAAATTGATTTGCCTGCTTAACTATTTTGTCAAACTCATGTGTAGTCTCTGAGCTCTCCCTTCTCGTTTGCTGTCATCTTGCATGGACTTCCAAAAGTGGGCAATTTTATTATAAGTACAAGTAAATTTTAGGGATTATTTAAATTCTTATGTTGCAAGTTGCATTTTTTTATGTGTGTGTAGTTGGTTTGCTTAGGAATCAACATGGTGACCAAAAGAAATCTGAAACGTTTTTTTGGGCAGTTTGATTGGTTTGCTTTGATTGCTTTGCAGTTGCTAGGTCCTGATTGGTAGTTTTGATAAATAAGTTGAGCAATTTGATTTGTTGGTTCTGTGTAGGCTGTTAGCTTGTGATTAATCACTTTTGCCACCAGTCGACATTTGAGTGAATCAGTGTGGGTAAATTGATAGTTATTTGAGCCAATAAAAGAAAGAAAGACTTGGATTTATATAGCGCCTTTCACGACCACCGGACGTCTCAAAGTGCTTTACAGCCTATGAATTATTTTTGGGGTGTAGTCACTGTTGTAATGTAGGAAACCTGTCAGCCAATTTATGCACAAGCAAGCTCCTACCAACAACAATGTGATAATGACCAGATAATCTGTTGTTTTGTTATGTTGATTGAGGGATAAATATTGGCCAGGTCACCGGGGATAACTCCCCTACTCTTCTTCAAAATAGTTATCTGGGATCTTTTACGTCCATTTGAGAGAGTAAACTCGGTTTAACGTCACATCCGAAAGAAGGCACCTCCGACAGTGCAGCGCTCCTTCAGCACTGCACTGGAGTGTCAGCCTAGATTTATTTGTGGGACTTGAACCCATAACCTTTTGACTCAGAGGCGAGAGTGCTATCCACAAGTGCAAGTATGGCAGGCACATTGCATATGTCATATATTCAAATGTGATGTACATTTCTCCTTGCACAATGGGCCCTGAAATCCTGATCTCTCACCAAACCACCAGGGAAATGGCATAAGCAGCTGGATTTGCCATTCATACCGTTTCTTTGACGTTTCCATCTGAATTACAGCAGGTGACTTGTAGCAACTTCATGGCATTTCAGAGCCATGGACACATGAAGGATGCAAGATATTTAACTTTATAGATAAGAAATATTGGACGACAATTAAAGACAAAAATCTAATCCTGTGGTTCACATGATATTTGTAAATGACTACACTTTCATTTGTTTATTTCGTCTTCTGATTTCCCTTTAGTGGATTACTAGCTCGTTGCAGGCTCTTGCTAATCTGCTCTGACAGTTACTTTCCTCTGAGTATTTCTTATTCTGCAATGTGGTGCATTAACCACAATATCAGAAAATATCCTCTGTGTCTCAGTGTAAATATTGCATTTGCTACACCAACTATCCATGTAGTCTCTCTGCCTGATAATTTAATGCCAAATAATGCTGAGGGCCGACATGGACTTGAGTGAGATTGCTCCATCTCATGTCATACAGGGCCTTCACAGCTCATCAATCTGTACTTAATTAAAACCTGTTGCATTTAGAGCTAAGCCATGCATTCATCTCATTTCTAATTTAAAAAAAAAACAATAATTGCCAAAGATATCATTTTAAAAAAAAAGTATTCACTGTAGCCCCAAATGAAACTATTGTGTGTCAGTTGCGGCTCAGTGGGTAGCGCTCTCACCTCTGAGTCAGAAGGTTGTGGGTTCAAGTCCCACTCCAGAGACTTGAGCACGTACGTTTAGGCTGACACTCCAGTATAGTACTGAGGGAGTGTTGCGCTGTTGGAGGTGCTGCCTTTCAGATGAGACGTTAAACTGAAGTCCTCTCTGCTGTCTCAGGTGGACATAAAAGTTCCCATGGCACTATTTTGAAGACGAGCAGGAGAGTTGTCCTCGAATTATCGCTGTTGTTCTGGCCAATATTTTTCCCTAAAAATCAACATCACTAAAACAGATTATCTGGTCATTATCACAGCGCTGTTTGTGGGAGCTTGCTGTGCACAAATTGGCTGTTGTGTTTCCTACATTTTGAGTGGCTACATTTCAAATGTACCTCATTGGCTGTAAAGTACTTTGGGACATCCTGAGGTTGTGAAATTCACTATATAAATGCAAGTCTTTCTTTTTATAATTTTTACTCAAAGACAACCGTGTTTTTGTGATGCATGAATAAAGAGTCTGACTGGATACTGTGAGCTCAAAGTGAAGTGTGACCTTAGTCTTTTATTGCAGGTCTCCAGAGTGTCTCTCCAGCCTGTGAGGCCTCCTTAAGTACCTGTGCTCCCAAGGGATTATGGGATCCCTTGGGACGCTAGGGGATGAGCCCTCTGGTGGCTGTACAAAGTATATACAAGTTCACATATATAACAGTTTTGCTATGAGCGTCGGTCATTGTAAAATATAATGGCTAAATTGGGCCGTGTAGTGCCCATTTTTTAGGAGCTATGTGGCCACCTAATGCTCGAAAATGAGGTTTGAAATACACATGCTCATTTCTGACAGGAAATGCGCAGGACGCCATTTTGGTAAATGGGTCTGCGCACATGCCTGATGACCACTGGCAACATGCAGAGCAGGCAGATCATGACACGAATCAATGTGCAACGCTAATTTGATGCCAGCGTGATTATTTTCAAACCACACACTCCAACCAACGCCTTGTTCTAACCTCGCACAGCTGAACACGATATTAAACGAAACAAAGCACCCTCCCACCAGCGCTATTTAAAGGATCATGAACTACTTACAGGTTCATTGAGGGATAATTTCTTCTAGATACTGGTACAATTGTATGTGTTTTTGGAGCTTTCCTATATTTGGCTAAAGTTTGAATAGTCTACAGGGAGTGCTGAAGTACTTCCTTTGTTTATTTCAAAGCTTGTGTTGAAACAAGTTGCTTCTAGGCATGGGTGGCCTGGTCGGGCTTCCTCTAGAAATTGAGCATGACTGAGAGAATGAAGAGAGGCCACGCAGAGCAGGACAAGCTGCTAGAAGAGGGAGGAAGAGGAGGGGAGAAGCCATATTCGTCGGGGGTCTTCAGGGAGCAATTCTTTTACCTCAACTTCAGCGAGGATCAATGCTTGAGACATTTTCACCTCACTAAAGAGGTTGTGACTGAAATCTGCTAACTGTTCCAGAGAGAACTGCAACCTCAAAGCAGGCCAAGGACAGCATTGTCTGGGGCAAGCTGACCATGGCTCTGAACCTTTCTGCATCTGTCTCCTTCCAGGCTATTGCTGGAGATGTAAACAACATCTCGCAGTTTGCAGTGTACTGCTGCATAAGGGAGGTAACTGAGACTTCTTGTACACAAAGAAACAGTTTAATCTCATTCCTTCTTGCCAGAGACAAGCAGATGGAGTGAGCACAACGGTTTACACGGATTTCAGGCTTCCCCGTGGTGCAGGGTGCCATTGACTGCACGCGGATTGTTCATGTGAACTCGGCCATATCCATGCACTGATAGGGATTCCACTCCCTCAATTTACAACTGGTGTACAACTACAGGCAGCACACCATGCAGGTGAATGCCCGTTATTGGGACAGCAGTCACAATTCCTCATTCTGCGGCAGTCCTCTGTGCCCACCTGTATTTGAACTACCACGGCAAGTCAAAGGCTGGCTACTGGGCAATGAGGGGTATTCAGTAATGACATGGCCCATGAGTCCGATCTGGAATCCATTCATCATCATCATAGGCATTCCCTCAGAATCAAGGAAGACTTGCTTCCACTCTTAACATGAGCTGTTAGGTGGCTGAACAGTCCAATACGAGAACCACAGTCCCTGTCACAGGTGGGACAGATAGACGTTGAGGGAAGGGGTGGGTGGGACTGGTTTGTCGCACGCTCTTTCTGTTGCCTGCGCTTGATTTCTGCATGCTCTCAGCGACAAGACTCAAGGAGCTCAGCGCCCTCCCGACTGCACTTCCTCCACTTAGGGCAGCCTTTGGGCAGGGACTCCCAGGTGTCAGTGGGGATGTTGCACTTTATCAGGGAGGCTTTGAGGGTGTCCTTGTAACGTTTCCGCTGCCCACCTTTGGCTTGTTTGCCGTGAAGGAGTTCCGAGTTCCGCTTACTTTGGGAGTCTCATGTCTGGCATGCGAACAATGTGGTTTGCCCAGTGGAGCTGATCAAGTATGGTCAGTGCTTCAATGCTGGGAATGTTGGCCTGGTCGAGGACGCTAACGTTGGTGCATCTGTCCTCCCAGGGGATTTGTAGGATCTTGCGGAGACATCGTTGGTGGTATTTCTCCAGCGACTTGAGGTTTCTGCTGTACATGGTCCATGTTTCTGAGCCATACAGGAGGGCAGGTATTACTATAACACTATAGACCATGAGCTTGGTGGCAGTATTTTCCTCAGGCGGCCGAAGGCTGCACTGGCGCACTGTAGGCGATGTTGGATCTCATCATCAATGCCTGCTCTTGTTGATAGGAGGCTCCCGAGATACAGGAGCAGCTGCAATCCCTGCTGAGGCACTGATGTATAGCGCAGAGGCACTGCTGGCATGAATACATGACCTCATCTCTCTCATCTGGAGGGAGGAGAGCATGCCAGGAGATCTTAGCGATGCGGTGATCGTGACCCATCTTTAAAAAAGGGGACAAGTCCGACTGCGGCAACTACAGAGGAATCTCCGTGCTATCAGCCACTGGGAAAGTCGTCGCTAGAGTCCTCCTCAACCGTCTTCTCCCTGTGGCCAAGGAGCTTCTCCCGGAGTCGCAGTGCGAATTTCGTCCCCTACGGGGTGCAACGGACATGATGTTTGCAGCGCGACAGCGGCAAAAAAAATGCAGGGAACAGCGGCAGCCCTTATACATGGCCTTCTTCAACCTTACAAAGGCCTTTGACACTGTCAATCACGAGGGTCTATGGAGCGTCCTCCTCCGCTTCGGATGCCCCAAAAGTACGTCCCCATCCTCCGCCTGCCCCATGACGACATGCAGGCCGTGATCCTTACCAACGGATCCATCACAGACCCAATCCACATCCAGACCGGGGTCAAGCAGGGCTGCGTCATCGCCCCAACCCTCTTCTCAATCTTCCTCGCTGCCATGCTCCACCTCATAGTTGACAAGCTCCCCGCTGGGTGGAACTAAACTACAGAACCAGTGGGAACCTGTTCAACCTTCGCCGTCTCCAGGCCAGATCCAAGACCACCCCAACCTCTGTCGTCGAGCTACAGTACGCGGATGATGCCTGCGTCTGCACACACACAGAGGCTGCACTCCAGAACATAGTCAACATATTTACTGAGGCGTACGAAAGCCTTACACTAAACATCAGTAAAACAAAGGTCTTCCACCAGCCTGTCCTCGTTGCACAGCACTGCCCCCCAGTCATCAAGATCCACGGCGTGGCCTTGGACAATGTGGACCAACCCATTCATACTTGTACAGCAGACCTACAATGAGAGCCTTGTTGGCACAAGGAACATTATAGAATGCACTATCGATGTTCTCAAGCAACACTTCCGCTGTCTGGACTGATCTGGGGGAGCTCTGCAGTCCTTAGCTAACTGGATATTAAGGTGGTAGCACAGGGGGGAGGAAGAAGAATGGAAGAGCTATAGTGGTAGGGGATTCAATAGTCAGGGGAGCCGACAGGCATTTCTGCGGCCACAGACATGACTCCAGGATGGTATGTTGCCTCTCTGGTGCCAGGGTCAAGGATGTCACTGAGTGGCTGCAGGGCATTCTGGGGGAGGAGAGGGTGAATAGCCAGAGGTTGTGGTCCATCTCGGTACCAATGACATAGGTAGAAAGAGGGATGAGGTCCTGCAGGCAGAGTTTAGGGAGCGAGGAGAGAAATTAAAAAGCAGGACCTCAAAGGTAGTAATCTCCAGAATACTCCCGGTGCCACGAGCTAGTGAGTACAGAAATAGGAGGATAGAGCAAATGAATGTGTGGCTGGAGAGATGGTGCAGGAGGGAGGGCTTTAGATTCCTGAGGCATTGGGACTGCTTCTGGGGGAGGTGGGACCTGTACAAGCTGGACAGGTTGCACCTCAACAACGCAGGGACCAATATCCTCGCGGGGGATGGGGTTGCTAGTGCTGTTGGGGAGGGTTTAAACTAGCTTGGCAGGGGGATGGGAACCTGAGAATAGATTCAGTAGGGATGGGTGTAAAGCTGGAATTGGAAAGCAAAAATGTAGAAACTGAATTTGAAGAACGGGGGAAGCAAGGGCTAGAAAGTAGTTAACAAGGAGGTCTGGCTATACTAAATGGCATCTACTTCAATGCAAGGAGTATAGCGAATAAGGCAGATTAGCTGAGAGCACAGGTAGATACTTGGGAGTATGAAATAGCTATTACAGAGACATGGCTAAAAGAGGGGCAGATATGGCAGCTCAACATTCCTGGTTACAGGATCTTCAGATGGGATTGAAGGGGGATAAAAAGGGAGGGGGGCTGGTCACAGTATTGATTCAAAAAACTATTACAGCTGTAAGGAGGGATGATATGTTAGAGGGATCATCAAATGAGGCCATATGGGTCGAACCGAAAAACAAAAAAAAGGGGCGATCACACTGCTGGGAGTGTACGTATAGATCCTCAAAGTGTGAGAGGGAGATAGAAGAGCAAATATGTAGGAAAATTTCTGAAGTGCAAAAACTATAGGGCAGTAAAAGTAGGAGATTTCAACTATCTTAATATTAACTGGGACAAAATTAGTGTGAAGGTGTAGAGGGTGTGAAATTCTTAAAATGCATTCAAGAGAACTTTTTTAGCCAGTATTTAGCAAGCCCAACATGGGAGGGGGCGGTTTTGGATTTAGTTTTAGGAAATTAAGCTGGGGTATATCAGTGTGAGAGCATTTAGGTGCTAGTGATCATAATTCAGTTAGATTTAAGGTAGTTATGGAAAAGGATAAAGATAGACCAGGAATAAAAGTTCTAAATTGGGGAACAGCCAACTTTGCTAAGCTGAGAGGTGATTTGGTCATAGTGGACTGGAAACAGCTACTTGAAGGTAAATCAGTGTCAAAGCAGTGGGAGGCATTCATGGAGGAGATCAGGAGGGTTCTGGCCAAATATGTGTCCTTAAATAAAAAGGGTGGGACTAACAAATCTAGAGCCCCCTGGATGCCGAGGGACATACAGGGTAGGATAAAGAAAAAAAGGGAGACTTATGACAGATACCGAGGGCTAAATACTACAGAATCTCTAGAGGAGTATAGAAAGCCCAGGGGTGAAATTAAAAAGGATATTAGGAAAGCAAAGAAAGAGCATGAAAAATTCTTGGCAAGTAAAATCAAGGAAAACCCAAGGGTGTTTTATAAATCTATTAAGAGCAAGAGGAGAACTAAAGAAAGGATAAGGCTTATTAGAGACCGTCTGTGTGTGAAGGCTGAAGATGTAGGTCTGGTTCTTAATGAATACTTTGGATCTGTTTTCGCAAAAGAGAGGGGGGATGCAGACATTACTATCGAGGAGGAGGAGTGTGAAATATTAGATGAAATAAACATAGTGAGAGACGAGGTATTGAGGGATTTAGCAGCTTTGAAAGTGGATAAGTCCGCAGGCCCAGAAAATGTATCCCAGGCTGTTAAGCGAAGCAAAAGAGAAAATAGCAGAGGCTTTGACCATCATTTTACAATCCTCTCTGGCTTCAGGTGTGGTGCCAGAGGACTGGAGGACTGCTAATGTGGTACCTTAGTGGTACCTTAATCAGGCCAACATCCCCAGCATTGAAGCACTGATCACACTTGACCAGCTCTGTTGGGTGGGCCACATTGTTCGCATGCCTGACACAAGACTCGCAAAGCAAGCGCTCTACTCGGAACTCCTTCACTGCAAGCGAGCCAAAGGTGGGCAGAGGAAATGTTTCAAGGACACCCTCAAAGCCTCCTTGATAAAATGCAACATTCCCACCGACATCTGGGATTCCCTGGCCAAAGACCGGCCTAAGTGGAGGACATGCATCCGGGAGGGCGTTGAGCACCTCGAGTCTCATCGCCGAGAGCATGCAGAAAACAAGCGCAGGCAGCGGAAGGACTGTGCGGCAAACCAGTCCCACCCACCCTTTCCTTCAACGACTGTCTGTGCCACCTGTGAGAGAGACTGTAATTCCCGTATCAGACTGTTCAGTCACCTAAGAACACACTTTTAGAGTGGAAGCAAGTCTTCCTCGATTTCGAGGGACTGCCTATGATGATGATGACCTTTGTTTAGAAGGGAGAAAGGGATAGACCGAATAATTACAGGCCAGTCAGCCTAACCTCAGTAATGGGAAAATTATTGGAAAAAATCCTGAGGGACAGCAGTAATCATCATTTAGAAAGACATGGATCAATCAAGGACAGTCTTCAGGGATTTCTTCAGGGAAGGTCGTGTCTGACTAACTTAATTGAATTTTTCAAGGAGGTAACCAGGAGGGTCGATGAGGGCAAAGCATACGATGTAGTGTATATGGATTTTAGCAAAGCTTTGATAAGGTCCCATATGGCAGACTAGTTACTGGATTGACTAGGCTTATATTCACTGGAATTTAGAAGAATGAGAGGGGATCTCATAGAAACATATAAAATTCTGACGGGATTGGACCAGTTAGATGCAAGAAGAATGTTCCCGATGTTGGGGAAGTCCAGAACCAGGGGTCACAGTCTAAGGATAAGGGGTAAGCCATTTAGGACCGAGATGAGGAGAAACTTCTTCACTCAGAGAATTGTGGGCCTGTGGAATTCTCTACCACAGAAAGTTGTTGAGGCCAGTTCGTTAGCTATATTCAAAAGGGAGTTAGATGTGGCCCTTACAGCTAAAGGGATCAAGGAGTATGGAGAGAAAGCAGGAATGGTGTACTGAAGTTGCATGATCAGCCATGATCATATTGAATGGTGGTGCAGGCTCGAAGGGCCGAATGGCGTACTCTTGCACCTACTTTCTATGTTTCTATGTTTCTATGTATGTCACGAAAGTAAAAGCTCATGGGATCCAGGACAAAGTGGCAAGTTGGATTCAAAATTGGTTCAGAGGCAGGTAATGGTTAATGGGTGTTTTTGTGACTGGAAGGATGTTTCCAGTGGGGTTCTGCAGGGCTCAGTACTAGATCCCTTGCTTTTTGTGATATACATCAATGATAGAGACTTGAATATAGGGGGCATGATTAAGAAGATGATACTAAAATTGGCTGTGTGGTTGATAATGAAGAACAGAGCTGCAGCCTGCAGGAAGATATTAATCAACTGGTCAGGTGGGTAGGAACAGTGGCAAATGGAATTTAATCCAGAGAAGTGTGAGGTAATGCATTTGGGGAGGGCAAATAAGCAAAGGAAATACACATTAAATGGTAGGACACTGAGAAGTATAGAGGGACGAAGGGACCTTGGAGTGCATGTTCACAGATCCCTGAAAGTAGCAGGCCAGGTAGATAAGGTGGTTAAGAAGCCTTTATTAGCTGTGGCATAGAATACAAGAGCAGGGGTTTATGCTTGAACTGTATAAAACACTGGTTAGGCCACAGCTGGAGTACTGCGTGCAGCTCTGGTCACCGCATTACAGGAAGGATATGATTGCACTGGAGAGGGTACAGACGAGATTTACCGGGAATGGAGAATCTAAGCTATGAGGACAGATTAGATAGGCTGGATTTGTTTTCCTTGGAACAGAGGAGGCTGAGGGGAGCCCTCATTGTGGTGCATAAAATTAGGCTGCGTCTATTGGTATTAACTGAAAGGCAGCCGTTCTCTGATTGGCTCTCCATTTTTACATGGCCTATTGCTGGATAAGCCACACCCTGAAGTTCCCTTGGAATGTGTAACTGGAACAGCCCAGCCCAAGTTCTGAGTGACTTTCCAAGTTGTAATTCGATCCATTTTGACTTCAGAAGCCACAGAGGACAGATCTCTCCAAACACCACCAAGTTCCAGCGGAAGTCCATTACCCCAGCGCATGTGCTGCCTTCCCCAACCAAGTTCCTGCCAAAGTCCCTTGCCCCAGCACAAGTGCATCCATCCATCAGCTGAAGTCCTTTATACCAGCACATGTGCTGCTTCCCACAGCCGAAGTCCCTTACCCCAGCGCAAGAGCTTAAACCCCCCACCCCCCCCCATAGATAGATGGGGCACTGTGTGCGGATCGTTAACAGGTTTGTTGGGTATGAAGTAAATAGTGACAGTGTCGTGACTTCTAGATTTCATCCACCCCAACGATGTCCCTTGTAACACATGCACCAGGGGGTTGGAAGAACGTTATCCATCTTCTCTGAGTTCCCTCCCTCCCCTCCGATTCCCCCCTCCCCCCTAACCTGTGTCTCTCTTTCCCCCCCAAGCTCTCTCTCTCCCCCCCACCTGTGTGTCTCTCCCCCCCCCAGCTCTCTCTCTACCCCTTTCCCCCAAGCGCGCGCTCTCTCCCCCCAAGCTCTCTCTCCCTCTCCCCCGAAGTTCTCTCTCCCTCTCCCCCCAAGCTCTCTCTCCCTCTCCCCCCCAAGGTCTCTCCCTCTCCCCCAAAGCTCTCTCTCACTCTCCCCCAAAGCTCTCTCTCTCTCTCTCTCTATCTCTATCTCCCCCTAAGCGCTCTCTCCCCCAGGCACTCTCTCTCTCTCTCTTACCCCCTCCCCCCAAGCTCTCTCTCTCTCTCTCTCTCCCCCAAGGCGCTCTCTCT
The DNA here is from genome assembly GCF_044704955.1 of Pristiophorus japonicus. Taxonomy (NCBI): domain Eukaryota; kingdom Metazoa; phylum Chordata; class Chondrichthyes; family Pristiophoridae; genus Pristiophorus; species Pristiophorus japonicus. The sequence continues at coordinate 333,092,431 of NC_091978.1, forward strand.
CTCTTCGCTCCCAAGTTCTCTCTCTTTTCTCCCCTCGCACCTCAAACTCTCCCCACCGCCGCTCTCTCTTTCTCCCCGCCCCCCAAGCAGATGCTTGCGGCGCTGCGGGTGGCCCACAGCCCGCTTGGGGCTTGGCGCTGTGGGTGGCTCGGGGCTTGGCACTGTGGGTGGCTCGGGGGCTTGTTGGATGTGTTCGGCTGCAGCTGGATGGATCCGAGGCAACGTGGTGTTGGACGCATGCGCAGAAAAGGGTTAGTGGGAATTGTGCTGGGGGAGGGGGGTGGGCGTGGGGGCAGAGTCAGTGATATTTGTCCTAACTCTCACTTCTGCGCATGCATCGGGAGACGCATGTGCAGAAGGGAGACTCGGTACAAATAGTTACTCCGATAAAATTATGAGGGGACTTGATCTAGTGGATAGAAAGGGCCTATTTCCCTTAGCAGAGGGTTCAACAACCAGGCGGCATATATTTAAAGTAATTGGCAGAAGGTTTAGAGTGGATTTGAGGGGAAATTTCTTCACATTTCTTCACGTTGTGGGGCTCTGGAACTCACTGACTGAAAGGGCGGTAGAGGCAGAAATCCTCAACACATTTAAAAAATACTTGGATGTGCACCTGAAGTGCCGTAACCTGCAGGGTTACAGACCGAGACCTGGAAAAAAGTGGGATTAGGCTGGATAGCCTCTTGTTGGCCAGCATGGCACGATGGGCCGAAATGGCCTCCTTCCATGCTGTAAACTTCTATTTATTGTAGTATGCTGCACATCCTTGCCTTCTTGAGGAACAGCCCTTACCAGTCACCTATCAGGCGAGAAGCTAAGGAGCAGGAGCGCAAGGAAGAGGAGGAGGAGGAAGTGCAACAGGAAGTGGAGGAACAGGAAGAGGTGCATATATCTGGAGGGCCTCCTAACCCCCCTGTGGATACAGGATGTCTCTCCTTCTCTCCACGTCTTGCACCAAGACCTCCAGTGCATTGTCAAAAAACCTTGGTGCTCGCTCTCTTGCATGTTCAGCCATTCCTCAAAATATCAGAGCCCATATTCACTGGAGACTATGTGGATGTGGATGACTGGTGCGTGCAGCCGATGAACAGTGCAGCAATCATGTACAGCAGCAGGCAGCACCACTTTAGCATGCTGCCTGCAAAGCAATGAATGGACATGGGTTAAGCAGAGGGTCGTGTTCAACGAGAGGGCAGATTGTACAATCGGACACAGTGATCAGTGTGTCTATTTCATGGCCCTCCTGCTACTCCAGCCACTAAAATTCATAATGGGAAGATTGGAAGGACCAGGAATCAGGTGCACTGACCTCTGCATCCGATTGTCTGATCTGCTCTCCCATTGAGTGAGGCTCCGTGCTGGGATTACTAACTCAATGAATTTGCCCTGTAGTATATTTTGCTTTATTTATAATATTGTGTAATCATCTTGCCTTCAACAGATTGCTAAGAATAAAACAGTTCTATGTACAGGTTGGTTCCACTGTTAATTATGTAAGAAGCAAAATGGTGACTTGATATTGATTTGCATGTATCAGGACATTGCCAGAAATTTGCCTACAGTTAGAATTGCGCATACATGGATTCAGTTGCACACATTGCACACAGGCACATTATTTTATCTTGTTTATCATTCCTTATGTGGTGTACCTGCTCAAATAGTGAGGTGCATGTTTTCACACTTCAGAGAGACGGACTTGTGGCTACACTTCCTGATTGAACAGCCAACGTCTGTTAATATGCTGCAGTGTGTAGACTGCATTTTATCATTTAAAAATAACAGCGTACACAAAGCAAATGTAAAAGGATACCCGTATTTAGGTTTTATTTATGATATCCTGCCTTTGTTTAAATGTCCTACATGAAGCAGCTGTCTTAGCCCATAAACACATTGAAATTATGACACTGGTCAGGTTTCCTCCTAATACAACAGACAGCAGGTGTTTTCATACTCAGCCATGACCCTGTAACTATAGTACTAATAGTCCTTCGACAGCTAAAATTCGCTTTCAGCCTCATGCACCTGTTATGCCATTGTCAAGTACTTTTTAAAAAATTTCAAAATATACTTTATTCATATAAAAATTTGCACAATACATTGGAAAGCAGTTCAGTACATTTGGATGCGGTCAGCAATTCCACACATTACATTTGGATGCTGACCGCAGTTCCGTTCAATACATTTCTTTACTTTACATTTCAAGGTACGATTCATACAATCCAGGATACATTGTGGTACGTTCATCAAGTTACATTACATGTGTCACCATACGGTACACAGTGAAGGTACAGTTACATTTGTTTCCAACATGCATTACGCAACAGAACTTGCATTATACATGGCACTACATAGGTGTTTGCAGATCACGGTGCTCTATGTATACAAAAGGTTTACCATTGCAGCCCGAGGGGAGTTTTATACTGATTCCATCCCCTGGGTTTACCGTGGCAGAAGGGCTTTAAACTGTGGTTCTTCCCCACCATGCCTTTGCGGAGGCTGCACCAATTTTTAGTGCATCCTTCAGCACGTAGTCCTGGATCTTGGATTGCGCCAGTCTGCAACACGCAGACATGGACATCTCCTTGCTCTGGAAGACCAGCAAGTTCCGGCAAGACCAAAGTGCGTCTTTCACCGAGTTGATGGCCCTCCAGCAGCAGGTGATGTCTGTCTCAGTGTGTGTCCCTGGGAACAGCCCGTAGAGCACAGAGTCCTGTGTTACGGAGCTGCTCGGGATGAACCTCGACAGCAACCACTGCATCTCTTTCCAGACCTGCCTTGCAAAGGCGCAATCTTGAAGGAGATGGATGACAGTCTCGTCCGCCCCGCAGCCGACTCGGGGGCACCGTGCCGTGCTGCTGAGACGCCAGCTGTGCATGAACGCTCTGACGGGTAGGGCCCTCCTCACCGCCAACCAAGCTACATCTTGATGCTTGTGTGAAAGCTCTGGCGATGAGACGTTCTGCCAAACGAGTTCGACAGTCTGCTCAGGGAACCACCCAACAGGGTCCACCCTCTCCTTCTTTCGTAGGGCATCCAGGACCTTACGTGCTGACCACTGTTTTATGGCTTTGTGGTCAAACGGGTTTTTTGTGAAAAACTTTTCCACGAAGGACAGGTGGACAGGCTGGATACAAAATCCTTGCTTGCTTTTTTCGTAACCGATTGAACAATTTTCACAGCTTCCCGCAGGGGCAATTGACCGGCGGCGGCGCTCCCACGGGGCAATTTCCTACGTGGTGCGGAAAGGGGGTTGCCGTCTGTCGGAAGGGGGTTGGCGCGTGCTTGACTGGTGGCGTGCAAACCCGTTCCCACCACTCCCGGCCGTGGGGAATTTAGGACGGGTCGGCCCATCCGTCTGTCCCGGTCGGTGAGACCGATTCGCTACATTACTGCGTAACGGGCCTTAAAGAGGAGGGAAATTTCAACCCCCATGTCTCTCCTGGTACTCTCAGGGTACTGCTGGGAGGCAGCAAGATTGGAGGCCTGCTAGAGTCGGTTAGAGTTGCGGCTGCCCAGACAAGAGAGAGAAAGGCTGCAAGTAGATAGGCTGGTTTCTCGTTGAGTTGGGCAGTGAGAGGCAATGCAGACTTTCTTGTGCTGAAACGCCCTGGGGAAGCAACGAATAGATCCATATTTTGAGTCAATCAATCTGAATTTAATAATTAAATAACAAGGTAAAATCCATTTCTATTAATGGGCAATATATTGACATGAGATGAATAAATAAAATGTATTTCCTACATAGACTTAAGCAGTATTATTCTGAAAGAATGCATAATTTTCTATATTTATATAGATATAATTTATATCTGTACATTTAGCGATAAAATCCTTTACAGATAGCATGAAGTGCAGCAAAACACAAGTGCCGGGAATTTCCTTAGGGTTTCTCTAGCTCTGCCAGCTTAACCTCGTCGGAAACCCCTTTTACATACGTAATTGGTGTTTACAACAAACCTCGGACGATGTTATGGCGGCAGAGTGGGAGAAACCCCAGGGAAAGTCCTTGGTGAAGATCATCTCGTTTTTTTAATGACCAAATCAGGAATTACTTGAATAGACTGCAAATTAATGTTTTTTCTCTCTGTCCAGCTCTCTCTCAGTGCCATGTTAAAATTCAATTTCTTCTCAGAATAAAAAACCCTTTTTCCATCAGAGACAATTCTGAAACAAATCGATTGTGACAGAAGCAGAGCACTATCAAGGTTTGGAAGAGATGTGAACATTTGCTTGACAAGTGGCAGCTCTATGCTGAAGCTATTCCATTATGTCTCGTATTGGACTGTACAGCCACCTAAGAACTCATGCAAAGAGTGGAAGCAAGTCTTCCTTGAGGGACTGCCTATGATGATGATGATGTCTTTGAATTTAAACTGCGATATATACAGCAGACTCTTCGATGTATCTTCAGTTCAGTTTTGGTTTCACCTAAAGGCAATAGCTGGGCTCCTTGGCAGAAGGGATCATTGATGTCTCCATGTACAAATACCATGTCTCATCTAGCAAAGAGCTGGTGCAGACACGGTGAGTTGAATGGCGTCCTTCTGTGCTATATTATTTATTTGGGTCTACAGTTCTAAGTTTGAAAACATTTGGGGGCGAAATTTGGTAGCGCCCCATTTGGGGCATTAACATTTAAAAGTTTGAAAATTTAGCGCCAGATGCAAATGATTGCTAACTTCTGCTAAATTGGCCTTTAGAGCCCCTGGAAGGAAGGGGGCGGTAAATGAGGTGCAAATGACCTCAGTAGGGTGCTGCAGGGGCACTGATTGCAGAGCGCTACCCGATTTCAGGTGACTTGTATTCAGCAATCATCCTTCAATCGTCAAGGTCAAGGGGAAAGGGAAGCTCGGGAGCCAGCTCCCCAGAGGGCGAGTTCGCGAGAGAGTTCTGCTGCACAAGACTCAGATGAACACATCAATGGGATGGCATTTACAAGAAGGGTGATAGCCATGCACTCCGAAATGATAGGTGCAATGGCACGGGAGCCTGAGAGCCTCTCCGCTATGTAAAGGAGCATGGAGGAGTCCACCTCCCGCATTGTACACAGCTCTGCACACACCATGGAACCCATCATTGCCAGTGTGCAGATGATGGTGGACTCCCAGAGAGGCGGTGCGGATCCAGACCTCATGATGCGTGTCAAGGGCGATGTGGCAGCTTCCATTGCAGCACAGGTGGAAGCACTGCAATGTCTTGGTGCTGTAATGCAGACAATGGTTGGTGGCATCGAATATCGGACTGCTCGCATGCAATCTCAGCATGATGCCACGCATGGTCTGACTGCTGTCATGCAGTTAATGACTGCTGGCATTGAGTCTTGGACTGCTCTTGTGCAGTCTCAGCTGGATGTCACGCGTGGTCTGACTGCTGCCATCATCGCTGGGTCCACCACAGCCCACCAGGGATCTCAGATCGCAGGAGGCCACCAATCTGTGCTGCATCAGGCTGGTAGTGATGCTGAGGTGCTGCCCCAGGGGAGTGGCAGTGGATCAGGATGACAGCATTCCTGAGCCCACCACTGCCACCCCACCATTGCACTTGTCGCTGCCGGTCACCCAGCCAGCCTAGACTGCCGCCGGCCATCCTGAGGTGGTGCAGTCTGCAGCCGGGCCTTCCAAGCCCAGAGCTGGTCGAGGGCATCCTGCAAGGCCATCTGTAGTCTCTGGCCCTCACACACAGCAGCCTTCAACCAGCCGTGCTGCAGCCACAGGAGACACACTTCGAAGGAGCTATAGAATAGTTAAACCGAGTGTTAATAGGGGATATAAGGAAATGCACAAGTGTGATTGTATATTTGTTCTTTATGATATTTTTAAATCTTCTGACATAAATTTGATTTGGAATGTTTCATCTTTGGTGTCTTTCATTTCAGTTTGGGGCTTTGGTATGGAAAGGCAAATTAATGTGCTGATGGGGACATCCAGAGGAACCGGGAAGGGGAATGGAATTCAGTAGAACCGAAGTCTGATGAGACTGTTACAGACTGCCCTTCCAGAATCCCAATTGGTTGCCTGTCTCCTCCGTCACTGGTGTTTCTGCTCCTGCTCCTCCTAGTCCTCCCCTCCTCCTCCTGAGTTGGTGGAGCTATGCCTGGTGGAAATGGCTGCACCCTCATGATGGCCAGGTTGTGCAGCATGCAGCAGACAATGACGAATAGGGACACCCACTCAGCTGACTACTGGAGGACTCCTCCTGAGCTGTCAAGGCAGCGGAACCATTGCTTGAGCATCCCGATGGTCTGCTCAATGATGTTCCTGGTGGCAGCATGGCTCTCATTATATGAGTGCTGGGCAGGAGTGTTGGAGTTGCGGAGGGAAGTCATGAGCCAGATGGGGAGCGGATAGCCCGTGTCTCCAACCAGCTAGCCGCAAGCTTCATTTGGGAGCTGGAAGAGAGCTGGCACACCGATCTGGAGCAGGATGAATTGTTCGTGACTGCAGCCAGGATAGCGGGCATTGACGGTGAGGATTCAGCATGGGTGGTCGCACACCAACTGCACATTCAGTGAGTGGAAGGCTTTGTGGTTACAGAATACCTCAGGATTGTGATACGGTGCCCGCAAAGCTACATGGGTGCAGTCAATGGTGCCCTGCACCATGGGGAAGCTCGCTATCCTGGTAAAGCCACATGCACGCTCCAGCTGCTTCTCTCTGGTCATGGGGAAGGAGATGTAGTCCCTCCTCTTTCTGCACAGAGCATCTGTGACCTTGCGGATGGAGCAATGGACGGCAAACTGGAAGATGTTGGAGATGTCTCCTGTCGCTCCCTGGAAGGATCCATTGACGTAGAAATTGTGCGCAATGGTGACCTTGACTGCCACTGAGAGAGCCGTCCTCACCCTGGTCTGAGGCTCGAGGTCTGGTTGCAGGAGATGGCAGAACTCTGTGACCACGTCTTACCTGAAGCACAGCCTTTCTCCCTGTCTTCCTCCCTGCCTTCCTCCCTGCCTTTCTCTCTGCCTAAGTTGCCTCCGATGGTGCTGTTGGAGCAGGAGGTCGAGTGCCAACACAGCCCCCATGAAACGATATAAATGTTGCTGTTTCAAATCTGCCCTCAATGAAAGACAGGAATGTTTAAGAGCCAAAACACTCCTTCAACTGAAAATCGCTGAAATCTGTCCAACAGCCTGTCTGTCTGTATGTTAATAAGCTGCAAACAGTAATGGCTGACTAAATTTTTTTCTAAAGATGGCGCCTTTAAATAGCACTCCTGCAGCCGACTCCCAACTGAAACTCGACAGCTGAAGCAGTCGTTGTCAGCGCCAGGCGATAAGACAAAGGGTGTGACCAAATTTAGCTTCTGGGGCAGTAGCATCAACATCGGTGGGCGCAGCCGATCAGGGTGATACCTGTTCACACCGCTGCAAGCCCACACCCTCCGCCCCCCCCCCCCGCCCAATTTAACGGGAGGCACTGTTTTAGCCAGTCCTGAGTGAAAACTCATTTGTGGCCCATTAGTGCTCACCACGGGCGCGAATGGGAGGTGCAACGTAGCCAAATTTTGCCCCGCAGGTGTCTTCCATTAAGCTTTCAGCTTATGGATAGTGCACAATATATAAAGAAAGAGTTTGCATTTATATAGTGCCTTCCACAACCTCAAGATGTCTGAAAGCACGTCACAGCCAATGAAGAACTTTTGAAATATAATCACTTTTGTAATGTAGAAAAACACGGCAGCCAATTTGCACCTTGTAAAGTTCCACAAACGGCAATAAGATAAATGACCAATTATCTATTTTATTGATGTTGCTTGAATAAAAATTAGCCAGAACACCTCACCTGCTCTTCTTCAAATAGTTCCCTGTGATCTTTTATGAGAGGGGATGCAGGAAGTTGGTTTAAGCTCTCATTTAAAAGACGGCACCTCTGACAGTACTGCACTGGAGTGTCAGCCTAGATCAAGTGCTTAAGTCCCTGGAGTGGGGCTTGAACCCATGATCTTCTGCCTCAGAGGCGAGAGTGCTACCACTGAGCCAAGGCTTACACCTAAATGTACTCTGAAAATATCTTTCAACTCTTGTGGACTGATTTAATCTGAAGTTTTTTTAATTAAGTATTTGTCCGAGAAGTATCATAATGGGCCAAAAATTGCGGTCGGAGGCTTCCTGCGGGCGGATCCTTCCAACCACAAAAATATTTATGAATGTACTTGGAGGTGACAGAGGAACGGACACTTGCGCTCTGAGGCCTCCATGGGCAACCCAGCATAAAGGCCCACGTATTCCAGGAGCGTATGTGCATCCTGGGATCACGTGGGCCGGACCAACCAATTAAAATGGGAACCTATGCAGGGAGACAGAGGGAAATAAAATGGAGGCAGAAGCAAAAGATAGAAAGGAGAATATTAAAAGTGAAGGGCAGAGAAACCCAAGGCAAAAAACAAAAAGGGCCACATTACAGCAAAATTCTAAAGGGGCAAAGTGTGTTAAAAAGACAAGCCTGAAGGCTCTGTGCCTCAATGTGAGGAATATTCGGAATAAGGTGGACGAATTAACTGCGTAGACAGCAGTTAATGGATATGATGTAATTGTCATCACGGAAACATGGCTCCAGAGTGACCAAGGCTGGGAACTCAACATCCAGGGGTATTCAACATTTAGGAAGGATAGGCAGAGAGCAAAAGGAGGCGGGGTGGTGTTGCTGGTTAAAAAGGAAATTAATGCAATAGTAAGGAGGGACATTAGCCTGGATGATGTGGAATCTGTATGGGTGGAGCTGCGGAATACCAAAGGGCAGAAAATGCTAGTGGGATTTGTGTACAGACCACCAAACAGTAGGAGTGAGGTTGGGGACAGCATCAAACAAGAAATAAGGGATGTGTGCAATAAAGGTACAGTAGTTATCATGGGCGACTTTAATCTACATATTGATTGGGCTAACCAAACTGGTAGCAATGCAATGGAGGAGGATTTCCTGGCTTGTATTAGGGATGGTTTTCTAGACCAATATGTCGAGGAACCAACTCGAGAACTGGCCATCCTAGACTGGGTGATGTATAATGAGAAGGGACTAATTAGCAATCTTGTTGTGCGAGGCTCCTTGGGGAAGAGTGACCATAATATGGTAGAATTCTTTATTAAGATGGAGAGTGACACAGTTAATTCAGAAACTAGGGTCCTGAACTTAAGGAAAGGTAACTTCGATGGTATGAGGGGTGAATTGGCTAGAATAGACTGGCAAAGGATACTTAAAGCGTTGACGGTGGATAAGCAATGGCAAACATTTAAAGATCACATGGATGAACTTCAGCAATTGTACATCCCTGTCTGGAGTAAAAAATAAAACGGGGAAGGTGCCTCAACCGTGGCTAACAAGGGAAATTAAGGATAGTATTAAAACCAAGGAAGAGGCATATAAATTGGCTAGAAAAAGTAACAAACCTGAGGACAGGGAGAAATTTAGAATTCAACAGAGCAGGACTAAGGGTTTAATTAAGAGGGGGAAAATAGAATACGAGAGGAAACTTGCAGGGAACATAAAAACTGGCTGCAAAAACTTCTAGAAATATGTGAAGAGGAAAAGATTAGTGAAGAGAAACGTAGGTCCCTTGCAGTAAGATTCAGGTGAAGTTATGATGGGGAACAAAGAAATGGCAGATCAATTGAACATATACTTCGGTTCTGTCTTCACGAAGGAAGACACGAATAACCTTCCGAATGTACTAGGGGACAGTGGGCCTAGTGAGAAGGAGGAACTGAAGGATATCCTTATTAGGCAGGAAATTGTGTTAGGGAAATTGATGGGATTGAAGGCCAATAAATCCCCAGGGCCTGATAGTCTGCATCCCAGAGTACTTAAGGAAGTGGCCCCAGAAATAGTGGATGCATTGGTGATTATTTTCCAAAAGTCTATTGACTCTGGATCAGTTCCTATGGACTGGAGGGTAGCTAATGTAACACCACTTTTTTAAAAATGGAGGGGGAGAGAAAATGGGTAATTATAGACTGGTTAGTCTGACATCAGTAGTGGGGAAAATGTTGGAATCAATCATTAAGGATGAAATAGCAGTGCATTTGGAAAGCAGTGACAGGATCGGTCCAAGTCAGCATGGATTTATGAAAAGGAAATCATGCTTGACGAATCTTCTGGAATTCTTTGAGGATGTAACTAGCAGAGTGGACAAGGGAGAACCAGTGGATGTGGTGTATTTGGACTTTCAAATGGCTTTGACAAGGTCCCGCACAACACAAGAGATTGGTGTGCAAAATCAAAGCACATGGTATTGGGGGTAATGTACTGACTTGGTAGAGAACTGGTTGGCAGTCAGGAAGCAGAGAGTCAGGATAAATGGGTTCTTTTCAGAATTGCAGGCAGTGACTAGTGGAGTGCCGCAGGGCTCAGTGCTGGGACCCCAGCTCTTTACAATATACATTAACAATTTGAATTAAGGAATTGAGTGTAATATCTCCAAGTTTGCAGATGACACTAAATTGGGTGGTGGTGTGAGCTGTGAGGGGGACGCTAAGAGGCTGCAGGGTGACTTGGACAGATTAGGTGAGTGGGCAAATGCATGGCAGATGCAGTATAATGTGGATAAATGTGTGGTTATCCATTTTGAGGGCAAAAACACGAAGGCAGAATATTATCTGAATGGCGGCAGAGTAGGAAAAGGGGAGGTGCAATGTGACCTGGGTGTCATGGTTCATAAGTCATTGAAGGTTGGCATGCAGGTACAGCAGGCGGTGAAGAAGGCAAATGGTATGTTGGCCTTCATAGCTAGGGGATTTGAGTATAGGAGCAGGGAGGTCTTACTGCAGTTGTACAGGGCCTTAGTGAGGCTTCACCTGGAATATTGTGTTCAGTTTTGGTCTCCTAATCTGAGGAAGGACGTTCTTGCCATTGAGGGAGTGCAGCGAATGTTCACCAGACTAATTCCAGGGATGGCTGGACTGTCATATGAGGAGAGACTGGATCAACTAGGCGTTTATTCACTGGAGTTTAGAAGGATGAGAGGGGATCTCATAGAAACGTATAAGATTCTGACGGGACTGGACAGGTTCGATGCGGGAAGAATGTTTCCGATGTTGGGTAAGTCCAGAACCAGGGGATATAGTCTTAGAATAAGACCATTTAGGTAGGCCATTTAGGACTGAGATGAGGAGAAACTTCTTCACTCAGAGAGTTGTTAACCTGTGGAATTCCCTGCCGCAGAGAGTTGTTGATGCCAGTTCATTGGATATATTCAAGAGGGTGTTAGATATGGCCCTTACGGCTAAGGAGATCAAGGGGTATGGAGAGAAAGCAGAAAAGGGGTAATGAGGGAATGATCAGCCATGATGTTATTGAATGGCGGTGCAGGCTCGAAGGGCCGAATGGCCTACTCCTGCACCTATTTTCTATGTTTCTATCCCCATTCACAGTCATGGTGAGTTCCGTTTGTACGGAGATCACCATTTCTATGAATGGAGTTACCCCCCAAAACACAAACATTTTAAATAAATAAGAAAACACTTCACTTATTTAAAATTAATTGAAATTGAATTTAATTAAATGTTTTTGACAAATTTATTTTTTTGAATTTTTTGAATTTTTAAAAATATGTTAGAAATAAACTTACCTTAATGGTTTAGGGTTTTTAAGATAAAAATTATTGATCACATTTTATTTTTCTATCTTTTAAAATTCTTAAGCTGGTAAAAGCAGGCCTTATGCTGAAGGATATTCGCTGGGCAAGGTAGGGCAAATAGCCGAAATCTCTGCCCGTGAAGGCCCTTCTCCTGCAGATGCATTGGAACTGTCAAAATAAATTTCTTACAGGAAGAAGTGGAGGCACTAGTTACTGTGCTTGAGAACAGATGGCAGGAGCTGGACACCAGCAGAGGTCACATAAAAGTTCCACCCAAAGAAATGAAGAAATGCTGGAACCAAATTGCAAAAGATTACTGCGCAATGGTAACCACCACGAGATCTGGAGGCCAGTGTAAAAAGAAGTGGCAGGACTTTGGTCAAGTAGTTAGTGAAAGTAATATTTTCATTCATTCACTGGAATTGCAATTGTAAATATGACCAGCTGTATGTGCCACTCAGCAGAAAGACACTCTCTCTAAAAAGTTAGGTTTTCATCTTTGCAGAGGAAGGTGGCACATAATAAAAGGGAAAGAACTCGAACAGGAGGAGGCCCGGCAAATCTGCACCTACTTGACACCCTTGGAGAAAAACATTCACCACTGCACAAGCTGGGTCCACACTCGAGGGAGAGGGTAAGTCCTGCAAATTCCTCCTGGTGCTTCAAATCAGCCTGCTGCCTGGCCTGCGCTGTGTGAGCCTACTTATGCCACCCACCCTGCCCCCTCCACTGCTGCTAACCATTTGTCTGTTCTGTTATATTTTGGAGAACTTGAGGCCAACCCTGATGATGCAGAAGAAGATTCAGATGCGGTTGAGCCTGAAGAGGAGAACATTTCCAATCCAACCCTCCAGACCAAGAACATGGGGGTGAGGTGGAGGGGGAGGGGATGGAGCCGGATGAAGCTCCCATTGTTTTACTGACTTTGGAGGAGGTGCCGCTCATTGCGGTGACAGTCCCTTCCGTGACGAGTGGTTTGAGTGCTGGTGGGACATTCCATGGTTTCCCACCTTCCGAGGTTGCGGGTCCCAGTGGTGAGGTGCAGTGAGGCACACCCAGGGCCCCACCTTCCAAGGTTGCAGGTCCCAGTGTTGGGGTGTGAGCCACACCCATGGGGAGGAAGGGAAGGGGAGCTGGACCGCACCCTCCTGAGGTGTAGGATCTAACAGATGTGGTTCAGATGATGTAATTGAGTGCGGAGAGCATTGACCTGACCCAATCACTCCTGGATGGCATCAGTGGGGTGAATGATGAGGTAGCGGGACTGTCGGGAAAAGTAACAGCAATGACATGAGAAATGGTCCCGGACATCGTTCCCATCAGTGAGGGAATAGTGGCCACGAGGGAGGGAATGTCAGAAGTAGCTGATGTGCTGTCAGTGACCATCGGGGAGGAAATGTCAGAGATAGTGCAAACAGTCAATGACCATGAAGGAGGGAATGTTGCAGGTTGTTGAGACATTGTCAGGGAGCATGAGGGATGGCATGTTGTGAGGGATGATATTGGCTCCAATGAACAAAATGTTGAATCATTGTGGGTGGAGATTAGAGATAGTAAGGGGAAAAAGTCACTGGTCGGCGTAGTTTATAGGCCCCCAAATAATAACTTCATGGTGGGGCGAGCAATAATCAAGGGAATAATGGAGGCATGTGAAAAAGGAACGGCAGTAGTTATGGGGGATTTTAACCTACATATCAATTGGTCAAATCAAATCGTAGGGGGTAGCCTGGAGGAGGAATTCATAGAATGCATACGGGATTGTTTCTTAGAACAGTATGTAACAGAGCCTACAAGAGAGCAAGCCATTTTGGATCTGGTCCTGTGTAACGAGACAGGAAAAATAAACGATCTCCTCGTAAAAGATCCTCTCGGAATGAGTGATCACAATATGGTTGAATTTGTAATACAGATTGAGGATGAGGAAGTTGTGTCAGAAACAAGAGTACTATGCTTAAACAAAGGGGACTACAGTGGGATGAGGGCAGAGTTGGCTAAAGTAGACTGGAAACAAGGACTAAACGGTGGCACAATTGAGGAACAGTGGAGGACTTTTAAGGAGCTCTTTCATAATGCGCAACAAAAATATATTCCAGTGAAAAAGAAGGGCGGCAAGAGAAGAGATAACCAGCCGTGGATAACCAAGGAAATAAAGGAAAGTATCAAATCAAAGACCAATGCGTATAAGGTGGCCAATGTTAGTGGGAAACTAGAGGATTGGGAAGATTTTAAGCAACAGCAAAGAATGACCAAAAGCAATAAAGAAAGGGAAGATAGATTACGAAGGTAAACTTGCGCAAAACATAAAAACAGATAGTAAAAGCTTTTACAGATATATAAAACGGAAAAGAGTGACTAAAGTAAATGTTGGTCCCTTAGAAGATGAAAAGGGGGATTTAATAATGGGAAATGTGGAAATGGCTGAGACCTTAAACAATTATTTTGCTTCCGCCTTCACAGTGGAAGACACAAAAACCATGCCAAAAATTGCTGGTCATAGGAATGTGGGAAGGGAGGACCTTGAGATGATCACTATCACTAGGGAGGTAGTGCTGGACAGACTAATGGGATTGAAGGTAGACAAGTCCCCTGGTCCTGATGAAATGCATCCCAGGGTATTAAAAGAAATGGCGGAAGTTATAGCAGATGCATTTGTTATAATCTACCAAAATTCTCTGGACTCTGGGGAGGTACCAGCGGATTGGAGAGCAGCTAATGTAACGCCACTGTTTAAAAATGGGGGCAGGCAAAAGGCAGGTAACTATAGGCCGGTTAGTTTAACATCTGTAGTGGGGAAAATGCTTGAAACTATCATTAAGGAAGAAATAGCGGGACATCTGGATAGGAATAGTGCAATCAAGCAGACGCAGCATGGATTCATGAAAGGGAAATATGTTTAACTAACTTACTGGAATTCTTTGAGGATATAACGAGCATGGTGGATAGAGGTGTACCGATGGATGTGGTGTATTTAGATTTCCAAAAGGCATTCGATAAGCTGACACACAAAAGGTTACTGCAGAAGATAAAGGTACGCGGAGTCAGAGGAAATGTATTAGCATGGTTAGAGAATTGGCTGGCGAACAGAAAGCAGAGAGTCGGGATAAATGGGTCCTTTTCCGGTTGGAAATCAGTGGTTAGTGGTGTGCCACAGGGATCAGTGCTGGGACCACAACTGTTTACAATATACATAGATGACCTCGAGGAGGGGACAGAGTATAGTGTAACAAAATTTGCAGATGACACTAAGATTAGTGGGAAAGCGGGTTGTGTAGAGGACTCAGAGAGGCTACAAGGAGATTTGGATAGGTTAAGCGAATGGGCTAAGGTTTGGCAGATGGAATACAATGTCGAAAAGTGTGAGGTCATCCACCTTGGGAAAAAAAACAGGAGAAGGGAATATTATTTGAATGGGGAGAAATTACAACATGCTGTGGTGCAGAGGGACCTGGGGGTCCTTGTGCATGAATCCCAAAAGGTTAGTTTGCAGGTGCAGCAGGTAATCAGGAAGGCAAATGGAATTTTGGCCTTCATTGCGAAAGGGATGGAGTACAAAAGCAGGGAGGTGTTGCTGCAACTGTATAAGGTATTGGTAAGGCCACACCTGGAGTACTGCGTGCAGTTTTGGTCACCTTACTTAAGGAAGGATATACTAGCTTTGGAAGGGGTACAGAGACGATTCACTAGGCTGATTCGAGAAATGAGGGGGTTAACTTATGATGATAGATTGAGTAGACTGGATCTTTACTCCTTGGAGTTCAGAAGGATGAGGGGTGATCTTATAGAAACATTTAAAATCATGAAAGGGATAGACAAGATAGAGGCAGAGAGGTTGTTTCCATTGGTGAGGGAGACTAGAACTAGGGGGCACAGCCTCAAAATACGGAGGAGCCAATTTAAAACCGAATTGAGAAAGAATTTCTTCTCCCAGAGGGTTGTGAATCTGTGGAATTCTCTGCCCAAGGAAGCAGTTGAGGCTGGCTCATTGAATGTTTTCAAGTCAAAGATAGATAGATTTTTAAGCAATAAGGGAATTAAGGGTTACGGGGAGAGGGCGGGTAAGTAGAGCTGAGTCCACGACCAGATCAGCCATGATCTTATTGAATGGCGGAGCAGGCTCGAGGGGCTAGATGGCCTACTCCTGTTCCTAATTCTTATGTTCTTATGTTCTTATGTTGGAGTTAGCTGCTGCAATAAGGGAACACACCCAGACCCCGCACCCATTGACAGAATCAACTGCCACTCCTACTCCAATCTCCAGACCAGCCTCTATAGAGCCCAAAGCCGGGCTCTCCAACTTGCCTCCTGGGCCCTCCAACTTGCCTCCTGCCGCCGACGCCCCTCACTCTCAAGAGGTGCGCCGTACCCAAGATCTTAGAAAGAATAAGCTTGGTACCAAGCCCAGAATCACTGTGCCTGTGTCCAAGACCAAGCGCAGTGGGCGGTCTTAGAATACGGTGGAAGAGAGATGACTGGTTGCAGCCTTTCTTTGCTGCTGTTGTTATTATTATTGTTACTGTTGTAACTGTTCTCAAATTAAAAGTTTACTTGTAAGTTATGTAAATTTATAAGTTTAAAAGTTTATAAGTGATCTTAAAGTTTTTAAGTGATCTTAAAGTAAAGTTTGATACAAGTAAAATATTATGAAACTTTTGAATAAAATATATTTTACATTAAAACTGAATCATTTCCATTATTTGTTCTTCTCTCCCCACCCACTCCCTTAACTAATTGCAGTCTTCTCCCCTTCTCTCTTTCTCCCCCCCCGCCCCCAACCCCTGCCCACCCCACACTTCAGAAGCCTCCCGATCGGCACCTCGCTCTCTCTCCTCCTTCCTCTCTCCCCGCCCCCCCCCCACCCGCAACCCCCCCCCCCCCCGGCCCCAGGCTTGTTTTCTAGCTGAGCCCCAAGCTGCTATGTCCGGACCCGGGCCGATCCTGCCGGCCAAAGCTACGACACTCCAGCCCTATTTCAAGACATTCGGTTGTGGCGTGTGAGTGAGTAAAAAAAAACTTCTGAAATCCAACAAACTTACATTTACTACATTGACAGGTAAAAAAAGTTAAACTTTATTATTGATTTTTACAGTGTTCTTGACTCCCTCCAAAATCTCTGATTAAAAACAATGGCGTCTTTCAGCGCCGATTTCTCAATATGCACTGGCTTTCTTAACTGCCCAGAAGGTTTTTCAGGAGTGGCCAGATACGCCGACCAAGGAGGAAAAATCTTGGCCAAACTTTGAAAAATTATAAAAAGCAGCGCAGACATGAGGGAAAGCCCTATGACGGAAAAAAAAACTGGCCTTGAAAAATCGTAACTAAGTCAGTTACGCCGGCGCAGATCGCAGGGAGAAACTTTGAAAAAAATAAATATGCCAAAAAAAATGGCATGTGGCAAAAAAACTGTGCAAATGACCAGGGAAAATTGAGCCCTCGGAGTTCATGCTGGACAGCTTTCATAGCCATCAGTGCAAACTATCTTGATAAAAAAGGGTGGTAAGCTACTTCTGTTCAAGAAATGCATAAGATTGTAAATGTTTATGGTCATACATTAAATTAACTCATTTATGAAAACTACAAGTTACTGTGAAAATGAATTTTTAATTTTGGTTATAAATTTTGTTTTAATGTGACAAAGTGCCAATTTGCAACAGAATATTTTTGGTGGAACGTGAATGTTTACTTTTGTGACTGAACTAATGTGAAATAATTACAGCGATGATTCCGTGATCTTAATGGTTCCTAGTTACATAGAAACATAACATAGAGACACAGAAAATAGGTGCAGGAGTAGGTCTATTCGGTCCTTCGAGCCTGCACCACCATTCAATAAGATCATGGCTGATCATTCACCTCAGTACCCCTTTCCTGCTTTCTCTCCATACCCATTGATCCCTTTAGCTGTAAGGGCCATAGCTAACTCCCTCTTGAATATATCCAATGAACTGGCATCTACAACTCTCTGCGGTAGGGAATTCCACAGGTTAACAACTCTCTGGGTGAAGAAGTTTCTCCTCATCTCAGTCCTAAATGGCTTACCCCTTATCCTAAGACTATGTCCCCTGGTTCTGGACTTCCCCAACATCGGAAACATTCTTCCTGCATCTAACCTGTCCAGTCCCGTCAGAATTTTATATGTTTCTATGAGATCCCCTCTCATCCTTCTAAACTCCAGTGAATACAGGCCCAGTCGATCCAGTCTCTCCTCATATGTCAGTCCTGCCATCCCGGGAATCAGTCTGGTAAACATTCGCTGCACTCCCTCAATAGCAAGAACGTCCTTCCTCAGATTAGGAGACCAAACCTGAACACAATATTCCAGGTGAAGCCTCACTAAGGCCCTGTACAACTGCAGTAAGACCTCCCTGCTCCTATACTCAAATCCCCTAGCTATTACGGCCAACATACCATTTGCCTTCTTCACCGCCTGCTGTACCTGCATGCCAACTTTCAATGACTGATGTACCATGACACCCAGGTCTCGCTGCACCAACCCTTTTCCTAATCTGCCGCCATTCAGATAATATTCTACCTTCGTGCTTTTGCCACCAAAATGGATAAACTCACATTTATCCACATTATACTGCATCTGCCACGCGTTTGCCCACTCACCTAACCTGTCCAAGTCACCCTGCAGCCTTTTAGTGTCCCCCTCACAGCTCACACTGCCACCCAGCTTATGCCATCTGCATCTTGGAGATATTACACTCAATTCCCTCATCCAAATCATTAATATATATTGTAAATAGCTGGGTTCCCAGCACTGAGCCCTGCAGTACCCCACTAGTCACTGCCTAACATTCTGAAAAGGACCCATTTATCCTGACTCGCTGCTTCCTGTCTGCCAACCAGTTCTTTATCCATGTCAGTATATTACCCCCAATACCATGTGCTTTGATTTTGCACACCAATCTCTTGTGTGGGACCTTGTCAAAAGCCTTTTGAAAGTCCAAATACACCACATCCACTGGTTCTTCCTTATCCACTCTACCAATTACATCCTCAAAAAATTCTAGAAGATTTGTCAAGCATGATTTCCCTTTCATAATTCCATGCTGACTTGGACTGATCCCGTCACTGCTTTCCAAATGCCCTGCTATTTCATCTTTAATAATTGATTCCAACATTTTCCGCACTACTGATGTCAGGCTAACCGGTCTATAATTCCCCGTTTTCTCTCTCCCTCCTTTCTTAAAAAGTGGTGTTACATTAGCTACCCTCCAGTCCATAGGAACCGATCCAGAACCAATAGACTGTTGGAAAATGATCTCCAATGCATCCACTATTCCTAGGGCTATCTCCTTAAGTACTCTGGGATGCAGACTATCAGGCCCCGGGGATTTATCGGCCTTCAATCCCATCAATTTCCCTAACACAATTTCCCGCCTAATAATGATTTCCTTCAGTTCCTCCTTCTCACTAGACCCACGGTTCCCTTCTATTCTGGAAGGTTATTTGTGTCTTCCTTCGTGAAGACAGAACCAAAGTATTTGTTTAACTGGTCCACCATTTTTTTTATTCCCCATTATAAATTCACCTGAATCTGACTGCAAGGGACCTACTTTTGTTTTCACTAATGGTTATGTGGTTCTGGGATCTGATTTGTTTCTGCTTCTCGGGTTTGATGAATTGAATGGAAAATTTAAATTGCAATGGTCTCTGGGATCTAACTCCAGCAGTACAGGTTCTAACCATCGTTCAATATATACTGAGCGGTTGAATTTGCGGGACATGATTAGTTGAATTAATGGTGGTTCAGCAACCTGATTGGCTGAAGGGACTCTCCAATACAGCAGCACTGACACAACAACAACAACAACAACCTGCATTTATATAGCGCCTTTAGGGGGAAAAATGTCCCCTTTCCGATAGACCCGCTAGCGCCTCCGGGAGGGGCTAATGGGACGTTAACTTTTTAACACCCGGGCGCAGTGGCCAGATCGCCCCCCCACCCCCCCGCGGAGTTGTCGGCCTGGTTTGCGGAGGCGCTACGAGGTAGTGCCCCATTCCGGCAGCGATCGTCCTGCTTGTTGGCGTACAGCAATGATGATGTTACCACCCCGGAGCCCCAGAAGTTAAATTGCCCCACGCACTCTCACTTACTGCTGTCGAGCTCCTGTCGAGAAGCTGATGCGCCAGCGATATTTAAAGGCGCCATCTTTGAGAAGTTATTTTGTCGGCCAAATCTTTTTCCACCTTGTAGTGCTTTTGCTTTTTGGCTGTAAAATTGGCATCGTTGAATCTTGGACCTAACTTTTTTTTTGCCTGCCACCCTTCCCCCTGCTTTAGTAAGGTCCATTTGAACATTATACTTTCTCGCGCCTCACGGGGTCAGTGCTGGCAGTGGACCACCTCCTCCTCCGACTTCATCATCAGAGGATGGTGTTATATATGTGGACTTGTATTTACTCTGTACAGCCACTAGAGGGCTCATTCCCCAGAGTCCCAAGGGAATCCCATAATCCCTTGGGAGCACAGGTATTTAAGAAGGCTTCACAGGTTGGAGAGGCACTCTGGACACCTGCAATAAAAGACTAAGGTCACACTTTACTTTGCACTCACAGTGTTCAGTTTGACTCTTTCTCCATACACAACAACTGGCGACGAGATACAGATAGCGAACCCAAAGATGCAGAGAACAGTGGGCATCCTGAAGAAATTCTCGGAGGAAGATGATTGGGAAACTTGTGTGGAGCGACTCGACCAATACTTCATGGCCAACGAGCTGGATGGAGAAGCAAATGCTGCCAAACGTAGAACGATCTTCCTCGCTGTCTGTGGGGCACCAACGTATGGCCTCATGAAGAATCTGCTCACTCCAGCGAAACCTACGGAGAAATCGTACGACGATTTGTGCACACTGGTCCGAGAGCATTTGAACCTGAAGGAAAGCGTTCTGATGGCGAGGTACTGGTTCTACACCTACAAAAGGTCTGAGGGCCAGGAAGTGGCGAGTTATGTTGCTGAGCTGAGACGCCTTGCAGGACATTGTGAATTTGAAGGACATTTGGAGCACATGCTCAGAGACTTTTTCGTACTTGGCCTTGGCCACAAAACCATATTTCGCAAGCTTTTGACTGTAGAGACCCCAACTTTGATTAAGGCCATAGCGATAGCCCAGGCATTCATTGCCACCAGTGACAATACTAAGCAAATCTCTCAGCACACAAGTGCTGCTACAAATACTGTGAACAAAGTGATGTTGTTTTCGAATCGTAACGTACAGGGCAGGTCACACATACCTGCAGCTACACATCCGCTGATGTCTCAGAGTCCACCATCAAGGGTGATGAATGCAAGGCCATTAACACCTTGTTGGCGCTGCGGGGGTGATCATCATTTCCATTCATGCCGATTCAAAGGATATGTTTGCAAGGCCTGTGGAACAATGGGACACCTCCAACGAGTGTGCAGGCGAGCTGCTAAGCCTGTTAAACCTGCAAACCACCACGTTGCAGAGGAGGACAGATCCACAGAGGATCACTATGAACCAGAGCCTCAGATAGAGGAGACAGAGGTACATAGGGTGCACACATTCACCACGAATTGTCCCCCAATTATGCTGAATGTTGAACTAAATGGACTCCCAGTGTCAATGGAGCTGGACATGGGCGCGAGCCAGTCCATCATGGGCAAAAGACTTTCAAAAGGTTTTGGTGCAACAAGGCCTCAAGGCCAGTCTTAACTCCAGTTTGCACGAGACTAAGAACTTACACTAAAGAACTGATTCCTGTAATCGGCAGTGATACCGTAAAGGTCTCCTACGATGGAGCGGTGCACAAGCTACCACTCTGGGTGGTACTGGGCGATGGTCCCATGCTGCTCGGCAGGAGCTGGCTGGGAAAGATACGCTGGAACTGGGGTGACGTCCGAGCGCTATCGCCCGCTGACGACACTTCGCGTGCCCAGGTCTTAAACAAATTTCCTTCGCTGTTCGAACCAGGCATCAGGAAATTCCAAGCAGCAAAAGTGCAGATCCACCTAATTCCGGGGGCGCGACCCATCCATCATAAGGTGAGAGCAGTACTGTACATGATGAGAGAAACGGTAGAGATCGAGTTAGACCGGCTGCAACGAGAGGGCATCATTTCACCGATCAAGTTCAGCGAGTGGGCCAGTCCTATTGTCCCAGTACTCAAGGGAGACGGCACCGTCAGAATCTGTGGCGATTATAAAGTAACTATCAATCGTTTCTCCCTGCAGGACCAATACCCACAACCAAAAGCCGCCGACCTCTTTGCAACGCTGGTGGGAGGAAAGACATTCACGAAGCTGGATCTGACTTCAGCTTACATGACGCAGGAACTGGAGGAATCATCGAAGACCCTCACCTGCATCAACACGCACAAAGGTCTTTTTGTTTATAACAGGTGCCCATTTGGAATCCGATCAGTGACGGCGATATTCCAGAGAAACATGGAACGTTTACTGAAGTCAGTCCCGCACACAGTGGTCTTCCAGGACAGCATCTTGGTCACAGGTCGGAACACAGTCGAGCACCTGCAGAACCTGGAGGAGGTTCTTAGTCGACTCAACCGGTGGGGCTCAGGTTAAAACGCTCGAAGTGCGTTTTCCTGGCACATGAAGTGGAGTTCCTGGGAAGGAGGATTGCGGCGGACGGCATCAGGTCCACCAACGCGAAGACGGAGGCAATCGAGAATGCACCGAGGCCACAGAACGTGACAGAGCTGCGGTCGTTTCTGGGACTCTTGAACTACTTTGGTAACTTCTTACCGGATCTCAGCACCCTGCTAGAACCACTACATGTCTTACTACGAAAAGGGGGCGTATGGCTTTGGGGCAAAAGCCAAGAAAATGCCTTTGTAAAAGCGAGAAAATTGTTATGCTCAAACAAATTGCTTGTGTTGTATGATCCATGTAAGCATTTGGTACGAGCATGTCGTCATATGGCGTGGGTGTGTATTGCAACGAGCTAATGATTTTGGGAAATTGCAATCAGTTGCTTATGCATCCAGGAGTCTGACTAAGGCTGAGAGAGTCTACAGCATGATTGAAAAAGAAGCGTTAGCATGTGTCTATGGGGTAAAGAAAATGCATCAATACCTGTTTGAGCTAAAATTCGAATTGGAAACTGACCATAAGCCACTTATATCCCTGTTCTCCGAGAGTAAAGGGATAAATACCAACGCATCGGCCTGCATCCAGAGATGGCCGCTCATGTTGTCCGCATACAACTACACCATCCACCATAGGCCAGTCACAGAAAACTGCACCGATACTCTCAGTAGGCTGCCATTGCCCACCATGGGGGTGGAAATGGTGCAGCCCGCAGATCTAGCCATGGTTATGGAAGCATTTGAGAGTGAGCAATCACCCGTCACTGCCCGGCAGATCAAAACCTGGACAAGCCAGGACCCCTTATTATCTCTAGTCAAAAGCTGTGTGCTTCACGGGAGCTGGTCCAGTGTCACAGTGGAAATGCAGGAAGAGATAAAGCCGTTCCAGTACCGCAAAGATGAAATGTCTATACAGGCAGAGTGCCTTCTGTGGGGCAATCGAGTAGTGGTCCCCAAGAAGGGCAGAGACACCTTCATCAATGACCTCCACAGTACACACCCAGGCATCGTAATGATGAAAGCGATAGCCAGATCCCACGTGTGGTGGCCCGCTATCAATGCGGACTTAAGAGTCCTGCATTCACAGACGTAATACATGCTCGCAATGTACCCAGGGAGGCGCAGCTAAGTTTATGGTCTTGGCTCTCCAAACCGTGGTCTAGAGTACACTTCGACTATGCAGGCCCGTTCTTGGGTAAAATGTTCCTTGTGGTTGTAGATGCGTACTCCAAGTGGATTGAATGTGAGATAATGTCGGCAAGCACATCCGCTGCCACCACTGAAAGCCTGCGGGCCATGTTTGCCACATACGGCTTACCCGATGTCCTGGTGAGCGACAATGGGCCATGTTTTACCAGTGCTGAGTTCAAAGAATTCATGACTCATAACAGGATCAAACATGTCACATCTTCCCCGTTTAAACCAGCGTCCAATGGTCAGGCAGAGAGAGCAGTGCAAACCATCAAGCAAGGCTTGAAGAGGGTAACTGAAGTCTCACTGCAGACTCGCCTATCCCGAGTCCTGCTTAGCTACCGCACGAGACCCCACTCACTCACTGGGATCCCACCTGCTGAACTGCTCATGAAAAGAGCACTTAAGACAAGGCTGTCATTAGTTCACCCTGATCTACATGAACAGGTAGAGAGCAGACGGCTTCAACAAAGTGCATACCATGATAGCGCAAATGTGTCACGCGAGATTGAAGTCAATGATCCTGTATTTGTATTAAATTATGGACAAGGTCCCAAGTGGCTTCCCGGCACTGTCGTGGCCAAAGAAGGGAGCAGGGTGTTTTGGGTCAAACTTTCAAATGCACTCATTCACCGGAAACACTTGGACCAAATCAAACTCAGATTCACGGACTATCCTGAGCAAGCCACCTTGGACCCTACCTTTTTTGATCCCCCAACATACACACCAGTGGCAACCAACACCACGGTTGACCATGAAGCAGAACCCATCATCCACAGCAGCCCTGCAGGGCCCAACACACCAGGCAGCCGAGCAAGGCCAGCTGCACAGCAGCCCAGCGAGGGCCCAACAAATGATTCAACACCACCAGCTTTCACACTGAGACGATCAACCAGGGCAAGAAGGGCCCCAGATCGAATCACATTGTAAATAGTTACACTATTGACTTTTGGGGGGAGGGGGGAATGTTGTTGTATATGTGGACTTGTATTTACTCTGTACAGCCACTAGAGGGCTCATCCTGGGGAGTCCCAAGGGATCCCATAATCCCTTGGGTGCACAGGTATTTAAGAAGGCTTTACAGGTTGGAGAGGCATTCTGGAGACCTGCAATAAAAGACTAAGGTCACACTCTACTTTGAGCTCACAGTGTTCAGACTGACTCTTTCTCCATATGCAACAGATGGTTCGCCAAAGATGATAGCGCTGCCAATTGCACTTAGAGAGGCATCGAGAGTGGGAGAGCGAAAGGCTACCAGTGAGAGAGGGAGCACCACAGAGTGAAGCCCAGACATCAAGGAGCAGGGAGAGGAGCAGGGTCAGACAGAGGGAGAGGGAAAAGGAGAGGAAGAAGCAAAGGGGTAGGCAAAGGGAAGATCAGGAGGAACAGGAAGAACGAGCTTAAGATATGGGCAGAGGAAGACACGACACAGACGTGGCAACAGAAGGCCTTATGCTCCCAAGGTCTCTGGCCAGCAGTTCTCGTGCATAAATTTCACTGATGAGCAGTGTGTACGAAGGCTGCGATTCAGGAAAGATGTGATCACAGAGCTGTGTCATCTGCTGCAGCCAGACCTTGAGCCTCAGACGAAGGTAGGAACGGCTCTCTCAGTGGCAGTAAAGGTCACCATCTCCCTCAATTTCTATTCCAATAGATCCTTCCAGGGATCGACAGGAGACATCTCCAACATCTCCCAGTTTGCCGTCCATTCCGCCATCCGCAAGGTCACAAATGGAGGGACTACATCTAATTTCCCATGACCAGAGAGAGGCAGCTGGAGCGTTCAACTGGCTTTGTCAGGATAGCAGGCTGGTCCCATGGTGTAGGTGCCATAGACTGCACCCACGTTGCTTTGAAGGCACCGCACCACAAACTTGAGATCTTTCGGAACTGAACAGATACCACTCACAATGTGCAGTTGGTGTGTGACCATAAATGCCGAATAATGGCCGTGAATGTGCACCATCCTGGCAGCAGCCATGATGCCTTCATCCTGTGCCAAATCAGTGTGCCAGCTCTGTTCCAGCCCCCAAATTAACCTTGCGGCTGGCTCCTCAGAGACAAGGGCTACCCGCTATACACCTGGCTCATGACTCCCCTCCTCATCCCCACCACTCCTGCCTTGCACTCTTACAATGAGAGTCAAGCTGCCAGCAGGAAAATCATTGAGCAGACCGTCGGAGTGCTGAAACAACGGTTCCGCTGCCTTGACCGCTCAGAAGGCATCCTGCAGTATTCGCCTGACCGCGTGTCCCTATTCGTCGTCGTCTGTTGCGTGCTTCACAACCTGGCCATCATGAGGGCACAGCAATTGTGCACAGACATCGCCGTTGCACCTCAGGAGAAGTACCTGGAGGAGGAGCTACAGGAGGAGGAACAGCCGTCACAGAGGAGGCGCAACACCATCATGATCCTGTAAGGGAGGTCCCCAACCGTCTCATTAGATCTTGTTTCCACTCACTTCCAGCCCACTTCCCGGTTCCTGTGCACCTCCCCATCACCACATCAATCAGCCCTTCCACACCAAATCCCCAACACTGAAATGAGAGACAGCACCAAACATTAAAGATGACAATGAACATTTAATGCAAAAAAATTAAACATTAACATTGGATTGATCATTCACCCTTGTGCATTTCCTTATATCCCCTTTTACGCAAACCTAATCTACTACTTCTCCGCAGTGTATCCCCTGTGGCTGTAGCATGGATGGCGGAAGGCTGTTGTGTCAGGGCCAGAGACCACAGATGGCCTTCTAGGACATCCTTGACCAGCTCTGGGCCTAGAAGTCCCGGCTGCAGACTGCACCACCTCAGGCTGGGCGGTGGCAGTCTGGGCTGGCTGGGTGACAGCCATTGACAGTTGCAATGGCAGAGTGGCAGTGGTGGGATCAGGAATGCCGTCATCCTGAGAGAGGACAGCAGGTTCCTGCTCCACTGACCCAGTGCCACTCTCCTCAGCATCTCTAGCAATCTGTTGGAGTACAGATTGCTGGGCTGCTGTGACATCATGTGATCCCCGGTCAACTGTGATGGATCCAGCAGTGATGGCAGCAATCAAGTCTTCGGTGACATGCAGCTGAGACTGCATGACATCAGCAAACGTTGCATGGCATCATGCTGAGATTGCATGAGAGCCGTCTGAGCTTCCATGCGAGCAACCATTAACTCTACTGCAACAGCAAGACATTGCGTTGCTTCCGCCTGTGCCGCAATGGAAGCTGCCACATTGCCCATGATGTGTGTCATGAGGTCTGAATCCGCATGGTCTCTCTGGGAGTCCACCATCATCTGCACACGAGCAATGATGGGCTCCATGTTGTGTGCAGAGCTGTGTACAATGTAGGAGGCGGACTCCTCCACGCTTCTTATCACTTGCTCTCGGGCACCCTTGCCATTGCCCCTATCATGTCTGGGTGCAAGGCCATCACCCTTTGTTCAACTGCCTCCCCTTCGGGGTCCTCATCTGAATCCTGTGGAGCAGAATTCGCGCACGAACTCGCTCTCCGAGGAGCTGGCTCCTGAGCTACCCTTTCCCCTTGATCCTGCTGCAGCCCACTAGACCCCAGTGCAGACCCCTCGACTAACTTAACCTCGAAGGACCGCGTAGCGCCAGTATCTGAGCTGGTGTCTGCGGGTGAGAGAAGCAGTGACGCAACGCTTGGGTCCTCCTCCTCCTCGATTTCTTCTCCCTGTAGACTGGGTTGGGGGTGGCTCAGGCATTGACTGCTCAGTGGCTGGGGCATTATCTAAAAACATAAATGGCACAAGAGTCGCGTTGTGAGGGAAGGGGGGCAGACATGCAGGAAGAAAGGCAGACAGAATGTGGATGTGGAAAGTGATAGGGCCTTCTGCTTTAACGGGCAGGTGGGATCAGAAGAAGGGGTTAACTTACCAATGTTGCTCCCAGCGGGCTTGACGTTCCCCACAGCCACGGATTGGCCACCTGCGCAGTACTCGCTCCTCCACATCAATTAGGTGACACAGTTCAGCTTCCCCCCTCCTGTCCATTGCTGCTGCATTCTGTTATGGCCTGCAAAAGAAAGGAACCTTGGTGAGCAAGAGTCAGTTATGTATGTGGAAGAAATGCTTGGCCGCATTAAGAGTTGCGATTGTAAACAAAAGATGAAATGAGACAATGAGTGTGAGTGGGCACAGATGGTTTGTGGTTCCATCCTGCCCTAGGTGCTGGTTTGCAGTGGGCACAGAGGCTGGTATGTAGCGATTGTGGAAACAGACAGAGGCTCGTAGGCTGCTACGTAAGAGTTGTGGAAAGATGTGCTCATTCTGACCACAAGACTGCGGTCAGTGAATTTCTTTCTGCACTGTGTTGGCATCCAGTCTGTGGATGAGGTGCCTGAGACCTTGGCAGCCACCTCTGCCCAAATGGCTCGGAAGGGGGGAGCAAGCCTCCCAGATGGAGGGGAAAGGATCTGCCTCTTGACCTCCACTACCCCACCAGTGCGTCTAAGTCCAGGTCAGAAAATCTAGTGGCCCTTGTGAAGCCTTGCCCAGTTGCCATGACAAACTTCTTCCAGAGTAACTGCAGAGTTACAATGATGAGAATGACCAGAAGCTGCCTGAAACGACATCCCCTTTAAGAAGACCAATGACCAGCTGCCTCGTTATCACTCAATGATACTCACGTGAAATTGGGTGCACCGTCGTTAGCGGTGCCCCGCAGAGGCCATTTGCGCCTCCAATACTGGCCCAGTCCATTTTTTTGAAACTAGGTCCCAATGTCACAAAATTTAGCAGTCCATCTCGCCGGGCGCTAACTCATCATATAATTCAAATTGTGCACCCCAAATGGGGCACAGGGCAATTTCGGCCCATAATCTAGTAAAACGTTCCAAGGCACTTTACAGGAGAATTATCATACATAACTTGATACCAAGCCACAAAAAGAGATATTTGGACAGGTTGATCAAGGAGGTAGGTTTTAATGAGTGTCTTAAAGGAGGACAGAGAGATAGAAAGGTGGAGAGGTTTAGGGAGGGAATTCCAAAGCTTGGGGCCTTGGCTGCTAATGGTGGAGTGAAGAAAATTGGGGATGCACAGGAGGCCAGAATTGGAGGAATGCAGAAATCTCAGAAGGTTATAGGACTGGAGGAGGTTACAAAAATAGAGAAGGGCGAGACCATGAAGGAATTTGAAAATAAGGATGGAGACAGATCGAGAATATTGAAAATAAGGATGACAATTTTAAAATCAGCCAATGCAGGTCAGCGAGCACAGTGGTGATGAATGGGATGAGCTCAAGTTTATGGAGGGTGCAAGATGGGAGGCCGGCTAGGAGAACATCGGGACAGTCCGGTCTAGAGGTAACAAAGGCATGGATGAGGTTAGCAGCAGCAGATGAGCTGAGGCGGGGTGGGGATGGATCATGTTATGGAGGTCGAAGTAGGCGGTCTTGGTGGTGGAGAGGATATGGGGTCGGAATCTCAGCTCGGGGTCAACTAGGATGTCAAGGTTGCAAATGGTCTGGTTCAGCCTCAGACAGTGGCTAGAGAGTGTGACAGAGTTGGTGACTACGGAATGGAGTTTGAGGCAGGAACCGAAGACAATTGCTTCAGTCTTCCCAATATTTAATTGGAGGATATTTCTGCCCATCCAATGCCGGACACTCGTACAAGCCAAGTGTCAAATCAAATACACTGGAGGAGTTGAGAGATGTGTTTGTGAGGTCGAGTTGGGCATCGACAGCGAACATGTGGAACCTGATGTGTTTCGGATGATGTCACCGAGGGGCAGCACGTGGATGAGAAATAGGAAGGGGCTGGAAGATGGTGGAGAAGTATTGGAGGAGGATGGTATGGTCAACCGTGTCAAAGGTTGCAGACAAATCGAGAAGGATGAGAATGGATAGTTTACCATTGTCATGGATATACATTCGCACAAAGGCTCCAAACATCTGCAGCTATTTCAGGGTGCTCTCACCATAACTTGGACAGGAGTCTGCTGGATTCTAGGCTATGGCCCGGATATGCCAGGTCCCAGTCTACATCCGAGATGCAGTATGGCCTTGTGGGGTGGAGCCTCTGTCTGCTTCCTACAAGGCCATTGGTAAAGGGAGATGGGGCTCGGGATACCCTATGTTGAGAAGTCCCATGACCTTGGCCCTCATTGGCCCAAGGATTATGGCCTGAAAATCCAAATTATTTTTAAATGTGAACTTTTTAAAATATTCTTTTCCCTGACAAAGAGGGCCTCACTGGGAACATTTTGGCAGTCTTTCTGAGGTGGGCTGGGCCTGAGCCAACCATTTCTGTCACCGTATGTGGTTTCTTCGGTAGACACGCTCCTAGTAGTGTAGGCGCCTGCCATTGCCACACAAAAGAAGGGAACTCCCCTTATCCTGTGAACTTTGGTAGGGTCAGCAACAAAGGTCCTGGGCACATAGGTCCTGGGCAGGCATATTACACGACACACTTCCCCCGGCCTTGGATTTTCAGGGCCATGATTTTAAATAAAGTATAATTTATTTTAACATTGGTCCTGTTTCAGAATTAATGGAATATAAGATGGAAGTTCTTAATTTAGTATTGCTTGAGTATACAATATAGATCAAATACTATAATGTCAAATTAATGTAGATATAAAAATAGCTCATAATGAGGTTGATGTATGCTGCAGGGTTTTTAACAATTAAAATTTAGTAATGCATTTTTCCTCTTGAATATAATTAGAATACATAGCTTACATTTTATGTATTTTTTTTCTAGATGGGAGTTACGAGGATTGGAAATATCATTTGAAACTTATTGAAAGCTGTGGGTAAAAACAGGGGCAGAGGGGAAATTGTGCAAGGCTGAATTTTACACAGCAATTGCAGTGCTGGTGTAAGACAGTTTTGCTTGAGTTGTAGTGAAAGTGCACAATACAGCTTAAGAGAGGTGGAAAAATTTGTGTAAGCCAAGAGAATTGCCAGTGTGACTGGCAACTTGAGTTAACGGCCGCTGGAAATGGCTGCACTGCTTTTGGGCAAAAATTTGCATTGGGGGTTGGTGAGGTGTAGAGTAGCGCTAACTTACCATACAACACCCTCCTGGTGGTGTTAATAGAGGCCTCCGGCCTAAAGGTCCCGTCCACAGTTGGCGTTGCAGGTTCTTACAGCCTCTGGGAGCGAGGCTGTGAAGTGTTCAAGGAATTGTGGGCAATTAAAGGGGCTCTGAATTAAAGGGCCAGTGCATTCGGAACTAATAAAAATTACAATGCAGTGGAAAAACTGCAACTTTCAGCCTTTATTGACTTTCAATAAAAATAAGTCCCAAATGGGATTCTTCAGCACTTAAAGCTGAATTTACTTCAGAACCTCAAAACATGGTAAAAGTTCTTCAAAACTAACACATATGGTTCAGCAAGCCAGGGAAGGGGTACCTAGGGTTTCACATACAGCACTTCTGCTTTGTGCAGGGGGTCAATACTGCAAGAGAAGTCCTGTACGCACAGGGGCCAGGAAACCCTCCAGAAAGAACAATGTGGGAGTCTATTACCAAGGCCATCACTGCCAGTAGTGTCACCCAACCACCTGGCTCCAGTGCCCAGAGAGGCTTCATGACCTCAGACCACTGGTCAAGGTCAGTGAATGCATCTTCAAAAGCCACCTCCTACCAACTGCATCACTAGCCTCACACACTGCTCAATGCATGATTTTCACCCCTCCCCCTCCCACTCCCTACCATCACACACCTACCAACAATCTGTACCAATCACGAGGCACATCTCCCATTTGTAGCCTCACCTCACCCCCTTGAAGGAGGCGGTGCAGGCCATTCTTGGCAGGGAATGAGCCCTTGGCCAGTGGCAGGGCTGAAAGTATTCAAGATGCTGGTATCCTCATACGTTATCCTCCTTCTGGCGTGCACCTCTTGCTCTCCCGCCCTCCCCTCACCACAATTCAACCCTAGTGCCTTCCTCATTTCACACACCCAAGAAATGCAGTCTGCCCAGCCAGTGGTCAGCCAAGAAGAGAGAGAGAAGAGTGAAGAAGAAGATTGATTTCACACTCATGGTCGACCTCTAGGCCATTTGCAGTGTCCTTTACTGAAAGTTAGCAGCCTTCCACCAGCCATGCTGCAGCCACTGGGGTAGCACTGCGTGACACCAGTAGGATAGGCAAAGGCACACACAAAGACAGTCATTAAGGGTGATGAGTTGATTTCTTGATGTCATATTGGATGGATAGACGTATATAAGTGGATTGGAAAGTTTGCTTTGTGGTGGCTTTTATTTCAGCATCGTGGCCAAGAGGACACTGTGATAGTCAGTAACAGAGGGAAGGGAAAATGTGGGACTAATATTGAAAGGGGAATCAGAGTTGTGGTCACTGGTACCGCATGCAGATGATTCCATCCCGGATATCCTGGAAGGGGGCTGACTGGGTTGCATCTTCCTTCTGTTTCCTCCTCTTCTGCGTCTTCTTCTTCTTTGGCTTCTTCCTCTTGCTTCTGCAAGCGAATTCTGTAATTCTGAAATGACAGCATCAAATGCTGGAAATACTCAGCAGGTCAGGCAGCATCTCGATCTGAGATATGAACTCTGTTTCTCTCACCATGCATGTTACCTGACCTACTGAGTGTTTATGGCATTTTCTGTTTTCTCAAAGGCCTTCCTTTACCATCCAAGACCTTGCGAGCATCCAGAAGCACTCAATACACACTTTAAAAAATTTTTAACATGTATTGCAGCAAGCCACTACTTCAATTAAATCAAAAAAATCTAGTCCAAATGCTTAAATGCAAACTTACCTGAAAGATGTGTGTGTCTCTTTAAGAGGTGCTGACAACGCCTCTGTCAGTCTATTTGCATGCTGGGTTTCCCTGGCATGGTTATTACCGAGCGCTGAACTCAGCACCAGGGTCAAAATTGGGTGTGGTGATGTTAAGTCGACGTGACGTCACCGCTCCGCCATTTTTTTGGTAGGGTGCTACTACCCATTTTTTGCCGGTAATGGGTGGCATTAAGTCCCCGAACTTTTAGCGGAAAATGTATAAAAGGCATTTTTCTTTCTGCTGCACATACCCCGTTGATGGAGAGAACTTCCCTAATGCTAAACTTCTAAAAATTAATCTTAGCAGCGGTGAAACTCCAGTCAATGTATAATTGATCTTATGAAGGCCCTGTGGACTGATACTGATCATTATTAGCCAGTACTGGTACCACACTGGACTGACAAAGCCCTGCTGGAGTGGATGAGGTTGATCCTAATCAGTACTGAGAGTTATCACCTCATATACTGCCTGGCATAAGAAGAGGTTGTAGTCCCTGGCATCAACTCACCTGATAATCAGGGTCTATTCCTGCAGTTGATGTATAGCTGCACAATCCCTGCACCTGAATGGTGAGACCATAGGCACCCTGATATTGGGCCCCGGGCCATGTAGCAAACGAGCTGCGGAGAGTACAAGTCAGCATGCCCGGCAAAGTTGTGGTTAAAAATTGAGCTGTTGCAATGCTAGCAATGGCCATGAGATAAGTGAGGAAGTGGGGTGATTGAAGTTGATCGGTAGCCGCGTCAGGGGATCTGAAGCTGGGGGCAATTGATGGCCGGTGGGGGGGGGAGTAATTGATAGCTGTGTCGGGGAGGATCAGTAGCTGGTGGGACCAATTGGTGGCCAGGACTCCTCCGGGTTCCATGTTCAGGTAAGTATATTTTTAAGATTACCTTATTGGTTGGACCTAACAGGTGGTCCCTTTATAAATAGTCTGTTAGGCTGCATGTAGACCTGGTTTTTCTGTGCACTCAGGGCAAACCAATCTTGTAGGGTGGGGCCTCAAACAGGCATTAAGCCCCTTATTTTCATATGCAAAGGGCTAATGCCTGTTTCAGTTGTGGGCATGCATGCCAATTGTTTGGGTTTTACTAATAAGGCGGGCAGTGTACTTTGGGTTTATAATGAGCTTATAATGGGACTTCCTGGCAGCCATATTGAAGTCTTAGGAGGCCATTTATTGCCCAAAAAACTAGCAAATTTCTACGCCCAGGTCTGTGCCAGTGTTTTCTCCACATGAGCCACATAGTCTTATTTCAATCTCCTGCTCGCAGCCCACACCCTTTGATATTCTTTCTTTTTGAACAACTACCAAATTCCTTTTAAAAATAATTATGGCCTCTATTTCAACAGTGGTAAATTCTGTCACAATGTATTGTTTCAGCTCAACAGTAGAAAAATAGATCATCATAAAATAAACTTAAAAGAAAAAGTTGTTTAAATAAACTGGGAATATTTTAAAGTATAAACTTACAGTGCGGGAATGAGAACGAGAGAGCAAAGGGTCAATAGTAACCCCTCCCGCCTGATGGAAACTGGGCGGGCAGGCAGTTAAAATGACCCGTGGGACTTACCAGCTGTCTTCCTACAGGTTCTAATCTTAACCTGCTGTTTTGAGCAGGTGAGAGGGATAGCCACTTTCAGCCAGTGGGGTCCTCCTTTAAATATGCAAATTTGACATCATCAGGGCCTGACTGCAATTTTAACTGGAGGCCTGCGTAGGGAAGCCATTGTGACTGACCCACCAGGCCAACGAGTGGGAACAGGAGCGGTGACCAGAAGAAGCGCATAAAGGTAAGTAGACTTTCTGATTTATTTTACTTTACTTGTAGGGCCAGGAGGAAGAGGATTGATCCTCTGGGCCCCACAAGGAAAGTTTAGACCTCCCCTCTTCTAGGTTTCTCCCTCTCCGCAGACTGCAAGGCCCTCCCAATCCTCCTCCCACCCGTTTAGCTGAGTGCCAGGGACCCAGCGGTGGCCTCCTGCATTTAAGCATGCATGCACATGTTTTGGCTTCCCCTACAGTTAAATAGTGGCTAACACTTACAGTTATGGGCTAACACGTGAAGAATGAACATGCGGGCAAGATGCCTGTGGAACAGTACCTAATATAAACCACCACCTTCAAGAAAGATGGGGAGAAATTGAAAAAAAAAACAAAAGCTAGTTCAGGGGAGGTAACTTTATATAGCATTAAAGGGCAAATCACATTTTGTTTGGTTTCTCTGGAGTCTGATGTGCGGAAACCTACCATCATGCTTCAGTCTCTCTAAACCAAGTTACTGAAATATTCAGCTCCCGTTTACCTGATATGGAGTTCTCACACACACCCCATTGGGACACGCTCCATTTACCTTAAGATCAGAGAGCTTAGGTTCAGGAGACAAAGAGATAAAGCTTAGGGACCTCGTGGGTGTGTGCAGGGCTACTGCTGGAGTTTGACCTGCTGAAACCATCGGCTTTAGTAGCATAGAACACTGGTAAGCAACAGAAATGCACAACAGGTCGATCAGCATCTGAAAAAGAAAATAAGGCAGAAAATGTATGTCATGTATGTACGCTTGGGGTTACTTGCCACCAGGGGGCACCACTGTCAGAGGTCATTGGGCTGTACGCACATGTGTGCGGGTCAGGTATATAAAACAAGCCACCATGTAATGTGGGCACTTTAGGCCGAATAAAGTTGAGCCAGGTTAGCACCTGAATGAGTTTACAGTATTCAGTCTATCGAGTTATTACATACATAACAATGTGTTTTCAGTAGCTGACAAAACTGCTGCGTGTTTCCAGCATTTTTTGTTTCTCTTTTAGATTTGCTGTATTTGCAGTTTTCTTTTTCTTATTATCTCTACTGGTAAGCTACCCACTGCTTGGCGAGTTAGGACCATCCTCCCCATTAGGTCATTAGCGCAAAGATAGCAGGAAGCAAGTGGCAAAAACTCTAGCTTCAGTGACACGTTTACTTGCTCATTAATGAGCCAGGCTGATTGGCCAGACAACAGTGGACTAGAAATCTGCCTAGCTTAGATATCGGATTACTGAATCTGCCATGGTGCTTGACTCTATTCTATTCTTCCATCGATGGGAACGGCATCTGGAGCCAACTTGACCCTGGAGAGTCCCTGCTTATCTTTCCCTTCCCCAACTAGGATAGTTACTGATTTGTCAATAGACAACTGATAAATGTGGATTTGAGCCCTCGCAAAGCTGCCAGTAGGTACCAGGAACTACTCACGAGTGGCACGGTGAGCAGCATAACTTACCATAAAATGAGTGTATTGACAACATCATCCTGACCACACATAGATACACACCACATCCCACCGGCGCAAGGTTCCTTCTAGCTGTTGGAGATGCAGAGTTTTAGAATCAACTTCTTGCCTTATTGTGAGATAATCATGTCAGCTTTCAATCCTTAAACATAATAGGGCTACATGTTCTCATACCAGATAACCCATTTTGACAGCTGTCATTCCCAAGCCTAAGTTTCCTCATCAGCTTTATGCCAAACATCTATTTTCAACAGGGTGAAAGGTCAATATGTCAGCCACGTTGACCTTTAGATGAAGAATGATTCAAAAGTCCAAGTCCAGTGCTGCACACCAGGCTTACTCATTACTAAGGGGTTGAAATTCGATATTGCCGCTTTTGAGGCGTTGTCACCGCATAAGTGTTGATTTTAGCGCCAGGCGTCAGGTGCAGTCTCAAAATGGCAAATTCAGTTTTTATGCCCAAAGATGAGAGACCAGCGCTAAAAGTGGCATTGCAAACTCATCCTCGCGCACCATTGGGGCGCGAACTCAGGAGGCCTATTGAATTTTGTGAGGGGAGGCGAGCTGGAAAAACGGGGAGGAAAAGACCCCCTCGAAAATTTCTCCAACCCACGCACACACTTCCCCACTGGCACAACTAGTAAATAAAAGCTGAAATACATAAAGAGAAAAACTTACCTTGATCTCTGGGAGATTCCGCACGAGATCCACTATATTGACACCATTTTTTCCTGTAAGGACGCCTGGCCATTAGGCCTCCATACAAACCAAATATCGCAGGAGCGGCGCCAAGGCATTTTCAAGGGAATTTCAGTCCCTAAGTGCTTAAAACTTGTGTGAAGGTTTTTTTCAAAGAGAGGTGTCTTGCAACAAGCTGATTCCCCCGTAAGGGTATTGAGTAACAGGTTGGTGGAAGGTCGTAAAAGCAAAGGTGCCCTGTTGACACAAAGTCATCAACTTTTAGCTTGGTTTTTAAGAGTTTTTCCTGTAAAGTAAGGCAAGGACTAGAATGAAGCAGAATTGACCAGTTTGACTTTTTGCATTTGCCTACTTGAGAAAAACTTGTTTAGCCAGTCAAGAGACCCTTGAAATGGCAGTCTTCTGCAACAGCTTGTGTCGATTCCTGTTCATATGATAAGCATGTTGATACAAACTTCTGAAGATGCTTATACCCATTTCATTGCACTCTGGTGCATTAAAGTGTTCACAATAACTCCAAATATTAATCTTGGGTAAATATCTAAGCACGTGTTCATTGCTCCTTACCATTAAATTTTGTGGCTCTCTATTTGTATTTCTAGATTCAATTGAAGTCAGCATTCACTCTTCAGCAGATGACACCCTTCACCTTTGAAAATAAAGAAAATGTATGATGGATGTTCCATTAGTTTCTCACCCTAGCTTTCAGAAGTCATGGCGCCAGCATCTATCTGTTTGCTGTTCTCTGTCCCTAATCTACTTTAGTCTTTTCCTTAGAGTGGCATATATTTACTGAGCATCAGTAAACCGTTGTGATTGACACTGCTAGATTACCCTCAGCCTGACTGAGCAAGAGAGATGACTCCAGCTGCCTACAGATCTAAATGCCTTGCATTGTTTCTACATCTCAGAAGAAATCTGCATTATCTTATACTTAACCTTTGAACAACAATGTGCTTTTTCCCCAGCTCTCCATGTGACCTGCATTTTATCTTTACATTCTCAGCACCAGAGCTATTAAGCTTCCTATGTGGTTTAACCACATGTCTCCCATTGGTGTCTACAATTGATTTAAAGTACACTAAAGTTTATTTCTGGGCTCAGCATCTGTGGGTGTGTTGCCATTTTTAAAAAGTGCAAATGCCTTCTCCCTACAGAAAACCATCCAGCCAAAGGTCATTCACAAATCGTTTTTAGTCTATTCAAGCTGAGTGTCTGTGTTATAGATATCCACATGGATTCATTGGTGTCAGTCACTCACTTAACCGGTCTGGTTGCCTGCTTTTTATGTCCTGTATCTATTAGCACAGTTGTGGAATCCTTTGTTGTGAAAATTCCTATGTGTTCTAGGCTACACCTCCGTGTCTTGGGCACACATTCAATCACTTTGAATGTGGCTGAGTTAGCACTGGGTGAGCCAAAGTTTAGTTTGAATCATAAAACGCTTTTTCCACAGTAGTTAGCAACACTGGAGATACATCACCAATGATGACTCCGCAAAATCCTGCAAATCCCCTGGGAGGACAGATGCAACAACATCAGTGTCCTCGCCCAGGCTAACATCCCCAGCATCGAAGCATTGACCGCACTCGATCAACTTCGCTGGGCAGGCCACATAGTTCACATGCCAGACACAAGACTCCCTAAGCAATTGCTCTATGCGGAGCTCCTTCACGGCAAACGAGCCAAAGGTGGGCAGTGGAAACATTACAAGGACACCCTCAAAGCCTCCCTGGTAAAGTGCGACGTCACCACTGACACCTAGGAGTCCCTGGCCGAAGACCACCCTAGGTGGAGAAAGTGCATCCGGGAAGGCGTTAAGCTCTTCGAATCTCAACGCCGCGAGCGTGAAAAGGTCAGGCGCAGGCAGCGGAAGGAGCGTGCGACAAATCAATCCCACCTTCCCCCCCCCCCCCCCCCCCACCGATGAATGTCTGTCCCACCTGTGACAGGGTCTGTGGCTCTCGTATTGGACTGTTCAGCCACCAAAGGACTCACTTTAAGAGTGTTATATATGCAGACTATAGATATACTCTTTGTGTAGTCATTGTATAGTTGCATAAGATGGAGACTTGTTTACCTGATGTACTATCAATAAAGTTTACACTGTGTATATACATGCTGGCACCACTAGAGGATGCAACGGGTTGAGACCGGGGTTTCCTGCCCTGGTGGCAGGGGCTGTATAAAAGGGTCGCCAGCATGCAGCTGCCTCACTCTGGAGTTACGAATAAAGGACACGACAGTTTGAGTACAACACATTTCCTCGTGGAGTCATTCATAGGTACATTACAGACAAGTAAGTCTTCCTCGATTCCGAGGGACTACCTATGATGATATCAACACAGAACAATGAGATTGATTTGAGTGCTTGATACAAGCAGTACAACTTCTGTTCATATAATTCTACAAAAAAATAAAGAACATGCGCATGCTACCCACTCTGTTAGGTCATAACATTAAAAGACAAGTACCCTGTCCTACTGCCCAGATCTACACAGCCTTCTGCTGCTCCTTTGATTCTTGGACTCTGATTTTAATCCAATCTGTCTGGAGGAAATGGAGCGGGCGAGCGGTTAAAATCATGATATTGACTTACTGTCCTGTTCCACCAGGAAACCTGCCGACTGACATTTTAACTCTGGAGCTGACATAGGTTGCGAACACATCCACTGGAAATATTAATAGATGCAAACTGGGATCCTGTGACGTTATTAGGAACCGGACTCACTGAGTAAAACTTAGCAGGATTGGCTTCACAAACTGACTGACATGACTGTAAGCTGGATTTAAAAGGGCAGGTGCTCAGGTCATTTGGATCTGTGTGCTATTGTGAGTAGAGGAGCTCCATGCCAGTTTTGAGCTTGCAGTTTGATTCTTTCTGAATCTCCACCCCCTCCCCCGTGCCCCCCGCCCCCCTCTCCCCCTTGCTCTGATTAAGAATTGACTGCTTATCATGGCTGCTGTTTTTGCTTCTTTCCTTTGGATGTCAAAACAGTTGGAAAAAGAGGAGCAACAAGTATAGCAACTGGGACAAGCAGTAGGTGGGCCTGTGAGAAGACAGTAGGTAAGGGGAGCTGCTTGCAGAAGACCTTACCCAGCCCACATGGTCCATAGACCAAGTCAGTTACTCTGTGGGGCATTGAGGAGGTTACACTTCACCAGACTGTTACTGATCTATGCAGCCTGTTGAAGTAGGACGTGCTGCCTGCTGGACCAAGGGGATATGCTTTGCCAGTTGTTGTCAAAGAAACCGGCAGCCTTGCCGTTTTTGTCCAAGCTGCTACAGGAGACATCACCTGCATCTCCCAGTCTGAAGTGCAAGTATGCATCTAGCATGTCACCAATGGCGTCTGCCAGAGCAATCCAGTACATGACCCTCCTAATGGATGCCAACAGCCAGAATGAGAGAGCTCTGGGATTTGCAGCAGTGCCCAGTTTCCCTCATGTCCAGGGCATAATAGATTGCATGCATATAGTTATCAGGGCACCAGAAGACGACAACAGCAACAACAACAACTTGTATTTATATAATGCCTTTAACATCCCAAGGCGCTTCACAGGAGTATTATGAGATAAAAATTTGACACTGAGCCGCATAAGAAGAAATTACGGCATGTGACCAAAAGCTTGGTTTTAAGGAGCGTCTTGAAGGAGGAAAGAGAGGTTTAGGCAAGGAGTTCCAGAGCTTGGGTCCCAGGCAACAGAAGGCATGGCCACCAATGGTTGAGGGATGCTCAAGAGGGCAGTAACAGTCTGGTGAAGTGTAACCTCCTCAATGCCCCACAGAGTAACTGACTTGGCCTTTGGACCATGTGGGCTGGGTAAAGTCTTCTGCAAGCAGCTCCCCTCACCCACTGTCTTCTCACAGGCCCACCTACTGCTTGTCCCAGTTGTTGAACTTGTTGCTCCTTTTTTTCCCCAACTGTTCTGACATCCAAAGGAAAGAAGCAAAATTAGGGCAGAATTAGAGGAGCGCAGATATCGGGGGGGGGGGGGGGGGGGTGTGCTGGAGGAGATTACAGAGATAGGGCGAGGCCAGGATTGGACAACAGGAAGGACTTGCACTCCAACAGTGTTCAACGGCTGTGTGATCATCACAGAAGGACAATGCCTTCAGTCTCCAACATCCATCCACCCCCACTTTTTCACCCATCCAGTAACATCAGAGAATGGCTGCTAGGTAACAAGGTATATCTCCATCACACGTTGCTGATGACAACCCTCCGTAATCCCACCACATCTGAGCAGCACGGGTACAAAGAAAACCATGGGACCACCAAGAATACCACTGATGCAAAGATTCCAGTTCCTTGATTAATCTGAGGGCTCGCTACAACATGACACAGACAATATGGGCAGCGTTGTAGGTTTCTGCATTCTGCACAATCAGGCAATGCAAAGAGGACTGGAGTTGGAGGACACACAGCAACAAGATTGCCAGACGTTAAGCATGAGATGAAGGGGAGGGAGAGTCACGAGAAGGAGGGGCAGCATAATGCATTTCAGTTAGAGCAGGATAGAGCAGTGCTTTTGGTAAGCTGCTCATATCCCTGATCTGAAAAGTTACAACATTAACAGTCCGTATTATCCCTTCACCACTCCCTTGATTCTACGTTAAAGAACATTGAAACCAATCATCCAATCTCTATATCAATGACATTCTGACATAGAAACATAGAAAATATGTACAAGAGTAGGCCATCCAGCCCTTCGAGCCTGCACCACCATTCAATAAGATCATGGCTGATCATTCCTTCAGTATCCCTTTCCTGCTTTCTCTCCATACCGCTTGATCCCTTTAGCTGCAAGGGCCATATCTAACTCCCTCTTGAATATATCCAATGAACTGGCATCAACAACTCTCTGTGGCAGGGAATTCCACAGGTTAACTCTGAGTGAAGAAGTTTCTCCTCATCTCAGTCCTAAATGGCCTGCCCCTTATCCTAAGACTGTGTCCCCTGGTTCTGGACTTCCCCAACATCAGAAACATTCTTCCCGTATCTAACCTGTCCAGTCCAGTCAGAATCTTATATGTTTCTATGAGATCCCCTGTCATCCTTCTAAACTCGAGTGTATAAAGGCCCAGTTGATCCAGTCTGTCCTCATATGTCAGTCCAGCCATCCCTGGAATCAATCTGGTGAACCTTTGCTGCACTCTCTCAATAGCAAGAACGTCCTTCCTCAGATTAGGAGACCAAA
The DNA here is from genome assembly GCF_044704955.1 of Pristiophorus japonicus. Classification (NCBI taxonomy): domain Eukaryota; kingdom Metazoa; phylum Chordata; class Chondrichthyes; family Pristiophoridae; genus Pristiophorus; species Pristiophorus japonicus. The sequence continues at coordinate 333,133,713 of NC_091978.1, forward strand.
ACTGAACACAATATTCCAGGTGGGGCCTCACCAAGGCCCTGTACAACTGCAGTGAGACTTCCCTGCTCTTATACTTAAATTCCCTTGCTATGGAGGCCAACATGCCATTTGCCTTCTTCACCGCCTGCTGTACCTGTATGCCAACCTTCAATGACTGATGAACCAATACACCCAGGTCTCGCTGCACCTCCCATTTTCCTAATCTGCCGCCATTCAGATAATATTCTGCCTTCGTGTTTTTGCCCCCAAAGTGGATGACCTCACATTTATCCACATTATACTGCATCTGCCATGTATTTTCCCACTCACCTAACCTGTCCAAATCACCCTGCAGCCTCTTAGCGTCCTCCTCACAGCTCCGCCACCCAGTTTAGTGTCATCTGCAAACTTGGAGATATTACACTCAATTCCATCATCTAAATCATTAATATATATTGTAAAGAGATGGGGTCCCAGCACTGAGCCCTGCGGCACTCCACTAGTCACTGCCTTCCATTCTGAAAAGGACCCATTAATCCCGACTCTCTGCTTCCTGTCTGCTAAACAGTTCTCTATCCACGTCAGTACATTACCCCCAATACCATGTTCTTTGATTTTGCACACCAATCTCTTGTTGGGACCTTGTCAAAAGCCTTTTTAAAGTCAAAATACACCACATCCACTGGTTCTCCTCTGTCCACTCTACTAGTTACATCCTCAAAAAATTCTACAAGATTTGTCAATCATGATTTTCCCTTCAGAAATCCATGCTGACTTGGACCAATCCTATCACTGCTTTCCAAATGCGCTGCTATTTCATCCTTAATAATTGATACCAACATTTTCCCCACTACTGATGTCAGACTAACCGGTCTATAATTACTCATTTTCTCTCTCCCTCCTTTTTTAAAAAGTGGGGTTACACTAGCAACCCTCCAGTCCATAGACAATGCAGACTAAGAAATTGCAATTAAAAGAAACTATAGACCAAAGTGCAAAATATGATACAGGTGACCATTTAATTCTGTACGCAATATTGGATGATTTAATTCTGTACACAATATTGGATGATTTCATTCTGTACACAATATTGTAGTGAATTGTTTTGTTAACCAAGTGATCAACCCATAGAACTTTCCTTAAAAGAAAGTTTACGAAGTCTACTACTGTTACGAGGAGCTCCACCAGTGGCTTTAGCAGAGCTGGTGCAAGGCTGCAACCACTCATGTACCTTTGAGACACTTGAGACCAACCCTGAAAATGAAACCCAAATCAAACCAAATTCTTGTCTGTTATGTCTGTAATGTACTTATGAATGACTCCACGAGGCAATGTGTTGTACTCAAACTGTAGTGACCTTGGTCCTTTATTCGTAACTCCAGAGTGAGGCAGCCACATGGTGGCCACCCTTTTATACAGCCCCCGCCACCAGGACAGGAAACCCCGGTCTCCATCAATTGCACCTGCTAGTGGTGCCAGCATAGTATATGTACAGTGTAAGCTTTATTGATAGTATATCAGGTAAACAAGTCTCCATCTTATGCAACTATACAGTGACTACTCAGAGAGTATATCTATAGTCTGCATATATAACATCACTCACCCCCAAGTCCTTTGTGCCAATTACCTTTGCACTATGTGCTCTGGCTTAGCTCTCCCCAGACTTAAGTGCCAATAGCCCTTGCACCTTGGCTGTGCTTTGGCTTGGCTCGCTCCCTGTTAACCCCCAAGTCCTTTTGCCACAACGTTGGGTAGTGGTTACCAGTTTGAATGGTTCGATGATGCAGTGGAGGTTTTGGGTCTGATCCATGTGTGTGTCCATGGCTACATACATCCATTTACCTCCTCCCACAGCGAGATCATGCAGCTGGCCCGTTACATTAACATACAGGATTAGACACAATACAAGTACAAAGAAAGGAAGAAAAAACAGTTTGTATCGTGACACCTTGGTTCAGTGACTTACATTTGTTACGTTTTACGGTCATGCACCAGGATTGGGTAGGTTGCATTCATGGTTCAGTCATGGTCAGTACTGAGGTAGCAGTGCAGGTATGCGAGGACGCTAGTTCCGGAGCAACCGGACGGGATCCTAGTCGTCTGAAAGCGGCGCTGCGCCCCCTGCTAGCGGGGTGGGCTCGGTTCGCTCACCTTGCCAGGACTCAGGGCCTTTGCCGTTGCCTAGTGGTGGGCAGAGCCACAAATGTGTGTGGCCTCCCTGTCCTCCTTTGAGGGCTGCAGAATTTTCTGCCTGCTCTCTAACGGTGTTGGGAACCTGGCTGTTCCAGGTCCCGTTTGGGGAACTCGTTGGTTCTGACCTTTCGCTCCCAGACATGGCCGAGATAGCGACTGGGTCTGGGGGCTGCGCCGTCTCCACCCGGGTGGTGGGCAATGGTGGCCGACTGCACGTATTGGCGCCGTTTTCATTTCCAGGTCCGTGGCAAATAGTGCCATCGGGTGCTTGCAGCGTGGGATAGACCTGGGGCAGGGTATCAGGATCAGTGCCTTCACCCTCCTGAGGTCGCTGGCCTATAACTTGTGTGAACACCTAGGGCAAGGTACAGGATCAGCGCCTCTACCCTCCCGAATTAGCTCGCTTGCTACTTTTGGGAACACTCTATTCCCGACATCTCGCAACAACATTTTGTTCTTTACATTAGGAATAGTACCGACATCTCACAACAACATTTTGTTCACAATCTTAATCGGTTCGTTACATTGATTGCCATGCGTACAATTTCTCTTTAAGTTGAGTTGGTTGCAGGTCTCCTTTAAGAGAACCCTGCTGGCTTTACCCCAATCAAATCCTTTGTTAGACACCATGTGTTGGTCCCTCAGCGTTGCACCTAGTGGTATTGCCACCGCCATTTTTTTCAGCCACGCTGCACCTTGCTGCAGCAGGGACGTCATCTTGCCTCTGTCCTCAAGGTCGACTGTCTTGATCCTTCTCTCCCGCGATTCTGCCATAAAAGCTGGAAGAGTGCCTGTTAATTAGATCTTCCTCCCCAGGAGTCTTGCCACTGGAGTCAGGAAGGTGCTTTTAGGTTGTTCTGGTCGGATCATTGCCACACAGACGTGATGGACAGTCTGTGCCTCAGGTGCTGTGCTGGTCTGTTCTCTGGTGCCTGGCCCAAGCGAAGGTGAGGTTTTGCTCTGCCTCTGAGCATGGGGGGCATTGATTGCTGGAGTGAAGAGGTCTTCCCATTTCCACTGGATCTTCCCCATCCACCTTCTTCCGAGTTGGACCATCACCTGCAACAATCCACAGAGGTAACTTGTGCACCACGCCATTATGGATTACACTTACATCCGCACTACCAAGAACTAGGATCAGCTCCTGTACTGGAACCAGCTCGGGTCGTTTTTCATTCCATTGCCTCTCAAAGGCATCCTGGCTCATCACTGACTGGCTCGCTCCCGTGTCCACTTCCATGAAGATTGGAACGCCGTTTATCTCGACTTCCATCTTTACTGGAGGACAATCGGTCCATACACTCCATACACTTCTTCTTGGGGCTGAGCTGCCTCTCTGGCCAAATCATCATACTCCCTGCTGGATTCAAAGTCATCTACCGATTCCTCTGCTAGGCGGTGAACCGTATTTCTTTTACACATAAGCTGGAGGTGGCCCTTCTTGTTACAGGCTTTGCATATGCACTCAGCAAACCGACACTGGTGAGCCCTATGGTTTCCTCCGCAACGCCAGCATGGTGCTACTCGATTAGCACCCCTCGGCGGACTCTGAGTTCTGAAACCCTGAGGTCTGTGCTCTCTGCCCTGGGCAGAGCCACGTTCTACAGTCTTGCCTGTGAAAGGCACCATTCTGTGTACAGTACTTGCCAGGTTTGAGTCCACATGATGAATAATTTGCTTGGTGCTGCAGGTTTAGGTCATGAACGCCTGACTGATGCTGATGGCTTTCTGCAGGTTGACTGTGGTGTTGGCAGATAATAGCTTGTGAAGGAGGCCCTCGTGGCCAATTCCTGTAACGAAGATGTCTCGCAATGCTTTGTTGAAGTGCGTGCCAAACTCACATGGTGCCGCAAGTTTCCTGAGGTTGGCAGCATATTTTGCAATCTCCTGGCCCTCAGGCCTGCGGTGAGTGTAGAATCTGTGCCTGGCTGTGAGGATGCTCTCTTTTGATTTTAGTTGGTCGCGAATTAGTCAGCTCATCGTATGTCTTATCCTTGGCCTTCATGGGTGCCAGCAAGTCCCTGACGAGGCGGTAGACCTCGGGCCCACAACTGGTCAGCAGTATAACCTTGCGCTTCTCCGCCAATGTGTCCATCTCCCCTGCCAGATTATTTGACAAGAAATATAGCTCGAGCCTTTCCGTGAAGGCATCCCAATCATCACCCTCTGCGGAGTCTTTTAGTGTGCCAAAGGTAGCCATAATCGTGTGAAAGTCCGTATTCTCATCGCCAGTTGTTATGTCTGTAATGTACTTATGAATGACTCCATGAGACAATGTGTTGTACTCAAATTGTAGTGACCTTGGTCCTTTATTTGTAACTCCAGAGTGAGGCAGCCACATGGTGGCCACCCTTTTATACAGCCCCTGCCACCAGGGCAGGAAACCCCAGTCTCCACCAGTTGCATCCTCTAGTGGTGCCAGCATAGTCATCATCATCATAGGCGGTCCCTCAAAATGAGGATGACTTGCTTCCACACCAAAAAAGGGATGAGTTCACAGGTGTTTCTATGAAGGACCCGAACTACATCCTGAAGGGTGGAAGATGCCTGTGCGTGGATTTTTTTAACGTGTGGTGGCCATTGCACACCAGCCACCACACGGGCTTGACAGAGCTAGGTCTTGGTCCAGTGGCAAGGGTTACCCAAGATGACTGGAGACCAGCTCTGCTGCACGGACCTAGTGCGCACACATATCGCAGTGTGGGCTGGCCCGTGATGCCCCTGGGCGCCTGGCCCCGAACTCACGCCTCTCCTGGGCCACGATCATGTCCCTCCACATTCCCTCACTGCTCCTTCGCCACAACCTCGCCGCTCCTGCTGTATCTGCCCATGCTCCAATCACCAACCTGGACCTTGATGATGTCACTCTTCATTCAATAAGGTCACGGCTGATCTGATCTTGGCTTCAGCTTCACTTCCCTGCCCGCCCCTTGACTCCTTTATCGTTCAAAAATCTGTCTAAGTCCACCTTAAATATATCCAATGACCCAGCCTCCACAGTTCTCTGGGTTAGAGAATTCCACAGATCCGCGAAAATAAATTCCTCTTCATCTCAGCCCTATTCTGAAACTATGCCCCCTAGTTCTAGATTCCCCCTCGAGGGGAAACATCCTCGCTGCGTCTACCATATCAAGCCCCCTCAGAATCTTATATGTTTCAGTAATATCATCTCTCATTCTTCCAAACTCCAATGAGTACAGGCCCAACCTGCTCAACCTTTCTTCATAAGGTAACCCCTTCATCTCAGGAATCAACCGAGTGAATCTTCTCTAAACTGCCTCCAATGCAAGTATATCCTTGCTTAACTATGGAGACCAAAACTGTACGCAGTACTCCAGGTGTGGCCTCACCAACGCCATGTACAGTTGTTGCAGGACTTCCACGCTTTAACACTCTATCCCCCATGCGATAAAGGCCAACATTCCATTTGCCTTCCTGATCACTTGCTGTACCTGCACGCTAATGTTTTGTGTTTCATGTACAAGGACCCCCAGATTCCTCTGTACCGCAACATTTTGTAATCTCTCCACATTTAAATAATAATTAGCTTTTTTATTTTTCCTACTAAAGTGGATAACCTCACATTTTCCCACATTGTACTCCATCTGCCAAATATTTGCCCACTCACTTAGCCTGTCTATATCCCATTGATGTAATCCTGTGGGTGCAGAGGGCCTTCTGGTATTCTCCCCGGGTGAGGAGAGCCTGGCTGGCAAGTGTCCACATGCTATTTGGCTGTAGAGCACCTCGCTGGCAGCCCCGATTCTGGCCTCAGCCACGGCCCACACAATTGGAGTCATTGGGTAGAGATCAGTAGAAAGACTTGCATTTCTGTGGTGCCTTTCAGCACCTCCCGATGTCCCAAAGCACCACACAGCCAATGAAGCACCCCCCGAAGTGCGGTCACCGCTGCAATGCGAGAAACGCGGCCGCCAGCACACGCACAGCAAGCCCCCACAAACAGCAATGCGACAATGACCCAGATACTCCACCCTAGTGATGTTGATTGAGGGACAAACACCAGCCTAGGACACCGGGTAGAACCCCTCCGCTCTTCTTCCAATAGTGGCCGAGGGATCGTCTACATCCACCCGAGAGGGCAGACGGGGCGGTACTGAGGGAGCACCGCACTGTCAGAGGGGCGGTACTGAGGGAGTGCTGCACTGTCGGAGGGGCGATACTGAGCGAGCGCCGCACTGTCGGAGGGGCAGCACTGAGGGAGCGCCGCACTGTCGGAGGAACAGTACTGAGGGAGTGCCGCACTGTCGGAGGGGTGGTACTGAGGGAGCGCCGCACTGTTGGAGGGGCGGTACTGAGGGAGCGCCGCACTGTCGGAGGGACAATACTGAGGGAGCACCGCACTGTCGAAGGGGTGGTACTGAGGGAGCGCCGCACTGTCGGAGGAGCGGTACTGAGGGAACGCCACACTGTCGGAGGGGCAGTACTGAGGGAGCGCCGCACTGTCGGAGGGGCAGTACTGAGGGAGTGCCACACTGTCGGAGGGGCGGTACTGAGGGAACGCCACACTGTCGGAGGAGCAGTACTGAGGGAGCGCCGCACTGTCGGAGGCGCCGTCTTTCAGATGAGGAGTTAAACCGAGTCTCCATCTGCCCTATCAGATGTATCCAAAAGATCCCATGGCACTATTTTGAAGAAGAGCTGGGGCGTTCTCCCCGGTGTCCTGGGGCCAACACTTATCCCTCAACCAACATAACAAAAACAGATGATCTGGCTCACCATCACACTGCCGCGTGTGGGAGCCCACTGCACGCAAACTGGCCGCCGCACCTCTCACACCACAAGTGACTACCCTCCAAAACGTGCTCCATTGGCCGTGAAGCGTCCTGAGACGTGAGGTGGTCGTGAAAGACACTATATAAATGCAGGTCTTTTTTCTTTTTCCCACTCCCTCTGTGGCTGAGGCTTTGCTTGGCCGATGTGCTCTGTGACTGCACCGCCGTACTTACACGCCAAACGCTAACATGCAGAGGGAACAGCACTTTTTATTACATTTTTCAGTTGTCACAATTTGCAGCCACCAACTGGTGAGGCATGAGTGGAATACAGGCAGCGCTTGCTGAGCCAGCCGCACCCTTTGGGTGTGGTGGCACTTTCTCCCAAGTAGCCGCGCCCTTTACTCTGCAATTTTTAAACTCACGGCAAAAGAACGTGCGGTTTTAAATCGGCCGCTAATCTATTGCTCCCAAGGAAGGCCACCCGTGGGCTTTATTGGTCTGCAGAGAGAATCCCAATAGGGGCGGCTCTCGGCCGCGGACAGAGGGTGCACGGGTATCGTTTACTGTGCTGCCCACTGCGAGCTGGTCGCCTGGCGCTCCTCTTCCCTGCGTGCGTCCACCTCGCTGTCCCTGCCTGGGGCCGTCAGTTTCCTCCTGGGCTCTCGTTCGTTTCGGCATCTGCCTGCCAGCATAGTATACACACAGTGTAAACCTTACTGATAGTACATCAGGTAACAAGTCTCCATCTTATGCAACTATACAGTGGCTACACAGAGAGTATATCAATAGTCTGCATATCTAACATTGTCCTTCATGTTTTCTAAGAACCTTTCAGATACCTGGCTTCTTCTGCAAGAGCACAGTTTTGTTTCTATACTGAACCAAGTTTAACAACCATTTAAGGAATCGAGGGGGAGATATTCAGTCGCGCCTCTGTTGCAGTGTTGTCCCGGGCAGAGTGGTACATGTTGCGCCGGCAAATGGATTACGTCTGCCACCGCAAAATTCATCAGCTGGGCCTGGAGTTTGGAGCGGAGTACTAAGGGAGACATTGCACACCTCTTTTAAGGCGCTAGGCCGGCTGAGCAAGTGGAAATCCTGAGCTAAGCAGCCGGCTTCGCAGCGCCATAAGAAAGGGCTCGGTGGGGGGGGGTAAAAACCTGAAAGAAACCCACCAAAAACAATCCCAATCCATTACTGACGCGACCACAACCTAAATTGCAACAATAACAACAATCTCACTTACCTGAGGTAGATATTTCTTCAATCACTTTGGCCAGTACAGCTTGGAATGCCAGCTTTCACTGGTGTTCCCACTATGGCGCGCTACGGGGAGCTACGGAGCGGGCGCCATCCAAATATCGAGCCGGTGTCGCAACCAGAGGCGTTGCATACCGGCTAGCCTCTCCCGGGTGGTGCTGTTCCACGCCCCCGCAAACCCAGCACTGAATACCCCGGCAGGGCGCTGGAAGCTGGCTTCCCAGGCGCTGCCATTGCTGCCCCTCCGGAGCGTTAAGAGGGCGACAAAAGACCAAAAATCCAGCCCCAGAAATATAAACAAAGACAGTCGGTTTAACAAGCCACATTTTGTTGGAAAACTTTATAAGCCATGAAATAATCTTTCATAAAGTAAAATGCATGTCAGATGGCATGAAAAGGATAAAGGCATATTCGCACCTACAGTATGCAAAGGCTGCACCCCCTGCCAGCAGCACCGGTGACAGTGTGAGACCTGCAGCAGTGCATTAGTAGCCAGGCTCAAGGAGATGTGTGACCTGGGGGAGGAGCGGGGCCCTGTTTGCACTGACCATTGTCAGCAAATATTGAGATGCTGACTAGGCCCCTAAAGCATTGACCATGTGTGTGAAATGCTGACAGTTGGCATGCATCCAACAACTTGAGACAACAGGCAAGCTTAGTCTCTCAGATTTCAAACATTATCGAGTAGTGCAGCTCCGCTAAAATATTGCCTGAACTAAGGCCTCCTTTCAAAATCTTTGGCTGGGAAGGGAAGCAAATATAGACCTGCCAGTCCCCTTACACTTTTTGTAGATCTCCAGAAAAATTCAACAGTAGTTTCTGTGAAAAACTGTACTGTTGTTAGCACTGACATCCTGGAGGGACATCTGCACCACACTGAAGATGTCCTGGACCTGTAATCTGCACCTCCCCCCCGCCACCCCCCCCCCCCCCCCCGGCTATGGCACAGCAAATCATGTCGTTCAGAAGCTTGTTGAAATGTTCCACATCATGAAATATTATTTCTTCTTTTACCTCCAAGATCCTGTATCCTCTATCCTCAAAATCCAATTCAAACCAATATATTTTGAACTAAAGGGCCAGTTCAAAGCCCTGCAGTTTATATGCATCATTCACCCCATCCTTTCCTGACCTGGACAGATGAGTGCTAGTGATACAGTGGCCAAAAGAGTAATACACCCCTGCACACATTCTGCGCATGCATATCACCTCTCCTGCCCTTCTGCATGGAGGTCCTGAAGACCACAAAGCTATAGCTGACCTCACATTATCCCCCCAGGTCCTTATATGGCATGCGAACAACAGGGTAAGCACAGCCTGCTATTTGTAGGCTTGCACTTTTTTCACTGATAGCATCACGAAGCTGAATCCCGGTGCTCTGTCTCAACCTAACATCTCTTCAACTAACATATGACTGGCTAAAGCACCTATGGGATCAGCCAGAGCAGGTGATGCACACATTTCCCCACTGGTCCCATTAAAACATAAATGCTAAAAAAAATAAACATAATCACTTACCTTGATCCCTGGAAACTACCACCCCGGGATCCCCGATGTCCCACCAGCGGAGCAAGCTTGAGGGACCGTATGGCCTACTCCTGCTCCTATTTCTTATGTTCTTATATTCTTTCCCAGGCTGTACGGATGCCTGCCGGTAAGGCCACCGTACTTACCCAATTTTGCAGCGGCGGCAGCAAGGGGGCATTGCACACTTGATGACGTCACCACGTGGGCGGCGGCAGAGCGTGCAGCGGTACGTCATCCAATTAAATTTACAGTCAGCCCAGGGGCCCGGTCGCCGCTGACGCTAAATACTTAGCTGCCTGTTAGCTGCCTCTCTCCGGCGGTATCGGGTGGAGTTAGAAACCAAATTTCAACCCCTATTTATTTTAATGTAGCATTTATTTTGTATGATCACCTGAGAAAGTATGTAACTTGTACAACCCACCACAAAAAATTGTACACTCCTGTTGTACACTCGTGGAATAAACGTTAAACTGTATTGGTATCTTATTATGCATCAGTAGAGTAAAATCTGTACTGCTAAGCTTACAATTTTAGCAGTCATGTTTTCTCATAACCAACAATTATTATTACTGTAAATGGAACATTTGATTGAGTACCAACCTGCCAACATGGCCATATAGTTAATTTAAAATATATTTTAATATATGTACAGTAAATAGAACCTACAATTAGATAGAAAGAAAGATGAAAGAAAGACTTGGATTTATATAGTGTCCTTCTTGACCACTTGTCTCAAAGTGCTCTACAGCCAATGAAGTCTTTTTGGAGTGTAGTCACTGTTGTAATGTGTTTCCCACCACCACCATTATCATCATCATCATAGGCGGTCCCTTGTATCGAGGATGACTTGCTTCCATGCAAAAAAAGGATGAATTTACAGGTGTTTCACTGAAGGACCTAATATTCCAGGTCCCGAACTACATGTTGAAGGGTGGAAGATGCCTGTGCTTGTTTTTTTTTAAACGTGTGGTGGCCGTTGCACACCAGCCACCACACGGGCTTGACAGAGCTAGGTCTTGGTCCAGTGGCAAGGATTAACCAAAACAACTGGAGACCAGCTCTGCTGCACGGACTTAGTGCACACACATTGCAGTGTGGGCTGGCCCGTGCTCGTCTCTTCTGGGCCCCAAACTCATACCCTCTCTCTCATATCCTCCATCTCCCCCACCCTCCATCTCCCCTTCCCTCTCTCACATTACAATAGTGACTACACTCCAAAAGCACTTCATTGGCTGTAAAGTGCTTTGAGGCATCCGGTGGTCATGAAAGGCGCTATATAAATGTAAATATGTCTTTCTTTAATGTAGGAAATGCAGCAGCCAATTTGCGTACAAGCAACTCCCCTGCTCTTCGAAACAGTGCCATGGGATCTTTTACGTCCATTTGAGAGAACAGATGGGGCCTCGGTTTAACGTCTCATCTGAAAACAAGTATTTCAAACTAAAGTTACTCATTTCAGTAAACTGTATTCAACAATAACCTGCCCTAAACAACCAGCAGCTTAATCCCAGAATATGATGGGTTGCAGCATCCTTTGCTGCTTATATTAGATAAATGTTTCATGAATTAATGTATTTTGTATGAGTCTTGCTGCTTCACTGTCAAAAGCCTGTCTGACAGTGTGAAATCTGTATCAAATATTATGATTTTTATCTCTTCACACATTTTGCATTTTAATAGCTAAGTGCTTTCTTGTAGCCGCCTTCAGTTAAATTAAATTCAATGACTGCACTAATTTATTTCTCCTTTTATTTGGCTTTTATAAAAATGGACTATCATTTTGATGAAAGATATTCTAAGAATGCAGATTGAAAAGGATCTGCTGATGGATTACCATGGCACAGTTTTATCAAGGACAGTGAATAATTCATAAATATTATTATCGTGTGTAGCTCTAAATCCATTGTGGAGTGAACTATAAAGAGCTCTGAGATGTTCAAAGCATTACCATGAAGTGGATTTTTTGTAATAACCACTCACTATGAATACTGTATAGTGAAACAGAAATGTTAAATATTTGTGCAATTGATTTTGCCTAAATTCTCAAAACATTGTGACCTAGTGACCTAATTAGCAGTAATACTTTCATTACATTATTTCCTTTGCAAAAGTGTCTGGTAGAAAACATTTGTCTTCACCCTATGCACAGTAATCCATTGGAGCTGACACCAGCTTGTTATTAAACAATGAAAATCGAGTTGTTTCTGTAAAAGGTAGGAGATATGCTCTGCCAACTTACTGCTCATAGGGCAAACGGGTAAATTTAACCCAATGTGTGCTTTGAAAGTCCTGGAGGGGCTGGGTTTTCGGCTTGTTGCCGTCTCTGTTTTCTGGCAATGGCGGCAGTAAACTCTTCCAGGCAGGCGGCCAGCTTCTAGCGCCCCGCCGGAATTTTCGGTGCTGGTTTCGACGGGGCGCCGAGTATTACCGCCAGAAGAGGTGAGCCGGTGTGCAATGCCTCTGGTTGCAACACCAGCTCGATTTTTTGCTCCCACCCCGATCCGTAGCACTCCGGAGAGCGACGTGCTGAGACCGTCTGTGAAAGCGGGAGGTCTGACCTATAGTGGCGGCTGCTGCTTCATCTTAGGCAGTACCTCGTATCGAGGATGACGCTTCCACACCAAAAAGGGATGGGTTCACAGGTGTTTCGATGAGGACCTGATATTCCAGGTTGCGAACTACATATTGAAGGGTGGAAGATGCCTGTGCGTGGATTTTTTTAACGTGTGGTGGCCGTTGCACACCAGCCACCACACGGGCTTGACAAAGCTAGGTCTTGGTCCAGTAACAAGGATTAACCAAGATGACTGGAGACCAGCTCTGTTGCACGGGCCTAGAGCACACACATATCGCAGTGTGGGCTGGTCCATGCTGCCCCGGGGCCCCGAACTCTCACCTCTCCAGAGAGAGAAAGGCTCCAGGTGGTATTTGAAAATTCCTTTCTTTCCCAAGTGGATTGTTTTCGACTGATGTGTGTTGCTAGGGTTACTAATTGTATTTCCCAACTGGTTGAGAGTAACAACCTCTCCATTTCCCCACAAGGACCAACCCTGCTCCTCCTGATCAGTTTCCAATGGTGTATGAGGGATGTAACTTGAAGAAGAATGGTTTTGTGAGGTCTCTTCCATTCTTCTACATAACATAAAAAATAGGAGCAGGAGTAGGCCATTTGGCCCCTCGAGCCTGCTCCGCCATTCAATAGATCATGGCTGATCTGATCATGGCCTCAACTCCACTTCCCTGCCCATTCCCCATAACCCCATAACTCCTTTATCATTCAAAAATCTGTCCATCTCCACCTTAAATATATTCAACGACCCACCCTCCACAGCTCTCTGGGGTAGAGAATTCCAAAGATTCACAACCCTCAAAGAGTAGAAATTCCTCCTCATTTCCATTTTAAATGGGCGCCCCTTATTCTGAAACTATGCCCCCTAGTTCTAGATTCTCCCACGAGGCTGCAGTGAGATAAGTAATGTTGCCCTCGGGTAAGTGTGATTGTTTTTTATTTTATTTCTTTTGCGATTTATGTTGTGGTGGCGTGAGTTATTTATTGGGAATGGTTTTGGTGGGTTTTTTTCCCGTTTTTTTTTTCTCCTTGGGCCTGTCTCAGAGTGCTCCGAAGCCGGCTGTTTAGCTCGGGATTTTCACATGCTCAGCCAGCCTAGCACTGTGCAACACCTCTCTTAGCGCTACGCCTCACACTCAGGACCCAGCTACCGAATTTTGCTGACTGAGACGCAAACTGTTCCAGGGTGCAAACTTTATCGCCCCATCGCCATTACCGCCCCAAAATGAGCAGAGCCGAAAATCCAGCCCAAGTTACAATAATAAAACTACTTGAACAGCATCATTCTAATGTTTAAAATTGTTTTTCTGAATTTTGTGCTCATTAAGGTGAGGGTTTGGAACACTTCTCGGGCCCAAGTTTCCACATGATTCGCGCCTGATTTTTAGGAGCAACTGGTGGAGAACGGACTATTTTAGAAATCGCAATTCTCCACATTTTTTTTTCTGCAGTTCTAGTCAGGTAGAACAGTTCTAGTTTAGAACAGAATTTTTTCTTCAAAAGGGGGCGTGTCCGGCCACTGACGCCTGATTTGAAAGTTTCCACAGTGAAAATGTACTCCAAACTAAAGTAGAATGGAGCCAGTGAAGATTTTTGTAGAACTGAAAAAACCTGTTCTACATATTAAAAAAATCAGGCGCAGGTTACAAATTAGGCGTCCAGAACGAGGTGGGGGGGAAGGGAACTCATTAAATTCGACAATAAATCCTTATTTATACTTCTACAGATATTATACAAATAAATCCAACCTGAATAAACATTTATAAGCCAAGAAAAGATTAAATAAACCATCTTCCTACCTGTATGAAAGTGCTTCAGCCAGGGAGAATTCTGCAGCCGTTCGTGCCGCTGAGTGGGAGGGGGGAGAGAGAGAGAGAGAGGGAGGGAGAGAGAGAGAGAGAGAGGGGGGGGAGGGAGAGAGAGAGAGAGAGAGAGGGGGGGGAGAGAGAGAGAGGGGGGGAGAGAGAGAGAGGGGGGGGGAGAGAGAGAGAGGGGAGGGGGAGAAGGGGAGAGAGGGGAGGGAGAGGGGGGGAGGGAGAGAGAGGGAGGGAGGGGGAGAGAGGGAGGGAGGGGGAGGGAGAGGGAGGGAGGGAGGGGGAGAGAGAGAAGGAGGGGGAGGGGGAGAGGGAGGGGGAGAGGGAGGGGGAGGGGGGAGAGGGAGGGGGAGGGAGGGGGAGGGGAAGGGGGAAGGGGAAGGGAGAGGGGGGTCGGGGAAGGGAGGAGGGGGTCGGGGAAGGGAGAGGGGGGGGTGTCGGGGAACAGGAGCGGGTGTCGTGGCGGGGCGGGGGGGGAGCGGGTCTCGGGTCGGGGCGGGGAGCGGGTCTCGGGTCGGGGGGGAGCGGGTCTCGGGTCGGGGCGGGGGGGGGGGAGCGTGTGTCGGGTCTCGGGTCGGGGCGGGGGGGGGAGCGGGGGTGTCGGGTCGAGGAGCGGGTGTCGGGTCGTGTCTGGGGGGTGGGGGAGCGGGTGTCGGGTCGGGTCTGGTCGGCGGGGGGGGAGCGGGTGTCGGGTTTGGTCGGCGGGGGGGGGCGGGGAGCGGGTCTCGGGTCGGGTCTGGTCGGCCTGGCGGGGGGGGGGGGGGAGCGAGTGCCGGGTCTGGTCGGGCGGGGAGCAGGAGCTGGCCGTGGGAAGAGCCTCATTCACGCAGCCCCAGTGAGGCCATTCAGCCAGGGCTAGGGGCTGCGTGCTTCGGGCCCCTCCCACACAGTTCGGCGCCTGGAGCTACTGCACTTGCGTGCCGACTGTAGCGCGCATGTGCAGAGGTCCCGGCACTGTTTTCAGCGCAGGGACCTCGCTCCGCCCCCCCCACAGCTCGTGCTGGCTGCACCGAGTGCTACAGGACCTGTAAGTAGGTGGAGAATACCGAGGATTCTTTTAGGCGCCGTTTTAGGCGCGAAAAACGGACGCCCAGCTCGGAGGGGCGCCCGTTTTTTTTCTTGTGGAAACTTGGGCCCCTCATTTCTGGCGTTCATTGTCAGGATCAAGTATTCCCAGGTCAGGCATAGCCTGCTTAGTTGCACTGTAGAGCTGCTCTACAATGCTCCATCAGTGTCCCTCGATTCTAATTTCACACAAACACCTTTCCATTTCCCACACGAGCCATGCTGTGGCCTCTCTGAGATAACAAATTAGGGGCAGTTTGGTGCTCTCAGACTACACTGCGTACATTTTATACACCAGTTTCCCCTTCCTGTCGTAACTACCAAATCCATTGCCTGATTATGGGTGAATCTTTCAACTTGGTCGTGCTCTTCTTGGCTGCAAAGAAACTTTTTTTTTTCAATTATTGTTTGGTGGCAGTTGTTGCTTAGGCCAGAACCCGCTCAAGTTTCCTGAGAGGAATAGGCTTGGGGTCTGCTCCGCACATTGCTCAACAATTTAGTGCAAGGGTCCTGAAGCAGACTTTCGGCCCCTCAGTTACATATGTTTCAAGAAGCCACTGTAAGAGCCTGTGCATCCATTTATGCCAATATGGCAGCATCCATACTTCTCGGCTGTCTGGGACAGGATGTTACATGAAATTGTCCCTCATTGCTCCCATTTTAAACCTGGAAAACAGGAGCGTGATGTCAAATTTCTACCCTGCTATTCATTTTTGTTGTTGTTGTTCTCGTCCAATATCTGCATACATACATTTTCCAGCAATCAGGAACAGAAACCGGCTACTTTTTATTGACCAGGAGCACTGAGGTCACTTGTAGCAGTCCAACTACTTTGGTTTAGATCAGCTAATTCAGATTGAGAACTAAACTCATTATTATTTACTCTTCTAATGATGTCGGCCCATACCATGTCAAAGGTCCGTGATGTGGTGGAATGTTTCTCCTAAAGACAATTTTCTGTTTCTTTGTTTGATACAGTGTCAGTTGTGGCTCAGTATGTAGCGCTCTCACCTCTGAGTCAGAAGGTTGTGATTCAAGTCCCACTCCAGGAACTTGAGCACATAAATCTAGGCTGACACTCCAGTACAGTGCTGAGGGAGTGCTGCACTGTCGGAGTTGCCGTCTTTCAGATGAGATGTTAAACCGACGTCTGCCCTCTCAGCTGGACATAAAATATCCCATGGCACTATTTTGAAGAAGAGCAGGGGGGTTAAGCCCGGTGTCCTGGCCAATATTCATCCCTCGATCAACATAACAAAAACAGATTATCTGATCATTATCACATTGGTGTTTGTGGGAGTTGGTTACCACATTTCCCACATTACAACAGTGACTACACTCCAAAAGTACTTAATTGACTGTAAAGCACTTTGAGATGTCCGGTGGTCATGAAAGGTGCTTTATAAGCAACAACAACTTGTATTTATATAGCACTTTTAACGTAGTAAAATGTTCCAAGGCACTTCACAGGAGTGTTATAAGACAAAACAAATAAATTTGACACCAAGCTACATAAGAAAAAATTACGTAGATGACCAAAAGCTTGGTCAAAGAGGTAGGTTTTAAGGAGCATCTTAAAGGAGGAAAGAGAGGTGGAGCTTTAGGGAGGGAGTTCCAGAGCTTGAGGCCTAGGCAGCTGAAGGCACTTAAAGAATTCCATGAAGCTTCCATTTTCTGCATTTTAAGTTTGAAAAATGTAAGCTTGATGAGGCATATTTATGTGTTCTTGACTCCCTCCAAAACTTCGCCTAAAACAATGGTGTCATTCTGCACTGATTTTTTGATGTGCGCTGGTTTTTTTAAGTGCCCAGAGGTTTTTTGGGAGTGGTCACATATGCCATCGTAGGAGAAATGTAAGTTGGCGAAAAACTGGTGCAGACACCAATGACTTAAAAAAAATCGTGACTAACTGAGTTACGCTGGCGCACAATCTTTGGGGAAACTTGGATTTTTAAATTTAGGCCAAAAAAAGCAGCGCTCGACAAAAAAATGTTGCAAATCACTGGGGAAAATTGAGTCCATTATCTCTAAGGTAGATTCTGAGTAATTGGGCTACACCCATTGTTGTTGTAACTAAGTCAGATGGTAAGGTAAGGTAGTGTGGTGATTATAAGGTAACCATAAACCAATTTCGAGAGAGTAATCTACCCAATACGCTGCCAAATGTGGAAGATTTGTTCACAACGCTGACAGGTGGCCAGATCTTTTCAAAGTTAGATCTAACAAACGCCTACCTACAACTTAAGTTAGGTGAAGAGTCCAAGTCATGATTAACTTTAAATACTCACCTAGGCCTTTATCAGTTCAACAGGCTACCATTTGGAGGGTCTTCCGCCCCTGACACATTCCAGGGGGTGATGAACCAAATTTTACAAGGGATTGAAGGGGTAGTGTGTTATTTAGATGACATACTCATTTCAGCATCAAACAGGCAAATCCATGATAAAGTGTTGAATGAAATGTTCAAATGGCTAGAGAAGCACGGAGTATGAGTGACTGCTCATGAGTGTGAGATGTTTCAAAACTCAGTAGAGTACTTAGGGTACAGAGGAAACAAAGATGGTTCATATCCAACCAAGGGAAAGCTTGATGCAATCAGAAATGCACTCACACCCAAGAATGTCTCTGAACTTCGATCATTTTTGGGTCTTTTGAACTATTACGCAACGTTCCTCCCAAATTTGGCTACAGTGTTACATCCACTGCATAAGCTGTTGAAAAACTCAAAGAGTGTAAAAGCCAGTTAGTAGAGAGTACCATGTTAGTTTACTATGACGTATTGAAGGAGATCAAGCTTGCATGTAACGCCGCTCCGTACGGAGTTGGGGCAATAATCTCTCATGTACTAGATAGTGGGGAGGAGAGACCAATTGCTTTTGCTTTACGCACTCTCAGTGTCAGTGAGTGGAATTATGCGTAGATCGAAAGGGAAGCTTTGGCATTGATTTTTGGGGTCAAGAAGTTTCACAAATACTTGTTTGGTTGTAAGTTTACCATAATTACCAACCATAATTCCCCGACACCAATCCTCCATCCAAGGTCCCCAGTTCCAACCTTAGATGCAACCCAAATGCAGAGATAGGCTTTGATTTTGTCAGCACATACGTATGACATTGAGTACAGATGATCAGCTCATCATAGTAATGCTGATGCTATGATCAGGTTGCCATCCCTATCACAAGTTACACCCAATAGGGAAGAAGTGTTCTATTTTTCATACATTGATGAGCTGCCAGTCAGAGCTGAAGAGATTGATAGGGCAACCAAACGTCACCCAGTTATGTCAAAGGTGTATGATTATATAGTAAACGGCTGGCCAAACCATGTATCAGAGGAAGATATTCATTCATGCTTCAACTGTCGGAATGAATTGTCAGTGGATAAAGATTGTATCATGTGGACAGCAAGAATGGTTATCCCAAATAGGTTCAGGTTTAAATTGTTAGGAGAACTTCATGACCAGCACCTGGGAATGTGCTTGACCAAGAACCTTGCACGCAGTTACTTATGGTGGACAGGTTTAAATAAAGGGATAGAGTACATCGTCAGTCAGTGTACAACATGTCAATCATTGAGCAACGAACCACCATCAGTACGATTACAGCCATGGAAATAGCCTCCCAGGGTGTGGCAAAGGTTACATATAGATTTTGCTGAGCTAAATAAATAAGCTCACCTCTCATTGTTTCAATAAGCTCACCTCTCATTGATTTTTATTCGTTCTGGGATGTGGGCGTAGTTGGCAAGGTCAGCATTTATTGGCCATCCCTAATTGCCCTTGAGTAGGTGGTGGTGAACTGCCTTCTTGAACTGCTGCAGTCCTTGTGGTGAAGGTACTTCCACAGTGCTGTTAGAGATGGAGTTCCAGGATTTTGACCCACCTGCGATGAAGGAACGGCGATATGTTTCCAAGTCAGGATGATGTGTAACTTGCAGGGGAACTTGATGTTGGTGGTGGTGTTCCCATGCACCTGCTGTCCTTGTCCTTTAGGTGGTAGAGGTTTGGGAGGTGCTGCCTAATATGTCCTTACTATACAGTACAAATGCACACGAGGCCCATACTTGAGAGAAGGTCACTCTGTGACCAAGTAACCTTTATTTGCCAACACTGAAGTGAAGAAGGTGGGTGGAGCTTCCCCTTTTATACCTGAAAGTCCAGTTAGGAGTGTCTCCCACAAGCTCACCACCTAGTGGTCAGTGTTCTCATGGTGTACAACTTAGGTCAGTTTATACATGGGTTACAATGACAGTGGAAAACATGACATCACCTCCCCCATAAAGTCTTATTGGGATCACAGGCTAATTCTCTGGTGATTTACGCTCCCTTCTAGAGCGCCTGAGTTAGGGCCCCGGTTGTTGGGCGCGGGCCTGAGTGTCTGCTGTTTGCGGTGCCTCAGGCCTGTCCAGACTGGCAACAGTGACTGGGCTCTCCTCCACTTGGTTATGGTGTTCGGTCACCTGTGGTGGAGTGAACTCTACATCGTGTTCTTCCTCTGCTTCTTCTATGGGGTTGCTGAACCTCCTTTTTGTTTGATCCACGTGTTTGCGGCAGATTTGTCTATTGGTAAGTTTAACTACCAGAATCCTATTCCTCTCTTTAGCAATCACAGTGCCTGCGAGCCATTTGGGCCCTGCAGCGTAGTTGAGGACAAAGACTGGGTCATTGACATCAATACATCGTGCACTCGAATTCCCATCATGGTAGTCACATTGTAACCGGCGCCTGCTCTCAACAACTTCTTTCATGGTGGGGTGTATAAGGGATAACCTGGTTTTGAGCGTCATTTTCATTAGCAGCTCTGCAGGTGGAACCCCTGTGAGCGAGTGTGGTCGGGATCTATTGGTCAACAGGAGGCGTGATATGTGGCTTTGAAGGGAATCCCCTTGGATTTTGAGCATTCCCTGTTTGATTATCTGCACTGCTCATTCTCCCTGGCCATTTGAGGCCGGCTTGAACAGTGCCGTTCTGACATGGTTGATACCATTTCCTGCCATGAAGTCCTGGAATTCAATGCTTGTAAAGGACGGGCCATTGTCGCTGACCAAGACGTCCGGTAGACCATGGATGGCGAACATTGCCCGTAGACTTTCTACCGTGGCAGAGGATGTGCTGGAATTGAGAATGTCACACTCGATCCATTTGGAGTAGGCGTCTACTACAACCAAAAATATTTTTCCCATGAAAGGACCAGCGTAGTCCACATGGATGCGTGACCATGGCTTGGCGGACCAGGACCAGGGGCTAAGGGGGGCTTCCCTGGATGCATTGCCCAGCTGAGCACACGTGTTGCACCTGCGAACACAAAGTTCCAGGTCTGCATCTATCCCTGGCCACCAAATGTGTGACCTGGCAATTGCCTTCATCATGACAATGCCCGGGTGCTCATTGTGGAGTTCTCGGATGAACACCTCTCTGCCCATCTGGGGCATGACTACTCGGTTTCCTCATAGTAGGCAATCGGCCTGAATCAAGAGTTCATCCTTGCGCCTGTGAAATGGTTTAAATTCCTCAGGGCGTGCCCCGTACGTGGCTGCCCAGTCCCCATTCAGGACACATTTCTTGACTAAAGACAGCAGCGGATTTTTATTTGTCCAGACTTTGATCTGACGGGCTGTCACGGGTGAGCCTTCGCTTTCGAAAGCTTCAACACCCATGACCATCTCAGCAGCATGCTCGGTTGCCCCCTCGGTGGTGGCTAGTGGGAGCCTGCTGAGTGCATCGGCACAGTTTTCAGTGCCCGGTCTGTGCCGAATTGTATAGTCACAGGCGGCTAACGTGAGTGCCCACCTCTGTATGCGGGCCAAAGCATTTGCATTTATGGCCTTGTTGTCGGCCAAAAGGGACGTTAGGGGTTTGTGATCTGTCTCCAGCTCAAATTTCCTGCCAAACAGGTACTGGTGCATTTTTTTTACTGTATATACACATGCAAGCGCTTCCTTTTCTACCATCCCATAGCCTCTTTCTGCCTGGGACAGACTTTTGGAGGCATAAGCTACTGGCTGTAACTGACCCTTGGCATTCACATGCTGCAACACATACCTGACCCCATAGGACGACACATCGCACGTTAAAACAAGTTTCTTACATGGGTCATATAGCGTTAATAGATTTTTGGAGTATAGCAAATTGCATGCTCTATCAAAAGCCCTTTCCTGGCTGTCCCCCCAGACCCATTCGTGACCTTTGCGTAGGAGCATCTGTAGCAGCTCTAACAGCGTGCTCAATTTGGGAAGAAAGTTAGCAAAATAGTTCAGGAGCCCCAGGAACGAACACAGCTCCGTCGTGTTACGGGGTCTGGGTGCTCTCTGGATCGCTTCCGTTTTGGACGCAGTAGGTCTGATCCCGTCTGCTGCTACCCTCATCCCCAGGAATTCTACCTCTGGAGCTAGGAAGACGCACTTCGCCTTTTTCAGTCGCAGACCTACCCGGTCTAGTCTGCGTAGCACCTCCTCCAGGTTGTGGAGGTGGTCTTCAGTATCGCAACCCGTGATGAGGATGTCGTCTTGAAAAACCACCGTCCTTGGAATCGACTTGAGGAGGCTTTCCATGTTTCGTTGGAAGATCGCGGCGGTCGAGCGAATCCCGAACGGACATCTGTTGTACTCAAACAACCGCTTGTGTGTCGTGATGGTGGTCAGCTTCTTCGACTCACTCGCCAGCACCTGGGTCATGTAAGCTGAGGTCAGGTCCAATTTTGAAAAGAGTTTGCCACCGGATAGCGTCGCAAAGAAGTCCTCCGCTCTCGGTAGCAGGTACTGGTCTTGGAGTGACACCCGATTGATGGTAGCCTTGTAATCACCACATATCCTGACCGACCCATCCGCCTTGAGCACCGGCACAATCAGGCTCGCCCAGTCACTGAATTCGACTGGCGAGATGATGCCTTCCCTCAGCAGGCGGTCCAATTCGCCTTCTATCTTTTCCCGCATCACGTACGGCACCGCTCTGGCCTTGTGGTGTACTGGCCTGGCGTCCGGGTTTATGTGAATCACTACCTTGGTCCCCATGAAAGTGCCAATGCCGGGTTGAAATAGTGAGTCAAATTTGTCCAGGACTTGTGAGCATGATATTCGCTCCACAGAAGAAATTGCATTGACATCGCCCCATTTTCAGTTCATGACAGCAAGCCAACTCCTCCCCAGCAGTGCGGGACCGTCCCCTGGGACAATCCAGAGTGGCAATCTGTTCTCCGAATCTTTGTGGGTCATGACGACCGTGGCGCTGCCTAGCACCGGAATGATCTCCTTTATATATGTCCGTAGCTGTACGTCAATCGGCACTAATTTTGGCCTCCTGGCCTTGGACGCCCACAACTTCTCAAATTGTTTGATACTCATCAGGGACTGGCTGGCTCCTGTGTCTAGCTCCATTGATACTGGGGTGCCATTGAGGAGCACTTTCATCATTATCAGTGGTGTCCTGGTGTATGAACTGTATATGTGCTCCACATGAACTCGTTGAACTTCAACTTCCAGCGATTTCCCCCAGTGTCCATTTGGCCTCGTAGGGCTTACATCGATCCGGCCTCCTCGTACATCAACCTGGCTGCAGGCTTCCTGCACATACGTGCCAAGTGACCGCTGACGTTGCAGTTTCTGCAGGTATATTGCTGATACCTGCAAGCTCTGGCTGGGTGTTTGCCTCCACACCTCCAACATGAGCCGTTGTTGGAAACAAAAGGTCCATTACCAGTGGATCGTCTCTGACTGTCTCTGTAACTGTCGTTAAGCGCACCATTGACAGGTGTTGATGGCCCCATTACTGGCCACATTGTCCCTAGCGATGGCATGAATCGCCGTTCAGCTAGCCATTGTCTCTGTTGAATTCCCCCTTTGGGTTCGACTACATGCTCGGGCATGTCCGATTGCCCCTGTCTGCCTGGAGAACTGTGTGTTGCGTTAACAATGTTGACTCCCTGTTCATTTGCTGCATTTAAACCAAGATTTTTGTCAAACATCATTCTGGTCTCTTCCTCCCCTGAGATAAATGTCTGGGCCATCAAAGCCGCCGTTTCTAGGGTCAAGTCTTTGGTCTCAATCAGTTTCCTGAAAACATCAATGTGCCCGATGCCCTCAATAAAAAAATCTCGCAGCATCTCCGCTCTGCATGCACCTGGGAACTTACATAGGCTCGCCAGTCACCGGAGGTATACCACGAAGTCTGGAACGCTTTGCCCTTCTCGCCGCCGGTGCGTGTAAAACCGGTGTCTCGCCATGTGCATGCTTCTCGCCGGTTTAAAGTGTTCTCCGATCAACTTACTGAGCTCTTCAAAAGTTTTGCCCGCCGGCTTCTCTGGCACTAGAAGGTCCTTCATCAGGGAGTGCGTCCTGGATCTACAAACCGTCAGGAGATGAGCCCTGCGTTTGTCGGCCGAATCCTGTCCCAGCCATTCCTTAGTGATGAAACTTTGCTGTAGTCTCTCAATAAAATCGTTCCAATCATCACCAACACATTACGTCTCGTATGTGCTGCTAGTGGCCATGCTCGCGTGGTTTAAATCCCAGTTTCTCATCGCCAATAATATGTCCTTACTCTACAGTACAAATGCACACGAGGCCCATACTTGAGAGAAGGTCACTCTGTGACCAGTAACCTTTATTTGCCAGCACTGAAGTGAAGAAGGTGGGTGGAGCTTCCCCTTTTATGCCTGAAAGTCCGGGTTAGGAGTGTCTCCAACAAGTTCGCCACCTAGTGGTCAGTGTTCTCATGGTGTACAACTTAGGTCAGTTTATACATGGGTTACAATGACAGTGGAATACATGACAGTGCCGAAAAAGCTGTGGCTGCAGTGCATCTTATACATGGTACACACTGCAGCCACGGTGCGCCGGTGGTGGAGGGTGTGAATGTTGAAGGTGGTGAATGGGGTACCATTCAAGTGGGCTGCTTTTCCCTGGATGGTGTCAAGCTTCTAGAGCTGCACTCATCCAGGAAAGTGGAGATTATTCCATCACACTCCTGACTTGTGCCTTGTAGATAGTGGAAAGACTTTGAGGAGTCAGGAGGTGAGACATTTGGCAGGAAAAATAAAAAAACAAATTATTATTTAATGGGGAGTGATTACAAAATACTGTAGTACAGAGGGATCTGGGGGTTCTTGTGCGTGAAACACAAAATGTTAGCATGCAGGTACAGCAAGTAATCAGGAGGCAAATGGAATGCTGGCCTTTATTGCAAAGGGGATGGAGTATAAAAGTAAGGAATTCCTGCTCCAACTGTACAAGGCGTTGGTACGACCACACCTGGAGTACTGCATTCAGTTTTGGTCTCCTTATTTAAGGAAGGATAAACTTGCATTGGAGGCAGTTCAGAGAAGGTTCATGAGGCAGTTCAGAGAAGATTCCTGAGATGAAGGGGTTGTCAGGTTGAACAGGTTGGGCCTATACTCCTTGAAGTTTAAAGAATGAGAGGTGATCTAATTGAAACATATAAGATTCTGAGGGGATTTAACAGGGTAGATGCAGAGAGGATGTTTCCCCTCATGGGGGGTTCTCGAACTAGGGGGCATGGTTTGAGAATAAGGGGCCGCCCATTTAAAACAGAATCGAGGAGGAATTTCTTCTCTGAGGGTCATGAATCTTTGGAATTCTCTACTCCAGAGAGCTGTGGAGGCTGGGCCTTTGAATATATTTAAAGTGGAGATAGACAGATTTTTGAATGATGAGGGAGTCAAGAGTTATGGGGAGCAGGCGGAAAAGTGGAGTTGATGCCAGGATCAGGTCAGCCATGATCTTATTGAATGGCAGAGCAGGCTCAAGGGACCAAATGGCCTACTCCTACTCCTATTTCTTATGTTCGTATGACACTCGCCGCAGAATACCCAGCCTCTGACCCGCTTTATGTGGCTGGTCCAGTTAAGTTTCTGGTCAATGGTGACTCCCAAGGATGTTGATGGCAGGGGATTCGGCGATGGTGATGCCATTGAATATCAAGAGGAGGTGGTAAGACTCTCGTTTGTTGGAGATGGCCATTGTCTGGCACTTGTGTGGTGCGAGTGTTACTTTCCACTAAGCCTAAATGACGTCCAGGTCTTGCTGCATACGGGCATGGACTGCTTCATATTCTGAAGATTTTCGAATGGAACTGAACACTGTGCAATCATCAATGAACATCCCCACTTCTGACCTTATGATTGAGAGAAGGCAATTGATGAAGCAGCTGAAGATGGTTGGGCCTAGGACACTGTCCTGAGGAACTCCTGCAGCGATGTC
Source organism: Pristiophorus japonicus (assembly GCF_044704955.1). Lineage (NCBI taxonomy): Eukaryota > Metazoa > Chordata > Chondrichthyes > Pristiophoridae > Pristiophorus > Pristiophorus japonicus. The sequence goes on from NC_091978.1 coordinate 333,159,068, forward strand.
CTGGGTCTGGGATGATTGACCCCCAACAACCACAACCATCTTCCTTTCTGCTCGGTATGACTCCAGCCAGTGGAGAGTTTTCCCCTTGATTCCCATTAACTTCAATTTTACAACAACAACAACAACATGTATTTATATAGTGCCTTTAACTTAGTGAAATGTCCCAAGGCGCTTCACAGGAATATTATGAGATTTAAAACATTTGACAAAAGTAAAAATTAGCGCAGGTGACAAAAAGCTTTCTCAAAGAGGTATGCCTTTATGCCACACTCAGTCAAATGCTGCCTTGATGTCAAGGGCAGTCACTCACACCTCACCTCTGGAATTCAGCTCTTTTGCCCATGTTTGGACCAAGGTTGTAATGAGGTCTGGAGCTGAGTGGTCCTGGCGGAACCCAAACTGAGCATCGGTGAGCAGGTTATTGGTGAGTAAGTGTCGCTTGATAGCACTGTCGACAACACCTTCCATCACTTTGCTGATGATTGCGAGTAGACTAATGGGGCGGTAATTTGCCTATTGGCTGGTAATTCTTCTAAACTCCAGAGAGTATAGGCCCAATCTACTCAATTAGTCCATGGCACATTGCGGAGTGGTGTCAGGAGCCAGGTGCAGAGCGGATAGCCCTTGTCTACAGCAGCCACTCTCGGGTTTGACGTGGTGGCTGGAAGATTTCTGGCACACCTTAATGATGCAGGATGAAAGCTTCATAACTGCTGCCAGGATACCAGGCACTGACCATCAGGATGTGCTGGACGGGGTCACACATTAAGTGACTGGTAGCCTTTGTGGTTACAGAAGATCTCAGGATTGGTATGCGGTGCCCACAAAGGCATGTGGGTGTCGTTGATAGCCCCCTGCACCATGGAGAAGTCCACTATCCTGGCAAAGCTACATGCGTGCTCCTCCTGCTAGTCTTTGTTTACAGGGAAGACAATGTAATCCCTTCTCCTGGTATAAAGAGACTCTGTGAACCTCCCTGATGCAGCAATGGATGGCAAACTGGGAGATTTTGGCTTTGTCTCCTGCTGCAGACTGGAAGGATTCACTGGCGAATAAATTGAAGGCCATCATGACTTTGAGGGCCAGTGGGAGAGCCATGGTCTCGCTGTCGCGAGGCTGTAGGTCTGTTTGCAAGAGGTGGCAGAGTTCTGTGGGGACCACTTCCTTGCTGAAGTGGAGCCTCCTAATACGCTGCTCCTCGCTTAAGTGGATGTAAGAGAAGTGCGCTCTGAAGACCCGAGATTGGTAAGACCTCATTGCTGAGAGCCTTCCTCCACCTACTTCTGCGAGCATTCTCTCTTTTTTGTTGCCCCCGCTCCCTCTCCAGAAGATACTCGAGTGTGAGGGGGACTGCAAGTAGAACCCCCATGACTGTGAGCAAGTCTTGTAGGCCAAAGCCTTTAAATAAGAATGAAGGCATTCTCCACTGTTACCTTAGGAACTTGAAACAAGTTTAGAAAGCTGCTAGGATTGCAGAAAGTTACAAAGAGCGGGAAGTGGGATGTGAGAAAAAAGATTAGGTATGAGGATACCGTCGTCTTCGATTGTTTCAGCTCCGCCGCTGGCCACAGGCTTAGTGATGGCCACTCCAATGATGGCAACCACTGTCTCCTCCAGCGAGGTAAGATCATGTAGCCGTGCCTGTCCCCCACTGGTTAAATCCTGCTGCCATCGGTTATGTGCCAACTTGTCCTGCAAGAGCGAGGGAAGTGTATCTGTGAGTGTGGTGCAATGTGTTTGGGTGATGTGCTGGTCATGGTTGAATAACTGACAGTGTGCAAGTTGTGAGATGTGGGTGTCATGCTTGCAGCAGTGCTAAGTGTGTGAGGGTGAGGTGAAGCTATGAATGTGAGGTATGAGTCCTGTTTGATAGAAATTGTTGGTAACTAAGTGATGGGACTGTGGTGCATTGAGCGGTGTGTGAGCCTTTTGGTGCAGTTGGTGGGATATGGCATTTGAAGTTGAATTCACTGACCTTGACCACTCGTGTGAACTTTTTGTGGCACTGCATCCAAGTCCTCAGGGTTTGACTTCTGACATTGACTGCCACGGCTCCCACTGGCTTCACAGAGTTTGACTGGAGGGCCTCCTGGCCCCCTGTGGATAAAGGATCTGTCTCCTCCTGGCCATCTCCTCCACCAAGTCCTCTAATGCAGTGTCTGAGAACCTTGAAGCATGCTCTCTCCCCTGTTGCGTCAGTAGTCAGTGTTTTTCAAGGTAAGACTCTCTTCCCCAGCCACTTCCAGCACCTGCTCCAGCCAGAATGCACAACCCCTTTAAGAGGTGCAGGCTGGTTTTAAAAAGTGCAGTCTAGCTTTAAGTGGTGCTAGCGCTACACGAACTTGGGTCCGCTGCTGAGGCAACATGTTTAGCGCTGCCTAAATGCTGCAATCATTTAAATTAGCAGACAGCACGAAGTTTGCATGCTGCCTGTATCAGAAGAAATAGGCTATTGGATTTAGCCCCCTTATTCCAAGGAGTAGGAGACCTCATTATTCCTTCGACCAAAATGCACCAATTCACACTTACCTATATTGAAATTCTTTATCATTTTCATGCTTATTCTGCAAGTTTGCTAATGTCATCTTGCATTTTGTCGCAGTCTTCAACACTATTAACTATACCCTTAATTTGGTAACGTCCACAAATTTTGATATTGTACTTCCGATTCCCAAATCATTTATGTAAATGGTAAACAACAGTGATCCCAGCATCGATCCCTGTGGAACACCACTTCCCACCGTCTACAGGCTGAGTAACTACCTTTGACCCCTACTCTCTGTTTACTGTTTTGTAGCCAGTTTTCTATTCATTCTGCTATTTGTACCCTGACTCCACATGCTCTAACTTAAATCACGAGACTACTATGTGTTACCTTATCAAAGGTCTTGTGAAAGTCCATGGGGCTGAAATTCAGTAGCGAAAGAAAGCTGCCACTCCTCCCGACTTTTTGGCGCCATTACTGGCTCAATCAATTTTCAGCTCAAAAACTAGAAAAGTGGGTTCCAGTGCTAAGGAGCTCTTCCAAAGTGCAGTTTCCAGCAGTGTGGGTGTAGTAATTGAGGCGGGATCACCACAGAGAAATTCAGCATGCTGGTAATGTTTGTAATGAGCCAGCTACTCCCTGGCCTTCTTAAAGGTCAGGGTTTGCAGCTAGGCTTTGAGGAGGGGAAGGAGTTGACTTTGAGGATGGCTGGTATAAGATGAGCAAGGAGGGCAAGTCGCTTCACTGATGCCGAGCTGGACATTCTTATGTGGGTGTAGAGGGCAGGAGGAGACTGCTGTGTCCTGACGTGGGGAGCCTAAGTCGCCAGGTCATCACTAATGTATGGAGGGAGGGAGTTGCATCCTCCATGCCTTCATCCCCCACCTCCCCCTCACGGCAGCCCTTCTCCCATTGATGCTTGCAGATGAGAGACCGAGTGGCAGCACACCCAGCACAGTGGGGAGTGAAGAGAGACGCCACACAGCATCTGGAGGCCTGCACCACACCCTTCTCACCTTAAGCCCTGAAATCTCAGATTGCAGCAGTGAGGACATTGAGGGTTCAAGCCCTGCTGCGAGCATCCACAGCACACTCTCCTTTGGGGATGCCACTGAGGAGGAAGAGGAAGAAGAGGACACTGCTGGCACCAGCACGTCAATGCTTCCACCCACACATGCCAGCTCACATACTGGGAGTGCATAGTGTGATACAGCTGAGGTGTTACAGGGGTCTGCACTGGGTGTTGCACTGGGGCCTAGCTGGCTGCAGCATGGTGACGGGGCTAGGCAACCTCATGTGCCATCTCTCCAGGGGGCGAGTCCGCACCGGATTCTGCCGAGGAGGACTCAGATGATGTCATCAATGTTGCGGCTTACGAATGAAGGGTGGAGGCCATGCATTCCCAGATGTTGGGGGCACTGACAAGGGTGCCAGAGAGGCTTTTAGAAGTGGTCAGGAGTGTGGAGGAGTCCGCCTCCTGCATAGTCGACAGCTCTGTGCACTCCATGGAGCCCATCATTGCCAATGTGCAGGCAATGGTGGACTCCCAGAGTGACCGTGCGGATCCAGCTGTGATGCTGCAACCTGCAGGTGATGTGGCAGCTACCATTTCAGCACAGGCACGAGGGAACGAGCACGTCGGTGTTGGATTGGCGAGGATGGCCGCGGCCCTGGAAGCTCAAAATGCTTTTCTGCACTCAGGGCAACAGGGCACGGAGCGTCTTACTGCTGCCATGGAATGTCAAACCGCTGCTATGTCTGCTGGCTTTGAGATTCTGGCTACTGTCATGAAGCCTCAGCTCGATGTCAACCAACACCTCAGTGATGCGTACGGGGCTGTGTTCAACGCGGCCCACAGGGGACCTTCCAGTCCTACACCAGCCCTCCGACCTGACCTCCCTCAGCTTGATGGTGGTGGTAGTATGCTGCCCCCGGGGAGTGACTCAGGCTCGACCAGGATCCTGATGATGCACTCTCTCAGGACCACAACATTCCTGGCCCCAGACCTGCCACTCCACCAGTGCCTCCACGCATGGCCTCACCTGAGCAATGCTAGACTGAACCCTCATAAGAACATAAGAACATAAGAATTAGGAACAGGAGTAGGCCATCTAGTCCCTCGGGCCTGCTCCGCCATTCAACAAGATCATGGCTGATCTGGCCGTGGACTCAGCTCCACTTACCCGCCCGCTCCCCGTAACCCTTAATTCCCCAGGAGGGTGCTGGCCAGTCTGCACCCGGCCCTTCCAGGCCCAAAGGTGTTCGAGGGCAACCGACAAGGACATCTGTAGCTCCCACAGAACAACCACAGCAGCCTTCCCAGACCCATGATGCAGCCACAGGGGCGTAGTGTTAGGATAGGTATGGGTAAGAGATGTTATAAAGAGATGCGCAGGGGTAAAAAATGATTATTTGTGGTAGTTGATGGTAGTCTTTTTTATTTCTGTTGTGTTTTTTCACTGACTTTGAACATTTGATAAATCTTTATTTTTGGCACATATATCTGGCCAGATGTTTAACTTGGGAGTGGGCAATTCTGTGTGAAGGCACTCATTGGGATGGTCATGGAAAGTGGGAGCTGAAGGATCATGTGTGGATGAGATTATGTGAATCGAGCAGCCATCAGATGTAGCTACACCTCCCTTGCTGGGTGGCGACGAGGATCCTCCTCCTCCTGCGCCTCCTCATCATCAGGTGGTACTGCTGACTCGACCTCCAGCAGCTGTCCCCTCATGAGGGCCAGGTTGTGCAGCATCTAGCAGACCACAAATATGGAGACCCATTCAAGTACTCCAAGGTGCCACCAGACTGGTCCAGGCAACGGAACTTCTGCTTGAGGATCCCAATGCAGTGCTTGATGATGCATGCTTGGCCGCTGTCCTGGGGTTCCGCAGCGGACAGGGCATATCCCTTGTCGCCAAGCAGCCAACCACAATCCTGATTTGGGTCTGTGAAGAGAGCGGGCACACTGGTCTGGCGCAGAATGAACGAATCATGGCTGCTGCCTGGGTACCGCCTATCAACTGCTAGGATCCAACACTGGTGGTCACACATGAGCTATACATTGAGCGAGTGGAACCCCTGCCAACACTGATCCCATTGTGCTTCAAGGCTGCACCCTGACAACCAGGCCTCTGGAGCACAGAATGAGGCCTACAGGCCTCCACTAATGAGTGAAAGCTGAAAGTGCTCAAAACTCTCACAAAAACTATCAACAGCACTCAGCAGGTTAAATCAAAGCAAAAAGTAAAGAGCAAAACTTTTGAGCAAAAATCCCCCTGGTTGCGGGAATCCTCCATTGTCCTCCTCCAGCGGTGTCACGTATCACGGCCCAAAAAGCTGCAGGGGCACTGCTCAAAAAAACCCTCCCTTTTTAAAGCTGAATATGGATGGCGTGGCCGCATAGCAGCGGTGTGCACCCTGATGACATTACCGTGGCCGAAATCCCTTTACCATGGCTTCAGTTGGCTGATTCCGGAGGAAGTGCCCACCATTGAAAAACCCCCGCGCTGAATATGCATTGGGGGGGCCAATAGTGCAAAACGTGTCGGCCAATTGAGTTTGCCGCTTGGCAGCCAAAGACCCGTGGTAACGGTCCCTCCCAGGACACTGAATTTCAGCCCCCATGTATATTACATTCACTATATTATCCTTGCCTACTCTTTCTGTTACTTCTTCAAAGAATTCAATCGGGTTGGTCAAGCATGACCTTCACTTTTGAACTCCGTGCTGACTATTCTTTATTATATTTTTGGTTACTAATTGGATAACGCTTTCAAAGAACAGGCACAGACAGGCATGATGGTAATAAACACAGGACAATACAGAAGTAGACCATTCTGCCCCTTGTCCATTCTGTTTGGTCATGGATGATCTGTATTTCAACTCCATTAATATGCCTTTTCCCCAACTCCCTTACCCTTACCAAACAAAAATCGATTGCTCTCAGTCTTAAAAATATCAATAGGAACATCGAAACAGGAGAAGGCTATTCAGCTTAGCAATTTCATTAAAATTTTTAATGGATACTCTAGAGATAGTTCACAGGAATTATGGCCCAGAAGTTCAATGGTGTCGCACCCGTTTTTCAGGTGCAAAACGAGCACCTACGCATCCAATATGCTGGGTGGAGTGTGTATGCTCATTATCTGATGGAATTGCGGCAGCTACCAGGTAAAGGCAGAAAAAGATTCGTCCAGGGCGTGCCTGTGAAACAAGAGTTAGGCCCCCTATATGCAAATAGGGGGCCTAACGTCTGTTTCAGGCCACTTTGTAAAATTAGGCAGCCCTGAATGCAGACAGCAAATTGGCTGGTTGTGTTCAGGAAAACATGGTCAACATCTGGCCCAAACAGCAATCCTTAAAGGGTTGGAGGTCACCCCCAAAACGGTAAGTTTAAAAAATATATTTACCTGCATGTGGAGCCAGGAGGTGCAGATGTTCTCCTTCCGGCTCCACTTGCAATGCTAAAGACGGCAGTCGACCCCACTTGGAATCTCGCAATTGATGCTCCCTTCCCTCCCGTTCAATGCCCTCTTCTCTCTCTCTCCTGATCGCTTACCCCCTACCGAGGAGCCTTTTAAAAAAATTAATTCATGGGAACTGGCCATCGCAAGCAATGCCAGCATTTATTGCCCATCCCTAATTGCCCTTGAGAAGGTGGTGGTGAGCCACCTTCTTGAACCGCTGCAGTCGTGTGGTGAAGATACTTTGCCGTAGCGGTTTGGTGGAACTAAGTAGCTTGCTAGGCCATTTCAGAGGGCAGTTAAGAGTCAACCACATTGCTGTGGGTCTGGAGTCACATATAAGCCAGACCAGGTCAGGACGGCAGACTTCCTTCCCTAAAGGACATTAGTGAACCAGATGGATTTTTACAACAATCCGGTAGTTACATGGTCACCATTTCTGATACTAGCTTTTTAGTCCAGATTTATTTAATTCACTGAATTTAAATGTCCCAACTGCCATGGTGGGATTTTAACTCACGTCTCTGGATCATTAGTCCAGGCCTCTGGATTACGAGTCCAGTAACTTAACCATTACGCTATCTGTCGACCAACCTGTGGGCCACTGCATCACCTGTTCGCCACCTGTTCGTCAGCGTTTTATGTGGGGACACTCCGCAAGCATCTGTAGCCCGCTGTAGTGTAAATGAGACTCGAGCCCCAATATCAGGTGAGCCCTGGGCCTGGCCGTTTCAATGCAGGGATTGTTCCCCACGCTCAGTTCATGTCGGCCTGCCAAGTTCCAGGTCTGTGTTTCAATTTGCTCTCTTATGTTTGTCAATAATATAGTAGAGTAAAACTAGTTTGGAACTACAATTCTTTTTTTTAAATTTTGTAAATAATTTAAAAAGCAGAATGACAAAAGGTTCTGTCATTTCAAATCGCAATTGGTACTTTTACTTTTCCACCTGTTTTTCTGAGATAGGCACATCACGATGACACTAGTCAAAGTGAGAGGAGAAAAAGTGTCATCGTTATCAATAATACCAGACAACTTAAAAGGTCATGCATTTAATCATATCCTGACCTACTTTACACTCACTTAACGACACCCACAAATGAATAAAGCAATCATATATGTTTTTCAATAATAGTGGATGGTTGTAAAAAATAAACAGCATTTTTGTATCTCAAAATAGGGTTGTTTACATAGATCTGAATGTCAGCTTTCTTTCCTTTACACTATGTTAAAGTTGATTAAAATAACAGTGCAGATAACATTGGCCACTGTATTGAGGTTATGGATAGGCGAGAGTGCACGACAAGTCTGGTTTCTGACCTCAGCATCTAAATTTCCCTTCTCTCTATGGAGATAAACAAGTTTCACTCTGAGCGACCACCAGAGGTAAAGTCTAAGCCACGCGCAACTCATTTCAGCTACCTGTCTGGCTTTTTGAAGCCTCTACTGTCCGGTCTCTGTTTACTGCAGTTGAGCAGTGTGGAGACAGCTTCACAACTCTGGTTAACCTCACTACAAAATAATAAAAAGAGTGGCTCAGCTCTTGCTGGAAAATGAATAGCATGTTAACAACGCACGCTGTTATTAATGTGCAAATGGGCTAGCAAGCTCGAGTGATTAAAATGTATGCTGTGAGTTGCAAATTTCCAGAACTTTCTGGTCAATTTACATGTTTTCTTACTTTTCCATAATGTATTTTCTCTCTCTCTCTCTCTCTCTCTCTCTCTCTCTCTCTCTCACTTAATCCAATCTTTCTTTCTGTAAAGTCCTTACTCTACAGTATGAAACCACACGAGGCACCTTCTGGGGACAAGGTCACTCTGTGACCTGAACTCTTTATTCACTGGACTCCAAAGATAGTGACCCTGCGTGGGACCTCCCTTTTTATACCTGAGTGATCAGGAAAGGAGTGTCTCCCACAAGTTCACCCCTTGTGGTCAAGGTGTGCATCTAGGTTGAATGTATACATTAATACAGTGGTGTTACATTGTGGTTACATACATGACATCACCTCCCCCCCCCACAAAGTCTTATTGAGATCATAGATTTAGTCTTTCAGGTGGTCTACGCTTCCTCGTGGAGTACCACAGTTGGGGCTCTGGTTGTTGGACACTGACGTGAGTGTCTGTCACCTGTGGTGATTCTGGCCTGTCCGGGCTGACCGCAGGGACTGTGCATTCTTCTGATTGCTCTTGTTGCTCGTTCACTGGCGGTGTTGTGAGCTCCATCTCATGGTCTTCTTCAGGTACCTCCATGTCGATGCTGAACCTTTTTTTTACTTAGTCCAGATGCTTACGGCATATTTGACCATTGTTGAGTTTTATCACGATAACTGTCAATTACAGTGCCCTCAAGCCATTTGGGCCCCATGCCGTGATTGAGGACGAAGACAGTATCATTTATTTCTATACATCTCCCCCTCGCATTATGGTCATGGTACTCGTTTTGTGACTTGTGCTTGCCCTCAACTATGTCGGTCAGGACTGGGTGAATGAGGAACAACCGAGTTTTGAGTGTCCATTTCATTAGTAGCTCTGCGGGCAGGACCCCCATGAGCGAGTGCGGTCGGGATCTATAGGCCAATAGCAGGCGCGATAGGCATTGCAGGGAGGGCCCTTGAATCCTGAGCATACCTTGCTTAATGATTTGGACCGCACGTGCCACTTGGCCATTGGAGGCCGGCTTGAACGGCGCAGTCCTGACGTGGTTGATGCCATTGCCCGACATAAACTCTCGGAATTTGTAGCTTGTGAAACATGGGCCATTATCACTAACCAGGATGTCCGGCAAGCCATGGGTTGCAAAGATCGCACGTAGGCTTTCCACGGTGGTGGATGATGTGCATCAAAATCGCTTCTCGGCCTTTTGGCTAAGATCTGCATAACTAACCTGACCAGCCACCATGACCTCCGGGTGGTTTCTCCCTGGTCAGGAAGGTATATGCTTACATTTTTGTAAACAGGAGGTGGGTGGGATGGCTTGACCCATCCACCTCCACGGAGGTGTGTGGGGGACCTGACCCATCCACCTCCATGGCACGAACCTGGTATTGCAGTACTTCCAGGAACGGTACAGTGGCTCTAGGCCTTTTGGCTAAGAGCATTGGCGCAGAGTGATCCTTGACTGGTGCAGGGTGACCTCTGGCGTTTGTGACTTGACAAAGAATTGGAAACGATTGGCTACGAATTTATAAAAAAAAAAAAAAAGATGCACTCGATCTGTTTCGAGTACGCATCTACCACGATAAGGAACATCTTACCCATGAATGGCCCGCATGGTCAACATGAATGCGTGACCATGGCCTGGTGGGCCAGTGCCACGGGCTGAGCGGGGCCTCCCTGGGGGCATTACCCAGCTGGGCACACGTCGTGCACCTGCGAACACAGTGTTCAGGTCTGAATCAATTCCAGGCCACCAAACATGTGACCGGGCAATGGCCTTCATCAGCACAATGCCTGGGTGCTTGCTGTGGAGTTCCCTGATGAAGGCCTTCCTGCCCTTCTGGGGCATAACTACCCGGCTGCCCCATAGTAAGCAGTCGGCTTGGATGGAGAGCTCATCCATCCGTCTGTGGAATGGTCTGACCTCCTCAGGGCATGCTCAGTGTGCAGGCGCCCAATCCCCAGTCAGGACACATTTCTTAATCAGGGATAGGAGGGGATCTCTGTCTAGATTTTGATCTGGCGGGCTGTGATGGGGGAGCCTGCGCTGTCAAAGACATCGACAGCCATGACCATCTCGGCACTTTGCTCCGCTGACCCCTCAGTGGTGGCCAGTGGAAGACTGCTGAGCGCGTCAGCGCAATTTTTAGTGCCGGGCCAGTGCCGGATGGAGTAGTCATAAGCAGCCAGCGTGAGAGCCCATCGCTGTATGCGAGCTGATGCGTTGGCATTGACAGCCTTGCTATCTGACAACAGGGATGTTAATGGCTTGTGGTCCGTCTCTAATTCAAATTTCCTACCAAATAGGTACTGATGCATTTTTTTTACACCGTAGACACATGCAAGCGCTTCCTTCTCGACCATCCCATATCCCCGTTCTGCTTGAGAGAGCAACCTGGAGGCATAAGCCACAGGTTGTAGTTGACCCTCAGCATTGCCCTGCTGCAACATGCACCCAACACCATAGGACGATGCATCACATGTCAGAATCAAATTTTTACAGAGGTCGTACATTCGATCAGCGGCCGCGATTTTTCAACGAAACATGGAAAGCCTACTTGTTTGAACAAAGTAGGTTTCGCGCCCGATCAAAAGCCCGTTCCTGACAGTCCCCCCAAACCAATCGCAACCGTTATGCAGGAGCACGTGTAGCGGCTCCAACAATGTGCTCAAGTTTGGCAGAAAGTTCCCGAAATAGTTTAACAGTCCCAGGAATGAACACAACTCCGATGTGTTGCAGGGCCTGGGTGCTTGTCGAATCGCCTCTGTTTTGGATTTGATGGGCCGAATCCCATCTGCAGCAACCCTCCTGTCCAGAAACTCAACCTCAGGAGCTAAGAACAAACATTTAGACTTTTTGAGTCGCAGGCCTACCCGGTCCAGTCGGCGTAGCACCTCCACCAGGTTGTGGAGGTGTTCCTCGGTGTCTCGACCTGTGATGAAGATGTCATCCTGGAATATGATCGTTCCAGGAATGGATTTAAGCAGGCTTTCCATGTTTCGTTGAAAAATCGCAGCCGCTGATTGAATGCCAAACGGACACCTGTTATAAACAAACAGTGCCTTGTGCATGGTGATGGTGGTCAGTAGTTTAGATTCGTCAGCTAGTTCCTGGGTTATATAGGCTGAAGTGAGGTCCAGCTTGGTGAACAGCTTGCCGCCTGCCAGCATGGCAAAAAGGTTCTCCGCTCTCGGGAGCGGGTATTGATTTTGTAGGGACACCCGATTGATGGTGGCCTTGTAGTCGCCACAGATCCTGACAGAGCCATCCACTTTTAGGAAGGGAACAATGGGGCTCGCCCAGTTGCTGAATTCGATAGGCGAGATGATGCCCTCTCTCAACAGCCGGTCCAATTCGCTCTCGATCTTTTCCCGCATCACATATGGCACCGCTCTGGTTTTGTGGTGCACTGACCTGGCGTTCGGAGTGATGTGTATCACTACCTTAGTGCTTTTGAAAGTCCCAACGTTAGGTTGGAATAGTGAATCGTATTGTTGTAGGATTTGTGAGCACGAACTTCACTCCACAGATGACATTGCGTGAACATCCCCCCATTTCCAGTTCATCTCGGCTAACCAGCTCCTCCCCAACAGTGCGGGACCATTGCCCGGGACAATCCAAAGCGGTAGCCGATTCACTAACCCATTGTGTGTGACAGCCAACATTGCACTGCCTAGCACCAGAATGATTTATTTCGTGTAAGTGTGTAATTGTGTGTCAACACGTGCTGATTTGGGTCTACTGGCTTTAAGTGGCCATAGCTTCTCAAATTGCTGAACGCCCATGAGTGACTGGCTGGCCCCAGTGTCCAGCTCCATGCATACAGGGCTACCATTTAATAAAACCCTCATCATCATTGGTGGCGTTTTGGTGTATGAACTGTGAATATTCGCGACATGGACCCGCTGCACCTCGGCGTCCATCGATTCGCCCAAAAGGTCATTGTGCCTCAAAGAACCCTCTTCTGGTCCATCTGCCTCATAGTCTGGTTGCAGGCTTCCTGCACATTCGAGCTAAGTGGCCACTGAGATTGCAGCTCCTGCAGACAAACTGTTGAAATCTGCAAGATCTAGCTGAGTGTTTTCCCCCACACCTCCAGCATGACTTAAAGTTTCCATTGTTGGGAACAAAAGGGCTGTGGCCAGGAATTTCGCGCTGACTGTCCCTTTGACTGCTCTTAAGTACCCTATTAGTGGGTGTCAATGGCCCCATCCCGGGCCGCATTGTCCACTGTGATGACGTGAATGGCCGTTCAGCCTGCCATTGTCTCTGTTGAAGTCCTGCTCTGAGGTCTATTGCTTCGGACTGCCCCTGCCTGCCTGCAGGGCTCTGAGTCGCATTAATGATGTTGACTCCCTGATCCATCGCCGCGTTAGAGGCAGAATTGCGCGCATATATTATTTTCGTCTCTTCCTCCCCCGCCATGAAATTTGAGCTATCAACACCGCCGCTTCCAAGGTCAAATCCTTGGTCTCAATTAATTTGCGGAAAATTCCCGCATGACCGATGCCCTCGATAAAGAAGTCCCCTAGCATCTCCCCTCTGCAGGCGTCTGTGAACTTACAGAGGCTGGCCAAACACCGGAGGTCCGCTGCGAAGTCCGGTATGCTCTGTCCTTCATGACGTCAGAGGGTGTAGAATCTGTGTCGGGCCATATGTATGCTACTCGCCGGTTTGAGGTGCTCCCCGATCATTTTGCTAAGTTCTTCAAAGGTTTTGTCCGCCGGCTTTTCGGGTGCTAGCATGTCCTTCATGTGCGCGTAAGTCTTTGGTCCGCAGCTGGTCAAGAGATGAGCCCTTCGCTTGTCAGCCGCTGCATCCCCCAGCCATTCTTTCGTAACGAAGCTTTGCTGAAGCCTCTCGACAAAATCGTCCCAGTCTTCCCCAACACAGTACCGTTCCTCTGTGCTACCGGTGGCCATTCTCGTGGGTCGTGAATTCTCGTTTCTCGTCGCCAATGTACAGTATGAAATCACACGAGGCACTTTCTCGGGACAAGGTCACTCTGTGACCTGAACTTTTTATTCACAGGACTCCGAAGACAGTGACCCTGCGTGGGACCTCCCTTTTTATACCTGAATGATCAGGTGAGGAGTGTCTCCCACAAGTTCACCCCTTGTGGTGAAGGTGTGCATCTAGGTTGAGTGTATACAATAATACAGTGGTGTTACATTGTGGTTACATACATGACACTTTCCCTCTCTTTAGTTTTCTTTCTGTACCTGATTTGACCCTAATTCACCTACTCTAATTCATCATCCTTCTTCTTTGTTCCTGTTTCTTTCTTAACCCTTAAATCTCATTGGTTAAGGAAATGCACTGTTAGTTCTGCTGTTAACTAAGATAGCCAGTTGCCCTCACCACACCGTTATCAGCTCTCACTTTCAGCAAATTACCACGCAAAAAGAAATTCGAGCCACAGGGTGCAGAAAAAAGTCTAACTAACGGGGCAGACTATAAGATACCCTGCTCCAGCAAGAACCAACCCACTAGTATCTGTCTGTTTAACTTTAACAACTAAATAATTAACTGAGAGGTGTAAAAGGTTAGCACCAAGGAATTTTCAGGATTTTTAAATTCATTCACGGGATGTGGACGTCGCTGGCAAGACCAGCATTTATTGCCCATCCCTAATTGCCCTTGAGAAAGTGATGGTGAGCCGCCTTCTTAAACCGCTGCAGTCCGTAAGGTGAAGGTACTCCCACAGTACTATTAGGTAGGGAGTTCCAGAATTTTAACCCAGCGAACGGCGATATATTTCCAAATCAGGATGATGTGTGACTTGGAGCTGAACTTGGAGGTGGTAGTGTTCCCATGCACCTGCTGCCCTTGTCTGTCTAGGTGATGCAAGTTGCGGGATTTGGGAGGTGCTGCCGAAGAAACCTTGGCGTCTTGCTGCAGTGCATCTTGTGTAAGGTAGACACTGCAGCCACGGTGTGCCAGTGGTGGTGAGAGTGAATGTTTAGGGTGGCGGATGGGGTGCCAATCAAACGGGCTACTTTGTCCTGGATGGTGTCAAACTTCTTGTATTGTTGGAGCTGCACTCATCCAGGCAAGTGAAAAGTATTCAAACACACTCCTGATTTGTGCCTTGTGGATGGTGGAAAGGCTTTGGGGAGTCAGGAGGTAAGTCACTTGGTGCAGAATACTCAGCCTCTGACCTGCTTTTGTAGCCACAGTATTTATGTGGCTGGGCCAGTTAAGTTTCTGGTCAATAGTGATTCCCCAGGAAATTGATGGTGGTGGATTCGATGATTGTAATGCTATTGAATGTCAAAGAGAGGTGGTTAAACTTTCTCTTGTTGGAGAAGGTCATTACCTTGAGTGGCGCAAATGTTACTTGCCAGTTATCAACCCAAGGTTGAATGTTGTCCAGGTCTTGCTGCATACGGGCACGGATTGCTTCATTATCTGAGGAGTTGCGAATGGAACTGAACACTGTCCCATCATCAGCGAGTATCCCCACATCTGACCTTATAATGGAGGGAAGGTTATTAATGAAGTAACTGAAGATGGTTTGGCCTAGGACACTGCTCTGAGGAACTGTGTCCTGGAGCTGAGATGTCCTGGAGCTGAGATGATTGGCATCCAATAACCACAACCATTTTCCTTTGTGCTGGCTATAACTACAGCCAATGGAGAGTTTTCCTTAATTCCCATTGACTTCAATGTTACTAGGGCTCCTTGATGCCACACTCGATCAAATGCTGCCTTGATGTCAAGGGCAGTCACTCTCAACTCACCTCTAGAATTCACCTCTTCTGTCCATGTTTGGATCAAGGCTGTAATGTGGTCTAGAGCTGAGATGTCCAGGCGGAACCCAAACTGAGCATTGGTGAGCAAGTTATTGGTGAGTAAGTGCCACGTAATAGCACTGTCGACGACATCTTCCATCACTTAGCTGTTGATTGAGAGTAGGCTGATGGGGCGATAATTGGGCAGATTGGATGTATCCTGTTTTTTGAGGACAGGACATACCTGGGCAGTTTTCCACTTTGTCCGGTAGATGCCAGTATTGTAGCTATACTGGAACAGCTTGGCTAGGGATGCAACTCATTCTGGAGCATACGTCTTTAGCTCTACAGCTGGGATAGCCTTTGCTGTATCTAGTGCGCTCAGTCGTTTCTTGGTATCGTGGAGTGAATCAAATTGGCTGAAGACTGGCTTCTGTGATGATGATGGGGTCCTCACGAGGAGGACCACTCAGCACTTCTGGCTGAAGATGGTTGCAAACACTTCAGTCTTATCTTTTGCACTCACGTGCTGGGCACGCCATTTTTGAGGATGGGGATGTTCATGGAGCCTCCTCCTCTCATTAGTTGTTTAATTGTTCATCACCATTAGACTAATTTGGCTAGTTTAATAATGTTTAGATTTAGAATTCTTGCCCCCATTTCTTATTGTACATACTGTTCCTCGCTGACCTTGCATGTTGCAATCATGGAGCAGCAGTTCCAAAATTACCAAGTCAGTGGCATTCTGGATGATAAATTGTGCGGGAGAGGACAGAGAGCTGTGCCTATTCCAAAAGGCGTAACTGTGAAGAAACATGAGCTAGAATTTCCCCTCCGATCGCTTGCATTGGATCCTTAGCAGTATTCCGGCAGTTGCATCATTTTAACCACCGGAATACCGCTGGTGTGTGCTCCCGTGGTTTTTGATCCTTGATGTCGGCGGTGGCAAAGTCTAGCGATAGCAGACTGGAGCGCGTGGTGAAAATTTGAGAAAAGTCGACGATCTCCTTACCTTTAGTAAGGGAAGCAGAACCACTGCAGAAAATGGCCGGAAAATCTTCTCCGCACATGCTCGGTCATCCTCCCGCCATTTTGGGGTTAAGGGTAACCCTGCACATGCGCAGAGAAGAGTAGGACAGCACTGGACATCTTGAAGCTGCAGAAGTTGGTTGAGGTCAGTGAGAGAGGAGCTGTGAGACGATTTGTGAGGTGTTTTGAGAAGTACATTGATTATATTCAGTATATTTACAATTGTACCATAATATAAAATAATATAATTAATAATATAACTAGTAATAATTATAATAATAAAATCTTAAAAAATAATAGTAATAATAATAAATAAACAAATAAATAAATAAATTCAAACATATGTATAAATAAATATCAACAAAATGGAAAATCATTTTGGAAGTGGAGAGGGCATTAGGTGGGAGGAAAAGGGCCACATGTTTCTTGGAGGAAGGCCAGGAGTCATTAGTGGAGGCCAGTTGGAATCAGTTAACATGGGGTGGGCGAGGGAAATCGTCAGCGTTCGTGTATCAGTGGTTATGGCGAGAGATCGCTGAGGCGGCGTCCTCCATCGTGCCCATGATACGGGGGCCGAACCAGTGCCGCAAACGGTGGAATTACATTGTTGGGTCTGCGAGAGTAAGCACTAACTTTTATCATGCATTGACGATTTACTCTTAAGTAGTGCCACGTTTTATTATGTTGTAAGGCTTGGTGTCATTTTTATTTCCCATCATCGATCTTATTGTGTTAGTCCTCTGTATTTGCATGTGTTCATCATGCAACA
Source organism: Pristiophorus japonicus (assembly GCF_044704955.1). Lineage (NCBI taxonomy): Eukaryota > Metazoa > Chordata > Chondrichthyes > Pristiophoridae > Pristiophorus > Pristiophorus japonicus. The sequence continues at coordinate 333,176,211 of NC_091978.1, forward strand.
TTTGCGTGCTAACAAAACTTAAATTGTGCACTCGTTGGCGAAAAGACTGGGGGTCGGTTAATTGGGGATGTGTACCTATATATTTTGCACATATGTATGTGTGTGTTCTGTATTAGTAGCTGTCAAATTAGTTCACACATATTTTTTGTCCCCTTTGCAGAAAAAAATTAGCTGGCAATAGGGCGGAGCTCCGCAAAATGGGCGGTGGTCCGTCAAAGACTATTTCTCTGACGGACCTCGAGGAACGCGCTGCAGCCCTGATGGGAGCATATGATCGCACCACTTCATGTGTTGGTGCGATCCAGTTCTCCTGGAGGGTAAGTCTGCATAATCCCTGGACTGTACTGCGGTCATGTAATTCAATCTTATGGCAATATAATATGGAATGTAATGCCATGCTGGGAGCGAGACATGTTATCTGCATGATTTATTGGTTGATCACACTTTGCCACTTGGAAAGCAAACTGTTTGGGACTCAAGTTTTGTTATGTCATGTACTTTCTCTATACTTTGTTTATGATAATTTCATGTAATGATTCTCGGTAAAAAATGTTTGTTCTCCACATAAACCTGTGCAAAGTGAATTGCTCTGATCTTACCTCTGACCTCTCCCCTTCCCTGCCGCCAACCATTAATGTTGGGGCAGAAATCCCAGCCTCCCGGGTCCGTAGAAACTTTGTACGGACCCGGGAAGTAATTGGAAAAGCCGGTTTTCAGCGCGCAATGCGCATGTGCTGAAAATCAGCTTTTCCGATCTGTCAAGCTGGAGTTTGACTAATCCTCCATATCTCCACATCCAGGACATTTGCTTGAGCAAGATTACGGTATTTACCCATATCTTGCCCAGTGGATGTCCTGAAAACTCTTGCGTCTGATAAAAGCAGGCGCTTAGCCTACTTTTATAGGCGTAAGAGTTTTAAAACATACAAAAACATAACAAAATAAAATTTAACAAACACATTTTATTGTTAAAAACCCTCCCCACTATGGTAAGTTTATTTAAGACCTTAATTTTAAAAACTTTATTAAAAAATTGGATAAATTATTTTTTATAAGACGTTAATAACTTTAATTTAAATTAATCTTAAATATGTAGTATATATTTTCTATTTGTTATTAATGTTTTGATGTTTGGGGGACGTTTCTCAATCATAATAATGGGAACTCCAACTTACGGAGTTCCCATTATTATGAATGAGAAAATACTATACCTTTTATTGGCTGCACAGAGCCATGTGACTCCAGCTCCAGCTTACGGACATCCCAATGCGCACGCGCTGCGACGTGCAGGGAATGAAGGCCTCAGGACCAGGATCTCGAGTGGGCACAGCAGGAACAGGTAAGTGCGCATCTCTTTTCCCTTTTTCAGTCGTTTACCCGCGGGAAGACCTCAACCGGGATTTCTAGGTCTATATGTTTTTACAGTTGCACAGGTAGAGCCGCCTGCCCCTCCTAGAGAGGAGTCATGGCAGGAAAGAACAAATGAAGAGATGATGGAAGAGACGGAGGAGATGATGCTGCAGGAGCTGGAGGAGACCATTCCTCAAAGCGTTGTAACGGTGGTGGGGCAGGAGGAGGGAGGGGTAGCGGAACTTGAAGGGTCCTTTCTACTGGTGGCCATCGGTTCCTTGTCGGGTGTTGGATTCTGGCCCGAGGAAGCGGGATCAAGTGTAATGTAATGGTGCACACCGACCCCCATGGTGAATCTGTGGCGGCTGATTTGCCAACGTGGGAATGCTGCGCGACAAACAGGTGCGAGCCTGGACATGGTGGCACTGTCCAGAATGAGCATCCAATTGATTCTAGAGCTCCTCCAGGCCATTGCTGGGTTGTCTGAAAACAGCGCGGCTTTAGCAGCCCATCAATCGGAGGACATGGTGAAGCTGATTGCCGCGGTGAGGGAGAACAACCAGACCTCCAATGCCATGCGGCAATCGACAGTCGTGGGATATAGCACTGCACCCCAAGGTGCCTTACCGGCAATAGTCACCGCACCTGATCACGGGAGGAACTAGTTTCTTCCGACTTTGAAGATGGGTCCTCAGCACCTCCATCTTCTCCAGAACCCCCAAACATAGCACTGCCATTGTCGCCCCCTGCGCCCCCACCCCCCCGCCCAAATCAGCAGACATGCTAGAGGTCCTGTGCTGGTGCACGATGTACTATTCCCGACGTGGGCAGGGCCAGGAGTATTGATAGCGGGAGGAGGAGGAGCTAAGGGTCAGGGCGGGATTGGGGAGGAAAGGCTTTGGGAAAGGTGGTCGCAGGTCGAATTGTCGGAGGGTGCAGGGGTGTTTTGAGTATTGTTTATACTGTTGTTGATGTTGTTGTGGATGATGTGGAATCAGTATGGGTGGAGCTGCGGAATACCAAAGGGCAGAAAACACTAGTGGGAGTTGTGTACAGACCACCAAACAGTAATAGTGAGGTTGGGGACAGCATCAAACAAGAAATAAGGGATGTGTGCAATAAAGGTACAGCAGGTATCATGGGCGACTTTAATCTACATATTGATTGGGCTAACCAAACTGGTAGCAATGCAGGGGAGGAGGATTTCCTGGAGTGTATTAGGGATGGTTTTCTAGACCAATATGTCAAGGAACTAACGAGAGAGCTGGCCATCCTAGACTGGGTGATGTGTAATGAGAAGGGACTAATTAGCAATCTTGTTGTGCGAGGCCCCTTGGAGAAGAGTGACCATAATATGATAGAATTCTTTATTAAGATGGATAGTGACACAGTTAATTCAGAAACTAGGTTCTTAAACTTAAGGAAAGGTAACTTTGACGGTATGAGGAGTGAATTGGCTAAAATAGACTGGCAAAGGATTCTTAAAGGGTTGACGGTGGATAGGCAATGGCAAACATTTAAAGATCACATGGATGAACTTCAAAAATTGTACATCCCTGTCTGGAGTAAAAGTAAAACGAGGAAGGTGGCTCAACCGTGGCTTACAAAGGAAATTAAGGACAATGTTAAATCCAAGGAAGAGGCATATAAATTGGCCAGAAAAAGCAGCAAACCTGAGGACTGGGAGAAATTTAGAATTCAACAGAGGAGAACTAAGGGTTTAATTAAGAGGGGGAAAATAGAATGCGAGAGGAAGCTTGCTGGGAACAAAAAAACTGACTGCAAAAGCTTCTATACATATGTGAAGAGAAAAAGATTAGTGAAGACAAACGTAGGTCTCTTGCAGTCGGATTCAGGTGAATTTATAATGGGGAACAAAGAAATGGCAGACCAATTGAGCACATACTTTGGTTCTGTCTTCACAAAGGAAGACACAAATAACCTTCCGGATGTACTAGGGGACAGTGGGTCTAGTGAGAAGGAGGAACTGAAGGATATCCTTATTAGGTGGGAAATTGTGTTGGGGAAATTGACGGGATTGAAGGCCGATAGATCCCCAGGGCCTGATAGTCTGCATCCCAGAATACTTAAGGAAGTGGCCCTAGAAATAGTGGATGCATTGGTGATCATTTTCCAACAGTCTATTGACTCTGGATCAGTTCCTATGGACTGGAGGGTAGCTAATGTAACACCACTTTTTCAAAAAGGAGGGAGAGAGAAAACGGATAATTATAGACTGGTTAGCTTGACATCAGTAGTGGGGAAAATGTGGGAATCAATCATTAAGGATAAAATAGCAGCACAATTGGAAAGCAGTGACAGGATCAGTCCAATTCAGCATGGATTTATGAAAGGGAAATCATGCTTGACGAATCTTCTGGAATTTTTTGAGGATGTAACTAGAGTGGACAAGGGAGAACCAGTGGATGTGGTGTATTTGGACTTTCAAAAGGCTTTTGACAAGGTCCCACACAAGAGATCGGTGTGCAAAATTAAAGCACATGGTATTGGGGGTAATGTACTGACGTAGATAGAGATCTGGTTGGCAGACAGGAAGCAGAGAGTCGGGATAAACGGGTCCTTTTCAGAATGGCAGGCAGTGACTGGTGGAGTGCTGCAGGGCTCAGTGCTGGGACCCCAGCTCTTTACAATATACATTAATGATTTAGATGAAGGAATTGAGTGTAATATCTCCCAAGTTTGCAGATGACACTAAACTGGGTGGCGGTGTGAGCTGTGAGGAGGACACTAAGAGGCTGCAGGGTGACCTGGACAGGTTAGGTGAGTGGGCAAATGCATGGCAGATGCAGTATAATGTGGATAAATGTGAGGTTATTCACTTTGGGGGAAAAAACACGAAGGCAGAATATTATCTGAATGGCGGCAGATTAGGAAAAGGGGAGGTGCAACGAGACCTGGGTGTCATGGTTCATCAGTCATTGAAAGTTGGCAGGCAGGTACAGCAGGTGGTGAAGAAGGCAAATGATATGTTGGCCTTCATAGCTAGGAGATTTGATTATAGGAGCAGAGAGGTCTTACTGCAGTTGTACAGGGCCTTGGTGAGACCTCACCTGGAATATTGTGTTCAGTTTTGGTCTCCTATTCTGAGGAAGGACGTTCTTGCTATTGAGGGAGTGCAGCGAAAGTTCACCAGACTGATTCCAGGGATGGCTGGACTGACATATCAGAAGAGACTGGGCCTTTATTCACTGGAGTTCAGAAGGATGAGAGGGGATCTCATCGAAATGTATAAGATTCTCACTGGACTGGACAGATTAGATGTGGGACGAATGTTCCCGATGTTGGGGAAGTCCAGAACCAGGGGACACAGTCTAAGGATAAGGGGTAGGCCATTTAGGATTGAGATGAGGAGAAACTTCTTCACTCAAAGAGTTGTTGACCTGTGGAATTCCCTGCCGCAGAGAGTTGTTGATGCCAGTTCATTGGATATATTCAAGAGGGAGTTAGATATGACCCTTACGGCTAAGGGGATCAAGGGGTATGGAGAGAAAGCAGGAAAAGGGTACTGAGGGAATGATCAGCCATGATCTTATTGAATGGCGGTGCAGGCTCGAAGAGCCAAATGGCCTACTCCTGCACCTATTTTCTATGTTTCTATGTTGTTGCTGTTGTTGTTGCTGTTTGTTGTTGTTCATCATGTTTTTTTTTGTACAAATTTTCATTCAGAATAATTGTTACTTTATTACATTGTTAAAATTTAATACAAATGACAAGTTTTATATAACATTTTATTCAACTAAACCATTCTTGTATTGTGTCTCACTCGCTTCTGGGAAGAGAAAAATATGTCCCACATGACAACTTTTAGGAAACACGACTTTAAATGTGTGATTGCCGGTGTTCCTTGTAAACTCATACCTCATCTTGGATGACCTAGAGCCAACTGACTGGGGTTTTCTTCAGTCTTGTGAACATCACGTAGCTGGCTAAGCCACTCACAATGCAACAACTCTACAACTATTTTAAAGTTGAACAGCAAATCAAGTGCCCCCTGATTAAAGGGGGCCCTACAACCGACAAACTTAGACAAATTAAACTTTAGACGTTAATGGATCAAATTAAAATTTGGTTACCGAGGGTGATGATGCACCCCAGACCCTTCGGCACCCACCTCTCGCAGAAGGCCACGAGCGTACCGGTGGACACCGTGTGCTCCATCTCCAGGGATACCCTGGCTCGGATGTAACTGCGGAAGAGAGGCAGGCAGTCGGGCTGAATGACCCCCTCGACCGCCTGCTGCCTGGACCAGCTGATGGCCCCCTTGGCCATGCCCAGGAGTAGTCCTACGAGGACGTCCTCCGACCTGCCCACTCATCCTCCGCACAGGGTGTGCAAAGATCAGGAGTGTGGGACTGAAGTGCAACCAGAATTTGAGGAGCAGCCCCTTCAGATATTGGAAGTGGGGCTGCAACCTCGCACACTCAATTTACACATGGAACACGGACTCCTCTAGACCCCAGAAATTACAGGCGACCTGGGAGCCCGTGAACCGAATGTAAAAACTTATTGCACGGGACTGCTCTGTGCAACACCCTCCAGGCTATGTCCGCAATAAACAAAGAGAGGACTCCCGCGTAGAGAGCACTCCAGTGGGGACCCCCGCCTCCTCCAGATGTCAAGATGGTGCGCCAATACGTGTCCGGACGGCAGACGAGGATGGCAACGTGGAGTGTGTGCAACTCCACGTTGCCATCCTCCATGCCTTTCAGTTCTGCATGGAGGGCAGCTCGTACAGGAATCCCCTCCATGTAGAACTGAAAGGCATGGAGGGGATTTCCCGGAGGAGGCTCAAGTTGTGAGGCGCTGGTTCCCGAAAGAGGTGCAACAACTCTACAAACCTGTGAGCATCCTCACCAGTGCATACATCACAGTTGTGACGCCAGCTACAGTCGAATAGCCCCACTACCACACTGTCAAGTCACATGAAGAATGGTTACTTGGATGAGGCCCCAGTGCATGGACACAACCCCTTCCCCCTCCAAACCCCCTGGCCTCGCTACAGCCAGCATCAGTAAAGTAAGGTGGGGAGAACATTTCCTGCAAATAATTCATGTTCAGCAATGAATAGCTCAGTGGGCTGACTCCAATGGCTTTTTCCTGAGTGGTGTTACATGTTACAAAATCTCTTTCCTATCACCCACAAAATCAGCCCCTCGGCATATTTTACAGGTACTGGTCAGTTACTCCAGTCAAACAGACAAGAAACATCTGCAATTGAATTGGGTTTATTTTTTAAATAATGTTTCGATTGGAAGCATCTGTTTCTGCGGACCCAGAAATACACTAGGCAGCAGCGCTCAGCAAACATGCTGAGTTCAGTGTGTCTTTGAATTGACGACAGCTAGCGAGACATGGAGTGAGATCAGTAGTGAGCATCATTCATCGCCAACCTGCATTCTTCAGTTTAAAAAAACGTTCAAGCAATAAAATGAACCACTCCTCTCCCTCTTCCCATCCCACTCACACGTGTAACTGCTAATAAAATATTTCATTGGTGCTGATTGCTGTGACTGGCTTTAATTAGATCAGCCCAGGCCTGGTTGTAAGTACTCCAAAAATTACTTTATTGTATATGAAATGTGATAATAAATGCAGATTTTCTTTCGAAAGGCTAACGAGCTGTAATGTGTCCCAAGCTCAAAATGTTTGTATCAGCCTCTGCAAATTGCTCCAGTAACTGAAGTTGGCCCAGGAGCTTGATGGAAGTTCAACTCATGATGTTGATGGAACAAATGCTGAGGTTGCTCCTCGTCGGTCTAATTCAAAAATCTTTGGTTGGATGTAATGGGGAGCAAAAGTTGTTGGGAAGGTGGGGGGTATCTCTCCAGACTGTTATATCATCTGATAGTGAGATTGAAAAGGGGTGGCAGTCTATTTTCTTCTCTGGAAGTACCGCTTCTACTTGGAGCTCTGATCCACAGCAGCCCTCCTGCACCCCACCCAAGTGGCTATCTCTTTGAGCCGAACAAATTTTGGGCTATTTGGCTATGAATCAAATTTACAGCACGGAAGGAGGCCATCTCAGCCCATCGTGTCCGCGCCAGTCGACCAAGAACTGTCCAGCCTAATCCCACTTTCCAGCTCTTGGCTCTATGGGTGAATTGCAGCCAAGCCTTATTAGGTGATCCAACAGTATATCAATACATTTTAGAAGTGTTTGGTCTCTTGGTGCTGAAGCGCAGCTTGTGCTGGAGACGCAGGATTCTGTGTGGCAGAGGGAACTTGATCTTGGAATCATGGAACAGGGAATGGGAGGCTCCCCCTCTGGGTCAGGTAAGGGAGGCTCCCTCTCCGGGCCAGGGAATGGGGGGAGGGGGGGCTCCCCTTCCGGGTCAGGGAATTGGATGCTCCCCTTCCGGGTCAGGGAATGGGGGGGCTCCCCCTCTGGGTCAGGGAATGAGGAGCTCCCCCTCTGGGTCTTCACCCGTTCCCTGACCCCTGGGACCACCTACTGACCCTCACTGTCTGGGCTCAAACAGTCCCCAGTCCCACGGGAGATGGAGGCTTCAGAACGAGAGCGCGCCTCTCCCGCTCTCGTGGAGGTGGGGTCAGGGTCATGTTACATATCTGAGGATGTCCAAACTGTTCTCCTTCACCTGGGTGGCAGGAAGCTGGATCCTCTTCTGAACGAGGAGGACCTGTTCAATTTGATCAAAACCTGCCTTGACAGTGTGTTGGGACTGCCACCCCTTGGAATGGAGAAAACCAAGGGCGAGACCCGTGCCGACATGAAAGAGAGAGAGGTAATGATCGAGGTTGTTTTGGCGCTCATAGTGGAGTGGGCTCGATACTAGCCTTTGACCTATGGTGCCTGAGTTTAAAGGGAGCCTTACTCTGCTGTACCCGTGCTGTACTTGCCCTGGGAGTGTTTGATGGGACAGTGTAGAGGGAGCTTTACTAGTATCTAAAATCTAAAACCATAGCAAGCCAGCGATACTTACTCGATGGAATCTCTTGTGCCTTCATGATCTGAATGGAGTGAGCACGAGCACGATGGCGACCTCCCATGTCATGGTAGCACTGGGTGACAGCACCAGCAGTGGTCAGGTCCCTGTACATCTTGTTCTCCCTATACATATGGGTTCCATTACGCTGTGTTTATATATTTAAAAAATCTCCTTTCCCCTCTGGCTCTTTGGAGAAGATAAAACAGCTGGAGTGATCACCCAGTCGGTTATGATGGTGAAAAGTAGTAATCTCCACTCTGAATAAAGTTTGTATCCCAGCTGCCAATACTTAATAGAAACATAGAAACAGAGAATAGGTGCAGGAGTACGCCATTCGGCCCTTCGAGCCTGCACCGCCATTCAATAAAATCATGGCTGATCATTCACCTCAGTACCCCTTTCCTGCTTTCTCTACATACCCCTTGATCCCCTTAGCCGTAAGGGCCATATCTAACTCCCTCTTGAATATATCCAATGAACTGGCATCAACAACTCTCTGCGGCAGGGAATTCCATAGGTTAACAACTCTCTGAGTGAAGAAGTTTCTCCTCATCTCAGTCCTAAATGGCCTACCCCTAAGCCTATGTCCCTGGTTCTGGACTTCTCCAATATTGGGAACATTCTTCCCGCATCTAACCTGTCCAGTCCTGTCAGAATCTTATATGTTTCTATGAGATCCCCACTCAAGCTTCTAAACTCCAGTGAATAAAGGCCCAATTGATCCAGTCTCTCCTCATATGACAGTCCAGCCATCCCTGGAATCAGTCTGGTGAACCTTCGCAGCACTCCCTCAATAGCAAGAACGTCCTTCCTCAGATTAGGAGACCAAAACTGAACACAATTTTCCAGGTGAGGCCTCACTAAGGCCCTGTACAACTGAAGTAAGACCTCCCTGCTCCTATACTCAAATCCCCTAGCTATGAAGGCCAACATACTATTTGCCTTCTTCACCGCCTGTTGTACCTGCATGCCCACTTTCAGTGACTGATGAACCATGACACCCAGGTCTCGTTGCACCTCCCCTTTTCCTGATCTGCCGCCATTCAGGTAATATTCTGCCTTCGTGTTTTTGCCCCCAAAATGGATAACCTCACATTTATCCACATTATACTGCATCTGCCATGCATTTGCCCACTCACCTAACCTGTCCAAGTCACCCTGCAACGTCTTAGCGTCCTTCTCACAGCTCACACCGCCACCCAGTTTAATGTCATCCGCAAACTTGGAAATATTACACTCAATTCCTTCATCTAAATCATTAATATATATTGTAAAGAGCTGGGGTCCCAGCACTGAGCTCTGCAGCACTCCACTAGTCACTGCCTGCCATTCTGAAAAGGACCTGTTTATCCCAACTCTCTGCCTCCTGTCTGCCAACCAGTTCTCTATCCACGTCAGTACATTACCCCCAATACCAGGTGCTTTGATTTTGCACAGCAATCTCTTGTGCGGGACCTTGTCAAAAGCCTTTTGAAAGTCCAAATACACCACATCCACTGGTTCTCCCTTGTCCACTCTGCTAGTTACATCCTCAAAAAATTCCAGAAGATTTGTCAAGCATGATTTCCCTTTCATAAATCCATGCTGACTTGAACCGATCCTGTCACTGCTTTCCAAATGCGTTGCTATTTCATCCTTAATGATTGATTCCCACATTTTCCCCACTACTGATGTCAGGCTAACCAGTCTATAATTACCCGTTTTCTCTCTCCCTCCTTTTTGAAAAAGTGGTGTTACATTAGCTACCCTCCAGTCCATAGGAACTGATCCAGAGTCAATAGACTGTTGGAAAATGATCACCAATGCATCCACTATTTCTAGGGCCACTTCCTTAAGTACTCTGGGATGCAGACTATCAGGCCCTGGGGATTTATCGGCCTTCAATCCCATCAATTTCCCTAACACAATTTCCTGCCTAATAAGGATATCCTTCAGTTCCTCCTTCTCACTAGACCCACTGTCCCCTAGTACATTCGGAAAGTTATTTGTGTCTTCCTTCGTGAAGACAGAACCGAAGTATTGTTCAATTGGTCTGCCATTTCTTTGTTCCCCATTATAAATTCACCTGAATCTGACTGCAAGGGACCTACGTTTGTCTTCACTAATCTTTTTCTCTTCACATATGTATAGAAGTTTTTGCAGTCAGTTTTTATGTTCCCTGCAAGCTTGCTCTCGTACTCTATTTTTCCCCTCTTAATTAAACCCTTCGTCCTCCTCTGTTGAATTCTAAATTTCTCCCAGTTCTCAGGGTTGTTGCTTTTTCTAGCCAATTTATATGTTTCTTCCTTAGCTTTAACACTATCCTTAATTTCCCTTGTTAGCCATGGTTGAGCCACCTTCCCTGTTTTATTTTTACTCCAGACAGGGATGTACAATTGCTGAAGTTCATCCATGTGATCTTTAAATGTTTGCCATTGCTTATCCACCTTCAACCCCTTAAGTATCCTTTGCCAGTCTATTCTAGCCAATTCACGCCTCATACCTTCGAAGTTACCTTTCCTTAAGTTAGTTTCCGAATTAACTGTGTCACTATCCATCTTAATAAAGAATTCTACCATATTATGGTCACTCTTCCCCAAGGGGCTTCGCACAACAAGATTGCTAATTAGTCTCTTCTCATTACACATCACACAGTCTAGGATGGCCAGCTCTCTAGTTGGTTCCTCGACGTATTGGTCTAGAAAACCATCTCTAATACACTCCAGGAAATCCTCCTCCACCGCATTGCTACCAGTTTGAAAAATCATGCATCACGCTGGCCCAAGTCAGGTAGGTACTTTAAAAATGGGCGGTTGTAATCAGAGCAATAACGGGTGGCAGCAGGCCTTAAAAAATACTTTTTGGTGGAAATTAGCGCTGAGGGGGAATTTGGGCGATTTCTGGGCAGCAAATGGGGGCGGGCGATTTGCAGCAACGCCGGCAGTAATCATAGGCCGAAATTACTGCCAGCGATAATCAGGAGGTGAAACGGGAATACAGGGCAGTAATTCACATTTTGTACAAATGGGTGGTAACTGGCCGATAACAGAGGAAATTCTAGCCATGCTATGATCATTAGTTGCTTGTTAAATATGGAAAAACCTTCCATATTTTTCCAATTCTGTAAAGTTCAAAGGCTCCCAAATGTTTAAACAGAATTGTTTCAGCTCTTTTTCCACTTTGAGATGGAGCTTCTCACGGCCAAACTGCATAAATATTCCCAAATGGGAAAGGCAGGTTCCCATTACAGACAACCCTGAAGGCTTGCAGCATCTGATTAGGGGAAAAGTCCCTCTAATTACTGGGCAATTGGTGAGTGTATCCACCAAAATAAAGCATTTAAAATCAATCATAGATACTATACTATGAACTTACTTCAGTTGAGAGCAATTAATATAGCAGACATATCATAACCAACTATTAATAATGCAAATATCCCACACACAACTTTTAAAGAAAAAGCACTGGAGCAGATATTCCAACTAGCAGACATTATGGCATGTCAAACAGTTTTGTGGTACTAAGTGCGCACACTTTTCACCCAGCTATGGACACTGCCTATTCAGATAAATTGCAACTTAATTTATCACTAGTTAAAACATTCAATCAGCATATTACTTAAAATTAGTCACATTTATCAAAGCTCGGGAAAACATGCTGCCAGCTAGGTATCTTACATTCTTTAGATAATCTCAGGGCATAATGCCATAATGTATGCAGCTGGCATAATAGAAATATAGCAACTAATACACAAAATTCTAGAATAGTACTCAAATGAATAAAGCAGGAATGTGATACTTGATCTAGGTTCCTGATTTTAACATGTTACGCTGGCAATGATAATGGGCAGAAAGTGGTGACTAAGAGACAATCCAACTCATATGCTCATAGCCTCTTGATACAGTGCCCCTCAGAAAATTGGAGGTATCGGACTCTGGGCCTATAGACCAGAGGTAGGCAGGGTAAGAATGCCTGCAAGCAGTCTTCCTCACATGTGGTCTACTCAGAGTCCCGACTGCATCTTCTTGAGGTTCCCAAACCTGCTGCTGCTTCTGTTGGTCCTCTTCCTCCAATTACAGTTGAGTGCCCAGGGTGATTCCCATCTTGAGCTCTCAACTTCTTGAAGGTTTAGAAGCAGAAGATTAGTGAAAATCAACAAATTCCAATGGAAATGCCATGAAGAAATCCAGCCAGGTGAATTCCACACATACCGATGATCCGAGTGCATGTTTTATGCCTGTATCTGGTAGTACTGGATGGGTTCGGTGCTATGTGCTACTTTTGTTTTTACAAATTAAAAATTGTGTTGAAGCCCTATTGACATCGTAGGAATCTGATTTAAATACTTTACTGAGGCTTCCTGCATGCTTCAGATGGCACTTCGGCTACCCTAATTAAGGCCCCGAGCAAACTGGTGGATGGGATCAAAGCGGGGTGGTAAGTGCAGCTCTGTGATTTTAAGGATGCCGGGTAGAGCAAGTTAAAATCAGCCCTATTATGATGGTCACACCCTGTACATTCAGGTATTAAAACAACACCTTTAGAGCAATTTTAAAAAAAATTTATAAGCAACATGGACTATGATTAAAATTACATTTTCTTTACTTCTTCCACTTACATTGAATTTTTAGAAATATTTTTATTTAAACAATGATTGCTAATGACATCATCAGGATACAGCCTTAAAGGAGTGGCTGATGCTGACTAAGCGATTAGTACATATGAGTCATTCGCCGAAGGATGATTCAGTATCAACAGAGTTCCAGCTACCTCTCACAGTTGGATTTAGTAATCTTTGTGAGCCAAGCCATTGCTCCCATTCATATCATCAGCATGAATTGGCAATCTCATTCAGAAAGACCACAGGGTGCCTGGTATGAGACATCGGAGAAAAATGCTACATGACTGAAATGGAGGTTATCTTCTTAGGTTGGGGCTCAAGCACATTGTTGGGGCAGAGTAGAGGGAGCTTTACTCTGTGCTTATACCTGGGAGTGCTTGGTGCTGACAGTCAATGCCTGAAATGGAAAGTGTTCCATTACTGAACAATACATACATTTCTATGCATGCCCAGAAAGTAGCTTTACCAGTCCCAAAGGTTTCCTGACAACAATGAAGAACATATTCCACAAGCCACTATTTAATGGCATACTAACCTCATACAAATAGTTGATATGATTGACAGAGGGATGTGGTATGGTCCACAATGTATGCCAGAATCCTACTGGCATCTACACAGTGGTATGATCTTTCTAAATCTTAATTGTAAGGGGAAGAGATAAAAGGAAAGCATCACAATTCCCTGATCACTATACCAATTAGTTAAGGCTGATCTCATTAATCGTACATGCTGAAACCAGAACTGCAAAAATGCAGTCTTCCCTGATAGATATTTTGGTGAAGCTACTACTAGGAGCAAATTAACACTAGATGAGGCAATATTTGGTTTGGCTCATAAACAGCTTTATTGCATTGTCGACAAAACATGCAGAACACGAATAATGATGCATGACACTTGGTACAATGAGTATGACCTTTGTATGTGCGCTATTACAAAAATAAAGAACACACAAACACTCTGATGGGTCACAACCTGAAATGCACAATTTTGCTCTGCACCCTGCCCTTGAGCCCAGGGCAGAGGTACTCTTCCAGTCACAGCCATTCTGCTGATGGACTGACCTTTTTGTTGTGTCCCTACTTTGTAAAAGCTTCTCTTCCTGACCCACAGAGATCAAAAGAGTTTGTCAACACAAAGGGGCTAGATGCCCTTTGCCGACATCCCACCTGTGAGGGAACACCACACCGGCAGCGGAGGATAAAAGGAGCAGCCCAGCACACAGCCAGCCCCTGCAGGGAACAGCGCGAGCAGGTAAGAGAGGGTGACAAAGGAGAACAGGGCGACTACATTCAATGTCACAGGAAGAGAGGGAAGTGATTGGTTGGTGAGTTTTTCTCTCTCTTCTTTTCTTCCTTTAAATTAAGAGCCTTACATTAGGGGCCTGGATTAATAACTAAAAACTAAATCTAATTAATTGATTACATTAGAGATGGCAGGGCAGGCGATGTGTTTCTGCTGTTGCATGTGGGAGCTGGTTGACCCCATTGAGGTCCATCATGACCACATCTGCAGCAAGTGTCTGCAGCTCGAATAACTTCGGTTCTGTGTTGATGAGCTGGAGTCTGAGCTGCAGACACTACGACACAACAGGGAGGGAGAGAGTTATCTGGAAGCTGTATTCCAGGAAGCAGTCACAACCCTTAGATTAATTAATTCAAATTTGGTCCGTGGTCAGGGACAGGAGGGTGTGACTGCAAGCGAGGCAGGTAAGGAGACCCAGGATGTAGTGATGGAGGAGCCTCGGCCCTTGTTCTTGACTATCAGGTTCGAGGCTCTTACTCCCTGTGTGGATGAGAGCAGGGACTGCAGGAAGGATAAGCAAACTGACCACTGCACCGTGGTACAGGGGCCATTCAAGCGGGGGGATTAAAAAGAAACTTTGTAGTGCTAGGGAACAGTATCATTAGGGGGATAGATACAGTTCTCTGCAGCCAAGAGCATGAGTCCCGAAGGCTGTGTTGCCTGCCCGCTGCCAGGGTTAAGGACATCTCCTCAGGGCTGGAGAGGAAGTTGGAGTGGGAGGGGGAAGATCCAGTTGTCATGGTACCAACGATGTAGATAGGATAAAGAAAGAGGTTCCACTGAGCGAGTATGAGCAGCTAGGGGCCAATTTAAAAAGCAGAACCACAAAGGTAATAATCTCTGGATTACTACCCGAGCCACAAGCAAATTTGCAAAGGGTAAATAAGATCAAAGAGTTAAACTCATGTCTCAAAGACTGGTGTGGGAGAAATGGGTTTTGGTTCGTGGGACACTGGCACCAGTACTGGGGTAAGAGGGAGCTGTTCCGCTGGGAAGGGCTCCACTTAAACAATGCTGGGACTAGGGTCCTGGTGAATCAAATAACTAGGACTGTAGAGAGGGCTTTAAACTAATTAGTGGGGCGGGGGAGGATTCAGCTGAGCAAAAAGTTAAAAAGTCAAGTAACAAGGAGAAGGCAATAGACCAGGGTAGCACATAAAAACCAGAGCCTGCCAGGAAGGGACAGAATGTAAAACCATAAATGTGAATCAGAAAGTGGGGTCAAAGTAGGAAAAAAATGGTAAAAAAACAAATTTAAAAGCTCTTTATCTGACTGCATGTAGCATTCGTAACAAAATAGATGAGTTGACGGCACCAATTGATACAGATGGGTATGATCTGAGAGCCATTACAGAGTTGTGGTTGCAAGGTGACCAGGACTGGGAACTAAATATTCAGGGGTATTTGACAATTTGGAAGGGCAGACAGAAAGGAAAAGGAGGTCGGGTAGCACTGTTAATAAAGGATGGGATCAGTCTGTTAGTGAGAAATGATATTGCTCAGAGGATCAAGATGTTGAATCAGTTTGGGTGAAGATAAGAAATAATAAGGGGAAAAAGTCGCTGGTGGGCGTAGTCTATAGGCCCCCTAACAATAGTTACACTGTTGGATGGAGTATAAATTAAGAAATAATGGAGACTTGCAGTAAAGGAACAGCAATAATCATGGGCGATTTTAACCTTCATGCAAATCGGCCAAGGCAGCCTTGAGAAAGAGTTCATTGAGTGTATCCGGGATAGTTTCCTTGAACAATACGTTGCGGAACCAACCAGGGAGCAGGCTATCTTAGCTCTAGTACCGTGTAATGAGACAGGATTAATAAATTATTTCATAGTAAAGGATCCTCTAGGAATGAGTGACCATATTCAAATTCAGTTGGAGGGTGAGAAAGTTGGTTTTCAAATCAGGGTCTGAAGTTTAAATAAAGGAGACTACAAAGGTATAAAGACAGAGTTGACTAAAGTGGACTGGGAAAATAGATTAGAGTATGGGTCGATTGATGAGCAGTGACAGACATTTAAGGAAATATTCCATAACTTGCAACATAAATATATCCCAATAAGAAGGAAAGACTGTAAGAGAAGGGTAACCATCTGTGGCTAACTAAGGAAATAAGGGAAGGTATCAAATCAAAAACAAGGGCATACAATGTGACCAAGACTAGTGGGAGGCCAGAGGATTGGGAAACTTTTAAAAACCAGCAAAGAACGACTAAAAAAATGATAGCGAGGGAAGATAGTTTGAGAGTAAACTAGCATGAAATATAAAAACAGATAGTAAGAATTTCTACAGGTACATAAAAAGGAAAAGAGTGGCTAAAGTAAATGTTGTCCCCTAGAGGATCAGACTGGGGAATTAATAATGGAGAACAGGGAATTAATAATGGAGAGCAGGGAAATGGCAGAGACGTTGAACAAATATTTTGTATTGGTCTTCACGGTAGAAGACACTAAAAACATGCCAATAGTGGATAATCAAGGGGCTATAGGGAGGGAGGAACTTAATACAATCACTAATGAAGTAGTAGTTGGTAAAATAATGGGACTAAAGGCGGACAAGTCCCCGGACCTGATGGCTTACATCCTAGAGTCTTATAAGAAGTGGCTGCAGAGATAGTGGATGCATTGGTTGTAATCTACCAAAATTCCCTGGATTCTGGGGAGGTCCCAGTGGATTGGAAAACCACAAATGTAATGCCCCTATTTAAAAAAGGAGGCAGACAAAAAGCAGGAAACTATAGACCAGTTAGCCTAACATCTGTCATTGGGAAAATGGTAGAGTCCATTATTAAGGAAGCAGTAGTGGGACATTGAATTATGCTTTTCCAAATCAAACAGCATGATTTTATGAAAGGGAAATCATATTTGACAAATTTGCTGGAGTTCTTTGGGGATGTAATGAGCAGGGTGGATAAAGGGGAACCAGTGAATATGGTGTATTTGGATTTCCAGAAGGTATTCGATAAGGTGCCACATAAAAGATTACTGCACAAGATAAAATTTCACGGGGTTGGGGGTAATATATTAGCATGGATAGAGGATTGGCTAACGAACAGAAACCATAGAGTAGGGATAAATGGGTCATTTTCCAGTTGGCAAACAGTAATTAGTGGGGTGCCACAGGGATTGATGCTGGGTCCTCAACTATTTAGAATCGATATTAATGACTTGGATGAAGGGACCGAGTGTAATGCAGCCAAGTTTGCTGATGCTACAAAGATGGGTGGGAAAGCAAATTGAGAGGAGGACATAAATATTCTGCAGAGTGATATAGACAGGCTAAGTGAGTGGGCAAAAATCTGGCAGATGAAGTATAATGTGGGAAAATGTGAGGTTATCCACTTTGGCAGAAAAAATAGAAAAGCAAATTACAATTTAAATGGAGAAAAATTGAAAAGTGTTGCAGTACAGAGGGACTTGTGGGTCCTTGTGCAAGAAACACAAAACATTAGTATGCAGGTACGCAAATGAAATGTTGGCCTTTATTGCAAGGGGGATAGAGTATAAAAGCAGAGAAGTTCTGCTACAACTGTACAGGGTATTGATGAGGCTACACCTGGGGTACTGCGTACAGTTTTGGTCTCCGTATTTAAGGAAGGATATACTTGCATTGGAGGCTGTTCAGAGAAGGTTCACTAGGTTGATTCCGGAGATGAGGCGGTTGACTTGTGAAGATAGGTTGGGCCTGGATAGAGAACTGGTTGGCAGACAGGGAGCAGAGAGTCGGGATAAACGGGTCCTTTTCAGAATGGCAGGCAGTGACTAGTGGAGTGCCGCAGGGCTCAGTGCTGGGACCCCAGCTCTTTACAATACACATTAACAATTTAGATGAAGGAATTGAGTGTAATATCTCCAAGTTTGCGGATGACACTAAACTGGGTGGCGGTGTGAGCTGTGAGGAGGACACTAAGAGGCTGCAGGGTGACTTGGACAGGTTAGGTGAGTGGGCAAGTGCATGGCAGATGCAGTATAATGTGGATAAATGTGAGGTTATCCATTTTGGGGGCAAAAACATGAAGGCAGAATATTATCTGAATGGTGGCAGATTAGGAAAAGGGAAGGTGCAACGAGACCTAGGTGTCATGGTTCATCAGTCACTGAAAGTGGGCATGCAGGTACAGCAGGCGGTGAAGAAGGCAAATGGTATGTTGGCCTTCATAGCTAGGGTATTTGAATATAGGAGCATGGATGTCTTACTGCAGTTGTACAGGGCCTTGGTGAGGCCCCACCTGGAATATTGTGCTCAGTTTTGGTCTCCTAATCTGAGGAAGGACGTTCTTGCTATTGAGGGAGTGCAGCGAAGGTTCACCAGATTGATTCCAGGGATGGCTGGACTGTCATATGAGGAGAGACTGGATCAATTGGGCCTTTATTCACTGGAGTTTAGAAGGATGAGAGGGGATCTCATAGAAACATATAAGATTCTGACGGGACTGGACAGGTTAGATGCGGGAAGAATGTTCCCGATGTTGGGGAAGTCCAGAACCAGGGGACATAGTCATAGGATAAGGGGTAGGCCATTTAGGACTGGGATGTGGAGAAACTTCTTCACTCAGAGAGTTGTTAACCTATGGAACTCCCTGCCGCAGAGAGTTGTTGATGCCAGATCATTGGATATATTCAAGAGAGAGTTAGATATGGCCCTTACGGCTAATGGGATCAAGGGGTATGGAGAGAAAGCAGGAAAGGGGTACTGAGAAAATGATCAGCCATGATCTTATTGAATGACGGTGCAGACTCGAAGGGCGAATGGCCTACTCCTGCACCTATTTTCTATGTTTCTATACAAATTGGAGTTCAGAAGTGTCATGTATGTTCTTTTAGGATCACTAGCCACTAGATGGCGTCGCTGTTGGATGCCACTGGGCTGCACGCACATGTGTCCAACCCAAGTATAAAAGGCCAGCCAATTTGTATATTAGTCACTTTGGGCCTTAATAAAGCAGAGCCAAGGTCATACCTCTTGGAGTTACTCAGTCTAACAGTTATTGTATACATAACAAGAAGAATGAGAGGTGATCTTATCGAAATATATAAGATAATGAGGGGGCTCGACAAGGTGGATGCAAAAAGGATATTTCCACTCATAGAGAAAACTAAAACCACGGGATATAGTCTCAGAATAAAGGGCCGCCTATTTAAAACTGAGATGAGGAGGAATTTCTTCTCAGAGGGTTGTAAATCTATGAAATTCTCTGCCTGAGAATTCTCTGGCCTACTCCTGCACCTATTTTCTATGTTTCTATGTTACCCCATGGTTAGACACCAATGAGGATGCAGACATACACACAGATGGCTTCACCAATAAACTAAGAACGGTAGTGTTATACCATAATGCTGTGAAGAGGAGACAGCAATCTCTGACATCAAGATGGCCTTATCCAAGCCAGTGAGAAACAAAACCCCTAAAATTTAATTTTTTGCTTTGGTTCAAGATAGGTGGATAATGAAACTGTACTTATGCAATGGTAAGTAGTGTACCCCTGATGCCTAGCTAAGCAGTTTAGTAACAATTTTTTATGAGGCAGCTATGCATCCTGAGATGCAGTCATGCACCATGTCAATGAAAAGCCGAAGAACAGTATGTACTAGTATTTTCAACCTTGAAAATTGAACTTGATACTTGCAATGACATTACTGAATGGTGACATAAAGTAAATCTATTGCAGCCACAGTCCTGAACACATTGCCTGAAAGATAAACTGAATATGAACCAATGTTGGAGGATGAGATATGCAGCAGGGTCTCTTGGCTCATTTCCAAAACCATGTATACTCAGCTCCACAAGGGTATCCAACCAACCTATGCAATTGTAAACTCCTGAGTGTTGTGTATTCAACCGTCATTGTAACCCATGTATAATCTGACCTAAATTGTAACACCATGAGAACACTGACCACTAGGTGGTGAACTTGTGGGAGACACTCCTAACCCGGACTTTCAGGTATAAAAGGGGAAGCTCCACCCACCTTCTTCACTTCAGTGCTGGCTAATAAAGGTTACTGGTCACAGAGTGACCTTCTCTCAAGTATGGGCCTCGTGTGCATTTATACGGTGTAGTAAGGACATATTATTGGCGACGAGAAACTGGGATTTAAACCACACGAGCATGGCCACTAGCAGCACAGACAAGAGGTACTGTGTTGGTGATGATTGGGACGATTTTATTGAGAGACTTCAGCAAAGTTTCATCACTAAGGAATGGCTGGGACAGGATTCGGCCGACAAACGCAGGGCTCATCCCCTGACGGTTTGTGGATCCAGGACATACTCCCTGATGAAGGACCTTCTAGCGCCAGAGAAGCCGGCGGACAAGACTTTTGAAGAGCTCAGTAAGTTGAGCGGGGAACACCTTAAATTGGCGAGCAGCATGCACATGGCGAGACACCGGTTTTACACGCACCGGCGGCGAGAAGGGCAAAGCGTTCCAGACTTCGTGGCAGACCTCCGGCGACTGGCGAGCCTATGTAAGTTCCCAGGTGCATGCAGAGCGGAGATGCTGCGAGACTTTTTTATTGAGGGCATCGGGCACGTTGGGGTTTTCAGGAAACTGATTGAGACCAAAGACTTGACCCTGGAAACAGTGGCTTTGATGGCCCAGACATTTATCTCAGGGGAGGAAGAGACCAGAATGATGTTTGACAAAAATCTTGGTTTAAATGCAGCAAATGGACAGGGAGTCAACATTGTTAACGCAACACACAGTTCTCCAGGCAGACAGGGGCAATCGGACATGCCTGAGCATGTAGTCGAACCCAAAGGGGGAATTCAACAGAGACACTGGCTAGCTGAACGGCGATTCATGCCATCGCAAGGGACAATGCGGCCAGTAATGGGGCCAACAACACCTGTCAATGGTGCGCTTAAGGACAGTTACAGAGACAGTCAGAGACGATCGACTGATAATGGACCTTATGTTTCCAACAACGGCTCATGTTGGAGGTGTGGAGGCAAACACACAGCCAGAGCTTGCAGGTATCAGCAATATACCTGCAGAAACTGCAACGTCAGCGGTCACTTGGTGCGTATGGGCAGGAAGCCTGCAGCCAGGTTAACGTACGAGGAGGACGGGCCCGATGTAAGCCCTACGAGGCCAAATGGACACTGGGGGAAATCGCTGGAAGCTGAAGTTCAGTGAGTTCATGTGGAGCACATATACAGTTCATACACCAGGACGCCACCGATAATGATGAAAGTGCTCCTCAATGGCATTCCAGTATCAATGGAGCTAGACACAGGGGTCAGCCAGTTCCTGATGCATGTCAAACAGTTTGACAAGTTGTGGGTGTCCAAGGCCAGGAGGCCAAAATTATTACCGATTGACGCACAGCTACGGACATATACAAAGGAGATCATTCCGGTGCTAGGCAGCGCCACAGTACACGTGACTCACAAAGATTCGGAGAACAGGTTGCCACTCTGGATTTTCCTGGGGGTCAGTCCCGCTCTGCTGGGGAGGAGTTGGCTTGCTGTCATGAACTGGAAATGGAACGATGGCAATGCAATTTCTTCTGTGGAGCGAATATCATGCTCACAGGTCCAGGACAAATTTGACCCACTATTTCAACCCGACATTGGCACGTTCATGGGGACCAAGGTAGTGATTCACATAAACCCGGGCGCCAGGCCAGTACACCACAAAGCCAGAGCGGTGCCGTACATAATGCGGGAAAAGATAGAAGGCGAATTGGACCGCCTGCTGAGGGAAGGCATCATCTCGCCAGTCGAATTCAGTGACTGGGCGAGCCCGATTGTGCCGGTGCTCAAGGCGGATGGGTTGGTCAGGATATGTGGTGATTACAAGGCCACCATCAATCGGGTGTCACTCCAAGACCAGTACCCGCTTCCGAGAGCGGAGGACCTCTTTGCGCACTTTTTTCAAAATTGGACCTGACCTCAGCTTACATGACCCAGGAGATGGCAAGTGAGTCGAAGAAGCTGACCACCATCACGACACACAAGGGGTTGTTTCAGTAGAACAGATGTCCATTCGGGTTCGCTCGGCCGCCGCGATCTTTCAATGAAATATGGAAAGCCTCCTCAAGTCGATTTCAAGGACAGTGGTTTTTCAAGACGACATCCTTATCACGGGTTTGCGATACTGAAGAACACCTCCACAACCTGGAGGAAGTGCTACGCAGACTGGGCCGAGTAGGTCTGCGACTGAAAAAGTCGATGTGTGTCTTCCTAGCTCCAGAGGTAGAATTCCTGGGGATGAGGGTAGCAGCAGACGGGATCAGACCTACTGCATCCAAAACGGAAGCGATCCAGAGAGCACCCAGACCCCGTAACACGACGGAGCTGCGTTCGTTCCTGGGGCTCCTGAACTATTTTGGTAACTTTCTTCCCAAATTGAGCACGCTGTTAGAGCCGCTACACGTGCTCCTACGCAAATGTCGTGAATGGGTCAGGAAAGGGCTTTAGATAGAGCACACAATTTGTTATGTTCCAACAATCTGTTTACGCTATATGACCCATGTAAGAAACTTATTCTAACGTGCGATGCGTCGTCCTATGAGGTCGGGTGTGTGTTGCAGCATATCAATGCCAAGGATCAGTTACAGCCGGTAGCTTATGCCTCCAGAAATCTGTCCCAAGCAAAAAGGGGCTACGGGATGGTAGAAAAGGAAGCGCTTGCATGTGTATATGCAGTAAAAAAAATGCACCAGTATCTGTTTGGCAGGAAATTTGAGCTGGAGACAGATCACAAACCCCTACCGTCCCTTTTGGCTGACAACAAGGCCATAAATGCAAATGCGTCGGCCCGCATATAGAGGTGGGCATCACGTTAGCCGCCGATGACTATACAACTCGGCACAGACCGGGCACTGAAAACTGCGCCGATGCACTCAGCAGGCTCCCACTTGCCACCACCGAGGGGGCAACCGAGCATGCTGCTGAGATGGTCATGGCTGTTGAAGCTTTCGAAAGCAAAGGCTCACCCTTGACAGCCCATCAGATCAAAGTCTGGACAAATAGAGACCCGCTACTGTCTTTAGTCAAGAAATGTGTCCTAAATGGGGACTGGGCAGCCACGTATGGGGCATGCCCTGAGGAATTTAAGCCATTTCACAGGCGCAAGGATGAACTCTCAATTCAGGCCGATTGCCTACTATGGGGAAACCGAGTAGTCATGCCCCAGATGGGCAGAGAGGTGTTCATCCGAGAACTCCACAATGAGCACCCGGGCATTGTCATGATGAAGGCAATTGCCAGGTCACACGTTTGGTGGCCAGGGATAGATGCAGACCTGGAACTTTATGTTCGCAGGTGCAACACATGTGCCCAGCTGGGCAATGCGCCCAGGGAAGCCCCCCCTTAGCCCCTGATCCTGGCCCGCCAAGCCATGGTCATGCATCCATGTGGACTACGCAGGTCCTTTCATGGGAAAAATGTTTTTGGTTGTCATAGACTACTCCAAATGGATCGAGTGTGACATTCTCAATTCAAGCACATCCTCTGCCACGGTAGAAAGTCTACGGGCAATGTTCACTGACCATGGTCTACCGGACGTCTTGGTCAGCGACAATGGTCTATGCTTTACAAGCATTGAATTCCAGGACGTCATGGCAGGAAATGGTATCAACCATGTCAGAACGGCACCGTTCAAGCCGGCCTCAAATGGCCAGGTGGAACGAGCAGTGCAGATAATCAAACAGGGGATGCTCAGACTCCAAGGGGGTTCCCTACAAAGCCGCTTATCACGCCTCCTGTTGGCCAATAGATCCTGTTGGCCAATAGATCCCAACCACACGTGCTCACAGGGGTTCCACCCGCAGAGCTGCTAATGAAAAGGACGCTCAAAACCAGGTAATCCCTTATACACCCCACCATGAAAGAAATTGTTGAGAGCAGGTGCCGTCACAATGTGATTACCATGTCGGGAATGCGAGAGTGCGATGTATTGATGTCAATGACCCTGTCTTTGTCCTCAACTACGCTGCAGGGCCCAAATGACTCGCAGGCACTGTGATTGCCAAAGAGGGGAATAAGATTCTGGTAGTTAAACTTACCAATGTACAAATCTGCCGCAAACACGTGGATCAAACAAAAAGGAGGTTCAGCAACCCCATAGAAGAAGCAGAGGAAGATCACGATGTAGAGTTCGCTCCACCACAGGTAACCGAACACCGGAACCAAGTGGAGGAGAGCCTAGTCACTGTGGGCAGTTCGGACAGGCCTGAGGCACCGCAAACAGGAGACACTCAGGCCAGCGCCCAACAACCGGAGCCCCAACTCAGGCGCTCTACAAGGGAGCGTAAACCACCAGAGAGACTTAACCTGTGATCCCAATAAGACTATTGGGGGGGGGGGGGGAGAAGCTGATGTCATGTATTCAAATGTCATTGGCCAATAGATCCCAACCACACGTGCTCACAGATATCAACTGACCTAAGTTGTACACCGTGAGAACACCGACCACTAGGTGGTGAACTTGTGGGAGACACGCCTAACCTGGACTTTCAGGTATAAAAGGGGAAGCTCCACCCACCTCCTTCACTTCAGTGGTGGTTAATAAAGGTTAGTGGTCACAGAGTGACCTTCTCTCAAGTATGGGCCTCGTGTGCATTTATACTGTATAGTAAGGCCATATTACTGAGGAAACTTGTTTTGTACCCCAACCCTCAAAAAGCAGCATATGAGGCAAAATTTTAATACACTTCCAACCTCGCATTATTCGAGGCGCATAAGAATGGTCTGCGTCCACAAGGTTAAGCTGCCTTTTCTCTGTCCAGTTGATGAGGCAACAGCAATTGGGTAATTGCGAAGGTTAACAGTTGGGAGTCCTTGGCCGAAGACCGTCCTAGGTGGAGAAAGTGCATGGGGGAGGGCGTTGAGCTCTTCCAATCTCAACGGCGCGAGTGTGAAGAGGTCAGACGCAGGCAGCGGAAGGAGCGTGCGGCAAATTAGCCCCACCTCCCTTTCCCCCCCCCCCCCCGACGAATGTCTGTCCCACCCGTGACAGGGTCTGTGGCTCTCATATTGGACTATTCAGCCACCAAAGAACTCACTTTCGGAGTGGAAGCAACTCTTCCTCGATTCCGAGGGACTGCATATGATGATGATGATGATGATGAATTGCGAAGTGCATCATCTGCAACGTTTAACGGATGCTTCAGCACAATAGCACGGGTGGCTGATGTAAGACGCAATGGAGAGAGTCAGGGCGGTGCTCACTGACAACGTGACGGTGACGGAGCCGCCGCTGTTGACATTCTCGAGATGTGAATCAGCCACTGGCGCTTGTCCCATTGCAACAACGGGCGCCTCGCGCGACATTTACTCGCGTTCGTTGGTTCCTGCCTCCGTCCCGCGCAGTTGTATTCTTTTGAACAACCGCGGAGTTCGAATTCGATTGTTTTTATTTTATAGGCGCGTCGGTTTACGTCATGACGTAACAATAACACCGTGCACGGACGCAGCAGCGTGTTTGAATCGGGTTCGGTGATTGTTTTTCTTTAGTTCGGTTGTCGACAACCTCTGTTGTGACTAAATGCCTGCTTTTTTATTTATTTTGCGACAGCAATTTATACTTTTTTAATCAGGGTTGTTTTTAAGATATATATAATATAAACACAGGGAGGGACGCCCCCCCCCGGCCGCTGTGTGAAGAGAGCTCCATTCGGCGGTGTTTTCTATGATGCTGCGGTTGTCGCAGGTCGGCTAGTGTTGTCACGCGGTGCCCGGGCTCCCCGCCGCGAGCTCGGTTCCGCGAGCCGCTGAGATTTATCGTGTTCGCACCACTTTGCTGCTGCTGCTGCAGCATCAGCAGCCACCGCCGCCAGCGATGTGGCTCAATCCCGAAGAAGTGCTGCTGGCCAACGCGCTGTGGGTGACGGAGAGAGCCAACCCGTACTTCGTGCTGCAGAGGAGAAAGGGGCACGGTGAAGGGGGCGGAGGGCTGGCTGGTAAGGCAACCAGTGAAAGCTGAAAATCTGCTGTGCCAAACGGGAATGCAATGCAAACGTGTTCCAAGTGTGCATTTGAGTGCTGTGCGGTTCAACGTTAATTGCTGTGATTTGATCATTTATGTTGGATTTAGGACACCTATACTTTCTGGGGAGGGGAAGGAACAAAATATTTTAGATGTAAACATAATGTAGCCGCCTGGGTATGTCACCCTTTTTTTTTATCTCAGCGATATAATTTTACTATGATGCGGATGCAAATTACCAATTTAAATGCACATCTTGGAGTATTCCAATTACGTAGCACGTAAAATTTTGTTAAATAGTTTCTACAAAATATGTCATTTCACCTCCAGTTAAGATCTGTACTGTAAGTCAAAAGATTTGTTTCGTTCTTGGAGTAAAAATGATCAATTTCATTATCTAATTAATGATTTGTGATCATTTGCTGTACCTGCAAATCATTTGTGAAATAATGTAAAATGTCTTTTGAATTTCATTGAGTGAAATTTAAGTAAGAAAAATAATGGAAGAACTACTGTATACTAAGAATATTGCTTTGATCAGTTTTCTCTGGGGGGGGGGGGTGGACAGATTACGGTATTTTACAGTAGTAGAATTCAATCCATTGGAAATAAGGTTAGTTCAGAGATGCAAGCAATATCTGTTGGTTAAAATATCAATATACCCTTTACAGGATATTGGAGGTATGGCATAACTTACACAACTGTCTCTCCTTTTGCCTAGTTGATCTCTTCTGTTTCACTGGGTTATTTTTGACACGTTTTAACAATAGATTTCCATTTAAATATCTGCATATGAAGATTGTGCTATAGAAATCATTGTTGTGGGGTTTCAATGCTACATGTAAATAAACCCTCTGCAGGATGTTTATTATAGTATTGTATTTTTCATTGATAATTGCTGCAGATATTTGTAAGTACGGTTTTACAGAGCTTTGCTGCAGACCGAAAGGCTCTTTGTACTGCAGGCTCTCATCCCAAGGGCATCCGAGGCAAAAGCTTTGCTTCCTGTGTAATCAAAGCAACCTTGTTTCTTGTCATGTGATCAAAGCTATTTCTCAGTCTAGGAACCACTGAATGTAGAGATGGAATAACAAGGCATCTGGATTTAATGGATATTTTTAATCATAGAAATTCATATTGTTTTATAAAACAGTTTCTAAATGTTGATGCAGTGTTTTATCTAATGAATGAGAATATGGGAAAAGAGAAACACAATAAGAATTGGCATCTCCTGATGTAAATAATTTTAAAGCAAAACATTTTATTTTGGAGGACTTATTTAAAGGTAGTAATGGTGATTAGAACCCTTCTGCTTCTGGTATCCTGTATCAACATCAAGCTATGCCTGTTCAGGCATAGTATGGCAGGATGCAAAGTAAAGTTCCATTAGCTCTTGCTCCTTTTAAAGGAGAAAAGGCATGTTTTTTTTTGTTCAAAATAAAAAAAAATTTTCTATTTAAAAGAAACATTATCACCTGCTAGAAAATTATATTGACCATTTTACAGAGTCATGGAGACAGACATTGTTTTTCTGGGGCTCAGCCAGCTCTGGATCAGCTTTGAGCTGCCAAAGTGTCAGCTCCAATGAAAATCAGTGTCTGTGAAGTCTGCATCACCGAAGCCAGAAGTAGAACCCTGAAGTCAGTCTCCATAAACCTGAAAATGGCCTGTAACATGAACAACATTTTCTAGCAGTTAATGTATAGATTTATTTGTTTAACTAAAGGTACTCTCAATTTCAAATTATTATACTTTATTTCGTGTTCAAATGTCTATGTAAATACTATATAATGTGTAATATATTCCTTGCTGTTTTAAAATAAATATAACAACCTCACCCCAACAGAAACCTACCACCTTAGATCTCCCTCTAGGCGACTTTAATGGGAAAATGTGAGGTTATCCACTTTGAATGAAAAAATAGAAAAGCAAATTATAATTTAAATGGAGAAAAATTGCAAAGTGCTACAGTACAGAGGGACCTGGGGGTCCTTGTGCATGAAGCACAAAAAGTTAGTATGCAGGTACAGCAAGTGATCAGGAAGGCAAATGGAATGTTGGCCTTTATTGCAAGGGGGATGGAGTATAAAAGCAGAAGTATTGCTACAACTGTACAGGGTATTGGTGAGGCCACACCTGGAGTGTACTGTGTACAGTTTTGGTCTCCGTATTTAAGGAAGGATATACTTGCATTGGAGGCTGTTCAGAGAAGGTTCACTAGGTTGATTCCGGGGATGAGGTTGACTTATGAAGATATACACATTGGAGTTCAGAAGAATGCAAGGTGATCTTATCGAAACATACAAGATAATAAGGTGGATGCAGAGAGGATATTTCCACTCATGGGGAAACTAAAACTAGGGGACATAGTCTCAGAATAAGGGGCTGCCCATTTACAACTGAGATGAGGAGGAATTTCTTCGCCTGAGGGTTGTAAATCTATGGAATTCTCTGCTCGAGAGAGCTGTGGCGGCTGGGTCTTTGAATATATTTAAGGCAGAGATGGACAGATATTTGAATGATAAGGGAGTAAAGGGTTATGGGGAATGGGCAGGGAAGTGGAGCTGAGTCCATGATCAGATCAGCCATGATCTTATTAAATGGCGGAGCAGGCTTGAGGGGCCAGGTTGCCTACTCCTGCTTCTATTTCTTATGTTCTTATCACTGATCCTCCAGTCGGAGACCGGCTGCATTCATTTTAATGATTGTAAGCCAATCCAAAGCCATCCAACCCGAGGAAAGCACTTAACGTCCGGGCACGCTATATATTTTGTTAGTGGATAATCTGCAGCAGACCCACTGAGCTCTGACAATCTGGCCCTAGACGTCCAGGCAGCACAGTATTAATTACTTGCATTTCTTATTCTATGGATTGTTCTGTTTGAGCTTTGTGTTTGGAATTTGTTGTTTTTGCTCTGTTACCGCATTGATAAATTCTCCTCGCCCGTCCCGACCTCCGCTCCTCGCCCGTCCCGACCTCCGAGAAGCGGAGGTCGGGAACGGGTGCGTTTCGGAGGTTGGGAATGGAGAGGAGAGGATGGACGAGGCACGAAGGAGTGGAGAGGTCAGAGCCCAGAGGTGGAGCAGCGTGGCCAAGATTAAGGAAAGGCACAGCACAGGCCAATAGCAAGGTTGTGAGGCTTTCATTGCGTACTATGAATTTCACGTGCAGAGAGGTCCTGTGGGAAGGAGGACAGTAGGAGTATGTTTGAGTTTGTGTATATGTTTTGGCACATGCGGCGGAGCCTGATCTCTAGTCGTCTTCGATCCCCTTGCCACTGAACCAAGACCTTGCTCTGTCAAGCCCATGTGGTGGCTAGTGAGCACCGGCCACCCCATGTTTAAAAGAATTCACGTACAGGCATCTGTCACCTGAGTACTCCTTTTTTAGTGTGGAAGCAATTCATCCTCGACCCCAAGGGACTGCCTATGATGATGAGATAAATTCTGAATTAGTACAGCAAGATCAGCACTGTGACATGTAAAATAATGAAGCATAGATTTAAGCTTTATATGTGGCCTTTGAGGCTCTGGCATGCATCGTTGTGGCCACAGAAACAAAAAACGCTTGTTCGCTCTTGATACTAGTGTAACAGCAATAATGAACTGAAACACAAAATCCAGAACCGAGCACAAATGGAATCATAGCGATTTCTCAGTAGCTTAAATAAAAGTTTGTTTCTTTGTGTTGCTGGTTTACAGTGTTTTCTGTTGGTCATGCTGGTATTGTAGCTTCCTTTTTTGAAATTCAACCTTGCACCTTCCTAAGGGAGGTGGCAAACGATCTATATAGAACTGACTTAGTGGCGTAACTACATTATGCTGCTCGCATGCAAAGAAAACATTTTATAATTTCCAAATAAACTTGTATAATTAGACTTCAAAGATGTTTGTACTACCAGCCAAAGACAGCAGGTCACATTTCTCATGCATTTTCTTTTATAGCAACAAGTTTAATTAAATACTTGTCAATCTTCTGTGATGTTGCACATGGGAGTCCAGGTCAAATATAGTCTTCAGGTGAAGCTGAGTTACAGGGCTGGGATCATTGAAGCAGGGCATGCAGTTGTAATTCAGTCCTTATTTAGTCATGCTCTCTCCATACCTTCATACAGGTGTAATACTTCGATTATTTACAGTCAAATAGCAAAACTGAGGTGCTACAGTGCCACCACTGGTGATGGGCTGTAATTACAGTGCGATGCGTTTACATAAGCAGTTTCTGTTATAAATGTGGACATATGAATTTAAAATTGAATAGTTGGCAAGCAGTATGCACAGATGTAAGTTTGCTTTAATGTTATAAATCTTAATGCAACAAATATATAACTAACTAAAGTATAATAGGCCTACTGTATAAAAAGTAAAGATTTTCAAGGACTTTTTCCAAACTCCTGTGAATTGGTGCCACTTCTAAGTTCAACAAATTTGTTTCAACAGCAGTGTTTAGGATGTGTCCAGGGTTCATAATTATTTCAGCACTAAGGAAATACAAACTTATGAAATGTGCATGAATTCTGAAACCTTTGTTGTTAGAGGAATTTCTCAAGTTGAGATGTAGCTTTGATTATTTTTATGTGCTATAGAATTATGAGATGTTAGCTGAGTAGTTCAAAGACTCCTGAGATGTACATTTTGCATGGAATGCGTGAAGTTCAACCATGTCAGGGAACCCCTGTATTTAATGAATCTTTCTTAACAATGTAAAACTCATTGGTGAATTTGATAAGAGTCTGATTTCACGGGTTCTGCCCAACCCTTGCAAAACATATAGCTTTATGTTTGAGGCAGTTGAAAGATTGGCCCCAAACTAAATATTTTATGATCACCTTTTGTGAAGGTAAAGTGTTTCTTTTGCCATCCTGACCACCTCTCTTCGTCGAGTTTTAAATAATTTGGGGGTAAATTTTCATAATTGCCTGGGAGGTAATCTAGTGAAGTGGATCACCCATATGTTGTAGAACTTGTTCGATTGTCATCCTGTTGAAATTAGAAAAATTAAAATTGGGCTGGTTCTAAATTCCAGATTTAGGCCCAAGTGGTGAAGATGAAAATTTACCCCATTCAGTCCTAACCTTGTTATTGATTTAATGCCTAACCTCTCATTAAACAAACTCTACCTCTACTGATTTCTATAATTTTTGAGACTTTGTTTTCACACTTAGAACCTTAGTAGATGTACAATAATTTCCATTCATATTATTATGACAGTCCTGTCAGCAAAGTGTAAATGGAGCCTCAGACTGACTTTCTAACCTGCCTTTTACCAGTAGCAGTTGTCTCCAGGCAATATGGATGCTAATGTTATGCATGCATTATTATATTTCCATTCTTTCGGATCACCTGTTCAGTTGTACTATTAAGGTCCAAATTATGCAGTAGTACAGTAGCTTATCCATATGCATTATTGATTTGCAGGTCGAGGTAGTCTTTCTCCAGTTGAGAACAGATGCACACAAAAGTGAGGGGGTTGATTTATGAGGAAAAGTTGAGAAGGTTGGGCCTCTACTCATTGGAATTCAGAAGAATGAGAGATGATCTTATCGAAACGTATAAGATTATGAGGGGGCTTGACAAGGTGGATGCAGAGAGGATGTTTCCACTGATGGAGGAGACTAGAACTAGGGGGCATAATCTTAGAATAAGGGGCTGCCCATTTAAAACTGAGATGAGGAGAAATTTATTCTCTGAGGGTTGTAAATCTGTGGAATTCACTGCCTCAGAGAGCTGTGGAAGCTGGGTCATTGAATAAATTTAAGACCAAGATAGTTTCTTTACTGATAAGGGGTTATGGGGAGCGGGAGGTAAAGTGGATCTGAGTTCATGGTCGGATCAGCCATGATCGTATTGAATGACGGAGCAGGCTCAAGGGACCATATGGCCTACTCCTGCTCCTATTTCTTATGTTCTTAAGTGGATCTTGGCTACAGAATGTTTGGCACTGCATGCCTTTATTACATTCTTTAACTTAAGCCTTTTCTCAAAATCATCAGCTTATACTTTGCTGTACCAGAAGTCTTGAACACATTTTTAAGCTAGGTTTCAAAGTGCCCAGTTCACAGTATAAGTTTTCATTTAACCTGAAATGAAACTTTCATCTTGTTGTAGATCTTTTGGAACTGTCCCTACAGTAAATTCATTTTTATCCCACAAATGAGTTGGAAAAACATATTTCATAGTGCAGAGATTAAAGACTGCTAATACATACACAATGTGTTACAGTTTAATCTTAAGACATTCTTGATTAGGTTGGAAAGAAATGGTCTTTGTATATAGAGTCATCTGAAGCCTTGTTGTGCTGGGAACTGAGATTGGATTGGATCTATTTTTAAGGGATTTAAGAACATAAGAAATAGGAACAGGAGTAGGCCATACGGCCCCTCGAGCCTGCTCTGCCATTCAATAAGATCATGGCTCATTTCTTAATGGGATAGTTCTTGCTGGCTCTATTGCTAAGTCATCTTCTATCTGACAGGATCAATATTCTGCAATGACACTGGAAAAGCATTTAGAGTCCAGCATCTCTTGGAGTCCTTACAACTTGAAAATTCTTGAAAGTTTATATGCAGGCACATTTGGAATACAATTTACCCTAGCTTTAACGGAAGGCGGAAAGCACAGATTCACTAGAATGTTACCAGAGCTCCAAGTAATAGATTATGAGGAGAGATTACATAAACTAGGCTTGTATTCCCTGGTGATTTGATTGTGATTTATAGGATTTTGAAAGGAATTGATAGAATAGACAGAGAGAAACTTTTTCCACTAGTGGGGATTCTAGGACAAGGGGATTAACCTTAAAATCAGAATGAGGCCATTCAGGAAAGAAGATCTTCACACACACGGTGGTAGAAGTGTGGAACTCTCTGCCACAAAAAGAAATAGATGTCCGTTCAGTTAATAATTTTAAATCTGAGATCGATAGATTTTTGCTAGTCAAGGGTATTAAGGGATATGGAGCCAAAGCAGGTGGATAGAGTTAAGATTCAGATCAGCCATGATCTCATTGAATAGCGGAACAGACTCGATGGGCTGAATGGCCAGCTCCTGTTCTGATGTTCCTAAACACAAGGATAAGAACCTAGCTCATTACACTTAGGGTGTTCTGTAGTAAATAAGACTGCAGAGTTGCCTGTGTATAAATTAATGTTTTCATGTTTATGACGTGTTTCAATTCTTACAGATTTTGGTGGAGCGGGCATCTTGAGATGCGCCTCATTAGTTAGACATATTCGTGCATGTTTAGGTTTAAAAAAATGCTGTCCAAAAAGTTGCTGGAAGTGCGAGCTGATAACGATGAGGCATGGGCAACAGGGCATCTGGAACAATGGGACACACCGTGCATCTCTTTTGATCAATGAGATTAAAGGATTAAGAAATAAACAGGAAGGTCTAAGAAGGAGGATGAATTCAATGTCAAAATCAGGTACAGAATAAGAACTAGAGAAGTAAAAAAAAAAGATTGGATTAATGGAGAGTGGAAAAAAGAGACCAAGGAAAAGTAAGATTATTTTTTTTAATTCTAAAATTTGCTATTTTTAAAATCTTCTAAACTAATTCACAACCTGAAGGAATGAAACTCTACACTTATAATTATATACTTTCTGGGCAAATGAGGTTAATTGGTAGTCGTTAGCAATTATCATGTCGTTAAGAGTATTTGTGTTGTTACTTACAAAACTTAACTTTCTGTGGTGAGTTTGATGGACAATTAATTTGTGAATGAAGCAACTTCATGAAAATCACAGGGAGGTTAAGCGCCATTTTCACAAAGCTAATGGCGGAATGGCACAAATCGGTCAACAACTTGAGGCGATTCGCAATTCACGGGGTATCTTTTCCTCACTACAAGTTGCTGGCCTAATTGTGCATTGATAACCGCGTGTGTCGTTCACACATTATTATTTTTCAGCAAAATCTGGCATAATATGTTTTCAAGATTTTCATGTTTGTTTTGGGTCACCATTCCTCCATTGATGGGATATTCAGTGGTCATACTTTGCAAGTGTATGATTATAAGTGATACAGCTGAGAAACTGTTTTATGTGCTAATCTTATTTGCATTACATCAACATGATCATTTCATTGCCTGACTGAAGAAGTATTATAAAGTATTTGTTCAGGTGTATTACAGTACTATAACACTTGGATTTAAAGTTTTATCTAATTTATTTATGTATGAAAAGTCTTTTATTTTAATGTACATGAAATCTATTGTAAGTGTAGACCTGCACCAAATACTATTTTTCCTATCACCCCTGTCCTTACTAGCCTACGTTGAGTCCTAATTCCCCAATGCCTCAAGTTAAAATTCTTATCCTTGTGCATCAATCGTAAATGACCCCCCCTTCTATCTCTGTAACTTCCTCTGTGCAATAACACCCCACCCCCCCAAGAACTCTCCATTCCTCTGATTCCAGCTTCACCCCAACATTGTTGACCATGCTTTCAGTCATCTAAGCGCCAAGCTCTGAAATTTCTTCTCTAAACCTCTCTCCTCTCCATCTCCCTCCTCTTTTTTTTTTAAGACCCTCCTTAAAATCTACCAATTGGGCCAAGCTTTTGGTCACCACTCTTAAAATCTCCTCCTTTGGCTTTTTTTCCTTTTGCCTGATGTCTCTGTAAAGCCTCATGGGATATTTTTCTATGTTAAAATCTGTGCCCATCTTTCCCGCAACACCATGTTTAAACCCGTCCAATCAGATTTCCACTCCTGCCACAGCAGTGATCAAAGTCACAAATGACATACTATGTGACTGACCATGGTAAATTATCTCTCTTCATCCTTCTTAATCTGTATGCATCCTTTGACACGGTTGACCACACCATCCTACTGGAATGCCTCTGCTCCATCATCCAGCTGGGTGGGACTGCTTGGTTGGTTTCGTATTTATTCAGTCGTAGCCAGAGAATCACCTGAAATGGCTTCTCTTTCCACTCCTGCACTGTTACCTCTGGAGTTCCCAAGGACCTACCCTCGGTCCCTTCCTGTTTCTCATCTACATGCTGGCCCTCATTGTCATCTGAAAGCACATCATCAAGTTTCACATATATGCTGATAGCACCCAACTTAACCTCACCACCACCTCTCTCGGCCCCTCCACAGTCTCTCTGATTTGTCATGCTGCTTGTTTGATATCCAGTCCTGGATGAATAGAAATTTTCTCCAACTGGTAAGACCAAAGTCATTGTCTTGTATCATCGATACAAACTATATTCCCTAGCCACCGACTCCTTTCCTCTCCCTGGCTGAACCAGACCGTTCGCAACCTTGCTGTCCTATTTGATCCTGAGATGAGCTTCCGACCGCATATCCGCTGCATCACCAAGACCGCCTACTTCCACCTCCATAACTTCGCTCATTTCTGCTCCTGCCTCAGCTTATCTATTGCTGAAACCCTCATCCATGCATTAGTTACATCTAGACTTGACTCTTCCAATGTTCTACTGGCCAGCCTCCCATCCTAACTTGCACCAAGACTCATTCACTCATCACCCTGTGCTGACTGACCTATATTGGCTCCCGGTCCAGCAATGCCTAGATTTTTACATTTTCATCCTTGTACTCAAATCCTTCCATGGCCTTGCCCCTCCCTATCTCTTTAACCTCCTCCAACTCTCCAAGATCTCTGTGCTCTCCTAATTCTGACCTCTTGCCCATCCTTGATTTTGAATCGCGCCACAGCTGCCTGGACTTTAAGCTCGGCGTTCCCTTCCTAAACTTCTACGCCTCTCTACCTCCTTTTTTAAGTCACTCCTTAAAATCTACCTTTGACCAAGCTTTTCGTCACCTATCCTAATATATCCTTATGTGGCTTAGTGTCAAATTTTGTTTGATAATGTTCATATGAAGTGCCTTGGGACGTTTTACTACATTAAAGGTGCTACATAAATGCAAGTTGTTGCTGAAAAATACATTTCCAATGACTGATGTAATAGCCAAGATTAAGCTTGGGGGTAATGTCACAAATTGTAGGAGTTTGCTGTTGCACCTTTATGAACAGATTGAGTCAAGAGTAAACTTGGGCAACCAAAATGTTCCAAGTCCCAATTAACTCCTTGATTATCTGAGTTTTTGGGGGGAATGAAGAAGGAATTAGATAGGTGAAATAAATGCCATTCACATCTCATCTAGCCAGTCCAAGCACGGACTGATTTGCAGTTAGCAATTTTTAATGTTGGGCAGTCTGAGATTCCAATGTGTCAATGATTGTTCTACAAGATTCGACATTTTAACATTTATTCTGTTATCAGTTCATTTAACCCTTTCTCATTTTGGTTGGGCTAATCAAGCCTGAATACACTACTCAGAAGTTGTACTATATTTTTATAAGTAAAGTTGTGGCACATAGACACTTTGAATCCAGCAGGAATACTTGGTTGTAAGTTCCTAGATGTAATGACCACCATATACTATTCGGTTTTAATAGATATTGAAGTCAATTGCATAATTCAGCATGCTTAGCCAGAGTGTTTTCATCGGCCACACCTGGGATTAATTTCACCCTGACTGGGATGAAAGTAGCTTTGCTCTTAGCTGCGGGGGAGGGGGGGGGCGGATGGCTATATGAAACTAGGACATTCTCAACATAGTTTATAGTGGGTGCAAGTTCATAAAGTAAATGTGCTCTTAATAGATACTTGGTGTAGATAATAGAATAATACAAACTAATTCATTAGGAATTGTTTTTTGAGTTTCAGCTCAAGACAGAGTTGCCCAAGCTTTTCTATATGTGGGTCACATAAATCTGTATGATGGAGTTTTGGGGGCCATGTGAAGTATAAATGCATTAATTTGTCTATATTTTGAGTCATTTATACGAACAGGTCTTAGTACTCGGATTTAGAATTTATTCACTGCTGAGGCAACGATGCTAAGAACAGTCCTTTCCAACCCTCAGGCTCCTGAAATTCCATACCGACTAAACCAGCGAGTAAGAAATATAAGCTGGATTGAGTTGGCTGGGCTTTGTGGCCCAAAAAGCCTGTAAATGCACGATATCAGGAATTATTTTTTTTAAAGAAGAGTTCCTGGCCTAGAAATTTATCTCTGGCGCTGACCCAAAACGGGCGGTATCGATTGGTCTGCCGTTATGAGTATAGCTCTCTGTGCAACTGAATATCAGGCGCTGCTTATAATGGGCGACCGATTTGATGTCGCACATTTTGTGCCACTATCCGAGATGAATTTCTAGGCCAGGAAATCAAATGTAAAAAAAAAAACTTTTTCCTGGTATCGTGCATTTACAGGCTTTTGAATTCAAACCATCCTTTTTTCGAACTGAAGATAGCTAACAATCTATTATCATCATCAAAGACAGTCCCTCGAAATCGAGGAACACTTGCTTCCACTCTAAAAGTGAGTTCTCAGGTGAGGTGGCTGTACAGTCCAATATGGGAATTACAGTCTCTGTCACAGGTGGGGCAGACAGTGGTTGAAGGAAAGGGTGGGTGGGGAGCCTGGTTTGCCTCATGCTCCTTCTGCTATCTGTGCTTGATTTCTGCATGCTCTCGGCGACAAGATTCTAGGTGCTCAGCGCCCTCCCGGATGCTCTTCCTCCACTTTGGACAGTCTTGGTCAGGGATTCCCAGTTGCTGGTGGGGATGTTGCACTTTATCAAGGAGGCTTTGAGGGTGTCCTTGAAACGTTTCCTCTGCCCACCTGGGGCTCGCTTGCCGTGTAGGAGTTCTGAGTAGAGCACTTGCTTAGGGAGTCTCGTGTCGGGCATGCGGACGATGTGGCCTGTTCAACGGAACTGGTCGAGCATGGTCAGTGTTTCGATGTTGGCCTGAGCGAGAACACTGGCGTCGGTGAGTCTATCCTCCCAGTGAATTTGCAGTATCTTGCGGAAGCAGCACTGGTGAGATGTCTGCTGTATTTAGTCCACATCTCTGAGCCATGCAGGAGGGCGGGTATCACTACTGCCTTGTAGACCATAAGCTTGGTGCCAGATTTGAGGTTCTTGTCTTCAAACACACTTTTCCTCATGTGACCGAAGGCTGCGCTGGCACACTGGTGTTGGACCTTGTCATCGACGTCTGTCCTTGCTGATAGTAGGCTCCCGAGGTATGGAAAATGGTCCACGTTGTCCAAGGCTACACCGTGGATTTTGATGACTGGGAGCAGTACTGTGTGTCGGGGTCAGGTTGGTGGAGGACCTTTGTCTTACGGATGTTTAGAGTAAGGCCCATGCTTTTGTATGCCTCGGTGAAGGTGTTGACGATGCCTTGGAGTTCGGCCTCTGAGTGTGAGCAGACGCAAGCATCGGTCCGCATACTGTAGTTTGATGACAGAGGATGGGACGACCTTGGATCTAGCCTGGAGGCAGCGAAGGTTGAACAGGTTCTCATTGGTTTTATAGTTTAGTTCCACTGCAGCGGGGAGCTTGTTGAGAGTGAGATGTATCATTGCAATAAGGAAGATGGAGAAGGTCATTGGTGCGATGATGCAGCCCTGCTTGACTCCGGTCCAGTCGTGGATTGGGTCTATGG
Source organism: Pristiophorus japonicus (assembly GCF_044704955.1). Taxonomy (NCBI): domain Eukaryota; kingdom Metazoa; phylum Chordata; class Chondrichthyes; family Pristiophoridae; genus Pristiophorus; species Pristiophorus japonicus. Next base: position 333,214,857 of record NC_091978.1, read on the forward strand.
TGGATCCGTTGGTCAGGATCACGGCTTGCATGTCATCATGGAGCAAGCGGAGGATAGTGACAAACTTTTGGGGGCAGCCAAAACGGAGGAGGACGCTCCATAGTCCCTCACAGTTGACAATGTCAAAGGCCTTTGTGAGGTCAAAGAAGGCCACGTACAAGGGTTGATGCTGTTCCCTGCATTTCTCTTGTAGTTGTCGTGCGGTGAAGATCATGTCCGTTGTATCCCTTAGTGGACAGAATCCGCATTGTGACTCTGAGAAGAGCTCTTCAGCCACAGGGAGAAGACGCTTGAGGAGGATTCTTCCAATGACTTTCCCAGTGGCTGACAGCAGGGAGATTCCTCTGTAGTTACCGCAGTCGGACTTGTCCACTTTTTTGAAGATGGTCACGATTACGGCATCTCTGAGATCTCCTGGCATGCTCTCCTCCTTCCAGATAAGATAGGTGAGGTCATGCATTCGTGTCAATAGTGCTTCTCCGTCATACTTTAGTGTCTCGGCGGTGATTCCATCTGCTCCTGATGCCTTGTTCTTGAACTGACGGATGGCCTTTTCTACTTCGTGCAAGGCTGAGATTTTGCTGAGATGGTGGCGAATAGCATGCTGTGGAATGGAGTCGGACACTCGCGTCGAAGGCAGAGTCTCAGTTAAGGAGATCTTTGAAGTGCTCCTTCCAGCGAGCACTGACTGCCTTGGTGTCCTTAATGAGTGCCTCTCTGTTTTTGGCCAGCAGTAGGATAGGGCCTTGGGTGCTTGGGCTGTAGATGGTCTTGACTGCGCTGAAGAATCCTCGCAAGTCGTGGTTGTCGGCCAGCTGCTGGATCTCCTGTGCTTTCTCCATCCATTATCATAGGCAGTCCCTTGAAATTGAAGAAGACTTGCTTCCACTCCTAAAGTGAGTTCTTTGGTGGCTGAACAGTCCAACACAAGAGCCACAGACTCTGTCACAGGTGGGACAGATAGTCGTCGGGGGAAGTGGGGGGTGGCACTGATTTACCACACGCTCCTTCCGCTGCCTGCGCCTGATCTCTTCACGCAGCGTTGAGATTCGAAGAGCTCTCGAATGCACTTTCTCCATCTAGGGCGGTCTTCGGCCAGGGTCTCCCAAGCGTCAGTGGTGATGTCGCACTTCACCAGGGAGGCTTTGAGGGTGTCCTTGTACCGTTTCCGCTGCCCACCTTTGGTTCATTTGCCACGAAGGAGCTCCGCATATAGCAGTTGTTTAGGGAGTCTCGTGTCTGGCGTGCAGAATAAGTGGCCTGCCCAACGAAACTGATCTAGCATGGTCACTGATTCAATGCTGGGGATGTTAGCCTGGGCGAGGACACTGATTTTGGTGCATCTGCCCTCCCAGGGGATTTGCAGGATCTTGCGGAGACATCGTTGGTGATGTATCTCCAGCGACTTGATGTGTCTTCTGTAAGTCGTCCATGTCTCTGACCCATATAGGAGGGCGGGAATTACTGCAGCCCTGTAGACCATGAGCTTGGTGGTAGGTTTGAGGGCTTGGTCTTTGAACACTTTTTTCCTCAGGCAGCCGAAGGCTGCACTGGTGCACTGGAGGCGATGTTGAATCTCCGCATCAATGTCAGCCTTTGTTGACAAGAGGCTCCCGAGGTATGGGAAATTGTCCACATTGTCGAGAGCCGCGTCATGAATCTTGTTGACTTGGGGGCAGTTGTGTGCGGCGAGGACAGGTTGGTGTAGGACCTTTGTCTCACTGATGTTAAGCGTAAGGCCCATGCTTTCATATGCCTTGGTGAATACATTGACTATACCCTGGAGTTCAGTCTCCGAATGTGCGCAGACGCAGGCATCGTCCGCGTACTACAGTTCAACGACAGAGGTTTGGGTGGTCTTGGACCTGGCCTGGAGGCGGCATATGTTAAACAGCTTCCCACTGGTTCTGTAGTTTAGTTCCACTCTGGCGGAGAGCTTGTTGACAGTGAGGTGGAGCATGGCAGCGAGGAAGATTGAAAAGAGGGTTGGAGCGATGACTTAGCCCTGTTTGACTTTGGTCCGGACGTGGATTGGGTCTGTAATGGATCCGCTGGTAAGGATCACAGCCTGCATGTCGTCGTGGAGCAGGCGAAGGATGTTGACAAACTTTTGGAGGCGTCAAATGCAGGAGGCTGCTCCATAAGCCCTCACGGTCGACAGTGTCAAAGACCTTTTGTAAGATCGAAAAAGGCCATGTATAAGGGCTGGCGCTGCTCCCTGCATTTTTCCTGCAGTTGTCGTGCTGCAAAGATCATGTCCGTTGTTCCCCGTAGGGGACAAACGCCGCACTGTGACTCCGGGAGGAACTCCTCAGCCACAGGGAGAAGACAGTTGAGGAAGACTCCAGCGGCAACCTTCCCAGTGGTTGATAGTAGGGAAATTTCCCTGTAGTTGCCACAGTCGGATTTGTTCCCCTTTTTAAAAATGGACACGATCACTGCATCTCTGAGATCCCCTGGCATGCTCTTTCCCCCCCCCCCCCCCCTCCAAATGAGAGAGATGAGGTCATGTATCCATTCCAACAGCGCCTCTCCGCCATATTTTAGCGCCTCAGCAGGAATTCCATCTGCACCCATAGCCTTGTTGTTCTTGAGCTGTTTTATGGCTTTGTCTACTTCTTGCAGCGTTGGAGTTTCACTGAGGTGGTGGCGGGTTGCATGCTGCGGGATGGAGTTGAGAACACTCAAGTAAAAGGCAGAGTCCATCCACCATCTATTTAAGTCACGGTTTTTTTGTTGGACCTCGGCTTTCAGCCGCCTGTAGAGCTGTTTTGCTGCTCCCAAATTGGGTTGCAGCTTTAAGTTCAGAAATGCCTTGCGCTTGCGGCTTATTAGCTCCTGGATCTCCGGGTCGTTCTCGTCAAACCTGTCTTGGTGTTTCCTGATTGAGTGAACGAGCGTCTCTTCGCAGGTGATGGTTATGGAGGCCTTGAGGGCTGATCTATTAGTGTGTGGTGTGTCTGCTCCAGAAGGACAGAAATCTGAATCCGTCATGGGATTCTTTGGCAGATCCCAAAGAATCTGTTGTCCCTAGTTTTGGAAAGCAAGGATTTGTTGTAAATTTGCTTGGTCGTGTGAAGATAAATAAGGGGAGTAGTAAGATCTGTAGAGATCATTCTGCAGGGGTGAATAACAGCCTAAGCAAGGGGTATATAATCTGGTTAAACTATTAATTTTCAACATTTCCTTAAATCAAAATTTTCTGAATTTTACAACTTTCAAGAGTTGTTAGAAACTGAGAAATTTGCGGCCCAGAAGGAGTTCAGTCCAGCCAGTCTGTGCCGACCAAAAAAGAGCTACCCAGCCTAATCCCACTTTCCAGCTCTTGGTCCGTAGTCCTGTAGGTTACGGCATTTCAAATGCATATCCAAGTACTTCTTAAATGTGATGAAGGTTTCTGCCTCTACCACCCTTTCAGGCAGTGAGTTCCAGACCCCAGCACCTTCTGGGTGAAATAAGTTTTATTCCACTTTCCTTTAATCCTTCTATCAATTACTTTAAATCTATGCCCCCTGGTTATTGACCTCGCTGCTAAGAGAAATAGGTCCTTCCTGTCCACTCTGTCTAGGTCCCTCATAATTTTATACACCTGAATTAAGTCTCCCCCCAGCCTCCCTTGCTCCACAGAAAACAGCCCCAGCCTATCCAATCTTTCCCCACAGCTTATTACTTTCCCTTCCAGCTATTGACTCACATTGTTACTGTGGTTTTCAGATTAGTAAAATTATTGTGAAAAATGTGTTTACTTGTGTAAAATGTGAAATGGGAAGATTGTTTTTAAAGAATCATTTTAAACAATGGTTGCATCCAGGTACTATTAAATTCCATTAGCAGATTGTAATGCAAGAACATTTTGTCAATTAACACAGTACAATAATGAAAAACTAGATATTCTGCATCAAAAGTATTTTATGTTCTACTTGTTTACACCTAATGTAAGAATGCAGTAATTGGGTCTCTTAAAACCTTTTAAGTAGTCCACAGTATTTTGCAGTAATCATCATCATCATAGGCAGTCCCTCAGAATCGAGGAAGAATTGCTCCCACCCTTAAAATGAGTCCTTAGATGGCTGAACAGTCCAATACGAGAGCCATAGTTAGTCCCCGTCACAGGTGGGACAGATAGTCGTTGAGGGTAAGGGAGGGTGGGACAGTTTTGCCGTATGCTCTTTCTGCTGCCTGCGCTTGATTTCTGCATGCTCTCGACGATGAGATTCGAGGTGCTCCGTGCCCTCCCAGATGCATTTCCTCCACTTAGGGCGGTAATGGGCCAATTATAAATCATGTGAATTTGTTTTTACAGCTAAAATGCATGACTGTTATATATGAAAATTTAAACATGTACTTTTGGCTATCTCTGTGTATCAAGTGTAATTATCCCAATAATCGTTTTTGTTTGGGACTTTCAATGCAGGCTTGCTTGTGGGGACACTTGATGTTGTGTTGGATTCCAGTGCTCGAGTTGCACCATATAGAATCCTTTACCAGACTCCTGACTCTCTAGCCTACTGGACAATTGCATGTGGTAAGTTCTAAAAGAGCAAGTTCATTCTTATGTAACTTAGAAATTAAAACTTCCTCGTGTTTTTATTCCTTTGGAAAATGCTTTAATATATCTGGAGCTGGAATAATATTTGGTATAATTTTACTTTTGGTCAGAGCTTTTCTTGTAGTACTGCTAAAGCTAGGGCTAATACTGTATATCATTCATAAAGTGTCAATGCATTACATTATGGTGCACTAAATGCTTAGTGAAAAGCTTTCACCTCTGAGGACCCTAGTTTGAATTCAGCTCATTCAAAATGTTTGAGTAGTACAGAAATAAAGCAAAATATTTTTTGAACGCTGTAGAAAAGTTATATTCTGAACAACTATTGTAATAGAAACATTGAACACGATGGTTAGTTTTATTTTGAGCTTACTATATATCTTTTGATAGAATGCACTCGTGCCTTAGGCATGAACTTTAGGAGGAAAAAAATAAAGGCCATTTTATGTTGAAAATAACTATTATATAATTGGTGTAAAGTTTTTTTTTAATTGAACACATCGTGTTGCTTGTATATCTTTGGCAGATTGACTCCAGCTGTGGGCATTTTCTAATATTTTTCTCCATTTTAGGACTTGTTTTTTCTCCGTCTTAGGACCTACAAAGTTTTCAGTTATCTTTTTAATTTATTTAAAACCAATGCACATTCAACAAGGTGCCTCACTGTTAGTTTTCACAATCAGCATCCAGGTTATAAAATTGAGTAAAATGTACTATTGAAAAGTTATTCCTGCATAATACTACATTTATGTTGCAGTGGTGAGTATAAATTAGGTAGCTGGGATAAAACACTGATGGTGGCAAACATAAATGGCTGCTGCTCACAGTGCTAGATGACACCTTTTTTCTGGTCATCGGCAAATTGAGGATGCTACTTACAAGCCAGTGATGTTGTCTTGGTTTTTCTCTCCAATGCAAATCTTTCCCCCAACAATGTAAATAAGGCAAACTCAACAGCACTGGGAGTTGCTGCATACAGAATTTTTGCCACTTGAAATAGCTCTTTGCAATATAAATCTTTCATAAACTTTAATCGTGGGTTTCTGTAGTTTTTTTTCCCTTCTGTTTTTCCAAGGTCTATTAATGGATTCAGGAGACAATAACTGTTGAAGGAAACTTTGATAGTGTAGTCACATTGATTTATTTGCAACCTTAACAAGATGTTTTTGAGGTAATCTAAAGTCCCATATAACATGTCTTAGGCTGTGGTTATACTACGCTACGTTATCCATCAGAGACCAGTAGCAGCAAGGAGCAGCACCAGTATGATACCGCAACTTGCGAATCTACACTCGGTGACCATGAGCAAGTTCAGAATATGCATATAAATGCGTATGAGTAGAGTTCCATTACTGGCGAGTATTGTTACAAAAACTGCCTCGGGTCTAGACAAAATTACTGGCTTTCATTATAAATAAGTTGGATGTCCTAAACAGGCTCAAGGACCTCATAATAAATAAATCCCATGGATAGATGGTATTTATCCCAGAATGCTAAGCCATAAGGGAGATTGCACCTCCCTCTCCTCCAAGACTCTTCTTTTTTTAAAAAAAAAAACAGTTCTTTGACCAAGCTTGTGGTCGGTCATCACTCCTAAGATCTCCATCTTTGGTTTGGTGTCCATTTTTCTGATTACAGCTCTGTGAAGCACCTTGGATGTTTTTCTGTTAAATGCGCAATATAAATGCACACTGTTGTATTGACAATCATTATGAGAGAGTCAATGGAAATTAGGGAGGTACCAGTAGATTGGGAACAGGCTTACATGGCGCCCATATTCAAAAAGACACAGTAGAAAAATAACCAAGTAAACCATAGTCAGCATGGAATTAGAAAGGAAGATCCTGCCTAACTAACCACCTTGACTTGGAAGTGACAACCCAATTGAACTGTGGAATGCCCCATTGTGTGGTGTGCTTAGACTTCTAAAAACAGTGCCTGGAAAGGGGATGGAATCAGTAGCAAGGGTACAGAGTTTGTGGCGGGGCCAAAGACGATGGGTTTAGTTTTCACAAAACTTAAGAGTAAATTGCAGTTCATCCAAGTTTGGATGTCAGACAAGTGGTCTGACAACACAGGTAGTGGAGCGGTCAAGACAGGTGGTAGAGAGAGTGTTGGATGTCATCGGCATACATGTGGAGGCTGACCACATGTCTGCAGATGATATCAAGGCACAGCATGTAAATGAGAAAGAGGAGAGGGCCAGATAGATCCATGGTCGGGTAGGGGGCTGGGGTATGTTGGAGGTAACAGTGCTGGGGTGAGCAGCAAAGTGATTGCTGGAGATTCGTTGGTTATAATCAGTTGAGTAAGACTGGAACCAAGCAAAGACACTTCCACAAAGTTGGATAATGGAGGAGAGGTGTTGGAGGAGAATGTTATGGTTGACTATGTTAAAGGCTGCAGAGAGGTTAGGGAAAGGTTTAGCTTGTTGGGAAAGAGGAAGCAGCATATTCTTTGCAGTTTACCAGCAACATCGGCCCAGAAATTCCTCTGGGGGTCTTCCCGCGGGGCAGTTGCCTCCTCGCTGGATACTTTTTATGAATTTACCTGGTGGTCTAGGAGGCGCCCTGATTTCCAATGGGGAGGCCTTCTCCTGTGCAGAGGATCCTGATGTAGAAGATGCAGTCATGCGTGACTGCTCAGCCAATCGGGTAAGTATTTCACAGGTTCCCATTAATAGCACTGAGACTCGCGTTACTACAAGTTCTCAGTGCTATTAATGGGAACAAAAGCAATCACACAAAATAATAAAAAACAGACCACACATATTTAAAATTAATTGAAATTAAAGTTATTATGTCTTATTAAAAAAATATATTTTCCGATTTTTAAAAAAAAAGTTTTTTAAATTATGGTTAAAAATAAACTTACTGTGGTGGGGAGGGTTTCTAACAATAAACTGTGATTATAATTTTATTTTACAATTCTTTTTGTATGCTTTAAAACACTTGCACATGTAAAAGTAGCCTATACGCCTGCTTTTTCAGACACAAGATTTTTGAGGACATTTGCTGGGCAAGATATGGCCCAATGTCTTGCCCAGTACAAATGTCCTCGCTCTCAATTTGGCTACGATCTGTCAAGCTCCAGCTTGACCGATCAGAAAAACCGGTTTTCAGCGCATGCGCATTGCGCGCTGAAAACCGGCTTTTCCTATGCATTCCCGGGTCCGTAGAAACTTCGTACGGGCCCGGGACATTGGAAATTCTGCCCCATTATCATCATAGGCAGTTCCTTGGAATCGAGGAAGACTTGCTCCCACTCTAAAAAAAAAAAAAAAAAAAAAAAATTAGTTCTTGGACTGTTCAGTCACCTAATATAAGAACCACAGTCCCTGTCATAGGTCGGACAGACAGTCGTTGAGGGAAAGGGTGGGTGGGACTGGTTTGCCACATGCTCTTTCCGCTGCCTACGCTTGGTTTCTGTATACTCTTGGCAATGAGATTCGAGGTGCGCAGCGCCCTCCCGGATGCATTTCCTCCACTTAGGGCGGTCTTTGGCCAGGGACTCCCAGGTGTCGATGGGAATGTTGCATTTTATCAAGGAGGCTTTGAGGGTGTTCTTGAAACGTTTCCTCTGCCCACCTTTGGCTTGTTTGCTGTGTAGGAGTCCCGAGTAGAGCGCTTGCTTTGGGAGTCTTGTGTCAGGCATGCGAACAATGTGGCCTGCCCAGCGGAGCTGATCGTGTGGTCAGTGCTTCAATGTTAGGGCTGTTGGCCTGGTCAATGACGCTAACGTTGGTGCGTCTGTCCTCCCAGGGGATTTGCAGGATGTTGTGGAGACATCATTGGTGGTATGTCTCCAGCGATTTGAGGTGTCTACTGTATATGGTCCATGTCTCAGCCATACAGGAGGGCGGGTATTACTACAGCCCTGTAGACCATGAGCTTGGTGGCAAATTTGAGCCTGATCTTCAAACACACTTTTCCTCAGGCGGCCTGAGACTGCACTTGCGCACTGGAGGCGGTGTTGAATCTCGTCGTCAATGTCTGCCCTTGTTGATAAGAGGCTCCCGAGGTATGGGAAATGGTCCACGTTGTCCAGGGCTATACTGTGGATCTTGACCAGAAACACATGCGGCTGAATTCCATAATTATCCTGTGGTCATTTGTTATAAATTGCCCAGGAGGTCCAATAGACCTCTGAGCTTGTTTTGAACCTAGCTTAATATCAGCTGTAGGGAGGGATAGAGTACAGGGAACTATAGGCCAGTTAGCCTAACATCAGTAGCAGGGAAAATGCTAAAATCTATTATTAGGGATGTATTAACAGGACACTTAGAAAATCATATCAGGATTATGCAGAGTCAGCACGGTTTTATGAACGGGAAATTGTGTGTGACAAATTTATTAGAATTTTTTGAGGGTGTAACTAGAACATAAGAAATAGGAGCAGGATTAGGCCATTCGGCCCCTCGAGCCTTTCTGCCATTCAATAAGATCTGGCTGATCTGATATTGGCCTCAACTCCATTTCACTGCCCACTCCCTAGAACCCTTGAAGGGGGAAACCAGTGAAGGTAGTAGATTTGGGTTTTCAAAAGGCATTCGATAAGGTGTCACACATGAGGACATTACATGAGATTAGGGCTCATGGGATTTGGGGATAATATATTGGCTTGGATTGACGATTGGTTTAATGGACAGAAAACCGAGAGTAGGAATAAACAGGTAATTTTCGGGTTAACAGGTTGTAAATAGTGGGGTGTCGCAAGGATCAGTGCTTGGGTCTCAACTATTGCAATGACTTGGATGAGGGGACTGAGTGTAATGTATCCAAGTTTGCTGCTGATACAAAGCTAGGTAGGAAAGTAGCTGTGAGGAGGATGCAAAGAGGCTGCAAAGCAATATAGACAGGTTAATTGGGTGGGCAAGGTGGTGACAGATGGAGTATAACGTGGGGAAATATGAAATTATCCACTTTGGTCAGAAGAATACAATATTTTTGAAATGTTGAGAGGTTGTGAGATGTTGGTAGGCAGAGGGGTTTGGGTGCCCTTGTACACAAATCACAGGAAGTTAACATGCAGGTACAGCAAACGATTAGGATGACAAATGATATGTTAGCCTTTATTGCAAGGGGGTTGGAGTCTGAGTAAGGAAGTTTTACTGCAATTATATAGGGCTTTGGTGAAACCACACCTTGAGTACTGTGTACAGTTTTGGTCTCCTTACCTTAGGAAGGATATATTTGCCTTAGTGGAGGTGCAATGAAGGATTGATTCCTGGAATGAGAGGGTTGTCCTATGAGGAGAGATCGAGTAGAATAGGCCTATATTCTCTGGAGTTTAGAAGAATGAGGTGATCTCATTGAAACGTATAAAATTCTTGAGGGCTTGACCGGTTAGATGCTGAGAGTCTGTTTCCCGAGACTGGAGAGTCGAGAACTAGGGGTCATAGTCTTAGGACAAGGGGTCGGCAATTTAGGACTGGAATGAGGAGAAATGTCTTCACTCAGAGGGTTGTGAATCTTTGTAATTCTCTACCCCAAAGGTCTGTGGGTGCTCAGTCATTGTGTATATTCAAGCTGGAGATCAATAGATTTTTGTATATTAAGGGAATCAAGGGATTTGGGAATAGGGCGGGAAAGTAGAGTTGAGATAGAAAATCAGCCATGATCTTATTGAATGGTAGAGCAGGCTCGAGGGACTGTATGGCCTACTCCTGCTCCTATTTCTTATGTTCTTGCCATACTGGACTTGAACTTCATGAAGTATTAAGCCCAATCATTTATGAGACGACCTCTACAAGGGCTGAAGGATATCTGTACTAGGGAACAAAACATTTTTCCACTCTGCTCCTAGTATCAGCATTGTGGTCCGATTATGGTATAACTAGATGCCGAGTAAGGAGCTGTATACTCTGCCAACAATATACTTTAACCCCCAACCTTGAAAAAAACTGTCCAAAAGTTTCAGCCCATGCTGCACTTGTCCAAGGAAAAATTACACTGTCTGAGAATTACAGTGCAGTAAGGTTCAAATCATGGTTGTGGTAAATGACTCCTGGAGGGGATGGTTAATTATAACCCCCAAAACAGGCGGGTTTGGGTCGATGTTAGGGTCGGGATTCAGACTCAAACGCATCCACTTCGGTTTTAACGGAGGGCGGGCAGCCAACTCTCATTTAGGACGCAGGTTGGCAATTTAAATATTATAATGAAGCTGTGTGCCACATACTGATCCACAATTTCAAACTTCACTGTGGCTGGCTGGAATTCCCAGGTCTTGTGGAAACTGGCAGCTAAAGGGAGGCGAGGGCTGCTGGTTCCAGGAGGCAAAGTGCCTTTCCACTTGCCTGCTAGATCCAAAATACCTGCCTTGCCAATCCCCCGGGATCAGACAATACCTGACCCATCCGATCTTCCCCTACCCCCACCCACCCTGAAGCCTCCAATCTTTCCTTCCGCCCCCGCCATCGGCTTCCAATTCCCTCAGGCCTGTGATCTATCACTTCCCCCCCCCCCCCCCCCCCCCCCCCCCCCATGCCTAGACTGAATTTAAAATGGGTGAGATTTTCAACTTCAGTGGGTGTTAAATGGGCAGTAACGGATCGGCTGCCTTTTATACACCTTACCTGATTTTTCTTTCCACTGAAGTCAATTAAATCTTAAATGCCCTTTGAATATCACCACCTTCTCAGGTCAAGTAGGGATAGGAAATGAATGCGAGCCTTCCACCACCCTGGGCCCCGTACTCTGGAATTCCCTCCCTTGTCCCCTCTGCCTCTCTACCTCCCTCTCCTCCTTTATGAATATCCTTAAAGTAACCACCTCATAGACCACACTTTTAGTCACCCCTCCACCTCTCTTAATATCTTCTTATTTGGCTTGGTGCCCAGTATTTGTGATTCTGTGAATTGCCATGGATATGTTTCTGTTAAAGGCATTATATAAATTTAAATTGTTGTTGAAGAAAGAATAAGAGTTAGGATAAGAATGTGAAGATAGAACTGAGGGAAAAGGTAACATGTTAAAAAGTAAAGTGAAGTAAGTTCTATGCTAAAATTTTTATAAAATTTGTATAAAGTGACGTGATTAACGCGAGGTAAATATTGATGGGTACCTATGATGTACAGTACTGCATACATATATATATTATATAGGCTACATTCCTTGGGTTACTGCAGGTGCTGGCCTTGAACTGTTACAGAGACCTAAAAGCTTATTGGAATGAGAAATAATTGAAACAGCCTATCATTTCCAAAAACAACCTTGGGTCAAAACTATTTAAGAATGATTAAGAAATACTTGTAACTGATATTTGGCAGTATTTTTATTTCAGTTAACAAAACCCTTTTCAGGAGGAATATTGTTAGTTCCATATATTTGCTACCTGCTAGATATTTGTTAATATTCTTAAATATACCTTCAATGGCTAAGATAACATGTTGAGTTTGGATATATTTGATTTGATTAGAAAGGGTTAAAGTTGATCACTTAATATTTGCAATTGTATTGTTTCCTTAGGTGGTTCAAGAAAGGAAATAACTGAACACTGGGAATGGATGGAGCACAATCTACTGCAGACACTTTCAATCTTTGAGAATGAAAATGATATCACTACATTTGTTAAGGGTAAAATACAGGTAACCAAGCAAAACACTACTAAAACTGAATGGAAAGATGAACATAAGAACATAAGAAATAGGCCGTACGCCCTCTCGAGCCTGCTCCGCCATTTAATAAGATCATGGCTGATCTGATCATGGCCTCTGCTCTACCTTCCTGCCCGCTCCCCATAACCCCTTATCCCCTTATTGTTTAAGAAACTGTCTATTTCTGTCTTAAATTTATTCACTGTCCCAGCTTCCACAGCTCTCTGAGGCAGTGAATTCCACAGATCTACAACCCTCTGAGAGAAGAAATTTCTTCTCCTCTCAGTTTTAAATGGGCGCGGCCCCTTATTCTAAGATCATGCCCTCTAGTTCTAGTCTTCCCCATCAGTGGAAACATCCCCTCTGCATCCACCTTGTCAAGCCTCCTCATGATTTTATATGTTTCGATAAGATCACCTCTCATTCTTCTGAATTCCAATGACTAGAGGCCCAACCTACTCCACCTTTCCTCATAAGTCAACCCCCTCATCTCCGGAATCAACCTAGTGAACCTTCTCTGAACTGCCTCCAAAGCAAGCATATCCTTCGTAAATATGGAAACCAAAACTGCACGCAGTATTCCAGGTGTAGCCTTACCAATACCCTGTATAGCTGTAGCAAGACTTCCCTGCTTTTATATTCCATCCCCTTTGCAATAAAGGCCAAGATTCCATTGGCCTTCCTGATCACTTGCTGTACCTGCATACTATCCTTTTGTGTTTCATGCACAAGTACCCCCAGGTCCCGCATTGAAGAATTTATAACAATAATATAGAAAAATATTAAGGCAGAATACGGATATCTTCAGAATGGATGTACCAATTTAATAACTATATACTGATGTCCAACTTAGGAATTTTTGGAAATATTTGCTATAATCAGATGTATAAATAGATTTAATAATTTTTTATTTCTCTTTTCTCAATTCATTGATCATTTTGAAAAGATAAACTTGATATGCTTTTAATTTTTTTGTGAATTTGTAACTTGTGTTTTTAATATGATATGGCATTAAACTGAACTTACTGTTTATATTTTTCTTTGATTTTTAGGGTATAATTGCAGAATACAATAAAAATAATGACATAAAGGAGGATGATGACACAGATAAATTTAAGGAAGCTATTTTGAAGTTTCGTAAGCTCTTTGGGATGCCAGAAGAAGAAAAGCTGGTTAACTACTACTCATGCAGTTATTGGAAGGGTCGGGTTCCACGACAGGGTTGGATGTATCTCAGCATCAACCATTTATGCTTTTATTCATTTTTGCTGGGAAAAGAAGGTGTAGTATTCTTCTGAAGTTTATCTTCAATTTGGATTTTTTTTAAGTAGCCAGTTCATTATCTATATCCTTGGAGTTTGCACATTTCTTTTACAACTCTTAATCATTAATATATAAATTACAGCTTTTTTTTCACTGCAACCCCCAGGTTAGAATGCTGATAAACCTTATAAAGGTAACTCAAATAAATAACCTAAATAGTGTGAGATCTGAATTAACAACCCCCTACCAATTCTATGTTTGTATAGAATGCTGATGAGACTCAAAGGTAAGTTAATAAGCGAAACAGTGTGCAATCTGAGTTTAAAATAACCAGATTTTATACTCTGAGTTAATGACTATGGGGTGATTTTAACCCTACTCGCTCAGCAGAAACCTGGCAGGTGGGCTGTTAAAATCACCCTGGCTCTTAACCTGTCCGAAAGCCACCATGATTGCAACATCTGCAATTTTAACTTGCTTCTTGAGCACGTAGCAAGGACACGTACTGGAGCCATCGGGATCCTTCTTTACACACACATGCTGCGGCCCGATGAGCCGACTCATTTTAATTCAGGCCTAAGCAGGGAATCCACCTGGATGTTAAAATCTGGGCCATGTCTGCTGATATTATAGCTCCCTTACAGTAGTGACTGCTCAGCTAATTCCCTCAATTTGTTCTCCTCATACTCACCTATTTAAACATATTTAACAAAATAAAAATGCACAAAAGGACATTAAACTAAATGCATTATTATAACTGCTTAAGTTTTTAAAGCAGGATTGATGGTAAAAATTGTTTGTAAAATACTTTAAACCTGTATATTCAGTTAGGTAAGTATGATTGTTTTCTAAATGGAGGAATAACTGCCTACAGACAACACGGAGCACAAGATGCATAAAGGTGTATTTTGCTGAAATATAGCAACATGATCATTGTCAAGAAAACAATTTGGCCCAGAAATTGCGATCAGAGGTTTCCTGCAAGCCGATGCCTCCAACCAAATTTTTTTTAACGCAAGAACCTGGTGGTCCCAGAGGAATGTAGACTTACGGTCTGAGGCCTCCATTCGCAGTCCAGGAACGTAAGCGCAACCTAGGATCACGGGTCTGGACCACCAATGAACATGGAGTTTTTTCATTGATAATGGAGAGTTCTGTATGTACAAACTCCCATTATTATCAATGAGAATACCCCCCAAAACATCGAAACAGAACACAATAAATAAAATAAACACTTCACATATTTAAAATTAATTGAAATTAAATTTAATTAAATGATTCAGACAAAAATTTATTTTTTGAATATGTTTTAATAGGGGTAAAAATAAACTTGCCTTAAAGGACAGGGTTTTTAATCTAAAAATTAGTGCTAACATTTAATTTTTCTATCTTTTAAAACTCTTGCGCTGCCTGCTTTTACCAGGTGTAAGAGTTTGAATGACATTTGCTGGACAGGAGTTGGGTAAATAGCCCAAATCTCTGCGCGCGAATGTCCTTCCCCCGGAGATGCATGCGATCTATCAAAAGAAATTTTGACAGTTCGCAAATGCCGGTTCTTGGCGCATGTACATCGCGCGCTGAGAACTGGCATTTGCTAGGCCTCTTTGGGCACGTGCACACATCGTACGCACCTGGAGAGACTGCAATTTACAACCCAATATGATAGGAAAAATTATTTTCCACTTGCAGGCTTCTGGTGAAACCTTTCTAGCAGGTAATTATCAGATATTTACAAAATCAAGTCTTTAGATGTTTTGCTGATAAAGCAGCTGTACTTTTTTTTGATTTTATTGCACTAAAGACTTTACTAGCTACTTAAATATATTAGTTGCACTGTCATTTCGTATTGTGACAAGTGTCTAATACTAACTTTTGTGATGTAAGTAAATAAGCTAATAATGATGTCTCTGGAAATATAAATATTTGTAAATTGAGATTCATTTCCTCCACTTCATAATTCTGTGAAGGTACTTAAGAAATAGAATTTGTTTGACATTCTCTTTGTGGCAATGTATCAGTACAAAAAACAATTTGAATTGTTCTTTTTTCTAGCTAAGTTAGTGATCCGGTGGGCGGACATAACCCAGCTGGAGAAGAATACTACGCTGCTCTTTCCTGAAATGATCAAAGTGAGCACAAGATGCAGTGAACATATTTTCTCTGTCTTCCTCAATATTGGTGAAACCTTTAAACTAATGGAACAATTAGCCAATATTGCCATGAGGCAGCTTCTTGATAATGAAGGCTTTGAAGAAGACAGATCACTTCCAAGACTAAAGAAGAAGTCTCCTCAAAAGGTTTCTGTGTTAAAACGGTAAGTAATATTATGTAATTCTACCTAGAGTTAGTAAATACCTGTGACTCATTTTACTGTCAGTTATTTCATTGTTATTTCACCATACAGTGCACTTTTGAGGTCAAGACACTAATGAAACTTAATATTTTTCTGAAACTGAAGGGACCTTGATGCTAGAGCAAAAAGTGAGCGATACAGGGCTTTATTCCGACTTCCTAAAGATGAACGTCTGGATGGGCACACAGACTGCACCCTTTGGACACCATTCAGTAAAATGCACGTCGTGGGTCAGATGTTTGTTTCTACTAATTATATCTGCTTCACCAGTAAAGAGGAAAACCTGTGCAGTCTTATTATTCCTCTGAGAGAGGTGTGTATGTACTAAAGCTACTTAAACTGGTCTTCTGTTAGAAAACATTGTGAATTTCTGGCCCACACTTGTCCTTGTTAGAAGTTTATGGAGTTATAAATAGGACAAGTGATTTGTTCTGGCTCTGATCTGCTCAAAGTCCAACATTTTCAATCCCTCTTGAGACTTTTATGCAAAATTTGCAGTACTCAAGCAGAAAATCATGCCATATGCAGTGGGCTACAGTTTCCTCACATTGAACAGTGAGTGTATACATTTGTGCTCTGTCATTCTGCAAGAACAATGTTAATCAGATGGTACTGATTGATTTACTTTTATATTAATTTCTTTATATACTTTTTTGCTTTTACCTGTTAAGTGAGTTTCTGTTAGAAGGATGGGAATGTAATCATAAGACAGGCTTGCTTTATTTTGGATACACATGTGTTTTATCAGTGTTTCAATTTAAACAGTGGGAATAAAAAGAAATACCAGACAAAGACAGCCAGAGAACTTTTAGTTGGTAACAGATTCGGCAGTGGACAAACAAGCTTCCTTTGTTCCCTCAAGCCTTGTGAGAGAGAAAGAGAGAGACAGAATGACTGCCTCTATCCCAATATATCTTTCAACTTTACCAAGAAATAGGAGATAGGTGACTGTGACGTCTTTGACAGTTAAATCTCTCCCACGCCCCTGCCCCAGGAAACCATGTACAAAAACATGTTTTGACTATCAATTCAAGAAGTTATAATTTCAATCGATTCCCAAGGTCTAACATTCATGTGGGATAGAAATATATTCTAGGGACTTAGGGGGAGAAATTTGGCTGCTTTGCATCTCCCGTTCGTGCCTGGGGGGTGGGGGGTGGCGGTAAAGGGTCGCTAAGGGGTTAGAGACTGGGCAGTGAATTCAGTGATGCCCACAAACTTCAGTGCCGGTTTAGCGCTGGTGCTAACACTTAACGCCTCGGCCTCGAGCGCCTCACAGATCGTGATGTCATAAAGTGCACAGCGCCCCGTTACCGCCCCAGATGTGAAATTGCCTCCCCTCCCCTGCTGTATTGCTGGGCATGAACAACAGGCGTTGTCACCTCGGTTGGCTGCTTGGGGAGCGCTAAAGGCAGTGGTTTTCAGGTAGGCCAAATTTTATTCTTTGCACCTGTCTGCTGCCTGCTGAAAGTTTTCGATGCCTCATTGCTGCAAGATGTCCAAGCTTTCCACTCTGAGAGTTTTGGGAGCTGTAAATGGCAGTTGCAAAGGTCGCCTGGCAACACAGAACTAAGGAGAAGAATGTTGTGCACCATCATCCCTTTAAACGAGGGAAGCAGCCTCTGATGCCGGTATCATTGCACTCCACATTGTTCAACGCTCTGCCGTTACTGCTCCGCTCTCACATTTTAGCACCCTAAGAGAAGTTGTTAGCGCTTGATTTTGTGCTTCACTTTCCTCTTGGAGCGCTAAAACTGAATTTCCCAGGAGCAGAAAATCATTATCATCTGCCGATACTTTTCCGAGATTTCAAAAGTTATCGCTGCAAATGGGGCGCCATGGAATTTCTAGCCCTTAAACTCTCCACCTCCACGACCACCTCTGTGAAAGGAATGTGGACAGGTGAAAATGCCTCCTTTAGGGTTTTTTGTTAATTTCTCTGCAACTATCTTCCATCTAATGATTTGATTGACAGTTTAATCAAGGTGAAACTGTAACACAATTGGAGAGTTAAAACTAAAGTTATTGATAAGGGACATGGGAAAGGGATTAGGTTGCTATAGAACATGCAAATTGTCATGTATCAGTTGTGGAAAAGGGGTATAAAAGTGAGTGTAAAGAGAGATACCTCAGAATTCATTAAGATCTGATTAGCCTTAAAAACTTTGAGCTCAAAACTAATGTGTTTGGGATTCTCGGCAAAATCACAAGGTTTTGGCTTAAGTGTATGTAGAATTATTGTCAATACTAGTTATTTCTCTATGTTAATCTGTGAATGTCAAATGCTGTGATCCTTATTAGTTTGAAGGGTAACTTTTAAACTTGTAAGTAAGAACACCCATCTTCTAAAAAGAAAAAAGAAAGACTTGCATTTATATAGCACCTTTTGCAACCTCAGGACGTCCCAAAATGCTTTACAGCCAATTAAGTACTTTTGAAGTGTAGTCACTGCTGTAATGTAATCTCTCTGATGATAGATGTGACAAAAAAATCAACTGATGCACAGATCACAGTTGACATTTTATATATTGTCAATATAATTAGATATTTAATTATTGAACATCTGGAAATGTGTCAGCATCCTGTACAGTATAACTTCAAGCAGCAGTAGCATGCATTTGAAAAGGAAATTCCTCTGACTTAAACCAAATACTAAAGTCCAGTAGAATTCTAAGTTTTATCTGCGCTATGATGACATTGTGGGCACCTATTAGTTTTTCATTGATAATTACAGTCGAACTTGTTGATGTGAGTACAAATTAAACTGTACCTTGAAGGTTATATATATATTTTTTTTCTTAGGTTACAATAGTGGAAAAAGCAGACAGCTCGAGTGTGCTTCCCAGCCCATTGTCTATCAGTACCAAGAACAGGATGACTTTCTTTTTTGCCAATCTCAAGGACCGAGACTTCCTGGTGCAAAGAATTTCTGACTTCCTACAGCAAACAACATCAAAAATTTACTTTGACAAAGAAATTGTGGGAAGTCTTAATTCTGATGAGGTATGTGCAACAAAAAAATCTGTAAAGTAGATTTTAAGAAACTAGTAATGTACATTCTATTGCTAAATTCTGAAACACTAGAATTTCTTATTGTCTGAGGTTTTTCGGGGAGGTAGAAGAATATTTGAAAATATCTTTTAAATCAAGGATATTTTGAATTAATTCTGAACAATTCACAATTTGAAAAATGTTTTCACTGAGTTTTGGACTTTTAAATGAATTTATTTCTTATGTATAAAAGTATGGTCATATTTTTGATGGTCTTATTTTCATGATATTGAAAACTATTAAATAGATATAAGCTTAAAAAAGTTGTTTGATTGAAAAAAACATAAAAAATGGTCACAATATTTATTTTTCCCTTCTTCAGAGAAATCAATCTAAAATAGCCACATATAGTACAATCTGAAGCTATAATTAGAAGTGTTATAGATTTTACAAAACTAAGATATTGCCCAAACAATTTCTGTAAATCAAAATTACTTTGTACTTCAGCTAGTTCAGTCATAGAATGTATCATTTTAGAAAGTGCTGCAAATTATAATAGCCTAAAGTAAGAAAAAGAAACTGGTAAATACATTTTTTCACATTCTTATCCAGTTGATGGGTGTATTTTTTGTTTAATTATGCAAATCAGTATGTTATTTGTAATCAGAAATGTAGTAGCTGGTTGATGCAGTGAGCTAGCACTTTCTTCTTTCAAGTCTGGTTCCTGTGTTTACATCCAGTTTATGATGAGATAAAAGACCCACTGCTCGCCTCTCTTTGATGACTGAAAAGGCTCTAAGTGAAATGTGTCTCGGCATTTCTAGTCAATTTCTAGGTAGCTACAACTGTGAATTAGATTGTAATTCTCTTTCCAGGAGACCATGTTTCGGATTTTGCATTCAGTAGTACTCGCTGTTCACTATGCTGACAGCTGCCCACTGAATTTTTGGGGGCTTCTGAGCAGAGACTTGCTGTCATCGGGTGTCTGAGCCAGCATGGTGCTCTCTATAGGGGATCTGTGGTGTCTGTGAGCAGAGCAAGATGCAGCAAAGCTCTTCAACCAGTCAGATTGAAGAATCCTCATTGAGACACGCAGAGTTTGAACCAGGAATTCTAAATTAGATTTAAATCATGTACAGAAAACGAAATAATGATTGAGAAAGAAAGATGGGATTAAGCGAGAGATAAAAGAGACAGACAGAAAAAGTAACAAAATAAATTACATTTTATAAATTTACAACACATTACATTCTGAAAGAATGAGACTCCACATTTGTAAAATTAAATTTTCAGGGCCCCGAGAGGTGGTTGACAGTAATAATGTCTGATTACACCTTTTAAAAATCACTTGCACCTAAATTCACCAGCCCCAACTTTTTCTGGCGTGTCTAGTAGGTAAGTACCACAACTTCATGTCCTTACATGGACTTCATTGCTGAATCTCTCAAGATCTGTGGAGGAGCAGGCTAACTCGGACTGCAACTTCCAGATTACCATGTTTAACTGCGGAAGTTGCTGTCCGATTTACTCCATAATAACGGTGCGCACAGTTAGCCTCACCGTTATTTTAAATGCGAAATCCGGGCCCACAAGTACTTTTGAGTACAAGAAAATGAAAAATTCAGTGAGTTTGGCCTTGGGCCATGCTGTTGGACAAGATAAAGGGAGCACTCGGTAGTTTATCTGAATATTTTTAATTACAGGCAAACCATATACTGCTGCTTTCAGCCAATGCCTTCCGAAATGCTGTGAATAATACAATGATTACATCTGTAATTTATTGGATAATTATTGTATGATTGTGCAGTAAAATTACCTGATAGATTATTGAGGCTGATGTTTTATTTAAGCATAGGAGAAGGCCAAGGGAAAACTTCTTGAACACACAAGTTCTGTTTCTTCAAAAAAAGTTTGTTTTAAAATAACATGTATTATTATTGGTTACGTTCATTGAAAGCATGAAAGGTTTATCTGAGCAACATGATCCATTGTTTGTCAATTATTTTCCTTCCAGGTATTTTCAAGACAAAGCAGTATCATTTCAGGTAGCCCACAGAGAAGTCTCAGTTCCACCTCAGACACAGATGGAGAGCGCCAGTTCAATCTGAATGGAAATAGTGTTCCAATAGCCACGCAAACACTCATGACAATGTACCGTCGCAGATCACCCGAAGAGTTCAATCCCAAAGTGGTACATGTTGCTTATTGATGTGTTTAAATAATTACCTGCCCTTTATTAACATGCACATTTTGTCTTATATTACGTTGATGCACATTTCACAAGTGTAAGTGTTAAATTCAGTGAATTTCTTTTTGTCTGATATGATCTGGTCTGGTGTACAGTAATGCGTGAAGTAATAGAGAATTGTACACATGTAGTTACATACAAGATAAAACTTTGTTGAAAGACATACATTTAACTTTAGAGGAAAAAAAATTTTCCCCCCACATTTCCTTTAGGGCCTAGCTACACATTCCCCAACTAAAGGAATAGGTATACATCAGGACAACTGTGCACTAGCCAGAAGGATTGTATGAATTGTGGAGCAGAATTGCATCCTACCACTTCACAGCATGTTGGAACAGCATTGAGTTATAGTACTGCACTGCAAAACTATATTGGATTCTGGAAAACTGAAATTCAAATTTGGAAATAGGACTACAGAGTCATCACTGTTTTAGCCAATGAAGCACATACTTGGTTATTCACAGCAAGGTGCTTTTTAAAAAAACAGACATGGGGGTGGTGTGATGTGACTGATGGGTTAAGGATCTCTAAAAATGGCTCAGTTGTGCAACTAATTTTATGTAAACTTTACTGCCATAAATATTACTTTCAATTATTTTAAAACGCCGCTAAAATAATTTGTTAGTTGTGGCTTTTTGATATTGCTATAATTCATAAATAAAAATCCAAACTTGGAAAGTTCACGTTGCACATGTTCAAGGGGGTACATTACTGATTGTATTTGACACTTTGTATTTGACAATTAGGCAAAGGAACTAATGAAGGAACAGTCCTGGAAAATTCACTTTGCTGAATATGGCCGTGGAGTGTGCATGTATCGCACGGAGAAGACCCAGGAGCTTGTACTGAAAGGCATGCCGGAAAGCATGAGGGGGGAACTTTGGCTACTGTTCTCAGGTGTGCAAAGGCAGAAGATTAGATCTCCACTAAACGTAGTGTTTTTTGAAAATTCCATTAAGGTTACTTGGCAAAATAGATCTTCATTAAACAGAACATTTCTATATTGTTCCTGTCTAATTTAGAGTTTATTTTATTACAGGCTTTTTACATCTTTTTTATTCCAACGATTAATCATTGAGTATGTCTAAAATTATGTAATAAAATATGTTTATTATGGGCATTGCATAGGTTACATAGGCTCGACAATGTAATTCAAAATAACTGGAATTTTAGGATTGTACCATTGAAGTCTTATTTTAAAATATTTCATGGCTTTTATATTAAGCAAAATTAATGTTTAAAATGATGTGGCTATCTCCAAATTATGAGTTTGATTCAGTGGACTGAGTTCAAGTCATATCGTAGCCTGACATGATTCAAACTTGGTTGCCCTCAGTGGGTGAGATGCTAGATAAACAATGACAAAATTGAGTTCAAGTTGACCATGTTTAAAAGAGGAAATAATAGGCAGCATTTGTGCATTGCATCCCAAACTGGAAACATGAAGAGTCTTGAGTTCTGTTGCACTTCTTTTTCACCCCTCCACCATTTTTACACTTCTTAATGGCCAGTTTAAGAGGAATACACTGAAGCCTAGAAACATGTTTTCTGAGCTTGGCAACATCCTGAGATAAAATATAGAATGTGTGTTCATTTGGTGCAACTTAAAATCTCCCCTTTGCCTTCAGGTGCCATTAATGAGATGGCCACCCATCCTGGATATTACTCTGATTTGGTGGAGAAATCCATTGGAAAGTATAACCTAGCCACAGAAGAAATAGAGCGTGATTTACACCGCTCACTTCCTGAGCATCCAGCATTTCAGAATGAGATGGGAATTGGTGCTCTGCGAAGAGTGCTCACTGCCTATGCTTTCCGAAATCCTAACATAGGATATTGCCAGGTAAGTAGTATTGTAGTGCAATGGTGATGTACTTGAACTTACAAAGCCATTAACAAAGACAATGATGGAGTTTAATTTGCTCAGAATCCTGGTGCTTAAATACCTTCTTTTATCATGAAGTATAAAAAGCCTGCTGAAAATCATAAATTGTTGGATGAGTTAGAAGAAAATAAACATTCTTTGTGATTCAGTGAGTAAATGCATCATAACCCTTCAACTAGGCTGGAGTTTAATATTTTTATATTTCAAATAACTGTGTCAATATTTGATGTCTCCAAGATAAGAGGAGACTAATTGATGTCCTGTTACTGACTGCTCCATTTTTGATCGGGGCGGAGGAGAGGAGATCGATCGGGGCCCAGGAGAGGCACGGGGTCGGGGCTCAGGCCCAGGGGCAGCACAGGCCAGCCCACACTGCGATCTATGGACAATAGAAGCATGTGTGCGCACTAGGTCCGTACAGTAGAGCTTGGTCTCCAGTCATCATGGTTAACCCTTGCCACTGGATCAAGACCTAGCTCTCTCAAGCCTGTGTGGTGGCTGGTGTGCAAAGGCCACCCCACAAAAGAATCCATGCACAGGCATCTTCCACCCTTGGGATCTAGAATGTCAGGTCCCTCATTGAAACACCTGTGAACTCATTCCTTTTTGGTGTGGAAGTGGGTCATCCTCGTATGAGGGACTGCCTAATACTATACGATACGGCATCACTTGGTGTAATGACCTAGATTTGGCATAGAGGTAAATTTTCCCATTTGTGCTTCCAGAGCAAACCTTGTGCACTGGGAGAAAGTAATAGGAAATTGCATGTGCAGCTCATGATTGAGCCCATGAGGGCAATGCTGCTGGAAACTCATGAGCTATGTACCTGTGATTTCTCAATATGCAATCCCAGCAGGCAAGTCGTCACATCAGGAGCACACAGTCAGAAATCTTATCCTTTAATCTGTAGTGAATTAGATTATTTTAACTGAAGTGCTGCTGAAATTGTTGTGATTGGTCTCAGTGGGAATGATTTTCAGTTGTGTGGATATTAAGGCAGCTTAGAAGACTAAACTGTTGCAATTGCCACTGAGGCCAAATGCTAAATAAGTAGCATCTACTTAGCTTCATTATTGGAGATGGGGTTAATCAAATACATTGCCTCAGTGAAGCCCTTTGTGTGCTTGTGCATGTTAATGCCATTAATGTGCATTGCTGGAAGTACAGACAGTAAAGGTGCAAAATCAAATTGAAAAGGGAAACTGATATCCATGCTTTACTGATTTGAGATTGATTATTGTAATCAAATGGTTAATAAAATTCTCAGATATGTATGTTCTCCTGGACTAAATCCCAACCATCTCCAGAGCAGGACACATAAATAAAAAAAGAAAATATCTAAAAATTAAACCATGCTGAAAGCAACTTCAAAAAGATGGTAAAGAAAAAAGTTGAATCTGATTGATGGTTCAAGAGAACCTGATGCACCTAAATTAAGCAATCTTGGCGCCTAACAAGAAGATCCCTCGGTTAATCAAAATTCTTCACCGGGAAATTTGAGGTTAGAAATTTTTGCCTTTACAAAATAGTGGTAATGTAGGACAGACTCATTTAAAGTAGCTAATGCTGTGTTTGATTAACTTGTTTAAAGGTAAACTGAATAAGAATGTGGTTGAGAACAGGATTGAAGGATAGCTACATGATCAAATAGTCTGTGGTTCCAGTCATACTGGTATAGCATAGATCAGAGTATTTTCTAAATGGTGAAAAGCTAGGAACTGTGGAGGAGTAGAGAGAATTAGGGATCCAAGTACAGAACCGGTGGACCGGTACAAAAAATAATCTAAAAGGCTAATGGAATGTTGCCCTTTATGTCAAGGGACTGGAATACAAAAAGGTGGCAGTTATGTTACATTTATATAAAGCTCTGGTTAAACCTCATTTAGAGTATGGCGTTCATTTCTGGGCATCACTGCATCTCGGGAAGGCTATATTGAACTTTGAGGGGGTGCAGCACAGATCTATCAGAATGATACTGTAGCTAAAAAGGTTAAATTACAATGACGGGTTACATAACATAGAGTAGGCTTGTATTACCTTCAGTATATAGTATTAGAAGACTAAGGGGTGATCTAATTGAGATGTTAAAGATGATTAAAGGATTTGATTGGGTAGAGATAAACTATTTTCTCTGGTGGGGGAGTGCAGAACAAGAGGGCATAACCTTAAAATTAGAGCTAGACCATTCAAGGATATAGTCAGGAAGCACTTCTTCAGACAAAGGATAGTGTAAATCTGGAACTTTCTCCCCATAAAAGCTGTTTTGGCTGGGTCAGTTAAAAAAAATTTCAAAACTGAGATTGATAGATTTTTGTTAGGTAAAGCTGTTGGGGATAATAAACCAAGGCTGGCAGATGGAGTTAAGATACAAATCAACCATGATTGTATTTCATGGCAAAGAGCCTCAACGAGCTACTCCTGTTCCTATGTTCGTACAGTGGTCTGGAATGTCATCTGTGGAATGTATTCGTTCAGATTTTCATAAAATCTTGGATTAATCTGCCAGAGTTCTCTACTTTTAGGTGTTGAGAAATTTAGGGTTTTATCTATTGTTACTCATTTCCCTTGGTATAGTATAATATTAGGCAGTCCCTCGTATCAAGGATGACCCATTTCCGTACCAAAAAGGAATGAGTTCACAGGTGTTTCAATGAGGGGCCTGACATTTTAGGTCGCGAACTACATAGTGAAGGGTAGAAGATGCCTGTGCGTGGATTCTTTTAACGTGGGGTGGCCATTGCACACCAGCCACCACACGGGCTTGTCAGAGCTAGGTTTTGATCTAGTGGCAAGGGTTAACCAAGATGACACGAGACCCAAGTTCTGCTGCATGGACCTAGTGCGCACACATGCTCCTACTATCCATGGATTAAATTAAATTAAATACCCTTAGCAAACTGTAAATGGCTCTTGGAAGGAATGGACTAAATGTGATATTGTGTTTGATTTTTAATATGGTTTCCTGTGGATTTGATCTTTTGAAGTCTGTTTCTTACTCCACTGTATTTCATAATTCATGAGCTACAAAATGTGCATTAAAAAAAAATCAGTTCCACTGATTAAAGTTAGTAAAGATAAGATTGCCCAACAGAAGGGCTTGAGTTGTATATAAATATTAATGCACAAATTGATATGAGGGCATGGTATACTAGTATTAACAGAGGTGTGTGTTAGACTAGGCTAGGGAGCTGAACATTCCTAGTTATAAAATATTAACATCCGTGGTAGCAAAAATAATGGAATCCCTACTAAAGGAGAAACCAAAAATAATATAATGAATAATCAGCATGGACTTCAAAAGGGAAAGTCGTGTTTGACCAACCTCATTGAATTCTTTGAAGATCTCACAGAGAGAGTAGATAAGGGTAATGCAGCAGATGTAATTTATCTAGATTTCCAAAAGGCCTTCGATAATGTGCCACATAATAGACTAACGAATAAGGTCAGATCAAATGGAGTCAGGACAAGTAGAGTGGATAGCTAGCTGGTCTCAAGACAGAAAGAGAGTAGGGTAAAGGGTAGCTATTCAGAGTGGCAGAAGGTGGAAAGGGGGTTCTCACAAGAATCAATGCTGGGACCAAAGTTGTTCACAATTTATATTAACGATTTAAACTTTGGAATCAAAAGCACAATTTCTAATTTTGCGGCTGACACCAAATTGGGGGGATAGTTAATACTGAGGAGGACTGCAACAAATTACAAGAAGATATTCATAAACTTGCAGAATGGGCATATAATTGGCAAATGAATTTCAACACAGATAAGTGTGAGGTAGTACATTCTGGTAAGAAAAATAAGGAGGTCACATATTACTTGGAAAATAATCTAAATGGGGTAGAGGAGCAAAGGGATTTCTGAATACAAATACATTACTCACTAAAAGTAGCGATGCAGGTTAATAAGGCTATAAAAAAGCAAACCAAGCACTAGGGTTTATTTCTAGGGGGATAGAATTGAAAAGTAGGGAAGTTATGCTAAACTTGTATCAAACCTTGGTTAGATCACACTTTGAGTACGGTGTACAATTCTGGTCGCCATTTCATAAAAAACATATAGAGGCACTGTAGAGGGTACAAAAAAGATTTACAAGGATGATACCAGAAATGCGAGGTTATATCTATCTGGAAATAATGAACAGACTAGGTCTCTAATATTTTGATAGAGTAGACAGAGAGAGAGTGTTTCCACTTGTGGAAAGAGCAAACCTAGAGGCCATCAACACAAGATATTCATCAGGAAATCCAAAAGAAACTTCCTTATCCAGAGAGTGGTGAAAATGTGGAACTTGCTACCACAAGGAGTGTTTGAGGTGTATAGTATAGATGGGTTTAAGGTGGGATGGGGCTAGATAAGCATATGAGGGAGAAGGGAATAGAGAGTTATGCTGTTAGTTAAATGAGGATAGCTGAAAGGAGGCTTGAGTGGAGCATAAACGCTGGCCTGGAATAGTTCGGCTGTTTCTGAGCTGTATATTCTATGTAATAATATTCAGGCAGGATATAGTAGGAAAAAAGGGAGGAGAGGTGGTAATGTTCATGAAATAATCCATTACAGCGCTAGAATATAAAAATAATATAGGAAATGGCGCAAAAGCTGAATCTATTATGTTAGTGACTGAATAAGAAGGGAACTTGATACGCTTTTGGGGATATATATAACGAATATATATAAAATTAGGGAAAAATGTAGGAACAACAAGGATATATAATGGATGGCCTTTAGGCAAACCAGGAAAGAGAGAGTGCTGGATCTAGTTCTAGAAATGAAGTGGGCCAAAAGGTAATGCAAGGATAGAGGAATAATTAGTAAGCAGGAACCATAACATAATTAGGTTTAATATACTTAAAGGAGAAGGAACAGTCAAAGATAAGGTGCTTGATTGGGAAAAAGCAAATTTCAGGGAGATGAATAGGGAACTAAGCTAGTTAAACTGGAAGAAAAATAAGACTGCACAGACAATGGGAATTGTTCAAACAGGAGATAATTATGATACAGACTGAACATATTCCCACAGGAAGTAAAGGTGCTGCAGCAAAAACGAGGAGTTCCTTGGATGTGTAGAGGAGATAAAATTAAAATGAGACTTAAAGAAGCATCTGATAAACCTAGGGCTAATAATAAAACAAAACATCAAGCCAGATATAGAAAACATTGAGGTGATGCAAAAATCAGATACACAAATCTTTAAAAGTAGTAAGATAGGTTGAAAAAGCTGCTTACAAAAAAGGATATGGGATCCTAAGTTTTATAAATAAGGGTAAGATATCACAAAAGCAAAGAGATAAACCTATACAAATCATTGGTTTGGCCACAGTTGGAATATTATGCCCAGTTTTGGGCGCCTTACTGTAGGCAAGATGTCAAGGTCATCAAGACAGTGTTTAAGATAATACCAGGGATGAGAGGATTTAGTTATGAGGAAAGACTAGAGAAATTGGGGCTCTTTTTCATGGACAAAAGAATGTCAGAGGACATTTAATAAAAGTGCTTTAAATTATAAAGGTTTTGATAATCTGAGGAAGGATGTTCTTGCTATTTGGGGAATGCAGCGAAGGTTCACCAGACTGATTCCAGGGATGGCAGGACTGACATATGAGGAGAGACTGGATCAACTGGGCCTTTATACATTGGAGTTTAGAAGGATGAGAGAGGATCTCATAGAAACATATAAGATTATGATGGGATTGGACAGGTTAGATGCAGGTAGAATGTTCCTGATGTTGGGGAAGTTCAGAACCAAGGGACAGTCTTGGGATAAGTGGTAGGCCATTTAGGACTGAGATGAGG
Organism: Pristiophorus japonicus; assembly: GCF_044704955.1. Taxonomy (NCBI): domain Eukaryota; kingdom Metazoa; phylum Chordata; class Chondrichthyes; family Pristiophoridae; genus Pristiophorus; species Pristiophorus japonicus. The sequence continues at coordinate 333,243,530 of NC_091978.1, forward strand.
AGAAACTTCTTCACTCAGAGAGTTGTTAACCTGTGGAATTACCTGCCACAGAGAGTTGTTGATGCCAGTTCATTGGATATATTCAAGAGGGAGTTAGATATTGCCCTTACGGCTAAGGGGATCAAGAGGTATGGAGAGAAAGCAGGAAAGGGGTACTGAGGGAATGATCAGCCATGATCTTATTGAATGGTGGTGCAGGCTCGAAGCGCCGAATGGCCTACTCCTGCACCTATTTTCTATGTTTCTATGTTTCAATAAGGCATAGCGGGAAATTTATTTCCACTGGTCGATGAGTTTGTAGCAAATTTCAGACTTTCATATAAAGGACAAAGAGTGGTTAGGAGATTTTTTTTTATGCAGAGGGTTGTTGAAAGTCCTACCAGAAACAGTGATGGAAGCAGATTCCATAATAAGTAAAGTGGATAAATATTTAAAAGAGAAAATTTTTAAAAGGTATGGGGAAAGTCAAGACTAAGTGGTAAGCTATCCAGAGAGCCAGAATGATAGCTTCCTTCTGTGCTGTAAAATTCTGTGGTTCTATTCAGTGGTAACTTTTTGTTGTCTTTTTCACCACTGGCACAAACAAATCCTAATTGGAATTTGATGTAGAATAGTTTGTACAGCTTCTTACTGAATAATGTCTCTATGTACACATACAGGCAATGAACATTGTCACGTCAGTGCTGCTACTATACGCAAAAGAGGAGGAAGCTTTTTGGTTGCTAGTTGCACTCTGTGAACGGATGCTGCCAGACTACTACAACACTAGAGTGGTTGGTAAGTGTTGCTTAGTTTCTGAAAGTGCAAACATTGAATCGTGACAGCGAAGAACACAATTTTTCATGTTAAATTTTGTCAAATTAGAACTGATTTGTGAATTAAGATGTCTCCGTAAAATTGTTCAGGCAGATCTTTTAAAGCAATATTTATCAACACCCAGCACAGAGATGTAAACTGTGAAATGAATGCATCATTAATGATTGTCATTGTTGCAATTTTTTGTTTATAATGTCATAAAAATGCTTCATACAGAACTCAATAATTACCGTTCCCTCCTTAAGTTGCACATCAAGTATCTCTGATATTTTGTCAATCTATATAAAACATATTAAAATTTTACATCTACATGCACCTTCCATCAACTTTTTCTATTATAAGCATCTCTATGTCCACATTTAGGGCTCAAAATTGGCCTCTGCTGATTTTGGGCGCACTCACCCGAGGTGCGCCGCTTTTCCATGACTCCAAGCACGCCAAAAACCTTCCTCTCGACTTTGGCCGCTGTCTCGCCTCTCCTCGGTGGTGGCATAGTGTGGCCAGTGAATTGGGGGTGGAGCCAGCGTCCTGGCACTGAAAACAGTGTCGGGATGTCTGCACATGCACGTTCGAGTGTGCGCGCATGCGCAGTAGTTCCTCGCCCCCAGCGCGTCCTGCAGCCTGTGTGAGAGGGACCTGATGCTGCAGTTGCCGCCCCTAGCCCTGGCCGAGTGGTCTCCCGCACAGGCCTGGTGTGTAAGTAGCTGCTTGTGTTCGTGGTTTAAACTACTGTGATTGAGATGGTCAGGGTCAATGTCAGGAAGAGTAGTGTTAAATAGGTTAAGACTATTGAGGTTAAGTAGAAAGTTTAATCATCGGTGTTTGATGAATAAGGGTGCTTTTTGGTCCAATATTTTCATTTCAGGTTTGGTCGGGCGGGACCTCCTTATAATAGTAAAGCAGGAGGTGGTGTTTTTGGTAAACAGGCAGAGTTTATGTTTGCCGAGTTCCTTTTATTTTCTTTTAATCTTTCCTTAAAACTTTGTAAGTCTGGTGCTTTAGGTGCGGTTCCTCTCTGCTTCCTTCTATTTTTTTTTATTTGATCTTGAATGCTTATTACTTTTTGTGCTTTGTTTAGTGCTTTGTAAGTCTTGGTGCTTAAAATGTACTAACCTGTGCCGATTTCTTAACTCTCCCAAGAATTTTCTGAAGTGGCCAAATACGCTGACCTAAGTAGATTTGGAGTAACTATTAGCTGGCCAAAGTTGCCTAAATGGCCAAAACTGGCGTAGGTGACTGGGAACACCCCCTTTTGAGAAAAAAAACTAAACTAAAAAAAATCTTAACTAACTCAGTTACTCTGGAGCAAGCTTATTGGGGAAAGTGGGGATTTTTAACTTGCGCCATAAAAACCAAGTAACTCCAAAAAAAACGGAGCAACTCCTGGCCAATTTTGAGCCCTTATAATGGAAACTATGGCCCAGAATTTGCGGTCAGGATGATGGTGAACTGGTAGCGTTTGCTGTTGTTCCGCCTTTGAAACTGACTGCAACTTCGAGGTTTGGCACATGTACAACTCCAACACCGGCTGCGCTGTGGTTTCACCCCCCGACGCAAATGTTGGCTCTTCCGCAGTAAGTACACTGTTAAATTCCCCACTGAAAGTTAGACCCAAAAGGATTAGGTGTAATTCTATAAATTATGGAACAGTTCCTACAGATTGGAGAGTGGCAAATGTAACCCCATTGTTTAAAAAAGGAGGGAAAGAGAAAACGGGGAGCTACAGACCAGTTAGCCTGACATCATAACATAAGAAATAGAAGCAGGAGAAGGCCATACGGACCCTCGAGCCTGCTCCGCCATTTAATGCGATCATGGCTGATCAGTAGTATGGAAAATGCTATTATAAAGGATGTGATAATGGCACACTTAGATAATATTAGTGGGATTAAACAAAGTCAACTTGGATTTATAAAAGGAAAATGTTTGACAAACCTATTGGAATTTTTTGAGGATGTAACTGATGGAATAAATAAGGGAGAACCAGTGGATGTAGTGTATTTGGATTTTCAGAAGGCCTTTGATAAACATAGACACATAGAAAATAGGTGCAGGAGCAGGCCATTCAGCCCTTCTAGCCTGCACCACCATTCAATGAGTTCATGGCTGAACATGAAACTTCAGTACCCCCTTCCTGCTTTCTCGCCATACCCCTTGATCCCCCGAGTAGTAAGGACTTCATCTAACTCCCTTTTGAATATATTTAGTGAATTGGCCTCAACTACTTTCTGTGGTAGAGAATTCCACAGGTTCACCACTCTCTGGGTGAAGAAGTTTCTCCTCATCTCGGTCCTAAATGGCTTACCCCTTATCCTTAGACTGTGACCCCTGGTTCTGGACCTCCCCAACATTGGGAACATTCTTCCTGCATCCAACCTGTCCAAACCCGTCAGAATTTTAAACGTTTCTATGAGGTCCCCTCTCACTCTTCTGAACTCCAGTGAATACAAGCCCAGTTGATCCAGTCTTTCTTGATAGGTCAGTCCCACCATCCCGGGAATCAGTCTGGTGAATCTTCGCTGAACTCCCTCAATAGCAAGAACGTCCTTCCTCAAGTTAGGAGACCAAAACTGTACACAATACTCCAGGTGTGGCCTCACCAAGGCCCTATACAACTGTAGCAACACCTCCCTGCCCCTGTACTCAAATCCCCTCTCTATGAAGGCCAACATGCCATTTGCTTTCTTAACCGCCTGCTGTACCTGCATGCCAACCTTCAATGACTGATGTACCATGACACCCAGGTCTCGCTGCACCTTCCCCCTTCCTAATCTGTCACCATTCAGATAATAGTCTGTCTCTCTTTTTACCACCAAAGTGGATAACCTCACATTTATCCACATTATACTTCATCTGCCACGCATTTGCCCACTCACCTAACCTATCCAAGTCACTCTGCAGCCTCATAGCATCCTCCTCGCAGCTCACACTGCCACCCAACTTAGTGTCATCCGCAAATTTGGAGATACTACATTTAATCCCCTCGTCTAAATCATTAATGTACAATGTAAACAGCTGGGGCCCCAGCACAGAACCTTGCGGTACCCCACTAGTCACTGCCTGCCATTCTGAAAAGTACCCATTTACTCCTACTCTTTGCTTCCTGTCTGACAACCAGTTCTCAATCCACGTCAGCACACTACCCCCAATCCCATGTGCTTTAACTTTGCACATTAATCTCCTGTGTGGGACCTTGTCGAAAGCCTTCTGAAAGTCCAAATATACCACATCAACTGGTTCTCCTTTGTCCACTTTACTGGAAACATCCTCAAAAAATTCCAGAAGATTTGTCAAGCATGATCTCCCTTTCACAAATCCATGCTGACTTGGACCTATCATGTCACCATTTTCCAAATGCGCTGCTATGACATCCTTAATAATTGATTCCATCATTTTACCCACTACTGAGGTCAGGCTGACCGGTCTATAATTCCCTGCTTTCTCTCTCCCTCCTTTTTTTAAAAGTGGGGTTACATTGGCTACCCTCCACTCGATAGGAACTGATCCAGAGTCAATGGAATGTTGGAAAATGACTGTCAATGCATCCGCTATTTCCAAGGCCACCTCCTTAAGTACTCTGGGATGCAGTCCATCAGGCCCTGGGGATTTATCGGTCTTCAATCCCATCAATTTCCCCAACACAATTTCCTGACTAATAAAGATTTCCCTCAGTTCCTCCTCCTTACTAGACACTCTGACCCCTTTTATATCCGGAAGGTTGTTTGTGTCCTCCTTAGTGAATACTGAACCAAAGTACTTGTTCAATTGGTCTGCCATTTCTTTGTTCCCCGTTATGACTTCCCCTGATTCTGACTGCAGGGGACCTACGTTTGTCTTTACTAACCTTTTTCTCTTTACATACCTATAGAAACTTTTGCAATTCGCCTTAATGTTCCCTGCAAGCTTCTTCTCGTACTCCATTTTCCCTGCCCTAATCAAACCCTTAGTCCTCCTCTGCTGAGTTCTAAATTTCTCCCAGTCCCCAGGTTCGCTGCTATTTCTGGCCAATTTGTATGCCACTTCCTTGGCTTTAATACTATCCCTGATTTCCCTAGATAGCCACGGTTGAGCCACTTTCCCTTTTTTATTTTTACGCCAGATAGGAATGTACAATTGTTGTAATTCATCCATGCGGTCTCTAAATGTCTGCCATTGCCCATCCACAGTCAACCCCTAAAGTATCATTCGCCAAAGTCCCACATAAGAGGTTAGTGTGCAAATTTAAAGCACATAGGATTGGGGGTAATGTATTGGTTAACTGACAGGAAACAGAGTAGCAATAAACGGGTCTTTTTTGGGGTGGTGGGCAGTGATTAGTGGGGCATCACAGGAATCATTAGCTGGGGCCCAAGCATTCACAATATATATATATAAATGATTTGGATGAGGGAACCAAATGTAATATTTCCAAGTTTGCTGACGACACAAAAATATGTTTTGAGTTGTGAGGAGGATGCAAAGACGCTGCAAGGTGATTTAGATAGGTTGAGTGAGTGGGCAAACACATAGCAGATGCAGTATAATGTGGATAAATGTGAAGTTATGCACTTTGTGAGGAAAAACGTAAAGACAAAGTATTATTTAAATGGTGATAGCCTGGGAAATGTCGATGTACAGAGGGACCTGGGTGTCCTTGTACTCCAGTCATTGAAAGCAAACATGCAAGTGCAGCAAGCAGTTAGGAAGGCAAATGGTATGTTGGCCTTCATTGCAAGAGGATTTGAGTACAGGAGTAAGGATGTCTTACTACAGTTATACAGGGTCTTGGTGAGACCCCAGCTGGAGTATTGTGTGCAGTTTTGGTCTCCTTGCCGAAGAAAGGATATACTTGCCATAGAGGCAGGACTGTCGTATGAGGAGGGATTGGGTCGACTAGGCCTGTATTCGCTAGAATTTAGAAGAATGAGAGGGGATCTCATTGAAACATATAAAATTCTGACTCGGTTGGATAGACTGGATGCGGGGAGGATGTTTCCCCTGGCTGGGAAGTCTAAAACAAAGGGTCACAGTCTTAGGATTCGTCCTTTTTTTGGCGTGGAAGCAAGTCATCCTTGTTTCGAGGGACCGCCTATGATGATGACTGGGTAGGAAATTTAGGACCGAGATGAGGAGAAATGTTTTCACTCAGGGTGGTGAACCTGTGGAATTCTCTACCACAGAAGGCAGTGGAGGCCAAGTCACTGAATATATTTAAGAGGGAGATAGATAGATTTCTAGAAACAAAAGGCATTAAGGGGAATAGGGAGAAAGCAGGAATATGGGGCCCAAGTTTCCACATGATTTGCGCCTGATTTTTAGGAGCAACTGGTGGAGAACGGACTATCTTAGAAATCGCAATTCTCCACATTTTGTTTTCTGCAGTTCTAGTCAGTTAGAACAGTTCTACTTTGGAACAGAATTTTTTCTTCAAAAGGGGGAGTGTCCGGCCACTGACGCCTGATTTGAAAGTTTCCACAGTGAAAACGTACTCCAAACTAAAGTAGAATGGAGCAAGTGAAGATTTTTGTAGAACTGAAAAAACCTGTTCTACACATTAAAAAATCAGGCGCAGGTTACAAATTAGGCGTCCAGAACGAGGTGGGGGGGGAAGGGAACTCATTAAATTCTACAATAAATCCTTATTTATACTTCTACAAATATTATACAAATAAATCCAACCTGAATAAACATAAGCCAAGAAAAGATTAAATAAACCATCTTCCTACCTGTGTGAAAGTGCTTCAGCCAGGGAGAATTCTGCAGCCGTTCGTGTCGCTGAGCGGGGGGGGGGGGGGGAGAGAGAGAGTCGGGTCGGCGGGGGGTGGGGGGGGTGGGGAGCGGGTGTCGGGTCCGGTCGGCGGGGGGGAGCGGGTGTCGGGTCCGGTCGGCGGGGGGGAGCGGGTGTCGGGTCCGGTCGGCGGGGGGGAGCGGGTGTCGGGTCCGGTCGGCGGGGGGGAGCGGGTGTCGGGTCCGGTCGGCGGGGGGGAGCGGGTGTCGGGTCCGGTCGGCGGGGGGGAGCGGGTGTCGGGTCCGGTCGGCGGGGGGGAGCGGGTGTCGGGTCCGGTCGGCGGGGGGGAGCGGGTGTCGGGTCCGGTCGGCGGGGGGGAGCGGGTGTCGGGTCCGGTCGGCGGGGGGGAGCGGGTGTCGGGTCCGGTCGGCGGGGGGGAGCGGGTGTCGGGTCCGGTCGGCGGGGGGGAGCGGGTGTCGGGTCCGGTCGGCGGGGGGGAGCGGGTGTCGGGTCCGGTCGGCGGGGGGGAGCGGGTGTCGGGTCCGGTCGGCGGGGGGGAGCGGGTGTCGGGTCCGGTCGGCGGGGGGGAGCGGGTGTCGGGTCCGGTCGGCGGGGGGGAGCGGGTGTCGGGTCCGGTCGGCGGGGGGGAGCGGGTGTCGGGTCCGGTCGGCGGGGGGGAGCGGGTGTCGGGTCCGGTCGGCGGGGGGGAGCGGGTGTCGGGTCCGGTCGGCGGGGGGGAGCGGGTGTCGGGTCCGGTCGGCGGGGGGGAGCGGGTGTCGGGTCCGGTCGGCGGGGGGGAGCGGGTGTCGGGTCCGGTCGGCGGGGGGGAGCGGGTGTCGGGTCCGGTCGGCGGGGGGGAGCGGGTGTCGGGTCCGGTCGGCGGGGGGGAGCGGGTGTCGGGTCCGGTCGGCGGGGGGGAGCGGGTGTCGGGTCCGGTCGGCGGGGGGGAGCGGGTGTCGGGTCCGGTCGGCGGGGGGGAGCGGGTGTCGGGTCCGGTCGGCGGGGGGGAGCGGGCGTCGGGTCCGGTCGGCGGGGGGGAGCGGGCGTCGGGTCCGGTCCGCGGGGGGGAGCGGGCGTCGGGTCTGGTCCGCGGGGGGGAGCGGGCGTCGGGTCTGGTCCGCGGGGGGGAGCGGGCGTCGGGTCTGGTCCGCGGGGGGGAGCGGGCGTCGGGTCTGGTCCGCGGGGGGGGAGCGGGTGTCGGGTCTGGTCCGCGGGGGGGAGCGGGTGTCGGGTCTGGTCCGCGGGGGGGAGCGGGTGTCGGGTCTGGTCCGCGGGGGGGAGCGGGCGTCGGGTCTGGTCCGCGGGGGGGAGCGGGTGTCGGGTCTGGTCTGGAGGCAGGGGGGGAGCGGGTGTCGGGTCTGGTCCGCGGGGGGGAGCGGGTGTCGGGTCTGGTCTGGAGGCAGGGGGGGAGCGGGTGTCGGGTCCAGTCAGGGGCGGGGGGGGAAAGCAGGAGCTGGCTGTGGGAGGAGCCTTATTCACGCAGCCTTTCAGGCCCCTCCCACACAGTTCGGCGCCTGGAGCTACTGTACTTACGTGCCCACTGTAGCACGCATGTGCAGAGGTCCCGGCACTGTTTTCAGCGCAGGGACCTGGCTCCGCCCCCCCACAGCTCGTGCTGACTGCGCCGAGGACCTGCAAGTAGGTGGAGAATACCGAGGATTTTTTTAAGCGCGAAAAACGGGCGCCCAGCTCGGAGGGGCGCCCGTTTTTTTTCTTGTGGAAACTTGGGCCCATGATGTTGAGATAGAGGATCAGCCATGATCATATTGAATGGCGGTGCAGACTCGAAGGGCTGAATAGCCTACTACTCCTATTTTTCTGTTTTTAAACTAATGTTGTGCGCCTGAAAAACTAATTTTAATTTTGTGCAGTGTGAAATTTGCCCATTTTAATAAAAATATAACATTTTAAGAAACTTGTCCATCTTTATTTCAGGTTTGCATTTTCCCCATGTGAGAGCCCCAATCTTAGAATTTCCTTGCTTGCTGTCTCTGAGAATTCTGCATTTTGTTGGGCTGCTGAGATAACTTGTTGAATTCACAGCAGTTCACATAAGGAGATCCCCACTAACCTCCGTTGATTTGAATTGGATGTTCGAAAACTCAAAAGTTCTTGACACAGGAATCGCGAGATCCTTGTGCGAAGTGTAGTTCGGGGCCGGCAGTAAACGCCTTCGCTTCGCTACTGACTGCAAGTTCCAGGCCAAAGAATGTAATCTTATCATACTGTAATTATACCCTCCTACCAGTGACTGCGCCACAGTTCCTCAGTTCTGCACCTAACTGCTCCTCAGCCCGTACTGCAGAGAACATACTACACTCTAACCGGCTCTATTTCTCTGCTTCCCGAGTTATCTAAATATGAACTCAAAGTATTTCTATTACAGAATTTATTACTTTAAAATGGGGACTGAATTAAGTATGTGTGCCCTGCTCCAATTATCCTCTGCCCTCTACCCCTATTTCACCTGAAAGCTACATTTAGTCTTGACTCTCTGCGTGCAACCCCATTGGAATTTTGAGTTTGGTGTTCTGCATTTTGGGCTTCACTATCATTGGGGAATAGACTGTTCTCTGTATTTAGCTGCCTGCTGTCTACCCCTGGCTAACCCAGCTCAGAATCTTTCCTAGTAGAAGTCATAAGTCGACACACCAAGAAACATTAGATCTAATTTGTCGTCTTCATTTTGTGCTCTTTCTATCGTAACCAAATTTACACCCATAAAAACCTAAACTTAGCATGAAAATCTCCTAGTTCAGTAGCAACACCTTCACTCAGGACATGAAAGGAGGTAATTCAATGCTGGGTGAGGTGTTGACATTAATTATCTGATGTTACAGACACCAAAGCCACTTTAAATTGTAGAAGGGCTGTTTCAAGAGCAGTTCTGCTGATCCAACTTTTGTCCTGCTGCTGTTAAAAGCACCAGATTTTAATAGTAGTAAGGGCAAAATAAGTGACCAAAAACAACCATTACTAGGCTGAATTTTTTAAGTGCTCCTGCTTCTATACAAATAGTGAAGGAATTTCATTATTATTAATAGGTACAGAATTTCTCCAGTAATTTGGGGCCCGAGAAAATAAGAGTGTAGGAAAGAAGTTTAAAATCATTGCATCATACTCTGAGAAGTTTTAAAAATGTTTTTCCTTGGCATCTGTAACTCCCCAGTTGCTCAGGAAATTCAATACAGGTGAATGATAATACAACTTCTTTCCAGGAAAAGGTGGAGTACTTTTCAGCTGCTCAGCTTGTTCATGTTTTTTGCTACCTTTGATTCCAGTTTCAGATCAGTTGTAGCTATACTACAGATTGAACTAGGACCATCATTAGAGGCATCATGGTTACTGGCTCTGACTTCAGCTAGAATGAGGATTTCAAATTATCAGTTTTATGTGCCAATTTCAATGTTTGTAAAATATTCAAGCATGATTTTAATTTAGTGGATTTTACCTATGTTTTATTTTTACTGTATATCTTTCTAGTTCACCAATGCATGAACTGGATCAGATATTCAAGAAGACCAATGTGGTATTGTTTTCCTTTTAGATTTTTGTTTCTACTTTTCCCTTGCATACAAAAGTGATGGACAGGAAAAGGCTCACCTATCCTGTCCCATTTAGTTGTGATGCCCTATGCATCACGATATGTAGACTCACAATCCACCCAGAGCCTGGATCTCCTGGAAATGGCAAAAAACAGATAAAAAAATCTAAGCCATTTAGGGTGAAAATTGTGGAAAAGATATTGTATTACAAATATTTCGCTTTTTAATTTGAACTTAAACCAGTTATTATGAAGGTTTAATGTTGTTTATTCTGTTGCTGCTTTTTGTAGGGGCATTGGTGGATCAAGGTGTGTTTGAGGAGCTTACCAGGGATTATGTGCCACAGCTTTATGACTGTATGCAATATTTGGGTGTTATCTCCACCATCTCGCTCTCCTGGTTCCTCACTCTCTTCCTCAGTGTAATGCCTTTTGAAAGTGCTGTTGTTGTTGTGGACTGCTTCTTCTTTGAGGGAATTAAAGTCATCTTTCAACTCGCTCTTTCTGTGCTGGATGCTAATATTGACAAACTGTTGAATTGTAAGGATGATGGAGAGGCCATGACTATACTTGGAAAGTGAGTGCATTTTAGTTGCTTTCTTTTGGTTATAGTTTGTTGTAACAATTCTGCAATAAAGTGGGACGAATAAAATTTCAAAAATTGGATTCCAGAACAGTTGTTTTGGGTTAGGACACAAATGGATATATTTTCAGTAATCTTAGCTGAAGCAAGATTTTCATGTACAATAACTCATTTTAATGCTTCTAATAAAAATGTATACATTGTTCAGTTTGAACGACATGAGATGATTGTACTAAATAATTATTTAAAGATGGCAAAAGTGGAACTTACTTTGTTTGAAACATAGAAACATAGAAATTAGGTGCAGGAGTAGGCCATTCGGCCCTTCGAGCCTGCACCGCCATTCAATGAGTTCATGGCTGAACATGCAACTTCAGTACCCCATTCCTGCTTTCTCGCCATACCCCTTGATCCCCCTAGTAGTAAGGGCTACATCTAACTCCTTTTTGAATATATTTAGTGAATTGGCCTCAACAACTTTCTATGGTAGAGAATTCCACAGGTTCACCACTCTCTGGGTGAAGAAGTTTCTCCTCATCTCGGTCCCAAATGGCTTACCCCTTATCCTTAGACTGTGACCCCTGGTTCTGGACCTCCCCAACATTGGGAACATTCTTCCTGCATCCAACCTGTCCAAACCCGTCAGAATTTTAAACGTTTCTATGAGGTCCCCTCTCACTCTTCTGAACTCCAGTGAATACAAGCCCAGTTGATCCAGTCTTTCTTGATATGTCAGTCCCGCCATCCCGTGAATCAGTCTGGTGAACCTTCGCTGCACTCCCTCAATAGCAAGAATGTCCTTCCTCAAGTTAGGAGACCAAAACTGTACACAATACTCCAGGTGTGGCCTCACCAAGGCTCTGTCCAATTGTAGTAACACCTCCCTGCCCCTGTACTCAAATCCCCTCGCTATGAAGACCAACATGCCATTTGCTTTCTTAACCGCCTGCTGTACCTGCATGCCAACCTTCAATGACTGATGTACCATGACACCCAGGTCTCGTTGCACCTCCCCTTTTCCAAATCTGTCACCATTCAGATAATAGCCTGTGTCTCTGTTTTTACCACCAAAGTGGATAACCTCACATTTATCCACATTATACTTCATCTGCCATGCATTTGCCCACTCACCTAACCTATCTAAGTCACTCTGCAGCCTCATAGCATGCTCCTCGCAGCTCACACTGCCACCCAACTCTGTTTATTGTAATTTCTGTTTATTGTAATTTCCACCTGCACTAACACTGATGATAAATGCATTGATGAACCTTGGATATGTGCTCTTTATTATTAGTATTAAAAACTTAATTGTAATAAATGGGGAGAAATTACTTAAGTATTGGAAGAGAAATGAATTGGAATTTAAATACTAGAAGGCTGCCAGAAATTGAAATTTCAGGTATTGGGGAACTGTCTCTCCTCATCGCATGATCTGTGATGGTCAATTGTCATAAAAACAGAAGTCCATCTCCCTAATTTAGACATACGTCAGCTTTAATGTTTTTTATTTAATAAGATGAAGAGTTTCACAGCATGAACTCTTTTTTTTTGTTCTCTAGATACTTGGACAGTGTGACAAACAAGGACAGCACATTGCCACCCATCCCTCATCTTCATTCTCTTCTCAGTGATGATGGGGATCCTTACCCTGAAGTTGATATCTTCAAACTAATCAGGAGCTCCTATGATGTGAGTAACTGAGCGTTCAGTCATACCTAATGTGAAATCGGATTTGGGTAAATGGGTCTGTGGTGGCTGAGGATTTTTGTTGAATGCTGTTGATGTCTAACTTAATTCAATCATGTTTAGTAGCGGGGAGGATGATCCAAGTTCAGAAAAAAATAAATTGGAAAATAAAGAAAACCTTTTATATGAAGAAAAAAGTTTAACGTGACTAAATCGTTTATAACCACACTTATTGCATACTGAATTGAGGATAGGTTAGTTGATTCAGTGATGACTCGGTCATATTCTTTAGTCATCCATCTTACACTCCGTTTTCTAAGCTTTGTCTGTTACTGATTTAAAGATGGAAGTAATATAGAAAACTTGCAATTTCCCACATAACCCCCTTACTGTTCTTGGTGCCAATTTAAAATCAAATTATGATTATTTTAAGAGTAAACCTCTGCTTCTACAATTTAATTTGGTGAATTCATGATTAATGTCTGTTATGGGGAAGTGAAACTTTCTTGCAACATACTGATGCTGGCAATCAGCTGTCTCGGTTGTATTTTTAAATAACGGAGACTGCTGATGGTGTTTTGCATAATGTTTTACCCTCACTTCCTTATAATACAAATCATCACAAATTAAATGGCACCATACTAGGAATTACATAGGTAAACATTTACCATAAAAATGTACAGCACGAAAGGAGGTCATTCAGCCCATTATGTCTATTCTGGTTCATTGCTAAAGTAATCCAAAACTAATCCTACTGAATTGCTTTTCTCCCTAGTCCTGAAGCTTCAAATGTTTATCCAATTTTCGCCTAAAAGACACAGTGATCTCTTGCTCAACCATTCCTTGTGGCAAGTCATAAACCTATGATTTAGACAGCTTTATCCTACAGAAATGAAGCATTATACGATCAATATAATTGAAACTCCATCTCCATTTCAGCTGTGCTGCTCTGGAGGAATGTTGAGTTGGCTCGCAGGTCTATGAACTGATGAGCCTCTGCCCAATGTGTACCGGAAGGAGAGATATGTCTGATACTGTCACCATTAAATGCCTATGTGGTGGATAAATGACAGAGCATTATAAGATCGTCGTCTCAACTCTGTACAATCCTTTGCCCATTCTGTAATGTCCATTTCTCACTATGCTTATTTTGTGGTGCACAAACAGCTGAGGAGCATTACAGTCAACTAAAGAGGATTTCTCTTTAACAGAAGACGATCCATTAATTGGGATTTAAACCCCTCACCCCAGATTTATTTTGAGATTTTTGTTTGAGTATATGACTGTGTGGAAAGCCATCGCTATATTTAAGAGTCTCCAAATCAAATTCCTGAGAAATTCACACACGTAAGATTGCTAACTCACTGTAGGGATACACCCTGATAATCCAAGTTCAGAGAGCTTAGATGCAGGTTGGCAGAGCTAAGACTGGGTCAGGAATAATTACTTTATAAGAAGGATGTGGCCTTCATGTAAGTAAGTAAAAACTTATTAAAAATGTATATTCAAGAAAAAATTAAGTAATGCATATATAAAATCTGTTTTGGAAGCTTGGTGTAGCTCAGTACATGCCTCATCATGTGGAGATAATAGATACTTCAGTCTATATATAGCTGCTCCTGAAGGATGAAAGGCATGGTGCTTTGTGCGTGCTTTGAATTCCTGATGTCTTTTAATGAATTTTAACATTTTAGGCCCTACAATTCTGAAATTCCAGCCAATGTCATCTATTTATTCTAACCATCTCAGTACTATCTGAATGTAGAAAATACTGGTTCTGCTTTTGCGCATGTCTATCATTTCCATGTTTACTTTGTAAGATACTGCATTGTATTTTGGTGCAAAAATGTAGGTACAGGGTAATGCATAAGAATGTTATAGAGGCATTGTTTGACACAAAACATTAAAAGGGTAGATTTTATAAATTCATGCTTTTGATAGAAGCTTTGCACAATTTAATAGATGAACAATCTGTATGCCTGAGGTTCCGACATGCTCTCCCAATGAAGGAAACTCCATGTTGAGTGTGCTATAAAATCTGTCGTCCAGTGTTTTCGTACCCTGTAAGGTTTTAATACTGCATTCTGTCTTAACAAAGCAACTTGTCTTTCAATTTCCAATTAAGTTTCCCTAGATCTGTCAGCAATACCTCTTATGAATCTGGTAAAGCAATCACCCCTGTGGATTTATGTAATCCTGCACCTTTGGCATTTAAGATGTCATTTTCCATTTTTACGCACCCCGTTCAGAGGATTAAGTGCTGGGAGTGCATCTTTGAATATTGATCGGGGAGGATAGCGTGCCCCAATATGCAGCCCGCACAACTTTTCATCCTAGATATTTTTAAATTATAGACAGTCTGTGTAACATATTTTTCATGAACACTATTCCAGTATATGTCCCCACTGTGTGATCTGCAAAAACCCCAATAAATTTTAATCTGTTTGTTCAATAAACATGAAGATCCAACATTGCCAGAGATCCCTGAAAATGATGTACAACTGCCATCCTCTTGTTGCAAATTGGAGGGTTGTCACTATAACAGCTCTATTCATTCTTAAGATCTACAATGTAACACTTACCTGGCAGGGCACAGACCTAAAGATAAGATTTAGAATAAACATTGTGATGTCTGATTTTATGTTACTTTGGCCTAGCAACAATTCTAACCACATTACCTCAGTAATTTGTTGCCTCCGATTCTGTTTTACTGTTAAAGCCTTGAGTGGAGAGCATATTTTGCATGTACCTGTAGTATACCAATACCAATAAGGGCGGAAAGTGGTTTAAAGAGAAATTCTAGGAAAACAACCCAAAACACATTAAAAGTAGCACCAATCACCCATATAAAAATCATTGTTTTCTCCTCCCTACGACAATACCCTGCTATGTAACCATTTTGTTAGTATTTAGCATTTGATTTCATCATGACTACATTATTGACCTATGTTCAAGCAAGAATTTCCCATTCCCACACTGTGCTATTTCACCAAACTATTCATTTGTTTGTTTGCCCCCATAAAATAATACTTGCAGCATATTGCATAGTTCCATTGATGACTGTTGATCTGAAAGTATTGGGCTTAAAAGAAAGGTTATGGTGGCTGAAGGAACATAGGTGCAATTTGAAAGTGAGAGGTGTCTTTGCACATGGGGGAAAATTGGTTTTTTTTAAGATGAATCACTGCATTCTGTATTCTCCTTGTGGATGCCCAAATATTCAACTTTTGTGGCAACTTTTGTGTCAACATTTGAAAAACAATAGAGAATTATATTCACAATTTTAGATTTACAATATCCTGGCGAGGGAAGTATGTTTGAGTTGGATAAAATTTCATCTACAAGCCTATTGACCAAATTACTTTGTTCCATCAAACTGAGACATTGGTACAGTTGTACCCGTTTATTTGAAACTCGCTTAATTGCAATTCTTGTTTTAACAGAATTTATATAGTCTCTTTTTTTTTTCTCTATATTAACAATTGTGAAAAGTTTGTTTCAATGCGATTTCATTTTTTGCAATTCCTGTTTATATGCAAGTGTGGTGCACCAAAATCTCGCTTTAACAAAACTTTCCATCTTTTAGCCCTAGGCTTTCGCCTTGTTGTCTGATTGGGCTCATTAGTCAATATGTCTAAAACCAGTTTGACTTGATTTTCAGTTATCTCTAATGTTTGTTCGTGTTATGTGGGTGAGAGAGGAATGAACGTCAAATTTCAAGATCGCTTAACAATAAAAAAGTGCCATAGTTTGTTGCACAAGCAAGTGGATGTTTTGAATAGTGTGAAGGAATTGACGATTCAAAAGCTAGTCGCACAGAAGCCTGTTATTTCAGAAACTCTGGATTCTAGAATTTTGAAAAGAAAAGCGGACATCTTGAAGGACTGGGGGGGAAAAAAATGAGAACTGGAATAAGAAATTGAAGCGTGGAAGTAAGATGGCCAATGTTGATGAAGTGATGTTTAGGTGGTTTAATAACAAAGTAGCTCACAAAGTCTGGCTTTGTAGTTGCTTGTTGAAAGTTAAAGCTAATGAATTTGCCAAAGAACCTTTTGTGGAAAGCTTTTGAAGCATAAAATGGATTCTTATGCCACTGGAAAATGAAACACATCCCTGTTTACAAATAGCGGAGAGTGACAAACCCACAGCTGATGCATAGACTGAGAATGTGTTGCTGGATTTGTTAAGAGTATCCACCTGATTATAACAATTGTGACAAAACCAGACTTTTTTTTATCGTGCCCTGCTTGATCAAACCTACGCAACAAATGGAAAGAAAGTGAGCTGTGGCAAAATGAGAAAAGAATGCCTTACGTTGTTGTGCGCTAAGCAAACAGGCTTGAACAAGATGAAGCCTGTCATGATCAGGAAAAGCAAGAACCCTTGTTGCATTAAAGATGTGAAAATCTTTACAACTGATTATGAACGCTGTATTATTGACTCCAGCAATTTTTGGAAAGTGGCTGGGAGGGAAAACAATAGCCCAGTCAAAGTTGAGGATTTTGGTCAAAGAACTCCCACCGGTTTGAATGAAACAGAATTTGATCTTTAATTTTGATGGGTGATGACCTTGACATTTGCAGAGAGATGACTGATGCAGAACTCATTTCTTCTCTGAAAGACTCGGAAACAAGCTCCAGAGGATATAAATGAAGATGTGCGAGAACTGAAAATTCCCAAAGTTAGAGGCAGATTGTGCATCGATTAATTGAGTCACAAGATAGTGAAACACTTGACAGTGCGGAGGTTGATGACTTCTGATCACCACCAAACAAAATCTCAGAATGCATTACAAATAAAGTCACAAGATTTGAGCATTTGTATTTAATTTTTTAAGATGTTATACTGTATTTATCCTTGTAAGTTAGAAGAAATTTAGGCAAATGGGCTATATATGCACCATTCCAGGTTTGATTTTTATTGCTTCCTGCTTTATAGAAATTGCCGTTTTATCACACTTGGTGAGGTGCTCATGTGCGATTCCAATTAAGTGTTTTTTGTGAAATGGAGCTTTGATAGACTATTGAATAGGTTTTTATTATAGATTTATTAATAGTATACTCTATATTCAGTGCATATTTAATCTTCTCAGAAATTTGGTAGCATCAGAGCAGATGTGATTGAACAGATGCGGTTTAAGCAGCGACTACGAGTGATCCAGACTCTTGAAGACACCACGAAGCGTAATGTAGTGAGTGCAGTTAAGCAAATATTCTCAATCATTTCACATTTTAACAGTCTTATTTACAATTACAAATATAGTACAGAATATATTGTTTACATTTTAATCTAAATATACGCTTTTGTTTTTAATTTCTTTTTATGTCCAGGTTCGAGCCATTGTGACGGACACAGCATTCACTATAGATGAACTGGAAGAACTCTATGTCCTTTTTAAGGTAGGCAACTTTCATATGCTAATGATGTTTTTGTCTTAATTGGCATGTGAATTGCTTTTTTAGTTCAGTGAGCTTCCATCATTGTTCATAATATTCTGTGCATGGCTAATATGCAGATAAACTGCTTTTAAATCCCCATTAGATAATAGGGAAGTGTTTCCAACAACACAGTGTCAAAGCTATTGGTATAAATGAGGCCGTGTACCACTTGCAGAGGCACAGAACACCAGCTCCTGAAATATTCCACTTTTCTCCCTTCAAAGGCAAACTACGTAAGTGCCAAACTGCCACTTTATTCAGGCCATGAAGCTGAGCTCTCAAGGTTGTTCAAACAGGAGTTCAATTTTTAAAAATATATTGCTTGCCTGAGCAGATCTTCCACGGGATCCAATCCATAGCCAGAAATAACATGACATTCACAACTTTGTCTTACAGATGTGTGGGTAATTTGATGTTGCTATTGTTGCTGCTCAGTCCATCCTGCAATGTAAATGGTGTCAATTCAGATCACCCAGCAGCATCCCCACATTGCAGAACATGTTATGGCCCAGTTGTGCGTATATAATCAAGCTCTTTCAGTCGTCTTCCTTGCGCCAATACTCGTAGTTTTACAACTGCTTTGTTGGTTTAGCCAGGTACCATCCACTTGTAGAAAGTTATGGTGGATGAATTAGTAGTGCAGTGATTTAAATCATTCTTTCCAACCTCTGGGATCTGAAGTTGAATCGAGCTCCGATAGAATTTAAAAGTTTATTTCTGCAGCAGCTGATAAGAGTCCTGAAATGAGCTTGATCTGTCTCAGTTTAGTTTCCAGTCCATAGCACATTCTGCTTCTAATGCAACATTGAGGCTGAAATGTTGGATTAGTGTACTGTTATAGTTGGACTGGTATTTGGAGGAAAAACTGAAACAAAATCCCACCAGATTGATCAACATACATCTGTTGTTACAGAGAGGACGACACAAAAAGTTGTGGTTGTTAAAAGAAATTAAAGTATTAACCAAGTGCAATACTGGGTTATTTTCTGAGGTTATAATTAAAGCATATTATAAGAACATAAGAAATAGGAACAGGAGTAGGCCATTTGGCCCTTCGAGCCTGCTCCGCCAGTCAATTAGATCAAGGCTGATCTGATCATGGACTCGGCTCCACTTCCCTGCCCGCTCCCCATAACACTTTACTTCCTTATCGCTCAAAAATCTGTTTACGCCTTAAATATATTCAATGATCCAACCTCCACAGCTCTCTCGGGTAGAGAATTCCATAGATTTACAACCCTCTGAGAGATGAAATACCTCCTCATCTCAGTTTTAAATGGGCGGCCCCTTATTCTGAAACTATGTCCCCTAGTTTTAGTTTCCCCTATGAGTGGAAATATCCTCTCTGCATCCACTTTGTCGAGCCCTCTCATTATCTTATATGTTTCGATAAGATCACCTCTCATTCTTCTGAACTCCAATGTGTATAGGCCCAACCTACTCAACCTATCTTCATAAGTCAACCTCCTCATCTCCAGAATCAACCTTCTCTGAACAGCCTCCAATGCAAGTAAAATCTTCCTTAAATACAGAGACCAAAACTGTACGCAGTACTCTAGGTATGGCCTTACCAATAGCCTGTACAGTTGTAGCAGGACTCCTCTGCTTTTATACTCTATCCCCTTTGCTATAAAGGCCAACATTCCATTTGCCTTGCTGTACCTTCATACTAACTTTTTGTATTTCATGCACAAGAACCCCAGGTCCCTCTGTACTGCAGCACTTCGCAATTTTTCTCCATTTAAATTATAATTTGCTTTTCTATTATTTCTGCCAAAGTGGATAACCTCACATTTTCCCACATTATACTCCATCTGCCAAATTTTTGCCCACTCACTTAGCCTGTCTATATCCCTTTGCAGATTTTTTGTGTCCTCCTCACAATTTGCTTTCCCACCCATCTTTGTATCATCAGCAAACTTGGCTACATTACTCTCAGTCCCTTCTTCCAAGTCGTTAATATAGATTGTAAATAGTTGAGGACCCAGCACCGATCCCTGCGGCACCCCACTAGTCACTGTTTGTCAACCGGAAAATGACCCATTTATTCTGTCTCTCTGTTTTCTGTTAGTTAGCCAATCCTCTATCCATGCTAATATATTACCCCCAACTCCATGAACTTTTATCTTGTGCAGTAACCTCTTATGTGGCACTTTATCGGATGCTTTCTAGAAATACAAATACACTACATCCACTGGTTCCCCCTTATCCACCTGCTTGTTACATCCTCAAAGAACTCCAGCAAATTTGTCAAACATGATTTCCCTTTCATAAAACTGTGCTAACTCTTATTGGGACTACTTACTTGTATTATTTAAATGTTGTATCCCAACTTAATTAGAATAGCATTGATCAAGAACTAAATGAAAAGTTGGAACTACTTCAGCTATTTTTAACATGATGGTCTTTAATGTATACGTATCTGATAGCCTGTTACGGTTCAAGCAGGTTTCTTAGTCTTTTTGGTTTTGTGATTTCATTCATAAAATAATTAAATTATTTGCTTCTATTTCTGAGCATAAGTTAGCAACTTCCTACACATCAAACGGAACCTTCAACTCCGGCAGGGGCGCAAAAGGGTGATATCAGATCGACCTCCCGTGGAAATGGAAAGGAAAATTGGGCAAGGTGTATAAGAAGCGGCCAATCCAATCTCACCATTTTGGGCCCCAGTCAAAGTTGAAAGTTCCAATGATTATTTCATTAAAACGAGAAATATTCTTCTTTCTGAACATTTGTATGTTCATGTAGCAAATGGAAATTTACTGCATTTGTACAACAAAGTACTATATCTTGGCATTAATCCTTAGACAGCCCAATAATTCATCCTTAGACAGCTCAGGAATTCAGTATCCCTTGGATTTACCAGATTTAATTAGCTTATGCACAGCAATACTCAACAACTTAATAATACAGGTATTAAGTTAATAGCGCTGTTCCAGATTTCAGGAATAATTTGCTTATTATTGCTCTTCATCGAATATTCCCATGTCCTCCGTTGTCTGTATGCTCAAATAAAACTAATAGTGTACTCGTGAATGATGGTGGACCATTAAACAACTAACAGGAGGAGACTCCATGAATATCTCCATCTTCAATGATGGTGGAGCCCAGCACATGCGTACAAAATGCAAGGCTGAAGCGTTTGCAACTATTTTCAGCCAGAAATGCCAAGTGGATGGTCCATATTGACCTCCTCCTGAGGTCCCCACCATCACAGAAGTCAGTCTTTAGATAATTCAGTTCACTCCATGTGATATTAAGAAACGGTTGAGCGCTCTGGATACAGCAAAGACTATGGACCCCGACAACATCCCGGCTCTTGTGTTGAAGACTTGTGCTCCAGAACTAGGCGTACCTCTAGCTAAGCTGTTCCAGTACAGCTACAACATTGGCGACAATGTGGAAAACAGGCCAGGTTTGTCCTGTCCACAAAAAGCAGGACAAATCCAATCTGTCCAATTATCACCCCATTTACTCTCAATCATCAGCAAAGTGATGGAAGGTATCGTCGACAATGCTATCAAGCGGCACTTGCTCACAAATAACCTGCTCAACGATGTTCAGTTTGGGTTCTGCCATGACCACTCGTCTCCAGACCTCATTCCAGCCTTGGTCCAAACATGGACAAAAGAGCTGAATTCCAGAGGTGCAGCGAGAGTGACTGCCCTTGATATCAAGGCAGCATTTAACCAAGTGTGGCATCAAGGAGCCCGAGTAAAATTGAAGTCATTGGGGAAAACCCTCCTAGCTGGAGTCATACCCTGCACAAAGAAAGATGGTTATGGTTGTTGGAGGTCAATTATCACAGCCCCAGGACATTGCTGTAGGAGTATCCTTGGGCCAACCATCTTCAGCTGCTTCATCAGTGACTTCCCTCCATCATAAGGTCAGAAGTGGGGATGTTTGCTGATGACTGCACAGTGTTCAGTGCCATTCGCAAACTGTCAGATAATGAAGCAGTCCATGCCCGCATGTAGCAAGACCTGGACGCTATTCAGGCTTGGACTGATAAGAACATAAATGGCAAGTAACAAGCGAGCCAGGCAATGACTGTCTCCAACAAGCGAGCGTCCAACCACCGGCCCATGACATTAAACTGCATTATCATCGCCGAATCCCCTACCATCAACATCCTGGGGTCGCCATTGACCAGGCATTTAACTGGACCAGCCACATAAATACTGTGGCAACAAGAACAGGTCAAAGACTGAGTATTCTGCGGCGAGTTTCTCACCTCCTGACTCCCCAAAGCTTTTCCACCATCTACAAGGCACCAGTCAGGAGTGTGATGGAATACTCTCCCCTTGCCTGGATGAATCCAGCTCCAACAACACTCAAGAAGCTCAGCACCATCCACTACAAAGTGGCTCGCTTGATTGGAACCCCATCCACCACCGTAAACATTCATTCTCCACCACTGGCGCACAGTGGCTGCAGTGTGAATCGTCTACAAGATGCACTGCAGCAACTTGCCAAGGCTTTTTCGGTAGCACCTTCCAAACCCACGACCTCTACCACCTAGATCATCATCATCATCATAGGCAGTCCCTCGGAATCGAGGAAGACTTGCTTCCACTCCTGAAGTGAGTTCTTTGGTGGCTGAACAGTCCAATACGAGACCACAGACTCTGTCACAGGTGGGACAAACATTCGCCGAGGGAAGGGTTGGGTGGAACTGGTTTGCCACATGCGCCTTCCGCCGCCTGCACTTGAACTCTTCACGCTCTCGCCGTTGAGATTCGAAGAGCTCAATGCCCTCCCGGATGCACTTTCTCTACCTAGGGCGGTTTTCGGCCAGGGAGTCAATGGTGATGTCGCACTTTACCAGGGAGGCTTTGAGGGTGTCCTTGTAACATTTCCACTGCCCACCTTTGGCTCGTTTGCCGTGACGGAGCTCCGAATAAACCATTTGCTTAGGGAGTCTCGTGCCTGGCATGCGAACCATGTGGCCTGCCCAGCGAAGCTGATCGAGTGTGGTCAGTGCTTCAATGCTGGGGATGTTAGCCTGGACAAGGACACTAATGTTGGTGCACCTGTCTTCCCAGGGGATTTGCAGGATCTTGCGGAGACATCGTTGGTGAAGGACAAGGGCAGTAGCCGCATGGGAATACCATCACCTGTAAGTTCCCCTCCCAAGTTGCACACCATCCTGACTTGGAAGTATATCGCTGTTCCTTCATCGTCGTGTGTCAAAATCCTGGAACTCCCGCCGTAACAGCATTGTGGGAGAACCTTCACCAAACAGACTGCAGCGGTTCAAGAAGGCGGCTCATCTCCACCTTGGGCAATTAGGGATGGGCAATAAATGCTGGCCTTGCCAGTGAAACCCACATCACATGAATGAATTTTTTTTTTTTAAATCCCTCCACACAATATATCACAACAATCCAACTTAGAGATGTATAAGTCTCTTTATTTTAAATGGGTTAATGCCCCATTAAAATAATGGAGGGAGAAGCTTCCGACAATTGAATTGCATGTTTCTATAATCCTATAGCTTAATTTCAAAACCATTCTAATCACTCATTCTCTCTTAAAATAATTGATTTGAGTCACTTTGTTTGAGAGAATGGACAATTACAAGTGAGTCTTTGAAAACTGGTAAATCCTTTTAATGATTCTGTGATACTGATACACACAAGGATATGTTAGAGAGCGATTAGAGAAGAGTGATGAGGGTGATTCTGGAACTTTGTTTTCTTTAAGTTTCAGTGGACACTCACCAAACATAGAAACATAGAAAATAAGTGCAGGAGTAGGCCATTCGGCCCTTCGAGCCTGCACCTCCATTCAATAAGATCATGGCTGATCATTCCTTCAGTACCCCTTTCCTGCTTTCTCTCCATACCCCTTGATCCCCTTAACCATAAGGGCCATATCTAACTCTTGATTATATCTAATGAACTGGCATCAACAATTCTCTCGGCAGGGAATTCCACAGGTCAACAACTCTGAGTGAAGAAATTTCTCCTCATCTCAGTCCTAAATGGCCTACGTCTTATCCTAAGACTATGTCCCCTGGTTCTGGACTTCCCCAACATCGAGAACATTCTTCCCGCATCTAACCTGTCCAGTCCCGTCAGAATCTCATATGTTTCTATGAGATCCCCTCTTATCCTTCTAAATGCCAGTGAATAAAGGCCCAGTTGATCCAGTCTCTCCTCATATGACAGCCCAGTCATCCCTGGAATCAGTCTGGTGAACCTTCGCTGCACTCCCTCAATAGCAAGAATGTCCTTCCTCAGATTAGGAGACCAAAACTGAACACAATATTCCAGGTGAGGCCTCACTAAGGCCCTGTGCAACTGCAGTAAGACCTCCCTGCTCCTATACTCAAATCCCCTAGCTATGAAGGCCAACATACCAATTGCCTTCTTTACCGCCTGCTGTACATTCGTGCCCACTTTCAGTGACTGATGAACCATGACACCCAGGTCTCGTTGCACCTCCCCTTTTTCGAGTCTGCCGCCATTCAGATAATAATCTGCCTTCGTGTTTTTGCCCCCAAAATGGATAACCTCACATTTATCCACATTATACTGCATCTGCCATGTATTTGCCCACTCACCTAATCTGTCCAAGTCACCCTGCAGCCTCTTAGCGTCCTCCTCACAGCTCACACCGCCACCCAGTTTAGTGTCATCTGCAAACTTGGAGATATTACACTCAATTCCTTCATTGAAATCGTTAATGTATATTGTAAAGAGCTGGGGTCCCAGCACTGAGCCCTGCGGCACCCCACTAGTAACTGCCTGCCATTCTGAAAAGGACCTGTTTATCCCGACTCTCTGCTTCCTGTTTGCCAACCAGTTCTCTATCCACGTCAGTACATTACCCCCAATACCATGCACTTTGATTTTGTACACCAATCTCTTGTGCGGGACCTTGTCAAAAGCCTTTTGAAAGTCCAAATACACCACTGGTTCTCCCTTGTCCACTCTACTAGTTACATCCTCAAAAAAATTCCAGAAGATTCGTCAAGTATGATTTCCCTTTCATAAATCCATGCTGACTTGGACCTATCCTGTCACCGCTTTCCAAATGGGCTGCTATTTCATCCTTAATGATTGATTCCAACATTTTCCCCACTCCTGATATCAGGCTAACTGGTCTATAATTACCCGTTTTCTCTCTCCTTTTTTAAAAAGTGGTGTTACATTAGCTACCCTCCAGTCTATAGGAACTGATCCAGAGTTGATAGATTGTTGGAACATGATCACAAACGCATCCACTATTTCTAGGGCCACTTCCTTAAGTACTCTGGGATGCAGACTATCAGGACCTGGGGATTTATCGGCCGTTAATCCCATCAATTTCCCAAACACAATTTCCCGCCTAATAAGGATATCTTTCAGTTCCTCATTCTCACTAGACCCACTGTCCCCTAGTACATTCGGAAGGTTATTTGTATCTTCCTTTGTGAAGACAGAACCGAAGTATTGGTTCAATTGGTCTCCCATTTCTTTGTTCCCCATTATAACTTCACCTGAATCTGACTGCAAGGGACCTACGTTTGTCCTTACTAATCTTTTTCTCTTCACATATTTATAGAAGCTTTTGCAGTCAGTTTTTATATTCCCTGCAAGCTTCCTCTCATACTCTATTTTCTCCTTCTTAATTAAACCCTTAGTCCTCCTCTGTTGAATTCTAAATTTCTCCCAGTCCTCAGGTTTGTTGCTTTTTCTAGCCAATTTATATGCCTCGTCCTTGGTTTTAACACTATCCTTAATTTCCCTTGTTAGCCATGGTTGAGCCACCTTCCCAGTTTTATTTTTACTCCAGATAGGGATGTACAATTGCTGAAGTTCATCCATGTGATCTTTAAATGTTTGCCATTGCATATCCATCGTCAACCCTTTAAGTATCCTCTGCCAGTCTATTATAGCCAATTCACACCTCATACAATCGAAGTTATCTTTCCTTAAGTTCAGGACCCTAGTTTCCGAATTAACTTTGTCACTATCCATCTTAATAAGGAAATCTATCATATGCTCACTTTTTCCCAAAGGACCTCGCACAACAAGATTGCTAATTAGTCCCTTCTCATTACACATCACCCAGTCTAGATGGCCAGTTCCCGGGTTGGTTCCTCGACATATTGGTCAAGGAAATCATCCCTAATACACTCCAGGAAATCCTCCTCCACTGCATTTCTACCAGTTAGGTTAGCCCAATCTATATGTAGATTAAAGTCGCCCATGATTACTGCTGTACCTTTATTGCACACATCCCTTATTTCTTGTTTGATGTTGTCCCCAACCTCACTACTACTATTTGGTGGTCTATACACAACTTCCACTAGCATTTTCTGCCCTTTGGAATTCCGCAGCTCCACCCATACCGATTCCACATCATCCAGTCTAATGTCCTTCCTTATAATTGCATTGATTTCCTCTTTAACCAGCAACGCCACCCCGCCTCCTTTTCCTTTCTGTCTATCCTTCCTAAATGCTGAATACCCTTGGATGTTGAGTTCCCAGCCTTGGTCACCCTGGAGCCATGTCTCCGTGATGCCAATCACATCGTATCCGTTAACTGCTATCTGCGCAGTTAATTCATCCACCTTATTCCGAATACTCCTTGCATTGAGGCACAGAGCCTTCAGGTTTGTCTTTTTAACACACTGCCCCTTTTGAATCTTGCTGTAATGTGGCCCTTTTTGCTTTTTGCCTTGGGTTTCTCTGCCCTCCACTTTTATTATTCTCCTTTCTATCTTTTGCTTCTGCCCCCCTTCTATTTCCCTCTGTCTCCCTGCATAGGTTCCCATCCCCCTGCCATATTAGTTTATCTCCTCCCCAACAGCACTAGCAAACATTCCCCTGGGCCATTGATTCCGATCCTGCCCAAGTGCAGACTGTCCGGTTTGTACTGGTCCCACCTCTCCCAGTACCAGTTCCAATGTCCCAGGAATTTGAATCCCTCCCTTCTGCACCATTTCTTAAGCCACGTATTCATCTGAGCTATCCTGCGATTCCTATTCTGACTAGCACGTGGCACTGGTGGCAATCCTGAGATTACTACTTTTGAGGTGCTACTTTTTAATTTAACTCCCAGCTCCCTAAATTCGTCTCGTAAGACCTCATCCCGTTTTTTACCTATATTGTTTGTACCTATATGCATCACAACAACTGGCTGTTCACCCTCCCTTTTCAGAATGCCCTGCACCCGCTCCGAGACATCCTTGACCCTTGCACCAGGGAGGCAACATACCATCCTGGAGTCTCGGTTGCGGCCGCAGAAACGCCTACCGTATATACTCGCGTATCCTGCGATCTCGCGTATCATGCGACCCCTAAATTTTCATCCCCAAAACATGATTTTACCATATATCTCATGTATCATGCGAGTCACTTTTTTGAGATCGAATACAGACCTTAACATGAAACATCGAGTGGATTCTGCTCTCTCTCCGTGCTCTCTCCCCGTACTCTCTCCCCGTGCTCTCTCTCCGTGCTCTCTCCCCGTACTCTCTCCCCGTGCTCTCTCTCCGTGCTCTCTCTCCGTACTCTTCCCCCCCCCGACCTCCGCGACTCTCTCTCCCCCCCCGACCTCCGCGACTCTCTCTCCCCCCCCCGACCTCCGCGACTCTCTCTCCCCCCCCGACCTCCGCGACTCTCTCTTCCCCCCCCCGACCTCCGCGACTCTCTCTCCCCCCCCCGACCTCCGCGACTCTCTCTCCCCCCCCGACCTCCGCGACTCTCTCTCCCCCCCTCCCCCCCGACCTCCGCGACTCTCTCCCCCCCCCCCCCCCCCCCCGACCTCCGCGACTCTCTCTCCCCCTGAAGAGAAGAATTTCAGCAGGAGTCAAATGGATTTTTTTTGCATTAGGAGGATGTAGTTAGTGGTGTGCTGCAGGAACTTGGCTTGTTTTCCACATAAACTAACGATTTGGTCATGAGCATCGAGGAACTAATATCAACCAGGGATATTCGATTTACAACCATCATGGAGAGTGAGAGGAGAAACCAAGAGAAATGTCTTTACATAGAGGATTGTTGGAGCATGCCGAGATTCTGCTTAACAGCCTAACAGCCTAATCTTGGCCAGCACTTCACACCTGCAAATTTTGTATCTCGCGTATCATGCGACCCCCCAAATTTAGGTTACAATTTAGGTCTTCAAAAGTCACATGATACGCGAGTATATACGGTATCTATTCCCCTTACAATAGAATCCCCTACCACTATTGCTGTCCCACTCTTTTTCCTGCCCTCCTGTGCAGCAGAGCCATGCTGCTGCTCTCCCCTGATGAGTCATCCCCCTCAACAGTACCCAAAGCGGTGTGTCCGTTTTCCAGGGGGATGACCGCAGAGGACCCATGCACTACCTTCCTTGCACTGCTCTTCCTGATTTGATTGGAGAACATGATCTAGGCTTTTAAAATGCTGAATGACAGTGGATATAAGCTATTTATTTAGCATGGAATGTGAACACAGAATTGGAGGGCACAGTTTCAAAATTAACGAGAGATGAACAATCAAAATTCTGTTCTCTTCTCCCCCCCCCCCCCCCCCGCCATAAAGTAGTGAAGTGTTGAACAAACTCCCAGTGAAAACATTTAATGTAGATCGAGTTAACTCTCTTCCAGAAAAGGATGTTTATCCATCTGCTTGATACTGGCAATGAAGATTAAAGAGAATAGATTGGGATAATCAATTGCTGCAGTACAATGCTTACTGCTGCTGAGGCCGGTTATTGTCTGAAAGGTTGAATTTTGGAGATGAGGGGATGAATAGATGTTCTGGAATTTTTAGGGACTAAGTAGTTTTTATGCAAAATTTGCTGTCGGGAAATTAAGATTTTACATGTTCTGTGACTGAAGCAGGCTTGATAGGCAGAGTGGAGCAATAAAAGCCATGTTTCCATGTGTTCTTTGGGAACTGCTTCTACCATTTCCACTAATGCTTAAACAGTAAACGGAAAAATGCAGCTAGCCATCTTTCTGAAAACTAACCACAGACCTTTCCACAAATATAACCTGCACAACCTCTAAAATTTTTCTCTTTAAATATATTCTTTCTCTATTCATTTAAAAAAAAATATGATAATGCAGCATAAATACTGCTTTGTTATCTTTATATTCGCCACTTGAAAATTGTTAACATGTTGACCTTTTAAAATGTTATATTTAGGCTGAGCATCTCACCAGTTGTTACTGGGGTGGAAACAGTAACGCTACAGAACGCCATGATCCTAGCCTGCCTTATCTTGAACAGTACCGTATTGACTTTGAACAGTTTAAAGGATTGTTTGCACTTCTTTTCCCCTGGTCATGTGGTGCACATTCAGATATATTAGCTGGACGCTTATTCCGACTACTAGATGAGAATGGAGACTCTTTAATAAACTTCAAAGAATTTGTCACAGGATTAAGTAAGTAAAAATGTATTTTTCATTCACCATTGTGTAAAGCTTATACTGCTTGTCTTTAGTACACTTAGCCCAATCTTTAATAGGCAAATGGATTTTTAATAGGGTATGCAAGTTGGTGCATTTAACAGATCAAACTATTAAAAACAAAAATGAGAGTACAAAAAAAATCCAGTTGAAATTTTCACATCAACAATTTAAACAAAAAAAGAGAAAATAATTGAATATATACTAATGATTGATCATTATTTGATATACCAACATGCTGCAATATACAGTGTAGGACATCAGTTTGAGAGAAAGATTATTCCCAGTGAGCTTGATGCTGAGGAATGGCTATACACTTTGTCATGGTGAACAAATCTGATGCTTTGGGTTTAATTTGGGTTACTTGCACTCCTAGTGGCATAGAACTGGGAATAGCACACCACTCCAGTCCAGTTGAAATGCATTAAAGTTTTTGTTAACACACACAAACCATTTTTATGACCATTCAAGTGCTAGTGTGTCTCATTTCTGCCAGACAGACTTATCCTTTGCTCCCAAGGTCAATTATTACATCTACTGCCACTCTCTTTTGTTTGATTCAAAGTGATTTCATCCATTGGTTTATGAATAGTGCAAGAAATAGTTTTTTTGAATAAGTTGCTCATTGTTTTTATTTAACCATAATGTTTATTAAGACCTACTCTTTTAAACTTGCTAAACTTGTTTTTATTATAATGGCTTTTATAACAACAAAAAGGCTTCAAAATGAAAAAAATCCAAGCACTCGAGCTAGACAGTGATCATTGTGCTTATCTTTAAAAAGAGTATATAATCTTTTCAGATCTTTTAATCAAGTTCTGTAATTTGTTTTCATAGGTACAATGTGCCATGCAGATCTTGTAGAAAAACTGAAACTGCTGTATAAAGTACATGTACTTCCTGGTAAGAAACTTAATTTGGTGTTTTAGAATCATGTTAAATTGAGAGTTCCTCGAACACAGTTTTATAGTACATTCATTTTTTTTAGCAAATAGTAGTATTAAGATAATTTTCCCTCAGTAGGACAAGTAAATACAATTGTTCTAAAATCCTCCAAGTCTTACTGCTGTGTACATAAAATGCTAACCAACTATGCTCCATGTGGGCTGCTGGCTGATCTTGTAGCTGATGTTTGCAGGCCCAGAATGGAAAGTTTCCACGGAGAAGAAGAAATGACCATAAAATTAAAATGTATCCTATAAGGCAGGAGACGAGACGGGGAAGACTATTTTAAATTGAAAGTATTCCTCTTACAGTAGCTTAAACTTTTCATTTACATGCTTGGCTTATATACATTAATATTTTGCCATTTTATAGTCCGTTATCTCTGTTCCATCTTCCATCATTACTGAATTTACTTCCATTTTGAATGGGAATTTCATGCACGCTGCTCGTAATGGAACTGATGCTTCATTTGACATCATGCTCAGCTACTGCAGGGTCTCTTATTAAACTGTCCTCCAATCTGCATAACTACTTTGGAGCTCTCCCTGATCATCATTCTAGAGTGAGAAATTCTTCTCTTAGCTGGACTACAAATTACAACCATCCTATTATTCATTAGTATCAATGAGTCTTCTGCTAAAAAGTTTCCCTGTGCAGCCATCTGTAAAACTTTTGTTTTATTTAAGAGTGATTTAAAATTATTACTTCCTACAGACATAAAATTTATATTACCAAAATTGCGCGCTGTTAATGGGTTGGGGAGAACTAAAGTGGAGAGACCCAGGCAAGGAAGGTCATTTTAAAAGATTCTGGAGAGTATTAAAATACATGTCAATCCAACAGCTTTTACCAAAACTGAAAGGGCAGGCAATTGGGAACTAGCTGGCCATGATGAAGGGAAAGGACTTCCTAGTTTCAGGCATGAATCTGTAGACAAGTAAAAATGCAATACAGCACTCAGCCTCTTCTTTGGTTGCTGAAGTCCAAGTGGTACCTCATGAGAGGCATGCTAAGAGGGTTGCCTCTGCGACTCAACAGCCCAATTCCATAGGTCAACACTGCAGCATACCTCCAAAAAGGTGCAGCCAAGTTTCAGGTCACTACTGATCCTTACTGTTCCTGCATGTGCAAAAGCTATGCTGCATGGTAGACACAGGTATCCTTGTAGCAGATGAGACAGCTTAGTATCAGTCCCTCTGCTGACCCAGGTTCCCGCAGTTATTCATAGGTAGGTTTGTTGGGCCCTTCAGAAATGGTGGGAGTATCTTGCAGGTATAGCCAATGCTGGCTCTTGATCACCCTGGCATGGCTTATTTCATGCAGTACCACATAATGCATAACATGGTGTGATTTGGCTGCTTCTAGAACGGTCTTACAAAGGTTAGTCAGGCATTCATATCTCATAGTCATACCATCGGCACAGCACAGCTTCCTTTGGGAAGAGGAGCTCCTACCACATCTATCAAAGTGAGATACATTTCCCCTCTGTGGATGCAGGGATGTGGTCAGCAGGAAGCGGGCATTGGCATACCTGGCATTCCTCCAAAGCTCCTCTTCCTCTGAACATAACCGCTTGGAGGAACCTTGTTGACAAACTCTGATGCCAATAAATGAAGCTTAGGAGAAAAATACTGACAACTGTATAAAGACTTGGAAGCCCAAGTGCCAACGGTAAATTATAAACAAAAACAATTACCTGGAAAATCTGCAGGCTCTTTAAAGACTCCTCCTGCTATACCTCCGAGATACTCCCACCTGAGGCCTTCTTCCTGACCGGTTTCCATAGGTATGTTGGAGACTTGAAGACAGCTGAAAAATGGTTTGTGACCCTTTCTGCCCCTTTGTAAATAGGAAAGGAAACTCCTACCTGCAACGAACAGGAGGTCTGTGCACCACCTGGTCTGCCTCTCCACACAAGAAAATTGGCTTCCATAACTGGTGTAAATTGGATGGGACTAAATTCCACTCCATTTCTCAGTCATTACTGCCCAATTTTCCAATGCAAACAGCCCCATTGTGTTTTAAGATTTTTATTGCACCAAACCTAAATTTTTCTGGACCGGAGGTTCAATCAAGTCAAACCATAAATCAGAAGGCCTATCCGTATTCTTCTTGTTGAAAAGGGAACTTCTGTGTTTAAATATTTTTGAGAACAGAATGCAAATGTTTGTTCTGTTTATTCATTACTGTCCTTAGAACCATTTTTCAATGAACAAGAGGATCCTGATTCTGCATTTGAAGCTACACAATACTTTTTTGAAGATATAACACCTGAAACTATACATGGTAGGTTTTGTGTTTATTTTAATTTAAATATCTGTAGGGTTTATTAATCAAGATGAGACATTGCATATTATAGGTCACGTTGATTCTGATACATACAAATAGTTATAAAGACAAGTACGTGCAGTAGACAGGATTGCATAAAGAGGAGCGATGGTTATGGGCTGAGCATGTGGGAAAAGTTGGTGGGTACATCATAGATAAAGGTTACATTTGGGAAGAAGTTCCAGACCCTCAAAGAACCAGTTGATGTGGTATATTTGGACTTTCAGAAGGCTTTCGACAAGGTCCCACACAAGAGATTAATGTGCAAAGTTAAAGCACATGGGATTGGGGGTAGTGTGCTGACATGGATTGAGAACTGGTTGTCAGACAGGAATCAAAGAGTAGGAGTAAATGGGGACTTTTCAGAATGGCAGGCAGTGACTAGTGGGGTACCGCAAGGTTCTGTGCTGGGGCCCCAGCTGTTTACACTGTACATTAATGATTTAGACGAGGGGATTAAATGTAGTATCTCCAAATTTGCGGATGACACTAAGTTGGGTGGCAGTGTGAGCTGCAAGGAGGATTCTATGAGGCTGCAGAGCGACTTGGATAGGTTAGGTGAGTGGGCAAATGCATGGCAGATGAAGTATAATGTGGATAAATGTGAGGTTATCCACTTTGGTGGTTAAAAACAGAGAGACAGACTATTATCTGAATGGTGACAGATTAGGAAAAGGGCAGGTGCAAAGGGACCTGGGTGTCATGGTACATCAGTCATTGAAGGTTGGTATGCAGGTACAGCAGGCGGTTAAGAAAGCAAATGGCATGTTGGCCTTCATAGCGAGGGGATTTGAGTACAAGGGCAGGGAGGTGTTGCTACAATTGTACAGGGCCTTGGTGAGGCCACACCTGGAGTATTGTGTACAGTTTTGGTCTCCTAACCTGAGGAAGGACATTCTTGCTATTGAGGGAGTGCAGCGAAGGTTCACCAGACTGATTCCCGGGATGGCGGGACTGACCTATCAAGAAAGACTGGATCAACTGGGCTTGTATTCACTGGAGTTCAGAAGAATGAGAGGGGACCTCATAGAAACGTTTAAAATTCTGACGGGGTTAGACAGGTTAGATGCAGGAAGAATGTTCCCAATGTTGGGGAAGTCCAGAACCAGGGGACACAGTCTAAGGATAAGGGGGAAGCCATTTAGGACCGAGATGAGGAGGAATTTCTTCACCCAGAGAGTGGTGAACCTGTGGAATTCTCTACCGCAGAAAGTTGTTGAGGCCAATTCACTAAATATATTCAAAAAGGAGTTAGATGTAGTCCTTACTACTAGGGGAATCAAGGGGTATGGTGAGAAAGCAGGAATGGGGTACTGAAGTTGCATGTTCAGCCATGAACTCATTGAATGGCGGTGCAGGCTAGAAGGGCTGAATGGCCTACTCCTGCACCTATTTTCTATGTTTCTATGTTTCAGTTCCAGATGTAGTCTATGCAATATTCGCTCTGACTAGTAGGTGTTTCACAAGGATTTTGATATTGTGCGGGGGGTCGGGTTAGGTTCTACTAGAGTGACGGTGTACATCTTGCTGCTAAAATAGAACTGTGCAATCGATTCTTGCCCAGCTTGAGCAGACCAAGCACTGTATGCAAGAGTCTAAGGGAATAATGGTCA
Organism: Pristiophorus japonicus; assembly: GCF_044704955.1. Taxonomy (NCBI): domain Eukaryota; kingdom Metazoa; phylum Chordata; class Chondrichthyes; family Pristiophoridae; genus Pristiophorus; species Pristiophorus japonicus. Next base: position 333,277,590 of record NC_091978.1, read on the forward strand.
CAGCTGTTTTTGGAATTTTGTAAGTGTTTCCATAAAATATCTATAATAATAATAGTCAGGTTTTGTCTGTCCGGGGGCTGGGAACATATGATCCAGACTGAGTGACAGTTGCACCGACCAATGGGTGATCAGGGCCTGCCTGGCCTTGCAATCAATCAGGGCGGGGAGCGATGGGTCGGCTTCAATTTGGAGGCAGCAATGGATGTGGTGGGCCAATGGATGTGGGTACGGGGCCTCCCCGGGTGTTGCTGCGAAGCTGAGAGTAGCACGCGGCGGGGGTGGGGGTGAGGGAGAGGGTGGGAGGGAGGGAGGGTGGGAGGGTGGGAGGGAGGGAGAGGGTGGGAGGGAGGGAGGGTGGGAGGGAGGGAGGGAGGGAGAGGGTGGGAGGGAGGGAGGGAGGGAGAGGGAGAGGGTGGGAGGGTGGGAGGGAGAGGGTGGGAGGGAGGGAGAGGGTGGGAGGGAGGGAGGGAGAGGGTGGGAGGTCATCGGCATTGATTCTATAGACCAAGAAGATGATAACAGTCTAAACAAGTGCAGGTTGGACGGCTCTGGTCCGGAAACATCCGTAGTTCGACATTAGCTGGGCCTGAGGGAGAAGAGAGTTTATTCTTTTTTTAAGTTTTGATTGGCTGGAGTGGCTGTCAGTCAGTGAATGTGTTCGGCAATTGGCTGGAGCTACTGTCAACCAGTGTGCGCGGGTGTTGAGGGTGCCGCCCACATGCGCGCGCACACACACACGAGCCCATGCACTGTCGACAGGTACCGGTAAATGTGACCTCCCATGGTTCGGAAAATTCTCTGTTCCGGCACTAGTCAGGTCCTGTGGATGCTGGACCAGAGAAGTCCAACCTGTACTGTTGCAATAAAGATACTGATTTGACTGCCAATGTTTTGCGGGTGTCTGCTAGTAATATATAAAAGGGAGCTTCAAGTCTGTAGCCCAATTCATGGACAGCTGCAGAGAGACTGAAGTAGTTGGTGAAATGTAACCAAAGCCTACTTACTAAATACTGCTTTTATCCCATCTCTGCTGAGTGCATTCGTAAAGTTAATCAAGTAAATCAAGTCATTCATCAAACATCATCTGAGAAGAGAACAGACTAGCTAATGTTTTGGGTGGGGGACCCTTTTTCAACTAAACCCTAATACACTTCAGGTTTGTGTAAATTTACGGCAATTAGAATTTGTAGTCTTAGAGACTTGCCACCATAAACACAGCTCCACTTTAGCAGCAAAATAATTGCATAATTTTTACATTGTATAATTCTCCTGTCCACATAATATCCAACTTATTGTAAGCAGTTCCATGGTAGTTGGGATCCTAGCCAATTTTCATGGGGCACTAAGCTGGTTGATTGGCATAGCACTAGCAAGGAATGTTTTCTATTAATTCCATATGAGATTTTTCAGTAAAAGTTTCCAAAACTTTTGATGAATTTACGAATGAATATTGTTTACAATGCTGAAATCTAATTGAGGATATTGACAACAGAAAATTGCAATAGTGGTCTACATTTTGATGTTCTGTACATAATAACATAAGAAATAGGAACACGAGTAGGCCATTCAGCCCTTCACGCCTTCTCCACCATTCAGTAAGATCATCGCTGATCTTCTAACTGAACTCCATCTACCCTCCCTATCCCCATATTCCTTGATTCCCTTAGTATCCAAAAATCTATCGATCTTTGTCTTTGACTGAGCATCCGTAACCCTCTGAGGTAGAGAATTCCAAAGATTCACCACCCTCTTTGAGTGAAGAAATTTCTCCTCAACTCAGTTCTAAATGGCCGACCCCTTATTCTGAGACTGTGACCCCTAGTTCTAGACTCCGCAGCCAGGGAAAACATCCTCCCAGCATCTACCCTGTCTATTGGTAACAAGTGTAGTAACTTGTCAATATTTATTTCTTTTCAGTTGTTACAGAAGTTGAGTCGAGGACAAAAAGTGAAACAGAAGATGGTTTTGTCACTGTAAACCTGAGAAATGAGAAAGGTAGAGACAGATTATATAATCTAATGTTTCATAAGCTGATTTTAAACAGTTAAAATAATTTTAAATGTGAAATATTGAAATACTTTTGAATATAATTTGCACAAGGATATTGACTGACTTCATTGTAAATGTTTGAGACAAGCATTTATCAATGGTTTTATTTTATATAATTCTTAAAAATGAATTTTATAGCCATACATTGTTAACTTGGTTTTTGCTCTGTTACAGTTGAGAAGCGACCAAACCCACGTGATTATCGACATTACATCAGGATGTGGGCCCAAGAAAGGGAGCCTAAGTTGGAGAGTATCAAAGACCTGCCTAAACTCAATCAAGTAAGCATCAGTCCTTTTATACCAAAACCAGTAACTTACATGTCCATATTTTCCAAATTACTGATAGTAAATACATTCTTAATCCTTTACAGGAGCAATTCATTGAACTATGTAGAACTCTCTACAACATGTTCAGTGAAGATGCAAATGAGCAAGAATTGTACCACTCTACTGCAGCTGTAACCAGTTTACTTCTGGAGATTGGTGAAGTAGGAAAACAGTTCATCAGTCAGGCACTCCAGGAACCAGGCAGCAGTCATGACAATAAAAGCAGAGTGCACCCGAAAAAGGAAAACCAACCGTTACATTATGGACAGGGGGATTCTTTCTGTCCCATCCTCGATGGGATGGATGATGAAAAGGTGGCTTCCAGTGAGCTGCAGGATATTAAATTGGATGGTGGTTCACCTAAAGACAATGGGGTGTCTTCAGCCATGTTGATTTCAGATGATGAAACTAAAGATGATACCTCCATGTCCTCATACTCTGTGCTGAGTGCTGGCTCTAATGACGATGATAAGTTGCAGTGTGAGGACATCACTGAGGACACCGTGCTTGTGCGTAATAACGATGAGACCCCTCTTCCCAGGAGTAGTAGCATAGATAAAGACTGGGCTATCACCTTTGAGCAATTTTTGGCCTCCCTTTTAACTGAGACCGCTTTGGTGAGATACTTTGAGAAAGCTGGGGTAGTGATGGCGAGGATTACAAATGCTAAGAATGTCAGAATGATGGGAAAACCAATCACCTCAGCAAGTGACTATGAGATCTCTACAATCTCAGGATGAGGTGGTTGCTGCTGTTTAGTCAACAGATTACGTGAAGTAACGTCCTATAAACCTGATTCATATAGACCAATGTAATGTTTAGTAAACTGAGTGTACAGTAGTTTCAGAAGATTTGTCATATGTACTGTATCTCCTTGTATTGTAAATTCTAAGTAATATTTAGGTGAATTATCTCCCTCCTAACCCCATGTTTCATTGCATATTATTGAGCATTACACTTTAATTTAAAACATTTTCTGTAGAAAACTGGAGCACCTGCACTTTGATTCCATGCTGTTTTGTAAACCGGCTCAATTATGTTTGTTTATTAATCATTTCTGACTCTTTATGTTACTGAAACCATTCCTGGAAATTTCATTTTTATACTACGTACAGTACTAATACAACTTCTATCTTTTCTTTTCCAACTGAAGTTGCTGTTTTAAATTGACTTCTTTCCTTTTTTTTTTTAAAAGGATTCTTAGGGATGTTGGCTTGACCTTCAAAGTGAAAGGAACAATGTATAGAATAAAATTAAAACCCAAGGTAAAAGTACTCTGTTAGGCTGATTCATTTGTTGGTACATTGATTTTAGGCATCTGGTGAAAACAGTTACGTTTTTGTTTAATCCTAAAAATTATTTGAGTGTACGAATTAGCCAGTAAACATATTTTGAACTAAGAATTGTAGATGAAGAGAGGAAACAATAGATATATCCTGGGTCAAAGAGAGGGGGAAACCACATGTTATGTCCTGGTCAGGGAGAGATGGGTAATCAATAGATATACACTGGGGCAGAGAGAGAGAGAAAATCACACTTGCTGGGGCAGAGAAAGAGAGAGAGAGAACCCCACACACTGGGGCAGAGAGAGAGAGAGAGAACCCCACACACTGGGACAGACAGAGAGAGAGAGAGAGAGAGAACCCCACACACTGGGACAGACAGAGAGAGAGAGAGAGAGAGAGAAAGAACCACACACACTGGGGCAGAGAAAGAGAGAGAGAGAACCACACTCGCTGGGGCAGAGAGAGAACCCCACACATTGGGGCAGAGCGAGAGAGAGAGAGAACCCCACACACTGGGGCAGAGAGAGAGAGAACCCCACACACTGGGGCAGAGAGAGAGAGAGAGAACCCCACACACTGGGACAGACAGAGCGAGAGAGAGAGAGAGAGATAGAACCCCACACACTGGGGCAGAGCGAGAGAGAGAGAGAACCCCACACACTGGGGCAGAGAGAGAGAGAACCCCACACACTGGGGCAGAGAGAGAGAGAGAACCACACACACTGGGGCAGAGCGAGAGAGAGAGAGAACCCCACACACTGGGGCAGAGAGAGAGAGAACCCCACACACTGGGGCAGAGAGAGAGAGAGAGAACCACACACACTGGGGCAGAGAGAGAGCGAGAGAACCACACACTGGGGCAGAGAGAGAGAGAACCACACACACTGGGGCAGAGCGAGAGAGAGAGAGAACCCCACACACTGGGGCAGAGAGAGAGAGAACCACACACACTGGGGCAGAGCGAGAGAGAGAGAGAACCCCACACACTGGGGCAGAGAGAGAGAGAGAGAACCCCACACACTGGGGCAGAGAGAGAGAGAGAGAACCACACACACTGGGGCAGAGAGAGAGAGAGAGAACCACACACACTGGGGCAGAGAGAGAGAGAGAGAACCACACACTGGGGCAGAGAAAGAGCGAGCGAACCACACAAGCAGAGAGGAATAGAGAATCACACTTGCTGGGGCAGAGAAAGAGAACCACGCACACTGGGGCAGAGGGAAAAGAGAATCACAGTTGCTGGAGAAAGGGAACCATGCACACTCTGGAACAGAGAGAGAGGAGCATCACAAATTTAGCACTGGGAAGGCCCGCGTCTGATTTGTGTGTGCAGCAGGGCCTATTTTAGGGGCAATGACTAGGCTTCAGTACAATATTGCCCATACCCAGATCTATTCCCAAAATTGGTGAAAAATAGTTGGAGCTTTCGCCACTGCAAGCTTTGAGTAGTCTTTCAGGCTCTAAGTGGCTTCGACAGCAGTCCAGGGAACGCTGGAGGCCATAGAAGTCGTCCAGGGAACGCTGGAGGCCATAGAAGTCGTCTTGGGTATGTTTTATCAAGAGTAAGTGTTCCTCCTGCCTTCACAATAATACTGCGGATGCTGCCGGCCCCCTCCCCACTAAGGACTCCTCTTTGTGCCTTGACCAGCATCTGAGCCGGACATAGTTCGTACGGCCGATTGATGACAATTATGATGATGCCCAAAGACCATCCTAAATTTGTCTTCGATGCACAATGCATGGATCACGCCTGGTGACGACCGCGAATGAATTTAGGCCCATAATCTAAGACTGGAGTTACCTGTAGACCAAGCCAAGTAATAGGTGGTAGGTTCCCTGAAGCCCATAAATTACCATTTCATTCATTCAGTTTTACAACAGGCCATAGTGGAATTTGAGTTTATAATCTCTGGAACCATAACTACTACACTACAGTGTCCATGTTGCATTTGTTACTTTGTAATTCTTGTGACAGACGTTTTCTCATGTTGGAAGAAGATCTGTAGAGTCACTGTTAAAAGTATTTCTGGCCTGTATGCAATGGTTTTTAGCCCAGCCTGTTCATGCCTGGAATTAAATGGTAGCATTAATAACAATTGGCACTGATGGAGCTAATTGAAGGTATGTAAACCAGGTTTCCCTCAGGAACAAGATGCCAAAAGAAATGCCTATCTGGAAGACAAATCCACAGTATGGATTGGTCAAATGGGCTATCATTTCTAATCTTTAAATTCTTAATGGCAATCATCCATTCTGAGAAAAAACACATTTACAATGCACGGAGTCCCTATATTTTAGTGCAATTCAGCAAGTACGGCAGCCCATCTAATGACACAAGGCTGCTAACACTCGCAGCAGTTATCAAGTAAGTTTAAAATTTGTTTATTTCAAAATGCAAATTCATTGGCTCCAAGCGCTAGATGGTGAAAAAATGTTTGCACTTCATGAATAGAATGGAATGCAGCATCAAGTGTCAGCTGTGATTCAGTGGATAGCGCTCCCACCTCTGAGTCAGAAGGTTGTGGGTTCAAGTCCCCTCCAGAGACTTGAGCACAAAAATCTAGGCTGACACTCCAGTGCAGTACTGAGGGAGTGCTGCACTGTCGGAGGTGCCGTCTTTCAGATGAGATGGCTGCTCTCTCAGGAGGATGTAAAAGATTCCATGGCACTATTTTGAAGAAGAGCAGGGGGAGTTATCCCCGGTGTCCTGGCCAATATTTATTCTTCAATCAACATAACAAAAAACAAATTAACTGGTCATTATCACATAGCTGTTTGTGGGAACTTGCTGTGCGTAAATTGGCTGCCATGTTTCCTACATTACAACAGTGACTACACTTCAAAAAATAAAAGTACTTCATTGGCTGTAAAATGCTTTGATGCATCCGGTGGTCGTGAAAGACGCTATGTAAATGCAAGTCTTTTATATCAAATATATTTGTGAAGCTATTCTCCAATACCAGCTGCTCTGCTCCTGCTACTGCAGAAATGGTTCCATTTTATGTTGTAGCGTAGTTTCTATAGCAGCAGCACTGACTTTAAAATGACCAGGCTGGAAATTGCAGTCGGAGGCTTCCTGCAGGCGAATACCTCCGAACCGCAAGTAAACTCTAAACCTACTTGGTGTCTCCGTATCTTAAAAGACTCGTGCTCCTGGGTCTGAAGCCATATGCTCGCAGTTCGCAAGCGTCCCTGAAATCACGTGGGCTGGCCCAATCAAGTACAAAGGGGGGATTCCCATTATGCTTATGGGGATTCGATTTACATACGGAATCTCCTTTTTAAAAAAAAAACGCATTCACAACACTGAAATAAAAATAAATCATCGTGTGTCAAAATGAATGAAAAACATTTAAAACAAAAATTTTAATTTTTGAAAAATAAATTCAAGGGGCCAAAAGTAACCTAAACTAATTTTAAAGGTTTTTGTATGGTTAAATCATTAAAAAAATTTACAAAACAAATAGCCCAACACTGCACCAGCGAATGTCCATTTCCTGCAGATTCGTACGATCTATAAAACTGGAACTTGACAGATCACAAGTTCTGGGTTTTCGTGCATGTGCATCGCATACACCATCATAGGCCCTAGAAAGTCTGGGCCACAAATGTGTTGCCTAATGGCTGAGGGAGATCTGTATAGAGCAATCATTTTGTGGATTATACAAGATAGGCAGGAGTACCTCTGCTGCTATCTGTGTGGCAGCCATGTTTTATTTTACACCACCTCTTAAACTGGTCTTTATGCTGCTGTCTGAGGCAGCACGATAGTCCAAAACGCAGGTTAAATTAATATTTTGCATTACTTCCAATGGCAGCTAATACCACTTTGTTTACATTTGTGGTTTGCTGGTTTTCGAGGTACCATTGATTCACCTGTGAATGGAAATGAACTTCAAGACAGGGCAAATTTCAGGCCTATAGTATTTTTTTTCCCCGCTGGAATTACTTTAAATTTTCTTCTAGCTGTTGATATTGTGCAGAGGCGAACAGAGCATACAGCAATGGGCGTGGGGAATAGATATACAGTTTCTTCCATTTCCATCTGCATCTTGTATGGTCTGCTTTAACATAACACATTATGATTACTGGACCATTTTTCTATTCAGTATTGAATTTCACCCCTTTCTTCCACCCTTGGAAATCCATTAAGTAGCATCAATTAAATTCTAATGTACCCAGCAATCAATAATATTTTTTATAATATGTTGCCTGATGCTCACCTCTGTACTTGCTAACCGAGTGATTGGATGTAAATATATTGCACTGAAAGGTTGGTGCTGATGCAGCACTATCATCCGAAGTGCCTGGAAGATGGTTTTGCATTGGATTGTGAAACTTTAAATTACTTGGTCAGGAAATGTCTTCATGAACTGCAAGTCAACATGGTGGCAGGACCTGTATTTAAATTTCCCTGTTGCGTCCCCTGGTCAATGCCAGCGTCGAACCCCAAGACACAATTTTTTCTGTGAAAAGCGCACAACAATTAAAAGAAAAAGTATCTGTTGGATTTGCTTTGAAGCAACTGCAGTGTATTGAGTCTTCCAGTAATGCTTTACAGACTTCATCAACTGAGAAAAAACACACAATTACTGGCTTGTGGAATGGAATAGACAGACATCAGTACTGTTAGCACTTCAATAATTAAACAAGTTGCTGTCATATTTGTGTATGAAAGTGGAGGTCACAGCTTGTTAGATTGATTTTAGAGTTCTTTATCTGCATTATATTTTGAAATTGCCATTAAACGAACAATGGTGAGAATTTTAGGCTGCCGTTGGGTGTCCTATCGAACAGTCCCTGCAAATCTCCCTTCCTAGGCATCTTCAAGTCCCGGCTCCTGTTCCTGACATGTGTGGCCTGGCAGGGAAGCCACGAAGGTTTCTCACCCTGCCTGGGTTAAGATTGCAGGTGTCCTTGGCATCTGAAAATTAAAATGGAGCAGAACAGGGGGCTAATGGGTAAGCTTCCAGCTCCTTTATAATTGTCACCTGCTCGAGTTTCATCAGCAGGGCCGACTGACCAACCGTTACAATGAAAACGATCAGCATTTCTGTCTTTTTAAAGTTTTGATTTTACTGCTGCCCGAAATCCAACTTCTGCCCACCAGCCATGCAGCATTTTTCGCAGGGTTCAGGTGTGAGCCTGAAACCTCTCGGGCTTCACGCTGCGGTGGGCTGAACGGCTTCCCGTCCGCCTTGGCACCCTGCCAAACCAATCCCACCTTTCTTTAAAATCACCCCCTCTCCCTTTTTACTACCATAAGTCAGTCAGTAAACACAGACACTTCTAAGCTTTTTTTTTTTTATAAGCCCCACTCACTTTTTTATATGGCTTTCCAGATCCATACCCAGTTGAGGGATTAGGCAAATGACCAAAGAGATCTCCACATGCTCATCAAATGCCCTGATGTAACCAGCCAAAATGGATTAGAGAAATGTTGACTGAGGTTGAACCCTTGCCCACTTTAATCCTTTCTCATCAATGTGAGAAATATACAGTTATCAGGCATGATGAGTGGGATGGATGTAGTAAGGTACCTATTAACCAGGTCAGTCGAACTTGGGATTTTTTTAACTCTTTCCAGTAGGACTAGGATTCATTTAAGGAAAATCAAAAATATAAACATTTTACGGTTCCTGGCTTTAAAACACAACAGGGTGAAAATTCGGTCGCGCATTTGTTGTGCCGTTAATCCAGGTGGAGCGGTAAATTTTGCGCTGGGAAATGGTTTGCATCTGCAGCGGCAAAATCTATCAGCTGGGCCCTGCATGTGGAGCGGGGCTCTAAGGGAGGCGATCCACACTTCTTTTAGGGCGCTAGGCCAGATGAGCAACTGAAAATCCCAAGCTAAACAGCTGGCCTCAGAGTGCCTGAAGAGAGGATTCCCTGGGGGTGGAAAAAATCGGCAAAAAAACCACTAAAAACATTCCCAATACCATACTGATGCCACATCAACGTAAATCACAAAAATAAAAAAAAATCACACTTACCTCAGATAGACATTCCTTCCCGCACTGCGGCCAGTGCAGCGTGGACCGCCAGCTTTCACAGGCAGTGCCACTATGGGGTGCTACGGATCTCGCGTGAAACAAACTTTGAAACCGTGTCGCAACCAGGGGGCGTTGCACACCGCTAGCCTCTCCCGGGTGGTACCCCACAAACTTGGCACCTAATGTCCCAGCGGGGCACTCGAAGCTGGCCGCCCGCCCGGAAGCGATTTCTGCCACCATTGCTGCCCCTCTGGGTTGCAAACCGAGGCAGCAACAAACTGAAAATCCAGCCCAACAACTTTTATGCTGAACAAAATATCAAAGAGATCATTTTACTTAGAATTCATAAAACTGTTTTTCCTCATACTTGCTTACAAAATGTTTCTGCCTTTTAAGTTTCTGGTCGCAGTCCCTGATCTTTTGCATGGTATATGGGGTGTACACTTCATTTGAAGAATAAGTAGTGCAACCAAAAGTAATAATATACATAATTCAAATGTTAATGACATCTGCCATAACCAGTCAGAAATAAACAGGCCATTAAGAAAAGAATTACTTATTTATATAGTGCCTTTCAATCCCTCGGTGACCCAAAGCACTTAAGAACCAATGAAGTACTTTTGAAGTGTCACTCATAGGTAAATGCGGCAGACAATTTATGCAAAACAAGGAACAGTTTCACGAACAGCAATGAGATAAATGTCAAGTTAACCTGTTTTAGTTGAGTAAATGTTAGCTGGACACTGGAAGAACGCCACTGCTGTTATTTGAATAATACCATGGGTTCTATTATGTCCATCTGAGAGGGCAGACAGGGCCTCGGTTTAACATTTCATTTGAAAGATGGAACCTTGACAATGCTGCACTCCCTCAATAGTGTCAGCCTAGATTATGTTCTAAAGTCTTGGGGTGGAACTTGTACTCGTTTTTCACTCTTTATCGTCTTCAATTGATAGGTTTGATGGAGACAAGGTGCTACATTCCAGTATGGAGAAATGGTGACTGCTCCACTTCTGTCTTGCAGGAGCACATGTTTAATTAGCTGGCCATGAAGCAACATTGGCAAAGATATCAAAAGATAGATTATTTTGCTCTTATTGAAGGAGCATCTTAATTGGCTAGCAGTATCAGTGCCGATTTAATGAACGGGTGAAGGAGCAAAAGGTAACGGGCACAACTGAGGCTGAAATTCCTAGTAGGTTCTGCTGGTCTCCCACCGGAGTTATGGTGGGAGATCAGGAGGATCCCTGCAAACTTTCAGACTCATTAATTTTAATATATTCCAATGAAATAGTGGATGCATTGGTGATCATTTTCCAACATTGTATCGACTCTGGATCAGTTCCTATGGACTGGAGGGTAGCTAATGTAACACCACTTTTTAAAAAAGGAGGGAGAGAGAAAACGGGTAATTATAGACCGGTTAGCCTGACATCAGTAGTGGGGGAAAATGTTGGAATCAATTATTAAAGATGAAATAGCAACATATTTGGAAAGCAGTGACAGGATCGGTCCAAGTCAGCATAGATTTATGAAAAGGAAATCATGCTTGACAAATCTTCTGGAATTTTTTGAGGATGTAACTAGTAGAGTGGACAAGGGAGAACCAGTGGATGTGGTGTATTTGGACTTTCAAAAGGCCTTTGACAAGGTCCCACACAAGAGATTGGTGTGCAAAATTAAAGCACATGGTATTGGGGGTAATGTACTGATGTGGATAGAGAACTGGTTGGCAGACAGGAAGCAGAAAGTCGGGATTAATGGGTCCTTTTCAGAATGGCAGGCAGTGACTAGTGGGGTGCCGCAGGGCTCAGTGCTGGGACCCTAGCTTTTTACATTATATATTAACGATTTAGATGAAGGAATTGAGTATAATATCTCCAAGTTTGCAAATGACACTAAGCTGGGTGGCGGTGTGAGCTGTGAGAAGAATGCGAAGAGGCTGCAGGGTGACTTGGACAGGTTAGGTGTGCAAATGCTGATGCAGTATAATGTGGATAAATGTGAGGTTATCTACTTTGGTGGCAAAAACACGAAGGCAGAATATTATCTGAATGGCGGCAGATTAGGAAAAGGGGAGGTGCAACGAGACCTGGGTGTCGTGGTTCATCAGTCATTGAAAGTTACCATGCAGGTACAGCAGGCAAATGGTATGTTGGCCTTCATAGCGAGGGGATTTGAGTATAGGAGCAGGGAAGTCTTACTGCAGTGTACAGGGCCTTGGTGAGGTCTCACCTGGAATATTGTGTTCAGTTTTGGTCTCCTAATCTGAGGAAGGATGTTCCTGCTATTGAGGAAGTGCAGCGAAGGTTCACCAGACTGATTCCTGGGATGGCAGGACTGACATATGAGGAGAGACTGAATCAACTGGGCCTGTATTCACTGGAGTTTAGAAGGATGAGAGGGGATCTTGTAGAAAAATATAAAATTCTGACGGGATTGGACAGGTTAGATGCAGGAAGAATGTTCCCGATATTGGGGAAGTCCAGAACCAGGGGACACAGTCTAAGGATAAGGGGTAAGCCATGTAGGACTGAGATGAGGAGAAACTTCTTCATTCAGAGAGTTGTTAACCTGTGGAATTCTCTACCGCAGAGAGTTGTTGATGCCAGTTCATTGGATATATTCAAGAGAGAGTTAGATATAGCCCTTACGGCTAAAGGGATCAAGGGGTATGGAGAGAAAGAAGAGGTACTGAGGTGAATGATCAGCCATGATCTTATTGAATGGTGGTGCAGGCTCAAAGGGCCGAATGGCCTACTCCTGCACCTATTTTCTATGTTTCTATGATCACCTGGCCCTCTGTAAATTTCAGCTCATCTAAAACTCTGCTGCCATTATTTTAACTCACACCAAGTTCCATTCACCCATCACCCTTGTGCTCACTGACCTACATTGGCTTCCAGTCCAGCATTGACTAAAATTTAAAATTCACATCCATCTGTTAAAAGCCCTCCATGGCCTCCCCATCCTATCTCTGTAATCTCCTCCAGCCCCACAACCCTCTGAGAACTCTGCGTTCCTCCAATTCTACCCTCTTGTGCTTTCTCGATGTCCTTCGGCCCACCATTGGAGCCCATACTTTCAGCTGCCTAGGCCTAGCTCTGGAATTCCCTCCTTAAACGTCTCCATCTCTCCTCCTTTAAGATGCTCCTTAAAACCTACATCTTTGCTAACCTTTTGTCCTAATACCTCCTTATGGGGCTCGGTGTCAAATAATTTTGTCTAATAATACACCTAAAGGAACACTTTGGGGAGTTTTACTACATTAAAGCCACTATATAAATGCAAGTTGCTATAGTTGTTTAGCATTATTGAAATTTGCCGCTGACACCAAAATGGATGCATGACAGCTTGTGACAAGGATCGAGAAAGACTGCAGGAGGACAGAGGTAGGCTGGCCCGATAGGTGGCTGATGCAGTGTGAATTAATACATTTTGAAAGCAGGAATAGATGGAGTGAGTGTGCAGCGTATGTAGGCACCTTTAGTAATGACTCCACGAGGCAGGGTATGATACTTAAACTGTGTAGACCTGTAGTCCTTTATTTGCAGCTCCTGAGTGAGAACAACAAGGTGTGTGTTCCTTTTTATACTGGGTCTCCAGCAGCAACACCCTCTGGTGTACAGGCAAGGTGTGTATAGTGTAAGGGTACATTCAGTGTTGCATAACAGAGTTACAGACATCACACAGTAAACAGACATGCATACAAAACAACACTTCCCTCCCTAAGCATTTTTCATATCCTTATTGTCATGACCAGGGGAGGTGATCAGTGGGGGGCTATGGGGGGTTGTGGTGAGGGTTGTGTAGTTGTCAGGTGTGATCCCTGTGCTTGAGGCTGGCCTCGTATGTTTCCCCTCCCTCACACACAGACCAAGTGGGTGTCACTGTTGTGGGATCCCTTGGTGGGGGGGGGGGAGGGAGCCACGGCAGCAGTGGGTGTTGTGGGCAGGGCCACAAGACTAGGTGGGCTCCTTGTCCACCAATTGGGATGAGGGTCAGGTCATCCCAGGGTTTGCCAGGGAAGCTGGAGGGTATTGGCCTCATGCTCCTGGTGTTGGCCCAGATGGCCAGGGGTTGTAGGGCTGATCTGGTGCCGGTTGCTATCGGTGGTGGCTGAGCTGCCCATTGATCACTGTCCCTGTAGTGGATGTGCTCCCACTGCCTGTGTGTGTGTCCTGCAAGGGGCATCACATTCGTTCCAAAGGTCCAGGCTACATGGTCAGGTAGCCTGCTGGACCTGGGGGTCTCCCACAGGGGGATTCCATTGGCATCAGTATGGTCCCTGTAGGACCCAATGTCCTTTGGCAGTGTCCTACTGGTATACATGACACCTTGGCTCTGATCACATAGTCGAGTCTGCATTATACAGTCTAGCATTTGCATCACTTTTTGGTGTCCTGGTTTCAACAGACATAGTTACATTAGGCATTTCACATTCTTTATCATTATTGTTAAGCATAATAAACTTGTTCTTAATCTTACTGACACCTGCATTCATCTCATTAGTCACATTAGTTAAAATAGCATCACAATTCATGGTTACATTGCATATATTTTCATACTTGCACCCTTTAATTGCATCTTTAGCTTTAAAGTCCATGTATTCAAATAGTTGAAACTTCCCCGTTAAATTTTTTTGTTTACCGGTCTCCTTAAAGGGAGCCTTCAAATCCGATTGGCCGCTCAATGTCACATGATGCTCCTCCATGTTCAATCGTGGCATGGCGGAGGCCATTTTGATTACAGGTTCTGCTGCTTGTGGTGCTGCAGCTATTTTCTGGTCTTGCTGCAGGTAGGCTGTGGTGCTCTTTTCTTCCACAGGTTCGATCCTGGATGATGGGAATCCATTTCTTTCATCGATGTTCACTTCTTGGAGTGCTGCCCCGGCCTGGAAAGTGGAGTTTGGATCCTTGGTCTCGGAGATTTTGCCGGGGTGCTGTGGGCAGTCGAGCTGGACAGTGGAACTTCCGGATACTGCAATGGATCCATGTTCAAAGTCAATTGCCGGAGCCCGGAGGCTTGGGAGCAGCTTCGCTTGGACAGGATGCTGTTGTGGTCGATTGGCGGGATTCATCCAAAGTTCTTCAAAGGTCGCTTGGCTCATCACAGATTAGCTTGCCCCTGTGTCGCTCTCCATAGAAACTGGGACCCCGTCGACGTCTACTTTCATCGCCCACGGAGAACTTTCGGTGGAGCAGGTATGAGTTCCATACTCTTTTTCCAGGGGTTGAGCAATTTCACCTTCCTCTGTGTCGGAGCCTCGGTGATCAGCCAACTCATCAGAGACGCGGTGAGTAAAGCTTTTTCTGCACATCCTTTGAAAGTGCCTTTTCTCTTTGCATGTATAGCCTTTGTAGCGGCACTGGTGGGCCCTGTGGTTTCCTCTACAGGGCTAGCCGGTTTGCCCCATGTGGTGGACTCAGGGTTACGGGACTCGGGGCAGCATTTCTGCCTTTAGAAGTATCAATGCAGTGCACAGCTCTCGTCAGTTTAGAGTCTCTTAGTGCTTCATTTAGGTGGTCACCAAAATCGCACGATGCAACCAGTCTCCTTAAGCGTCCCAATCTTCCCCATCGGTAAATTGCTGAAAGTTGCTGAAATTCGGCGTGTGGTTCGTGACCTCGTATTCCCGTCGCCAGTTGTAGCGTATGTAGGCACCTTTAGTAATGACTCCACGAGGCAGGGTATGATACTTAAACTGTGTAGACCTGTAGTCCTTTATTTGCAGCTCCTGAGTGAGGACAACAAGCTGAGTGTTCCTTTTTATACTGGGTTACCTGCAGTGTGCAGGTTACCCTTAGGTTTCCAGCAGCAGCACCCTCTGGTGTACAGGCAAGGTGTGTACAGTGTAAAGGTACATTCAGTGTTGCATAACAGTGTTGTAGACATCACACAGTAAACAGGTATGCATACACAACAGAGTGCACCCCAATTTTGACAGTGTGCAAGACCCAACCCACACACTGATATCAACCCATCAAGTTCTTTAAACCCAGTACCTTTGCTTTCTTTGCACACTTCAGAGGCTTAGAGGCTAAAATGTACAAAATACAGGATAAATAAACCAGACATGTTGGCACCAACAGTACAAGTGCAGCCAAAATGGCAACAGCAGCAGGGAAGCAGCAATAGCAGCAGGTGCAGTGGGAACAACTATAACCTCAATGGAAATGAAAATGAAAATCGGGCGAGCAGGGTGTAAAACGGGTTGTCAATTTGCTAATGCCCCAAACCAATTTCACCCCCTTTATGTTGTGAGAACGTTGATGAATTGAAAGATCAGCGCTCACTGTAGCTGAGTGTTGTCCAGCATGCTGAGAGTGATACAGAGGATGTGATCCCTGCCAATGTTGTGATCATGCCCACCATAACATCGTCGCACCGATGGGCGGGAGAGGGGGTCAATCATTAAAAATCAAGGAACTTAGAAATTTACAGCACTGAAGGAGGCCATTTCAGCCAACCCGCTATTTTTATGGCAGCAGGCTACGAGGCATGCATGTGCTCTGTCTTGGAGAGGCGGGACACATCATTATCATATTTAAATCAAGCTCCCACAGTGCAGTTGAGAGCCTGATTTAAATTTAAATAAGGCTCAGGAAAACCCAGCAGCGAAATGGAGGCGAGAGCTGCCATCTCCAGAAGGTATGTGCTATTTAGAGCAGGAGTGCTTCCCACAGCCCCTCAAGTGAGCCTTCGGCCTCCCTTCTGCCGATCACGGCCTTTCCTCACTGTCGAGGTCAGCGATTCGCCAACCAAGCTCCAATCACGAACCTCCTGTGAACTCTGAACCCGCCTAGCTCTCCCCCACCCCGCCACCAAGCTCCAATCCCAAGCCCTGATCTCTCCCAAATGCCAGGGACTGTCTCCAAGGGACCCTAGCTGTGGCCTCCTGCCACTGGATTTCCTGACAGGCAGCCTGCCAAACTGGTCAGCTGCTGGGCAAGAAACGGCAGAAGAAAATGTTAATGAGGTCCTGCCATTAATATCCGCACTGTCTCCGCGTCCCCGGGGTTTCTGGGTTTTAGACGTGCTGCCGTGCTCCCCATACCCTCCTCGCCTCCAGAATATATAGGGACCTGGGCGTCCGAATGATCCCTGCACAGCAGACTACCAGAATTGCAGCTGGCATCAGGGAGATTAAGAGGGAATCAAAGTAATTTTCTGCCCTCCCCTGAGGAAGTTGCTGCCAGTTATCTCTGCAATGAGGTTCCTCACGTATCAACAAAATTACCCAAAATATAAATTGAGGAGTGTTCGAACGGTTTTTGTTTTCCTTGTCCTGCTGCAAAATAAGCAAAGCACATTAGTATGAAAACAGGGCGATCTTTTGACAAGCTTATGTGATAATGGTTTACATTGAGCGAGAGCAGGTACGCTGAGAGAAGCTAATGAACTAATATTTACAATGTCAAAATAAATCAGACAATAGATGAAGGGATTCATGACTCTTTGAAGCAGGAATAAATTATGTAGGCGGGAAAATAAATTTAAATTGCATCCTTATAGCTGCACCACTGCACAAGAACAGAATAACTGTGCCTTTTGCACAGGCTAAGAAGCCACACATCTGCATTCAGACCTGTTCTGAGTGTGGATTACAAAATTGCAATTCTCTGTACTTGTGGAAATAAAGCCCATTTAAACACATGAACTTGATTTAGAGCTGGCCTTACCAATGACAGGAGTCATTATTGTATTATCTGCAAAAATATGGAGAATATAATGTGAGACCTGGAATGAAGCCAAGGCTGTTAACCTAATTGAGGAGTGCAGATAGTATCAGAATGCAGTGTGAGATCAAAGCTTTAATGATTTATAAATGTAATTTGACTCCCATGATTAGATTACCGCCTTGCAGTCACTCCTTACTAGCTGCTATTTTTGTAATATATACTGGCCTCAAAATTACCAGGGGGGCACATTTGCCACAAAATCAAATCCTGATCCAAAGTGTGTGCCCACTGATGCTGTGCAGTACTGACCCCACCTTAAAACATGCGATCAGCTCATTAACATATTCCTAGGTGGTTCAGTTGTGCAACTTTCATGTAACATGGGAATGGTGTACTGGGGGACGGGGAGGGACATTGGAAATTAGGAGTGCAGCCTTTAAAAAGTCAAGTGGCTGAGAATTGTAGTAGCCGGCTGGGGAAGCAACAGGTAAGCAGGAAAGTGTTTGGCTCACTGAGTTGACTGTTGGATAACTGCAATGGATGGTGCATGTATGCTTTGTGCCGTGTTTATAGCACCTTTTCAAGTGGAGGGGCAGGCAGAGGCACCTGAAGCATGGTGCAGGGTCTCAGAAAGGAGCAGAAAAGAAAAGAAAAGCCTAAAATGTTAATGAGACTGACATTGAGACACTCCTGGAGGAAATGCAGCAAAGGAGGGAAAGACTGCAAGATGCCTGTGGTAGGAAGAAAAATGTCTCGCGTGTCACATGGAAGGAGAAAGTATCGCCCTGTGTAGCAACTTTCAATGTGTTGTCTGTGGTTTCAGGATCTGTTAGGCATCATAAGCCCAGTCAACGCATTGATGGTTCTCTCAGTTGGAATAGAGCTTCCCCTAGTGGACTACTGCTCCACCTATTGGACTACTGTGGTAATGCAACTACTGATGTAAATAATAAAAGGGTCATGTGACAAATGATGACAGTTTTTGTAAGAGTCATCTTGCAGTGTGTGCTCCTTAGTGATGATGTAAGGATGTATCACATCAGTGACCACCATGGTGATGGCAGAAACTAAACAAATATTTTGTATCAGCCTTTATGGTAGAGGACACTAACAATATTCCGCCAGTGGATAGTCTAGGGGCTATAGCGGGGGAGGAACGAAACACAATCACAATCACAAAGGAGGTGGTGCTCAGTAAGATAATGGGACTAAAGGCAGATAAATCCCCTGGACCTGATGGCTTGCATCCTAGGGTCTAAAGAGAAGTAGCGGCAGGGATTGTGGATGCATTGGTTGTAATTTACCAAAATTCCCTGGATTCTGGGGAGGTCCCAGCAGATTGGAAAACTGCAAATGTAATGCTCCTATTTAAAAAAAGGAGGCAGACAAAAAGCAGGAAACTATAGACCAGTTAGCTTAATATCTGTGGTTGGGAAAATGTTGGAGTCCATTATTAAAGAAGCAGTAACAGGACATTTGGAATAGCAAAATTCAGCCAGGCAGAGTCAGCATGGTTTTATGAAGGGAAGTCATGTTTGACAAATTTGCTGGAGTTCTTTGAGGATGTAATGAACAGGTTGGATAAAGGGGAACCAGTGGATGTGGTGTATTTGGACTTCCAGAAGGCATTTGACAAGGTGCCACATAAAAGGTTACTGCACAAGATAAAAGTTCACGGGGTTGGAGGTAATATATTAGTTAGCCAATCCTCAATCCATGCTAACAGAGAACAGAGAGTCAGGATAAATGGTTCATTCTCTGGTTGGCAACCAGTAACTAGTGGGGTGCCGCAGTGCTGGGACCCCAACTATTTACAATTTATATTAATGACTTGGAAGAAGGGACTGAGTGTAATGTAGCCAAGTTTGCTGATGATACAAAGATGGGAGGAAAAGCAATGAGTGAGGAGGACACAAAAATCTGCAAAAGGACATAGACAGGCTAAGTGAGTGGGCAAAAATTTGGCAGATGGATTATAATGTTGGAAAGTGTGAGGTCATGCACATTGGCAGAAAAAATCAAAGAGCTAGTTATTACTTAAATGGAGAAAGATTGCAAAGTGCCGCAATACAGCGGGGTCTGGGGGTACTTGTGCATGAAACACAAAAGGATAGTATGCAGGTACAACAAGTGATCAGGAAGACCAATGGTATCTTGGCCTTTATTGCAAAGGAGATGGAGTATAAAAGCAGGGAAGTCTTACTACAGCTATATAAGGTATTGGTGAGGCCACATCTGGAATACTGCGTGTTGTTTTGGTTTCCATATTTACGAAAGGATATACTTGCTTTAGAGGCAGTTCAGAGAAGGTTCACTAGGTTTATTCCGGGGATGACGGGGTTGACTTACGAGGAAAGGTTGAGTAGGTTGAGCCTCTACTCATTGGAATTCAGAAGAATGAGGTGATCTTATCGAGACATATAAGATTATGAGGGGGCTTGACAGGATGGATGCAGAGAATGTTTCCACTGATGGGGGAGACTCAAACTAGAGGGCACGATCTTAGAATAAGGGGCCGCCCATTTAAAACAAAGATGAGGAGAAATTTCTTCTCTGAGGGTTGTGAATCTGTGGAATTCACTACCTCAGACAGCTGTGGAAGCTGGGGCATTGAATAAATTTAAGACAGAAATAGACGGTTTCTTAATCGATAAGGGGTTATGGGGAGCGGGGGGCGGGGGGGGGGGGGGGTGGGAAGTGGAGTTGAGTCCATGATCAGATCAGCCATGATCTTATTGAATGGCGGAGCAGGCTCGAGGGGCTGTATGGCCTACTCCGGTTCCTATTTCTTATGTTCTTATGGTCTTATGGTCAAGGCATGTGCTTTGCAATGCTGTTTAGCTTTTCTTGCAACTCTTAGTGGGGTCATTAACCATGGTTGCAAGGGATGCACCTCATCACCCACAAGTCACCCATTCGCTTAACTATCTTCCTGGAAGAGCTTAGGGAGGGCAGAATTCCTGAGGATGAAAACTTTATGGCAACTTCCAGCAAATAGGTCATTCATGCGAAGAATTCTTTGCATCTGGTCACACACAATCCGCACATTTAGCGAATGGTACCCCTTCCTATTAGAAAGTTGAGGAGGTTAATGGTAGGAACTCACAATGCTACATGTGTCTGTACAGGGTTAATGAAATCATTACTGCAAACTTATCAGTCTTTTCTACAACCAGTATACATTACGATAATGTCAAATTATGATTCACAGTACAGGATCAAAATATAAAGCAACACAACTTGATACAGTGTACAAAGGTTGACACATCTGAAGAGCCTTTTCTGTCATAAAGAAAATTGCTACCAAACTGCTACTGGACTTTGCACTGTTCATGAATAAAATTCTGCTGCTCAAGGATATCTCTTCCACATTACAGTACTGCGAACAAGAATCAAAATGGAGCAAATTCTGAGATACCGAATTAATTTGTGGCCTATTGCATAATTTGCCTTTCTGTCGATCCATCATGTGTGCATAGTGGGAGAGGCTTCTAACTCAAAGCAAACCTAACTAACACATAAATCTGAGTCCAGATGGATGGTTCACACTCTGAACTTTAACCTGTCTTTTCTTTTTATCAGATGAAGATGGCACTGTTCTGTATTCCCACATTTTCTGTCTTTTATCAGATTGCCAGCATTTGCATTTTTTTCTTACCAAATTGAATTTATTTGAATATAGTTAAATCAGCTCTTTTTCATTTTTGATCCTGTGTAATTCATATCTCAAATGTATATTTTATTTTTGCAATGTATCACCTTCCCTTTTGTAAAAGGAAGAACCAAAGCTTTAACTTGAAACTAGATCAAAATTTCCTCGTGTTTCCATGGAAACAATGCATGCTGGGTTCATTGAAAAGCACCACATGGTATGTGCATTGGTCTCTGTCCTCGCAGCCTCTTTGAAAGGGCTAAACAAGCAATGAATATTACTCAGGCATTTTGCAGATTCTAATCTGCCCTCCCTTCACACTGATCAGCAAAATTAAAGCTGCAGGAAATCGCAGTCTTCAAGCTGCTAAAGAAAAGGTCACTGCAAAGCTACATTATAATCTATTGAATTGCAGTGATAGGTTAAGAATCTAATTTTTAAACAGACCCAGTTAATAGGCTGGTAAAAAAGTAGTTTTAAATTAAACCTCTTGATTAATAAATAAAACCATATTTAGCTAGGAGATCTTTTCAATAAAGTGCAACTGTCCATAGGATTAGATTGACTCTGGCAGTGCTTTTTTAGTTTTTTATGGCAAGAAAAATAAACAACAACTTGTATTTATATAGTGCCTTTAACGTAGTGAAACGTCCCAAGGTGCTTCACAGGAGTTTGACACCAAGCCACATAAGAAGAAATTAGTGCAGGTGACAAAAAGCTTGGTCAAAGAGGTAGGTTTTAAGAAACGTCTTGAAGGAGGAAAGAGAGGTGGAGAGGTTTAGGCAGGGAATTCCCGAGCTTAGGGCCAAGGCAACAGAAGGCACGGCCGCCAATGGTTGAGCGATTATAATCAGGGATGCTCAAGAGGGCAGAATTAGAGGAGCGCAGACATCCCGGGGAGTCTTGGGGCTGGAGGAGATTACAGAGATAGGGAGGGGTGAAGTCATGGAGGGATTTGAAAATAAGGATGAGAATTTTGAAATCGAGGCATTGCTTAACTGGGAGCCAATGTAGATCAGCGAACACAGGGTGATAAACATAACCATGCAGTTAATATATATGTCATCATGGAAACAGGAATAAATTTACTAAATTGTAGGAAGTGTGGAACTATCATGAGCAATTAACCTAATTATACTGGAACAATTAATGTGGCAAGAACTCATATGAGCTAACCAATCTTAACATTTTCCTGGTACAGTGCTGTTTGTGCCACCTACTCATATGCTTACTCTATCTGTTTGAATGGCTTCATTATATCCTTATCAGACTTTTCCTTCATATTATTCTGTATAATTTCTCCTTTGTTCAATATTCATATTCAAATGAAGATCCTGCCATCCAATAGGTGCCCCTTTAAGAGATTTGCAGTGTCCTTGGTCCTGCATGGTCCCCACCTTGAGAGTGGTGACTCATTCTAGGACCTGGTTCGATTAGCACCAGCAGCCCGCAAGTATTTCATCCAAGTGGTCATTCAGCGAGGGCTTTGCAGAAGTGGCCAGCAGCTTCCCCTTTAAATACCGTTGATGAAGCCACTCCTTGCCTGGTACAAATGGGCATGTTCCATCCATTTATACCTGGAAATTGCAAATAGAGCCCTATAACCAGTATAGGACCTGGATGTGCATATGTAAGCAGCCAATTGCCTGTTTCTGGTGAGCGTGTTGTACACTTATTTACAGGCCCAGCTGAAAATCTGGTGGGCTTTGGGCATCCAAGGAGCAGCCAGAGTGCCCCTCTGATTTTCCACTGCTGCTGGCCGTTCCTCTGGCAAGAAACAGGTGGCTGGTAGTTAGAAATTGTCCCCAGGACAAAGCAAATTTTCCTGAGTGCATGAGTGAAGCTGTAGGTATACATATGGCGATACGGACATTCCTTCCTTCCTATGTTCCATGGCATCCACAGCTTCTGGAGCTTATGAAGCTCCATCTAGTGGTAGAAGTATGCACCTGTAGAAGTAGCTGTGTGACAGGTAACTTCAGAACTTGAAAATCCTATTGAATTGCCACCTGGAGACATAGAATCATAGAAAATTATGACACAGAAGGAGGCCATTCGGCCCATCTTGTCTGTATCAGTCAAAAAAGAGCTACCCAGCCTAATCCCACCTTCCAGCTCTAGGCCCGTAGCCCTGTGCACATCCAAGTACTTTTTAAATGTGATGAGGGTTTCTGCCTCTACCACCCTTTGAGGCATGAGTTCCAGACCGCCAACACCCTCCAGGTGAAATTTGTTTTCCTCATCTCCCTTCTAATCCTTCTACCAACTACTTTAAAGCTATGCCCCTTGATTATTGACCCCTCTGCTAAGGGATGCAGGTCCTTCCTATCCACTCTATCTAAGCCTCTCATAATTTTGTGCACCTCAATTAAATCTCCCCTCATACTCCTCTGTTCCAAAGAAAACAATCCCAGCCTATCCAATCTTTCCTCAGCGCTAAAATTATCCAGACCTGGCAACATCCTCGTAAATCTCTGGACCCTCATGACAGAATGATGATGCCTAAATAAGAAATACACAACATACAAAGCTAATTTATATTGGCCCTGAAATTCTATTCGACTTCTTCCTGCGGAGAAACGACCTAAAAAAAGCAAAAAGATACGCACTTACCTGCTGCGACTGTCTGAACTTCCGAGCCTGAGGCCCAGAGGCGACTGCGCGTGTAGCTCGTGCATGTGGGGACGTGTGCAGGCTGGGATCTAGTGACAGCAGCCAATCAGGTACAGTATAGTTTCTCATTCATAGCAATAGGGGTTCGTAAGTATGAGAACCCCCCCACCCCCCTCAAACACTTTAAAAACTAAAAAAAATTGAAAATAAAGTACACAATTAATATGCTTTTAAATTAAAGTTGATATAAAAAAAACAGTTTTCCGACTTTAAACATTTTTTTATTCACACTTAAAATAAACTTACCGTAGTGGGGAGGGTTTTTAAACATAAAAAGTGCTTTTATAACTTTATTTTTTATTTGTATGTGTATTTTTAAACACTTGCACCTGTAAAAGTAGGCTATACTGCTTTTTCAGGCGCAGGATTTTAAAGGACATTTGAAGGGCAAGATATTCGTAAATATCGCAAATCTTACCCTGCAAGTGTCCTAGCTCCTGAGCTGCGGCCATCTGTCAAGACCAAAAACTTGACAGACCGGAAATGTTGGTTTCCAGTGCATGCTTACTAATATAGTAAGCGTATGTTTACTAATAGACCATGGATCATATGTCTTTAATATGATCCATGTCCATTGAATTGCACATTGGAAGCTAAAAATGAAAACTGCTAATTATCCATTACAGAATGTCAGAATTGATTTGGGCAGAAAGCAAAGTGCATACTTCAAGTTCATTATATTTTTAAGGCACTTTCCATCAACCAACATCAGTCAGCTGTAGTGCAGGATAGGAAAGCTTGATATGTGAAACCACAACCTTTATTTTTGCCAATTACATTTCAGGGTATGGCATTTCATAGAATGGCAAAATTTACAAAATTCACTAACATGGTTCAGCAGATTTGAAATTAAGGCAAATGTTTACAGCCCATTTCTGCTTCTTGTAGATTACTGTTCATTGAGACAGAAACTGTCTCCGGCATTGTATCAGAGCCTAGCATTTCATTACCACACTGAAATGAGACATTAACAACATGTTTGAAAAAAAACTCTGGGTAAAACAAGCCAGTGGGTGTAACAAGAAATTTGACGTGCACTTAAGGTAAAGGCAGCAAAATCTTACATCTGCACGCACTTCCAGCCAGCTTTTACCATTATAAAATCCTATGTTCACATTAATATTGCAAACTGGCTATGTAAATGTGTCATGCAGTAATGACACCCTCCCCCTATGGCAAGGGTCCAATGGCAGCTTCGATTATAAATATAGCCATAGAATTTATCACAGAAATATACAATTAAAGACATAATGTATGATTTAAAAATGCGTGTTCTGTTACAAACATCCCTGCTTCACCACAAGACTACATATGGTCCTGACTCCTCATGCACAACTAGTTAGATAAAAAATAAAAAATGCTAGAAATACACATCATAGAATCATAGAATGGTTACAGCACAGAAGGAGGCCATTCGGCCCTCGAGCTTGTGCAGGATCTCTGCAGGAGCACTTCAGCTCGTCACACTTCCCCGCCCTTTCCCCACAGTCCTGCAAATCTTTTTCCTTCGGTTACTTATCCAATTTCCTCTTGAAAGCCATGATTGAGCCTGCCTCCACCACCCTTTCAGGCAGTGAATTCCAGATTCTAACTACTCACTGTGTAAAAAAGTTTTTCCTCCTGTCGCCTTTGGTTCTTCTGCCAATCACCTTAAAACAGTGTCCTCTGGTTCTCTACCCTTCCATCAATGGGAACAGTTTCTCTCTATCTACTCTGTCTAGACCCCTCATGATATTGAACACTTCTAATCAGCACAATGTTCTGATAAAGAATGGGGAGAGAAATTTGGCTGCTTTGCGCCTTCCGTTAGCGTCTGCGGGGAAGGGTAACAAGACGCTCAGGGGTTACCGATCGGATGCAGCGACGCCCGTGAACTTCCCTGGCGGTTTTGCGCTGCATTGTGAGTGGCTTAGTGAAGCGCTAACACTTACCGTCTCGGTCTCTAGCGCCCCATAGATTGTGACATCAACATGTGTGTAGTACCCTGTTACCACCCCAGATGTGATATTCGCTCCTGCCCCCCTGCTGCATCGCCGGGAGTCAACAACAGGAGGCGTTGTTTCCTCAGCTGGCCGCTTGGGGAGCGATAATTAAAGGCAGTGGTGGTCAGGTAGGCCAAACCTTATTCTTCTCACCAGTCTGATGCCTGATGAAAGTTTTGGAAGCCTCATTGCTGCGTGCTGCTGAAGCCCTCCACTCTCTCGGAGTGCTTGGGGCTGTAATGTGAGTCACGCAGGTCCCGTGGCCCCACAGAAGTAAGAAGAATGTTGCAACCCATTATTGGCCCTTTCCTTTAAGGGAGGGAAAGAGCCCCTGATGCTGGCAGCACTGCACTGAACATTCTTCAGCGCTCAGCCGCTAACGCCCCTCTCACACAATTTTGGCACCCTAAGAGAAGTGGTTAGCGCTTGATTTAGCACTCCACTTGCCTCGGAGCACTAAAGCTGAAGTTCACGGAATCAAAAAAGGATTACAAAAGCAAAATACAGCGGATGCTGGAAGCTGAAATTTAAAAAATCTAAAATCTGAAATCAAAAAATGATTATCGCCTGGCGATAATTTTCTCAGATATCAAAAGTTAACGCTCCAAACAAGGCGCAACGGAATTTCTAGCCCTTGATTTTATAAAGCACCTTATGCTTTGGGAAGTTTCTCAGAAAAAACATATCACATTCAATTACTTTGAAATTGTCACTGTTCGCTAAGCAAACTTGTCAGCCATTTTTCACTCAGCAAGATCCCACAAAAAACAATCGGCAGTTAATCTGGGAGTTTTTTTGGCGATAGTTAAGGGATGAATCTTAACTGGGTTAATTCCCTGCTCCTTCTCAAATATTCCATGGATCCTTAAACTCCTTCTACTTGTTTGAAAGGATGTTAACATCACCTCCAACAGTGCAGCACTCCCTCAGTATAACACTGAGCATCAGCATAGATTATATGTTCAAATTCTGGACCAGAGCTTGAAGCCACAGCCTTCTGACTCAGTAGTGAGAATGCTATTACTGAACCAGACTAACACTGGTGATGAAGGGTTTCACCTGAAACGTTGTTGTCCTGTTTCAGACGATGACTAATCTGTTGTGTATTTCCAATATCATCTATTTCAGCTTTCTGGCACTTCTTGGTTTGAAGGCCGATTAGAATATTGTCACAGATCACCTTGGCTGAACCTGAGTGTCTGAAACTAATACCATCTAATGTTTGCGTACTGTAAGCTTATTTGTATTAGTGCCAGTGAGATAGCTTTAAATGTGGTTCTTCACAAACATTGTGAGCGAATCTTCTAACTGGAGGCAAATACAACGTTCGACCGCATCTTTTCAGCAATAAAGAGCAACATATTTGTTACTGCTTATTACATCAATTGTAACAAGACCAGCCAATGAGTGGCTGGGATTTCTCGTTGCTTTTAGTATGTTAGCAATATCCCTGAAGACAGAAGAGAAAAAATGAAAACAATAGATTTTTTTCTCTTAAAGTTGAAAGTTTAAAAGGCAGAACTAAAGCCTCTATAAACCAGAGTTTTCTATTCCTCCCGCCCTTCCTCCCTGTACAGAAACACCTTGTCCCTGCTTGCCACCCCTGCATGATGCTGCAACTGAACTCGGGGCCTCATTAAGTGAATCTGGTCTATTAATTCACGGCACAACACGATGGAACTCCAACTCCCTGCACCAACCACTATCCCAAAATGAGCGTATAGAAAATTAAATTTTGATGAAAGAGACCAGAATGACCAGTTCCCAAGGGTACAGCGGCCTGAGGTATGGCTCCCTCATTGCTTTCCAACTGTTCTTGCAATATCGCTGAAGACTTAAGTATGGTACGGATGGGTGGTTGATCAGTTCAGACGTGGTATAACACGGTAATTTTCATTGATGTGAACAGCAATCTTGGAAGCTCTAAAAATAATATCAATGTCATTGAGCAATGCTCATTAATGTATAAGGAGGAGAAATTGGCCTCCTTTGCACCTCCCGTTAGCACGTCCAGGGGGTGATAACGGGGCATTATGGCTATGCGAGAGTACCAACGCCCACGAACTTGCCATGGAGATTTTCCAGTGGTGGTAACCCCGAGCACCACAATCTCCTGCACCCCGGAAATCATGACATCATCCAACAGCGTAGCACCCCAGTAGTGTGCCAGATGCAAACTTCGGTTCCAACCCCTGTAGCATCACTGGGCATCAACACCGGAAGCTGCAGGAGACGTGTAATGGAGCAGTATTTAAAGGTAATGCCGCTTGGGTAAGTAAAACATTTGTTTTTACCCCTTAGGTAATTTTTTTACCATTTTGCTGTGCCGTGATTGATGAGACCTGCGCTCTGTTAGAGTGCTTGGGGCTGATCGCCGCAGACCGTGGCTACTGCCAGCGAGGAGGGATATCGTTTCAATGCAGAGCCTGCAGCATTGGCCCTTCCCTTTAAAGGAGGGAAGGAGCCTCAGATCCTGGCAGCGCTGCCCTCGACATTGGGCAGCACTGCACCGCTACCGGCTCGCTTGCTGGCTTTAGTGCTCCAAGGGAAGTGGTAGAGCTTGATTTAATGCTCCACTTCCCTCCTGGAGCACTAAACTGGAGGTTTGCGTCGGCTTCACTTGCTTAGCGCCCGGCGATACCTTTGCGCTACCACAAAAGAGGCGCTACGCAATTTCTATCCCAAGGTTTCTTACCAATCTAATGACACGTTTAATAATGTTCAGCTGTATTTAAATGTGATGTTGAGCAATAGAGGTATACACATGTACCTGAAGGAGAGCTGATGACTCATCTGATCCAGCTAAAATTGTTCATCACATGGATAAGAAAGTAGAAAGGAGAGTCAGCATCGCTATTGATTGCAATATTAAACCCTGCTTTGCTGAAACAAAATTGATCAGAAAGAAAGGCACCATCAGTGTCGAGTCCCTGCATATTGCACATAGCCCACACATACCTTAAATGAGGATTAAACATGTCGAATTACCTTATGCAAAAATGCAACTTAATCCTACTTATATTACAGTCACAGTTAGTTTGTGGCTTATTTGTAATTACATTTTCTGTTGCTATTCCAAATATCCATCTTACACAGAGTGATCGCGGGAGGGGAGGGGGGAGGGGGGTGATTTAAAACATAGTTTAGTTCCTGTAAGGCACACCATATCGAGTTTCCAGTTATTATTTCTAGAAACATATGATGACCATCTGATATCGAAATCTATACCAGGTTTGTGGATAGTTACAGAATTATTGTCAGTCGATTATTTAACACTAATTGCCCAGTGCTGTGTGATCACATAGGAATGGACACCCATTGACGTGCTCTGACAAAGTCAGACAACCAGAAATACCTAACGTAATAGGTACTTAAGAGGGGATGCTCTTGGGGGGGAAAGGTGAGTCCTCTCAGCCAGCCTCTTTGGCAGGAGGTGAAACCAAACTGTCTTTTCCATGTGCCTTAATACCAAAGGGATATTATCATGATGTATATACCAAAGGGGTATTGTGTATATGTCTTTTTAAACTCCATTCCTGCATCTGTATGTTTAATAATAATCTAAAGGGAGAAAAATATCAAATGTGATTTAGCTCTAGACTTGAAATCATAAAGAAAGAAGCAGTGTTCATAAAAATGCAGAAGTTTTCTTTGTTGGACATACAGAACACTTCCTGAAACACTGACTCAAAATGTCTCTCTGGGTTTCTCCAATGTGCTATTTCAACAACTGAAAGTAACATTCCCGTAACTTTACTAAAAGAGCATCTGACATCACTTTCTAATTGGTTTCATTTAGTATTCGTATCATTTAACATATGAACATAAGAAATAGGAGCAGGAGTAGGCCATTTGGCCCCACGAGCCTGCTCCGCCATTTAATATCATGGCTGATCTGATCTTAGCCTCAACTCTACTTTCCTACCCTCTCCCCATGACTCCCTTATCATTCAAAAATCTGCCTATCTCCACCTTAAATATATTCAATTACCCTTCCTCCACAGCTCTGTAGGGTACAGAATGCCAAAGATTCATGACCCTCAGAGAAGAAATTCCTCTTCATTTCGTTTTAAATGGGCGACCCCTTATTCTGAAACTATGCCCCATAGTTCTAGATTCCCCCATGAGGGGAAATATCCTCTCTGCATCTACCCTGTCAAGCCCTCTCATAATCTTATATGTTTCAATAAGATCACCTCACATTCTTCTAAACTCCAATGAGTATAAGCCCAACCTGCTCAACCTTTCTTCATAAGACAACCTCTTCATCTCAGGAATCAACTTCGTGAACCTTCTCTGAACTGCCTCCAATGCAAATATATCCCTCCTTAAATAAGGAGACTAAAACTGTACGCAGTACTGCAGGTGTGGTCTCACCAATGCACTGTACAATAGTAGCAGGACTTCCCTACTTTTATACTCCATCCCACTCGCAATAAAGGCCAACATTTCATTTGCCTTCCTAATTACCTTGCCATACCTGCATGCTAACTTTTTTGTGTTTCATGTACAAGGACCCCCAGATCCATCTGTACCTCAGCATTTTGTAATCTCTCCCCATTTAAATAATTTGCTTTTTTATTTTTCCTATCTAAGTGGATAACCTCATATTTTCCCATATTATACTCCATCTGCCAAATTTTTGCCCACTCACTGAGTCTGTCAATATCGATTAGTTTCATGAAGAGGTACGGTAGCACAGTGGTTATGTTACTGGACTAGTAATCCAGAAGCCTTGACCAATAATCCAGAGACTTGAGTTCAAATCCCACCATGGTAGTTTGTGAATTTGAATTCAATTAATTAAATAAATCTGTAATTAAAAAGCTAGTATCAGTAATGATGAGCATGAACTTATTGGATTGTCGTTAAAAACCCAACAAGTTCACCAATGTCCTCTAGGGAAGGAAATCTGTCATTCTTACCCGGTCTGGCCTATATGTGACCCACAGTGATGTGGTTGACTCTTTACTGGCCTCTGAAATGGCCGAGCAAACCACTCAGTTCTGTCATACCGCTACAAAACATTACAATAAGAATAAAACCGGATGGACCACTCAACATCGGATTTGGAAACGACAAAAGGCCCCGCAAAGTCCTCCGCACTAACATCTGGGGACTTGTGCCAAAATTGGTTATTGACATTCCTTAGTGCCCCAACCTGGGCCTGATTTTGGAATGGAGAAGCCCAAAGACTGAAATAAATTTGTCCTCAAGCCTCATGAGGTGAGTTGCAGGCACCAATGAAGCACTCCAATGCAGCTTGCCTGATTTATTCTAATGAGGATTTTGGCCGGCACCAAGGCCCAGAGCTAAATCTGGTGGTGGGAGATGACAGGGAGAGGGTCCACAGTTGCTTTGTGGAGCCAGGAACAGCACTCATCGTCAACTGCACAAACTATTAAGAAATTTCCAAGTTTCTGGGCCTATTTTGAGCAGCCTCCAGTCACTTTCAGGCTGCTCAAGACCCTAAAATTCCAGTTGAAACTTGCACATCGCCAGATATGCTAAAAAAAAAGGCCCTGACCAATTTAGCAGTGGTCCAAACTCCCATGCAGATGCCTTTGCAGTTCTAAATTGATTAATGTTGTGCTCATTTTAAGCCACAAAAAGGGTGCAACTGTGTTAAATTTAGACCTCAATGACTCCACTCACATCTAAACCAATGTAAAACTCTGAAAAGTAATAGACTTGTGAAGGAACGATTCACTACTACTGATTATCATACCACTAATGGTAGCATCACCCGAGTGAATAAATCAATCTCTGGTGTGGTACTATATGGGCCAGAAGGTGCCAGGATTGATCCTTGGTCTTCGCTGACTTAACTGATCTCAGCCAGGGCAGCAACAATTGGCTTTGGTACCCCTGCCGTGGAGGAAAAAATCAGCCAGGTTTCTGTTCCTGATTTGTATTCAATGGCTCATCCCCTCTTTCTACCCCCACCTCCCCCCCCCCTACTTCAAGGTGTGAGTTTGTAGATGTTGGCTGAGGGCAAAGATCTGGTGTGGCTGTGCTGCTCCCGACAGTTGAAAAGTCTGCCAAAACCTGCTGTGCAACTTCGCACCATTAAGGGCCACCTGCGTGAGGGAACTCTGCTCCTGCAAGAGTCAACACCTTCAGGAGAAGAAATAAAAAGTGGGCGGGGGAGGGGGGAGGATAGAAAAGCATCCTTGCTCTGGGATAGAGAGGGAACATTAGCCTGGGCCCCAGCTCCTGATCATCACCCATTAACTTGGAATTGAGAGGGGGAATATCAGCCAGCATTCCTGCTCCTGGTCCCTACCCATTAACCCTGGGATAGAGAGAGGGCGGGGGAAGGGGATGGAGAAAGGTGGAAAAGCATCCTTGCTCTGGCATTCCTCAAAGGTATTGGTCCTGAATATCCAGAGAGGTTCTCCCGTCTCCTGCCATATATTGAATGAGAGATCAGTGAACCTCCCAGGAAAATGGGGTTAGGTGAAATGGGGTGGGAGGGAGCTTGTGCGGCTTGTTTCTGTGCTGTACTTTCAATGTGAAAATTGTGTAAACAGCCATTTCCAGCTGTTGTCTATGCCATTTTTCCAGGGGTTCTCCCACCAAAATTACGGCAGGATATCGGGGAAAACCGCTCCAGAAAGTCAGTTGTCAATAAAGACAGCATTTGTAAAAGTGTAAGAAAATAAACTGTCACAGTCACATTCACAGTCAAATACCTCCATTGTCAACAGATGTTGCTAAGGGCACTGTCGATGTTGCTAAGGGCACTGTCAATGTTGCATTCGACTGGGTCTGACAACAAAAGGCTGCAAACTCAGTCCCAATCTTGTTTCAAATGTCGTTTATTGACAGTAAATCATACTGTCGACAAAACTGTGATGTAAATGATTCATGTAGTGTTCATCTAGTAAGAAGGAACAATTCAGAATTGCGTTTACCAACCAATTCTCAGTTGTTATCACTTAATTGAAAACATTATCCAAAATCTTTTTAAACGTTAATTGAAGGTGGAGGCTCAGCTCTCAATGTTCCTGTGAGATGTTGATGTGTTCTCACGTGCTATTGGTGTTCAGAGTATGTTGAGGTACCACGATGAGGTAATGTGAATGATTCACTTGCACAGTCTCCCTGCCTCAGTGCATTTGTGCAATTCTGTTCGCTGTCATTCATTTCTTTCTGCATCACTGTTTTATTTTTAACTCCATAACATCAGCACTGTTTAATCAAAAGGTTCTCAGCTAAACCCAAACATGTGTAAATACAGTTCCTGCAAATGATATAAACTTCTTTTAAATATATAAAAATTTTACTGATCATTTTAAATAAATAAATGTTAAAATTACACAGAACCTATCTGTATAATTAAAAATCTGGCATCTAGTACATGTCACATATGTCATACCTCAAAAAGATCATACACTTGTCTGACAAAAAAAATCATGGCGGTAGATTTTCAAATGAATTTCCAGATGATCAAATGACTATCTATTAAGTTAAGCATTCACTAAATGCAAATCAATTAAGGAAAAGAAACCACCAAACAACCAAAAACCACTTCAAAACCGCCTAATCATTTTTTTTCATAGCTATCATTTATGAACCAACCGCCATAAAATCAGCCAATCAAATTGCTCAATTTCTTTCCAAACTTTTTGAGCGGCCATGTTGATTGTACACCAATGCCAATGTGTACAACTAAAAATCGAATTAATAAAATAGTGGCCCAGAATTTACTGAAAAAATTAATGTAGATAATTGGCCAGCAACTTGTAGCAAGGAAGAGACACCCCATGAATTGTTAATCGCCACAGATTGCTGGCCGATTTCCACTGCTCTGCCGTTTGCTTCGCAAAAACAGCACCTCACCCTTAGCCTCCTCATGGGTTTCATGAAGTTGCTTTATTTGCACATTAATTGCCCAATAAACTCGCCACAGAAATTTAAGTCTAGCAATTAGCAATGTAAGTATACTTTTAACAACGTGATAATTGTTAATGCAGCATGGCGGCCACTTCAGGGAGAAGCACGAGCTGGTGCAGGAGGGCAACAGTTGTGAAGAGTGAAGTCATCAAGATCCAGGTCGGTGATTGGAGCGTGGCCAGATACAGCAGGAGCGGCGAGAGACTGTAGAGGGATGTGATTGGGGCCCAGGGAAGACGTGAGTTTAGGGCCAGGGGCCCAGGTGCAGCACGGACCAGGCCACACTGCGATACGTGTGCGCACTAGGTCCGTGCAGCAGAGCTGGTCTCCAATTGTCTTGGGTAATCCTTGCCACTGGACCAAGACCTAGCTCAGACAAGCCCATGTGGTGGCTGGCATGCAACGGCCATCCCGTGTTAAAAAAATTCCTGCACAGGCGCCTTCCACTCTTCAGGATGTAATTCAGGTCCTTCATTGAAACACCTGTGAACTCGTCCTTTTTTTGGCGTGGAAGCAAGTCATCCTTGTTTCGAGGGACCGCCTATGAATGAATGAATGAATGAATGAATGAATGAATTGTTGATGACTGTCAATGAACCTCGTTTGCCTAGAAAGTGAACATTTAAAAAAGTGTGGACTCTCATTCCTTCATGTTGTGAATTATTGTTGGAGATTTTAACAATGTCAAGTTTTAAATATCAATCTTTTTCTTACTTTTCCTTTCTATTTTTTCCCTCTTTTACTCTAATCTTTCTTTCCCTTTATTTATTTATCTTTCTGTTCCTGATTTGACATTGAATTCACCCACTCTAGTGCACCCTCCTTCTCAATCCTTCCTCTGTTTATTTCTCAATCTTTTAATCTCATTGGTTAATGAGATACCCTGTTTGTCCTGTCATTTACGAAGGTCCCAGATGCCCAGATGCCCTGTTGCCCTTGCCTCCCGTTTTTCACCTCGCCCTTCCAGTGACATTATGGGCAAA
This sequence comes from Pristiophorus japonicus, assembly GCF_044704955.1. Lineage (NCBI taxonomy): Eukaryota > Metazoa > Chordata > Chondrichthyes > Pristiophoridae > Pristiophorus > Pristiophorus japonicus. The sequence goes on from NC_091978.1 coordinate 333,312,118, forward strand.
ACATTTTAAAACTTAAAATTGTATAAACAAGCCTGACTAACAGAGCATGCTCCAGCAAAATCTGGGCCAATAATGATGTAAACAATTCAGTGCAATACAACCATGGACTGTTAGAAATTTCTTCCACAATTTTTCTCACCACAGGCCTTCCGTTTTTCCTGAAACTGTAGCTTGGGTTGACTTCCTTTCTTTATCTTAGGTCATTCATCTGACCCTTGCTTGACGCCCTCTGCAGAATGCACCGTCTTATTACTGCTGCTCGGCTCCCATGGGCCTTCTAGCCCCATTTCAAAAAGAGTCTGTCTCAGACACTCGGGATTATGTCAATCAGCTAGATTTCAATGCGCAGGAGCCACCACGTGTCCGTGTCTCCATACACAGCTACTGATGCATCTTTAACTTCCTGGGCTCTTCCTTGGCTGAGCTCGCTAAATTTCAATCACTTTGTAAACCTGGTGGCCACAGACTATTTTTCCTTCCCTTGGCAGCCAAAGACCAGTCTGCCTCCCCCAGGTGGCTGTGGACCATCTTTCTCCCCTGATTGGTGCCGACCACTCGGCTTCCTCCTTTTATCCGTGAATTGCACTTTGTTTGCTCTTGATGGCCTTGGTGTCCACTCCTGTTCATAGTGGCTCAACGCTGTCCTCGTCCCCACGAAGTGCTCCTAGTGTCCACTGCTCTCTTTTTCCTTAAAGCACGATGGGCTGGATTTTCAGCTGATTTGTGCCCCATTTAACGCCTCGGCGGGGCACAAAAATAATTTTTTTGGGGGCGTAAAACGAGGCACCCGGGCGGAACTTTCACCAATGGTTTTGCGGCGGTGCTAAAAGTTACCGTCCCGCAACAGTCTTGACCGTTGGGATGACGTAAATCGTCATGCATCACTGCGCTCGCGTCCCGGGCGGAACTTCTAAGCATTTCGCCCGATATAGCATCGCTTGAGGACCCGCCCAGAAAAACCAGATGGACCCAGGGCATACCAGGCGCTAATTGTGCCATGTTGGAAGCAAAGTAGAAAGTTGCACTTGTAAGTGATTAAAAGGATTAGAAGAACGCTGCGTTACTGCATACTTTTGATTGTGAAGTTTTATGTGAGTTTCTAGTTTGTTTTATAAAGGACATTTAAGATCATTTTAAAAGATGGGATCCATTCATCCTGGCTGCTATTGCCATACAGCTTCAAGCTGGAAGGCGGCTAATTGAAGAAGTCTCGGACATATGGGGAGGGGGCCTTACCCCCCACGAGTTTACAGGGAATATCGCTCATACCTCCAGCTCTCTGAGGCACATTGCGTTAGAAGGCTGCACTTCCGAAAAGAAGTGCTGACAGAGATATGCCAGCTCCTACAGGCAGACCTACAGTCTACCAGCAGCAAAAGGACTGCACTGCCCATCGAGGTGAAGGTGACTACGGCACTTGCCTTCTATGCCTCCGGCTCCTTCCAGGCATCAGCAGGGGTCATATGCTCCATCTCGCAGCATACTACACATTGTTGCATTCACCGGGTGAGCAATGCACTGTGCACACACACGATGGACTTCATAAAGTTCCCAATGACCAGGGAGACCCAAAATGAGAGGGTTTTGGATGATTTGCTGGCTGTACGCACATCACCCTGCGAGCACCTTTACAGAATGCAGATGTTTTCCGAAACTGGAAAGGATTCCACTCCATGAACGTACAAATCGTCTGTGACCATAGTTAGCGCATCATGGCACTCAATGCCTAATATCCAGGGAGCACCCATGATGCTTTCATCTTGCATGAGAGCAATGTCTCACGCATGTTCCAGCATCAACCACAAGGCCAGAGCTGGATACTCGGGGACAAAGGTTACGGCCTCACCACCTGGTTCATGACCCCCCCTCTGGAACTCTCAGACAGAAGTCGAGCATCGCTATAATGAGAGCCATATAACCACATGCAACATCGTCGAACAGACAATTGGTGTGCTCAAGCAACGCTTCTGATGCCTGGACCACTCTGGAGGCTGCCTACAATACTCCGCTTAGCAGGTCTCCGAGTTCATTGTGGTGTACTGCATGTTACAAAACCTAGCCATCATGAGGGGACAGGAATTGCCAATGGGGATTGCAGGACAACCTCAGGAGAAAGAGGAGGCAAAGGAGGAGGAGGAAGATGAGGAAGAGGAGCCTGGCGAGGAACCCATGCCACCACCACCACAACCACAGGGGAGGCATCGTGGAGATTTCACCACTGCAAAAGCCTTACGTCGGCAGCTCATAATTGAACGCATTGATTGAAGAGTGAACGGCATGTTTGAGCATTGCCTGACCACTCTATCCCACCATATTGACTATTCCCCCTCTTATTCTGCAAATGAGACACTACACAGAAATGGTTAAGGTAAAGAAAATATTTATTGAACATTGTAACATTGTAAACTTTGTAACCTTCATTGTGAGACTTAAATAAAATAAAATAATGAGCTGCATTCAGCAGTGTGATAATTCAATGACATCAAAACATAATCCAGCATCAAGCATCGAGAACATAATCCAACAGTGTGATACTGTAACATCAGTTCCTACATAAGAACATAAGAATTAGGAACAGGAGTAGGCCATCTAGCCCCTCGAGCCTGCTCCGCTATTCAAAAAGATCATGGCTGATCTGGCCGTGGACTCAGCTCCACTTACCCGCCCACTCCCCATACCCCTTAATTCCCTTATTAGTTAAAAATTTATCTATCTGTGATTTGAATACATTCAATGAGCTAGCCTCAACTGCTTCCCTGGGGAGAGAATTCCAAAGATTCACAACCCTCTGGGAGAAGAAATTCCTTCTCAACTTGGTTTTAAATTGGCTCCCCCGTATTTCGAGGCTGTGCCCCCTAGTTCTAGTCTCCCCGACTAGTGGAAACAACCTCTCTGCCTCTATCTTGTCTATCCCTTTCATTATTTTAAACATTTCTATAAGATCACCGCTCATCCTTCTGAACTCCAATGAGTAAAGACCCAGTCTACTCAATCTATCATCATAAGGTAACCCCCTCATCTCCGGAATCAGCCTAGTGAATCGTCTCTGTACCCCCTCCAAAGCTAGTATATCCTTCCTTAAGTAAGGTGACCAAAACTGCATGCAGTACTCCAGATGCGGCCTCACCAATACCCTGTACAGTTGCAGCAGGACCTCCCTGCTTTTGTACTCCATCCCTCTTGCAATGAAGGCCAACATTCCATTTTCCTTCCTGATTACCTGCAAACTAACTTTTTGGGATTCATGCACAAGGACCCCCAGGTCCCTCTGCACCGCAGCATGTTGTAATTTCTCCCCATTCAAATAATATTCCCTTTTACTGTTTTTTTTTCCCAAGGTGGATGACCTCACATTTTCCGACATTGTATTCCATCTGCCAAACCTTAGCCCATTCGCTTAACCTATCTAAATCTCTTTGCAGCCTCTCTATGTCCTCTACACAATCCGCTTCCCCACTAATCTTTTTGTCATCTGCAAATTTTGTTAAACTACACTCTGTCCCCTCCTCCAGGTCATCTATGTATATTGTAAACAGTTGTGGTCCCAGCACCGATCCCTGTGGCACACCACTAACCACCGATTTCCAACCTGAAAAGGACCCATTTATCCCAACTCTCTGCTTTCTGTTAGCCAGCCAATTCTCTATCCATGCTAATACATTTCCGCTGACTCCATGTACCTTTATCTTCTGCAGTAACCTTTTGTGTGGCACCTTATCGAATGCCTTTTGGAAATCTAAATACACCACATCCATCGGTACACCTCTATCCACCATGCTCATTATATCTTCAAAGAATTCCAGTAAATTAGTTAAACATGATTTCCCCTTCATGAATCCATGTTGCGTCTGCTTGATTGCACTATTCCTATCTAGATGTCCCGCTATTTCTTCCTTAATGATAGCTTCAAGCATTTTCCCCACTACAGATGTTAAACTAACCGGCCTATAGTTACCTGCCTTTTGTCTGCCCCCTTTTTTAAACAGAGGCGTTACATTAGCTGCTTTCCAATCCACTGGTACCTCCCCAGAGTGCAGAGAATTTTGGTAGATTATAACCAATGCATCTGCTATAACTTCTGCCATCTCTTTTAATACCCTGGGATGCATTTCATCAGGACCAGGGGACTTGTCTACCTTGAGTCCCATTGGCCTGTCCAGCACTACCTCCCTAGTGATAGTGATTGTCTCAAGGTCCTCCTGCCCCACTATTTTTTCCCATTGTCTTTTGCCCCCCTTCCATTCACCCCCCTCCCTTGCTCTGAATCAAAGTGGCACCAAGGAGTGCAGTAAGGCTGCCAGAGCACTGCTGTGTTGGGGGGAAAGATAGTGGAGACGGCATCTGGGGACGAACTGGACCAGTTTGTGGCATGGAAGGCCCGGCTTCTGACTGGCGAGCCTCTTCATCGGCGTCGCCAGTCACGGGTGGTTTGGGTGCCAACCGTCGCTGATGCTTGATTGGCGACTGAGTGGGGGGAGACGGAATGCTGTCATCCAGAGGAATGACACCACCTCCCATATCCCTGGAGCCACTCAGTCGCCGACGGGGCTGGCCCCTAGCAACCAGAGCACGATGTAAACTAACACTTTGCTGGCCTGCTTCAGAACTGTTACTTCCCCATGTGACAGTGGGGAACGCAGAGAGTATGGCGGCAGGCATGGACTGCATCACCTGCCCAAGCTGAAGCAGAGCTTGTGCTTGTGATGCGCCATATTCTGCAAAGCCTCGCGCCACACTCTCCGGGACTTCACTGTCACTGCTGGAGGCCACCAGCCTCGTGTGGGCATTGATAGCCTCACTGGTATCAAGACTCGCACTGACAATCTGCGACCCTACCTCTGTATTCGTCGCTTTCAGACTGTCAATGTTCGCGGGAATCCTTCCCAAGACATCAAGGAACTGACGGCTGATTTGGATGCTCTCCCTGGACATTCCTACCAAGTGCAGTTCCATGTCTGCCTGTCTGTCAGCAGACTAACTTTACCGACTCACCCTCCGGAGAGATGGCCTGCGGGATTCAACCCCAACACTGCATTGCTGCACGCCACTGGTACCAGGAGCCTCGGATTCCTTGAACCCTGAGAAGGTCACTTCGTCCTCAGAGGAGCTGAGTGCCGATGGTGGAACAGAGGTGGATTGATGCTGCGCCGGAGTCGGCTCATCTGTATTTTCCTCTTCCCCCTCCTGCAGATGATGGCCTGACATAGTAAGGTTCCTTGAGGGATGCAGTGCCAGTGTCTGGTCATCTGGAAGTAGAAAGCAACAGACGAGTGGTTAGCAGCAGGGGAGGGGGCAGGGTGACATGAGGAAGGTCGCATAACACAGACTCATTGTAAGGACCACCGCTACTCCATTATAGCTAGTCCAGAGACACTGGAGGATATTGCCCCAATCTATCGCAGGGAGTGTGCAGGACATTGCCCAACCTATCCCAGGGAGTGTTCAGGACCTACCCTCAGTATCCGAGTGGGGTTCAGCACCCCCAGTCCTCAATGTCGGTGAGTGGCAGGGTCTGAGGCGGACCGCCGCCTGTCCACACCTGCTCACAGCGATTATGAGACTTCGTGGTCTGCAAAGATGAAAATGGGAATGCTCCCAAAACACTTATGCATACTGTCTGATTGTAATAGATTCCTCTGTTGAATGGCGTTGGAAGTTGCACGTGGTTCATCAGGAGGATATCGAAGTAGGGAGCCATCTTATGAGATCTCAGAAAGCAATCTTAATAATATGTAAAGATCATTCATGGCAAATAGGGTGCCGATCTAAGCCTACCTGTGTGTTATGCATTTTAGGAGACAACCTGCACAGTGTTGAGAGGCACAATAGCCCTCGAGTGCTTCCCAAATCCTTACCTCCACCTTGTGGCCCCATCTCCCTAGGTGCTCTGAAGTCCCACACTACATTCCTTTTGAGCACTGTAAGACCCCACCGTCTCCATTCTCCAAACTCCTTTATCAGTCCCAACCCTCGACTTACTGTCTTCAATATACCAAACGCAGGCTCCAGCCTACCTTTTTTTCTACCTGCTTCAGCCCCACTCCAACCCCTTTCTGGTCTGAGCTCCCAATTCTCCATTTTATTTCTCATCCTCACATGTTCCAGCAGTTCATGGCGCCCGCAGCCTGCCTGAGCCAGGTATCCTGGTACCTAAGAATATAAGAAGAACACAAGAAATAGGAGCAGGAGTAGGCTTATACGGCCCCTCGAGCCTGCTCTGCCATTCAATAAGATCATGGCTGTTCATCGACCTCAACACTTTCCCGCCCAATCTCTATATCCCTTGATTCCCCTAGAGTCCAAAAATGTATCTAGCTCAACCTTGAATATTTTCAAGGACTCAGCATCCACAGCCCTCTGGGGCACAGAATTCAAAAGATTCACAACCCTCTGAAGAAAATCCTCCTCCTCATGGTTTTAAATGGCCTACCCCTTATCCTGTGACTATGCCCCCTTGTTCTACACTCTATAGCTAGGGGATACAACCTCTCAGCATCTACCCTGTTCATACCCTTCAGAATCTTGTATGTTTCAAAGCGATCACCTCTTATTTTTCTAAACTCCAGAGAGTATAGGCCCAATCTATACAATCTCTCATCATAGGACAAACCTCTCATCCCAGGAATCAATATAGTAAACCTACGTTGCACTGCCCTGCCGCATATTTCCTGCCTACCCTGGAGCTCAGAAAAAGTATGAGATAGAAATGAATCCATCAATGAAGGAATATGTGCCAGACCTGTACAAAGAGACTGTGAGACATATAGAAACGACAAAGGGAAGAAGACACACAAAGAATGAGGAAAAGAGTGAGAAACAACATTGGAGATAAATAAAGAGGTGGACCTAACAACAAAGGTGTTGCAACAGTTGCACACAGAAAGGGAAAGGAGAGGACAAACAGAAAGACAGAAAGTACTATACAGAAATCATGAGAGCTTAAAAGAATGAGACAGTTGTAGGATGGGAGAAGCATTTTATTCTGGCTGCATTATGTATGATGCTCCTGACGTATCCCTTGACTCAACATGAACAACACTACAGTAGATCTACTGGTATTATATATAAAGAAATGTAATTGTACCTTGATGCTGTGTTAATACAGAGAATGTCGGCAGTCAATAGTTTAGTTACAAACTGGCAAGAGACAGGATTTTTTCTCTTTGCTTTGAAGTAAAGGTGTTGAACTATATGGACTAAAAAGGAGTCTAGTTGTTAAACCACATGATTAGAAATTAACACTTTTTTTCAAATGCTCATATGAGACAGGTAGGCAGGGTGAGAGATGTCATGGCCACTTTGCTACTTGTGATATTTGTCAGCCACAGTGAGAAAATATTGGTGAACCTCCAACAGTTTTGAAATTGCATTCAATAATAAGGGTGGCACTTCCTCATTTTCAATCAACTGATTGTTGCGTGGCATATTCTAGGTGAACTGAAGAAAACAGGAATAACATATTGGCCTGGAATTTAAGATAGTATTAAAGGCAAGGCTGTCAGCACTTGCCATTATTACTGGGTAAAACTGACAGCAACTTCTGACATCCACACATGCGCAGTTAAACGCAGAAATCTGGAAGTTGCTGTCAGTGATATCTGTGCTCTGTTGCAGTCTTCGCCAATGGAATCAAAATAGTAATCACCGATTTGTCGTGAACTTGAAATATTTACCTACTATTTTCGCTGTAAGGACCAATGAAAGAGTTAAGCCTTGTTCAATTAGGAGTAACTGAGTTTTTAACGGCGTACTAAATCATAATTAATACTGAACAACCTCTCTGGCCCTGAACAACTAATTTTACAAGTGTAGAGTCTGATTCCTCACAAGAACATTTAAAAATTGCAGATTTAAAAAAAAAATCTTCTTTTTAAAGTTTGTCTGACCTTTAAGTTTCTCCCTTAATCCGATGTGTATGTCCTAATCTTTATTTTGCATTCTGTACAATGATTTAAATGTGATTTATATTCCCTGCTTTGCCGTCTGTGAGCAATCTGATTGGCTCATCAGCCTGCCTCCTGCTTGCGTGTTGCTCAATACCACAGATCCCCTGCAGAAGGCACCACATTCAAATTGTCGTCGGAATAGAGCACTCCGGAGCCCGCTAAAAATTGTCAGCAGTTTTTTCACGGTCAATGGTGAGTGCCGTTCCTTCATTGCTGACATAAAATCTGGGCCATTGTTCAGTAAATGCCCAATCATTGTCTGGTTTGAATATTAACGGTGCTGTGATATACCCATGTTAATGGCAGGGTGATGTTGTGTCCAAGTTAATGGCAATGTAATGTATCCATGTTATGGCACATGACATTTCACAGAATAGAAACAGATGCCAAAAGGTAGTAGAATAATCTCTAAAAGAGAATAGAATTCAACCCAAATATGTGCACCTAATATATATTAAAAATGCTCAGTGGTCCCAGCATTCTAATCAAATTTCACCTTTAGGTGGTGCTGTGAAGGTAATGTTACACTATCTAATGCTACGCGATCATCAATCAACTGAATTTGAGTCCTTTGTGCCAGTTCTCGCTGCCATATTTAACATGTACCACAGGGTGGCCCTGCAGTAGCTCATGTGTCAGTGAATGGCAGATATCGCTCTGAAGGTATGTAAAGGTATGTCAGTTGCACACAACTCAGGTTCTCCTGTTTATGCTGAGTAGTGTGGGGCCAGCTCCTGGGCTCCCTCCACTTGCCAGTCCCTTATGTTCAGCGGCAATATTGCCACTGCTGCTATGTCCATCTTCCTGCAGCTATTAAATGGCCACCCTATCCGCTGGGCCATTCTGCCTGCTGCCACCTTGCTGCTTTCGCTTGATCACTCGCCGGTCAGTCCACCTACCTGCCCACTGGCCTTGCAATACTGCAGCCCTGCCCCTCATTTCTAATGTCTCTGTAGTAACCAGAGAGAAAATCTAGTTGCCAGCATTGCTTCTCTCATCTGTGCAGATCGGCCTCATGATGACCTTGTATTTAATTAATTTTCCCCAGTGAAGCCCCGATCTCTAATTGATTTTGTTGACTGAAGCCCAGGTCTTTATTTAATTCAGGTCATTGATGTGTAAGGTGTCTTTCAATTTATTTCATCTTTATTTAGTTGATTTTGCCAACCTGCTCCCCAGTTGATTTAATTCTATTATCCCCATCATTGCCAACTTTCGTTAATTTATTTATTTGGTGGAGCCAATGAAGCCAATGGAAATAAAAGTCAGGCTGCTGATTTGCTATCACCCCTTTTACAGTATCGCACAGTGTTGTCAAGATCCATCCCCTCATGTGCACATCACAGGAGCTCAACTAGTTTTATTTAAATATTCAAATCTCTGAAACCAGTGTTCAAAATACATTGCTTCAATGTTTATATCTGGAGGTAATATACAACAACAAAACGACAACTTGCATTTATATAGCGCCTTTAACACAGTAAAACGTCCCAAGGCACTTCACAGGAGGGTTATAAACAAAATTTGACACCAAGCCACATAAGAAGATATTACGACAGATGGCCAAAAGCTTGGTCAAAGAGGTAACATAGAAACATAGAAACATAGAAAATAGGTGCAGGAGCAGGCCATTCAGCCCTTCTAGCCTGCACCGCCATTCAATGAGTTCATGGCTGAACATGAAACTTCAGTACCCCCTTCCTGCTTTCTCGCCATAACCCTTGATCCCCCGAGTAGTAAGGACTTCATCTAACTCCCTTTTGAATATATTTAGTGAATTGGCCTCAACTACTTTCTGTGGTAGAGAATTCCACAGGTTCACCACTCTCTGGGTGAAGAAGTTTCTCCTCATCTCGGTCCTAAATGGCTCACCCCTTATCCTCAGACTGTGACCCCTGGTTCTGGACTTCCCCAACATTGGGAACATTCTTTCTGCATCTAACCTGTCTAAACCCGTCAGAATTTTAAACGTTTCTATGAGGTCCCCTCTCATTCTTCTGAACTCCAGTGAATACAAGCCCAGTTGATCCAATCTTTCTTGATAGGTCAGTCCCGCCATCCCGGGAATCAGTCTGGTGAACCTTCGCTGCACTCCCTCAATAGCAAGAATGTCCTTCCTCAAGTTAGGAGACCAAAACTGTACACAATACTCCAGGTGTGGCCTCACCAAGGCCCTGTACAACTGTAGCAACACCTCCTTGCCCCTGTACTCAAATCCCCTCGCTATGAAGGCCAACATGCCATTTGCTTTCTTAACCGCCTGCTGTACCTGCATGCTAACCTTCAATGACTGATGTACCATGACACCCAGGTCTCGTTGCACCTTCCCTTTTCCTAATCTGTCACCATTCAGATAATAGTCTGTCTCTCTGTTTTTACCACCAAAGTGGATAACCTCACATTTATCCACATTATACTTCATCTGCCATGCATTTGCCCACTCACCTAACCTATCCAAGTCACTCTGCAGCCTAATAGCATCCTCCTCGCAGCTCACACTGCCACCCAACTTAGTATCATCCGCAAATTTGGAGATACTGCATTTAATCCCCTCGTCTAAATCATTAATGTACAATGTAAACAGCTGGGGCCCCAGCACAGAACCTTGCGGCACTCCACTAGTCACTGCCTGCCATTCTGAAAAGTACCCGTTTACTCCTACTCTTTGCTTCCTGTCTGACAACCAGTTCTCAATCCACGTCAGCACACTACCCCCAATCCCATGTGCTTTAACTTTGCACATTAATCTCTTGTGTGGGACCTTGTTGAAAGCCTTCTGAAAGTCCAAATATACCACATCAACTGGTTCTCCTTTGTCCACTTTACTGGAAACATCCTCAAAAAATTCCAGAAGATTTGTCAAGCATGATTTCCCTTTCACAAATCCATGCTGACTTGGACCTATCATGTCACCATTTTCCAGATGCACTGCTATGACATCCTTAATAATTGATTCCATCATTTTACCCACTACTGAGGTCAGGCTGACCGGTCTATAATTCCCTGTTTTCTCTCTCCCTCCTTTTTTAAAAAGTGGCGTTACATTGGCTACCCTCCACTCGATAGGAACTGATCCAGAGTCAATGGAATGTTGGAAAATGACTGTCAATGCATCCGCTATTTCCAAGGCCACCTCCTTAAGTACTCTAGGATGCAGTCCATCAGGCCCTGGGGATTTATCGGCCTTCAATCCCATCAATTTCCCCAACACAATTTCCCGACTAATAAAGATTTCCCTCAGTTCCCCCTCTTTACTCGACCCTCTGACCCCTTTTATATCCGGAAGGTTGTTTGTATCCTCCTTAGTGAATACCGAACCAAAGTACTTGTTCAATTGGTCTGCCATTTCTTTGTTCCCCGTTATGACTTCCCCTGATTCTGACTGCAGGGGACCTACGTTTGTCTTCACCAACCTTTTTGTCTCTTTACATACCTATAGAAACTTTTGCAATCCGCCTTAATGTTCCCTGCAAGCTTCTTCTCGTACTCCATTTTCCCTGCCCTAATCAAACCCTTTGTCCTCCTCTGCTGAGTTCTAAATTTCTCCCTTAAAAGGAGGAAAGAGAGGTAAGGAGGCGGAGAGGTTTAGGCAGGGAATTCCTAGAAAAGAAAAAAGAAAGACTTGTATTCTGTAGCAACTTTCACAATCCTCGTACGTCCCAAAGCGCTTTACAACTATTACAGCTTTACTTCTATTTTTGAAGTGCAGCCAATTTGCGTTCAACAAGCTCCAACAAACAGCAATGTGATAATGACCAGACGATGTGCTTTAGTGATGATGATTGAGGGATAAATATTGGCCAAGACACCAGGGATAAAACCCTGCTTTTCTTCGAAATAGTGCCATGGATCTTGTACATCCACCTGAGCGAGCAGACAGGGCCTCGCTTTAACATCACCTCCGACAGTGCAGCACTCCCTCAGTACTGCACTGGAGTGTCAGCCTAGATATTTGTGCTCAAGTTTTTGGAGTGGGACTCGAACCCACAACCTTCTGACTCAGAGCTGGGAGTGCTACCAACTGAGCCATAGCTGTCAGTGAAAAGCCTAGGTAGCTAAAAGCACGGCCGCTAATGGTGGAGTGATTAAAATCGGGGATGCGCAAGAGGCCAGAATTGGGGAAGCGCAGAGATCTCGGCGGGTTGTAGGGCTGGAGGAGATTACAGAGATAGGGAGGAGCAAGGTCATGGAGGGATTTAAAAACAAGGACAAGAATTTTAAAATTGAGGCTTTGCCAGATCGGGAGCCAATATACGTCAGCGAGCACGGAGGTGATGAGCGAATGGAACTTGGTGCAAGTTAGGATATGGGCAGCAGAGTTTTATGCTAACAATGCCAGAACCACTTGTTCACGATGGATGGAGAACTGGCCTTCATGCTAATGTCTTACTGTTACATGAATATCCAAGCTGGCAGAACTTTGGCTCATTAGCAGGATCGGATCCATACGCCAACATCCTGAGTTGTCTTCCAATAGAATCAGTAGTAGCTGTACTGCGTAGCTTTTAGAGGTAATAGAACATTTAGTTATGTTAGGATAACTTGACATGAGCATAAATCATCGTGGGTTAACTAGTATAGTAGGTACAGCATATGACCATTGATAAGTTAGCCAGAATCTTAAACTAAGAAGACAAGGTTAGCTAGAAGTTAGCTAGAATCTTACATTTTGAGGATGGGAATCATAGAATCATAGAATCGTACAGGACAGATAATCAGCTCTTTTCTATCTTTTGAAACAAAATGACTCTGGCAGCTGGAGGTCAGTGAGCAGAATCTGTGCAGTGTTCAAGTACCTGTGTGCAGAGCCCTGATTTCCCAACTTAAAGGGTGATATGTGCGAGCAGTATAACCTGACACTGTCCACCCACACTGCTCCAGGGAATAGTCGGGATACTATAATAGAACCTGTTATGTATGCAACACCTTGTAACCAGCATTCTACCACCACCAGAGGGCACATCTGCATATGAGCAGGCCTCCAATGCTGTGCAGGCACTCTGGAGTCAGAATAAAGAGACTAAGGTCACACTTACTCAAGTCTACAGTACTCCGTCACATTGCTTTATTTGAGAAATAACAAATGGTGACAAGTAATAGTTAATGAACCATCACGCAAAAATGCAAAGAACTGTTAGTATCCTGGAGAAATTCTCAGACTGTGACGATTGGGAAGCCTTCGTGAAGCGACTCGACCAATACTTTGTGGCCAATGAGCTGGAAGGGAATGAGAGCAGTGCCAAACGAAGGGCGACCTTCCTCACCGTCTGCGGGGCAACAACCTACGGCCTCATGAAGAATCTTCTTGCTCCAGTGAAACCAACAACCAAATCATATGAAGAACTGTGTATGCTGGTCTGGGAGCACCTAAATCCGAAGGAGAGCAATCCGATGGCAAGGTATCGATTCTATACATGCCAACGGTCTGAAGGCCAGGAAGTGGCGAGCTACGTCGCCAAACTAAGGCGCCTTGCAGGACATTGTAAATTCAGTGGATTCCTGGAGCAAATGCTAAGAGACTTTTTTGTGCTTGGCATTGGCCATGAGGTTATCCTTCGCAAACAGTTGCCTGTTGAAACACCGAACCTGAGCAAAGCCATAACGATAGCCCAGGCATTTATGTCCACCAGCGATAACACCAAACAAATTTTGCAGCATAAAGATGCATCGGCAAGTACTGTATGAGCAAAAAGGCCTTCGAGAGGCTGTGGTGCAACAAGACACAAAGGCCCAAGCTGAACCCTATTCATACCAAGCTGAGAACCTACACTAAAGAGCTGATCCCTGTAATTGGCAGTGCAGCAGTAAAAGTCTCCATGATGGAGCGGTGCACGAACGACCACTATGGACTGTACCAGGAGATGGCCCCACACTGTTCGGCAGAAGCTGGCTGGTAAAAATCCGCTGGAACTGGGACGAGATCCGAGCGCTTTCGTCCATCGATGACGCCTCATGTGCCCAGGTTTTGAGCAAGTTCCCGTCGTTGTTTGAGCCAGGCATCGGAAATTTCTCGGAGGCGAAGGGGCAGATCCACTTGGTTTCCGGTACACGACCCATCCACCACAAGGCACGTGCAGTGCCATACATGATGCAAGAGAAAGTGGAGATCGAGCTCGACAGGCTGCAATGAGAGGGCATCATCGCGCCGGTTGAGTTCAACGAGTAGGCTAGTCCGATTGTTCCGGTTCTCAAGGGCGATGGCACAGTCAGAATTTGTGGGGACTATAAAGTAACGATTAACTGTTTTTCGCTGGAAGACCAGTACCCGCTACTCAAGGCAGACGACCTATTTGCGATGCTGGCAGGAGGGAAGACATTCACCAAGTTGGACCCGACCTCAGCCTACGTGACGCAGGAGCTGGCGGAATCTTCGAAAGGCCTCACCTGCATCAACACGCACAAAGGTCTGTTCATCTACAATTGATGCCCATTTGGGATCCAATTGGCTGCGGCTATTTTTCAAAGGAACATGGAGGGTCTGCTAAAGTCGGTTCCGCGCACCGTGGTTTTCCAGGATGACATGTTGATCACAGGTCGGGACACCATCGAACACTTGCAGAACCTGGAAGAGGTTCTAAGTGGGCTAGATCGTGTGGGACTCAGGTTGAAACGCTCGAAGTGTGTTTTCCTAGCACCAGAGGTCGAGTTCTTGGGGAGAAGAATCGCGGCAGACGGCATCAGACCCACCAACGCCAAGATGGAGGCCATCAAGAACGTGCCGAGACTACACAACATGACGAAGCTGCGATCGTTCCTGGGACGACTCAATTATTTTGGTAATTTCCTACCCGGGTTAAGCACCTTGCTAGAACCTCTACACATGTTGCTATGCAAGGGACTGGGTATGGGGAAAATCATAAGTGACTGCTTTTGAGAAAGCCAGAAATCTGTTATGTTCCAACAAACTGCTTGTTCTGTATGACCCATGTAAACGTTTAGTACTAGCTTGCGATGCGTCTTCGTATGGGGTCGGGTGTGTGTTACAACAAGCAAACGTATCGGGAACATTGCAACCGGTCACTTATGCATCCAGGAGTTTGTCCAAGGCCGAAAGGACCTACAGCATGATTGAAAAAGAAGTTCTGGCATGCTTTTACGGGGTGAAAAAAATGCACCAGTATCTGTTGGGCTTAAGTTCAAGTTAGAAACTGACCATAAGCCGCTCATATCGCTATTCTCAGAGAGCAAAAGGTATTAATACCAATGCCTCTGCTCGTATCCAAAGATGGGTGCTCACGCTGTCTGCATATAATTATGTAATTCGCCATAGGCCAGGCATAGAGAACTGCGCTGATGCTCTCAGTCGGCTATCATTGCCCACCGCTGGGGTGGAAATGGCACAGCCTGCAGACTTGCTCTTCGTGATGGATGCATTTAAAAATGAAAAGTCACCCGTTACGGCCTGCCAGATCAGGACCTGGACCAGCCAGGATCCTTTACTGTCCCTTGTAAAAAAACTGTGTCCTCCATGGGACCTGGTCCAGCGTCCCAGCGGAGATGCATGAAGCGATCAAGCAGTTCCAGTGGCGCAAAGATGAAATGTCCATACAGGCGGACTATCTTTTGTGGGGTAATCATGTGGTATTGCCTAAGAAAGGCAGGGAAACGCTCATACGCGACCTACACAGTACCCACCCAAGCATAGTAATGATGAAAGCTATAGCCAGATCCCATGTGTGGTGGCTGGGAATCGACTCAGATTTGGAGTGTTGCGTGCACCAATGCAACACTTGCTCTCAGCTGAGCAATGCACCCAGGGAGGCACCGCTAAGTTTGTGGTCATGGCCCTCAAAACCGTGGTCTAGGATCCACGTTGACTTCGCTGGTCCGTTTCTAGGCAAAATGTTTTTGGTTGTTGTTGGTGCTTATTCAAAATGGATTGAGTGTGTAATAATGTCTGTAAGCACGTCCACTGCCACAAACAAAAGTCTATGAGCCATGTTTGCCACGCATGGCCTGCCTGATGTCCTTGTCAGCGACAATGGGCCGTGCTTCACCAGCGCTGAATTCAAGGAATTCATGACCCGCAATGGGATCAAGCACATCACATCTGCCCCCCGTTCAAGCCCGCATCTAATGGCCAGGCAGTCCAAACCATCAAGCAAAGCTTGAAACGCATGTCGGAAGGCTCCCTGCAGACCCGCCTGTCCCGAGTCCTGCTCAGCTACTGCACAAACCCCACTTGCTCACCGGGGTTCCCTCTGCCGAACTGATCATGAAAAGGGCATTCAAAACAAGGTTCTCTCTAGTCCACCCTGATCTCCATGATCATGTCGAGGGCAGGCGGCGTCAACAAAGCATATACCATAATCGCGCAAACTTGTCACACGATATTGAAGTCAATGACCCTGTATTTGTACTCAACTATGGACATGGTCCCAAATGGCTTGCTGGCACTGTCGTAGCCAAAGAAGGGAATAGGGTGTTTGAGGTCAAACTTGCAAATGGACTAACTTGCAGAAAGCATTTGGACCAACCCAAACTGCGATTCACAGACAGCCACGAGCAACCTGAAGAGGACACCACCAACTTCGATCCTCTGATACACACACAAGTGGCAACCGACATCATGGTTGACCACGAAGCTGAACTCATCATCCCCAGCAGCCCAGCAAGGCCAGCTGCGCAGCAGCCCAGCGAAGGCCCAACCAACTCACCTGCAGCTGTGTTTGTACCGAGACGATCGACTAGGGAGCGGAAAGTCCCAGATCGTCTCACCCTGTAAATAAGTGTACTATTGACTTTTGGGGGCGGGGGGGGGGAAGGGAGAGAGAGTGATGTTATGTATGCAACACCTTGTAACCAGCATTCTACTGCCACCAGAGGGCGCATCTGTTGGAGTCCCAAGAGATCCCAGCATCCCTTGGGAGCACT
Organism: Pristiophorus japonicus; assembly: GCF_044704955.1. Lineage (NCBI taxonomy): Eukaryota > Metazoa > Chordata > Chondrichthyes > Pristiophoridae > Pristiophorus > Pristiophorus japonicus. The sequence goes on from NC_091978.1 coordinate 333,328,938, forward strand.
GTATATAAGCAGGCCTCCCATGCTGTGCCAGCACTCTGGAGTCAGAATAAAGAGACTAAGGTCACACTTACTCAAGTCTACAGTACTGAGTCACATTGCTTTATTTGAGATATAACAGAACCAGTAGGATGACTCTTCTTCTTAGGCAGTCCCTCAGTGCGAATGCTAGTGCTGTGTAATTGTTTGGTCCACTTGCTAGTTCGAAACGATTTATTTTGAAATCTTTGTTCGTGGTGTAGCAATTTATCAATTCCCTATTTTGAGCAATTGAAGTATAAATGAGGTCATGCCTGTGTAAAAATAGCACCACAGGAACATAGTGCAAGCACATTAAGTTCCAAAGTTACAAATCTTCTGGCAGGAAATGTTACTGTGTTTTAACTTCCCCCACCACCCCTTTCCCCAACTAATAAATAGTATATTTTTTTAAAGAGTGAAAAAGAACTAAATTAAAAGAAAACATAGATACAATAAGAAATAACAACAATAAGTTGCATTTATATAGTGCCTTTAATGGAGCAAGATATCCCAAGGCGCTTCACAGGATCAATAAAAACATTTTTGACACTGAGTCACAGAAGGAGATATCAGGACTGACGATCAAAAGAGAACGGAGAAAGAAAGAGAAAGGTGCTACCACCAAATAGGAAAGACAACATTGGGCAAACAATTTAGACTTATTCCTGGATGAGGCAGAAGGACATTAGGAGTAAATGAGTGGCACGTTGCTTAGCTTGGAATTACCTCTGTGGGCGCTGCTGGAAATTGAACCCGAAAATGACCCATTCTGTCGATGTCAAATTACGCCCAACTATCCTGCCAATCTCATTAGAATACGCCCAACCAAAAAATGTGCATAAATCAGCGTAATTGACCTGTGCACCTTAGGCATAATTGGAACAGAACTAATGGGGACTCAAGTTGTTAGGGTAGGACGATAAAAGTGGGAGAAAAAAAAGTTTCCCTTCAACAATGTGTATTTATATAGCGCCTTTAACGTAGTAAAAAATCCCAAGGCACTTCACAGGAGTATTATGAGATGAAAAATCTGACACTGAGCCACATAAGGAGAAATTAGGGCAGGTGACCAAAAGCTTGGTCAAACAGGTAGGTTTTAAGGAATGTCTTAAAGGAGGAAAGCGAGATAGAGAGGCGGAGAGGTTTAGGCAGGGAATTCCAGAGCTTAGGGTCCAGGCAACAGTATGAGGCTGTGGATTGCAAGTGGCAGACAGCTCTCTATCATAATGATTTTTAAATTAATTCATTTAAATTGCTCGAAGAGAGTTTCAATTGTCTCAAATCTTCCCCTTCTCACAGATGACTGATTTCACAAGGGAAGGCTGGCAGGAAGTGGGCCTTTATCTTTGCTGTTGAAGATCTGCAGGCCCTCTTGGATGTGACAGAGGGAAGGCATGACCAGCTTTTCAGCTTCTCTACAGCCCAGTCCTCACATGCGGTTAGGAGGCGGGCATGGAGGTGGCAGAGGCACTGAGTGTCACAGCTATAGAGCCCAGCAGGGCAGAGCAGTGCTGCAGGAAATTCAATGACATGAACAGAGCAGGGAAGGTAAGGCACTGAGCATACTCTCTCTTTCTTCCTTGTCCACTGTGGGCACCACACTCAAGTCTGAGGTGAAACTAGTTGCTCAGTGACCTTTCAGCAAAAACCCCTGGAAAGATACGGACCCAGTAGCTCCTTCAATTGTTCCACTCATTCAAATAACTCCAAGCCTCATTTTTCTCTCGATTTGTCTCTACAGGGTCATAATGCCCAGGACAGGAGGGAGGGAATGACTGTAACCTCTGAACCCTGAACCCCCTCGAGGAGAAGGCAATGGAGCTGATGGACTGCTACACCACTGTGGCCGAGGTGGGGGGAGGGGGAAGGGTGTCTAGAACAAGGTGAGTACTTGTCCGCTTGCTATTTCTCAATACTCCAGGACAAGACAGCGAACAAGGCATTCCAACTATGTGGGACTTCTCAGCACTGACAAAGACAGCCATTCTAACCTTCTGGTTTTTTCACACAGGTCAGCCAAGGTGGTCGTTCTGAATGAGGAGGGTGATGAGGAGAGGAGGAAGAGGGGCTGTAAACAGCGCTGTTTCTCCAGATGGTCTGCCGATCTTGCACAAAAATTACGTTGGAGATCAGGAGAACTCCCGCAGATATTCCAGGCCCATCTCCCTTCACTGGCCCTGGCCACTCTCTTCAAGGCCATCTCTTTGTCCCAAATTGCTGAAAAGTTGTAGGTATAGCAGGAAACCTGAAGTGATTCCCTGCTAGGCCCTCAGTTACCTATAATATTTGGCATTGGCAGAAACTTTAGAATGGCTGGTTAATATTTGTAAGCATGGGAAAATGGACTAAAAATACATGTACAGTGCTTTTTAGTACCAACATATGGTGGCACAGAATGGAGCAATGCAGGTTCTGTTATTTTCCCAATCTCAGCGCCTATTCTGTTGTCTTTCCAATTTCAATTGCTGAGAGGAGGTGTTGGATGGATCAGAAATGACCTCGGAGCTGCTCTTGCATGGCTTCTGGCTGCTGGCCCTGCCCCAGTGTCCTGGGAACCAACTAGCTGCCCTGCTTTATATGAGGTACTTAATAATTTAAGTAACAACAAAATAACCTTTACAGCTATCCGGTTACGAATAATAAATTGCAATTGTCAAGTGCATAGTGTTGTAAACTTGAGAATCACAAGCTACATTCAGTTGCTTCATATCACTGGTCTGTGTTGAACCAATTCTTTAGTTGCTATGATGTGCCACCTGGTGTCCCAGACAAGAATGAACAAAATTCATGCATTTGATAAATTGCAATTCTGAATCTAAAATTAAGATTTTAAGCAGTTACAGCCTGAGACTAAAGGGTTTGAAAAGCTAAAGATGATTCACGGCCTTGCTACAAAATAACAGACACTACACGTCAAAAGTAAATCATTGTGTGAAGTGGAGACATTTCAACAATATGGCAAGGCATTTTATAATTTCAATATTTCATTTCTGTTGAGGTAAAGGAGCTTGAGGTAAAAGTTGAGAACAGCAGGTACTGATACCAGCAGCACTGAGTCCTAATCAGCAATATTGAAGATGGTAGTCGAATGTGAAACTGTTGCTAGCATTCCTTTTACTAATTTAATTTCTAAAGAGTTTAAGAATAGCTTTCTCCCCATAAATCAAGCTTTTAAAAAAAAAAGTTACTGTAAAGGTGACATCAAAGATGAAGATGGAGGTTGCAATCCTCTTAAACACCACTGAGTGGAAAGTATATTGTAGCTAAGACTCTTGCATGTTGTTGAATTTTCAATTATTTTAACATACAGATATAAGGATTTGGGTATAAGAACATAAGAAATAGGAGCAGGAGTAGGCCACCTGGCTCCTCGAGCCTGCTCCGCATTTAATAAGATCACGGCTGGTCTGATCATGGACTCAGCTCCATTTCCCTGCCCGCTCCCCAAATCCCTTTAGTCCCTTATCGCTCAAAAATCTATCTATCTCTGCCTTAAATATATTCAATGACCCAGCCTCCACAGCTCTCTGGGGCAGAGAATTCCACAGATTTACAATCCTCAGAGAAGAAATTCCTCCTCATTCAGTTTTAAATGGACGGCCCCTTATTCTGAGACTATGTCCCCTAGTTTTATTTCCCCTATGTGGAAATATCCTCTCTGCATCCACCTTGTCGAGTCCCCTCATTATCTTACGTTTCGATAAGATCACCTCTCATTCTTCTGAACTTCAATGAGCATAGTTACATTTAAGTTAAAGTGAGTCTTTACAATTTAGCTTGCAACCAGAGTTGGAGAAGGGCTGCACTGCATAGTTAAGCTAAAAGGATGGTGGCTGGAATATTGCCAGTCTTGTGATCAAAAAAAAAAGAGGAGGGAGTGGTTAAACTTTTCCTGTGAGCTGCTCAGGCTCATTGGGCTAGAAATTTATCTACTTACCACCACTCCGCAGTACCATGAAATGGAAATAAAATGGCGGGGGACGCTCTTTCGCCAGCTGGTGGTGGTCTGGCGGTGGCCACCATATTTGTGTCCCCTTTTGCGCTGCTGGTAACTGGTAGCGCTCTGAAAGAGAAAATGGCAGCGCGGTGACGTCAATTGACATGCAACGCTGACTTATCACCAACGTGAAACATCGACCCTAGTGCTGAATTCAGCACTGGGTCCTAAGCACGGCAGGTTAAGCAGGTTAACAGTGGCGATATCTGCACCTCTTGAAGGGACACACACATCATTAAGTAATTTTAAATGTAAGGTTTTGGATTGTTTTTAAAAAACATTTCTGAAGTGGTGGCTTGCTACGATAGATGTGAAAAGTTTTGTTAAGTGTGTAGGGAGTGCTGCTCGATGCTTGCAAGGGCTCGGATGGTAAATGAAGGCCTTTGAGAAGCCAGAACATGCTGCGAGTACTCAGCAGCTCTCGCAACATCCCTAGAGAGAGAAATAGAGTTCACGTCTCAGGTCGAGATGCTGCCTGGCCAGCTGAGTATTTCCAGCATTTCATGCTGTCATTTCATATTTGCAGCATCTGCTTGCAGAGGGAAGAGGAAGGCACAGAAGAGGAAAATGCAGAAGAGGAGGAAACAGAAAAGAGGGAAGCCAAAGGAAGGATGCAACCCAGACAGTCCCTTTGTGGTCAGTATATCCGGGATGAATCATCCGCCTGCAGTCCCAGTGACCACAACCCCAATTCCCCCTTCTGCATTAGTCCCACACCTAACCTTCCCTCTGTTACTGAGCATCAGAATGTCCTCTTGGCCACGATGCTGAAGTAAAAGCCACCATAAAGTAAACTTTCCAATCCACCTTTATATATCTATCCATCCAACGTGACGTCAAGAAATCAACTCGCCACCCATATGCCAACGCTCTTCTCGATCTTCCTTGCTGCAATGCTTCATCTCACCCACCACAAGCTCCCCGCTGGAGTGGAACTAAACTATAGAACTGATTGGAACCTGTTCAACCTTCGCTGCCTCCAGGCTAGTTCCAAGATCATCCCATCCTCTGTCATCGAACTACAGCACGCAGACAATGCTTGCTTCTGCGCACACTCAGAGGCTGAACTCCAAGCCATCATCTGTAATAGCACATTTGGAAAGCAGTGACAGGATCGGTCCAAGTCAGCATGAATTTATGAAAGGGAAATCATGCTTGACAAATCTTCTAGAATTTTTTGAGGATGTAACTAATAGAGTGGACAAGAGAGAACCAGAGGATGTGGTGTATTTGGACATTCAAAAGGCTTTTGACAAGGTCCCACACAAGAGATTAGTGTTCAAAATTAAAGCACATGATATTGAGGGTAATGTATTGACGTGGATAAAGAACTGGTTGGTAGACAGGAAACAAAGAGTAGGAATAATCGGATCCTTTTCAGAATGGCAGGCAGCTATTTACAATATACAGTAATGATTTAGATGAAGGAATTAAATGTAATATCTCCAAGTTTGCAGATGACACTAAGGGGGTGGCAGTGTGAGCTGTGAGGAGGATGCTAAGAGGCTACAGGGTGAATTGGACAGGTTAGGTGAGTGGGCAAATGCATGGCAGATGCAGTATAATGTAGATAAATGTGAGGTTAACCACTTTGGTGGCAAAAACAGGAAGGCAGAATATTATCTGAATGGTGACAGATTAGGAAAAGGTGGGGTGCAACGAGACCTGGGTGCCATGGTACATCAGTCATTGAATGTTGGCATGCAGGTACAGCAGGCGGTAAATGGTATGTTGGCCTTCATAGCTAGAGGATTTGAGTATAGGAGCAGGGAGGTCTTACTGCAGTTGTACAGGGCCTTGGTGAGGCCACACCTTGAATATTGTGTACCGTTTTGATCTCCTAATCTGAGGAAGGACATTCTTGCTATTGAGGGAGTGCAGCGAAGGTTCACCAGACTGATTCCCGGGATGGCAGGACTGACATATGAAGAAAGACTGGATCGACTTGGCTTATATTCACTGGAATTTAGAAGAATGAGAGGGGATCTCATTGAAACATATAAAATTCTGACGGGATTGGACAGGTTAGATGCAGGAAGAATGTTCCCGATGTTGGGGAAGTCCAGAACCAGGGGTCACAGTCTAAGGGTAAGGGGTAAGCCATTTAGGACCGAGATGAGGAGAAACTTCTGCACTCAGAGAATTGTGAACCTCTGGAATTCTCCACCACAGAAAGTTGTTGAGGCCAGTTCGTTAGATAGATTCAAAAGGGAGTTAGATGTGGCCCTTATGGCTAAAGGGATCAAGGGGTTTGGTGAGAAAGCAGGAATGGGGTACTGAAGTTGCATGATCAGCCATGATCATATTGAATGGTGGTGCAGGCTCGAAGGGCCGAATGGCCTACTCCTGCACCTATTTTATATGTTTCTATGACCTTGGCTCTGCTTTATTAAGGCCCAAAGTGACTAAAATACAAAATGGCTAGCCTTTTATACTTGGGTTGCACACACATGCGTGCAGCCCAATGTCCTCCAACAGTGACACCATCTAGTGGCTACTGATCCCAAAAGTACATACATGACACAAACCAATACCTTTGGAGTCCCCCAAGAATCTATCTATGACGAACTCCTATTTTGTATTTGCATGCGGCCTCTCAGCGACATCATCTGAAAACACGCGTCAGATTCCACAGGTATGCTGACGACACCCAGTTATATGTCAACACCATGTCTCTTGACCCCACCACTCTCTCTGATTTGTCACACTGCTTGTCCGGCATCTAGTACTGGATGAGGAGAAATTTACTCCAATTAAATGTCGAGAGACCACAGCTATTGTCTTTGGTCCCCACCACAAAATCCGTTCCCTATCCACCGACTCCATCCCCCTACCTAGCCACTGTCTGAGGTTGAATTGGATTGTTCACCACCTTGGCGTCCTATTTGAACCTGAGCTGAGTTTCCGACCCCATATCATCTCCATCTCCAAGACCACCTACTTCCACCTCCATAATATTACCCATCTCCAGCCCGACCTCAACTGCCGCTGACACCCATCCATTCCTTTGTTAACTCCAGACTCCACTATTCCAATGCTCTCCTGGCTGGCCTCCCACCTTGCACTTTCCATAAACATGGGCTCATTGAAAACTCTGCTGCCTGTATCTTAACTCCCACCAAGTCCCACTCACCCATCACCTCTGTGCTCGTTGACCTACATCATCATCATCATAGGCGGTCCCTCGAAACGAGGATGACTTGCTTCCACGCCAAAAAAGGATGAGTTCACAGGTGTTTTGAATGAAGGACCCGAACTACATCCTCAAGGGTGGAAGATGCCTGTGCATGAATTTTTTAATGTGTGGTGGCCATTGCACACCAGCCACCACACGGGCTTGACAGAGCTAGATCTTGGTCCAGTGGCAAGGATTACCCAAGACGACTGGAGACCAGCTCTGTTGCACAGACCTAGTGCGCACAGTGTGGGCTGGCCCGTGGGCCCTTGGCCCCGAACTTACGCCTCCCCTGGGCCCTGATCACATCCCTCCACAGTCTCTCGCTGCTCCTTCGCCCCGACCTTGCTGCTCCTGCTGTATCTGCCCACGCTCCAATCACCGACATGGACCTAGCTGATGTCACTCTTCTGCACCAGCATCGCCCTCCTGCACCAGCTCGCACTGCTCCCTGGAGTAGCCTGCCTCCACGCTGACCTACATTAGCTCCAGGTCTGGCAATGTTTTCAAATCCTTCATGTCCTCACCCTTTCCTAGCTCTGTAATCTTCTCCAGCCCTACAACCCACCGAGATCACTGCACTTCTCCAATTCTGGCCTCTTGCGCATCCTCAATTTTCATCACTCCACCATTGGCAACCGTGCCTTCAGCTGCCTAAGCCCTAAGCTCTAGAATTCCCTCCCTAAACCTTTCACTCTCTTCTACCTCCCTTTCGTCTTTTAAGTCACTGCTTAAAGCCTACCTCTTTAACCAAGCTTTTGATCAACTGTCCTAATATATGTTATGTAGCTTGGTATTAAATTTTGTCTGATAATGTTCCTGTGAAACACCTTGTGATGTTTTTACTATGTTAAAAGTGCTTTATAAATGCTACTTGTTGTTGTAGTGAAGGGGCTCGCACAATGCTGTTAGATAGGGACTTCCCCGATTTTGATCAAGCGACGAAGAAGGAACACTGATACATGTCCAGATCAGGATGTTGTGTGACTTGGAGGGGAACTTGGAGTTGTTCCCAAGTCACTTAAAGGCTGTCAGCACCTCTTAAAGGGGAGGTGCACACTAGCTACAGAAGGAAGAAACACTTGGAAGGAGAGAAATGATTGCAAGACCTTCAGATCGTTACCCCAGGTTCACCGATGCTGCCTTGGAGGTCCTTTGTTCCAGACAGTGGACAGGAGGAGGGACATCCTCCTTTCCCAGGGGCAAGAAGCAAGTCAATACCAGTTACTTAGCTCCCAGGACATGGCCGGGATGCAGAAAACATTCAAGGCCAAGGCACAATCTCAGGACAGTGGCCTTGGCTCTGTGGGAGCGACACATGCTGTCATATCTCAGGATGATAGCATGCCTGCTTTCCTGCCACCCATTCCACCATGGCATGTTAGTGCCACACTGCTAGCTGGCCGACGCCAAGATGCTGCAGTCTGTAGCTGGGCCCTCAAGGCACAGAACTACTTGCGGTTGTCCACCATGGCCTTCTGAAGTGTGATCAATGAGAACTCAGCAGCTTTACAGCTCCCGAGCGATAACCACTGGTGAAGCACTTAATCAGAGCACTGTGTTGTAGGAATTAGGCACCTGCTGAATATATAAAACACTAGGCATTAGGCACCTGTTGAATATATCTAAACTCATATAAGTTTAAAGCGGCCACATATAAAATGGCTGCCCAAGCATGATGGGAACCCCGTTAGTCAAGTAATGAACTGGGACTGACCGAGCAATGACCCTGTGAGGCCCACTACCAGGAATGCCTGGGATACCAGATAAGCATAATGAACCAGTGATTTCCCGAGGAAGAGAGAGATAAGGAGAAAACCTGTCCCACATAACAAGGTCATTAATCAGCCCGAGCTGACAAAAACCGAACACTAATCAGCCCGAGCTGACAAAAACCGAACATGCAGTTCCTGAGGTATCAGGGGAATTCTATTGGGTTAAAAGAACCTATATGTAATCTATAATTGTTATGATTGGATTGTGTCCAGCTGTAATGGGCTGAGTAACTGTAGTAAACTGTTGTGAAACAAATAAAAATCCATGAAACCCTTTGTTCTGTGGAGAGAAGCCTGGATCCAGTCCTGAGACTTCCTCCCCGCTGAGCGTTAATAAAGGCCGCATTGGCGTTGGAACCGACTCTGAGTGTTGAGTGATTCTTCTGAGAAAACATTCACGCTAATAGTGGCGTCACGAACAGGATTTCGGGGTCGCTGGACGTCCTTGGAAAAACCCGGGTGAGTATAATAAACGATTTTTAATTATAAAGGGTGCGGAAGGTGGATGCTGGTTGATCGACACGAGGAGATGGTCTAATATCTCAAACACCTAGCCTGAGCCTGAATTAAGAGACTTTTGTCCCACATGACGGCCGGGAACCAAGTAGGCGTAGGGAACACACTTAGACCGTGGGATCGTGATACCGAGAGACATCTTCCGGACCCAGTAGTGTGATTTGAAATATACCACGGGGTAGAACCAAGCAGTGTACAGCGGCTAACGGAATCCAAACCTGTGAACAGCGTCGGACCAACGGGCTGAGCGGTGGTAGGTAGTCGTTAAGGATACGTAGAGCGCTGTGGGAATTGCTTAAACGCGTTTTAAGAATTGTATAAGTTTGTGTAACAGCAGAACTTGTGACCTGACAGTAGCCAGGAGACGGTCTACTCCAAGTTGCGCTAGAAAGAAAGCGGACCTCTGAGAGTAGATTCCTAACGGTACTAGTCCTACCCAGGAATGGCCATGAAAGCAAGTAACCTCGAGTGGGGATCAGAAGGGTCCATTACCCGCCATCTGGCGGAAAAGCAAAAGAAACTAATCGAAAAAATGATTAGAGCAGGGTGGAATCCTCAGAAACTACCAGCAAAGCAAAGGGAATGGTGGGAGAAGGAAAAGAAAGACAAAGAGGAAAAGGCAGTAATTTTCATACTGCGAGCCCATGTAAAGTTAACAGAGAAAGTTAACCAGTATGTGCAAACAAAAAGAAAGCAAGTAACTGTTGAAAACGGAAAGACAGTTTTGCCAGTCCTGACCATACCCGAGATCCCAGCAGGAGCAAGACGTCATGGCAGTCCCGCCATACCCGCACAAACACGAATAACATACACATCGTTGACCCCCGGGGACATGATGCAGTTGTTAGACAAACTGCCACCCCTAATACCCCGCCATTGCAATGCAACCTTCTGGCAGAAGCTCAAGGAAATGACAATTTGCCACCAGCTCCATAATCAAGATATCACTGGTATAGTTAGGATTAAAATGCCAGAAAACTACTGGGACAGATTACATAATGATAGAGCCGGCCAAAACAATAGGAAAGAAGAGAGATTTTTGTGAACGTCTGTTTTAAATGAGAAGTGCCTGTGTGATTTTTGACTGCGGAATGAATTTTTTATGTTTTCATGTTCCGAAAGCCTGGTTGGAAGAGGAATGCGAGTGTCTGTTTATTTTAGAAACAGAGTGAAAGTCTTTTTATTAACCCTTTGTAGTGTTGTCCTGTATGTGGGAAGTTTTAAGACATTTTAAGTTAGAAACGCAGGTGTGGATTTATTCGGATGATAAGTTACGGAGCTAGGAAATGTACAAAGGATAGGTTTGTTGAGTAAAACATAATAAATACATGGTCCCGGTGGTTAAAAAAAAAGAATTTACTTGTCGAAAGAAAATGTGCAATGATTGATTACATTGGATTGAAAGACATAAATTTAGTCTCGGAATGAGATAAAGAATGCCTTTTAAGAAAGCTTCTAGCTCAAAACAAAAAAATAAGGTTTTAAATAAAGATTGAAATTACAACGTTTGAATTGGGATTTTGAGATATTCAGAGAAGGCACAGAAAATACTGAGGTGGATTCAAAAAAAAAAATTATTAAATTAAATCTGATCAGGTCAAACTCCTGGGCGAGGGGCGAGCTATCTGCGAAGGTGTAAAAGGGACTTTTGAAAAATAACGAAAAGCAGCCCTCAAACCCTCAAAGCGGGTCTCGATTCCAGTTATGGAGAAAAGAAAAAGATAAAGACGCCACTTTGAAAATAAACAAATGATTTTAAATTAGCAACTTTATGGAGTTACGGGCCCTCCGTGTAAAATACAAAACCTAATTTGAAGAAAGAAAAGAAAAGATGTAACGGACTAAATAAGTGCTGAAAAAAAAATGTGTTTGTGATGGAAAAAAAGACATAACTTACTAAATACTAGTTGATGTTTGCTGTGAAAAAAAAGATATTGGTTTAATTAGAAAAAGAAAAAAAAAATTTGGAAGAGGTAAAAAAAACACTCAACATTGATAATGATTTTAAATTATGAGAAAGTTTCAATGCAGTTTGAAAAGATTTCCAAAATGGACAGTGTTTATCAAGAAAAGTCCCGAACAGTCTAAACAAGCAGGAGGGTTTTAAAGATAACGAGGAGAAAGAGAGAAATTAAAAAAAAACAAAATTGAATTTCAGTAAACAAAATTGCTATTGTATGTGTGGTCTCGTTTTAAATCAATTAAAAAAAAAAATTCTTTGGCAAGTACTTGAATTAGAAGTTAAGAAAACTTTGGAGTTTACTCTAATGATGCTGTTTAACGGATTCCTAATTTCTAAGCCAGTTTTGAAGGCACAAAGACTTTTTTCAGATGATTACGTGAAGTCACGTAATGACATCAGGTCTTCTTACAAACCTGGAAAGGAGTTAACCCTTTCCATTGACAGCCGTTTAAGATACTGAACATTATTAGTTTGGATTTCTTAATAGAAAAAAAAAGACTCACCTAACAGAGGAAACAAAAATAAAAACAGAACTAGCTTATGTAATAATACTTGCCTGATACAATAAAGAAATAGATACTCAAACAAAACAAATTGAAGAGTTAAAAGCTAAGATAAACAGGCTGGAAGAGATAACGGGACTAGACGGATAGTGCAGTGCGCAGCCATAGCACCATCACATAGAGCCAATGTACCCCACGGTGGGTAGGTGTAGTCCACAAACCCAACCTAACGGTAAAGCAGACAACGATGTTCGGAGGAATAGCTTTGGCCTTGGTCATAATAGGAGTTTGGGTAATATTTAAGTTGGTAAAGACACGTGCGCACGCCCCACAGATTCAACTCGAAATGGTTCCATTATAACCTTGTGCTTCTGATTTCGCACAGTGACAGGGATACTCGTAGAGCAAAACCTAACCCCTGGTGACGACCAGGCCGTCTGTTTAAAATTACAGATAATACCTACCAGAATGGGAATACGAACGGCGCTCCTCGTAATATGGATAGCCCTGCGACATGCACGTACCCTCGACGACACCGACGGATTGCAGCGCACTCAGGAAATAAACAACTACATGAACTATGGAGTCTTGTTTAATTTAACGGATGGAATGTGCATCCCAGCAGCCAAGGACTGGAGCAAGCACAGGACTTATTTTAATGCATGGTTACAAGTGAATCCTAATAAGAATCCTAAAAAGAATAAGAGTATGTGTACAGTGCTCCACGGGTATAAGGAGCAGCTGCATTAAACGGAGGGATGTCAAAGGGCCTGATGAATGTACTTTCGGCATAATTTGCGCGCCTCCGGGACAATCCCAGCAATCGGTCATCCGCAAGAAGGGAGTGGGGCTGTGTGGGTACTACGAGGAGGTGGGGGCGGCTGCAATATCATTGTATGTATGTTTCTCACCCCCTCCAACACCGCGACCCATAAGAACCACTACATTGCCCGAGGAACTGCCTTGTCCCATAACTACTAAGGGACCAGAGAATGGGATTGTAATGTACAACGAAGGGGAATTATTGTATGATAATGTTAAACATGAAATTGTGCCTGTCCTGATCAATATTTCAGGCATCCAGATGCCGGAATATTGTACAGAACAGTCAAGGAAGATGTACAATGTATTAAGTAAAGTTGTAATGCAGCAGGCTGCCGATGCAATGGATGCCAGTAGATTCCGAGGACAGGGGTCAGCCCCCAGGATAAAGAGGGAAATAGTTAATGATATTGCCACCGTTTTCAATACAGGGACCTCCGTAGTAAACTCGATAGACATACAAGGGTTAAATGAGAGGGTGAAACAGCTTAGAGGGGTGATGAAGGGGTTATTAGAGAGGGTGGAGCAAAACCAGGAAGACCAAGCCAACCTAGGAAAGGAGGGTGCTGAAATCCAGTTGGATGGCATCTCAGTCCTGGAAGCTCACGCCAAAACCATCAATCACCTGATTGATAGAGAAAAAGAAGATACAGGAAAGCAAAGACAGGGGCAACTCTGTCACGCTTATGGTCTGTGAATGGTGGGACAGATCCGCCACAATCTCGACCAGATCCAACGCGGGGAAGTACCCGATTGGATAGACAGTTCACATCTGGCTCAGTTGGCTAACCAGAGGGGGACACTGGATAATTGTACTCTGAAGGGACTGACCCGAGTATACCCAGCAATTCCAGATTGCCAGATGGGTAGGAATACTGGGATAGGGATAGTCCTGATGATCCCTATAGCCACGCCGGACTCAGGGCCATTCCCCCTATACCAACTAGAGAATAACGAAGTAATACGGGAAAATGTCTCCATGCGTTACTATCTGACCACCACCTTCGCCGTTCGCCGAAACAACATACTTACCGGGATTTCCCTAACAGAATGCAAGCAAAGGGGGGGATCACAATATGCACTCACCCGGTAGGCCGAGGTGAGCTAGACGAGTGCGGGTTTAACCGAACCGACGGGTGTGTACTAGGAATAGTGCCCGCACACAGGCACTTCACGAGGGCAGGCTACGGAGGGAAGGGAAGATACTGCATCTCTACCACAGAGCGTTCATACCAGTATAATGACCTGCAGTGCCCTATACCACAGCCAAACTTTTGCTTTACGCCACTACGACCTGTCATGATCGGGCAAGCGCATATCACCCAGGTTAGGCGCCGGAAGCCCGAAGTTATTGAGGTAACCGATCAGCTCCACGATCATTTGTAGGATTATGACGAGCCAGATCAGGTCCCTATCCCACATCTAACCGAAGTATTACGAGAATTGAGGCTCAGAGTGGGTCAATCCATAATGCTCCATCACCAACTGCAAACTAAAATATCGATGTAGACTTACAAAGTCAGAGTTGGTGGAGAAAGGTCTGGGACTGGGGAATAAACGTGAACATCCATCCTTGGATTCGAATAATTTCACACATACTGGTCGGAATACAATTGATCTTAGCGATAACATGGGGCATAATGGCCTGCCAGGCATGCAGGCACCACACACAACGAAGAGGGACCAATGACCATTCCCCGGATACTAAACAAGCCTGTTTAATAAGGGGGCAGGAGGATTTGGCCTTGTCAATTTGATTTAAGCAACCGGGACTCCTGAAACCGCGTGACTGGCTAGCACGTTGAGGCAGGGAGTACCGGGCTGTGCACAAAATCTAATAAAGGTAGGGCGGTCGGTTAAAAGGGGACTAGGACTAGTCCCTTTACCGAAAGGAGGGAATTGTTGTAGGAATTAGGCACCTGCTGAATATATAAAACACTAGGCATTAGGCACCTGTTGAATATATCTAAACTCATATAAGTTTAAAGCGGCCACATATAAAATGGCTGCCCAAGCATGATGGGAACCCCGTTAGTCAAGTAATGAACTGGGACTGACCGAGCAATGACCGAGCAATGACCCTGTGAGGCCCACTATCAGGAATGCCTGGGATACCAGATAAGCATAATGAACCAGTGATTTCCCGAGGAAGAGAGAGATAAGGAGAGAACCTGTCCCACATAACAAGGTCATTAATCAGCCCGAGCTGACAAAAACCGAACACTAATCAGCCCGAGCTGACAAAAACCGAACATGCAGTTCCTGAGGTATCAGGGGAATTCTATTGGGTTAAAAGAACCTATATGTAATCTATAATCGTTATGATTGGATTGTGTCCAGCCGTAATGGGCTGAGTAACTGTAGTAAACTGTTGTGAAACATATAAAAATCCATGAAACCCTTTGTTCTGTGGAGAGAAGCCTGGATCCAGTCCTGAGACTTCCTCCCCGCTGAGCGTTAATAAAGGCCGCATTGGCGTTGGAACCGACTCTGAGTGTTGAGTGATTCTTCTGAGAAAACATTCACGCTAACAACTGGGATAGGGAAAGGAGCAAGCAAGATGAGCACTAAGGGCTGGCACAAGGATGATTCATGATTATTTCTGTTAATTGCTCGATAGAGATGGAATTGAGCTGTTTGATAAATTTGCCGTTGGCCTTTGTAGTGAAGTGAGGTTAAGTCTGGACTGAAAGGTCATTGGATGGTGATAGTAAGGACAGTGGTAGGGATTGAGGGACTTGTTATATTGGGGAAAGGATAGATGGTTCACGTGAGGAGCTGTTCCCGAGGGCTTTGGCAGCTAGGGGGCACTGGTGGTCAATGTTGCTTATCCTCCTGCTGTACCTCTGGTTGCCCAAGTGGTGGTAAGAGCTGGTCGCTCATGGTGGATTATATGAAGCACGCAGCAGATGGCCACAAATCTGGATACCTGCTTGAAGTTGTACTGCAAAGCTCCTCCCCAACGGTCCAAACAACGGAAGCATTGCCTGAGTACGGCGATTGATTGCTCGATCACATGTTTCTTGTGGTGGCATGGCTCTCATAGTAGGCTAGCTCTGCAGTTGTGCCCAGGTTCCTGACAGGAGTCATGAGCCATATTTGGAGGGAATAGCCTTGTGGCCCAGTAGCCAGCCTGTAACTTGATGGTCTGGTTAGAATAAAGGTGGCACAGAAAGCTGATTTCTTGGTTGATTTTGGTCTTTTTTGATGCTGTGCCAATATAAATAATGTTTGTTCTTGGCTGAGAACTGTTGTGAAATCATCTTGTATGAGCATCACTTCATGTAATATATTGAGGTGGGGGTCAAGAGATGGACTGACAAAACAACATTCTCCCTATCAAGGCTCTATACTCCCTTATCCAGTCAGCTTGCTACATATCCAATGTATGAAACTACATTGGTTTTGTCAATCGCTCCAAGATCCTTTACAGCTTCCATTTCCAAAATTGCTTAAACAATACCATCTCCTTTGTTACTGATAATTACATGATTTCTTAAAATCACTTGCAGTGGCAATGTTAATAAACACAGCAATCTAATACTTCAAAACCCAAGGGCCTTAATAAAAGGCCTTAATAAAAATTGACCTTGATTAACACTATGGGATAAAGCATACAGGGCTGGAAAGTCATCATATTACCGCTCACTTACTGCCCAGAAATACAAATTTGATTAAAAAAAATCAATTACTGCCCACATTCCCACCAGCGGTAAATTCATCAGCTATTTACTGCCGGCAGTAGTCTGTCGGAGAAGGCCCCAAAAATGCAAATTTGATCACTAAGATCCATTTACTGCCCGCCCTAAATACCATCTTGAAAAATAAGGTCTTACCTGATCTTAGCCGATCTTAAACGGACGATACGGACCCGTCTCATGAAAAAGTTCCTCAGATCTACTTGGAATTACACACTCTCAATCCTTCCAACACAGTATTCAATTGAGATCAATAATTTTATTTTACCAATCTGCAGCCCTTGCGGTTCTGAGCTCCACACTCACCATTCCCCTTTTCCACTCCCCCAGCCCCTTGTGGTCCTGAGCTCCACAATCACTCACCAAATCACAGCCCACTCCCCCAACCCCTTGTGGTCCTGAGCTCCACACTCACCCACCAATCTCCAGGCTACTCCCCAGCAATAATTTCAATAACCTTAATAAAAAATTGCACATGTGCATTAAAAAAAAACGCGCATGCGCAGAACTCAGCCTCTGATATTTGCCGAGTCTAATGGCCTGCACCGCAAGCTGATGTCTGCTACAGGCCACTCCTGCTGCTGCCCGCTACATTTCCATGAAAGTCACGCTGGAGGATCGCAGCGGCAGTGGAAGGTGAAAACCACAGACCGCCCAAATACCGCCAAGGAATGAGCACCAGTGGGACATCATCTATTTTGGCCCCATAGAAGCTCATCTGAAATTCCTAACAACTTAATTATAGAGGACGTAACATACTTTTAAAATTGATTAACGCCTCTACAAAAATAGCAGAGAGAGGGATTTCAGACAACATTGACCATTTATGCACCAGTATCCCATCCTGCAGTTTCAAGTCAAAGGTTTCAGCTTACCCTTGGTGTGCAAAAGGTCAAAAAGCAAACTTAATTATTTGCACCAAACAATGATCTCAACAAATTTGAGTATGTGACATTGTTAAAATTTTCAGAATACAAAATCATGAGCATTTATAATGCATGCAGTGCTATTTAACCATTAAAATAACAGCAAACACCCAATAATTAGGAGCTTACTTGCTATAGAAGCTGTGGGCATTAATATTGACAACTTTAAGGTCATCTATTCACTACTATTTCATAATAGAACTTACTGCTTTTGTGTCGTAGTCTTTCTCTTACCCGCAGGTTTCAGAAGCAGCAGGATGAAGTGAAACCTTAGATTAGAAAGATTATACTGAAAGCAATCTGTTTGGTTCCTCTGGGACTGGTCTAATAATAAAAAAAGACTTTTCCAGCGTTTGCCAAACCTTCATGTCAACAGTCCAGCAGGTCAAAATTGTCTCTGCTACCATAACAGTTTTTAACCAGTAGTTGCTGTACAGATGTGTGGCTAATTTTGTATGATGTCACCTTCAATTTATCATAGAAATATTAAATCTGATATATATGGGTCTGAATTAGCGGTCGGAGGCTTCCCGCGTACGGATGCCTCCGAACCGCAATAAATCTACGCACCTACCTGAGGATCCTGGATCCATGGAGATTCACGCTCCTGGACCTCTACGTGTACGCCTGCATAGAGGCCCACGTATTCCAGGGGCAGCTGCAGTTTGCAAACGTCCCTGGGCTCACATGGGCTGGCCCAACCAATCGGAAAGGGAAGGAATTCCATTCACATACGGAACCCCCATAAGTTTATTAGGAATCATCGAAAAAACACATGTACACAACCTTGAAATTAAAAAAATCATTACATGTTTCAAATTAATTAAAATACAACTTCATTAAATATTTAAAGCAAAAATTACATTTTTTGAAAAATAAATGTAAACATTTTTTGGGGGGCCGAAAATAACACACTTATTTTTGAATATTAACGTGATTTAAAAACATTTTTTTAAAATATTTATTTTCACTTTTTGCTGGAAAAAGGCCTTACGCCAGGCGAAAGTATAAGAACATAAGAATTAGGAACAGGAGTAGGCCATCTAGCCCCTCGAGCCTGCTTCGCCATTCAATAAGATCATGGCTGATCTGGCCGTGGACTCAGCTCCACTTACCCGCCCGCTCCCCGTAACCCTTAATTCCCTTATTGGTTAAAAATCTATCTATCTGTGACTTGAATACATTCAATGAGCTAGCCTCAACTGCTTCCTTGGGCAGAGAATTCCATAGATTCACAACCCTCTGGGAGAAGATATTCCTTCTCAACTCGGTTTTAAATTGGCTCCCCCGTATTTTGAGGCTGTGCCCCTAGTTCTAGTCTCCCCGACCAGTGGAAACAACCTCTCCGCCTCTATCTTGTCTATCCCTTTCATTATTTTAAATGTTTCTATAAGATCACCCCTCATCCTTCTGAACTCCAACGAGTAAAGACCCAGTCTACTCAATCTATCATCATAAGGTAACCCACTCATCTCCGGAATCAGCCTAGTGAATCGTCTCTGTACCCTCTCCAAAGCCAGTATATCCTTCCTTAAGTAAGGTGACCAAAACTGCATGCAGTACTCCAGGTGCGGCCTTACCAATACCCTATACAGTTGCAGCAGGACCTCCCTGCTTTTGTACTCCATCCCTTTCGCAATGAAAGCCAACATTCCATTCGCCTTCCTGATTACCTGCTGCAGCTGCAAACTAACTTTTTGGGATTCATGCACAAGGACCCCCAGGTCCCTCTGCACCTCAGCATGATGTAATTTCTCCCCATTCAAATAATATTCCCTTTTACTGTTTTTTTTCCCCAAGGTGGATGACCTCACACTTTCTCACATTGTATTCCATCTGCCAAACCTTAGCCCTTTCGCTTAACCTATCTAAATCTCTTTGCAGCCTCTCTGTGTCCTCTACACAAACCGCTTTCCCACTAATCTTTGTGTCATCTGCAAATTTTGTTACTCTGTCCCTTCTTCCAGCTCATCTATGTATATTGTGAACAGTTGTGGTCCCAGCACCGATCCCTGTGGCACACCACTAACCACCGATTTCCACCCCGAAAAGGACCCATTTATCCCGACTCTCTGCTTTCTGTTAGCCAGCCAATTCTCTATCCATGCTAATACATTTCCTCTGACTCCGCGTACCTCTATCTTCTGCAGTAACCTTTTGTGTGGCACCTTATCGAATGCCTTTTGGAAATCTAAATACGCCACATCCATCGGTACACCTCTATCCACCATGCTCGTTCTATCCTCAAAGAATTTCAGCAAATTAGTTAAACATGATTTCCCCTTCATGAATCCATGCTGCGTCTGCTTGATTGCACTATTCCTATCTAGATGTCCTGCTATTTCTTCCTTAATGATAGTTTCAAGCATTTTCCCCACTACAGATGTTAAACTAACTGGCCTATAGTTACCTGCCTTTTGTCTGCCCTCTTTTTTAAACAGAGGCGTTACATTAGCTGCTTTCCAATCTGCTGGTACCTCTCCAGAGTCCAGAGAATTTTGGTAGATTATAACGAATGCATCTGCTATAACTTCCGCCATCTCTTTTAATACCCTGGGATGCATTTCATCAGGATCAGGGGACTTGTCTACCTTGATTCCCATTAGCCTGTCCAGCACTACCCCCCTAGTGATAGTGATTGTCTCCTGGTCCTCCCTTCCCACATTCCTATGACCAGCAATTTTTGGCATGGTTTTTGTGTCTTTCACTGTGAAGACCGAAGCAAAATAATTGTTTAAGGTCTCAGCCATTTCCACATTTCCCATTATTAAATCCCCCTTCTCATCTTCTAAGGGACCAACATTTACTTTAGTCACTCTTTTCCGTTTTATATATCTGTAAAAGCTTTTACTATCTGTTTTTATGTTTTGCGCAAGTTTACCTTCGTAATCTATCTTTCCTTTCTTTATTGCTTTTTTAGTCATTCTTTGCTGTTGTTTAAAATTTTCCCAATCTTCGAGTTTCCCACTAACCTTGGCTACCTTATATGCATTGGTCTTTGATTTGATACTCTCCTTTATTTCCTTGGTTATCTACGGCTGGTTATCCATTCTCTTACTGCCCTTCTGTTTCACTGGAATATATTTTTGTTGCGCACTATGAAAGAGCTCCTTAAAAGTCCTCCACTGTTCCTCAATTGTGCCACCGTTTAGTCTGTGTTTCCAGTCTACTTTAGCCAACTCTGCCCTCATCCCACTGTAGTCCCCTTTGTTTAAGCATAGTATGCTCGTTTCTGACACAACTTCCTCACCCTCAACCTGTATTACAAATTCAACCATACTGTGATCACTCATTCCGAGAGGATCTTTTACTAGGAGATCGTTTATTTTTCCTGTCTCATTATACAGGACCAGATCTAAGATGGCTTGCTCCCTTGTAGGTTCTGTAACATACTGTTCTAAGAAACAATCCTGTATGCATTCTATGAATTCCTCCTCCAGGCTACTCCGTGCGATTTGATTTGACCAATCGATATGTAGGTTAAAATCCTCCATAACTACTGCCGTTCCTTTTTCACATGCCTCCATTATTCCCTTGATTATTGCTCGCCCCACCGTGAAGTTATTATTTGGGGGCCTATAAACTACACCCACCAGTGACTTTTTCCCCTTACTATCTCTAATCTCCACTCACAATGATTCAACATTTTGTTCATTAGAGCCAATATCATCTCTCACAACTGCCCTGATATCATCCTTTATTAACAGAGCTACCCCACCTCCTTTCCCTTCTTGTCTATCTTTCCGAATCGTCAGATACCCCTGTATGTTTAATTCCCAGTCTTGGCCACCCTGCAACCATGCTTCTGTAATGGCCACCAAATCATACCCATTTGTAATGATTTGTGCCGTCAACTCATTTACTTTATTTCGAATGCTGCGTGCGTTTAGGTAGAGTGTTTTAATCCTAGTTTTTAAACCATGATTTTTAGTTTTGACCCCTCCTGCAGCCCCTTTATATTCAGTGACCCTTTTTGTTTTTTGCCTTGGGTTTCTCCGCCCTCCACTTTCACTCATCTGCTTTCCGTCTTTAGCTTTTGTCTCCCTTTTGTTTCCCTCTGTCTCCCTGCATTGGTTCCCATCCCCTGCCATATTAGTTTAACTCCTCCCCAACAGCACTAGCAAACACTCGCCCTAGGACATTGGTTCCGGTCCTGCCCAGGTGCAGACCATCCAGTTTGTACTGGTCCCATCTCCCCCAGAACCTGTTCCAATGCCCCAGGAATTTGAATTCCTCCCTGCTGCACCATTTCTCAAGCCACGTATTCATCTGCGCTATCCTGCGATTCCTACTGTGACTAGCACGTGGCACTGGTAGCAATCCCGAGATTACTACTTTTGAATTTAGCTCCTAGCTCCTTAAATTCGTCTCGTAGGACCTCGTCCCTTTTTTTACCTATGTCGTTGGTACCAATGTGCACCACGACAACTATTCTCCCTCCATTTTTAGAATGTCCTGCACCCGCTCCGAGACATCCTTGACCCTTGCACCAGGGAGGCAACATACCATCCTGGAGTCTCGGTTGCAGCCGCAGAAACGCCTATCTATTCCCCTTACAATCGAATCCCCTATCACTATCGCTCTCCCACTCTTTTTCCTGCCCTCCTGTGCAGCAGAGCCAGCCATGGTGCCATGAACTTGGCTGCTGCTGCACTCCCCTGATGAGTCATCCCCCTCAACAGTACTACCTTCTTTGCACTGTGGTAAGACCAGCTCGCTACACGTGCTACTCACGTCATTCTCAGCATCGTGGATGCTCCAGAGTGAATCCACCCTCAGCTCCAATTCCGCAACGCGGACCGTCAGGAGTTGGACGTGGACACACTTCCCGCACACGTAGTCGTCAGGGACACTAGAAGTGTCCCTGAGTTCCCACATGGTACAGGAGGAGCATATCACGTGACCGAGCTCTCCTGCCATGACTTAACTCTTAGATACACTTAAATTGGCAACAATAATGTTAGCAAGTTACTTACTGTTATAGGAGAGAAAAAAGAAAAACTACTCACCAATCCAGCCAATCACTTATCCCCTTGGCTGTGACGTCATCTTTCTGTTTCTTTCTACTTCTTTTTTGCTTTCTCCCTGTAGCTGCACAAGTACGCTTTTTATAGGCCTCACCAACGGACCTCCTCGACGCTGCTCCCGACTGCCGCCGACGCGGTATTTCATGGGAATTCATAGCCCAACTCTGCACCAGTGAATATGCAGAGGATCTGTTAAGAAGATTTTTGACAGATCGCAGGTTCCGGGTTTTCGCGCATGTGCGCAGCACATGTGTAAACCCGGAACTTGCGAGGCACTTACGGCTGGGTACGCATGCGCAGTCATAGGCCCCGGAAAATCCAGGCCATATTGTACTCGCATATTGATAATTGAACACTAGAGGGCCACCTGATGTGACTAAGCATCCTGTAGAAATTATGGGGCCAATTTTCCACATGGCCGATTTTTGGCGCAGTTGTAGAGGTCCGTCTGATTTTTCAGTGGCCAACTGCGACAAAAAAAAGTTGCAAGTTTCGCCGGCATAACCTTTCAACGCAGATTGTCCTTAAACACTGTGGGTGGAGCTTAAGGTCTGCGCCGAAAAACCGAGATTGCCAGGGTAACGAGGGACACACTGAGGAGCTGAGGCTGCAAAGTGAAACATGCAAGATGCAGTAAGATAGATGCAGGTACATATTATCATTGCCAAGATCACTTCTGATTATTGGAAGATTGTAATGACAAACTATCTGACTCTGCAATATTTCTTTCTTTAATTTTAGATGAAACAGGCCTAATAAAATGAAAGTAATTCCACACATAATCGCACATTAAGTTACCGCTTTATTGTAGAGCCCCGGTGCCGCTGCTATCCCGGGCTGAAAGTCCCCCCACCTCCGGTGCCATGTCTTCAGCTCCACTAAAACAATGGCGCCTTCTCTACGCCAATTTCTTAAGTGCAGGTAAGGTTTTTCAGAACGGTGCACTGCACCATTTTTGAAAAAATCCTACTTGGCCAGAAATGACGCAGCCGGCAGCCAGTAACGTCAAAAAATCAGGAACTAAAAGAATCGGCCATAAGTAGTTTAGGAAGGCATAGAAACTTTGGCGAAACTTGCAGATTTTAGTCTGCTCCAAAAAAAACAGTATAGACCAAAAAAGCGACGCAGAATGGTAGAAAATTCAGCTCTGCAATCCAGGGTCTCCTCTTACACTGAATATTATCCAGGGAGAATGACCCAGATTTTGCGGTCAGCGGTGAAGGAACAGCAAGCTGCCCACAAGGTTTTCTCGGGCTTTTGGGTGACGACTTGCTCTAATCTGGTGTCTGATCCAGCGCGGTGCTCTTTACAGAGGATGTGTGGCAGCTGTGAGCAGTCTCTTCAATCAATCAGATTAAAGATTTCTCACTGAGCCATGCAAAGTCTAAATCAGGAATTATAAAGCAGGAAGTATAAATTAGATTTAAATCGTAGAATCATAGAAATTTACGGTACAGAAGGAGGCCATTCGCCCCACCGTGTCTGTGCCAGCCGAAAGAGAGCTATCCAGCCTAATCCCACTTTCCAGCTCGTTGTCGATAGCTTTGTAGATTACGGCAAGTGCATATCCAAGCACTTTTTACATGTGATGAGCGTTTCTGCCTCTACCACCCTTTCAGGCAGCCTTCTACCAATTACTTTAAAGCTGTGCCCCCTGGTTATTGACCTTTTTGTAAAGGGAAATAGGTCCTTCCTAACCACTCTATCTAGGCCCCTCGTAATTTTATACACCTAAATTACTCCTCCTCTGTTCCAATGAAAACAATCCCAGCCTATCCAATCTTTCCTCATAGCTAAAACTCTCCAGTTCTGGCAACATCCTCGTAAATCTCCTCTGTACCCTCTCTAGTGCAATCACATATTTCCTGTAATGTGGTGACCAGAACTGCATGCAGTACTCTATCTGTGGCCTAACTGGTGTTTTATACAGTTCAAGGATAATCTCCCTGCTCTTGTATTCTGTGCCTCGGCTAATAAAGGAAAGTATTCCGTATGCCTTCTAAACCACCTTATCTACCTGTCCTGCTGCCTTCAGGGATCTGTCAGCATGCACTCCAAGGTCTCTTTGTTCCTCTACATTTCTCAGTAACCTACCATTTATTGTGTATTCCCTTGCCTTGTTAGCCTTTCTCAAATGTATTACTTCATACTTCTTCAGATTGAATTCCATTTACCACTTTTCTGTCCACCTGACCAGTCCATTGATATCTTTCTGCAGACTACACTATCAATCACACAGCCATTTTTTGTATCATCTGCAAACTTCTTAGTCATACCCCCTACATTATACATCTACAGAAAGAAAAGTAAACACAGGGAAAGACAGATGGGATTAACAAAGAGGGAAAAAAGAGACAGACAGAATAAAACATGTTTTTTTAATCTCCAAAATTCATTAACATCTGAAGGAATGAGACTCTGTACTTGTAAAATTAAAATTTCAGGGCCAGAGAGGATGTTTGGGAGTAATTATCACTTAACGCACCGTTAAAAAATTACTTATTTCTGAATGTACCAGCCCAAATGTTTTCTGGCATCCTTAATGAGGAACTAGTGGACAAGTATCCCAACTTCACACCATTGCATTGATTTCAGTGTTGAGTCTATTGGCGAGGATTGTTACAGCGTACCCTGTGGAGGAGCAGCATATCTCTGACAGCGGACGCCAGAAGTTGCTGTCTGATTTATTCTGTTATAACGGTGAGCGCTGTTAGCCTCACCATTATTATCTATACAAAATCTGGGCCATTGTTTCAGAGAATCTGAATTACATTAGTGCACCAACAATTATTTCGGTTTATTCACGATCTTTTTCTTCATTTTGATAGGCTCGCCATTCCTCCTCTCCCACTGCACAAACACTCGCATTCAATTCATTAGTCCTTGGTTGAGAGAGCCTGCTTCTGGGTCTCTGCTAATCTTCTTCTGTAACCAACCAGTAGGAACTATGTGGGAAAGGACTATATTATCTCCTCCAACTACTTTTCTTCCTTCCCTATTGTGTAACACCTTACACTAGTTGGAAATTCCAATAAATACTCCAGCTGCGATCAGGAACACCAAAGGAACAAAATTACACATTTGATCATGTTGTAGTGTTGCACATTACTGCACCAGTGTGCTGCATCACTGGACTATAAATGGAACTCAAATTTGTATTCATTTTTATTGAGTGTAACAAAGGTAAACTATCCCTCCTCGTCCTTCTGGACCTGTCTGCAGCCTATGACACAGTTGACTATTTCATCCTCCTCCAACGCCTCTCCACCAACGTCCAGCTAAGTGGGACTGCACGCGCCTGGTTCCATTCTTATCTACCTAATTTACATTCCTAAATAGGAAGGGGCCAATGATAGATCCTTGGGGAACTCAAGAGGTAATGGTGCAGGGGCAGGAAGTGAAGTCATGGCAGAAAATTCTCTGACTACGACTGGATAGGTAAATGTCGAACCAGGTGAGGGCAGTCCCACTCAGCTGGATACCAGTGGAGGGGCACTGGAGGAGGATGATGTAGTCACCCATGTCAAAGGCTGCAGGGACATTGCACACTGAACACAAATGAGATTTTTGCCATGAGGCCATCTCATTGTGCTTTAGATTTGCAACAGCTGCATTATAATTCCAGCCCAGTGCCAAGATGAATTTCGAAAATACAGCTGGGAAGTTTTAAAATTTTGTTGGAAACTTTTTAATATTGCAAGGTTGTGGAAATGCATGTGTTCACTCTAATAAAACTGGATACCTGGGGTTAAGACAGGCAATTAATTAACTGTGATATTTCACATATTTGAAATAAACTTTTGTTCTGCTGCACTGAGTTATTCTTGATTTCATTATGTACTATGTGCACTTTCACTGGATAAATATTTCAGTGTATGTTGAATTATTAGTGGCTGCTCTGAATTGCTTGTCTTTCTCTCTGCGTGTTCCAGAACTGTTTTAAGTCATTTTTGTGTAGAATTCTGAAAGTAGCACTGTTATGCAATAAAACACTTGCAGGATAGTTGCATTCTTCCCATTTCGTGCTCTATGGATGTGTACAGTTCCCACCACATAAATCTTAGCTGGATAAACTGCAAGACACACATGAAAATAATAGGAGGCTCCAAATGCAAATCACAACCTATTAAAAAACATCAAGATTAAGACCATAGTAAAAGAGGATTCTATTTCAATTGATTTATTGACAGTTAATTATTCCGGAATACAATTGGAAAACACATTTTTTCTATTTTTCTCTGTTATCCCACAACCCCTGCTACTCTTCCTGGCTTAGAAAATGAGACATTCTAATGTGTGGATAATTCCACCAATTCCTCCTTAGTTGATGACTGGGAGGGGGTAAAGGAAGAGAGGGAAAGTAGACTCTACCCTGACCCCTCTTAGGCAGTATTCTTTCCCAGAGAAGGCCTGATGGTAACAGGTAAACCTTGCCTAAAGAGTCAACACAAGGTCCATGGATTCTGAATCTTAGAGGCAGTTAAGATTAAGGGCTAGAGATTGCATTGGTGGCCAGATCGCCCAAAAGTTCCGGAGTAAGCGATTAGATATTTTTTGTGATCGCCGGAATATTGCCCATTTTAAAACCCGCTAGTTTCCACTTTTTAATTTAGACGTTCACCGTAGCGATGTGAAATGGGCGTTAACGATTTATTCAGTCGTGCAAGGCCGGCTTCCATAGCAACGGGCTTTTCCTGCATTTCAGGAGGTTAGGGGTCATCTGCACATGTGCAGGAGAGCGAGAGAAAGAGATAGAGGAAAATATTGGAGTTTGAGATTGTTATAGGTAATTTTGTTCAATTTTTGGAAAAATGAAGAATATTGAAGTTATGGAGGAGGAGATGGTTGTGAGTGAAGAAGAGGAGGAAGTGGATGAAGGCGCGCAAAGTGCTTCAGTGAGGAGGCCAATGTTGCTTTCATCTCTGAAGTGGAGAACAGATGGGCCTAATTGACCTGGGGTGGTCGTGGAAACCACCCACCCAGGGTATATTAACGCATATGGACCGAGATTGTCGATGTAATTTCATCAACCACACATAAGGTGAAAGAGCCCAACTAGTGCCGCAAGCGCTGGAACGATCTCGCTGGTTCTGGCAGAGTAAGTATTTAATTTATTTATTTAATAAATTGTAATGATGCAATGATTAATTTAAATGCAGATCTGGTATATTGTAGTTAGGTTGGTAATCTTGGTGTCATGTGCTTAATCCTAACCTCGATCTTATTCAAGTTATTCTCAGATGGTAGTTATAATCATGCATGCAAAGCGTAATAGCATATAACATTAACAGTGACAATGATTAATATGGGATGACTAATTGTGGATTGTCCGTGTGTTGTGTTGTGTAATAGTAATAATAAAAGATATTTATCAGTAATCTGCTATCTGTTTTATCTGTAAAAGTACTTAGCAATGATCGTATGTCACCTTTGCAGAAGTAGCTTTCGAAGAATTGGGCCAAACAGCGGCGCACGGATGATGGGCCAGCAGATATAAGCTCCCTGACCGACCTAGAAGAGTGGGTGTTGCCTTGGTGGGGGTCCACAACTGGTCGGCCACCCGTGGTGGTGCTGAACCCGTTCTCGCGCCATGTGAGTAATGTATAAACCATTGGTGATTTAAAGTAATTTAATGCCATTCATTTCCGTATAATATATGATTGATGTAATGTTATTTCATGATCCCATCATTAATTACATATCATTGTAATGCAATGCAGCTTCTGTACTATCATGATGTTAATTATATGTCATGTCTGTCAGTATATTTATAGCAGTAGTGTTGCTCCTCATGCATATACCTGTGTAGCATAAGCATCCTCATGTGACCCTAGCTTCCCCTTCTCTTCTACTAACCTCATTTATGTTTTCTAGGTCACCAGTAGCACAGGAGTTCCAGGCACCTCAGGTTGGTCAAGCTACACAAGATCCCCAGGTTCCTGTGGTTGTCTCCGGGGGTGGGGAGGCAAGAGCCTTGCCTGTTCTTCTGAGGATAGTGAGGAGGTGGAGGAGGAGCCTACAGCCCTTTCGTCCTGTGTTCCTGTGGCCACGTCCTCTTCAACCGAGGAGATAGCGGGGCCAAGTGCCTTACAGCAGGGCACCCAGAGTAGTTCCATGCCTGCGCCGACCCCGCAGAGGTTGGTTCAGTGAGGTCGGTTCAGCGAGGTCGGTCTGCTCCAAGACCAGTAGATGTGAGCGTGGACATGATCAACCTGTCTAGGACGAGCATTGACATAGGATGGAGAGCTCCTCCAGGCAATGGGCACGCTAACCGGACATGTCACCGCTCTAACCGCGATTGTCTCTCAGCAGATGACGCGGATGGTAGCGGTGATGGAGAGGATAGCTGAGTCCAAGGATGCCAGAGGGTGGCCAGTGGTCCCGGAATACAGCACTGCACCCCAAGGTGGCGCAGCGCCATTGCAAATGACATATTCGGGTCAGGAGGAAGCTCTTGCTTCTGACTCGGAGGACTCTTTCCTGTAAACATCCTCTCCATCTCCAGCCCAGTCCATTCATCTTCCGTCACTCCCCACACAGCAGCAGTGCTCGAGGTGCTCTGCTCCAAGGCAACTTGGAGTTGTTGGAAGGGGAAGAGGAGTGGTTAAAACAAGGGGGGTAAAGGAAAGGAGAAGCATGGCCGCAGGTAGGGAGGGTGGGGATTATTATAAAATTGTTGTTGTTGTTGGTAAAAACATTTGTTGAATGTTTTGGGTGGGTGGGTGGATGGGTCTTTCTAATATTTATAGTGGTTTTTTAAAGTATGTTGCTGTGGTTTTTATTGTTATTTGTTGTTCTTTATAAAATTTTCACTGTTGGGTTGGGGGTGGGTGGAGGTTACACGGGTGTTAACTTTTAATGGTGTTTGTTTTAAAAAGAAAAATTGTTTAACACGTTTATAACATTAAAAATGTTTTATTTAACTTAACATTGTTGTGCAGTGTCTTCAAATAGCTGAAACGTTAAGCATGTACAAAATTTGCAAACACTGGCGAGGCCAGGCCAGGAAAGGCAAAGATGAAATGTAACATAACACAATTTAACTGTAACTGTCATCAACGTAATGTAAAGCGTTCATTTATGAGTTGTGGACACAACAGTCTTGCAGCTGCGTAACCAGCACGAGGCTTTTCCTGCAGGCTAAGGTGGGGTGGGGGCATGATTTCACCATCAGCCTGATTGTCCTCCCCGAGATCATCATCCAGCTCCTCATTTTCGCCTCTCCTCTCTCGTGAGTCCCATCTGGTAATTCTTGTCCCCTCCTGATAGCTAGGTTATGCAACATGCACACCACAATGAACTGAGCAACCTGCTCAGGGTGGTATTGAAATTCACCTTCTGAGTGGTCCAGGCATCTGAAGCGCTGCTTAAGCACTCCAATTGTCTTTTTGACGATATTGCGTGTCGCTATATGGCTTTCATTGTAGCGCTTCTCAGCTTCCATCTGGGGATTATGCCGGGAGCTCATGAGCCAGCTGGCAAAGCCATATCCTTTATCCCCCAGCCTTGTGGCTGACTCTTAAACACGTCAGAGACAGTGCTCTCACGCAAGATATGCGCAACATAGATGCTCCCCGGAAAATTAGCATTTACTGCCATGATTATTTGCTTGTGGTCAACAACGTGTTGCACATTCAGGGAATGGAATCCCTTTCAGTTCCGAAACACCTCTGCATCCTGAAAAGGTGCTCGCATGACGATGTGTGCATAGTCTATTGCTCCCTGCACCTTAAGAAAGTTTGTTATTCTCGAGAAACCCAAAGCCCTCTCAGTCTGTGCCTCCCTGGTCATAGGCAAGCTTATAAATTCCATGCCGTGTGCATAAAGGGCTTCAGTCACCTGTCAAATGCAGCAATGTGTAGCATGCTAAGAAGATACTGCAAATGTTGCCAGCTGAGGCCTGAAAGGAGCCCGATGCATAGAAGGTAAGTGCTGCAGTAACCTTGACTTCAACAGGCAGTGCAGTCCTGACGGTGCTGTTAGGCTACAGATCTCCCTTAATGAGCTGGCATATCTCACTGATGACCTCCTTTCGAAAGCGCAGCCTCCTAAGGCACGTGTTTTCGGACAAGTTCAGGTATGACCGCTTATCCCTGTACGTGCGTCGGGTTTAAGATCTCCTCCTCCTCAGCAGTCTACCACCTCTTTAATTGGGCAGATAATGCTCTTCAATATACCTTCTCCCATCTCTAGTGTGCAGCATGTGAGCAGTCATCAATACTGGTTGAGAAATTACAGGCCCTATTACTATTACTAAATGCCCTATTTATATGTACTCAGAATTATTAAATTGTCCTCTCAAAAACATAAAAAAATGCAAATTCTCCACAATATGATAGATGGTTGTCAAGAGATTTTAAAACCTCCTTAAAAGCACTCACGAATGACTTCAAAGCTCCCATGAACTTGAAGCAGCCTTTTATGAAAAGTCCTCCGAAGTACAAAATGGCGTCTATATCGCTGGGTTAAGGTCAGGTGAGTGCAGCTTTTTTTGAGCGATTTTTTTTGGGCGAGCGATCTCTTGGACGATATATGGGCGAGATGCCGAAAGTAACGCTCGGCGATATTCTGGGCGGTTTCTGGGCATTAATTTCCATTATAAAACAGTCTTCTGAGCGGTGCACGATTGCTGATGTCATAATTAAAAAAAAATATGGGCAGGCAGTTTAGCTAATTCTCAGCATTAACTTTATGCTGAAACTAACGCTGGCGCTAAATGGGCATTATTGAAGTATGGGCATTAGACTAAATCTCAGCGGTTAAATGGGTGGTAACTGGGCGCTAGCGAGGTGAACCCGATGGAAAGTCTAACCCTAGGACTGCAAGATTACAAATTGGGTTTCGCAGTTGCGAGTAGTTCTACACCCAGCTCAACTTTACTCTTCATTGAAGTCTGGTCTAACAGGTGAGGACTTGGAAGTAAACCTTACAGCTCACAAGTCTGCTGATTTCTAGGTTGTCCTGAGTTAGTTAATCCCAGCCAGACCAGCAGTTGAAGTGCTACAATTGGTCTCAAAAACGCCAGACAGGGCTTCCATTCTTTACACTCCTGCCCGTTTCGTGGTCGAGTTTAAATCCGCTCTATTTTAGTCTCCATAAACTCATCCATTCTGAGAATGAGCTCCTACAAGCTTAAGTTCCTCTCATGGGAAATCACACTTTGGCTAGGTATAACTTCAGCTCCGTGACCGGCAGGTACTGGTCATTGCTTTACCACGTATGATATAGCAGGGTGATGGTGCTATTGTATGGCCCTACCCAAGGTTTCCATCTCCAATAGTAGATGGTTATAGTGTTAAGTAGCTGAAATATAGTCTTAAACTTAATATTTGTGTGGCTTTGAAGGGTTAACCAAGGATTATTTCAATTTTTGAACAGCTTAACCCATGATTTTTCTGTTGCGAGTGTCTGCACTTTACTTGCCACACAGTGAGCAAGTCCCTGAAACAGAAGAAACATAGAATTATAAAATCAGAAAGCACAGGAGGAGGCCATTCGGCCCATTAGGTCTGTGCCAGCTCTTTAAAAGCACTATCCAATTAGTCCCACTCCCCGACACTTTCCCCATAACCCTACAAATTGTTCCTTTTCAATTATTCATCCAATTACCTTTTGAAAGTTACTATTGTATCTGCTTCCACCACCCTTCAGACAGTGCATTCCAGATCATAACTCGCTGCGTAAAAATATTTCTCCTCATCTCCTCCAGTTGTTTTTGCTAATTAGTTTAAATCTATGTCCTTTGGCTACTGACACTCCTGCCAGTGGAAACAGGTTCTCCCTATTTACTCTATCAAAATCACTCATAATTTTGAAGACCCCTATTAAATCTCCCCTTAACCTTCTCTCACTCGAAGGAGAAAAATCCCAACTTCTCTAGTCTCGCCACAGAGCTGAAGTCCCCCATCCCTGGTACCTTTCTGGTAAATCTCCTCTGTTCTGTCTCCAGAGCCTTGACATCCTTCCTTAAGTGTGGTGCCCATAATTGGACACAGTACATACACTAGCTGAGGCCTAACCAATGACTTATAAAGATTTACCATAAGTTCCTTGCTTTTATATGCCTCTGCTTATAAAGCCAAGGATATTGTATGCTTTTTTAACAGCCTTATCAACATGCCACCTTCTAAGATTTGTGTATATGAACCCCCAGATCTTTCTGTTCCTGCACCCCCTTTAAAATTGTACCATTTAGTTTATATTGCCTCCCCTTATTTTACTTTCCAAAATGCCTCACTTAACACTTCTCTGTATTCAATTATATCTGCTCATTTCACCAGCCTGCCTATGTCCTCCTGAAGTCTGCTACTATCTTCATCAGTATTTATTACATGTGTCATCTGAAAACTTTGAAAGTATGTCTTGTATACCCAAGTCCAGGTCATTAATATATCAAAAAGAGCAGTGGTCCAAATATCAACCTCTGGGGGACACCACTGTATACTTCCCTCCGCTTTGATAAACGGCCATTCGCCACTAATTTCTGCTTTCTGTCTCTTAGCTAATTGTATATTGTCACTAGCACTGTCCCTTTAATCCTACGGGCTTCAATTTTGCTAAAAAATCTATTATGTGGCACTTTACCAAATGCCTTTTGAAAGTCCATATGCACATCAACCATACTACCTTCATCAACGCTTTCTGTTATTTCATTGAAGAAATCAATCAAGTTTGTCAGACATAATTTACCTTTTATAAATTCGTGTTGGCAGCCATTTATTAACCCACGTTCTTTCAAGTGACAATTAATTTTGTCCCGGATTATGGTCTCTGGAGGTTTCTCCACCACCGATGTTAGGCTGACAGGCCTGTAGTTGCAGATCTGCTTTATCTCTCTCCCCTTTTTTGAACATCAGTGTAAAATTTGCAACCTTTCAATCCTTTGGAAACACGCCCATGTTGAAGGAGGATTGAAAGATTGTGACCATAGCAACTATAATAATGATCAGCTGTGAACTGCAATTAGGTGCTATTTAAACAGCTGACGGGTAGGGCAGATAATTAGTAAGCAAAATCCCTATGCAATGCATTGCACCTGAGCTTAGCTTGACCTGACCCATCCACCTCCATGGCACGAACCTGGTATTGCAGTACTTCCAGGAACGGTGCAGTGGCTCTAGGCCTTTTGGCTAAGAGCATTGGTGCAGAGTGATCCTTGAATGGGCCCAAGGTGACCTCTGGCGTTTGTGATTTGACAAAGAATTGGAACGATTGGCTACGAATTTCAAAAAATAAATAAATAAATAAAGATCAGGCACATCAGCCGGTCCAGGCAGCGGGCGGTCGAGGGGGTCGTTCAACCTGACTGCCTGCCTCTCTTCCGCTCTTACATCCGGTCCAGGGTGTCCTTGGAGATGGAGCACGTGGTGTCCACCGGTACACTCGCGGCCTTCCGCGAGAGGTGGGCACCGGAGGGACTGGAGTGCATCATCACGCCCGGCAACCAAATTTTAATTTGATTTTACGTTTTAAAGTTTAATTTGTTTTAATTGCCGGTGCTTTTAGTGTCCCCTTCCCTTTTATAGGGGGCACTGGAAAAATTTGATTTTAGCGCCCAAAAAAAAAACAAAAAAAAAATGAAAAACACAAAAAAAAACCAAAAAAAGGAAAAAAGGGCCTTGTAAATGTCTGGTGTGTCACCCAGGTCGGGTGGCACGGTTTAATATTTTATGTTTTTGCAGGTGAACTCCAAAAAGAGTTTAAAGATCAGGCATTCTTCGGGCACCCTGTGCGGAGGGGAGCGGGTAGGTCCAAGGGCCTCCTCGTAGGACTGCTCCTGGGCACGGCCAAGGGTGCCATCAGCCGGTCCAGGCAGCGGGCGGTCGAGGGGGTCGTTTAGCCAGACTGCCTGCCTCTCTTCCGCTCTTACATCCGGTCCAGGGTGTCCTTGGAGCTGGAGCACGCGGTGTCCACCGGTACGCTCGCGGCCTTCCGCGAGAGGTGGGCACCGGAGGGACTGGAGTGCATCATCACGCCCGGCAACCAAATTTTAATTTGATTTTACGTTTTAAAGTTTAATTTGTTTTCATTGCCGGTGCTTTTAGTGTCCCCCTCCCCTTTTATAGGGGGCACTGGAAAAATTTGATTTTAGCGCCCCAAAAAAAAACAAAAACCAAAAAAAAAAAGAAAAAAAAAAGGGGCCTTGAAAATGTCTGCTGTGGGGGGGGGGGGGGACACGGTTTAATGTTTTTTGTTTACTCCCAAAAAGAGTTTAAAGATCAGGCATTGGATGCCCCCTGGAAATAATCAGAGGATGTAGACATTGATTGAAAGGAGTAGAAATTCAGCTGCCTTGCGCCTTCAATTAGTTCCTGTGGGGGGTGGTAACGGGGTGCTGAGGGGTTACTGACTGGATGTGGCAAATTCACTGATGCCTGCAAACTTCCCTGGGGGTTTTGCGCTGGTTCTAACACGTGCCGCCTCACTCTCTTGTGCCCTGCAGATCGTGACGTTATCAGGTGCACAGCGCCCCATTATCGCCCCGGATGTGATATTCTGTCCCGCCCCCTGCAACATCGCCGGGCGTCAACAACGGCAGCTGCAGAAGGAGTTATTACCTAGGTTGGTCGCTTGGGGAGCGATATTTAAAGGCAGTGGTGGTCAGGGAGGGCAAACTTTATTTCTCGCACCAATCATGTGCCTTCTGGTTGCATTTTACCGCTGATTTCTGCACGATTCCTCAGCTCTCCACTCCCATCGAATGCTTTAGAGTGCTTGGGGCTCTAATGCACATCACTCCGTGGCTCCACATAGAGAGCATTAAGAATGATTCAACACATCATTGGCCCTTCCCTTTAAGCGAGGGAAGAAATCTCTATAGACGGCAGTACTGTACTAAACATCGTTCAGCGCTCTGCAACTACTGCCCGCCACACACTTTAGCGCTCGAAGGGAAGTGGTAGCATTTGATTTAGCGCATCACTTCCCTCTTGGCGAACTAAAGCTGAAGTCCCCGGGAGCAGCAAATCATTTTCGCCCGGCGATATTTCTGCGATTATTCAAACGGAGCGCTACGCAATTTCTAGCCCTAACTCTTTCCACCCATTCCCCACTCCCCTGTCCCTGGTCACACTGGAGTAGCAAAGTATCTTCCAGGAGCTGGAAGGAGATATTTGCAAAGATAACCCAGCATTACTGTTCTACAGTGTAAGCTGTTGGCCCAACTACATATGCAAAAAAGGCTTCTCTTTGAACTGCTTAATCCTTTAATGCTGTTAGCTGTGACTGTTGATAGATTCTAGGAATCCTGAAAAGTGCGCTGCTAGATTGTATACTTCGGCAGCAAATCCTACTGGATGGGATCCAAATGCAGCGAGATTTCAGATGATGAATTTTTGACTTTTAGGCCACACTATAGGGAGTTATTCGGTTTAATGAGCTGCTGCTACATCCCCTTACTCCTAGCGTTTTATTCACTGAGCTACATATTAAATGACCCCTATGGTTATAATCTTGCTTATGGAGCGTTATATAATATGTGTTAATTTTTGTCCATTAGTCCTGCTAAGTGCTGGTAATTATAGAATGTGAACCAATGTGTACAGTATTGTCAGTGAAAATGTGACAGATTTTCATCACCATATGGACATTATGATAGGAATTTTAACCCCCAAAAATGATTGGGTTTAGGTCAGGTGGAATGTAAAAATATTAAAAATCTGGAAAAAAAAACGAGAAACCGGCAGCTAAAGGGAGGCGGGGCCTTTCAAGTGACTATCCACCTACCTGCGGGATCCAGCTTACCTGCTTCTCCTCCAGCCTCGATCGAATACTTCCCGCCCCTCCCCAGGCCTCCAAGCACCGCCCCTCCCCAGGCCTCCAAGCACCCCCCTCCCCAGGCCTTCAACCACCCCACTCCCCAGGCCTCCAACCACCCCCAGGTCTCCAACCACCCCCACTCCCCAGGCCTCCAACCACCCCCAGGTCTCCAACTCCCCCCTCCCTCCAGGCCTCCAACCACACCCACCTCCCAGGCCTCCAACTACCCCTATCTCCCCCAGGCCTCCAACCACCACCCCCTCTCCCCCCCAGGCCTCCAACCCCCCCTCCCCTCAGGGCTCCACCTCCCCACATCCCCCCCCACCCCCCGAGGCCGCTGACCTTCCCCCGATGCCTCCAGCCCTCTTCCGATCTTCCCCCGACCAACCCCCCAGATGCCTCCCAATATTTTTTAAAACATAAGAAATAGGAGCAGGAGTAGGCCATTTGGCCCCTCGAGCCTGCTCTGCCATTTAATAACAGCTGATCATGGACTCAGCTTCACTTCCCTGCCCGCTCCCCATAACCCTTTACTCCCTTATCGTATCAAAAATCTGTCTATCTCAGGCTTAAATATATTCAATGACCCAGCCTCCACTGCTCTCTGGGGCAGAGAATTCCACAGATTTACAACCCTCTCAGTTCCTCCAATCAGCACTGTGATCAGCTAACTGTGTTCTGACATGATTTCCGAATCAGGCTGAGAACCCCTGGGATGAACCATTTGATTTAAGAATGGGACAATTTGTCCCAGTTCTGCCCCTATTTTAGCTCCCGACAGAAGTCGTGCAGTCAGGGGCCAAGGCAGAGGGAGCCTGTCTTTCATCAAAGCTGGATTCCATGGGTAAAAGGGTCAGCATGCTACACCACCCCATCCAAAAAAATACAATGAAAATTATATCATCAGCTGTTATGGCTTGGAGGGGAATCAGGAGTACAGAAAGGCAGTAATTGCAGTATAAGAACTGGAATTGATAGACAGGACAGCAGGAGTGCTGGTCTCTTGAAGATTTAAATTGTGGTTCTTGATCACAATGTACGCATCTGAGTGGATATGGGAAAGCGATCTATCCTTGAGGCCAGCTCAGTTTGTGCCAACACAGAATTAGGAAGCTCAGGTTATTAATTACATCAGACAGTAGTTGGAATTTGAGACCAGCATGACACTTGCAAGCCACAGCGGGTCACAAAATATACAACTGGCAAGAACTGGTCAGCTCCAGTTCTCAGAAAGGCAGTAAAAGAGCCAGCTGTTTTTTTCAACAGTGCTAATCAATAAACCTTTACAGAAAGTATTCGCCATCCTTTAGCTTAAATCTCCATCTATCAATGCTACAGTGGGAATCACACACATTTAACAAAACATGAAGACCAAGGAGGAAAAATGCAGGTTGTTTGCACCTTCCGATAGTGTCCCTGGGGCGCAAACAATATTTTGTGGAAGTTTAGCGGCGTGCTAACCGCTAGCGCTATGCGCCTACCAGTAATGCCCTTGGCCGCTGCACCGGCAATGACAACGTCCGCACCGTGTGCAGCGACCCGTTTTTTTTTGTTCATTCACGGGATGTGGGCGTCGCTGGCAAGGCCAGCATTTATTGCCCATCCCTAATTGCCCTTAAGAAGATGGTGGTGAGCTGCAGTCCGTGTAGATACTCCCACAGTGCAATTACGGAGGGAGTTCCAGACTTGCATTTCTGTAGCACCTTTTATGACCACCGGATGTCCCAAAGCACTTTACAGCCAGTAAAGTACTTTTTGAAGTTTAGTCACTGTTGTGATGTAGGAAATGCAGCAGCCAATGTGCACACAGCAAGCTCCCACAACAGCTATGTAATGATGACCAGATAATCTGTTTTAGTGATGTTGATTGAGGGATAATTATTGGACAGGACACTGAGGATAACTCACCTGCTCTTCTTTGACATCCCTGTACAAAGTTGGTGCCAGACTCCTCGATGCTCCTTGACAGTGACAACAGGCTTTCTGGCAGGCCTGCAAATGCAGCAAGCATTTCTGTACAAACGTCCATCGGCCTTCTTCTGTAGACCGAATCATCCAAGTGCTCATCTGAGTCCTCTGCAGCAGAACTTCTGTGTGACCTTGCCCTCCAGCGAGCTGGGCTACTCTTTCCCTCTGCCCTGGCCGTAGACCATTCGTGCCCGGTGACTCACCACGTGCAGATGCCGTCTCTATACTACCCTCTAAATAGGCACAGTGCCATTATCTTAGCTGGTGCCTGCGAGTGTGAGATCGAGTGACGGTATCTTCTTTTCCATCACTCTCCTTTTGCTCTTCCTGCACTAGCCTACGGTATGAGCCAACTTGCCCTGCCACAGAGTTGGAAGTGTGTCTGTGAGTGTGGTGCAATGAGTTTGGGTGATGTGCCTGTCATGGTTGAATAGCTGACAGTGTGTGCAAGGTGTGAGATGTGGATGTGAAGCTTGCAGCAGTGATAAGTGATGTGGATGAGGTGAAGCAGTGAATGTGAGGTATGAGTCATGATTGATAGAGATCGTTGGTAGATGAGTGATGGGGGTGTGGTGCATTGAGCAGTGTATGAGGCTAGTGGTATAGTTGGTGGGAGACAGCATTTGAAGATGCATTCACTGACCTTGACCACTCGTGTGACATCATTGAACTCTTTCGGCACTGCATTCAGGACCACGGAGCAACACTGCTGCCATTGACCGTGACTCCTCCCTTCAACCCCCTGCACCAAGACTTCGAGTGATGTCTGAGAATATTGAAGCCCTTTCTCTGGCCTGTTGAGTCATTATTCAGTCCTCTTTCTTGCACTTGCCTCCATAACCAGTTCCAGCAGCTGCTGCAGGCAGAATGCGCCTCCCCTTTAAGAGGTGCAGACCGCCTTTAAGAGATGGAGGCTAGCTTTAATTGGATCTATCCTCACACACACTTGGGCCCCCTGCTGAGCGTTCAGCCACTCAGCAGCATGTTCTAGGTCATGTGCTGCTTATATTCCTTTCAATGGGCGGATTGCGCATTTGCGATTCCCCCCTGCCTGTTTTCATCTCCAATCCAATTTTTAGCCCTATGCCTCACTCGCCTGCCACTGTGCTCGCTGATCTATACTGATTAATTAAAACATTCCATTTTGAGTTTAGCTCCCTTCATGGCTTTATTCCTCTCTATCTCTGTAAACACTTCTAGCCTTTTGTGCATCCTTCACTCCCTTTGTTGCACCATTAGTGGCCTTACCTGCAGTCATCCAGGTCATAGGCTCTGGAGTTCACTCCCTAAACCTCGCCACCTCACCTAACCGAGATCCTCGGTAAAACCCATCTTTGACCAAGCTTCACATCGCTAATATCCTGCTCTTCGGTTCTGCTGAGATTTTTGTCCTATTATGCTTCTGTGAAATTTCTTGGGATGTTTTGTTCTAAATTAAAAGGCACTGAATAAAGTGCAAGTTGTTGTTGAAATCCTTTCTAAAGTGGCGGAGGTTTTTCGCCTGTTTGCTTGCTCCGAAGCAGAAATCCCCTAAGGATGACACTGCACAATCCCAGTTGAGTGAACATTCAAAGGAATTTTGAAATCTAGAAACAGAAACATAGAAAATAGGTGCAGGAGTAGGCCTTTCAGCCCTTCAAGCCTGCACCGCCATTCAATAAGATCATGGCTGATAAATCACCTCAGTACCCCTTTTCTGCTTTCTCTCCATACCCCTTGATCCCTTTAGCCATAAGGGCCATATCTAACTCCCTATATCCACGACTGGCATCAACAACTCTCTGCGGTAGAGAATTCGATAGGTTAACAATTCTCTGAGTGAAGAAGTTTCTCCTCATCTCAGTCCTAAATGGCTTACACCTTATCCTTAGATTGTGACCCCGGTTCTGGACTTCCCCAACATCGGGAACAGTTTTCCTGCATCTAAACTGTCCAGTCCCGTCAAAATTTTATATGTTTCTATGAGATCACCTCTCATTCTTCTAAACTGCAGTGAATACAGGCTCAGTCAATCCAGTCTCTCCTCATATGTCAGTCCTGCCATCCTGGGAATTAGTCTGGTGAACCTTCGCTGCACTCTCTCAAAAGCAAGAACGTCCTTCCTCAGATTAGGAGACAAAATCTGTACACAGTATTCCAGGTGAGGCCTCACCAAGGCTCTGTACAACTGCAATAAGACCTCCCTGCTCCTATACTCAAATCCCCTAGCTATGAAGGCCAACATGCCATTTGCCTTCTTCACCGCCTGCTGTACCTGCATGCCAACTTTCAATGACTGATGTACCATGACTCCCAGGTCTCGTTGCAACTCCCCATTTCCTAATCTATCGCCATTCAGATAATATTCTTTCTTCCTGTTTTTGCCACCAAAGTGGATAACCTCACATTTATCCACATTATACTGCATCTGCCATGCATTTGCCTACTCACGTAACCTGCCCAAGCCACCCTGCAGCCTCTTAGCATCCTCCTCACAGCTCACACCGCCACCCAGCTTAGTGTCATCTGCAAACTTGGAGATATTACACTCAATTCCTTCATCTAAATCATTGATGTATATTGTAAATAGCTGGGGTCCCAGCACTGAACCCTGCGGCACCCCACTAGTCACTGCCTGTCACTCTGAAATGGACCCGTTTATCCTGATTCTCTGCTTCCTGTCTTCCAACCAGTTCTCTATCCATATCAATATATTACCCCCAATACCATGTGCTTTAATTTTGCACAACAATCTCTTGTGTGGGACCTTGTCAAAAGCCTTTTGAAAGTCCAAATATACCACATCCACTGGTTCTCCCCTGTCCACTCCACTAGTTACATCCTCAAAAAATTCTAGAAGATTTGTCAAGCATGATTTCCCTTTCATAAATCCATGCTGACTTGGACCGATCCTGTCACTGCTTTCCAAATGCGCTGCTATTTCATCTTTAATAACTGATTCCAACATTTTCGCCACTACCGATGTCAGGCTAATCAGTATATAATTCCCCGTTTTCTCTCCCTCCTTTTTTAAAAAGTGGTGTTACATTAGCTGCCTTCCAATCCATAGAAACTGATCCAGAGTCGATAGGCTGTTGGAAAATGATGACCAATGCATCCACTATTTCTAGGGCCACTTCCTTAAGTACTGTGGGATGCAGACTATCATGCCCCGGGAATTTATCGGCCTTCAATCCCATCAATT
This sequence comes from Pristiophorus japonicus, assembly GCF_044704955.1. Lineage (NCBI taxonomy): Eukaryota > Metazoa > Chordata > Chondrichthyes > Pristiophoridae > Pristiophorus > Pristiophorus japonicus. Next base: position 333,370,268 of record NC_091978.1, read on the forward strand.
TCCCTAACACATTTTCCTGACTAATAAGAATTTCCTTCAGTTCCTCCTTCTCATTAGACCCTCGGTCCCCTAGTATTTCCGGAAGGTTATTTATGCCTTCCTTCGTGAAGACAGAACCAAAGTATTTGTTCAAATGGTCTGCCATTTCTTTGTTCCCCATTATGAATTCACCTGATTCTGACTGCAAGGGACCTATGTTTGTCTTCATTAATCTTTTTCTCTTCACATAACTATAGAAGCTTTTGCAGTCAGTTTTTATGTTCCCAGCAAACTTCCTCTCATACTCTATTTTCCCCCTCCTAATTAAACCCTTAGTCCTCCTCTGCTGAATTCTAAATTTCTCCTAGTACTTAGGTTTGCTGCTTTTTCTGGCCAATTTATATGCCTCTTCCTTGGATTTAACACTATCCCTAATTTCCCTTGTTAACCACGGTTGAGCCACCTTCCCCATTTTATTTTTAGTCCAGACAGGGATGTACAATTGTTGAAGTTCATCCATGTGATCATTAAATGTCTGCCATTGCCTATCCACCGTCAACCCTTTAAGTATCATTCGCCAGCCTATTCTAGCCAATTCACGTCTCATACCATCGAAGTTACCTTTCTTTAAATTCAGGACCCTAATCTCGGAATTAACTGTGTCACTCTCCATCTTAATAAAGAATTCTACCATATTATGGTCACTCTTCCCCAAGGAGCCCCGCACAACAAGATTGCTAATTAGACATTTCTCATTACACATCACCCAGTCTAGGATGGCCAGCCCTCTTGTTGGTTCCTCGACATATTGGTCTAGAAAACCATCCCTAATACTCTCCAGGAAATCCTCCTCCACCATATTGCTACCAGTTTGGTTAGCCCAATCTATATGTAGATTAAAATTGCCCATGATAACTGCTGTACCTTTATTGCACGCATCCCTAATTTCTTGTTTGATGCTGTCCCCAATCTCACTACTTCTGTTTGGTGGTCTGTACACAACTCCCATTAGCGTTTTCTGCCTTTTGGTATTTCGCAGCTCTACCCATACAGATTCCACATTATCCAGGCTAATGTCCTTCCTTATTATTGCGTTAATTTCCTCTTTAAACAGCACTGCTACCCAACCTCCTCTTCCTTTTTGTCTATGCTTCCTGAATGTTGAATACCCCGGATGTTGACTTCCCAGCCTTGGTCACCCTGAAGCCATGTCTCCATAATCCCAATTATATCATAATCATTAATAGCTGCCTGCACAGTTAATTTGTCCACCTTATTATGAATACTCCTCACATTGAGGCACAGAGCTTTCAGGCTTGTCTTTTTAACACACTTTGTCCCTTTCGAATTTTGCTGTAATGTGGCCCTTTTTGATTTTTGACTTGGGTTTCTCTGCCCTCCATTTTTACTTTTCTTCTTTCTATCTTTTGCTTCTGCCCCCATTTTACTTCCCTCTGTCTCCCTGCATAGGTTCCCATCCCCCTGCCATATTAGTTTAACCCCTCCCCAACAACACTAGCAAACACTCTCCCTAGGACATTGGTTCCGGTCCTACCCAGGTGCAGACCGTCCGGTTTGTACTGGTCCCACCTCCCCCAGAACCAGTTCCAATGTCCCAGGAATTTGAATCCCTCCCTCCTGCACCACTCCTCAAGCCACGTAATCATCTTAGCTATCCTGCTATTTCTACTCTGACTAGCACATGGCACTGGTAGCAATCCTGAAATTACTACCTTTGAGGTCCTGCTTTTTAATTTAACTCTTAGCTCCCTAAATTCAGCTTGTAGGACCTCATCCCATTTTTTTACCTCTATCGTTGGTACCTATATACACCACAACAACTGGCTGTTCACCCTCCCCCTCCAAAATATCCTGCAGCCACTCTGAGACTTCCTTGACCCTTGCACCAGGGAGGCAACATATCATCCTGGAGTCTCGATTGTGGCCGCAGAAATGCCTATCTATTCCCCTTACAATAGAATCCCCTACCACTATAGCTCTCCCACTCTTTTTCCTGCCCTCCTGTGCAGCAGAGCCACCCACGGTGCCATGAACTTGGCTGCTGCTGCCCTCCCCTGATGAGTCATCCGCCCCCCCCCCCCCCCCCCCAACAGCACCTAAGGCGGTGTATCTATTTTGGAGGGGGATGACTGCAGGGGACCCCTGCACTGCCTTCCTTCTGCTGCTCTGCCTGATGGTCACCCATTCCCGATCTATCTGAGTAACCTTTATCTGCGGTCTGACCAACTCACTAAACGGAGGAGGTATTCAGGCTGTTTCCTTGCTCAGATGCAGAAATCCCCTAATGATGGCACTGCACCATCCCAGTTGAGTGAACTTTCAAAGGAATGTATTTAACATTTTTTTTGTGTAATGCAGCTTTGACCTGCAAAGCAAATATTGAGCAATAAACTGCTATTTCCAATACACTGACACACTGGACACTCCACCAGCAAATGTGCTGTCGCTTGTAAAGCAGCTTCCTCTTTGTAAAACTATATAATTTTTTTTATTTTTGTCTTCTTATAAACTTGGAAAAACTAAGTAGAAGCAGCTATTACAGGGATAGTTAGCTTACATTAAAAAAAATCATTGGGCAAAAAATTTGGCTCCGTAGCGCACAATTTAAAATGTATACTTTCGGCACTACGGGTGCTGTATTGTGCTGAAAATTGCGTCAGTACTGTGCATACACACTTCATGTGTCTGCCCTGCATCTTGGTGAGAGCATCAGCATGGCGCTGGGAAGTGCGGCAGAAGACGTCAATCAGGGTGTAACGCTGCCATTTTCATCATCATGCTGGAACTAATGCTCTATGTTAACCTCACACCGCTGACTACATTTAGCAGGTGCAAGGACTCCCTACCAGTGATATTTAAAGGGATCAGCAACTGCTTTTAAGGTGAGTTACTGATTAATATCTACTGGCTCTGTGTAAGTTTGTGGAATTGTTTGGAGCTTTCTAGAGTTGTTTAAAGTTGTTGCTGTGACAGGGAGTGGAGAAGCCCTTGCTTGACTTAAAGTGCTCTGGTCCGACCACTTTCTCCCAGTCTTGGGTGCTCTCGTTGACATCCCCCTTGGCCTGCAGCATGACAGGGAGATGGAGCAGAGGCAGCCAAGAAGAGGACAAGCTGCAAGTGGGAGCAGGAGGGATAGGGGGGAAGAAGGGCTCTCAACAGGAGGCCTTACCCACCCATGGTCTTCCAAGAGCAATTATTTTACCTCAGCTTGAGCCAGGAGCAGTGTGTGAGGTGTCTACGCTTTACAAAGGAGGTGCTCACAGAACTCTGCCACTTCTTGCAACCAGACCTGCAGCCTTACACTAGGGCAAGGACAGCACTGCCAGTGGTTGTGAAAGTGACCATGGCCCTGAATTTCCTCACATTGGGATCCTTCCAGGCTGGAGCAGGTGACACATGTAACATCTCCCAGTTTGCTGTCCACTGCTGCATGAGAGGTGACAGGCACTCTTTATGTCAGGAGAGGGGACTTTATGTTCTTCTCTTTGATCCGAGAGAAGCAGGCTGTGCGTGCACCTGGCTTTGCCAAGATAGCGGGCTTCCCCATGTTGCAGGACACCAGCAACTGCACTCGAGGGCACCGCATCTAAATGCTGAGATGTACTGCAACTGCAAAGCTACCATCATCATCATCATCATAGGCAGTCCCTTGAAACGAGGATGACTTGCTTCCACGCCAAAAAAGGATGAGTTCACAGATGTTCCAATGAAGGACCTAATATTCCAGGTCCTGAACTACATCCTGAAGGGTGGAAGATGCCTGTGCGTGGATTTTTTTAACGTGTGGTGGCCGTTGCACACCAACTACCACACGGGCTTGACAGAGCTAGGTCTTGGTCCAGTGGCAAGGATTATCCAAGACGACTGGAGACCTGCTCTGCTGCACGGACCTAGTGCGCACACATATCACAGTGTGGGCTGGCCCTTGCTGCCCCTGGGCCCCTGGCCCCGAACTCGCGCCTCCCCTGGGCCCCGATCACGTCCCTCTACAGTCTCTTGCCGCTCCTTCACCCCGACCCCGTCGCTCCTGCTGAGTCTGCCCACGCTCCAATCACCAACTTAGACCTTGATGACGTCACACTTCGCTGCCGTCGCCCTCCTGCACCAGCTCGCGCTGCTCCCTGAAGTGGCATGCCTCCACGCTGCTCCCGGGCTGCCACGCTGCTCCCGGGGCTGCCACGCTGCTCCCGGGGCTGCCACGCTGCTCCCGAGCCGCCACTCCTTCCATGGCCCCGACCTGCCGCTGGTGTTCTTACGCCGGTCGGGGCCTCCACGCTGTTAGCACTTGCTGAATGTACAGTTGGTGTGCAACCATGATCAGCACATCATGGTGGTGAATGCCTGGTATTCTGGCAGAAGCCATGATGCTTTTATTCTGTGCCAGTCCATTGTTCCCTCAGTCTTTGAGCCACCAAGACAAAACAGAGGGCGGCTACTGCGCGGAAAGGGCTAACCGCTCATGACTTCGCTCCGCAATACAATTAAACGTGGGCAGCATGCGTACAATGAGAGCCATATGCTACCACATGGAATCTGCTAGAGCAGACCCTTTGCGTCTTTAAACAATGCTTCAGCTGCCTGGACCACTCGGAAGGAGCCCTGCAGTACTCACCAGAGCACGTCTCAAGATTCGTCGTGGTCTGCTGCATGCTGTACAGACTCGCCATCATGAGGGCACAGCCCTTGCAACCAGGCATACTGCGACCAGCTAAGGAAAAGGAGGAAGTGGAAGAGGAGAAGGCAACCCAGACATCTCCTTTCTCCCTGAGCTGTCCGTGATTGACTCTTCCAATTGTGGTACTAGTGAACGCAATGCCAATTCCCCGCGCAACAATAGTCCCACACCTTACCTTCCCTCTGTTCCTGACCATTACAGTGTCCTCTTGATGACAATGCTGAAATAAAAGCAACTTCAAAAGCAACATTCCAATCCAATTTTATACATCAAGCCACCATTTCTATGCTGGTAATCATGGGCTCCAAGCTCTACACAAAGCCCTGTGCAAGGTTGGTGCCAGACTCCTCCATGCTACTTGACAGTTACAACAGGCTTTCTGGCAGGCCTTCCAATGCACCAAGCATTTCATTGGGCATACCCATCAGTGTTCTTCTGTAGGCTGCCCTATTAAAGTCTTCATCTGAGTCTTCTGCAGCAGAACCTGTGTGTCACAGAAGCTAGTCTTCAGTAAATTTGATTCACTCCATGTGACATCAAGAAATGGTTGAGCGCACTGGATACAACAAAGGCTATGGGCCCTGACAACATAGAATCATAGAATGGTTACAACACGAAAGTAGGCCGTTCGGTCCATCGAGCCCGTGCCGACTCTCAGCTAGTCCCACTCCCCTGCCCTTTCTCTGTAGCCCTGCAATTTTTTTTCCTTCAGATACTTATCCAACTCCTTTTTGAAAGACAAAATTGAGTCTGCCTCCACCACCCTTTCAGGCAGTACATTCCAGATCTTAACCGCTCGCTGCGTAAAAAGGTTTTATCTTCCATTGCCTTTGGTTCTTTTGCCAATCACCTTAAATCTGTGTCCTCTGGTTCTCAACCCTTCTGCCAATGGGAACAGTTTCTCTCTATCCAGTCTGTCCAGACCCCTCATGATTTTGAGCACCTCTGTCAAATCTCCTCTCAATCTTCGCTAGTCCAAGGAGAACAATCCCAGCTTCTCCAGGTTATCAACGTAACTGAAGTCCATTATTCCAGGAATCATTCTCTTAAATCTTTTCTGCAACTTCTCTAAGGCCTTTACATCCTTCCTAAAGAGCGGTGCCCAGAATTGGACACGGTACTCCTGTTGGGGCTGAACCAGTGTTTTATACAGGTTCATCATAATTTTCACACTTTTCTACTCTATACCTCTGTTTATGAAGCCCAGGATCTCGTAAATCTTTTTAACCACTTTCTTAATCTGCCCTGCCACCTTCAACGATTTATGTACACATACCCCCCCAAGGTCTCTCTGTTCATGCACCCCCTTTAGGAGTGTACCATTTACTTTTATCCTCTCCTCATTCCACCAAAATGCATCACTTCACATTTTTCTGCATTAAATTTCATCTGCCACGTGTCCGCGCATTTCACCAGCCTGTCTATGTCTTCCTAAAGTCTACCACTATCCTCCTCCCTGTTCACTATACTTCCAAGTTTTGTGTCATCTGCAAATTTTGAAATTGTGCCCTGTACACCCACATCCAAGTCATTAATATATGTGAAGAAACGCAGTGGTCCTAGAACTGATCCCTGGGGAACTCCACTATATACCTTCCTGCAGTCCGAAATAAAACCATTCACCACTACTCTGTTTCCTGGCACTTAGCCAATTTCGTATTCAGGCTGTCACTGTCCCTTTTATTCCATGGGCTTCCATTTTTCTGACAAGTCTATTATGTGACACTTTGTCCAACGCCTTTTGGAAATCCATGTGCACCACATCAACCGCATTACCCTCATTAACCCTCTCTGTTACCTCATTAAAAAACTCAATCAAGTTGGTTAAACACGATTTGCCTTTTACAAATCCATGCTGGCTTTCCTTGATTAATCCACCCCTATCCAAGTGATTTAATTTTGTCCCTGATTATCGTTTCTAAAAGGTTCCCCACTACCGAGGTTAAACTGACTGGCCTGTAGTTGCTGGGTTTATCTTTACACCCTTCTTTGAACAATGGTGTGACATTTGCAATTCTCCAGTCCTTTGGCACCATCCCCTTATCTATGAAGGATTGGAATATTATGGCCAGTACTTCTGCGATTTCCGCCCCCAATTCCTTCAGCATCCTAAGATGCATCCGATCTGCTCCTGGTGATTTATCTACTTTAAGTACAGCCAGCCTTTCTAATACATTTTCTTTATCAATTTTTATCCTATCAAGTGTCTCCACTAGCTCCTCCTTCACTGACTATGGCAGTATCCTGTTCCCTCATGAAGACAGATGCAAATTACTCATTTATTACTTCTGCCGTACCCTCTGCCTCCATGCATAGGTCCCCTTTTGGTCCCTAATTGGCCCAACCCTTCATCTAAATACCCTTTTACTATTTATATGCCTGTAAAAGACGTTTGGATTACCTTTTATGTTGGCTGCCATTCTATTCTCATACCCTCTCTTTTCCCCTCTTATTTTCTTTTTCACTTTTCCTCTGACCTTTCTATCAATAGCTTGATTCTCAGATGTATTTGCCATTTGGCATCTGTCATACCTGCTCCTTTTCTGCTTCATCATATTCTCTTATCTGTTTCGTCATCCAGGGAGCTCTGACTTTAGCTGCCCTACCTTTCGCTCTAGTGGGAATGTACCTCAACTGTACCTGAACTATTTCCTCTTTAAAGGCAGCCCATTGATCCACGACAGTTTTGCCTGCCAATCTTTGATTCCAATTTACCTGGGCTAGATCCATTCTCATCCCACTGAATTTGGCCTTCCTCCAGTTATACATTCTTATTCTAGGTTGCTCCCTGTCCTTTTGCATAGCTAATCTAAACCTTATGATACTATGATCACTGTTCCCTAAATGTTCACCTACTGACATTTGCTCCATTTGACCCACCTCGTTCCCAAGAACCAGATCCAGCAATGCCTCCTCCCTCGTCGGGCCGGAAAACTACTGATCAAGAAAGTTCTCCTGAACACACTTCAGAAATTCTTCCCCTTCTCTGCCCTTTACACTATTACGATCCCAGTCTATATTAAGATAGTTGAAGTCCCCCATTATTACTACTCTATAGTTCTTGCACCTCTGTGTAATTTCTAAGCAAATTTGCTCCTCCATATCTTTACCACTATTTGGTGGTCTCTAGAATACACCTAATAGTATAATGGCACCTCTATTATTTCTTGACTGTAGCCATATAGATTCTGTCCTTAACCCCTCCAGGATATCCTCCCTCTGTAGCACTGTAACATTCTCCTTAACCAATACTGCCACACCACCTCCTACCTTTTCTTCCCTATCTTTCCTGAATACCTTATAACCAGGAATATTTAATACCCAATTCATCCCTTTTTTTGAGACGGGTCTCAATTATTGCCACAACATCATATTCCCATATGACTATTTGTGCCTGCAGCTCACTTACCTTGTTTACTACGCTTTGTGTGTTCATATACATACACTGTAAACCCATCTTAGATCATCCTGTATTCTCTCTTAGTTGGACCCAACCTAATACTATTTCTTACTTTAGTGCCTCTCCCAATCCTTTGAGCACTTTATTTTCCCTTTCTAATGTTACATCCTGGTGCCCATCCCCCTGCCAAATTAGTTTAAACCCTCCCCAACAGCACTAGCAAACCTCCCCACGAGGATATTGGTTCCGGCCCTGTTGAGGTGCAAACCGTCCGGCCTGTACAGGTCCCACCTATCTCAGAACCGGTCCCAATGCCCCAGGAATCTGAAGCCCTCCCTCCTGCACCATCTCCACAGCCATGCATTCATCTCCTCTATCCTCCTATTTCTATACTGACTTGCACATGGCACCGGGAGTAATCTGGAGATTACTATCTTTGAGGTCCTACTTTTTAATCTCTTTCCTAGCTCCCTAAAATTTGCCTGCAGGACCTCGTCCCTCTTTCTACCTATGTTGTTGGTACCAATATGGACCATGACATCTGGCTGTTCACCCTCCCCCTTCAGGATGTTCTGCAGATGCTCAGTGATCTCCTTGACCCTGGCACCAGGGAGACAACATATCATCCTGGAGTCACATCCGCAGTTCTCCCCTAACTATTGAATCCCCTACCACTATTGCTCTCCTACTCTTCCCCCCCCCCCCCTGCCCCCGTACAGCTGAGCCACCCGTGGTGCCACAGTCTTGGCTCTGGCTGTACTCCCCACGGGAACCATTGCCCTCACCAATCTTCAGAAGCGAATACTGGTTGGAGAGCGAGATGCACTATCTGTCAGGTCCTCCTTTTCTGTCTGGCATTCACCCATTCCCTATCTGTCTGCACTCCCTAACTGTGGGGTGAACACCTCCTGAAACATGCTATCCATAAAGCTCTCAGCCTCGCGGATGCATCGCAGTGACGTCAGCTGCTGCTCCAGCTCTGAAAGCCAGAACTCGAGCTCCTCCACCTGACGACATTTCCTGCACATGTGTTTGTCCAGGACACGACAAGCATCCTGGATTTCCCACATGCCACAGGATGTGCATTTCATGGGACCGAGCTGCCTAGCCATATCTTTATTTATCTGACTATTAACTACTTTACAGAAACTTGAGACTAAAATGTTTCTTATTCAAGTTATTAGTATATATTAACAGTTATGAATTTAATATAATATTAAGAGTTACTAATTTAAAATAGTATTAACAGTTATTACTCTCCTAGCTTCTGCTTTATTCCTAACCAGCTATTTAACCCCAGCCCCTAACTTGATCAGAAAAAAATGGTGTGACCTTTCCCAACCAATCAGTTACCAGCTATCCTGTGACATCACTCCCTGTGTTTTTCCCCTCTCCCTGCTGTTCTCAGTGTGTCAAGCCTCTCTCTCTCCTCCACCCTTTAATCCTCAGTCTCCGCTCTGTTTCCAACCAGGCCTGTTCTCACTGCCATTCTCGGTGAGAGTCACTGAAGCTCTGAGGCAGGATCATGTCCAGCCCATTCCCCAGAACTGAATCAGAGCCCAAGTTCAGTATAGTGTTGGACATCGTGGAGAGTTAAATGATTAACAGTCGAACTTCTTTGGTGCAACAGACTTTACAAGATGGTTTTGAAGTGTCATGAGAGGAATGCATCACTTGTCTTCTGATATGTACAGTGTGTGTGCAAATAAATACATGACAGAAATGGCGTCAGGCGTAAGTAATTAAATTGTAGAAACATAGAAACATAGAAAATAGGCACAGGAGTAGGCCATTTGGCCCTTCGAGCCTGCACCACCATTCAATATGATCATGGCTGATCATTCACCTCAGTACCCTTTCCTGCTTTCTCTCCATACCCCTTGATCCCTTTAGCCATAAGGGCCATATCTAATTCCCTCTTGAATATTTCCAATGAACTGGCATCAACGACTCTGCAGCAGGGAATTCCACAGGTTAACAACTCTCTGAGTGAAGAAGTTTCTCCTCATCTCAGTCCTAAATGGTCAACCCCTTATCCTAAGACTGTGTCCCCTGGTTCTGGACTTCTCCAGCATCGGGAACATTCTTCCCGCATCTAACCTGTCCCGTCCCGTCAGAATCTTATACGTTTCTATCAGATCCCCTCTCATCCTTCTAAACTCCAGTGTATAAAGGCCCAGTTGATCCAGTCTCTCCTCATATGTCAGTCTGGTGAACCTTCGCTGCACTCCCTCAATAGCAAGAAGGTCCTTCCTCAGATTAGGAGACCAAAACTGAACACAATATTCCAGGTGAGGCCTCACCAAGACCCTGTTCAACTGCAGTAAGACCTCCCTGCTCCTATACTCAAATCCCCTCGCTATGAAGGCCAACATGCCATTTGCCGCCTTCACCGCCTGCTGTACCTGCATGCCAAGTTTCAATGACTGATGAACCATGACACCCAGGTCTCGTTGCACCTCCCCTTTTCATAATCTGCCGCCATTCAGATAATATTCTGCCTTTGTGTTTTTGCCACCAAAGTGGATAACCTCACATTTATCCACATTATACTGCATCTGCCATGCATTTGCCCACTCTCTTAACTTGTCCAAATCACCCTGAAGCCTCTTAACGTCCTCCTCACAGCTCACACCGCCACCCAGTTTAGTGTCATCTGCAAACTTGTAGATATTACCTTCAATTCCTTCATCCAAATCATTAATGTATATTGTGAAGAGCTGGGGTCCCTGCACTGAGCCCTGCGGTACTCCACTAGTTACTGCCTCCCATTCCAAAAAGGACCTGTTTATCCCGACTCTCTGCTTCCTGCCTGCCAATCAATTCTCTATCCACGCCAGTACATTACCCCCAATACCATGTGCCTTGATCTTGTACACCAATCTCTTATGTGGTACCTTGTCAAAGGCCTTTTGAAAGTCCAAATACACCACATCCACTGGTTCTCCCTTGTCCACTCTACTAGTTACATCCTCAAAAAATTCCAGAAGATTGGTCAAGCATGATTTCTCTTTCATAAATCCATTCTGACTTGGACCGATCCTATCACCGCTTTCCAAATGCGCTGCTATTTCATCCTTAATAATAGATTCCAACATTTTCCCCACTACTGATGTCAGGCTAACTGGCCTATAATTACCCATTTTCTCTCTCCCTCCTTTTTTAAAAAGTGGTGTTACATTAGCTACCCTCCAGTCCATAGGAACTGATCCAGAGTCGATAGACTGTTGGAAAATGATCACCAATGCATCCACTATTTCTAGGGCCACCTCCTTAAGTACTCTGGGATGCAGACAATCAGGCCCTGGGGATTTATTGGCCTTCAATCCCATCAATTTCCCCAACACAATTTCCCGCCTAATAAGGATATCCTTCAGTTCCTCCTTCTCACTAGACCCTCGGTCCCCTAGTACATCCGGAACCTTCGTGAAGACAGAACCAAAGTATTTGTTCAATTGGCCTGCCATTTCTTTGTTCCCCATTCACCTGAGTCTGACTGCAAGGGACTTATGTTTGTTTTCACCAATCTTTTTCTCTTCACATATCTATAGAAGCTATTGCAGTCAGTTTTTATGTTCCCGGCAAGCTTCTTCTCATACTCTATTTTCCCCCTCCTAATTAAACCCTTTGTCCTCCTCTGTTGAATTCTAAATTTCTCCCAGTCCTCAGGTTTGCTACTTTTTCTGGCCAATTTATATGCCTCTTCCTTGGATCTAACACTATCCTTAATGTCCCTTGTTAGCCACGGTTGAGCCACCTTCCCTGTTTTATTTTTACTCCAGACAGGGATGTACCACTGTTGAAGTTCATCCATGTGATCTATAAATGTTTGCCATTGCCTATCCACCGTCAACCATTTAAGTATCATTTGCCCGTCTATTCTAGTCAATTCACGCCTCATGCTATCGAAGTTAGCTTTCCTTAAGTTTCGGACCCTAGTTTCTGAATTAACTGTGTCACTCTCAATCTTAATAAAGAATTCTACCATATTATGGTCACTCTTCCCCAAGAGGCCTCACACAACAAGATTGCTAATTAGTCCCTTCTCATTACACATCACCCAGTCTAGGATGGCCAGCTCTCTAGTCGGTTCCTCCACATATTGGTCAAGAAAACCATCCCTAATACACTTCAGGATATCCTCCTCTACCGCATTGCTACCAGTTTGGTTAACCCAATCTATATGTAAATTAAAGTCACCCATGATAACTGCTGTACCTTTATTGCACACATCCCTTATTTCTTGTTTTATGCTTTCCCCAACCTCACTACCAATGTTTGGTGGCCTGTACACAACTCCCACCAGCGTTTTCTGCCTTTTGGTATTCCATAGCTCCACCCATACCGATTCCACATCATCCAAGCCAATGTCCTTCCTTACTATTGCATTAATTTCTCCTTTGATCAGCAACGCCACCCTGCCTCCTTTTCCTCTCTGTCTATCCTTCCTAAATGCTGAATACCCCTGGATGTTGAGTTCCCAGCCTTGGTCACCCTGGAGCCATAGAAACATAGAAACATAGAAAATAGGTGCAGGAGCAGGCCATTCAGCCCTTCTAGCCTGCACCGCCATTCAATGAGTTCATGGCTGAACATGAAACTTCAGTACCCCCTTCTCTCTGATGCCAATTACATTGTATCCATTAACTGCTATCTGCGCAGTTAATTCGTCCACCTTATACCGAACACTTCTCGGATTGAGGCACAGAGCCTTCAGGCTTGTCTTTTTAACACACCTTGCCCCTTTTAGAATTTTGCTGTAATGTGGCCCTTTTTGTTTTTGGCCTTGGGTTTCTCTGCCCTCCATTTTTACTTTTCTTCTTTCTATCTTTTGCTTCTGCCCCCATTCTACTTACTTCTGTCTCCCTGCATAGGTTCCCATTCCCCTGCCATATTAGTTTAACTCCTCCCCAACAGCACTAGCAAACACACCCCTAAGACATTGGTTCCGGTCCTGCCCAGGTGTAGACCGTCCGGTTTGTACTGGTCCCACATTCCCCAGAACCGGTTCCAATGCCCCAGGAATTTGAATCGCTCCCTTCTGCACCACTCCTCAAGCCAAATATTCATTTGAGCTATCCTGCGATTCCTACTCTGACTAGCACGTGGCACTGGTAGCAATCCCGAGATTACTACTTTTGAGGTCCTACTTTTTGATTTAGCTCCTAGCTCCCTAAATTCATCTCGTAGGACCTCATCCCATTTTTTACCTATATCGTTGGTACCTATGTGTACCACGACAACTGGCTGTTCACCCTCCCTTTTCAGAATGTCCTGCACCTGCTCTATCCTTGACCCTTGCACCAGGTAGGCAACATACCATTCTGGAGTCTCGGTTGCGACCGCAGAAACGCCTAGCTATTCCCCTTACAATCGAATCCCCTATCACTATAGCTCTCCTACTCTTTTTCCTGCCCTCCTGTGCAGCAGAGCCACCCACGGTGCCATGAACTTGGCTGCTGCTGCCCTCCCCTGATGAGTCATCCCCCTCAACAGTACCCAAAGCGGTGTATCTGTTTTGCAGGGGGATGACCGCAGGGGACCCCTGCACTACCTTCCTTACACCGCTCTTCCTGCTGGTCACCCATTTACTATCTGGCAGAGTACCCTTTACCTGCGGTGTGACCAACTCGATAAACGTGCTATTCACGTCATTCTCAGCATCGTGGATGCTCCAGAGTGCATCCACCCGCAGCTCCACAATGCAGTCCATCAGGAACTGCAGGCGGATGCACTTCCCGCATATGTAGTCGTCAGGGACACCGGAAGCGTCCCTGACTTCCCACATACTACAGGAGGAGCATAACACGTGTCCGAGTTCTCCTGCCATGACTTATCCCTTAGATACACTTAAGTTGACACCAACAATGCTAAATGTTACTTACTGATAAAGAAAGAAAAAGAAAAACTACACACCAATCACCAGCCAATCACTTACCCCCTTGGCTGTGACGTCACCTTTCAATTTCTTTCTGCTTTTTTGCCTTCTCCCTGTAGCTGCACCAGCTGGCCTCTTCATGCACCTCCCGAGCCTCTCGCCGACGCACCATGACTCCCGACGACTCTCGGACGCTGGGTCTTTTTATAGGCCTCTTCATGTACCTCCCGAGCCTCTCGCTGACGCACCATGACTCCAGGTTAATAAACATATGTAGAGGTATCCATTAGCTATACTATGGAAAGGTAACAGTTGATAAGTCTGTTCTTCAAAGAGGTTGGCAACAAGTCAGGAAGCCTTGTTTGAGGGAAGTAGTTTTGGAGTAAACAACTACAACTGTTTACATGAATAGACTGTCTTCAAAGGATCTGGTTCCATTCTTAATTAACTAATCGTAGCCAGAAAATCTCCTGCAATGGCTTCTCTTCCAACTCCCGCATCATTACCTCTGGTGTCTCCCAAGGATCTACCCTTGGTCCCCTCTTATTTCTCATCTATATGCTTCTCCTTGGCGATAACATCCGAAAACACAGAGGTCAGTTTCTACATGTACGCTGACAACACCTTTCCACCACTTTTCTCAACCCCTGCTTGGTATCTAAATTATCAGATTGCTTGTCTAACATGGGTGAGCAGAAATTTTCTCCAATTAAATATTGGGAAGACCGAAGCTATTGTCTTTGGTCCCTACTCTTGTATATGGAGAAATAGTCAGACTAAACACTTTGAGCTCAAAGTAAAGTGTGACCTTAGTCTTTTATTGCAGGTCTCCAGAGTGCCTCTCCAACCTGTGAAGCCTCCTTAAATACCTGTGCTCCCAAGAGATTATGGAATCCCTTGGGACTCCAGGGGATGAGCCCTCTGGTGGCTGTACAGAGTAAATACAAGTATACATATATAACACCCACCACAAACTGCAGTCCCTAACCACTGACTCCATCCCTCTTCCTAGCATCAATCTGAGGGCGAACAAGACTGTTCGCAACCTAGGTGTCATATTTGACCGTGAAATGAGTTTCCAGCCACATATCCGCAGCATAACTAAAACCGCCTTTTCCCACCTCCGTAACATTGCCCGCCTCCGCCCCTGCCTCAGCTCTTCTGCTGCTGAAACCCTCATTCATGCCTTTGTTACCTCTCAACTTCTACTCCAACTCACTCCTGGCCGGCCTCCCACATTCTACACTACGTAAACTTGAAGTCATCTAAAACTCAGCAGCCTGCACTCAGCAACCTGCACCGTCAAGATCACCCATTACCCCAATGCTTTCTGACCTACATTGGCTCCCAGTTAAACAACGCCTTGATTTCAAAATTCTCATCCTTGCTTACAAATCACTCCATGGCCTTGCCCCTTCTTATCTCTGTAATCATTTTCAGCCTCACAACCCCACAAGGATGTCTGCGCTCCTCAAATTCTGGCCTCTTGATCATCCCTCTTTATAACTGCTCAACCATTGGTGGATGTGTCTTCAGCTGCCTGGGCCCTAAGCTCTGGAACTCCCTCCCTAAACCTCTCCACCTCTCTACCTTTCTTTCCTCCTTTAAGGCGCTCCTTAAAACCTACCTCTGTAAACAAGCTTTTGGTCATCTGCCTTAATTTCTTCTTTTGTGGCTTGGTGTCAAATTTATCTGTTTGTCTTGTAACACTGCTGTGAAGCGCCTTGGGATGTTTTACTACATTAAAGATGCTATATAAATAGAAGTTATTATTTTATTATTATTTGGGAATAAATACCTTTTGATGTAGGCAAAATATGGTGTATAAAGGAGCATGGTTTTCAATAGTTGGTCAGCGAGATCGAAAGATACAGAAACCGTAAAGCTGCTCTCACTGTATATAGTTTGGTCGATCACTATACTGTATATTAATAAAGTCTGTTCTGTATACTTCACTATGAAGTGTCTCATGCTTACTTGAAATGAGCTGTTGTGAACCATAGAAGGAAGGAGGTTGAATGCCAACATATAGCATCAGTTATGCCATATCTGAGCGATCCCATAGCTGTGCTTATGACCTTACCTAAGATGGGGAAGGTTGCCCTGCAGATAGAACATTTTCCAAGTTGAACTGCAGTCCTGTGAATTAATGATGCTGAGAAAGTTCCTGTGCTTTGTAGGTACATTCTGGGAGGCACCAGACCCAAAACTCAGCATCTGAGGGTGGCCCTGGGCTGTCCAACTTCTTCCTGTACTTCTGCTGCCATCTGTACTTGCTGCTCCTCACTTAGGCTGTGTGTCTTACCTGCTGCTTCCTACTCTATGGACTGGAATTTGTTCAGCTTTTCCGCATGTGTTTTTTGGTGGGATACCTATTTTTCGGTGGAAAACCGCCCAGTGGGAGTTCCATCCAAGTGTTCCGCCAGCGGTTCGAAATACCGCTGGGGAGCGGACCGCCGGCATGCAACACTGAAAAAAACCGCTTCCGCCCAAGTTTGGAGGTAGTGGTGATCTGTAGTTGCGGAAAAAAACGCCCAGGAGAAACCAGCCCTTCAATCGGAATAGGTATGAAACCCGCAAAAAAAGGTAAGTGAAAGTTTTTTTTAAATTCTTTTGCAGTGATTCACTGGAAAAGGGTCCTGTGAATGTTCTCTGATTTTTTTTGTTGTTTTTTTGAAAAATATTTTTTGTGTTTTCTCCCCTCCCTAGGCCCAACTTGTAGCCTCGGACAAAATTTGACTAAATATGACTTAATTTTACCAAGACCGCGACCAAGACCAGGACCGAGAAACCATGTGGAACACCGATTTTTCCCGCCGGGCGGATTTTTTTCCATTTTTTGATTAATTTTCTGCCGATCTTAATTGAATAATCATAGCGTTTTTTTGGGTGGTAATCCGGTGATGGCAGTTTTTGATCAAAATCAAGCCCTATGTCTAATTTTAAGTCTTCCGCAGCGTGGAGATTCCTGGGTTAGTGCTTGCTGCAGGTGGAGTTAGTGATGTTGTGTCATATGAAATGGATCAGCTCACAGTATAAAGTTCCGCAAGCTGCTACTCCTTACCATGCCCGAAGGAAATACAATGGGACCAAGCATATATAGAATCTGCATGACACATCAGTAGTCTACATACAGTATGATATGCTGTTGTGGTGCTGGGTACGCTGTTGTGCATGAATTTGGGTTGCCTGATAATTTCAGAGAGATTAAAAGAGGCAGTGAAGATGAAAGCAGCCCATGTGAGACTGCAGCTAGTTGAGGTGAAAGAGTGTGTATGTGTGTGTACGCACTCACTCATCATCTACATATTGATTGGGCTAACCAAACTGGTAGCAATGCGGTGGAGGAGGATTTCCTGGAGTGTATTAAACCATGCTTGCATTTTGAAAAAGCAGCAAGCAGTAATATAACTGTTTCCACAGGGAATTACAGGGATGTGCTAAGCAGCAACCAATCCAGTACAGGTACTACAGATTAAAGGTCTCCATTACAACAGCTATCTGCTTCAGTTTTGTACAGTACTTTGCTTATTCAGCTTTATGATGTTTTAACTAGAGCAGATTTAAGTATCGCAGATGCCAAATCCTGGTGCCAATCTTTTACATAAGAACATAAGAAATAGGAGCAGGCGTAGGCCATTTGGCCCATTGAGCCTGCTCTGCCATTCAATAAGATCATGGCTGATCTGATCATGGACTCAGCTCCACTTCCCTGCCTGCTCCCATAACCCTTTACTCCCTTAAAGCTCAAACATGTGTCTTTCTCCACCTTAAATATATTCAATGACCCAGCCTCCACAGCTTTCTGGGGCAGAGAATTCCATAGATTTACAACCCTCTGAGAGAAGAAATTCCTCCTCATCTCAGTTTTAAATGGGCGGCCCCTTATTCTGAAACTATGTCCTCTAGTTTTAGTTTCCACTATGAGTGGAAATATCTTTTCTACATCCACTTTGTCGAGCCCCCTCATTATCTTATATGTTTCGATAAGATCACCTCTCATTCTTCTGAACTCCAATGTGTACAGGCCCAACCTACTCAACCTATCTTCATAAGTCAACCCCCTCATCTCTGGAATCAACCTAGTGAACCTTCTCGGAATAGCCTCCAATGCAAGTATATCCTTCCTTAAATATGGAGAGCAAAACTCTATGCAGTACTCTAGGTGTAGCCTCATCAATATACTGCACAGATGTAGCAGGACTTCTCTGTTTTTATACTCTATCCCCCTTGCAATAAAGGCCAACATTCCATTTGCCTTCCTGATTACTTGCTGTATCTGCATACTAACTTTTTGTGTTTCATTCACAAGGAACCCCAGGTCCCTCTGTACTGCAACACTTTGCAATTTTTCTCCATTTAAATTGTAATTTGCTTTTCTATTTTTTTTGCCAAAGTGGATAACCTCATATTTTCCCACATTATACTCCATCTGCCACATTTTTGCCCACTCACTTAGCCTGTCTATATCCCTTTGCAGATTTTTTGTGTCCTCCTCACAATTTGCTTTCCCATTCATCTTTGTATCATCAGCAAACTTGGCTACATTACACTCAGTCCCTTCATCCAGGTCATTAATATAGATTGTAAATAGTTGAGGACCCAGCATCGATCCCTGCGGCATCCCACTAGTCACTATTTGCCAACCAGAAAATGACCCATTTATCCCTACTTTCTATTTTCTGTTAGTTAGCCAATCCTCTATCCATGCTAATATATTATCCCCAACCCCGTGAGCTTTTATGTTGTGCAGTAACCTTTTATGTGGCACCTTATCGAATGCTTTTGAAAATTCAAATACGCCATATCCACTGGTTCCCTCTTATCCACCCTGCTCATCACATCCTCAAAGAACTCCAGCAAATTTGTCAAACATGATTTCCCTTTCATAAAACCATGCTGACTCTGCTTGATTGAATTATGCTTTTGCAAATACCCCGCTATTGCTTCCTTAATAATGGACTCCAGCATTTTCCCAACGACAGATGTTAGGCTAACTGGTCTATAATTTCCTGCTTTTTGTCTGCCTCCTTTTTTAAATGGGGCGTTACAGTTGCGGTTGTCCAATCCGCTGGGACCACCCCAGAATCCGGGGAATTTTGGTAGATTACAACCAATGCATCCACCATCTCTGCAGCCACTTCTTTTAAGAGCCTAGGATATAAGCCATCAGGTCCATGGAACTTATCCACCTTTAGTCCCATTATTTTACCGAGCACTACTTCATTAGTGATATTGATTGTATTAAGTTCCTCCCTCCCTATAGCCCTTTGATTATCCACTATTGGGAAGTTTTAAATGTCTTCTACCGTGAAGACCTATACAAAATATTTGTTCAACATTTCTGCCATTTCCCTGTTCTCCATTATTAATTCTCCAGTTTCATCCTCTAGGGGACCAACATTTACTTTAGCCATCTTTTCCCTTTTAAGTACCTGTAGAAACTCTTACTATCTGTTTTTATATTTCATGCTAGTTTACTTTCATAATCTATCTTCCCTCTCTTTATTATTTTTTTAGTAGTTCTTTGCTGGCTTTTAAAAGTTTCCCAATTCTCTGGCCTCCCACTAGTCTTGGCCAGATTGTATGCCTTTGTTTTCAATTTCATACCATCCCTTATTTCCTTAGTTAGCCACGGATGGTTATCCCTTCCCTTACAGTCTTTCCTTCTCATTGGGATATATTTTTGTTGTGACTTATGAAATATTTCTTTAAATGGCTGCCACTGCTCATCAACAGTCCATACTTCAATCTATTTTCCCAGTCCACTTTTGCCAACTCTGCCGTCATACCTTTATAGTCTCCTTTATTTAAGCTTAGGACACTGGTTTGAGAACCAACTTTCTCACCCTCCAACTGAATTTGAAATTCAACCATGTTACGGTCACTCATTCCTAGAGGATCGTTTACTACAAGATCTTTTTTTAATCCTGTCTCATTACGCAGTACCAGATCTAAGAAAGCCTGCTCCTTGGTTGGTTCTACAATGTACTATTCAAGGAAACTATCCCAGATACATTCTATGAACTCTTCCTCAAGGCTATCCTGGCCGATTTGCTTTGTCCAATCAAAGTGAATGTTAAAATCGCCCATGATTATTCCCGTTCCTTTATTACAAGCCTCCATTATTTCTTGATTTATACTCCGTCCAACAATGTAGCAACTGTTAGGGGGCTTATAGACTATGCCCACCAGTGACTTTTCCCCCTTATTATTCCTTATCTCCACCCAAACTAATTCAACATCTTGATCCTCTGAGCCAATATTGTTTCTCACTAACGCACTGAACCCATCCTTTGTTAACAGTGCTACCCCACCTCCTTTTCCTTTCTGTCTGTCCTTCTGAATTGTCAAATACCCCTGAATATTTAGTTCTCAGTCCTGGTCACCTTGCAACCACGTCTCTGTAATGGCTATCAGATCATACCCATCTGTATCTATTTGTGCCGTCAACTCATCTATTTTGTTACAAATGCTACGTGCATTCAGATAAAGAGCTTTTAAATTTTCCTGCTTTGACCCCACTTTCTGATTCACCTTTCTTCTTCTTCTTCTTAGGCTGTCCCTCGTATCGAAGATCCTCACCTTTATGCTTATACACTCTGTTCCTTTCTGGCAGGTTCTGTTTTTTATTTCCCCCTGTGCTACCCTGATCTATTGCCTTCTCCTTCTTCTTTGACTTTTTACATTTTCGCTCACCTGAATCCTCTCCCCCACTAATTAGCTTAAAGCCCTCTCTACAGCTCTAGTTATTTGATTCACCAGGACCTTAGTCCCAGCACGGTCTAAGTGGAGCCCACTGGAGCAGAACAGCTCCCTCTTATCCCAGTACTGGTGTCAGTGTCCCACAAACCAAAACCCATTTCTCCCACACCAGACTTTGAGTCTTTTCATTGATGAATGCTATCACTGTGTACTTTGCACTGATCTTCGACAGATTTAGCTCTGTGAAACCCTCAAGCAGTCACTGCCACTTGTTTTGAATGTGATGATTGTCTCATTTTCCAGAAGAACTTAAAATAGTGGGAGCAGAACGGAACCCCTCTCCATGCCTGGTGCCCTCGGTGTTCACAAGGTTAAAATAAACTGCAGTTTGGCAAGGCGAGGCAGAGGCAATGGAAGATCTTTGGTGACAATGAAACAGATAATATTGATGATAGAGGTAAGGGGTAGAGAGTGAAAGAATCAGCCAGGAAATTATTTCTTGGTTGAGATACCGAAAAGTTACTGACTGTATCCCGAAGGTGTCAGTGCTGTCAGGAGAGGGGGAGGGAAGAACATTAGCAACACTAAAAAGTGCCTGGGTCAAAAGTGTAAGGGTTCCTGTTACTTTACATGGAGCTGGCAATCTAATGTAACTTGTGAAATGTGATGTTTGCTTACCGGTTTTTCCTGCCATTATAAATAACTCCTGACTCCTCAACAAAGTCACACCATCTAGCTTTACCATATTCCCTTCCAAAACCGCCTTGACAGTAGGGTGATGCTCATCACAAAGTTCAGTCTCCGCCTTCCCCTTATTTCTCTGGCACTTTTTCTTCCTTTTGAGCAGCTCACCCTCTTCCATCCCTCCTAATTCTCCTCCAAAGTTCTAATCACAACCGCCTTGATATATTCTTTGCTGAGATTTCCTCCATTTTCTCCTCCATGACTCTCCACTCTGTCATTTATGTAACACCACTGCAATACTGTATATCCTTAAGCATTACACACCTTGACCACAGGGGATGAACTTGTGGGAGACACTCCTTACATGGTCATCCAGGTATATAAAGGGAGGTCCACGCAGGGTCATCACTTCTTGGTCCTGTGAATAAAGGTTCAGGTCATAGAGTGACCTTGTCCATAGAATGTGCCTCATGTGGGTTTTGTGCCATTGAGTAAGGACATTACATTGGCGACGAGAAACGGGAATCAACGACCCACGAGAATGGCCACCGGTAGCACAGAGGAACAGTACTGTGTTGGTGAGGACTGGGACGATTTCATTGAGAGGCTCCAGCAAAGCTTTGTCATGAAAGAATGGCTGGGAGATGCAGCGGCCGACAAGCGAAGGGCCCATCTGCTGACCAGCTGCGGACCTAAGACTTACGTGCTCATGAAGGACCTACTAGCAGCCAAAAAGCCGGCAGACAAAACCTTTGAAGAACTCAGCAAACTAATTGGTGAGCACCTCAAACCGGCGAGCAGCATACACATGGCCCGACACAGATTCTATACCCACCGACGTCATGAAGGAAAGAACATACCGGACTTCGTTGCGGACCTCCGGCGTTTGGCCAGCCTCTGTAAGTTCACAGACGCCTGCAGAGGGGAAATGTTAAGGGACTTCTTTATTGAGGGCATCGGTCATGCGGGGATTTTCCGAAAGTTAATTGAGACCAAGGATTTGACTTTGGAAGCGGCGGCGTTGATGGCTCCGACTTTCATGGCGGGGGAAGGGGAAACCAAAATAATATATGCACGCAATTCTGCCTCCAACGTGGCGGGGGATCAGGGAGTCAATATCATAAATGCGACTCAGAGCCCCGCAGGCAGGCAAGGGCAGTTCGACACACCCCAGGCAGCAATAGACCCCAGAGTAGGTTTTCAACAGAAACAATGGCAGGCTGAACAGACATTTACGCCATCACAATGGACAATGCGGTCCGGGATGGGGCCATTGACACCCACTAACAGGGTACGCAAGAGCAGTCAAAGGGACAATCAGCGAGGAATGCCGGGTCATAGCTCCTTTGTTCACAACAGTGGGAACCTCAGCTCATGCTGGAGGTGTGGGGGCAAACACTCAGCCAGGACTTGCAGGTTTCAACAATTTGCCTGCAGAAATTTCAACCTCAGTGGCCATTTAGCTCGAATTTACGAGGTGGATGGACCAGAAGAGGGTTCTGTGAGGCAGGATGACTCTTGGGGCAAATCAATGGATACTGAAGTTCAGCAGGTTTGTGGGGCAAACATTCACAGCTCATATACCAAAACGCCACCAATGATGATGAAGGTCCTATTAAACGGCATCCCGGTACACATGGAGCTGGACACGGGGGCCAGCCAGTCACTCATGAGTGTTCAACAATTCGAAAAGCTATGGCCACTCAAAGCCAGTAGACCCAAACTAGAACGCATTGAGACACAACTACAGACGTATACCAAAGAAATAATTCCAGTACTAGGCAGTGCAATGTTGGCTGTCACACACAATGGATCAGTGAACCGGCTGCCGCTCTGGATTGTCCCGGGCAATGGTCCCGCACTGTTGGGGAAGAGCTGGTTAGCTGAGATGAACTGGAAATGGGGGGATGTGCACGCAATGTCATCTGTGGAGTGAAGTTCGTGCTCACAAGTCCTACAACAATTTGAGTCACTATTCCAACCTGGCGTCGGGACGTTCAAAGGTACAAAAGTAGTGATACGCATCACCCCGGATGCCAGACCAGTGCACCACAAAGCCAGAGCGGTGCCGTATGTGATGCGGGAGAAAATTGAGAGCGAATTGGACAGTTTGCTGAGAGAGGGCATCATCTCGCCCGTTGAGTTCAGCGACTGGGCAAGCCCCATCGTTCCCGTTCTAAAATCGGATGGTTCTGTCAGGATCTGTGGCAACTACAAGGCCATTATCAATCGGGTGTCCCTATAAGACCAATACCTGCTCCCGAAAGCAGAGGATCTT
Organism: Pristiophorus japonicus; assembly: GCF_044704955.1. Classification (NCBI taxonomy): domain Eukaryota; kingdom Metazoa; phylum Chordata; class Chondrichthyes; family Pristiophoridae; genus Pristiophorus; species Pristiophorus japonicus. Next base: position 333,393,888 of record NC_091978.1, read on the forward strand.
TTTGCCATGCTGGCAGGCGGCAAGCTATTCACCAAGTTGGACCTCACTTCAGCCTACATGACCCAAGAACTGGCCGACGAATCTAAACTACTGACCACCATCACTACCCACAAGGGACTGTTCGTTTACAACAGGTGCCCGTTTGGCATTCAATCAGCGGCCGCGATTTTTCAAAGAAACATGGAAAGCCTGCTCAAATCCATTCCTGGAACAATCGTATTTTAGGACGACATCCTCATCATGGGTCGTGACACCGAGGAACACCTCCACAACCTGGAGGAGGTGCTACGCTGACTGGACCAGGTAGGCCTGCGACTCAAGAAGTCTAAATATGTGTTTTTGGCTCCTGAGGTTGAGTTCCTGGGCAGGAGGGTTGCTGCAGATGGGATTCGGCCCACCGAATCCAAAACAGAGGCGATTCGACGAGCGCCCGGGCCCGGCAACACATCAGAGTTGCATTCATTTCTGGGACTCTTGAACTATTTCGGGAACTTTCTGCCGAACTTAAGCACGTTGTTGGAGCCGCTTCACGTGCTCCTGCGAAAGGGTTGTGATTGGTTTTGGGGGGACTGTCAAGAACGGGCTTTCAATCGGGCGCGGAACCTACTTTGTTCAAATAAGTTACTGACCCTGTACGACCCCTGTAAGAAATTGGTTCTGACATGTGATGCATCGTCCTATGGGGTTGGGTGCGTGTTGCATCAGAGTAATGCTGAGGGCCAACTACAACCTGTGGCTTATGCTTCCAGGTCGCGCTCTCAAGCAGAACGGGATGGTTGAGAAGGAGGCACTCGCATGTGTCTATGGTGTTAAAAAAAAATGCATTAGTACCTTTTTGGCAGGAGGTTCGAATTAGAAATGGACCACAAGCCATTAACATCCCTGTTGTCAGACAGCAAGGCCGTCAATGCCAATGCGTCAGCTCGCATACAGCGATGGGCTCTCACGCTGGCTGCTTATGACTACTCCATCCGGCACCCGCCTGGCACCGAAAATTGCGCTGATGTGCTCAGCAGGCTTCCACTGGCCACCACTGAGGGGGCAGCGGAGCAAAGCGTTGAGATGGTCATGGCCATTGATGCCTTTGACAGCGTAGACTCCCCCATCGCAACCCGCCAGATCAAAATCTGGACAAACAGAGATCCCCTCCTATCTCTGATTAAGAAATATGTCCTGACTGGGGATTGGGCGCCTGCACATGGAACATGCCCTGAGGAGGTCAGACCGTTTCACAGGAAGATGGGTGAGCTCTCCATCCAAGCCGACTGCCTACTATGGGGCAGCTGGGTAGTCATGCCTCAGAGGGGCAGGGAGGCATTCATCAGGGAACTCCACAGTGAGCATCCAGGCATCGTGCTGATGAAGGCCATTGCCCGGTCACATGTTTGGTGGCTGGGAATTGATTCAGATCTGGAACACTGTGTTCGCAGGTGCACGACGTGTGCCAGCTGGGCAATGCCCCCAAGGAGGCCCCGCTCAGCCCGTGGCCCTGGCCCGCCAGGCCATGGTCACGTATTCACGAAGACTACGCGGGCCCGTTCATGGGAAAAATGTTTCTCATTGTGGTAGATACGAAATGGATCGAGTGCATCATTTTGAATTCGTGCACGACATCCACCACTATGGAGAGTCTACGTGCAGTCTTTGCAACCCATGTCTTGCCGGACATCCTTGTTAGCGATAAAGACCCATGTTTCACGAGCTACGAATTCCGGGAGTTCATGTCGGGCAGTGGCATCAACCATGTCAGGACAGCGCCGTTCAAGCCGGCCTCCGACGACCAGGCAGAACGTGCGGTCCAAATCATTAAACAAGGCATGCTCAGGATTCAAGGACCCTCCCTTCAATGCCGCCTATCGCGTCTCCTGCTGGCCTATAGGTCCCAACCGCACTCGCTCACGGGGGTCCCGCCCACTGAGCTACTTATGAAACGAACACTCAAAACTCGGTTGTCGCTCATTCACCCAGTCCTGACCAACATAGTTGAGGGCAAGCGCCAGTCCCAAAACGAGTACCATGACCGAAATTCAAGGGGGAGATGTATAGAAATAAATGACCCCGTATTTGTCCTCAATCACGCCGTGGGGCCCAAATGGCTTGAGGGCACTGTAATAGACAAAGAGGGGAACAGGGTCATCGTGGTTAAACTTAACAATGGGCAGATATGCTGCAAACATCTAGACCAAGTAAAAAAAAGGTTCAGCATGGACGCTGAGGAACCCGAGGAAGATCATGGGATGGTGCTCACACCATCGGCAGTGAACGAGCAACAAGAACATTCAGCAGCATGCACAGTCCCGGCAGTCAGCCCGGACAGGCCGGAATCACCACAGGTGACAGACACTCACACCAAGGCTCAACAACCAGAGCCCCAACTGCGGCGCTCCACAAGGGAGCATAGACCACCTGAAAGACTTAACCCATGATCCCAATAAGACTTTGGAGGGTGGGGGGGAGGTGATGTCATGTATGTAACCTCTATGTAACACCACTGCAATACTGTATATACTTAAGCAATGCACACCTTGACCACAGGGGGTGAACTTGTGGGAGACACTCCTTACCTGGTCATCCAGGTATATAAAGGGAGTTCCCACGCAGGGTCATCACTTCTTGGTCCTATGAATAAAGGTTCAGGTCATAGAGTGGCCTTGTCCATAGAATGTGCCTCATGTGGGTTTTGTGCCATTGAGTGAGGATCTTACACACTCTAAATGGCGTCTCGTCTTCTATGATTTTAACCTGCACTTAGATTCACCCGGCCTCTGCTCTGCTGATTCCTCTCCCTTCCTGTCCTCACTCAACCTCCCCATTCAGGTAAACTCCCTCCACCCACAGCTGTGGATATGTGAACTGGATATATGGAAATAGACAGTGAAGTGAACTGGATATATGAAAATGTATAAGCCATGGAAAAATAACTAAGAGAATGTCAGATTGCAAATAATACAACATCAGCACAATTAACGGACTTTCTCAAGGTTTTAAGTTACTAATCATGCCAGTATAAATTGTAACATGAAATGGATATATGGATAAATGAAAATACAACATCAGCACAATTAGCAGAATTGCAAGGTTTCAGTTAGTAGTCACGCCAGTAAAAGTGTAACATTTAGAGGCAATGCCTGAGCTTTCGTAAAAAACAGCCCATATAGATGTCGGCTCATGAGTGGACAAAGGAAAGGAAGGATCAAGAGGGATAGGCTGAACTAGGTTGTCAATCTAATTGTATCTTGTTATCTATTTTCAAAAATGTATAACTGTCGTCGCTTTACGATGTAACTTCGCTTGTCCGTAGGAAGTGTGTACGCTCTATCGAGAGAGTATACCTTCTGTCTGATAAGTCTCGGCCGATAAAATAAAGACTGCTTTGTTTAAAGCACAATCGGTATTCGACTCAGTGATTTCACTGAACCAGATTGAGAGAAAAGAACTCAGAAATCAACACAGCCATGGCTAGCTCCTCAACCTTGCCATCTCACATAGCCTTAACACCTCCAAGGTATCAATCACCAATAAGATTCTGACCATTTCCTGTCCCTCTTACTATCCACATCTCTCTGCCTACCTCCAAACTCAACTACTGTCACATTTGTCTGACGGGAAAAAAACCTGCACCTTCAACACCTTCACCGACTCACTTTCCAACTCCTGCTCCTTATGACTAGCTGCTAGTTCAACACTATTACCATGGTTGCTCTGGTCAGTAGCGCTCTCATTTTCGTCTCTGATGCTCTTGTCCCCACCAAGTCGCTCACTATTTCCCACCCCTATCATTCCCACTAGTACTGTTTCCAATTGTTGCATTTTAAGTCTGAGGGTCACAGATTTGAGTGTGCCTGTTTCAGGATTATTCACTTCACCCACTGCCAGAACTGGCACAATCATGTGAAGCATGAATGCCTTCCTCTTCATGGCAAAATCCTAGTACTACTCCAGGATCATCTGAAGGATAAGGACAGTTCCATGATTCCTTTTGACTGTGACAAGCTACCTCCTTAAATTCCTTTCCCCTGCCACCTCCACCGTCAATTGAGACTATTTATGTAACTGCTTCAGCCAGTACATTCTCCTCCTCTACTTCCCTGCAACTGACCACCCAAATTCCTCACTCACCTACATGTGAGTCCCCTATCACTCTGCAGTGTCTCCCCATTTCCCCCATTCAGCCCTTGCCAAACTCCATTTGCACATGGCCACTCTGCTGCCCCCTTGAATCTCTCCCCACCGAATTCCTGGCCTCTAAGATTTCTGAGATCAGAAAGATTACCTTTTGCTCTGAAACTGTCACTCCCCCTTTCAAAATGACAATAATCAACCTGTCCACAAAAAGCCCATTCTTGACCCATTTGTCATCTCTACCTACTGCTCCACCATTGCCGCAACCCCACCCCTTTTCTCCCGACAATTCCTGATTGCATCATTGTCTCCCAGTTGCAGCCTGCCTATCCCACAACTCCTTGTTTAAATGCCTATAATCCAGCTGCAAGCATGCTCCCAGTATCAATTTACCAATGATATCCTCTGTGAATACGACCATAGCATGTTATCCCTCCTTGCCCTCATCAATTTTTCTGTGGTATTCAATTAGTTCTACCATGTCGTCCTCCCCCCCAACTTTCCTCCATGGTCCACTTCCATGTGGCTACCCTTGTACCACTCCTACCTGGCCCAACACAGTCAGCACATCTCCAGCAAGTTAAAAGGTGCTTGGATGGGCACTTGAAGTGCCGTAACCTGCAAGGTTATGGACCTAGAGCTGGTAAGTGGGATTAGACTGGATAACCTCTTGTTGGCTGGCGCAGATACGATGGTAAGTACTGCAGGGAATCGAATACGGCCGGAGTGATCTCCTGGACTAGTTTTGATCGCCTGGGTGGGTTGGAGAGGAATTTTCCCAGGTTTTTTTCCCCAATTGGCCTGGGTTTTTATCTCTTTTTTTGCCTCTCCCAGGAGATCGCATGGCTCTTTGTCGGCCGGTGCGGACACGATGGGCCAAAATGGCCTCCTTCTGCGCTGTAGATTTCAATGTTCCTAAGTTTCTAATAGCTTCTGCTCCAGCCCGCATGCAAGTCAGGTCCAGAGTTTCCCAAGGATTCATCCTTAGTTCCCTTCTCATCCTCAACTTCACATTGCCCCTTGGTGACATCATTGTAGAGATAGCCTCCATATGTACACCGATGACACTCTGCGTTATCTCTTCACCACTTCTTTTAATCACACAATCATCACTGTACTATCAGACTACCTATCTGGCATTAAGCTGTGGATGAGACAGAATGTCCTCCAGTCGGACATTAAGAAGACTTGAGCCATCAGTTTTGGTCCCTACCAAAAACTCTGCTGCCTCACCACTGACTTCATCTCTCTAGATGCTCCTCAGGTTGAACCAGATGGTACACAACTTCAGGATTCTGTTCGACCCAGCGCTGAGCTTTAAAGCCCACAACCCATCCATCAGCAACACTAATTATTTCCATCTTTACAACATTACCTGCTCATAGCTCATCCAATGAGATCCTTATTCACGCTTTTGTCACCTCTAAATTTGATTTCTCCAATGTCCTCCTGATTGATCCCCAAACCTCTACCCTTCATGCACTTGTCAAGAAATTCAGCAGCCTCCAACCTGACCTATGCTAATTTCTGTTGCCCATTACCCTTGCTGTGCTGACCTAAACTGTGATTCTGCCCCCAAAGTTATCATCATCATCATCATCATCATCATAGGCAGTCCCTCGGAATCGAGGAAGACTTGCTTCCACTCCTAAAGTGAGTCCTTTGGTGGCTGAACAGTCCAATGTGAGAGCCACAGACCCTGTCACAGGTGGGACAGATATTCATCGGGCGAAGGTGGGGGCGGGGGGTGGCACTGATTTATCGCAGGCTCCTTCCGCTGCCTGCGCCTGACCTCTTCACGCTCGCGGTGTTGAGATTCGAAGAGCTCAACGCCTTCCCGGATGCACTTTCTCCACCTAGGGCGATCTTCGGCCAGGGACTCCCAGTTGTCAGTGGTGAAGTCACACTTTACCAAGGAGGCTTTGAGGGTGTCCTTGTAACGTTTCCGCTGCCCACCTTTGGCTTGTTTGCCGTGAAGGAGCTCTGCATAGAGCAATTGCTTAGAGAGTCTTGTGTCTGGCATGCGAACTATGTGGCCTGTCCAGCGAAGCTGATCGAGTGTGGTCAGTGCTTCAACGCTGGGGACGTTAGCTTCGGTGAGGACACTGATGTTGGTGCGCCTGTCCTCGCAGGGGATTTGCAGGATCTTGCGGAGACATCGTTGGTGATATATCTCCAGCGACTTGAGGTGTCTTCTGTACATCGTCCATGCCTCTGATCCATACGGGAGGGCGGATATTACTACAGCCCTGTAGACCATAAGCTTGGTGGTCGGTTTGAGGGCCTGGTCTTCGAACACTCTTTTGCTCAGGCGGTCAAAGGCTGCACTGGTGCACTGGAGGTGGTGTTGAATCTCTGCATCAATGGCTGCTTTTGTTGATAAAAGGCTCCCGAGGTATGAGAAGTGGTCCACGTTGTCGAGGGCCACGCCGTAAATCTTGATGTCTGGGGGGCAGTGCTGTGCAGCGAGAACAGGCTGGTGGAGGACCTTTGTCTTACGGATGTTAAGCGTAAGGCCCATGCTTTCATATGCCTCAGTGAATACATCGACTATATCCTGGAGTTCAGCCTCAGAATGTGTGCAGACGCAGGCATTGTCCGCGTACTGCAGCTCAATGAGAGGTTGGGGTGATCTTGGACCTGGCTTGGAGGAGGCGAAGGTTAAACAGTTTCCCACTGGTTCTGTAGTTTAGTTCCACTCCAGCAGGGAGCCTGTTGTCTGTGAGGTGGAGCATGGCGGCGAGGAAGATTGAGAAGAGGGTTGCAGCGATGACGCAGCCCTGTTTGACCCCGGTCCAGATGTGGATTGGGTCTGTAATGGAACCGCTGGTAAGGATCACAGCCTGTCGTCGTGGAGCAGGCGGAGGATGTTGACAAATTTTTGTGGGCATCCGTAACGTAGGAGGATGCTTCATATGCCCTCACGGTTGACAGTGTCAAAGGCCTTTGTAAGATTGAAAAAGGCCATGTATAAGGGCTGGCACTACTCCCTGCATTTTTCCTGCAGCTGTCGCGCTGCAAAGATCATGTCCATTGTGCCCCGAGAGGGACGAAATCCGCACTGTGACTCCGGGAGGAGCTTCTCGGCCATAGGGAGAAGATGGTTGAGGAGAATTCTAGCGACAACCTTCCCAGTGGCTGATAGCAGGGAGATTCCTCTGTAGTTGCCACAGTCGGACTTGTCCCCCTTTTTAAAGATGGTCACGATCACTGTATCTCTGAGATCTCCCGGCATGCTCTCCTGCCACCAAATGAGAAAGATGAGGTCATGTATCCACGCCAACAGCGCCTCTCCGCCATACTTTAGCGCCTCAGCAGGAATTCCATCCGCACCTGTAACCTTGTTATTCTTGAGCTGTTTTATGGCTTTTCCTACCTCGTGCAGTGTTGGGGTTTCACTGAGGTGGTGGCGGGTCACATGCTGCGGGATGGAGTTGAGAACACTCGAGTCAAAGGCAGAGTCTTGATTGAGGAGATCTTCAAAGTGCTCCTTCCAGCGGGTCCTGACAGCCTCGGTATCCTTGATGAGTGTTTCCCCATTCTTGGTCAGGAGTGGGGTGGGGCCTTGAGAATTTGGACCGTAGGTGGCCTTGACTGCAATGAAGAATCCTCACATATTGTGGCTGTCGGTCAGCTGCTGTATCTCCTGTGCTTTCTCCATCCACCACCTGTTCTTTAGCTCCCGGGTATTTTGTTGGACCTCAGCCTTGAGCCGTCTGTAACGTTGCTTTGCAGCTCCCGAGTTGGGTTGTTGCATGAGGCTCAGAAATGCTCTGCGCTTACGATCTATTATTTCTTGGATCGCCTGATCATTTTCACCAAACTAGTCCTGGTGTTTTCTGGTTGAAACATTGAAACATAGAAAATAGGTGCAGGAGTAGGCCATTCGGCCCTTCGAGCCTGCACCGCCATTCAATGAATTCATGGCTGAACATGCAACTTCAGTACCCCATTCCTGCTTTCTCGCCATATCCCTTGATCCCCCTAATAGTAAGGACTACATCTAACTCCTTTCTGAATATATTTAGTGAATTGGCCTCAACAGCTTTCTGTGGTAGAGAATTCCACAGGTTCACCACTCTCTGGGTGAAGAAGTTTCTCCTCATCTCGGTCCTAAATGGCTTACCCCTTATCCTTAGACTGTGACCCCTGGTTCTGGACTTCCCCAACATTGGGAACATTCTTCCTGCATCTAACCTGTCTAAACCCATCAGAATTTTAAATGTTTCGATGAGATCCCCTCTCATTCTTTTGAACTCCAGTGAATACAAGCCCAGTTGATCCAGTCTTTCTTGATAGGTCAGTCCCACCATCCCGGGAATCAGTCTGGTGAACCTTCGCTGCACTCCCTCAATAGCAAGAATGTCCTTCCTCAAGTTAGGAAACCAAAACTGTACACAATACTCCAGGTGTGGCCTCACCAAGGCCCTGTACAACTGTAGTAACACCTCCCTGCCCCTGTACTCAAATCCCCTCGCTATGAAGGCCAACATGCCATTTGCTTTCTTAACCGCCTGCTGTACCTACATGCCAACCTTCAATGACTGATGTACCATGACACCTAGGTCTCATTGCACCTCCCCTTTTCCTAATCTGTCACCATTCAGATAATAGTCTGTCTCTCTGTTTTTACCACCAAAGTGAGTAACCTCACCTTTATCCACATTATCCTTCATCTGCCATGCATTTGCCCACTCACCTAACCTATCCAAATCACTCTGCGGCCTCATAGCATCCTCCTCGCAGCTCACACTGCCACCCAACTTAGTGTCATCCGCAAATTTGGAGATAGTACATTTAATCCCCTCGTCTAAATCATTAATGTACAATGTAAACAGCTGGGGCCCCAGCACAGAACCTTGCGGTACCCCACTAGTCACTGCCTGCCACTCTGAAAAGTGCCCATTTACTCCTACTCTTTGCTTCCTGTCTGCCAACCAGTTCTCAATCCATGTCAGCACACTACCCCCAATCCCATGTGCTTTAACTTTGCACATTAATCTCTTGTGTGGGACCTTGTCGAAAGCCTTCTGAAAGTCCAAATACACCACATCAACTGGTTCTCCCTTGTCCACTCTACTGGAAACATCCTCAAAAAATTCCAGAAGATTTGTCAAACATGATTTCCCTTTCACAAATCCATGCTGACTTGGACCTATCATGTCACCTCTTTCCAAATGCGCTGCTATGACATCCTTCATAATTGATTCCATCATTTTACCCACTACCGATGTCAGGCTGACCGGTCTATAATTCCCTGTTTTCTCTCTCCCTCCTTTTTTAAAAAGTGGGATTACAATGGTTACCCTCCACAGTAGACAAGTGTCTCTTCACAGGCACTGGTTACGAAGACCTGGAAGGCAGACCAAGCCCTGTGGGCAGTCAGCATCTCCGGGTCATCAAGGCACGCCAGATTAGCTGTGAGACGCTGACTCTTAGCTGGGTCTTTAAGTGCCCCGGCATTAACTTTTTTGCGGCACTGCTTCTGCTGTCCCTCTGCTTTGGGTTATTTTTATATTGAAGATGGATTGGATTAGGCGACGGTCCGTCCAGCAGTCGTTAGCTCCTGTCATGGCGTGGGTGATGTGCACATCCTTGCGATCCCTGGCTCGGACGATGATGTAGTCGAGCAGGTGCCAGTGTTTGGAGCGAGGGTGTTGCCACAATGCCTTGTATTTGTCCCTCTGGTGGAACAGAGTGTTGGTGATGAGGAGTTCGTGTTCTAGACATTTTGTCAGGAGTAGGGTACCGCTGGAGTTGGCTTTCCCTACACCCTCTCTGCCAGTCGCGCCTCCCCAGAGGGTTGTGTCTTTGCTGACCCTGGCATTAAAGTCACCTAGGAGGATCAATTTGTCACCCACGGGGAAGCGGGTCAGGGATGTCTCGAGGTTGGAATAAAAACCCTCTTTAGCCTCATCCGTTGCATCGAGTGTTGGGGCGTACGCACTGATGACTGTGGCGCTTTGGTTCCAGGATAGGATAAGGTGAAGAGTCATGAGGCGTTCGTTAACCCAGCAGGGGGAGTCTTTGAGGTGGTCGACCAGCTCATTTTTGACGGCGAAGCCGACTCCATGAAGGCAGCGTTCTTCCTCTGGTTTTTCTTTCCAGAAAAAGGTGTAACCTCCACCATGTTCCTTGAGCTGGCCTTCCCCTGTCTGCCGGATCTCGCTTAGGGCGGCGATGTCAATGTCAAAAAGTCTAAGTTCCCGGGCAACTATGGCGGTGCGGCGTTCCGGCCTGTTGCTGTTGGAATTGTCCATGAGGGTCCTGACGTTCCAGGTTCCGAACTTCATATTAGCAAAGTGGAAGATGCCTGTGCATGAGTTCTTTTAACGTGGGGTGGCCGCTGCACACTGACAACTACACAAGCTTAGCTGAGCAAGGTCTTGGTCCAGTGGCAAGGGGGTCCAAGACGACTGGAGACCAGGCACTGCTGTATAAGCCTAATTGCCTATGGCAAGATGTTGGCCACAAGTTTGGCGTCAAGTAGCGCCATTGATGGTAGATGGCCCTAGGCTTGGTTGGGGGCAGGCATTGGGAAGGTCAGCTGCCCGTTGGGGTTCCGAGGGATGTCTTGGGAAGTTTCTTCCAAAGTTAAAAAAGTATCACATTTTAAAATCCTTTTTCTCCTCTGCAATCCCCTCCATGGTCTAACCCAACCCGACCTGAGTTTAACGGTGATAGTGCATCAGTGAATAAAGTCAAATCAGGTAAAAATGGTAAAAAGTTCAAATTAAAGGTGCTTTATCTGAATGCACAAAGCATTTGTAACAAGATAGATTAATTAATGGCACAAATAGAGATAAATGGTTTGATTTAAGAATAAAAGAATTAGGAGCAGGAGTAGGCCATATGGCCACTTGAGCCTGCTCCGCCATTCAATACGATTATGGCTAATCTTTGACCTCAACTCCACTTTTCCACCTGATTCCCATATCTCTTGATTCTCCTCGAGTCCAAATATCTATCTGTCCCATCCTTGAATATATTCAACGATTCAGCATCTACAGCCCTTTGGGGTAGAGAATTCCAAAGGTTGACAACCTCTGAGTGAAGAAATTCCTCCTCGTCTCAGATTTCATAGCCATTACAGAGACATGATTACAGGGTGACCAAGGTTGCAAACTAAATATTCCAGGGTACGTGACGTTCCGAAAAGACAGACAAAATGGAAAAGGAGGGGTTTAGCACTGATGATAAAGGATGACATAAGAACAGTAGTGAGGAAGGAACTTGGCTCGGAAGAGCAGGAAATAGAATCAATATGCTTGCAGATAAGAAATAACAAGGGGCAGAAACACTGGGAGTAATCACTGGGAGTAATTTGTAGGTCGCCTAATTGTAGCTATACTGTTGGACAAAGTATTAATCAAGAAATAAAAAGAGCTTGTAACAAAGGCAATGTAATAATTGTGGGGACTTTAATCTTCATATAGATTGGACAAATCAAATCGGCAAATATAGTTTGGAGGACAAGCTCGGAATGCACTCGAGACAGTTTCCTAGAGCATTACGTCGTGGAACTAACCAGGGAAGTGGTTAGATTTTGTCCCGTGTCATTTCTAGGCAATGAAGTTTTGATAGTGAAGATAAAGCTTTCCAAACAATGGTGTGTTGAAAGTTAAGTGACTCCAAATGTTCAAAATCAAATGTACGAGGAGAATTTTGAAGATCCAATGGAAATAACAAATGACTGAAGAGAAAAGGAGATAATCTTCCTTGATAGAAAAGTTCAGCTGCCATCAATCGTAATTTAATAGTCAAGGAGTGAGAAGTCTAAACAAACCTAAGGAAGAAAAGCGTCATGATAGGCTGAGCGAGAGAGAGGCTGAGAGAGAGAGACGCTGGAAGAGGCTGAGAGAAATGTGGCATTAAACAGTTTTGATGGATATACACAATCATAATCTCAATTCAAATCAAATGCTAAGAAGAGCTCATTATAGAAATTTATGGTATTTCTTCATTTCTACCCTGTGGGCCATTTAAGGTCTGAGAAGGATTAAGCTAAATCATACTTATTGGCAGAATAAAATTACGTTTGATTGAATCCATACTGTCTGCTTTATTTTAGTGAATATACTCAGCAATCTGCTAACGCTTCTTTATTACCAATGCTCGATGGTGGCTGTGATGATTCATCTTCTGGTTTCTATCCCTAAATGGAAAACACTTATCTTCTACACACCAGGCCGTGATAACAAAGCAAAGATCTGTGGGGAAATTACAGCATTATAATTCTTTGTCCTACCGTTGCATCCCGCAGTGCACGAGACTAGCGAGGCGTTGAATTACCACTCCACCTTTCTCAATCATATTTAAAGGTAAATATTTATACTGATCTCTCCATGAACTACAAGGGAGCTCAAATGTTTAAAGAGGCACCACTTTGATGAAAGGAATATTTGGTAAACTTTTTTATTTGTAAACTAGCATGCAACATTTAAATCATATCAAAATTTGTGTGTGATATAGTTGTGACAAAAATGATGGGGCTTGTGGCTCTTTCAATCTCCTACTCTCCCAAATAAAGGTTTACCAATTTCTTTTTCATCAAATCCATTTCCTTTTTAAGATTGTCAACAATAATGGGCTCAATTTTCCGGGGTCATTTGCACCGTTTTTTTGGCGCGTGCCACTTTTTCTGCCATAATTATTTAATTCAAAGTTTCCCCCTGGAAACTGCGCCGGTGTAACTGCTTTGGTTATGATTTTTCTAGGTTAGGTTTTTTTAACGTTCCCTCATGTCTGCCCCAGTTTTCAGCATTTTTCGCAGTTTTCCCCCAAAAATGTTATCCTAGGTCAACAAATCTGATCACTCTTGAAAAACTTTCTGGTGAGTTAACAGAAAGCAGCGCACATTGAAAAGTTAGCGCTGAAAGATGCTGAAATTGTTTTTCATCAAAGTTTTTGGAGGGAGTCTCTAAACACTTGAAATAACCATAATAAAGTTCAATTTTTTTTTACCTTTCAATGGAGTACATGGAAGTTTCTTGGATTTCTGAATTTTTCATTTTTTTTTACTCACATGCCACCACCGAACATCTTCAAGCAGTGCTGGAGGGGGGTCGTTGCGTCGGCAGTCAGAATCGGCCCCGCGTCCGGACACAGGGGCTCGGGGTTCAGCTGGAAAACAAGCCGGGGCGGGGGAGGGGGGGGGAGAAGTGCCGATTGGAAGGCTGCTGCACTAGGCACAAGGCTGCAATGAGTTTGGGGAGGGGGGGAGAAGGGGAGAAGTCACAAGACTGCAATGAGTTTGGGGGAGGGGGGGAGAAGGGGAGAAGTCACAAGGCTGCAATGAGTTGGGGGGGGGTGGTGGGGGGGCGGTTGGGAGGAGAAGTCACAAGACCTGGATGTGGTCCATCCATACAGATCTTGGGGATAGAGAACAAAGAACCTGTCCTGCCTGCCTTCCTGCTGTTTTGAGCTTCTTGCAAAGGTAAAATTTAAGTAATGGTGCAATACTGACAATGCTATACCTTGTGCGAGCCTTCTGCATGACGGTGCTACATACGGGACAATTGATTCGACGTCATCGCATGAGGAACATCAGAGCCTATAGGGTGCTGGGCAGGAGGCCTTACCCATGTCGGGTATATCGAGACAGGCGTTCATACCTGCACCTGAGTGATGCAGACTGCGGCAGAAGGCTGCGTTTCCGCAAAGAAGTTGTAACTGAGATGTGTGAGTTAGTAAAAGCAGACCTGCAACCTAGAAGTGGCAGGGGGACTGCTTTGTCAGTTGAAGTGAAGGTTACAGCTGCACTTTCATTCTGTGTCTCCAGATCGTTTTAAACTACAACTGGGAATGTGTGCACCATCTTTCAACATGCAACACATGTCTGCATTCGGCAGGTAACAGTCGCAGTATATGCACTGAGGAATAACTACATAAAGTTCCCCATGACTGCCCAAGCAATGCATGACAGGGCTGTGGACTTCTCCAGGATTGCTGGCTTTCCAAAGGTACAGGGCTGCATGGATTGTACCCACCGCTTTAAGAACATAAGACCATAAGAAATGGGAGCAGGGGTAGGTCATACGGCCCCTCGAGCCTGCTCTGCCATTCAATAAGATCATAGCTGATCTGATCATGGATTCAGGTCCATTTCCCTGCCCGCTCCCCATAACTCTTTATTCCCTTATCAGTTAAGAAACTGTCTATCTCTGTCTTAAATATATTCAATGACCCAGCTGTCTGAGAGAAGAAATTCCTCCTTGTGAACACCTTTGGAGGATTCTGAGATGTACAGGAACAGAAAAGGCTTCCACTCCAGTAATGTACAGCTCATGTGTGATGACATGCATCGCATCATGTCAGTCGATGCAAGATACCCTGGGAGCACCCATGTTGCGTTCATCCTAGGCAAGAGCATTATATCTGCCATGTTTCAGCAGCAGCTGGAAGGACAGAGCTGGCTACTGAGAGACAAAGGGTAAGGGCTCGCCAACTGGCTCATGACGCCCCTACACGTAACCCGTACAGAAGCTGACCGGGAATACAACATGTCGCACTTTGCAATGCACATCATCATAGAGAGGACCATTGACAGCTTGAAACAGCAGTTCCAATGCCTGGACCATTCTGGAGGCTACCTGCTATACTCCCCTGAGATTGTCGCTCAGTTCACTGTTGTGTGCTGCATGCTGCATAACTTAGCCATCATGAGGCAGCAGCAGCTGGTAGAAGAAGACCCACCTGAGGTGAGAGTGGCCGATGATGATGAGGAAGATGCAGATGACGAGCAGGAGGAGGAGGGCGAGGAAGAAGACGAGGAAGCCATGCATGTATCTGAACCCGAAGCACGACGGCAGAGGAGGGTGGGCATTGTGCCTCTTTAACGATTGCTCAAGCCTTGCATCAGCAGTTCATCTGTGAATGCCTTGCTGCCTGAAGGCTCAGCGACAACTATTCCACATGGACCATGTTTACTGTTGGATCTGTTCTGTAAAGTTGTGTTAATGGTACAAATGATGGAAATTATTCTTGTTTACTTCAAAAGTTGTGTAAATAATTGAACAAATAATGGAAATTATTCTTCTTGAGTTCCAAAAGTTACATTAATAATGGAACAAATAATGAAAATGATTCAGATTTAATGTAAAATATATTTTATTCAAAAGTTTAACAAACAGTTCTTTGTACATAACTTAACTTTAATAAAATTATTCTAGTACCAAACTTTAAAGTTTTCAGTTACGATCACTTACAAACTTTAAGATCACTTAAAAACTTTAAGATCACTTACTAACTTTTAAACTTGTAAATTTACATAACATACAAAATTATTTTAATTTGAGATCAACAGTTACAACAGTAACAATAATAATAACAACAACAGCAGCAGCAACAAAGAAAGGCTGCACCCATCGCTCCTCCACTTTATTCTAAGACCGCCCGCTGCACTTGTCCTTGGTGACTCCACCACCCCTGCCCCAGGCGGTGGCGCAGTGTTTCTGGGGTTGGTACCAAGCTTATTCTTTCTAAGATCTCGGGTAGTGTGCAACTGTTGGGGGGAGGGGGGGAACAGCAGGCGGCAATGTGGAGGGCCCAGGGGGCAACGCGGAGGGCTCAGGGGGCAATGCGGAGGGCCCAGGGGGCAACGCGGAGGGCCCAGGCGGCAATGTGGAGGGCCCAGGGGGCAATGTAGAGGGCTCAGGGGGCAATGCGGAGGGCGCAGGCGGCAATGCGGAGGGCCCAGGGGGCAATGTGGAGGGCCCAGCGGGCAATGTAGAGGGCCCAGGGGGCAACGCGGAGGGCCCAGCGGGCAATGTAGAGGGCCCAGGGGGCAATGCGGAGCGCCCAGCGGGCAATGTGGAGGGCCCAGGGGGCAACGCGGAATGTGGAGGGCCCAGGGGGCAACGCAGAGGGCCCAGCGGGCAACGTGGAAGGCCCAGGGGGCAATGTGGAGGGTCCGGCTTCAGGCTCTTCAGAGGCTGGTGTGGGGATTCGAATGGGAGTGGCTGTTGATTCTGTCAATGGGCGCGGGGTCTGGGTGTGTTCCCTTATTGCAGCAGCTAACTCCAACATGCTGTCCCTCATGTGCACTGACAGTGTCTCAATGACCTCCAACATTCCCTCCCTCATGTTGAACGAAACTGCCTCAACTACCTGTGACATTCCCTCCCTTATGGTCAGTGATAGTGTTTGCAACATCTCCGACATTCCTTCCCTGATGTTCACTGACAGCGCATCAGCTAACTGTGACATTCCCTACCTCATGGTCACTGACATGGTTTCAGCTGACTGAGATAGTCCCTCATTCATGGTCCCAGACATTGTCCCCATTTCTCGTGAGATTGCTGTTCCTTCTCCGGACAGTCCCGCTACCTCATTAGCTCATCACCCACCCCACTGATGGTATCCAGGAGTGATCGTGTAAGGTCAATGCTTTCCCCACTCATTGCCATCATCTGAACCACATCTGTTAGAACTTGCACCTCAGGAAAGTGCGGTCAAGCTCTTCTTCCCCTCCTCCCCACGGGTGTGGCTCGCACCCCACCACTGGAACCCACAGCCTCAGAAGGTGGGGCCCTGGGTGTGCCTCACTGCACCCCACCACTGGGACCCGCAGCCTCGGATGTTAAGAAACCATGGAATGTCCCACCAACACTCAAACCACTCGTCATGGAAGAGGCTGGCAACTCAATGGGCGGCACCTGCACCTCCACCAAAGTCAGTAAAACAGTGGGGGCTTCATCCATCTCCATCCCCTCCCCATCCCCCTCCCCATCCCCCTCCCTTCCCCCTCACCCCCATGCTCTTGGTCTGGAGGGTGGGATTGGAAGAGGTTCTCCCCATCAGGCTTGGCTTCATCTGAATCTTCTTCTGCATCGTCAGGGTCGGCCACAAGTCCTACAAAATATAACAGAACACAGACAAATGGTTAGCAGCAGAGGAGGGGGCAGGGTGGGTGGCATGAGTCGGCTCACACAGGGCAGGCAGCAGGCTGATTTGAAGGACCACGACCAACCAAAGCATAGATGACAGAGACATCCCCAAGAACCGAAGCATAGCTAGCCCACACAGTATTTAACATTTAGGAAAGCCAGACTGTGGAATTTGCAGGACTTGCCCTCTCCCTGCTTGTGCAGTGGTGGTTGCTTTTCTCCAGGCAGGACCCATCAAAGCAGCGACCCTGTCTTCTAATGGTGTGAGTGGGTGCCAACTTGCCGGGCCTCCTCCTGTTCGGGTTCTTTCCCTTTTATTATGTGCCACCTTCCTCTGCAAAGATGAAAATATAACTTTTTAGAGAGGGTGTCTTTCTGCTGAGTGGGACATACAGCTGGTCACATTTACAATTGCAATTCCATTGAATAACTGAAAATATTACTTACACTAACTACTTGACCAAGGCCCTGCCACTTCTTTTTACACTGGCCTCCAGATCTCGTGGTGGTCACCATTGCATAGTAATCTTCTGCAACTTGGTTCTAGTGTTTCTTCATTTCTTTGGGTAGAACTTTTATGTGACCTCTGCTGGTGTCCAGCTCCTGTCATCTGGTCTCAATCACAGTAACTAGTGCCTCCACTTCAACTTGTAAGAAATTCTTGGTCCTTGTACCGCGTTGCATCTTGTATTGCTGCAGATCCAATTTTTCCAATGCTCTCACACAGTATTCCTTCTCACACAACTGGCTCTTTAAAAATGACCGATTGCTAACCCGGAGCTGTAATAACGTCAAAAACATCACTTTTTTTGTTGTGCATGTGCAGAAAGTGCGGCATTGTTTTTTTCGGCGCAGACAGCAGGCACCACCCCCCGAGGTGACTGGACACGATGCACGCGCCAAATTTGAATTATACATCGGGGAAACTTTGGCAAAAATGGGCATAACTCTGGCAATTTGAGCAGCGCGAGTTCGGAGAGTAGGAGAGGCCTATAAAAGGCCCAACGTCGTCGCGAGGCGGGAGTTCGAGCAGCGCGATTCCGGGCAGTCGGAGAGGCACATAAAAGGCCCAACGGCATTGGGAGGTGGGAGTTCGAGCAGCGCGAGTCCAGGGAGTTGGAGAGGCCGATAAAAGGCCCAATGCCGTCGTAAGGCGTGAGTTCAAGCAACGCAAGTCCAGGGAGTCGGCGAGGTCTATAAAAGGCCCAACGTCGTTGGGAGGCGGGAGTTTGAGCAGCCAGCTGGTGCAGCTGCAGCAGGGGCAGAAGGTAAACAAAGAAGTAGAAAGAAATCGAAAGGTGATGTCACAGCCAAGGGGGTATGCGATTGGCTGGTGATTGGTGAGTAGTTTTTCTTTTTCTTTTCCTTTATCAGTGGGTAACCTTTATCATTGTTGTTGCCAAATTAAGTTAATCTAAGGATTAAGTCATGGCAGGAGAGCTCGGACACATGTCATACTCCTCCTGTGCTATGTGGGAACACAGGGACGCTTGCAGTGTTCCTGACGACTACAAGTGCGGGAAGTGTACTCTGCTGCAGCTCCTGACAGACCGCATTGCAGCACTGGAGCTGTGGGTGGATTCACTCTGGAGCATGCGCGATGCTGAGGATTCCGTGAATAGCACGTTTAGTGAGTTGGCCTTACCGCAGGTAAAGGTTACACAGACAGATAGGGAATGGATGACCAACTGGAAGAGCAGTGGAAGGAAGGTAGTGCAGAGATCCCCTACGGTCATTTCCCTCCAAAACAGATACACCGTTTTGGGTATTGTTGAGGGGGATGACTCATCAGGGCAGGGCAGTAGCATGTAGTTCATGGCACCGTGGGTGGCTCTGCTGCACAGGAGGGCAGGAAAAAGAGTGGGAGAGCTATAGCAGTAGGGGATTCTATTGTAAGGGGAATAGATAGACATTTCTGCGGCCGCAATCGAGACTCCAGGATGCTATGTTGCCTCCCTGGTACAAGGGTCAAGGGTGTCTCGGAGCGGTTGCAGGACATTTTGAAGGGGGAGGGTGAACCACCAGTTGTCATGGTGCATATAGTTACCAATGATATAGGTAAAAAATGGGATGAGGTCCTACAAGATGAATTTAGGGAGGTAGGAGTTAAATTAAAAAGTAGGACCTCGAAGGTAGTAATCTCAGAATTGCTACCAGTGCCACGTGCTAGTCAGAGTAGGAATCGCAGGATAGCTCAGATGAATACGTGGCTTGAGGAGTGGTGCAGAAGGGAGGGATTCAAATTCCTGGGACATTGGAACCAGTTCTGGGGGAGGTGGGACCAATACAAACCGGACGGTCTGCACCTGGGCAGGACCGGAACCAATGTCCTCGGGGGAGTGTTTGCCAGTGCTGTTGGGGAGGTGTAAAACTAATATGGCAGGAGGATGGGAACCTATGCAGGGAGACAGAGGGAAGTAGAATGGGGGCAGAAGCAAAAGATAGAAAGAAGAAAAATAAAAGTGGAGGGCAGAGAAACCTAAGGCAAAAATCAAAAAGGGCCACATTGCAGCAAAATTCTAAAAGGGCAAAGTGTGTTAAAAAGACAAGCCTAAAGGCTCTGTGCCTCAATGTGAGGAGTATTCGTAATAAGGTGGATGAATTAACTGCACAGGCAGCAATTAATGAATATGATATAATTGGCATCACGGAGACATTGCTTCAGGGTGACCAAGGCTGGGAACTCAACATCCAGGGGTATTCAACATTCAGGAAGGATAGACAGAAAGGAAAAGGAGGTGGGGTAGCGTTGCAGGTTAAAGAGGAAATTAACGCAATAGTAAGGAAGGACATTAGGTTGGATGATGTGGAATCTGTATGGGTGGAGCTGCGGAATACCATAGGGCAGAAAACGCTAGTGGGAGTTGTGTACAGACCGCCAAATGGTAGTAGTGAGGTTGGGGACAGCATCAAACAAGAAATTAGGAATGCATGCAATAAAGGTACAGCAGTTATCATGGGCGACTTTAATCTACATATAGATTGGGCTAACCAAACTGGTAGCAATACGGTGGAGGAGGATTTCCTGGAGTGTATTAGAGATGGTTTTCTGGACCAATATGGCGAGGAACCAATGAGAGGGCTATCCTAGACTGGGTGATGTGTAATGAGAAAGGACTAATTAGCAATCTTGTTGTGTGAGGTCCCTTGGGGAAGAATGACCATAATATGAATTCTTTATTAAGATGGAAAGTGACACAGTTAATTCAGAGACTAGGGTCCTGAACTTAAGGAAAGGTAACTTCGATGGTATGAGACGTGAATTGGCTAGAATAGACTGGTGAATGTACTTAAAGGGTTGACGGGGGATAGAAACATAGAAACATAGACAATAGGTGCAGGAGTAGGCCATTCGGCCCTTCAAGCCTGCACCACCATTCAATAAGATCATGGCAAACATTTAAAGATCACATGGATGAACTTCAACAATTGTACATCCCTGTCTGCAGTAAAAATAAAATGGGGAAGGTGGCTCAACTGTGGCTAACAAGGGAAATTAAGGATAGTGTTAAATCCAAGGAAGAGGCATATAAATTGGCCAGAAAAAGCAGCAAACCTGAGTACTGGGAGAAATTTAGAATTCAGCAGAGGAGGATAAAGGGCTTAATTAGGAGGGGGAAAATAGAGTATGAGAGGAAGCTTGCCAGGAACATAAAAACTGACTGCAAAAGCTTCTATATATATGTGAAGAGAACAAGATTAGTGAAGACAAACGTAGGTCCCTTGCAGTCAGATTCAGGTGAATTTATAATGGGGAACAAAGAAATGGCAGACCAGTTGAACAAATACTTTGGTTCTGTCTTCACGAAGGAAGACACAAGTAAACTTCCGGAAGTTCTAGGGGACTGAGGGTCTAGTGAGAAGGAGGAACTGAAGGATATTCTTATTAGGCAGGAAATTGTGTTAGGGAAATTGATGGGATTGAAGGCCAATAAATTCCCGGGGCCTAATAGTCTGCATCCCAGAGTACTTAAGGAAGTGGCCCTAGAAATAGTGGATGCATTGGTGATCATTTTCCAACAGTGTATCGACTCTGGATCAGTTCCTATGGATTGGAGGGTAGCTAATGTAACACCACTTTTTCAAAAAGGAGGGAGATAGAAAACCGGTAATTATAGACTGGGTTAGCCTGACATCAGTAGTGGGGAAAATGTGGGAATCAATCATTAAGGATGAAATAGCAGCGCATTTGGAAAGCAGAGACAGGATCGGTCCAAGTCAGCATGGATTTATGAAAGGGAAATCATGCTTGACGAATCTTCTGGAATTTTTTGAGGATGTAACTAGCAGAGTGGACAAGGGAGAACCAGTGGATGTGGTGTATTTGGACTTTCAAAAGGCTTTTGACAAGGTTCCACACAAGAGATTGGTCTGCAAGATTAAAGCACATGGTATTGGGGGTAATGTACTGACGTGGATCGAGAACTGGTTGACAGACAGGAAGCAGAGAGTCGCGATAAACTGGTCCTTTTCCGAATGGCAGACAGTGACTCGTGGGGTGCCGCAAGGCTCACTGCTGGGACTCCAGCTCTTTACAATATACATTAATGATTTGAATGAAGGAATTGAGTGTAATATCTCCAAGTTTGCAGATGACACTAAACTGGGTGGCAGTGTGAGCTGTGAGGAGGATGCTAAGAGGCTGCAGGGTGACTTGGACAGGTTAGGTGAGTGGGCAAATGCATGGCAGATGCAGTACAATGTGGATAAATGTGAGATTATCCACTTTGGGTGCAAAAACACAAAGGCAGAATATTATCTGAATGGCGGCAGATTAGGAAAAGGGGAGGTGCAACGAGACCTGGGTGTCATGGTACATCAGTCATTGAAAATTGGCATGCAGGTACAGCAGACGGTGAAGAAGGCAAATGGTATGTTGGCCTTCATAGCTAGGGATTTTGCATATAGAAGCAGGGAGTTGTACAGGGCCTTGGTGAGGCCTCACCTGGAATATTGTGTTCAGTTTTGGTCTCCTAATCTGAGGAAGGACGTTCTTGCTATTGAGGGAATGCTGCGAAGGTTCACCAGACTGATTCTCGGGATGGCTGGACTGACATATGAGGAGCGACTGGATTGACTGGGCCTGTATTCACTGGAGTTTAGAAGGATGAGAGGGGATCCCATAGAAACATATAAAATTCTGACGGGACTGGACAGGTGAGATGCAGGAAGAATGTTCCCGATGTTGGGGAAATCCAGAACCAGGGGACACAGTCTAAGGATAAGAGGTAAGCCATTTAGGACTGAGATGAGGAGAAACTTCTTCACTCAGAGAGTTGTTAACCTGTGGAATTCCCTACCGCAGAGAATTGTTGATGCCAGTTCATTGGATATATTCAAGAGGGAGTTAGATATGGCCCTTACGGCTAAAGGGATCAAGGGGCATGGAGAGAAAGCAGGAAAGGGGTACTGAGTTGAATGATCAACCATGATCTTATTGAATGGTGGTGCAGGTTCGAAGGGCCGAATGGCCTATTCCTGCACCTATTTTCTATGTCTCTATATTAATATGGCAGAAAATGGGCTTGGGCAAAATTGTGCCCAATGTAACTAATCTGATTGACACAATTAGATTAAAATCTTGTGAAGCATAGCTACAATTCTTGTTCTGATTCATCATTGTGTGTCAGGTTCCCTGAGGGTTGGTAGGTTCTAGATTTGAGCCCTATTTCTGAATTTTTTTCCCACTGCACTACTGAGGGAATGTTGTATTTAAACTGAGGTGCCATCTGCCTGTTCTAATTTTTCAGGTGGATGCTAAAGATCTTGTGGCACTGTGCAAAAAAACTAAAGCATTTGCCAAGTGTCCTGGCCAACATTCAACCAAATAACACCAATGATGAACTGACCAGTCATAGAGTCATAGAAATTTGCAGCACTGAAGGAGGCCATTTGGCCCACCGTGTCCATGCTGGCCGACAAAGAGCTATCCAGCCGAATCCCACTTTCTAGCTCTTGGTCCTTGGCTCTGCAGATTACGGCAATTCAAATGCATATCCAAGTAATTTTTATATGCTATGAAGGTTTCTGCCTCTACCGCCCTGTCAGGCAGTGAGACCCAAGCCCCCACCATCCTCTGGGTGAAAACATTTCTCCTCAAATCCCCTCCAAACCTTCTACCAATTTCTTTAAATCTATGCCCACTGGTTATTGACCCCTCCATTATGGGAACTAGGTCATAAGAACATAAGAAATAGGAGCAGGAGTAGGCCATTTGGCCCCTCGAGCCTGCTCCACCATTCAATAAGATCATGGCTGATGTGACCATGGACTCAGTTCCACTTCCCTGCCCGCTCCCCATAAATCCTTATTCCCTTATCACTCAAAGGTCCTTCCTATCCACACTATCCAGGTACCTCATAATTTTATACACCTCAATTAGGTCTCCTCTCAGCCTCCTCTGTTCCAAAGAAAACAACCCCAGCCTATCCAATCGAGGCAACATCCTCGTAAATCTCTTCTATATCCTCTCTAGTGCAATCATGTATTTCCTGTAACGTGGTGACCAGAACTGCACCCTACTCTAGCTGTGGCCTAACTAGTGTTTTATACAGTTCAAGCATAACCTCCCTGCTCTTAGAACCAGCCTTGGCTAATAAAGGCAAGTATCCCGAATGCCTTCTTAACTACCTGTCATGCTACCTTCAAGGATTTGTGAACATGTACTCCAAGATCCGTCCGTCTGTTCCTGTGCATTTCTCAGTATCCTACCACTTATTGTGTATTCCGTTGCCTTGTTAGCCCTCCCCAAATACATTACCTCATACTTCTTCAGATTGAATTCCATTTGCCATTGTTCTGCCCACCTGACCAGACCATTGATATCTTCCTGCAGTCCGCAGCTTTCTTCTTCATTATCAACCACATGGCCAATTTTTGTATCATGTGCAAACTTCTTAATCATACCCCCTACATTCAAGTCTAATTCATTGATATATACCACAAAAAGCAAGGGACCTAGTACTGAGCCCTGCGGAAGCCCACTGGAAACCGCCTTTCAATCACAAAAACACCCATTGACCATTACCCTTTGCTACCTGCCTCTGAGCCATTTTTGGATCTAACTTGGATCCACTATCTCGTGGATGTTGCTGCATTTGTCTACCTAACAGTGAACTTCAAAAATAATTAATTGTGTGAAGTGTTTTGAGATGTTTGGATGTGGTAAGGCACCATATAAATGCAAGTAGCATTGTTCTGTCAACTATCCAGGTGGAATCAAATTGTATTCAGGTACTTAGCTCAATAATGCTTTGATTGAGTTCATGAAAAGTAATATCCTGTATTGTTCTATCATATTAAAATATCTTTGAAATCCAACACCTCTGGGAGTACCCCTTTCAGTGAGAAATACTTTCGGAAAAGAGGGTTGCATTTCTCTGCTGTTCTACAAAACAGATGTATAATGATTCAGCAAACTGTAAATTTCCCCCAGGGTACAATTCACATCATGAATCCTCATACCAAGTGCTGTTAGAGAAATGAGATCCTAAAACAGTTTTAGTTCTCTGGTTGCACCAATTACATAGAATTACTGAAATTCCAAAATAATTCATTGGTGAAGAGATACTGTGAGAGAAACATTTCAAGATCTAAAGTTCAGATATTCATTGAACCAGAGCACAATAGTGTCTTTTTTATGAGGATTCTACAGGTCTCGTGGATGCTCAGGTATGGCTACATATTAAGGATGGACGCTTAATATCTTAAAAAATATATATTATGTGATTATTAAGTAAAATTATATTATGTGACTTACAGCTAGAGCACATACTATTTGCTATTCTCTGTTATACTATGGACAATTTCTTAACAACAGAGCAGTTAGGTGATTCTGAACCAGGGCTCTCTTGCAGTACTGAGTTCTCCACTAGTGTTGTGAAAGCAGCATAGTTTGTTCTAGTCTGCAATATCTTTGGGATATCTCACCTCAGTTCAATATCTTCCAATATTGCCAACTCTACCATCTCATAAATCAACAATTGTACATCCCTGTCTGAAGATTTGGCTATAGTCTTCTACAGAGCAGCAACCTGGCTTATATGAAAATTAATTAAAAATGGTTTCTGGGATCAGAACGATAGTGAAATTCATATTGATATTTATAGGTCTCAGAGAGTCGGGATAAACGGGTCCTTTTCAGAATGGCAGGCAGTGACTAGTGGGGTGCTGCAGGGCTCAATGCAGGGACCCCAGCTCTTTACAATTTACATTAATGATTTAGCTGAAGGAATTGAGTGTAATATCTCCAGGTTTGCAGATGACGCTCAGCTGGGTGGCGGTGTGAGCTGTGAGGAGAACGCTAAGAGGCTGCAGGGTGACTTGGACAGGTTAGGTGAGTGGGCAAATACATGGCAGATGCAGTATAATGTGACTAAATGTGAGGTTATCCACTTTGGTGGCAAAAACATGAAGGCAGAATATTATCTGAATGGTGGCAGATTAAGAAAAGGGGAGGTGCAACGAGACCTGGGTGTCATGGTACACCAGTCATTGAAAGTTGGCATGCAGGTACAGCAGATGGTGAAGAAGGCAAATGGTATGTTGGCCTTCATAGCAAGGGGAATTGAGTATAGGAGCAGGGAGGTCTTACTGCAGTTGTACAGGGCCTTAGTGAGGCCTCACCTGGAATATTGTGTTCAGTTTTGGTCTCCTAATCTGAGGAAGGATGTTCTTCTATTGAGGGAGTGCTGCGAAGATTCACCAGACTGATTCCCGGGATGGTAGAACTGACATATGAGGAAAGACTGGATCGAGTGAGCCTGTATTCACTGGAGTTTAGAAGGATGAGAGGGGATCTCATAGAAACATATAAGATTCTGACGGGACTGGACAGGTTAGATGCAGGAAGAATGTTCCCGATGTTGGGGAAGTCCAGAATCAGGGAACATAGTCAAAGGATAAGGGGCAAGCCATTTAGGACTGAGATGAGGAGAAACTTCTTCACTTAGAGAGTTGTAACTTGTGGAATTCCCTACCGCAG
Source organism: Pristiophorus japonicus (assembly GCF_044704955.1). Lineage (NCBI taxonomy): Eukaryota > Metazoa > Chordata > Chondrichthyes > Pristiophoridae > Pristiophorus > Pristiophorus japonicus. The sequence continues at coordinate 333,419,880 of NC_091978.1, forward strand.
AGAGTTGTTGATGCCAGTTCATTGGATATATTCAAGAGGGAGTTAGATATGGCCCTTATGGCTAAAGGGATCAAGGGGTATGGAGAGAAAGCAGGAAAGGGGTACCGAGGTGAATGATCAGCCATGATCTTATTGAATGGTGGTGCAGGCTCGAATGGCCGAATGGCCTACTCCTGCCCCTATTTTCTATGTTTCTATGTTTCTATGAGAAAAAATCTTAAAAATCACAAGTTTTGGTATAGAAATCATGAGTTGCTATTTTTCTCAAACACAAACCAATATAGATTGGCAGTTGGTTGATAAACCTCATTAGTGGCTTTAGTTAATCTTTAATAAATTACATACATAAAATTAATTAAGTAAAATTCAATATTTAAAACAAAATTAAAAGAAAATAAATGTAAATGGAGAACCAGTTGATGTGGTGTATTTGGACTTTCAGAAGGCTTTCGACAAGGTCCCACACAAGAGATTAACGTGCAAAGTTAAAGCACGTGGGATTGGGGGTAGTGTGCTGATGTGGATTGAGAACTGGTTGGCAGACAGGAAGTAAAGAGTTGGAGTAAATGGGTACTTTTCAGAATGGCAGGCAGTGACTAGTGGGGTACTGCAAGGTTCTGTGCTGGGGACCCAGCTGTTTACATTGTACATTAATGATTTAGACGAGGGGATTAAATGTAGTATCTCCAAATTTGCGGATGACACTAAGTTGGGTGGCAGTGTGAGCTGCGAGGAGGATGCTTTGAGGCTGCAGAGTGATTTGGATAGGTTAGGTGAGTGGGCAAATGCATGGCAGATGAAGGATAATGTGGATAAATGTGAGGTTATCCACTTTGGTGGTAAAAACAGAGAGACAGACTATTATCTGAATGGTGACAGATTAGGAAAAGGGGAGGTGCAACGAGACCTAGGTGTCATGGTACATCAGTCATTGAAGGTTGGCATGCAGGTACAGCAGGCGGTTAAGAAAGCAAATGGCATGTTGGCCTTCATAGCGAGGGGATTTGAGTACAGGGGCAGGGAGGTGTTACTACAGTTGTACAGGGCCTTGGTGAGGCCACACCTGGAGTATTGTGTACAGTTTTGGTCTCCTAATTTGAGGAAGGACATTCTTGCTATTGAGGGAGTGCAGCGAAGGTTCACCAGACTGATTCCCGGGATGGTGGGACTGACATATCAAGAAAGACTGGATCAACTGGGCTTGTATTCACAGGAGTTCAGAAGAATGAGAGGGGATCTCATAGAAACGTTTAAAATTCTGATGGGTTTAGACAGGTTAGATGCAGGAAGAATGTTCCCAATGTTGGGGAAGTCCAGAACCAGGGGTCACAGTCTCAGGATAAGGGGTAAGCCATTTAGGACCGAGATGAGGAGAAACTTCTTCACCCAGGGAGTGGTGAACCTGTGGAATTCTCTACCACAGAAAGTTGTTGAGGCCAATTCACTAAACATATTCAAAAAGGAGTTAGATGTAGTCCTTACTACTAGGGGGATCAAGGGGTATGGCGAGAAAGCAAGAATGGGGTACTGAAGTTGCATGTTCAGCCACAAACTCATTGAATGGCGGTGCAGGCTCGAAGGGCCGAATGGCCTACTCCTTCACCTATTTCCTATGTTTCTATGTTTCTATGTTTCTATTTTAAAGGGGCTAAAAATAACCTTACCTTATTTTACAGGTATTTTAATGTTTAAATGATTGAAAAAAATGTATTTTTATAATCATTTAAACTCTTACGCTGGTAAAACCTGGCGTAATGCGTGCTTTTACCAGGTATATGAATTTCACGGGCATTCGCTGGGCAGAAGTTAGGCAAGTAGCCCAAATCTTGGTCCACGTATGCCCTTTTCCCGGGGATGCGAATGATCTGTCAAAAGTTCTAGGTTTTCGCGCATGAAAATCCGGAACTTGCACGGCCCTTACGGGTAAAATACGGGCCAAAGTGTATTTTTTCTGTCTAAAAAAGTTATACAATTAACCATATATATTTATTATTATTTTTGTTTTACTTAATTTAAGAGCAGGAAGGTGCCTGGGTTCGATCCCTAGCCTATGCTGAGTTACCAGATCTGATCATCATATCATAGGCAGTCCCTCGAATCAAGAATGACTTACTTCCACGTCAAAAAGTTCACAGGTATTTCAATGAAGGACCTAAAATTCCAGGTGCCGAACTAAATCTTGAAGGGTGGAAGATGCCTGTGCGTGGATTTTTTTAACGTGGGGTGGCCGTTGCACACCAGCCACCACACGGGCTTGACAGAGCTAGGTCTTGGTCCAGTGGCAAGGATTAACCAAGACGACTGGAGACTAGCTCTGAGCTAGGGTAGCAGGAACATCACTGATTTTAATGCCCTCAACTCAGGTTTCAAGACGTTCTAACTCCCGCAATTTTATTTAATAGTTAAAAACAGTGAGCGAGATGAACGTAGAAGCAATCAAAAAAAATTACCGCGATAAATCCATACAAGCCAGTGAACACGCTCAACCATGTTGCAATAAATGGTGTCCAACAGAACAGTGAGAACATTACGCACGCACAGTCTGAGACTATTCCAATCATCTAAATACACAGGGGAGCAGGGGAGACTACTGATGGGAAAAACAGACTAGTAATGGACCAAACCAACTCACAGACCCCTGAAATCTTCCCGCTGACCCCTAGGGGGCCGTGGACCCACCCCTCCTCCACGGACCACCCCCCCGCCCCCCGCCCCTCCTCCCCGGCCTGACCTAACCCATGTGTCCCGGAGCAGCCAATCACCAGGAGGCATGGCGAAGATGAATAAAGTCGGAAAAAAATCATAACCTTTCAGAGTTCAATTGCAAGATCGCAAGTTGGGGTAAATTTTCATTAAAAATCGCATGTCTCGCGATTAATTCAAGAGTTGGCATTTCTGTTCTCCCCATGTGTCATTTTAATACTGGAGAAATACAATTCCTTTAGTGATGATTGCCTCTGTTTTTCTGGCTCTTGATTATGTCCCTGATCTCTAAATGTGCTGGCCTACTGCAATATATTCATTTAGGGCCTAATATCTACTCTGTTCAAATATTATAATGAGGCAGGAAACCTTCTTTTTAACCTCCATTCTGTTTTTAACTGCATGTGGACGGGTTTCCCACAATTCATGAAACTCGGCAGTTACAGCAAGACGGTGACTGCTGGATCCAGAAGGTAAGTGGCTTTATACCTACCTCCTGGATCCAGGGTCTCTAACTAGCCCCCCTCCTGCTCCCCCAAGATCGGAGACACCCTCACAAGGCCTCCGATCACACTCCCCCCCCTCTCCCCCTGCTACCGATGATGCTGAGGCCAGCCACAATCTTCTCTCTCTCCTCCAGCCTCCAACCCCCACCGATCCTCAGGTGGCTGGCCCTGATCCTCCAGTTACCAGCTACGATTTTTCCTTCATCCCCCACGCTCCCCTGATCATCCGGCCCCTATCGTCTCTCCCCCCCCTCCCCCCACCGATATTCTGCCCAACCCCCCGATCCATTTAACGGCCTCGCCCAACCCCCGATCCTCTATCCCCCTCCCCCGATCCATTTAATGGACCGGCCTGACCACCAATCCTCTATACCCCTCCCCCCGATCCATTTAATAGCCCGGCTCCCCATGTGAACCCTCCCTCCCACCTCTGTGCGGCCTAGTGCCACAGGCCTACACACCCGCAGCCAACAGCTTCTCAATCTGGCTGGCTTTGGGTGGGAAACCGAAACCTTACATACAAATCAGGCCCTGCCATTAAAGTCGAAAGGGCCTGCAAGGGTTTCCTGACTGCCTCGGAATCCCCCACCCTCCTCAAAATTGCAGCCAGTGTGTGTGGGTGTCAAGTGAGAACAAGGATCAGACGTGGCTGTGATGTCCCAAATGCTGAAGTCATCTGCCAAAAAGTGCTGTCTAGGCTCACACATGAAGAACCTTACTGGGGTGAGGTGCAGGAGGGCAGTCAGCAACCTGGGAATCATCGTAACTCAGTTTGAGTCGGTGCTTTCAGATGGAAGGGAAAAGGGAGACAAAAACTGAGGACAAATTACAACTGCTTCATTGTTAAGATGCTATTGCAGTTAATTGTGGTTAGTGCAACAACATTGTCCCTTGGATCCATTGATCCAGAACCTGTTACTTTTTAAATATAAATCATTGCAGAATTTATAACCGTGGAAATATTTTCAGAGGCTATTATTCAAACTATAAAATAGTTTTGTGTAATTTTTAACTTCCAAATAGTATCATACAACTGTTGTTTATTATAGGTTTTCATGGGGTCCTATTACTATCCCTTTTGTACTGTAGACCCAACCTTCTATGTTATATTTGATACTAATTCATCAGTTTATTTCTGGAAAATGAACTTCTTTAGGAGGCAACCATAACTGTCGTCATCTTCAAAACAGACCGAGCTTCTTTCTTCCTCTCTGCCTTCTTCCTTCCTCCTATTTCTTCTCTCTTATCATCCTTGCCCCTCAATGGGGAGTTTTAATTACTAGTGAAGTTGAAAGCAGCCCTTGCAACGACTATTGGTTCTGTTGGTAGCAGTTGGTGCTGAGACAGAAGGTTGTAGGTTCAAGCCCCACTCTAGGACTTGAAAACATAATCTAGGCTGGCACTTCAGTGCAGTACTGATAGAGTGGTGCAATGTTGAACACACCAATCTTTGGATAAAGCATCAAAATGAAGCTCCATCTTCCTGTTTCCCTAGTTCATGTGGACATCAAAAATCAAAGAAGAACAAAGCGCTCCGTTCCCTAGCCATCGACTCAATCCCTCTCCCTGACAACTGCCTGAGATTGAACCAGACTCTTTGCAACCTTGAGATAAGTTTCCGACCATCACTAACACCGCCTATTTCCACCTCCGTAGCAATGCGTGGCTCCGCTCCTGCCTCAGCTCATCTGCTGCTGAAACCCTCATCCATGCCTGTTACCACTAGACTTGACTATTCCAACGCATTCCTGGCCGACTTCTCATTTTTCACCCACCGTAAATTTGAGATGATCCAAAACTCTGCTGCCACAGCATAACTCGTACCGAGTCCTGTTCACCCATCTCCCCTGTGCTCGCTGACCTACATTGGCTCTCGGTTAAGCAACGTCTCGATTTAAAAATTCTCATCCTTGTATTCAAATCTCACCATTGCCCTGCCCCTCCTTATCTCTGTAACATTATCTAACCCTATAACCCTCTGATTTATCCGTGCTCCTCTAACTCTGGCCTCTTTCGCATCCCTGATGTGCTTTCAGCTGCCAAGGCCCGAAGCTCTGGTATTCCCTCTCAAAATCTCTCCCCCTCTCTTCCCCCCTTTATAACAATCCTTAAAACTATTTTTGACCAAGCTTTTGGTCATCTGCCTCAATATCTCCTTATGTAACCTGGTGTCAAACTTTGTTTGATAATGCTTCTGTGAAGTGTCATGTATTCAACTGTCATTGTAACCCATGTATAAACTGACCTAAGTTGTACACCATGAGAACATTGACCACAAGGGGGTGGGTGAACTTGTGGGAGACACTCCTAACCTGGACTTTCAGGTATAAAAGGGGAAGCTCCACCCACCTTCTTCACTTCAGTGCTGGCTAATAAAGGTTACTGGTTACAGAGTGACCTTCTCTCAAGTATGGGCCTCGTGTGCATTTATACTGTATAGTAAGGACATATTATTGGCGACGAGAAACTGGGATTTAAACCACACGAGCATGGCCACTAGCAGCATAGACAAGAGGTACTGTGTTGGTGATGATTGGGACGATTTTATTGAGAGACTACAGCAAAGTTTCGTCACCAAGGAATGGTTGGGACAGGAGTCAGCCGACAAACGCAGGGCTCATCTCCTGACGGTTTGTGGATCCAGGACGTACTCCCTGTTGAAGGACCTTCTAGTGCCAGAGAAGCCGGCGGACAAAACTTTTGAAGAGCTCAGTAAGTTGATCGGGGAACACTTTAAACCAGCAAGCAGCATGCACATGGCGAGACACCGGTTTTACACGCACCGGTGGCGAGAAGGGCAAAGCGTCCCAGACTTCGTGGCAGACCTCCGGTGATTGCCAAGCCTATGTAAGTTCCCAGATGGATGCAGAGCGGAGGTGCTGTGAGACTTTTTTATTGAGGGCATCGGGCACGCTGGGGTTTTCAGGAAACTGATTGAGACCAAAGACTTGACCCTGGAAATGGCGGCTTTGATGGCCCAGACATTTATCTCAGGGGAAGAAGAGACCAGAATGATGTTTGACAAAAATCTTGGTTTAAATGCAGCAAATGGACAGGGAGTCAACATTGTTAACGTGGGACACAGTTCTCCAGGCAGGCAGGGGCAATCGGACATGCCCGAGCATGTAGTCGAACCCAAAGGGGGAATTCAACAGAGACAATGGCTAGCTGAACGGTGATTCATGCCATCACAAGGGACAATGCGGCCAGTAATGGGGCCATCAACACCTGTTAATGGTGCGCTTAAGGACAGTTACAGAGACAGTCAGAGACGATCGACTGGTAATGGACCTTTTGTTTCCAACAACGGCTCATGTTGGAGGTGTGGAGGCAAACACCCAGCCAGAGCTTGCAGGTATCAGCAATATACATGCAGAAACTGCAACGTCAGCAGTCACTTGGTGCGTATGTACAGAAAGCCTGCAGCCAGGTTGATGTACGAGGAGGACGGGCCTGATATAAGCCCTACGAGGCCAAATAAATACTGGGGGAAATCGCTGGAAGCTGAAGTTCAGCGAGTTCATGTGGAGCACATATACAGTTCATACACCAGGACGCCACCGATAATGATGAAAGTGCTACTCAATGGCATCCCAGTATCAATGGAGCTAGACACAGTGGCCAGCCAGTCCCTGATGAGTATCAAACAGTTCGACAAGTTGTGGGCGTCCAAGGCCAGGAGGCCAAAATTGGTGTCGATTGACGCACAGCTACGGACATATACAAAGGAGATCATTCCGGTGCTAGGCAGCGCCATGGTAGTCGTGACCCACAAAGATTCGGAGAACAGATTGCCACTCTGGATTGTCCTGGGGGACGGTCCCGCACTACTGGGGAGGAGTTGGCTTGCTGTCATGAACTGGAAATGGGGCGATTTCTTCCGTGGAGCGAGTATCATGCTCACAGGCCCTGCACAAATTTGACTCATTATTTCAACCCAGCATTGGCACTTTCATGGGGACCAAAATAATGATTCACATAAACCCAGACGCCAGGCCAGTACACCACAAGGCCAGAGCGGTGCCGTACGTGAAGTGGGAAAAGATAAAAGGCGAATTGGACCGCCTGCTGAGGGAAGGCATCATCTCGCCAGTCGAATTCAGTGACTGGGCGAGCCCGATTGTGCCGGTGCTCAAGGCGGTTGGGTCGGTCAGAATATGTGGTGATTACAAGGCCACTATCAATCGGGTGTCACTCAAAGACCAGTACCCGCTACAGAGAGCGGCGGTCCTCTTTGCGACGCTATCCGGTGGCAAACCTTTTTCAAAATTGGACCTGACCTCAGCTTACATGACCCAGGAGCTGTCGAGTGAGTAGAAGAAGCTGACCACCATCACGACACACTAGGGGTTGTTTGAGTACAACAGATGTCCATTCGGGATTCGCTCGGCCGCCGCGATCTTTCAACGCAATATGGAAAGCCTCCTCAAGTCGATGCTAAGGACGATGGTTTTTCAAGACGACATCCTCATCACGGGTTGCGATACTGAAGAACACCTCCACAACCTGGAGGAGGTGCTACGCATACTGGACCGGGTAGGGCTACGACTGAAAAAGGTGAAGTGCGTCTTCCTAGCTCCAGAGGTAGAATTCCTGGGGATGAGGATCAGACCTACTGCGTCCAAAACGGAAGCGATCGAGAGAGCACCCAGACCCCGCAACATGACGGAGCCGCGTTCATTCCTGGGGCTGCTGAACTATTTTGGTAACTTTCTTCCCAAATTGAGCATGCTGTTAGAGCCGCTACAATAGCTCCTACGCAAAGGTCACGATTGGGTCTGGAGAGACAGCCAGGAAAGGGCTTTTGATAGAGCACGCAATTCGTTATGCTCCAACAATCTGATAACGCTATATGACCCATGTAAGAAACTTGTGTTAACGTGGGATACGTCATCCTATGCGGTTGGATGTGTGTTGCAGCATGTAAATGCCAAGGGTCAGTTACAGCCGGTAGCTTATGCCCCCAGAAGTCTGTCCCAGGCAGAAAGGGGCTACGGGATAGTAGAAAAGGAAGCGCTTGCATGTATATATGCAGTAAAAAAAAACGCATCAGTACCTGTTGGCAGGAAATTTGTGCTGGAGACAGATCACAAACCCCTGACGTCCCTTTTGGCCGACAACAATGCCATAAATGCAAATGCATCGGCCCGCATATAGAGGTGGGAACTCACGTTAGCCGCCCATGACTATACAATTCAGCACAGACTGGGCACTGAAAACTGTGCCGATGCACTCAGCAGGCTCCCACTAGCCACCACCAAGGGGGCAATCGAGCATGCTGCTGAGATGGTCATGGCTGTTGAAGCTTTCGAAAGCGAAGGCTCAACCGTGACAGCCCGTCAGATCAAAGTCTGGACAAATAGAGACCCGCTACTGTCTTTAGTCAAGAAATGTGTCCTGAATGGGGACTGGGCAGCCGCGTACGGGGCATGCCCTGAGGAATTTAAACCATTTTACAGGCGCAAGGATGATCTCTCGATTCAGGCCGATTGCCTACTATGGGGAAACCGAGTAGTCATGCCACAGATGGGCAGAGAGGTGTTCATCCGAGAACTCCACAATGAGCATCTAGGTATTGTCATGATGAAGGCAATTGCCAGGTCAACGTTTGGTGGTCAGGGATAGATGCAGAGCTGGAACTTTGTGTTCGCAGGTGCAACACCTGTGCCCAGCTGGGCAATGCGCCCAGGGAAACCCCCCTTAGCCCCTGGTCCTGGCCCGCCAAGCCATGGTCACGCATCCATGTGGACTACGCAGGTCCTTTCATGGGAAAAATGTTTTTGGTTGTAGTCGACGCCTACTCCAAATGGATCGAGTGTGACATTTTAAATTCAAGCACATCCTCTGCCACGGTAGAAAGTCTATGGGCAATGTTCGCCGCCCATGGTCTACCGGACGTCTTGGTCAGCAACAATGGCCCATGCTTTACAAGCATTGAGTTCCAGGACTTTATGGCAGGAAATGGTATCAACCATGTCAGAACGGCACCGTTCAAGCCGGCCTCAAACGACCAGGCAGAATGAGCAGTGCAGATAATCAAGCAGTGGATGCTCAGAATCCAAGGGGTTCCCTACAAAGCTGCTTATTGCGCCTCCTGTTGGCCAATAGATCCCGACCACAGTCGCTCACAGGGGTTCCACCCGCAGAACTGCTAATGAAAAGGATGCTCAAAACCAGGTTATCCCTTATACACCCCACCATGAAAGAAAGTGTTGAGAGCAGGCGCCAGTCACAATGTGACTACCATGACAGGAATGCGAGGGCGTGATGTATTGATGTCAATGACCCTGTCTTTGTCCTCAATTATGCTGCAGGGCCCAAATGGCTCGCAGGCACTGTGATTGCCAAAGAGGGGAATAGGACTCTGGTAGTTAAACTTACCAATGGACAAATTTGCCGCAAACACGTGGATCAAACAAAAAGGAGGTTCAGCAACCCCATAGAAGAAGCAGAGGAAGAACACGATGTAGAGTTCACTCCACCACAGGTGACCGAACACCGGAACCAAGTGGAGGAGAGCCCAGTCACTGAGGGCAGTCCGGACAGGCCTGAGGCACCGCAAACAGCAGACACTCAGGCCAGCGCCCAACAACCGGAGCCCTAACTCAGGCACTCTACAAGGGAGCGTAAATCACCAGAGAGACTTAACCTGTGATCCCAATAAGACTTTTGGGGGGAGGTGATGTCATGTATTCAACTGTCATTGCAACCCATGTATAAACTGACCTAAGTTGTACACCGTGAGAACATTGACCACTAGGTGGTGAACTTGTGGGAGACACTCCTAACCTGGACTTTCAGGTATAAAAGGGGACGCTCCACCCACCTTCATCACTTCAAAGGTTACTGGTCACAGAGTGACCTTTTCTCAAGTATGGGCCTCGTGTGCATTTATTCTGTATAGTAAGGACATATTATGAAGTACCTTGGGGAGTTTTACTATGTTAAAAGCACTATATAAATACACTCAACCAACATCACTAAAACACAAATCAATTGGTCATTCATCTCATTGATGCTTGTTAGTTTGCTGCGTGCAAAATGCCTGATGTAATACCCAAGTCACTGCACTTAAAAGTCATTTATTATGTATGATGCACTTTGTTGCATTATAAAGAGACGTGAAAAATGTAACATAAATACAAGTCTTTTTTTCATTATAGTGCCTCCACAATGCTGAGGAAAATTAGTTCTGCAGTGGATGATTTGGCACCAATGCCAGGAAGAATTACATATCATGATTTGAGAATTTTTGTAATGCAGAATTTACATTATTGGGGGGAAAATTGTGGTTGGAGGCTTCCTTCATACGTATACCTCCAACCCGGAGGAACGTAAGATCCTGGTTGGAGGCCTAGATTCGCTGCTCAGCGCATGGAGAGATGACTTTGAGGTACGTACGTAGAAACTGGAGTCACGTGGGCCTGGACCACCAATCACTGTGCAATATTCTTATTGATAAACATGGGAGCTTTGTTTATACGAACTCCCATTAATATCAGTGATAAAAAACCCTAAAACACCGAAACACAGCATAATAAATAAATAAAACACCTCACATATTTAAAATTAAATGCAATTAAATGTTTTAGAAAAAATAAATATTTTGGGAAATTTTTTTTAATGTGTTTTAATAGGGTTAAAAATAAACTTACCTTAATGGACAAGGTTTTTAATATAAAAATGAGTATTTAAATTTAATGTTTATATGTTTTAAAACTCTTACGCTGGTAAAAGTAAGCTATGCGCCTGCTTTTACCAGGTATAAAAGTTTAAAGGACATTCGTTGGGCATGAGTTGGGCGAAAACCGGTTTTTGCGAGGCCTTGCTGCGTCCGGGCGCATTCCGTACAGACCCGGCAAGGCTGGAATTTTCGGCTCATTGCCTTTACATAATTCTTTTAAAATGCTGCTAGCAATTGTTACAATCAGTAATATTGGGCTCTATGTTCCTCTTTGCCGATTTTTGTCGTCTAGGAGGATGTATGGGCGTTTTGTTTGTGCCAGAAAAAAAAATACAGTTTTCGCCAAGTAAAATTTAATTTTGCCGCTGTGATACCCGAAGTTAAATCTGGGGTGGAGCTTCAAATGTGCACCAAAAAGTCAGTGAGCATGCGCCGGAAAAAAAACGTTTTCCAGGTGACGGGTGTGTCCGCGCATCCACGGTGAACATCCTGGTCTGGATCAGCAGCTTGTGAGAACACGTTGGGATCGGAGCTGGATCTGGACATTTAAATTTTAGCTGCAAAAGCTGGATCCAAGGGAAGGGGAAGGACAAGGAGAAGGAGAAGGGGAAGTGCCAAGAGATTTCAAGCAGAAGAAATGGAACCCCTGGTAGACATCATTGAGAGGCGATGGGATGTGCTTGAGAATAAAGGAAGAATAGGACAAAAGAAACTGAAACCCTCTCTACTCACAAAACTTTGGGAACAAGTTGCAGAAGGGTTCAATGCAGTGGCCATGACCCCGAGAAGTGGCGTGCAGGTCAAAAAGAAGTGGCAGAACCTTGGCCAAGCAGTTACTGTAAGTATTTATGCACTGCAATTACATTTGTAAATGTGACTAATGTGTGTGTGTGTGTGGCCACCACAGCAGAAGGACCCTCTCTTAAAAAGTTCTATTTTCATCTTTGCAGACGAAGGTATCGCTGATGAACTGAAAAAGGTCAAAAACTGGAGGAGGTGCGCCAAGTAGGCTGCAACTAACAGCCGTGGAACAGAGGATCGCTGATATGATTAAATCTCGCAAGAGAAGATAAACCACCAATGTGGACCCTGGGCCCAGGTTACCAAGAGCGGGTAAGCCCTGCCACGTACTCTTGTCACCTTGCCCCCATGGCCCTTCCCCTGTTGCTAACCAAACATCTGCTCTGTTACGTTTTGCAGATGTTGCGCATCAAGAAGAGACAGAAGCTGAAGCAGAAGATCAGAAAGCCGTCAGTCCAGCTATTATTCATCCACTTCAGAATGAGGATGAGCTGGACAATGAAAGGCAGCAGGAAGACCCCAATGATGACATGGTCACATTTCAACGAGTGGGTGAACCCCCTGAGGACGCCAAGCCCTTTTCTGAGCAATACAACCGACGCGACATTTCATGGGGTAGAGTCTGAGGCTGCAGGTCTCAGTGGGTTGCAGCAAGTCACACCTGGGAGATGGCCGAGGAGGGCTCAACCTGAAATGCAGGATACAGGGGACATAGGACAGATCATGGGAATGAGTAGGGAGAGCATTGAGCTAACCAGATCACTCCTAGCCACCATAGGTGGGGGTGAGGGTAGAATTAGTGGGACTGTCAGTAGAAATAGCAACACTGTCTGTAGGAATGGGAGCAGTGTCAGGACAGATGAGGGAGGAGATGTTAGAGATGAGGGAGGGGATGTCGGAGATTAGGGAGGGAATGTCGGAGATAGCTGCTGCAATAAGTGGATGCACCCAGGCTGTCATTGCCCAACAGCGATTGGCAGCATCAACTGCTGACAGTCACTTTCCAATCCCCAGACCAGCCTCAGGTAACGTACTGCGGGTTGATCCACAGGCTGAAGAAGAGTCCGACGATGAACCCGGGTCTTCCACAATGCTGTCTGCTAGGTCTGTCCCTGTCCAACCCCACCAACAACAAATGCGCCTTGACGCAGAAAGCGGAAAAAACCTTCGGGTCATGGTGAGGAAGCAGAAGTCTGAGACAACGGGCACAGATAGGGATAGAGGTGGCAAGAGCGGCAAGAGGGGCGCACAGCGCTAAGGTCTTTGAATAAGGGGGAGGTGAGATGGCCACAGCTGGAGTTTGTTTATTTGTTTGTTGCTGCTACTTGTTGTTTTCTTCATTGAAGAGTTTAAAGTTTGATACAAAATTAAGTAAAACTGTACAAATGTTTAATAAACCTAATTATTTTTAAAATTTAAGCAGAATCCTGCACATTATTTTTTATTATAAACCAACACATTACGTACATTATCCTGCACATTATTTTTTGAATTAACCAACACAACATTCCGTACATATGATGAACATTATTTTTTCACACTAACAGGTGCAAAGAGACAACACTGTTGGGCTGTTTAGCCTTCAGGCACCAAAGCGATCATGGATTAGCCGCTGACGCAAGTCTCTGGCTGTGGCTATAGATACACGAGGCCGCCTCCTCCGCCTTCGTCCTGCGGGTTGAGGTAGTGGCATGGGTTCGTCATTGTCCTCCTCCTGCTGCTCGTCCTCCTTGTCCTCCTGCTGCTCCTCCTCCACCTCCTCCTCGACTGTTGTCAGCCTCCTCGTCCTCCTCTTCTCCCCTCCCCCTTCTCCCCTCAGAAGGATCTTCAATGTCCAGGGCCTGGCCCCTAATGACGGCCAAGTTGTGCAGCATGTAGCACATGACGGTGAACTGACCAACGTGGTGAGGGGCATAATGCAGGTAGCCTCCAGAGTGGTCCAGGCATTGGAAACGCTGCTTCAGTATGCCAATTGTCGATGATGCTCCGTGTTGTTATGTGCGACATGTTATACCGACGCTCTGGCTTAGTGTGGGGATTGCATAGGTCAGGTGATGAGCCCATACCCTTTGTCCCCGAGCAACCAGCTTTGCCCTTCTGGCAGCTCCTTAAACATGGGAGATATAATACTCTCGTGTAGGATCAAAGCATCATGGATGCTACCTGGGTATTTGGCATCCACTGCCAGGATCCGATGCAGATCATCGCAGACCAGCTGCACATTTAGGGAATGGAACCCTTTGCTGTTCAGATAAACTTCGGAGTCGTCCAAAGGTGCTCTCAAGGCAATGTGGGTACAGTCAATCGCACCCTGTACCTTTGGGAAGCCGGCAATTCTGGAGAACCCCACAGCCCTGTCTCGCATTACCTGCGTGGTCATAGAGAAATTGATGAACTGGTTCCTTTTGGCATACAGTGCAGCAGTCACCTGTTGAATGCAGCAATGTGTGACATGCTGCGAGATGCAGCACATGTCCCTGGTTGCTGCTTGAAATGAGCCAGAAGCATAGAAGGCAAGTGCTGCAGTGACCTTCACTTCCACAGGTTAAACAGTCCTCCTGCCACTTCTTGGTTGTATGTCTGCCCCGATTACTTGGCAGATCTCAGTGATGACCACCTTTTTAAATCGCAGCCTGCGAATGCAGTCTATCTCACTTAGGTGTAGGTATGAGCACTTGTCCCTGTAGATTCGATCAGGGTATGGCCTCCTCCCCATTAATGCCCGAGCAATCAGGTTTGTGCGACGACGGTGCCGTGGTATTATCCGTCGCCTCCATATGCCATGCATGTAAACCAACCTTACTACATGAGGCATAGTAAGATTTGCACCCATAATTCTTATTCTTAACTTTGTTATTCTTGTTATTGTGAGACTTACTGAAGCACAGCATACACACATCTTTGCAGGTTAATGCCCCAGCAGAATGGACCACTCCCTGGTCTGCGCGCATACGCAACACTAAGCTCTGTCTCTATGGAAACGCGATGCACAGAGATTTATGGACACTTTAATTATAGCTTGTGCGAAATGCCTATGTTTGCTGCTGTGTTATGTCATCTCTGATGCACAGTTCAGAGTGCATGTTGGCAGGATCGTCCCTCGGCCAGACAGAAACACAGGAGCTCGGCGCTTGGATTCCACCCCTCCCCCACCCCCGGTCTTCTTTCCAAGCTGAGCCCGGGGGGCGGATGGGTTGTGTGGGGTGGGGGGCGGTGGAATCCAAGCACTGAGCTCGCTCCTGTGCATGTGTCTGGCCGAGGGAGCAATCCTTCGGCCGGCCGGCACTCCTCCGACCTGTGCCTGGAGCCCCGTGAGTAGATATTCAGTGTTGTGGTGGGGTGGAATCGCAATTTGCCCATTCTCACAAACATTCTGTGGGAAAAATTAACTTTCCGAGTTATTTTCCGAGTTCCCTCTACAAAAATCACCATGTATTTGTGTTTTAAATTGCCTTCTTCCCTCGCTCCAAAAGCTGAGAAATATATTCAGCGCCGATTTCCTTAAGTTAACATAGGGTTTTTCTGATCGGTACTTAAGGCCACTGTGCGTCGCCCTGAAAAAAAATCGTTTTTGCCGAAAATCAGTTAAAGGGCCAAAAATGGCCATGGAATTCAGTTTTTCAACAAGACCTGCGCCAAAAATTCTTGCGTACATAAAACCGTCATTGACAGTCGCCGCCGGCGTACAAACTTTGAGCAAAATTTCAAAATCATTTCAAAATAAATCAGACGCCAAAAAAAATGGCACCCAACGGTGGCGAAAATAGAGCCCATATCATCGGCAGTCCCTCATAATCGAGGAAGACTTGCTTCCACTCTTAAAATGAGTCCTTAGGTGGCTGAACAGTTGAATATGAGAGCCACAGTACCTGGCACAGGTGGGACAGATAGAGAAATGCCTGTGCGTGAGTTACTTTAACGTGGAGTGGCCGTTGCACACCGGCTACCACACGGGCTTAGCTGAGCGAGGTCTTGATCCAGTGGCAAGGGGCTCCAAGACGACTGGAGACCAGGCATTGATGTATGGGCCTAGTTGCCTACGGCGAGATGTTGGCCGCAAGCTCGGCCCTGAGTGGCATCCTTGATGGTAGGTGGTCCAAGGCTTGATTGGGAGCAGGCATTGAGAGGATCAGTGGCCCACTGGTCATTGAATCACATATCACATCACTGTTTACTAATCGCCTCTATTTATGAACTTCCTGTCTTATAGACAGCATCTCCAGAACCAAGGGAAGAAACCAAAGAGTAGGGTCAACTTGATCCAGAAACTCATCAGATCCACATGGGGAGCAGACACTCAAACCCTCCGTACGGCAACACTCGCCCTGGTGTACTCTACAGTGGAGTACTGCTCTTCGGCATGGCTATCAGGTTCGCATGTCAAATCCATTGATGTCCAGCTGAATTATCATCGGTACGCTTTTATCGACACCAACGCCTTGGCTGCCCATACTTGCAAACATCGCACCACCACATCTACGTCGCAGAGAATACAACCACTACACCAGCACTGACATGCCGATCCAGGCCGACTTGAACAACCTACCACCAACCCATCTCAAATCTAGAAGGCCATTTTGGACCATCGCCCAAGCCCTTCAGCGATCTCCCCTCAGCTTTGATGACCGATGGCGAAATGTTTGCAAGAATTGCGACATACGAAATGGATTCCTTATAGAGGAACCCACAGTACAACCTGAAGGATCAAATCTTCCTCGCAAACAGTGGACAACCATCAACCGCCTCAGAACTGGTCATGGTAGATGCTGCTACCCTTCTCCATAGATGGAAGATTAAAACATCCCCATCATGTGACTGTGGAGCACCCTAATCAGACCCTGGAGCACATCACTGAGCACTGCCCTCAGAGGGAATTCAGAGACAGCCTACAAGATATCCACGCTGTTACACCGGAAGCTTTGGCCTGGATATTTGACTTAGATATTGAAATTTGATTTGCTTTCCTGCTACCATATGAAAGAAGAAGACTAACTTCCTGTTGTTCCTCACAAGACAATTTATTGGCTTGGATTCTCCTCTGAATTACTGGGCCATTTGCAGCTGATTTAAGGTAGGAAATAGAGTGAAATGTGTTCTTTAAGGCTGCTGTCTCAAGTCTACCACAAATAACTGCACCTGCATTCCCCTCCCAAAAAACTATCAGTTCCCTTTAAGGCCTGCCAGAAGCCATTTTTTTGCTTTGGAGGGAAAGAAGGCAGTTGAGACTTCCCCACATACTGTGATTAATGCTGTGATGATGACAGATGAAAGTCGCTTGTCCCTTTAAATGAGTATCCTGGAAGACTAGCAGAAACCCTTGCAGCAAATAATGTGAGTTGAGATTCTTTTTGAGTAAGAGGTATTTGAATGTTTGGAGTAGTTGCCTTTACCAAAAGTGAATTTGCCTGGCACCCAGGTGCTTAAAGAGAAAAAGCGTATGACAGTTAAACAATGAGTGAAGATGCATGAGTTGTAGAGGATGTATATTGACACCAGAGCCTTGATTTACCATGGCCACTCTTGTGAGGTAGTTGAACCTCTTCCAAGACTGTGTGGCAGTTCTTGGGGCAGTGGAAGTTGTACTGCCTGCCTCTGCCTCCTCCCTCCAGACAGCTGGCATCACTGACTGCACTTCTGTCAATAGTACAGTAAGATTTGGATCACAGGTCATACATGGATTACCCAAAGGGTCTTAGGAGATGTAAGGCATTTTATGAAAGAGCTACAGTTTTAAGCATAATCAGATACTACATGCAATTGAGATAGATATAATAGACATACAACCCGTGACAGATGAGAGCGATCTACGGCCCCGCAATGGAACAGAACGGAATGACCAGATGGAGGGAGAGGCAGAACGGTGGTCTCGGATTGGATGGATTCCTGCAGCGGCGGCCACTTCTGTTAGGTCGTCCTTCGAGCTGTTGGAGGTGTTAGACCGCCAGCTAGCATCGATTCACCCCAGAGGTTAAGCTTGACCTCGGTGTTAGGCCGCAGCCAGCATACGTCCACCTCGGAGAAGCTGTTCCCCCTAACTGCCTGATTTTCTCTCTCGGTCACCCGTTCTTATACCTTATTTCAATGGGCTGATGGATACCTGGTGTCAATCATTTTTACCCATCCCATGGTGTAATTACCAGGGAGGGGATACCTCTGACAGCCCCCTCCTGAGGTCAGCTTTTTCCTTATCTCTGTTCTAAATGTCTTCTTGTATTTCTTTTTGCTTATCCTACTCGCTCCATCCTGTCCTTTACTGTTCTGACCTTGTGATGATCTGAGCCCTCTGTGTAGTGAATCTTTGCAATTCTCTACCCCAGAGAGCTGTAGGGGTGCAGTTGTTGAGTACATTCAAGAGATTGCTAGATTTTTGGATCTTAAGGGAATTAAGGGATATGGGAATAGGTAGAAGATTAGTCATGATCTTATTGAATGACGGAGCATGCTTGAGGGGCCAAATGGCCTACTCCTGCTCCTATGTTCTTATGTTCTTATTGTTATAACTTCAGTACAACTCACAAACACACACACAGCCTTAAAAAGGCAGAACACTCCGGAACTCTAGTCAGGTGACCAGTTCCCTCTTTATTATAAGCAGCACTGACTGCAGTGCCACAGGAGTCCATAGGTGGAGCTATATATATTACATTTCTCCCTCCTTAATGAAGAAGTAATTATAACCAAATAATCATCATACATAACTTGCATGGTTATACATAACAAAAGATATGGACTTATTTTGCCATATTTACAAATCAAGCGCAACCACTTGTTTTCTGTTTCGAAGAGGATACCTTAGCTCTCAAACAGAACCTTCCAAACATAGTATCGAATTTAAACTCATTCTAGGCTGATCCTGAGGGATGCCCTTGATTTCCATTTGAACTCTCTCTAACTTCAAACTGTTTGTCTGCCTGACTCGGATTCAGACTTAAATTCTGACTTTCTCTTGGATTTGTTTCCAGTACATTGGATATAGGATACTGGTGTGTCAAAACTATCTGATGAGTCAGAAATAATTGAATCATTCCCACCTTCAACTACTTTCACGTCTGTAGGTAAAATATGATCAATCTAAACAAACCTAACCTGTCCATGATCAAACATCTTGACCAAATATGTGCGAGGACCACATATTTTCACCACTCTTCCTGATAACCACTTTAACCATTTATGGTGATGGTTCTTCACTCTCACCTTCTGATTTAATTTCACACTTCTCTCTTTTACTCTACCTCTATCATGATTCTCTTTCTGTCTTAATTGTTTCTCTTCTACGGACTGTGCCAAGTTGGGTTTTAACAACGAGAATCTGGTTCATGGCTGTCGTTTGAGAAACAACTCTGCTGGCATTCTACCAGTAGTTGTTTGAGGAGTATTACGATTAGCCAATTTGTGGTCCAATGACAACTGTCGTTTCTTTGGATTTGGATCCAACATCTGTTTGATGAGGGCATGTTTTACAATTTGTACTGTGTGCTCTGCTGCACCATTTGAAGCAGGGTGGTACGGTGGAATCTTGGTATGTTTCACACCATTTTTGCTCATATACTGTGCAAATTCTTCTGAACAAAATTGTGGTCCATTATCAGAAATAATTTCTTCTGGGAGGCCAAATGAAGAAAATAATCTTCATAAAATGTCTAATGTTTTATTTGTTGTTATTTTCCACATTGAAAACACATCGACCCACTTCGAATGGCTATCAATCACAATGAACAATTGTTGTCCTTCTAGCTCAGCAAAATTGATATGTAGCCTTTGCAAAAACCTGGGAGGCCATTTCCATGGCTGTAATGGTACTGATGGTAGTTTCTTGCTTACCGATTGACATGTCGTACACTGACTGACGATGTACTCCATATCTTTATCTAGACCTGGCCACCATAGGTAACTGCGTGCAAAACTCTTAGTCAAACACATTCCCAGGTGCTGGTCATGGAGGTCTCCTAATAATTTGGACTTGAATTTATTTGGTATAACCACTCTTGCACCCCACATGATACAATCTTTATCCACTGATACTTCATTCCTACGAATGAAGAATGGCTGAATATCTGTGTCTGTTACCTGGCTTGGCCAGCCATTTGCAATATACTCATAAACCTTTGACATAACTGGGTCACGTTTGGTTGCTCTACCAATCTCTTCCGCTGTGACTGGCAGTTCATCAATGTATGAAAAATAAAACACTTCTTCCCTTCTTCCCTATCGGGTGTAACTTGTGATGGGGAAGGCAATCTAGACATCGCATCAGCATTACTGTGATCAGCTGATCGTCTGTATTCAATATCATATGTATATGCTGACAAAATCAAAGCCCATCTCTGCATTTGGGCTGTAGCTAATGTTGGAACTGAGGCTTTGGATGGAGGATTGCTGTCAGGGGCTTATGGTCCGTAATGATGGTAAACTTAGGACCATACAAGTATTTGTGGAACTTCTTGACCCCAAAAATGAATGACAAAGCTTCCCTTTCGATTTGCGCATAATTACGCTCACTGGCACTGAGAGTGCGTGAAGCAAAAGCAATTGGTCTCTTCTCCCCACTACGTGATACATGAGAGATCACTGCCCCAACTCCATACGGAGAGGCATCACATGCTAACTTGATCTCCTTAGATACGTCATAGTGAACTAACATGGTGCTCTCTACCAATTTGCTTTTACACTCTTTGAATGCTGTATCGCATTCTTCTGACCACTTCCAATGGACCTGTTTTTTCAATAGTTCATTCAGTGGATGTAAATTTGGTAGGAACTTCCCATAATAGTTCAAAAGACCCAAAAATGATCGAAGTTCAGTGATATTCTTGGGAGTGGGTGCATTTCTGATTGCATCCAGCTTTCCATCTTTGTCTACTCTGTACTCTAAGTACTCCACTGAGTTTTGAAATAACTCATACTTGCGAGCAGACACTCGTACTCTGTGCTTCTCTAGCCGTTTGAGGACTTCATTCAATATGTTATTGTGAATTTGCCTATTTGGTGCTGAAATGAGTATATCATCTAAATAATATACTACCACTTCAATACCTTGCAAAATCTGGTTCATCACCCCTTGGAACATAGCAGGGATGGAAGACACTCCAAATGGAGTTCGTCAAGGAGGCAGATTGGGATGTTGGTGAGGCCTACAAGAGGCCCAGCAGTCGGAGGGAGCAGCGGGAGTTCGTCGAGAGGAGGAGCGGGACGTTGATGAGGCCTACAAGAGGCCCAGCAGTCGGAGGGAGCAGTGGCAGCGTCAAGGAGGCAGAGCAGGATGTTGGTGAGGACTACAAGAGGCCCAGCAGTCGGAGGGAGCAGCGGGAGTTCGTCGAGAGGAGGAGCGGGACGTTGGTGAGGCCTACAAGAGGCCCAGCAGTCGGAGGGAGCAGCGGGAGTTCGTCGAGAGGCAGCTGGTGCAGCTGCAACAGGGAGGCAAAAAAGAAGTAGAAAGAAATCGAAAGGTGATGTCACAGCTAAGGGAGTAAGTGATTCGCTGGTGATTGGTAAGTAGTTTTTCTTTTTCTTTTCTATATCAGTAAGTAACCTTTAACATTGTTGTTGCCAATTTAAGTTTATCTAAGGGTTAAGTCATGGCAGGACAGCTCGGACACATGTTATGCTCCTCCTGTACTATGTGGGAAGTCAGGGACGCTTCCATTGTCCCTGACGACTACGTGTGCAGGAAGTGCATCCGACTGCATTGCGTCACTGGAGCTGCCGTGGATGAACTCTGGAGCATCCACGATGCTGAGGATGCCGTGAATAGCATGTTTAGTGAGTTGGTCTTACCGCAGGTAAAGGGTCCACAGCCAAATAGGGAATGGATGACCAACAGGAAGAGCAGTGCAAGGAAGGTAGTGCAGGAGTCCCCTGCGGTCATCCCCCTGCAAAACAGATATACCGCTTTGGGTATGTTGAGGGGGATGACTCATCAGGGGAGGGCAGCAGCAGCCAAGTTCATGGCACCATGGGTGGCTCTGTTGCACAGGAGGGCAGGAAAAAGAATGGGAGAGCTATAGTGGTAGGGGATTCAATTGTAAGGGGAATAGATAAACGTTTCTGCGGCCGCAACTGAGATTCCAGGATGGTATGTTGCCTCCCTGGTGCAAGGGTCAAGGATGTCTCGGAGCGGGTGCAGGGCATTCTGAAAAGGGAGGGCGAACAGCCAGTTGTCGTGATGCACATAGGTACCAACAATATAGGTAAAAAAACGGGATGAGGACCTACAAGACGAATTTAGGGAGCTAGGAGCTAAATTAAAAAGTAGGACCTCAAAAGTAGTAATCTCAGGATTGCTACCAGTGCCACGTGCTAGTCAGAGTAGGAATCGCAGGATAGCTCAGATGAATACGTGGCTTGAGGAGTGGTGCAGAAGGGAGGGATTCAAATTCCTGGGACATTGGAACCGGTTTTGGGGAAGGTGGGACCAGTACAAACTGGACGGTCTGCACCTGGGCAGGACCGGAACCAATGTCCTAGGGGGAGTGTTTTCTAGTGCTGTTGGGAAGGAGTTAAACTAATATGGCAGGGGGGTGGGAACCTATGCAGGGAGACAGAGGGAAGTAGAATGGGGGAAGAAGCAAAAGATAGAAAGAAGAAAAGTAAAAGTGGAGGGCAGAGAAACCTAAGGCAAAAAACAAAAAGGGCCACATTACACCAAAATTCTAGAAGGGCAAAATGTGTTAGAAAGACAAGCCTGAAGGCTCTGTGCCTCAATGCGAGGAGTATTCGGAATAAGGTGGACGAATTAACTGCGCAGATAGTAGTTAACAGATATGATGTAATTGGCATCATGGAGATATGGCTCCAGGGTGACCAAGGCTGGGAATTCAACATCCAGGTGTATTCAACATTTAGGAAGGATAGACAGAATGTAAAAGGAGGCGGGGTGGCATTGCTGGTTAAAGAGGAAATTAATGCAATAGTAAGAAAGGACATTAGCTTGGATGATGTGGAATCGGTATGGGTGGAGCTACGGAATACCAAAGGGCAGAAAACGCTAGTGCGAGTTGTGTACAGACCACCAAGCAGTAGTAGTAAGGTTGGGGACAGCATCAAACAAAGAAATTAGGGATGCATGCAATAAAGGTACAGCAGTTATCATGGGTGACATTAATCTACATTTTGATTGGGCTAACCAAACTGGTAGCAATGCTGGGGAGGAGGATTTCCTGGAGTGTATTAGGGATGGTTTTCTAGACCAATATGTCGAGGAACCAACTAGGGAGCTCGCCATCCTAGACTGGGAAATGTGTAATGAGAAAGGACTAATTAGCAATCTTGTTGTGCGAGGCCCCTTGGGGAAGAGTGACCATAACATGGTAGAATTCTTTATTAAGATGGAGAGTGACACAGTTAATTCAGAAACTAGGTCCTGAACTTAAGGAAAGGTAACTTCGATGGTTTGAGGCATGAATTGGCTAGAATAGACTGGCAAATTATACTTAAAGGGTTGACGGTGGATAGGCAATAGCAAACATTTAAAGATCACATGGAAGAACTTCAGCAATTGTACATCCCCGTCTGGAGTAAAAATAAAATGGGGAAGGTGGCTCAACCGTGGCTAACAAGGGAAATTAAGGATAGTGTTAAATCCAAGGAAGAGGCATATAAATTGGCCAGAAAAAGCAGCAAACCTGAGGACTGAGAAAAATGTAGAATTCAGCAGAAGAGGACAAAGGGTTTAATTAAGAGGGGGAAAATAGAGTATGAGAAGAATCTAGCTGGGAACATAAAAACTGACTGCAAAAACTTTTATAGATATGTGAAGAGAAAAAGATTAGTGAAGACAAACGTAGGTCCCTTGCAGTCGGATTCAGGCGAATTTATAATGGGGAACAAAGAAATGGCAGACCAATTGAACAAAAACTTTGGTTCTGTCTTCATGAAGGAAGACACAAATCACCTTTTGGAAGTACTAGGGGACCGAGTGCCTAGTGAGAAGGAGGAACTGAAGGATATCCTTATTAGGTGGGAAATTGTGTTAGGGAAATTGATAGGATTGAAGGCCAATAAATCCCCGGGGCCTGATAGTCTGCATCCCAGAGTACTTAAGGAAGTGGCCCTAGAAATAGTGGATGCATTGGTAATCATTTTCCAACAGTCTATCAACTCTGGATCAGTTCCTATAGACTGGAGGGTAGCTAATGTAACACCACTTTTTAAAAAGAGAGGGAGAGAGAAAGCGAGTAATTATAGACCGGTTAGCCTGACATCAGTAGTGGGGAAAATGTTGGAATCAATTATTAAGGATGAAATAGCAGTGCATTTGGAAAGCAGTGACAGGATTGGTCCAAGTCAGCATGGATTTATGAAAGGGAAATCATGCTTGACAAATCTTCTGGAATTTTTTGGGGATGTAACAAATAGAGTGGACAAGGGAGAACCAGTGGATGTAATATATTTGGACTTTCAAAAGGCTTTTGACAAGGATCCAACAAGAGATTGGTGTGCAAAATCAAAGCACATGGTATTGGGGGTAATATACTGACGTGGATAGAGAACTGGTTGGCAGACAGGAAGCAGAGAGTCGGGATAAACGAATCCTTTTCAGAATGGCAGGCAGTGACTAGTGGAGTGCCGCAGGGCTCAGTGCTGGGACCCCAGCTCTTTACAATATACATCAATGATTTGGATGTAGGAATTGAGTGTAATATCTCGAAGTTTGCAGATGACACTAAACTGGGTGGCGGTGTGAGCTGTGAGGACGATGCTAAAAGGCTGCAGGATGACTTGGACAGGTTAGGTGAGTGGGCAAATGCATGGCAGATGCAGTATAATTTGGATAAATGTGAGGTTATCCACTTTGGGGGCAAAAACGCGAAGACAGAATATTATCTGAATGGCGGCAGATTAGGAAAAGGGGAGGTGCAATGAGACCTGGGTGTTATGGTTCATCAGTCATTGAAAGTTGGCATACTAGTGCAGCAGGCGGTGAAGAAGGCAAATGGTATGTTGGCCTTCATAGCTAGGGGATTTGAGTATAGGAGCAAAGAGATCTTACTGCAGTTGTACAGGGCCTTGGTGAGGCCTCACCTGGAATAGTGTGTTCAGTTTTGGTCTCCTAATCTGAGGAAGGATGTTCTTGCTATTGAGGGAGTGCAGCGAAGTTTCACCAGATTGATTCCCGGAATGGCAGGACTGACATATGAGGAGAGACTGGATCAACTGGGCCTGTATACATTGGAGTTTAGAAGGATGAGAGGGGATCTCATAGAAACATATAAGATTCTGACAGGACGAGACAGATTAGATGCGGGTACAATGTTCCCGATGTTGGGGAAGTCCAGAAGCAAGTCTTAGAATAAGGGATAGGCCATTTAGGACTGAGATGAGGAGAAACTTCTTCACTCAGAGCGTTGTTAACTTGTGGAATTCCCTGCCGCAGAGATTTGTTGATGCCAGTTCATTGGATATATTCAGAGAGAGTTAGATATGGCCCTTACGGCTAAGGTGATCAAGTGATATGGAGAGAAAGCAGGAAAGGGGTACTGAGGGAATTATCAGCCATGATCTTATTGCATGGTGGTGTAGGCTCGATGGGCTGAATCGCCTACTCCTGCACCTATATTCTATGTTTCTATGACAGCCTATTATTTGATATAGGCTTAGATGAGTATTTATAGTCAAGAATGAATTAGACTCATCGTCTAGTTCAAGTTGTAAGTAGGCATTTGTAAGATCCAAATTTGAGAAGATCTGACCACCTGTCAGTGTTGTGAACAAATCTTCTACATTTGGCAATGTATTGGGGAGATTACCCTCTAGAACCTGGTTTACGGTTACTTTATAATCACCACACAAACTTACCTTACCATCGGATTTAGGTACAACAACAATGGGTGTAGCCCAATTACATAGATCTATCCTAAAAATAATGTTCTCAGTCTCTAGTGTTTTGAGTTCTTACTCAACTTTCTCCTTGAGTGCATATGGTACGGAATGTGGCTTGCAGTAAACCGATCTAGTGTCCTTCTGTACCCTGGCACTCGCCTTGAAGCCTTGGATCGGACTGCCTGTTTCACAGAACACTTTCGGATAATTCTTGATGACATCATCCTTTGATGCAAATCTCATTTCAACATGAAAAATCTCACTCCAATCCAGCTTCAGTGATCCCAACCAATTTCTTCCTAGTAAGGCAGGCTTGTCTCCTGCCACTACTAATAGAGGCAAGCTCTGAAACTGATTCTTGTATTTCACCGGTACGGTGATATGACCTACCACAGGAATGTTGTCTCCTGAGTAGCCTCGCAGCTCTGTCTTGGATTTCTCCAGTGGGAAATCACACAATTTGTCGAAGTATAGCGACTCCGGTAGTACACTCACGGATGCACCAGTGTCAATTTCCATGGGTATCTTGGTTCCTGCAGATCTATGTGGATTATGATACTTTCGAATCACTGTTAGTTAACATCATGCTCCTGATGATGTGTAGCTCTAAAACCTCCTCATTCTGTTGTTTTTCTTCCATGCTATGTAGTCTCTGGGGATTTCTACTTATAGCTTTGAAAGCTGGTTTACTCTTCAGTCGGCATGCCTTCGCAAGATGCCCAGTTTTCCTGCAGATGGAACATTCTGCCTTCACATATGGACAATTTTGAACAATGTGTTGTCCCAGGCACCGATAGCAGGAATTCAATGCTGTTACCATTGCCAGTTTCTGAGACCTTGGGGCCCAACTGCCTTTTACTTTTAACCTGCAAGTGATTCCCCTCGGTTGTTTGATGACTGGAATTTGTATGAAATTCTTGGGAATATTGGTCGGCCATGTCCATTGACATAGCTGTCTGACACGCTAAATCAAAAGTTAAGTTAGGAGTTGTCAATAACTTTCTTCTGATCCGCATCATTTTTCATCCCACAAACAAAGCGGTCATGCAATGTTCAGTCCTGAAAGTTTCCAAAATTACAGTGAATATATAGCTTTTTTAATGCTATAATGTACTTACTGATATTTTCTTCAGTTAACTGATCTCGTATTCCGAAACGATAACTTTCAGCAACTTCCAGGGGCTCAAGACTGTAGTGCTGTTCTAATCTGCTTAAAAGTGTGTCCTTTGGCTTGACAGACACAAGCAGGTTTTTCAGGGTTTTTCAGGATACACCTTGGGCCCTGCTTCAGTTAAGAAAATCACCCATTTTCTTTCCAACATCACCTGGTTATGGTTTTCATCATTGGGGACTTCGCTGATATTATTTGCTGTGAAAAACATTTCTAGCCGCTCCACATACGCTCCGAAACTTTCACGGTCGGTTGAAACTCCCCCAAATGCCCTATTATTCCCATAGGCATGGCCATCTGGACTTTGGCAGTTCAAACAAGTATGCTTGTAATTTATCTTGGAGCTGTTAATCAAAACAGAGAAGCTCTCAAAGTCTCTCTCTGTCAGTTGGCTGAATCATCCACCAACAAAAATTGCAGCTTTTTTTATCTGCTTATCCCATCTTCATCGCCATTGTGATATCTTCAATACAACTCACACACACACACACACAGCTTTAAGATGGCAGAACACTCCGGAACTCTCGTCAGGTGACCAGTTCCCTCTTTATTAGAAACATCACTGGCTGCAGTGCCATAGGAGTCCACAAGTGGTGCTGTATATATTACACATAGGTACAAATCTTTCTTTCTTTCTTTCTTTCCCTCCTGGAGGCAGTAAGCTAATGCAGGTGATTTATCTGGCCTTCAAACTGCCCTCCAGGGCTAGTGATTCTGGACGTAAATTTCGGCAGGTTAGTAACATTGGGACCACCCACCTTAATCCCAGCAGTGGGTGGGGAATCCAGGTTACTGTATGGTGGCTCCTATTTAAACTGCAGCAATTGAATTCATTCACTGACCCCAGTTACTGGTTTAGAGTTTACAGATCCTTATGTGTATCCTTTTGACCTTGGAATTAAACATGTTCTTTGCAATTTCTTTTTTTGGACAGGTTAGGTGGATGTGTTACCTTGAAATATAAATGTATATGTTCCCATATCTATGCTCATTTATAGTTGCTATTTGATAACCTGAAGAAATATTTTATTTTTACTTTTATGTTTGAATTCTATTACTGTACTTCCCTTATCATCTATCATCCTGTTAAGACAAAACAGTTAAAACTTCATTCATTTTGCACAAGGCTTTTCTCCTCAGCTGCTGACTGCATTTGTTGATCCTCTTAAACTATGTTGCAAAATGTATTTATAGATTTTATATTCATTTTTGAAACGAATTGTGTGGGTCACAATATCATTGAACCGTGATGAGGGTTCATATTAACTGGTACCAGATAAGCTACTTTTGCAATGTAATATGACCCAACATTTCACCACATAACAAAGCAATTACCGACTGAATGTGACAATGGGGCACTCGTTCATCAGTGAATTCAGCTGAAACTGCATTCACCAGTGAATATAGCTGATGTTTGTGATGCCTCTAACTACTGCAAGCACCAAATAATGTATAGTTTTAGCTGATATTCCTCTCAATAAATAGTTTTTTTCCAGAGAAAATCAGTAGCCAAATACTGTTTAGCTTTTCTGAGTACAGTAATTCTGTATTGGTGAGGGGGGCCAGGTCATAGTTGAGTGCGTGAAGTAACATGGACAGATTAATATCTGTTTATTGACCAAGTGTAACCATTCATACATAGTGTAACAGAGGATCCTGAAGTTGAGCTATTTAAATTGCCACTCAGCTGTTAGTTCGCCCCGGGTAGGGTAGAGTTGTATGTGGACACTGTACCGGAGACTCAATATTTCACTCTTGCTGGCTCCTGATTAAACTAGAAGGTAGTATTGCTCTGATTGGTATATGATGCTTGATTGGGGTTCTTGCCACTTAGGTTGAAGGTATGTGGTCTATCAGGCAGAGCCAATGGTGTGAAGGGAGGGATTGGAGGCAATCAAGAGTAGTAAGAATGGAGAGAATGCTTGGAAGTATTTGGGGAGTAACCATGAGACATGTCATTACAGATTAGAGTGCAAAGTTTCTGTACTTAAGTCAGGGATATAAGGAAAGTAAAAAGAATAGCACGAGAAAAGAGCATTTGGCCATTCTACTCATCAAGCCTATCCCTTCCTCAGACCATTTATCAGCCCTGCTTGTCCAAGGCCTCATGACCTGATAGACCCAATTTACTCTGCAGCACATTTATCAGTGTGTAACTCTGGCAGAAAAATTAAACGGCACCACAAGAATATGCGGGCTTCATTAACTTGGCATTAATATTAAAATTGGGTCCCTTGTCAAATCTAACGACTAGAATTACATAGAAATTTTACTACAGAAACAGGCCATTCAACCCAGCCAGCCCATGTTGGTGTTTATCCTCCTTACAAGCAGTCCGAATGCAATTTGCCTGCTCTTTTTCCATAACCCTTTATTCTCCTTCAATCACCTAATTAACTGAGGTGAATTTCCTCGGAACTTCTCATGCTCCGCTGCCTTAACTTTGCGGAGGTTCAGCAGAAATACCACTTACACACGTAAACAAGGAGGTGAATTTAAACCCAAAAACAAGTGGATTGGTGTTGGATGAGATGTAAAAAAATTAAAATCTCAAACCTGACTCCAACCCACCCACTTCCGGGTTTAACGGAGGCGGGACAGGGGGTGGACAACCCACGCCCAGAGGTGGGTTGGCTATTTAAATATTATAATAAACGGGCTGGGAGCCTCAGATTTAACTTCCCGTACAGATTTAACCCTGGCTGGCCAGGTTTCCCAGCCCTCGAGAACAGCCCTTCCCCACCCCCCATCCAGCCAAAGATCCCCCCCTCCCGGGATCGAAGATCAGATTCCTCCCAGGATTGGGGTGCTGCAAACACTGACAAGCACTGCACAAAAGTGCACAGTTGCACTCAGGCTCTCCTATGACTCCCTCCATATGCACGGGTGGAAGAGACCTCCCCAGGAGATCAACATAGCCTGGTTGCACATTGTACAGGAGAGCACAAGCAAGGATGTGGTGCAGTGGAACAAACCTTTCAATATCTCAGTAAAACATGAAACATTACTGCAAAGCCACACTCAACCTCATCTTGCTGTGCCACTCATCACATCCCCATTACTCTGCCTTCCCTACCCTACTACTACACATCATTACTCACACTAACTTACCTTGTACCTCCACTCATCCCTCTCTATCTACTTTATCACTTCACCATCTCACTAGCCAGCCCTTCATCCTAGTGCAATCATACCAACTAACAACATATAAGGGTAGGCACTTGGGTGTTTTTGTCAATGTTTCTGTAAAGTTTCTGTTAATGTGGTGTCAAACATAAATATCTTTATTTTCAACATTTTGCCTGCTTGGACAGATTTGTGTGCACCTTTTGAAAGTGGTTTCGTGAGCTGCAGTGAATGGTGAGACCTAAGGGTTACCACCCCCCCCCCCCCCTCTCCAATGGCAATGAGTGTGAAAGAAATGGCTTGGGCTTTGCAGAGGTGCTTTATGATGCTGGTGTGGAGTGGTGCCAACTTGGCGTATCATGTGGCAGCCAAGGTGTACAGCATCAACTGAAGTAAACCTGGCCATGGTGAGGCTGTCCCTGGCCTCTCGGACAGCAATGTGGTCGGGTGCTTATGCCGTGTGTCCTGCGCAGCATCAAGTGATTGCGGAGAAGGTTGGTGGTGCTGGTGTGCCTGGTGATGTTGTTGAGGCTGATTGTGGTGGGATTCTGAGGACCAAGGTGAGATGCTGCTGGAGGAGGTGGCAGGTGAGGTTGAGATGACAGAAGTGATCTGTCAATGGTGAGAGAGGGTGTTCCAAGGAGGTGATAGTGGATAGAGAATTTATTCCAAACTGCATAAAGCTCAAAAGTATCTTCCAAATCCTGCTCCAGCTTCTAAGATTGGAAAGTGAACAGCTGTGAAATGGTAGTTTTTCTACCACTTTTTCAGCTGTCACCTATTCAGAGGAATGAAGAGTCATTGAAAACCTGACCCTCCTACCTGACGTGATTCCCGAGTGCCATGAACCTCGTGAAAAAGCTGGAAAAATGCTAAGTACATGATAAAATGCTGTTTAAATGGCCTTTGACAACCTCTTAATGATGTCAATTGCCTACCCTGCAGCTTAGTGTCAGGTCTGTTAAGCGCTGACAGACCCGTCACGTGGGAAACTAGTGTGGAGGCGGGTTGATAGGGGGCTCCCAGCCCGCTGCCAATCTTTACCATTTTGACATCTGACCCGCCCCTGAACCAGCCCTCTCAGTGCTGGTCTGAAACTGGTTAATCCACCACATACTATAAACAGGGCAGGCTAACCAGCAGAAAGGCAACAGCACTGGAAATAGAGTCTGTACTACAAATTAGACAGTTTCTATTCACACACAAAAAAGCTGATGATGGTAGCAATATCCAGATCACCCCACCTCTGTCCCTCTTATCATCTTTGAAATGATCTACGCAGGCACTTTAGTAAAGCAGTAAATGAGGTTGTGTAACCTGTGCAAAGAACATTCAAACTGGTTAATATATAAGCCTGATTAAACTGGGCATGATAACTAAGTGCCAGTTTTATTTAGTGCAAGTGATTTGGCATCACTAGTCCTTATTAACTTTGTTAGATTATTTTCAATGTCAAATGTCAATGTCAGGTTTGTACAAAATTTTGTAGTTTATGTTTTTTTAAGTTTAACCAGCCCAAATATCATGGAACCCCATTCCACTGCCAGAAGTGAGACACGGTGGAATTTCAAGCTGCCAGTCTGTTCCAGTCCTGACCCCATCCCAAATCCCGAGGACAGGTTATTTGTATAAAGTGGGTACCCGCCTGCACTATTTATGGTACTACCTGAGCATCTATCTTGTGGGGCCGGTCAGGAATTTCAGGGCAACACCTTGCTACTCCGTCAAGTAGCAGATAAACCTTTGTCCAGCTAACAATTGCAGGATTTCTGATGACAAATCTCTACTTTACTTTAAGATTTCTTGAAATTATTTGATTACTTTGACATGCATATACTATCTGCGCCATGAAGGTATGCTTTGTGTTCTGGGCAAAAGAGTGGGATTTCTGGCAGATGACATCATCCTGCCAGTCCTGCCTCTCTTCTAACATCAGCACAGTAAGGAAGAGAATGGGCACAAGAAATGGCAGCCCCCCACTCACATTGGAATTTCCCGTTGAGCAAAAAACAAAAGGCAAAGACCTGCCAGAAACAGGCGCCTATCAAATTCTGATCTCCCCTGGCCAGCACCTAGTCCTATAATGCCCTCCCAGGCCCAAGAATTTCTGGCCCATTATCTTTATCTATCTAAAATAGATTATATATAGTGCAGCATAACACTTCCTGTAACACACATTTTGTATAAGGCTTCTGAGTCACACTTAATCATAGTTGAATATATTCAAATTCATAAATTTAAGCTGCAAATTTCTTCTAGTCGATTGGGCGATGTGCAAATTTATTCATGTATAAAGCAGAAGTTTAGCCAAGGACACCAATCAATTCACACAAAGGAAAATTCCAACTTCTTTTGGCTGCCACCTTTCCTCAATAAATGAAATTTCTAATTTCGATAACAAGCTTTTAAACCTATGGACAAATTCAATCTTACTGTGCTCTGGGAGTTAAGCCTCACCAGACAGGAGTACAAGTTGGAAAATTAATGGATGGAAAATTGTACGGAGTGCATCAGTGATTTTCTGATGTTCTCTCCCATCAAGTGAGCATACGTACCGTCAGTGCAGCCTCACTGAATTTTCCCTTTAATGAAAGCATACAAGAATTACATGTTTCACAATCATTGGGGTAGATTTTCAGCTTGCCACTCGAGTGTAAAACTGATGTTGCAGATCGGCTGCACATTATAGAAACGATTTCAGGTCTGTCTTTTAAAATTCTCACCTTCATTAGAAAGAAAGAGCGAGCTGTTTAAGTCACTGGAGTGGAACTACGAACCCACAACTATCTGACTCGGAAGGAAGGGTGTACTCACTGAGCCACAGCTAACGCCAATAACAAGCAATTAAGTAAAGGATGTGTTTATTTGTAATTAAGACTTTATGCAAAGATGCATTTCCAGTCCATTAAGAAATTGTGCACTGTCTAATACAAATCTCTGTGTCATACCTGAGAAAAGTATAACAAAACAAAGACAGTGACCAGAATTTTCCCGGCCCTGCGAGTGTGGGTTTGGAGGCGGGCCTACTGTCAAAATGGCCCTGATTGACAGTGGTTCGGGATCGCGCTCTGAACCCGCCTCCGTGTCAGTTTCTCAGCTGTCAGGACTGCGTGCGGATTGCAGACCCGACATCAAGCGGTGGGCCACTTCATTAAGGTAGTTTAGTGCTATTTAAGAGGATTAAAAGCAGGCACTTACAATTTTACTAACTTTTTGATGGGTTTACCATCCCTCGGGGAACACACCAAGTAGGTGGAGTTGGGTTCTCTGACTCTCTCTTGCTTTCTAGGTTGACAGCTGCAGAAGTGGTATAAAAGCTACCATTTCACAGCTGTTCACTTTCCAATGTCAGAAGATGAAGCCTTCAGAATTTGGATGAAACGTTTGAGCTGTATGCAGGTTGGAAGTATTTGCAGTGAACTCTCTATTCAATGTCACCTCCTTGGAGCAACCCCTCTCACCATTGACAGATTGCTTCTGTCATCTCAACCTCACCTGCCATCTATTCCAGCAACATCGGTGCCCTTGACAAAATCTCACCTTGATCCTCAAAATCCCACGACGAGCAGCCCCAACACCAACATCACTAAACACACCAGCATCACCAACAACAACACCAACTTGCTCCGCAATCACCTGATGCTGCATAGGACACAGGGCATCAGCACCCGACCACATTGCTGCCCGGGAGGCCAGGGATGGCCTCACTATGGCCACATTTACTTCACTTGATGCTGTGCTCCTTGGCTTCAACATGATGCACCAGGATGGCACCACCCCACAGCAGCAATATAGATCACTCCTGCAATGTTCAACCCATTCCTTTCATACACACCACCAGTGTAGGGGATACCCTTATGTCTGACCATTCACTACAACTCACTGAGCCACTTCCAAAGGTGAACACAGTGTTCAAAATAAAGATTTCAATGTTTGACAACACTTTATCAGAAAGTCTACATGAACATTGGCTAAAATACCCAAGTGCCTCCCCTGGCATTTTGTTAGTTGGTATGATTGGACAAGGATAGGGTGAATGTGAGGGGTGACTATCATGATGGGGAAGTGATAATACAGACAGATAGAGAGAGAGAGAGAGGAATGGGTGGAGGTGCAAGGTAAGTTGGTGTGAGTAAGGATGTGCAGGAGTGGGGTAGAGAATGCAGAGTGATGGGGATGTAATGAGTGGCACAGCAGGATGAGGTTGAGTGTGGCTTTCCAGTAATGTTTCGTGATCTACTGAGATCATTGAAAGGTTTGCGCCACTGCAGCCAGATTCTCCTGATGACATCCCTGCTTCTGCCCTCCTGTGCAATGTGCACCCAGGCTGCTTTAGTGTTCTGGAAAGGTCTGATGACATCCAGCTCTACTTCACTACCACTTCTCTCGATCCCTCCTCAGTCTCTAAATTGTCATACTGCTTGTCCGACATCCAATTCTGGATGAGAAGAAATTTTCTCCAATTGAATATTGGGAAGACTGAAGGCATTGTTTTCGGTCCCCGCCACAAACTCCGTTCCATATCCGCTGACTCCATCCCTCTCCCCTCAACCTCTGTCTGAGGCTGAACCAGACTGTTCACAATCTTGGTGTCATATTTGACCCTAAAATGAGCTTCCGACCACATCTGCAGCATAGCTAGACCGCCTATTTCCACCTCTGTAACATTGTCCGTCTCCATCCTTGCCTCAGCTCATCTGCTGCTGAAACCCTCACCATGCCTTTATTATCTCTAGACTTGACTATTCCAAAGCACTCCTGGCTGGCCTCCCACATTCTACTCTACGTAAACTAGAGTTGATCCAAAACTCGGCTGCCCATGTCCTAACTCGCACCAAGTCCCACTCACCTATCATGCCTGTGCTGGCTGACCTACATTGGCTCCAGGTTAAGCAATTCTTCGATTTCAAAATTCTCATCCTTGTTTTCAAGTCCCTCCATGGCCTCGCCCCTCCCTATGTCTGCAGTCTCCTCCAGCCCCACAACCCCCTGAGATGTGTCTGCTCCTCAAATTCTGCCCTCTTGACCATCCCTGATTGTAATCGCTCAACCACTGGAGGTCGTGCCTTCTGTTGCCAAGGCCTTATTCTCTGGAATACCTGCCTAAACCTTTCCGCCTCACTACCTCTCTTTCCTCCTTCCAGATGCTCCTTAAAACCTATATCTTTGACCAAACTTTTGGTCACCTGCCCTAATTTCTCCTTATTGGTTAGGTGTCAAATTTGTTGTCTCATAATACTCCTGTGAAGTGCCCTGGAATGTTTCACTATGTTAAAGCACTTTATAAATACAAGTTGTTTTTGTCTCGTCTGCCCATTGGAAGGGAAGAGAACCTCCCTGTGAGCTGTGGCTCCCTTCATCAGCATCTGGAGGGAGTCATGGAAGAGTCTGGGTGCAGCCGTGCACCTCTGTGCAGTGCTTGTCAGTGTTTGCAGCAACTCAATACTGCTGAACACTTAGCGGAAGAACTGTCAGAAAAAAGTTGGCCATGGTCCCCTTAAGGAAATCAGCTGATGACTTGTCATCTGATGACATCATCAGACAAGCTACCTGTTACGAACATAAGAACATAAGAAGACCCGCCGCTGAAGGGATGTAGGCCCATTGGTGGAGCGGGGGGGTGATGTCCCGGTCACCTGGTCGGAGGCTCACCTGCTCGCTGAGCGTCGTCCTGGATCAAGGACAAACGGACATGATCTTTTCAGCGGGACAGCTGCAGGGAACAGTGCCAGCCCTTATACATGGTCTTCTTCGATTTTACAAAGGCCATTGACACACTCAACCTATGGAGTGTCCTCCTCCGTTTCGGATGCCCCCAAAAGTTCGTCAACATCCTCTGCCTGCTCCACGACGACATGCAGGCCATGATCCTTACCAACGGATCCATTACAGACACAATCCACATCCAGACTGGGGTCAAACAGGGCTGCGGCATCGCCCCAACTCTCTTCTCAATCTTCCTCGCTGCCATGCTCCACCTCACATTCAACAAGCTCTCTGCTGAAGTGGAACTAAACTACAGAACCAGTGGGAAGCTGTTCAACCTTCGCCATCTCAAGACCACCCCAACCTCTGTTGTCAAGCTACAGTACGCAGACTACGCCTGTGCGCACATTCAGAGGCTGAACTCCAGGACGTAGACGACATAGTTACTGAGGCGTACGAAAGCATGGGCCTTACATTAAACATCCGTAAGACAAAGATCCTCAACCAGCCTATCCTCGCCGCACAGCACTGCCCCCCCAGTCATCAAGATCTATGGCGTGGCCCGAGACAACATGGACCATTTCCCATACCTTGGGAGCCTCTTATCAACAAAAGCAGACATTGATGAGATTCAACACCGCCTCCAGTGTGCCAGTGCAGCCTTCGGCCGCCTGAAGACCAGGCCCTCAAATCTACCACCAAGCTCATGGTCTTCAGGGTTATAGTAATACCCGCCCTCCTGTATGGCTCGGAGACATGAACCATGTGCAGTAGTCACCTCAAGTCGCTGGAGAAATACCACCAACGATGCCTCTGCAAGATCCTACAAATCCCCTGGAGGACAGACGCACCAACATTAGCATCCTCGACCAGACCAACGTCCCCAGCATTGACGAACTGATCACACTTGATCAGCTCCGCTGGGCAGGCCACATTGTCTGCATGCCAAACACGAGACTCCCAAAGCAAGCGTTTTACTCAGAACTCCTTCATAGCAAACGAGCCAAAGGTGGACAGAGGAAATGTTACAAGGACACCCTCAAAGCATCCCTGATAAAGTGCAACATCCCCACCGAAACCTGGGAGTCCCTGGCCAAAGACCGCCCTAAGTGGAAGAAGTGCATCCAGGAGGGCGCTGAGCACCTCGGGTCTCATCGCCAAGAGCATGCAGAAAACAAGCACAGGCAGTGGAAAGAATGTGCGGCAAACCTGTCCCATCCTCCCTTACCCTCAACGACTGACTGTCCCACCTGTGGCAGGGACTATGGCTCTCATATTGGTCTGTTCAGCCACCTAAGGACTCATTCTAAGAGTGGAAGCACGTCTTCCTCGATTCCGAGGGACTTCCTATGAGGATGATGAAGATAAGAAATAGGAGCAGGATTAGACCATTCGGCCCATCAATCCTGCTCC
The DNA here is from genome assembly GCF_044704955.1 of Pristiophorus japonicus. Lineage (NCBI taxonomy): Eukaryota > Metazoa > Chordata > Chondrichthyes > Pristiophoridae > Pristiophorus > Pristiophorus japonicus. The sequence goes on from NC_091978.1 coordinate 333,456,808, forward strand.
GCCATTCAATAAGATCATAGCTGATCTGATCATTGACTCAGTTCCACTTTCCTGCCTGCTCCCCATAACCCTTTACTCCCTTATCGCTCAAAAATCTGTCTATCTCTGCCTTAAATATACTCAAAGACCCAGCCTCCACAGCTCTCTGGGGCAGAGAATTCCATAGATTTACAATCCTCTCAGAAGAAATTCCTCCTCATCTCAGTTTTAAATGGGCAGCTCCTTATTCTGAGACTGTCCCCTAGTTTTATTTTCACCTATTAGTGGAAATATTCTTTCTGCATCCACCTTGTCGAAACCCCTCATTAACTTAAGTTTCAATAAGATCACCTCTCATTCTTCTGAACTCCAATGTGTATAGTGTAATACATGTAAACTTGTGTATATACTTTGTACAGCCACCAGAGGACTCATCCCCTGGAGTCCCAAGGGATCCCATAATTGCTTGGGAGCAGAAGTATTTAAGGAGGCCTCACAGGTTGGAGAGGCACTCTGGAGACCTGCAATAAAAGACAAAGGTCACACTTTACTTTGAGCTCCCAGTATTCAGTCTGACCATTTCTTCATATATAACAACTGGCGACAAGATACAGATAGCGAACCCAACGATGCAGAGAACAGTGGGCATCCTGGAGAAATTCTTGGAGGGGGATGATTGGGAAACCTTTGTGGAGCGACTTGACCAATACTTCGTAGCCAACGAGCTGGATAGAGAAGCGAACGCTGCCAAACGAAGGGCGATTCTCCTCCCCGTCTGAGGGGCACCAATGTATGGCCTCATGAAAAAAACTGCTTGCTCCAGTGAAACCCACAGAGAAATCGTACGATGCTTTGTGCACACTGGTCCGGGAGCATTTGAACCTGAAAGAAAGCATTCTGATTGCGAGGTACCGGTTCTACACCTACAAAAGGTCTGAAGGCCAGGAAGTGGTGAGTTATGTTGCCGAGCTGAGACGCCTTGAAGGACATTGCGAATTTGAAGGACATTTGGAGCACATGCTCAGACTTTTTCTTACTGGGCACGAAACCATACTTCGCAAACTTTTGACTGTAAAGACCCCAACCTTGAGTAAGGCCATAGTGATGACCCAGGCGTTCATTGCCACCAATGATAATACTAAGCAAATCTCTCAGCACACAAGTGCTGCTACAAGTACTGTGAACAAAGTGAGATTGTTTTCAAATCGCAACGTCACACATGCATGCAGCTGCACATCCGCAGATGTGAATCCACCATCAAGGGTGATGAATGCAAGGCCATTAACACCTTGTTGGCACTGCAGGGGTGATCATCGTTTCCATTCATGCTACTTCAAAGGATACATTTACAAGGGCTGTGGAACAATGGGACACCTCCAACGTATGTGCAGGCGAGCTGCAAATTCTGCTAATCCTGCAAACCACCATGCTGCAGAGGAGGACAGATCCATGGTGGACACGACGAACAAGAGCCTCAGACCGAGGAGGCAGAGGTACATTGATTGCACACATTTACCACAAAGTGTTTCCCGATAATGCTGAATGTTGAACTAAATGGACTCCCGGTGTCAATGGAGCTGGACACTGGTGGGAGCCAGTCCATCATAAGCAAAAAGACTTTCGAAAAACTGTGGTGCAGCAAGGCCTCAAGGCCAGTCTTAACTCCAATTCGCACGAAACTATGAACTTATACAAAGGAACTGATTCCGGTAATCAGCAGTGCTACTGTAAATGTCACTTATGATGGAGCGGTGCACAAGCTACCACTCTGGGTGGTACTGGGCGATGGTCCCACGCTGCTCGGCAGGAGCTGGCTGGGAAAGATACGCTGGAACTGGGACGACATCAGAGTGCTATCGCCCGCTGACAACTCTTCATGTGCCCAGGTCTTAAATGTTTCCTTCGTTGTTCGAACCAGGCATTGGGAAATTCCAAGGAGCAAAAGTGCAGATCCACCTAATTCCAGGGCGTGACCCATTCATAACCAGGCGAGAGCAGTACCGTACATGAGAGAGAGGGTGGAGATTGAGCTAGACCGGCTGCAATGAGAGGGCATCATTTCACCAATCAAATTAAACGAGTGGGCCAGCCCGATCGTCCCAGTCCTCCAGGGAGATGGCACCATCCGAATCTGTGGCGAGTACAAAGTAACTATCAATCGTTTCTCCCTGCAGGACCAATACCCACTACCAAAGGCCGATGACCTCTTTGCAACGCTGGAAAGACATTCACAAAGCTGGACTTGACTTCAGCCTACATGACGCAGGGGCTGGAGGAATCATCGAAGGGCCTCGCCTGCATCAACACGCACAAAGGTGGTCTCTTCATTTATAACAGATGCCCATTTAGAATTCGATAATCAATAAGGGAATTAAGGGTTATGGGGAGCGGGCGGGTAAGTGGAGCTGAGTCCACGGCCAGATCAGCCATGATCTTGTTGAATGGCAGAGCAGGCTCAAGGGGCTAGATGGCCTACTCCTGTTCCTAATTCTTATGTTCTTATGATCAGCAGCGGCGAAATTCCAAAGAAATATGGAAAGCTTACTGAAGTCGGTCCCATGCACAGTGGTCTTGCATGACATCTTTGTGTTGCGACCTGTAACGGTTGAGCATCTGCAGAATCTAGAGAAGGTTCTTAGTCGACTCAACCACGTAGGGCTCAGGTTAAAACGTTCAATGTGTTTTTTTCCTGGCGTCTGAAGTGGAGTTCCTGGGGAGGAGGATTGCGGCGGACGGCATCAGGCCCACCGATTCGAAGACTGAGGCAATCGAGAACGCACCGAGGCCACAGAACGTGACGGAGCTGCGGTCGTTTCTTGGACTCCTGAACTACTTTGGTAACTTCTTAACGGGTCTCAGCACACTGTTAGAACCACTGCATGTCTTACTATGCAAAGGGGATGAATGGGTTTGAGGCAAAAGGCAAGAAAATGCCTTTGTTAAAAACTAGAAAATTGTTATGCCCCTCCAAATTGCTTGTGTTGTATGATCCATGTAAGCGTTTGGTACTAGCATGTGATGCGTCATCATATGGCGTCCGGTGTGCATTGCAACAAGCTAATGATTTTGGGAAATTGCAACCCGTTGCTTATGCATCCAGGAGTCTGTCTAAGGCTGAGAGAGCCAACAGCATGATTGAAAAAGAAGCGTTAGCGTGTGTCTATGGAGTAAAGAAAATGCATCAATACCTGTTTGGGCTAAAATTTGAATTGGAAACTGACCATAAGCCACTTATACCCCTGATCTCCGAGAGTAAGGGGATAAATACCAATGCATTGGCCCGCATCCAGAGATGGGCACTCAACTTGTCCGCATACAACTACGCCATCCGCCACAGGCCAGGCACAGAAAACTGTGCCGATGCTCTCAGTAGGCTCCCTTTGCCCACCACGGGGGTGGAAATGGCACAGCCTGCAGATTTAGTCATGGTTATGGAAGCATTTGAGAGTGAACAAATTCCAATCACAGCCCAACAGATTAAAACCTGGAAGAGTCTGGACCCCTTATTGTCCCTAGTTTAAAAACTGTATGCTTCACGGAAGCTGGTCCAGTGTCCCAGTGGAGATGCAGGAAGAGATAAAGTCATTCCAGCGGTGCAAAGATGAAATGTCTATACAGGCAGACTGCCTTCTGTGAGGTAATCAGGTAGTGGTTCCCAAGAAAGGAAGAGACACCTTCATCAGTGACCTCCAAAGTACGCACCCAGGCATCGTAATGATGAAAGCGATAGCCAGATCCCACATGTGGTGCCGGTATCGATGCGGACTTGGAGTCCTGTGTGCACAGATGTAACACATGCTCGCATCTGAGCAATGTACCAAGGAGGCGCCACTAAGTTTATGGTCTTGGCCCTCCAAACCGTGGTCTAGGGTCCATGTCGACTATGCAGGCCCGTTCTTGGGCAAAATGTTCCTTGTGGTTGTAGATGCGCACTCCAAATGGATTGAATGTGAGATAATTTCGACAAGCACATCTGCCACCACTGAAAGCCTGCGGGCCATGTTTGCCACGCACGGCCTGCCCGATGTCCTGGTGAGCGACAACGGGCCATGTTTTACCAGTGCTGAGTTCAAAAAATTAATGACCCGCAACGGAATCAAACATGTTACATCTGCCCCGTTTAAACCAGCATCTAATGGTCAGGCAGAGAGAGCACTGCAAACCATCAAGCAGGGCTTGAAGAGAGTAACGGAAAGCTCACTGCAGACTCTCCTATCCTGAGTCCTGTTTAGCTACCGCATGAGACCCCACTCACTCACTGGGATCCCACCTGCTGAACTGCTCATGAAAAGAGCACTTAAGACAAGACTCTCGTTAGTTCACCCCGATCTACATGAACAGGTAGAGAGCAGGCGGCTTCAACAAAGTCCATATCATAGCGCAAATGTGTCACCCGAGATTGAAATCAATGATCCTGTATTTATATTGAATTATGGACAAGGTCCCAAGTGGCTTCCCGGCACCGTTGTGGCCAAAGAGGGGAGCAGGGTGTTTTGTGTCAAACTGTCAAATGGATTCATTCACCGGAAACACTTGTACCAAATCAAATCAGACACTGCGTTTGGCCACGAAGCAGAACCCATCATCCACAGCAGCCCAGCAGAACTCGCCATACCAGGCAGCCTAGCAAGGCCAGCTGCACAGCAGCCCAGCGAGGGTCCAACAGACAATTCGCCAATACCAGCATTTGCCCCAAGACGATCAACCAGGGCAAGAGGGGGCCCCAGATCGACTCACCTTGTAAATAGTCTCACTGTTGACTTTGGGGGAGGAGTGTTGTTATATATGTAAACTTGTATATAGTCTGTACAGCCACCAGAGGGCTCATCCCCTGGAGTCCCAAGGGATCCCATACTCCCTTGGGAGTACAGGTAATTAAGGAGGCCTCACAGGGTAGAGAGGCACTCTGGAGACCTGCAATAAAAGACTATCCCACTTTACTTTGAGCTCACAGTATTCAGTCTGACCATTTCTTCATACATAACATATAGGTCCAACCTACTCAATCTATCTTCATAAGTCAACCCCCTCACCTCCGGAATCAACCTAGTGAACCTTCTCTGAACAGTATCCAATGCAAGTATATCCTTCCTTAAATATAGAAATCAAAACTAACTTCTCTGCTTTTATACTCTATTCCCCCTTGCAATAAAGACCAGCATTCAATTTGCCTTCCTGATTACTTGCTGTACCTGCATAATAACGTTTTGTGTTTCATGCACAAGGTCCCTCTGTACTGAAACACTTTGCAATTTTTCTCCATTGAAATTGTAATTTGCTTTTCTATTTTTACTGTCAAAGTAGATAACCTCACATTTTCCCACATTATACTCCATCTGCCAGATTTTTGCCCACTCACCTTATCCTGTCTATATCCCTTTACAGATTTTTTGTGTCCTCCTCACAGTTTGCTTTCTCACCAGGAACCCCGCAGGGTGGGCTTAACAAGGCCCATCAGCGGAAGATTGCTGTCTGAGGGCAGGTTGGAGCCGGGAGCGCGCTCCCCGCACACCACCGACGCCTCCCATACCCAAATCGCACCCGTTGGCGAAATCCCGGCCAGTGGTAAAGAACAAGCAGACAAACATTCCAGCAACTGAACCATAATGTCATCAAGCTCTCAACTGACCTGTGTATGAACTCGCCTTGTTACTTAACATGATTTATATTTTGTAGCCTTTAAAGGGACATATTTATCCTTTAGCATCAGAATAACAAATTCAGTAAAATGTCATTGACCTTATACATACAGACGTCAGACTGCAGACATTACATTGCAGATGTCACTGTGAATATCACATTTTGTTACGAAACAACATTTTAAAAAGCCAGTTATTTAATGTGGTGTGCTTCTGATCTAAAGCTGAAACTGGCCAGCACTTTCTAATTTGCAGGTTCCTTGACCAATTAAGCTTTGAGTGACCTAAGTTTGTGCTTACTTAACAAAGTTTATAACTTTTTTTGGAGAGAGGAACCAGAAGCCATCACAATGATGTTTTGTACTGGCAGCTAAATTAGATGCTTTGACTTAATGTACATGACTAATCAGGGTGCAGTTAATGTTCATGATAGCTTCACATTGACTGGACACTTTCAGAGAAGAATCAAAAATCACACACACATCTTTCTTCTTTCCAACCTTCCAATTGAAGCTCACATATTGCTCATGTTTCCTTCAAAGAACATCACTTTACATTCATCCACATTAAAATCCATCTCGTATTACTTGATTCAATGTTATATTGTATTTGAACTGATTTTAGAATGGTGATTTACTTCTATTCAATCACTAGTGAAACACATTTTTATTTAAATCAAATTCTATGGTTGCAGTTACTGGGTAAAATATAAACAATGTGACATCATTATCTGGTGTCAGTGTTCTTGATAAATGGAAAATATCTCTGCTGAGTTTTGTTTTTAGTATGCAGACTGAATGATTAAAAAAATACAAAACTGTGAACCAGATATTGGTAGATTGTTGCGTGTGATAAACAGCAACTGTTTTGGAATCAGAGGTTTTAATTGTTTTCACAACAACAAAAGATCTTACAGGATATTTCCATTCCAACTATAGTTCTGTACCAAGTCTTTGTTGGTAGCCAAATGGAGAAACCTATTGGAGCTGAAACCTACAAGCAGTAGTCAGTTTTATTGCATATTTGGCATCTATAATCATTCCATTTTGCTGTTATTACAGTGGCCCAGATTTTGCAAAGATGTGGTCCTTCAACTTTGAAGTGATGCGCCATGTTCTCAATTGGAGAAAGCAGGTTTTGCAACTCAGAAGACCATTGGAAGCAATACAGACCTGATGTGTGAGAAATCATTGGTTAGGCCACAGCCTAATTCTGGGCACCACACTTCAGGAAAGATGTGAAGGCCTTAGAAAGGGTGTCGAGGAGGTATACCAGGATGTTACCAGGGATGAGGGACTTCAGTTATGAGGAGAGCTTCTCTAGGAAGACTTCTAAGATTCATAGAAACATTGCTTCCCATATTAACTTTTTCAATCCCCTCCTGTACTTTCCATAATCTTCCTGGGTATTAAGAACATAAGCACATAGGAGCAGGAGTAGCCCATACAGCTCCTTGAGCCTGCTCCGCCATTTAATATAATCATGGCTGATTCAATCATGGACTCGGGTCCACTTCCCTGCCTGCGCCCTATAATCCCTTATTCTCTTATCAGTTAAGAAACTGTCTATCTCTGTCTTAAATTTATTCCATGACCAAGCTTCCAGCTCTCTGGGGCAGCGAATTCCACAGATTTACAAACTTCAGAAGAAATTTCTTCTCATCTCAGTTTTAACTGGGCAGTCCCTTATTCTAAGATTATGCCCCCGAGTTCTAGTCTCCCCTATCAGTGGAAACATCCTCTCTGCTTCCACCTTGTCAAGCCCTGTCATAATCTTAATACTTTTGGATACGATCACCTCTCATTCTTCTGAACTCCAATGAGTAGACACTCAACCTTTCCTCATGAGTCAACCCCCTCATTTCCAGAATCAACCTAGTGAACCTTCTCTGAACTGCCTCCAAAGCAAGTACATCCTTTCTTAAACATGGAAACCAAAACTGCACACAGTATTCTAGGTGTGGCCTCAGTGATACCTTATATAACTGTAGAAATGTTAACTGAATCTTGCTCCTGACATTTGTCACATATCTCCTTTTTCTGTTTAGTTTAACTTTTATTTCCTTTGTCATCCAGGGTGCATGAGCTTTGGATGCTGTATCATTTCCCTTCAAAGGAATATGCCTAGTTTGTACCTGAACTATCTCTTCCTTGAATGCCCTCAATTGCTCCATTACTGCTATACCCTGCAATTGGCTTTTCCAATCTACCTGTGTGAGGTCCATTCTTAAATCACTAAAATTAGCTTTTCCCCAGTTGAGCATTTTTACCTTTGCTATTTTCTGGTCTCTTCCCATAATTACTTTTAAACCAAATTATGTTGTGGTCACTATTAGCTAGATGATCTCCAACTGCAACACACTCCACTTGCAATTTCCTAGAACCAGATCCAACACTGCTTCCTTCCTCATTGGACTAGAGATATATTGATTGAGAAAGTTCTCCTGTGCACCTATCAGAAGTTATTCTCCTTCCCTGCCCTTAGAAAGGTTTGAATTCCCAAAAGGTGTAACTTAAATCCACCATGAATGAGGAAAAGTGACAGTAAATGCCTCAGTGTTCATTAAAATAAAACAAACAGGAAGGTGTTGGCATGTTTCAGACCAATTCATGTGTCAGCTGTGACTCAGTGGGTAGCACACTTGCCTCTGAGTCAGAAGGTTGTGGGTTCAAGTCCCACTCCAGAAACTTGAGCACACAAACCTAGGCTGACACACCTGTGCAGTGTTGAGGGAGTGCTGCACTGTTAGAGGTGCTATCTTTTGGATGAGACGTTAAACCAAGGTCCCATCTGCTCTCAAGTGGACGTAAAATATCTCATGGCACTATTTTGAAGAAGAGCGGGGGAGTTATCCCTGATGACCTGGCCAATATGTATCCCTCAATCAACATAACAAAAACAGATTATCTGGTCATTATTACATTGCTGTTTGTGGGTGTTTGCGGTGTGTAAGTTGGCTGCCACGTTTCCGACATTACAACAGTAACTGCACTCCAAAAGTACATCAGTGGCTGTAAAGTGCTTTGGGACGTCTGGTGGTTGTGAAATGTGCTATATAATTCCAAGTCTGTCTTTTTTTTTCTTTCAATCACGAGTTCTGATGAAGGATAAACGTGTCTGTTCTGGTCATATTTCCAGCGTTTTCAGTTTTTGCTTCAAATTTCCAGCACTTGAAATTTTTGCCATTTTGGGGCTGAAATTGTTCCCTTCTATAAGCTCCATTACCGCCTTTAAGAAGCCTTACTGACCGGGGTCAGACAGATGGGCAGACCCGTCCGAAATTGCCTCTGGACCAGAAGCGGCAGGAATAGGTTTCCACACCGCCCGTGTTCCGGCCGACCCCTTACCGACTGGCGGCGACACCCTTTCCAACCCTCGCGACAAATTGCCTGGCAGCTGCGGCGTCGGTGCCAATGACCGCTTTCCCCAGCGGGAAGTTGTGTGTGGCTGGGCGGCACGTCCACCCTTAAAGGGGAGGTCACGCTGCTGGTGACTCCATATTATTTTTTTATTGTCGGCCAACTGCCAGGTCGAAGGGTTATAAGAGATTCAGCGTTTGACTTTAAGTCACTTCAAAAAAAGAGGCAGGTTCGTCTGGCACCTTTTGTATCTGGGAAAGATGTTACCCACAATATTTCACAAAGGTATTGATTGGTAGGCTACTATTGCCTTTAGTTTTATTTGCATGCTCGTACGCTGCAAATGTAGACAATACATTGAACGTTTGACTGAGCCCAGATGCCTGGAATCCCATGACCAGCTGTGGTCAAGGGCTTGCAGTGTCAAGGGTTTGCACTGGGCTGTTCCACCGCTCGGCGCTCCCTCTGTCTATTGGCTGTCCTGGACCAGGCCTCTCGGAACACCCCATGGCTATTGGCTGTCCTGGACCAGGCCTCTCGGAACACCCCTCTGCTATTGGCTGTCCTGGACCATGCCTCTGGGAACGCCCTTTGGCTAGTCTGCTGCCTCGAGTTCCCGAGTAGGAACAAACACGAGCTGGGGGACAAGCCTTGAGCCGCGGAATGTGCGCGCATCATCAGGGGAGTTACCCGGGCCAGTACTCTTGGCGTGAAGCCAATGCACACTCCCAATCCGAGAAAAGGGCTTTGCTTTTATTTTAATAGCAGTTCTCAGTTGTACAAAATGCCACGTGATGAAATGTTGGACTTGGTTCCATATTTCCTTGTTGCTGCATCTTTATGTTTTCCTGTTCTTTTGCAACTTAATTGTGCAGAAGAGACCATTCTAGTTTGAGAAATCTATGGACTTTGACAACTTCCACGTAGGCTACATACTTTAATGCACACCAATGACGGTCAGAAAATAGGCAGACCATAAAAATGATTAAGATAACCTATCATCTTCATGTTCTTATTGCTATATAAACATTAGTTATTGTTGAGAAATCAAGAGCTGCGGGTTTCCTTGGCTGCAATCAACCGGAATCCATTTTTGTGTAAGTCTGCGAAAAAGTTTTAAAACCCATTGCACCAATTGCAAGAAGTTGACCGATTGCAAAGCCTACCCGTTTGATTTTTGAATTTTTCATTCTTAATAACAGTGCTCACAGTAAATGCATGTTTAGTGGTAATCTAAAATGACTGGCACATTGTCGTCATCAACATAGAACAAAGATCATAACAGCCAGATCTCCATGCCTCATGCAGCAGCTCTAAAATCACACTTGCTGTCCAAGTTGACTTTCTGCTAGTGATCTGTTCTATCTGGGAGCCATATTCTGAGATATTTAAATAAACGGGGTGAAGGTTAGGATGATAACTTGTCAGCTTTTTTTGATGGAACATTGGCAAAACACTTACGCTGAGGCAAACCGAGATGGTAAAGGTAATCGTTCTATCTGCGCACACCTCCCATTTAGGAACGCCCAATGTTGGCTGTACTTTGGTTGCATCACATGAACTTATCTTAGTTATAAAATAACCGAATCCCCCAGAGCTATTACAGACTAAACGACGACACAGAGTCCTGGTCATTCCAAGAAAAGAACAGTTGGAGGACAGTGGGAAAATAATTCCTGAGGGTTACTCCTTACTGAACAGTGCAAGCACGCACCCACTGAAGGTAATTTTGAGATATTTTAATGTGCTAGTCATAAATCTCAAGCATTTCTCATTATTTTCCTTTGCAGTGGGAAAGAAACAATAGTGCATTGTGTTTATTGCATTTTTTGATATTGACCAACAGTTAATTTCCGAATTCTCGTTATGTTTTACCAATATCTAAGAAAGTAACTTGTGCATGGAAAACACCCCATAGACATTGAATTGGTTGCAAAAGCTAATAAACTCCGTTATGGCTCAGTGAGTAAGGGATGGTGAGGACTCAACTGCCAGGCCGCATTCCCATTCTATGCTGATCTCAGCCATTTGGGGCATTATACAGGGTCCTGGCTCCTGATCACTCTCCAGTCAGTGACTCCAGCTAGAAAGTGTACACGTGGGGATGTTGGCAAGGACCAAACTAGGTTTGGGCTAATGCTGCCCTTAGCTGAATCTCCTGCCCACGTTTACCGCATGAAGGCGGTAGCGGGGGACAGCTGAGACTGTGGAACCATACCCCAGCATATGTCTATGTCTTCAGAAGGGGATGGGGGTGGAGGGACTATTTAATAAAGAAAATATGGTGTTGGAGAATTCCATGGGCTTATGGATAGCTGCGCATTTGCGATAAATGTAATAGAAGGAACAAACGGAGAAGGTACAGTGTGAGAATTGTATATCAAATTAAATATCCTGAACGCAAAAAAGAACTTATAGAAAATAATGTAAAAACAAATGCCTCATCTAAGTCAGGAGGATTGTAACCTCAGCAGTACTGTCAACAACCTGATTGCATTATTTGTTTCTAGTACTTTGCACAGTTTGGCTAGCAGGGATCAGGATGGTGGGGCTGAAACCGTCGAACATTCCTCCAACTCCCGGTGTGCAGTTCCTGAGTGCTGGCACAGCCGCCTGCATCGCTGATCTCATCACATTCCCCCTGGACACGGCCAAAGTCAGATTACAGGTAACAAGCGCAAAGAACCCGAGAATAACTCGTTTTTTTTCAAGATTTTTATTTTCTCTGCAATATATTCTGAAACTCGGTTTTCGACCAATTGTGTGTGTCTGGTTAAAGAACTGACATTCCTTACGTATGATTAATTATTTTGACGGGAAATCAAAGTTAAGGAATTTCGCATAAATCCGAGATTCAAAGAGTCATACATCAGTTCTAAAAATAGGAAATGCTCAGCAGGTCAGGCAGCATCTGTGGAGAGAAACATAGTTAGCGTTTCAGGTCTGTGACCCTTGGTCAGAACTGTCCGCTGTAAAGATGTTCCTGTTGCCCCAGATTAACTCGCGTGTCTGGTTTAGATTCAAGGAGAAGCTACAGGCTGCCAAGGTGCCAAAAGTATCAAATATCGCGGGGTTTTGGGGACAGTCGCCACAATGATCAGAACAGAAGGAGCGAGGAGTTTGTACAGTGGACTAGTGGCCGGGCTGCAGAGACAGATGAGCTTTGCTTCAATACGAATTGGACTCTATGACTCTGTGAAACAGTTTTACACCAGAGGGAAGGACCGTAAGTAACAATTGACCAGCAGCAACATTATTTAAATAAATATTTACAGCGTATAAATATCTCCGGGGGAAATTAGTTAACACAGTGAGTGAGTATACACATATCTCGGATAGAAGATGGTTAATACAGTGAGTATACAAATATCTCGGGTACAAGATGGTTAACACAGTGAGTAAGTATACACATATCTCGGATAGAAGATGGTTAATACAGTGAGTGAGTGTACAAATATCTCGGATAGATAGTGAAAGAAAGACGTGGATTTATATAGCGCCTTTCACAACCACCTTTATGGCCAATTAAGTACTTTTGAAGCACTGTTGTAATGTAGGAAACACGGCAGCCCATTTGTGCACAAGCAAGCTCCCACAAACAGCAATGTGATAATGATCAGATAATCTGTTTTTTTTTGTTATGTTGATTGAGGGATAAATCATCATCAACATAGGCAGTCCCTCGAACGAAGATGACCTGCTTCCACACCAAAAGGGATGAGTTTGCAGATGTTTCAATGAAGGACCCAATATTCCAGTCCTGAACTTCAGGGGTGGAAGATGCCTGATAACGTGTGGTGACCGTTACACATCAGCCACCACACGGGCTTGACAGAGCTAGGCCTTTATCCAGTGCGAAGGGTTAACCAGGACTATTGGGGATCTGCTCTGCTGCACGGACCTAGTGCGCGCACATATCGTAGTGTGGGCTGGTCCGTGCTGCCCCGGGCCTTTGGCTCTTCTGGGCCCTGTACCCTCATTTGCCACACCTCCGCCACGATCTCTTGCCACTCCTCCACCACAAACATTCACCGCACCTCTGCCACAATCTCTCACCGCTTCTCCGCCATGATCTCTCGCAGCTCCTCTGCCACAAAACATTCACTGCATCTCTGCCACGATCCCTCACCGCACCTCTTCACCAAATATTTGCCGCACCTCCACCACGATCACTCACCGAATCTCAGCCACGACCTTTCCACTCCTCTGCTGGGCTCCTGCCCACGCTCCAGTAGGACACCCTGACCTGTGAGAGGCGCTATATAAATCCATCACAGGTCACAGGGCCTGCACTCCAGCTCTTATACTCCCGACCTGTGGTGGTGTCCTAAGGGATAAATATTAGCCAGATAAGTTCCCTGCTCTTCTTCAAAATAGTGCCATGGTGTCTTTTACGTCCACTTGAGAAAGTAGATGGGACCTCAGTTTAATGTCTCATCCGAAAGATGGCACTTCCAACAGTGCAACACCCCCTCAGCACTGCACTGGAGTGTGAGCCTAGATTTATGTGCTCAAGTCCCTGTGGCTCAGTGGGTAGAAAATAGTTAACACAGTAAGTGAGTGCCAGTGAGAATATAAATATCTCTGGTAGAAGATGATTAATACAGTGAGTATGCTCTGTGAAGCCGAAGGCATTTGCAGACATTGGTTTAGAATTCAATATACGGCAATGAAAAAGATGCAGTTGTTTTTAGTTTTGTTCAATAAGAAATGCATGTTCTTCCAGTTTAATGATGCTTAAAATAAGGTATGGAATACAGACAACTGGTAATTATATCTGCTGTTTACCAGGAAGCATGTTTTTAAAATACTATGATCTTGGTGTGATATATGGAATAATAATTAATGCTGCCTCTCCCTCCAGATGCCAGTATAGGTACCCGCATCCTAGCAGGGTGTACCACAGGAGGACTCGCAGTGGCACTGGCTCAACCGACGGATGTGGTTAAAGTTCGTTTCCAGGCACAAAGAAACCTCCGGGGTGTTCAGAAACGATACAATGGTACCCTTCAGGCCTATAAATCAATAGCCAAAGAGGAGGGAGTTCGGGGACTTTGGAAAGGTGTGTAACATTGATCCGTTTGACTCATTGTGAATTTAGTGGCATTTCAGTTACATTAATCACACCTTGTTTTTCTTTGCGTAGGAACTTTCCCCAACATCACTCGGAATGCCATTGTCAACTGTTCAGAGCTTGTAACCTACGACATCATTAAAGAGACCATTCTGAGGAACAAACTGTTGACTGGTAAGCTGACAGCCACGGCCTTCAGATGTGTTTTTACTCCTTTTGCTGCATTCTGCATCAACAAATACGAGAGAGTGTGCGTTTTGTGTCAGTGTAATTATCTCTGCCTCACAAACAAACTGAAGTTAGGATGAAGGTGTTGGGCTACAGTTTGTGCCGTTGGCTAATTTTAGCCAAGAAGTTGGTAAAATGTTGTGCCAATCCTACTGTTCCAAAAAAAAACCCAGATGAACAAACTTTATTGCAAAATGAGAGAGGTGGAGAAGAAACAACTTTTGTTGAGGTTATTAATGAGAAACTCCTATAGTATTTTGCACAGCTCAATTAAATCAAAGAGCATTTTACTTTTTGGATTTGAGTTTAAATAACAAGATTTGGAGGCATCACAAGAGCAGTGACAGAAGTGAACAGTGTAAGTCTGCACAAGTTTTAGTGGATTGAAAGGAAATGGCAGGAAAGAGGGAGGAGGTGGGCTCCTCACCTTTTGTCTTTCTCTCATCATTAGTGTCCAGGCTCAGTCTACAGCAACCCCACACTGTGCTCTGCATGTGCGCAGGGATCTCCTAGCATACTTTACAAGGCCACATTTAGGTTCTTGGGCAGGCTAAGTATTTATTATGGATACTCATTGGTAGGGAGAAACCAGGAGAATGTTTGTATTTAACAGACTGACAAAAAGACAAGGAAATGCAAGTCTCTGCTGGCTTAATAAAATAATAGATGGTAGCATCAGGTGCAGCTACCTACCTCCATGTTTATTGCTATCGGTGTCACTTGAATTTGACATTTAACACACATTTTCACACTGCTGTATTTAGACATTTTATCTGGTGTTTACATATGCTACAGAATTAGCATCACATCACTATTACCAGCCAGCTTCACTTTCAGATTCCAGGCCATCCCAACCACCCCATCCAAAATGTGCCAGTTGTGTGCTGAGCAAAGCAGACAATATGTAGTGTGAGGTAACACCAAGCATGTGTGCCTGACCTGTGACTAAAACTCCCACACTGGGATTTGCCCGATATTGACTGACATGTCTTTCAGGCAGAGAATTGTCTTTCAGACAAAGAACTTGGGCTAAAAATTTGGTTAGAGGGTTCCTAAGGCACTAATGTCGGGCGGTTGCTAAATTTAGCTCCAGAAAATGGTTAGTGACAGGAGCCACAAAATTCAGTTGCACCCTGACAGTGGAGTGGAGCACTAAGGGAAGTGTTCCACACTTGGCGCACTAGGCCGGGTGAATAACTGAATATCCCTAGCTAAAGAGCCAGCTTCGTAGCGCCCTGAGAGAGGCTTCCCTGCAAAAAAAAATTGGAACAAAAAACATTCCCTGCACATTATTCACCCCAAATAAAGTGAAATCACAAAAAATATCAATCATACTTACCTCATACAGTCATTCCTTCCCTTAATGCCCCTGGACAACTCTGCACAGCAACTTTCTCTGGCTACGTAGCTCTACCGGTGCAGCGCAAACCAAATTTTGCATCCAAAGTGATACCGGGGGCGTTGTGGCATGGACTGAATGCGTTTTTCTTCCCACCATTAAGTCTCTTAAACTGTTAATATTTAGGTTATGCTTATTATTTGAAGTCAGTGAATAAAGTTGTTCAGGTGTTACATAATTCAAATCTCCATTTCACACAGTTTCTGCATCAAAGCCTGAAAATTATCTCACTACATTTTAACCAGGACTTTTAATAATGTGCTTTCACAGAGTCACTAATTTTTTATATCTCAATTAAATCCAGAAAACTTGATACACCGTCCACATTAACAATCCTGTCAACCCCTTATAAAGTCACTTTTAATTCCTTATACAAGGCACCGGCTGAAACTAATTGCATGCCTTCACTTGAACAAACTCACACTCTGAAATTGATGAGCACTTTTCTCAATTTGCAGATAACTTTCCGTGTCACTTCGTCTCGGCCTTTGGTGCAGGATTTTGTACGACAGTAGCAGCTTCTCCTGTTGATGTAGTAAAGACAAGATACATGAACTCTGCTCCTGGGCAATACAAGAGTGCACTAAGCTGTGCCTGGACCATGCTGGTTAAAGAAGGACCAACAGCCTTTTACAAAGGGTAAGTTCATCTGGTTCAACTTAATTAATATGAAAGTATATCTACATTTTTTTTTTCTTTTCTTCCTTTTATCTACTGATATTCTCCCTTTCCCTCTTTACTGGGGGACAGTTGTACAGGGACATGTGAGCAGAGTGTCAGTAGGTGATTCAAATACAGGGGCATTACAGCTGAACCTGATCCTTTCCATATCAACAATCCACGCATGGTTCCAGCAGGGACTGCTGGATGGATTCAGGAGTAGGAACCCTGGCTAATTTTCCACTCCCCAATCTGGGGTGCCGAGGTTCAATTGCGGTGATATTCTTGCTGGCCTGGATGAGGTCAATGAACTCAGCACAGGCTAGGGATCAAAACCTGGGAAATCCTGCTTTCTGGCTCAACTACTCACTGGCTTAACCAGCTGAGCCATCAGAGGAATATTCACATATTAGACATTCATCTGCCTTTAGTTACTTATTAGATATGATCAAGATAGATTTCAAATCCAGATAACCTCACTTAGTTTTGCCAAGTCTGAAGATGAGAGTTTTAGCATTAAAGTATATTGAAAGCAGTTTAATGGAGTCATTTTGAGAAAATCACATCAGAGGCCGTCCAAGAAATAATTGGTGTATACCAGTTTGGTAAGCCTCATTCAGGTTGAACATTTAAAAAGATTTGGGATAATCATTCATGGAAAAAGAAGTCTATACCCTACAGCAGTATGCTCTTTGCACAGATTGGGTTAAAAAGATGGAATGGATAATAATTACACTCTGCAATAACAACAAAATGCTTTAAAACAGAATAAGGCTTCAATCAAAATGTTGTTACACTCTACGCTGACAGAGGAGCTTTCACCAAATATGCTGCATGATGTGGTATTCAGCTACACAAACTACAGGGTCTGTGCTGAACTGGCTGATACCACTTGGGGTAGTAGTTACATTAAAATATACGGGGCTAGAGGGGGGTGGAATTTCCACGGGGTATCTCCCACTTGTTCTGTGGAAAAGCCATGGAAAATTGGAATAAACACCATTTACGTCATTTTTCCAGGGTGTCTGTGTCAGTTATGATGGTGAAGTGGGAGAATGTCCACAGAAATTCATCCCCCCCCCCTGCCCCCGGCCATAAATTGAACATCAGAGTTGAGCAAAGACCAGCTGGCTCACCAGTACTCATCCCTTTACAACAATCTGCACCTTTGCTTGATAGATGAATCCAAAAGCATTCAACACGCTGGCCTAGAAATTGGCCTCCTTAGCGCCTGCCACTTACTGACCAGGCGCGGCAAGATGATCGACTCCCGCTAAATTCGGCGGGAGGTTTGCGGCAGTAAGATGTTGCACCCGATCTCCTTTGCTTGGAGATCGTGACGTCAGCGCCGTGTGCATCACCCAGGACCTGAACTTCGGTTCCACCCCCTGCAGCATTGCCGGGCAAAAGCACTGGCAGTTGCAGGAGGCATTGATCGGGAGCCTTAAAGGCGAGAGGGCCGAGGTAAGTAAAAAAAATTTCCAAACTCTCTTTTTCTCTTTTTTAGTTTCATTTTTGGCCGCGGTCGATCAGCTCAGCACTCTGCTGCAGTGCATCAGGCTGATTGGGCTGGATCACAGCTGCCATCGAGAACTAGGTAAGTTGTTCCATTGCAGAGCCTGCAGTGATGGCCCTTCCCTTTAAGGGAGGGAAGGAGCCTCCGAACGCAGCAGTGCTGAATGGCACATTGTGCTGTGCGGCACACCTACCACCCCGCCTTCGTTCTGTTGCGCTCCAGGAAGGAAGTGGAGCGATTGATTTAGCACTCCACTTCCTTCCTGGAGCGCAAACCCCAAATTTTTTTTAAAGTTGAAAAGCATTAGCGCCTGGAAGGGTGCTCCTGAATTTCCCTCCCTTTGAGTAAAAATAAGTATTTCTTGATGTTTGTTCTAAATTTAGTTTTCACTACTTTTCATTTTATGTCCTCTGGCCCTATTTTCTCTGTCTGCTTCAAAGTTATAATCTGGGTTCACTGTACCTAAGCCATTTAATATTTAATACATTTTGACACGGTTCTCCCATATTAACCACTATCTTTCTTTTCCAATCTATTCTCATTCCCTTCAGTCTTGTTGCTCTTTTCTGCGTCCTTCCTAAAGAATTAAATTTTTTTCTTTTGTGTTGACCAAAATTGATCACCATATTCTAAGAGTAACTTTGGTAAACCTTTACCATTCTGACTACCCTCGCAGGTTCGAAATGTTTGTTTTCAATTGCTTCACTACATTGTGTGGACATTGAAAGTGGCATATCTCTATTATTCCCAAGCTCCTTAGTTGCATCACCCTATGCTACTTCATTCATTCTATATATTTATGTCCCACATTTTTCAGACTGTGTAATACTTACACATCAGTTTTAAATTCATTTGCAATGTATCTGTCCTCTTGAATAACCAATCTAAATCCTTTTGCAAATCTTCTGCTGTAGCTTCTGTAATCTCCCTAGTTTAATGTCATCAGAAAGGTTGAGCAACTTACAATTGGTTTTGGTATCCAGATCACTTTATGGATGAGAAACAATAAGCATCCAAGCACGGAGTCTTGTGGCATATCTCTCTATACACCCCCTACCCCCTCCCCCACCCTATCTGATATTACATCTGTCTTAAATGCTCTTTGTTTTCTATTTTCTAAGAGGTTTCTTATCACATTCCACATTCTATCCCAGATTGCTGTGGCTTTTAGTTTAATTAGAAGATTTTCATGTGGAACTTTGTCAACAACTCCATGAAAGTTTAAATAAATGATATCATAGGCTATCTAGCTGATCTGTTAACATTCCAAAAGAAGCAAAGGAAATTTGGCTGGCAGGATCGGCCTAGTTTAAATCTATGCTGGTTAAGTTTTTGCTATACAGGCAGTTCTCCAGCCTGATCCTTACAATTAAATTCATTATTTTACCTTTTATTGATTATAGGATAATGGGTCTGTTCTCGTTTGCAAGTTTTGTTGCCCTTTTAAAATATCCGTATTCTACCTGCTTCCAGTCCTGCAGAATCTGACAAGTGCTTCACAATTCTCCCATGATGACCACCAGTGCCCCATAAATTTCTTGCCCTAATATCCATTAGCACCCTAGAATATATATTTAGCCCATGGGATTTGCTAGTCTTGAAACCCTTAACGTTTCAAGCATCTCTGCCTATTCCGCTTTGAAAATCTTCAAGAATACTGGGTATACAAGAATTGAATAACAAATTAGTATTATACTCTCTAGTGAATACTTCTGCAAAATATTAATTTATATTTCAATTATTTATCTTTTAACTTCTCAGTCACTTTTTTTCTTTTAGAGATCTAACTTTTTAAATTGCTCTTTTACAATTATAGGAACATAGAAAAAGGAGGAGACCATTCAGCCCCTCAAGCCAGTTCCACTATTCAATTAAATCATGGCTGATCTGTATCTTAACTCCATTTACCTGCGTTGGTTCTGTAATACATTTGCTTGTGAATAAAAGATTCACAAGGATGATAGTTATAATCTCTTAGTTCTGCTATCGGGAAAAACTGAACAAGCTGGGACTCTTTTCTCTAGAAAAGAGAAAGCTGAAGAGGTGACTTATTAGAAGTCCTTAAAAAGGGTTTGATAAGGTAAATGCAGAGAAGATGTTTCCATGTGTGGGAGTCCAACACTAGGGTCAATAAATATAAGATTGTCACAAATAAATCCAATAAGAAATTCAAGAGAAACTTCTTTACCCAGAGAGGGATTAGAACGTGAAACTTGCTCCCAACAATGTTCCCGTTAAGCTGTGTGGCCACACAGTGACCTGGAGGTCCCGCGTAGGCCGCTCAACGGCTTTATAATCGAAATAACCGCGCATGTGTGAGAAATTGAATGGGCCGTGCAGCCCATTAAAGGGGGCACACACCCAAAAAAAGTTAGCAGGATCATTGGCTACCACATGAAGTAGTTGAGGCAATTAGCATAGATGCATTTAAGGGGAAGCTAGATAAATACACGAGGGAGAAAGGAATAGAAGGATATGTTGACAGGGTGAGATGAAGTAGGGTGGGGAGAGGCTCGTGTGGGTCAGTTGGGCCAAATGCCTTGTTTCTGTATGATAATTTCTACTTAATTCTATGCAACAAAAATCTAGCAATCCCAGTTATGAAATTTTCAATTGACAGGTTTTTTGGGGAGAGAGTTCCCGATACAGGACTTAAAGAATTTAAGCATTCATTTTTTTAAATCTAAACTAATTTATCGGCTCCTCTTTATATCTCTACTATCCTTTCTAAACTATTTTAGCAATTTCCTATATTTCTCCCAGTGTTGCCTCATTTCTATTTGCCTATAGGCTTTGTATAGTTTTGTTTTTGTTCCCATTTTTAATGCCCTACTTGTTCATTTTAGAGGACTCTTATGTAGCTTGCATTTATTTGTCTTTGCTTATGATATTCAACATTATTGTTGCAAAAGCATTAAATTTTCCCCTCAAGAAACTGATGCCAATATGTTATATTTATCCTTATCCTGCTTGGGGGACCTATAGCAATCATTGATTACTAATCCTGTCCTTCTCCTCTACCACTACATGCTAAATACTCCAGATTCACTGTAAATGTTCATTTCCCTTATAGGTTTGTTCCCTCTTATCTGCGCCTTGGTTCTTGGAACGTGGTAATGTTTGTATCTTATGAGCAGCTGAAAAGGGCAATGATGATGGCCAGACAAAGCCAGGATTGTGCCATATGATTGCCTCTCTGGAGCGCACGACATTACACCTAGATTCTAGAACTACTTCTCTGCACTATCAAGTCTTCCCTATGGACATGGAGAACTGATGTTCTTATCAATATGATCATTTTCAACATAGGATTCCACATTTACAAAATCTATGCTTTATGAAATGAGACCCCATGGACAGCATGCCTATAGGTTAATTCTATTGCATTTCCAAATCTGTTGATATTCATTACTGGAAATTTTATAAAGCATATTCAGGGTAAATGTTTTTAACCAGTATATGAAGCGTCAAAATGAAGCACTTTATTTTCATAGGCTATGCTTTGTAAAGCAATTAATACTATCCAATGGGGGTTGCATTGTTTTTTTTTAAAAAAAGTACAACTGAGTAACATGCACTTTACTGCTGAGATTTAGCAATTTCAAAACCAGGGATAAACTATTGATCACATAGTTTGTAAAGCTCATTTCCGTTCTGTTTCTTGGCAATTGTTATTAGTTTGCATTGAACCTTGGCTAGCCACAATTCAGTAAATGTTTTATTTATTTGTCAGTATTTTTACAAAATCAGTTTTAATAAAAGCACATTTTATAACATACATTTAGTGAGATGAAATAAATTGAAACTGAATTCTTTTGCATTTCTTTACACAAAATATATGTCCACAATAACTGTTGATGGTGCTGCCTATTAATTACTGCATGCAAAATAGGAAGAGGCTTGTAAAAATCATGATTTATAGATTGGGTAAACATGCTTAGCCAGTTAAAATGGAGGGGGTCATTCCTGATCCTGATCACATTTTAAACTGGAAACCAGAGCCCAACTGTCTGCAAGTCTTAGCCAGGTCAGTTAATTTTAAAACTTTGGCTTGGGTGCCTATTAAGTTGTACTTGGCTGAAAGTATTCACTGAACCCAGGTATCATGCAAACACCTCTTGTCAATCATTCTATGCAATGGCTCAATCCATTGTATACTTGATCTCTGTTGATTGGTAGCTCTGGCTCCAGGGAGCCTTTGGTCTGAAGTATATACTGGAGACTTTCCTTAATATCTTTAGTTCGGTTTTGGATCAACTTCTTGATTCCATGGGTTGACATAGGAATCATCTCGCCCATACACAGTAACCCCCATGTCACATCCCTGAAAGTCTATGAAAGACAGTTTCTTCCAAACATCTTGTTGTATGACGAGTTCTGAAAGAAATACATTGTAGAAAAAGCTATTTTATTCCTGTCCGATGCAATCTATAACAGTAAGTATTATACTTTTACTTTCTTGCTGCCTTACTGCTTCTGTATTATTTTACTCATAAATCAATCTTATTTGTTTAATCTGAATGGCTTGTCATCCCACATGATTGACGGGATACATTTAAAGGGTGATGGTTGGTCCTGTAACACAACATCATGCTCTCAGCATGCATTAGGACACTGATTACAGTTCACACGGGCTTTGGTGTGCTTATTGAAACTATTATTCTATAAGTACATGTTAAAGTGCGAGAAGAAAGCCTGAATGATGACAAAGCAAATAATAGGAGTCAATTATTTCATTCCTGAACACCCAAAGAGACAAAGGCCTAGAAATGTGATCATGCTGCACCCGCTTTACAGTAGTAAAACAAACGTCTAAGGATCCAATATGGCTGATGATGTGAATGGCTCATTCTGCATTGGATATGCACCGCCAGCCCTATTGGAACATTAGGCACCCAGGGCACAAGCTGGAAAGATTTTAAAGCTTCATTGTCATAGTTAAATAAGGTAGAACCATTTTGTGATTTTTAGTTTGCCCCAGTGCCTGACTCGTCATATGATAAATCATGGCGCTAACAGGCAGAAAAGACTGCTGCAACACTCATAAAACGGCTCAGTCACACCTTACAGATTAGTTGCTGGTTTGTCTTCTTAGGCTGCTGGCTTCTGAGCCTCTTTGGCTATTTTCCCCATTCCACAACCTGGGAACAATCTTTGTTGGTGCTGGACTGCTTTTGTCCTTTTTTTTGAAAACTGTTTTATTGTAGTCATGGGTGGTCAAGTAGCTCTGCCTTTGGGCCTGAAGGATGAAGAGGTGCAGCAAAGAAGGTGGCCATACCCACAGCAGGTCTTCAGTGAGTGCTTCTCCTACCTTAATTTCTCTGAGGAACAATGTTTCAGATGGCTTCACTTCACCAAGGAGGCTGTCACTGAACTATGTTACCTGCTGCAGTCACAACTAGAGACCCAAACCAAAGCATGGGCAGCACTGCCTGTGGCTGTTCACTCCAGCCCTTAACCTCTATGCCATGGACTCATTCGAGGCTGCAAGTGGTATCAGTGACAGATTGCAGTTTGCTATGCACTGGG
Source organism: Pristiophorus japonicus (assembly GCF_044704955.1). NCBI lineage: Eukaryota > Metazoa > Chordata > Chondrichthyes > Pristiophoridae > Pristiophorus > Pristiophorus japonicus. The sequence goes on from NC_091978.1 coordinate 333,480,191, forward strand.
TGTGTAGGGGGGGGCTTGGCTTCTTCCGGTTGCTGGCTCCTGCCTCATGTTGTGTGCGACCTTCTCCTGTAAGAAAGACAGAAGCATGTTAGTGACAGCCTTGTTGGTGGTTTTGAGCACTTGATTGCCATGGTGGAATCGTGCAGATGGTGTGTACAAGATGCGAGGTGTGGGGAAATCAGGGTTCCAATAGTGGCGAGAGTAGGAAGTGCAGAGTGTGTGTACATAAAAGAAAGACTTGGATTTATATAGCGCCTTTCATGACCACCCGACGTCTCAAAGTGCTTTACAGTCAATGAAGTACTTTGAGTGTAGTCACTGTTGTAATGTAGGAAATGTGGCAGCCAATTTGCGTACGGCAAACAGCCCTAGACAGCAAAGTGATAATGATCAGATAATCTACTTTTTTGTTATGTTTATTGAGGGATAAATATTAGCCAGGACACTGGGGATAACTTGCCCGCTTTTCTTCAAAATAGTGCCATGGGATATTTTACGTCCACCTGAGAGCAGACGGGACCTCGGTTTAATGTCTCATCTGAATGACAGCAACTTTGATAGTGCAGTGCTGAGGGAGCACTGCACTGAGTCTCAGCCTAGATTTTTTTTTTTGTGCTCAAGTCTCTGGAGTGGCTAGAAAAGAACATAGAAACATGAGTAGGCCATTAAGCCCGCGAGTCTGTTCCACCATGCCATTAGATCGTGGTTGTTATGTCTCTAATGTACCTATGAATGACTCCACGAGGCAATGTGTTGTACTCAAACTGTAGTGACCTTGGTCCTTTATTCGTAACTCCAGAGCGAGGCAGCCGCATGGTGGCTACCCTTTTATACAGCCCCTGCCACCAAGTCAGGAAACCCCGGTCTCCACCAGTTGCACCCTCTAGTGGTGCCAGCATGTATATACACAGTGTAAACCTTATTGATATTACATCAGGTAAACAAGTCTCCATCTTATGCAACTATACAGTGACTACACAGGGAGCATATCTATAGTCTGCATATGTAACCGTGGTTGATTTGTATCTTAACTTCATCGACCCGTCTTGGTTCCGCAACCCTTAATACCCTTGCCTAACAAAAATCATTGACCTCAATTTTGACAATTTCATTTGACCTAGCCTCAACAGCTTTTTGGGGGAAGAGTGTTCCAGATTGACACTTTGTGTGATGAAGTACTTCCTGACATCTCCCCTGAACAGACTAGCTCTAATTTTAAGGTTATGTATCATTGTTCTGGATTCCCCCACCAGATGAAATAGTTTATGGGAATGGTAGCATAGAGTGGTTACCTTTCTGGACTAGACTAATGATTCAGAGAATGAGTTCAAATCTCAACCACGGCATCTGGGGAATTTAAATTCAGTTAATTAAATAAATTTGGAATAAAAAGTCAGTAAGTAATGGTGACCACGAAACTACCAAATTGTCAGAAAACCTATCTGGTTCAAGAAGGAAATCTGCCATCCTTACCCAGTCTGGCCTATATGTGACCCCAGACCCACAATGTGGTTGACTCTTAACTGCTCTCTCAAATGGCGCAACAAGCCACTCAATTGTACCAAACTGCTACAAAGAAGTATCGCCACACAGACTGCAGTGGTTCAAGAAGGTGGCTCACCACCACCTTCTCAAGGGCATGTAGGGATGGGCAATACTTGCCAGCGATCCACATTTTGTGAACGAATAAATATCTACCCTATCAATTCCTTTTAATTATCTTAAATACCTCAATTAAATCACCCATTATCTTCTATGCTCAAGGGAGTATAAGCCTAGGCTATGCAATCTGTCCCCATAATTTAGCCCTATTAGTTCCGGTCTCCATTCTGGTGAATCTGTGCTGTAGCCCATCCAAGGCCAATATATCCTTCCTGAGGTGCAGTGCCAAGAACTGAATGCAGTATTCCAGATGGGGTTTAACCAGAACTCTGTACAGCTGTAACATAAATTCCTTTCCTTAAGATAAAGGCCAACATTCCATTAATCTTTAAAATTGTTTTTGTAACTTTGATATCTGTACTTGGACCCCTAAATCTCTCTGCTCCTCCACAGTTCCTAGCTTCTCATTATTTAGAAAATACTCTGATCTATGTTTCTTGGATCCAAAGTGGATGACCTCACATGTCCCTACACTGTACTCCATTTACCATAGTTTTGCCCACTCACTCATCTATCAATGTCTCTTTGCAACTTTCTGCTCCTATCAACACTATTTAACATGCCATCTAACTGTCTCATCAGCAACTTGGATATATGGCTCTATATTCCTTGATCGAAGTCATTTATAAATATAGCAAAGCTGTAGTCCCTGTATAGATCCCTGCGGGACACTACTAGTCACATCCTGCCAATTTGAGTACATACCCATTATTCCATCTCTCTGTCTACTATCTCCTAACCAACTCCCTATCCATGTCAATAGATTGCCTTTAATTCCATGAGCTCTCATTTGTTAACAGTCTCTTATGTGGAACCTTATCGATTGCTTTCTGGAAGTCCATATAAATAAGATCCATAGACATTCCCTTAGTTACCTCTTCAAAAAATTCAATGAGGTTTGTTAGACATGACTTATCCTTTACAAACCCATGCTGGTTCTCACTGATCAGTTCATGTTTGCCCAAATGCTTAGTTACTCTGTCCCTACCAACAGATTCTAATAACTTCCCCACAACAGACATTAGATTAATAGGCCTATAATTTCCTAATTTAATAATTTGCATTTATGGGCCATCAGCAGCAGCAGAATTGTATTCCACCACAATCTGTAACCTCATGACCTGTCATCTCCCTCACTCTACCATTACCACCAAGCCAGCGGACCAACACTGGTTCATCATAACATGAGAACATAAGAACATAAGAATTAGGAACAGGAGTAGGCCATCTAGCCCCTCGAGCCTGCTCCGCCATTCAATAAGATCATGGCTGATCTGGTCGTGGACTCAGCTCCACTTACCCGCCCTCTCCCCGTAACCCTTAATTCCCTTATTGCTTAAAAATCTATCTATCTTTGACTTGAAAACATTCAATGAGCCAGCCTCAACTGCTTCCTTGGGCAGAGAATTCCACAGATTCACAACCCTCTGGGAGAAGAAATTCTTTCTCAACTCGGTTTTAAATTGGCTCCTCCATATTTTGAGGCTGTGCCCCCTAGTTCTAGTCTCCCCCATCAATGAAAACAACCTCTCTGCCTCTATCTTGTCTATCCCTTTCATGATTTTAAATGTTTCTATAAGATCACCCCTCATCCTTCTGAACTCCAAGGAGTAAAGACCCAGTCTACTCAATCTATCATCATAAGGTAACCCCCCCTCATTTCTCGAATCAGCCTAGTGAATCGTCTCTGTACCCCTTCCAAAGCTAGTATATCTTTCCTTAAGTAAGGTGACCAAAACTGCACGCAGTTTTGCACTCCAGGTGCGGCCTTACCAATACCTTATACAGTTGCAGCAACACCTCCCTGCTTTTGTACTCCATCCCTTTCGCAATGAAGGCCAACATTCCATTTGCCTTCCTGATTACCTGCTGCACCTGCAAACTAACCTTTTGGGATTCATGCAATTCTTTGTCAGATCATCTTGTCAGATTACAAACGCCAGAGGTCACCTTGGGCCCATTCAAGGATCACTCTGCGCCAATGCTCTTAGCCAAAAGGCCTAGAGCCACTGCACCGTTCCTGGAAGTACTGCAATACCAGGTTCGTGCCATGGAGGTGGATGTGTGCCCCCCACCCACCTCCTATTTCCAAAAAGCATAGGAGAACCACCTTCCTGATCACAAGGACCCCCAGGTCCCTCTGCACCACAGCATGTTGTAATTTCTCCCCATTCAAATAATATTCCCTTTTACTGTTTTTTTTTTCCCAAGGTGGATGACCTCACACTTTCCGACATTGTATTCCATCTGCCAAACCTTAGCCCATTCGCTTAACCTATCCAAATCTCTTTGCAGCCTCAGTCCTCTACACAACCCGCTTTCCCACTAATCTTAGTGTCATCTGCAAATTTTGTTGCACTACACTCTGTCCCCTCTTCTAGGTCATCTATGTATATTGTAAACAGTTGTGGTCCCAGTACTGATCCTTGTGGCACATCACTAACCACTGATTTCCAACCCGAAAAGGACCCATTTATCCCGATTCTCTGCTTTCTGTTCGCCAGCCAATTCTCTATTCATGCTAATACATTTCCTCTGACTCCGCGTACCTTTATCTTCTGCAGTAACCTTTTGTGTGGCACCTTATCAAATGCCTTTTGGAAATCTAAATACACCACATCCATCGGTACACCTCTATCCACCATGCTCGTTATATCCTCAAAGAATTTCAGTAAGTTAGTTAAACATGATTTCCGTTTCATGAATCCATGCTGCATCTGCTTGATTGCACTATTCCTATCCAGATGTCCCGCTATTTCTTCCTTAATGATCGTTTCAAGCATTTTCCCCACTACCGATGTTAAACTAACCGGCCTATAGTTACCTGCCTTTTGCCTGCCCTCTTTTTTAAACAAACAGAGGCGTTACATTAGCTGCTCTCCAATCCGCTGGTACCTCCCCAGAGTCCAGAGAATTTTGGTAGATTATAACAAATGCATCTGCTATAACTTCTGCCATCTCTTTTAATACCCTGGGGTGCATTTCATCAGGACCAGGGGTCTTGTCTACCTTCAGTCCCATTAGTCTGTCCAGCACTACCTCCCTAGTGATAGTGATCATCTCAAGGTCCTCCCTTCCCACATTCCTATGACCAGCAATTTTTGGCATGGTTTTTGTGTCTTCCACTGTGAAGACGGAAGCAAAATAATTGTTTAAGGTCTCAGCCATTTCCACATTTCCCATTATTAAATCTCCCTTTTCATCTTCTAAGGGACCAACATTTACTTTAGTCACTCCTTTCCGTTTTATATATCTGTAAAAGCTCTTACTATCTGTTTTAATGTTTTGCGCAAGTTTACCTTCGTAATCTGTCTTCCCTTTCTTTATTGCTTTTTTAGTCATTCTTTGCTGTTGCTTAAAATTTTCCCAATCCTCTAGTTTCCCACTAACCTTGGCCACCTTATACGCATTGGTCTTTGATTTGATACTTTCCTTTATTTCCTTGGTTATCTACGGCTGGTTATCTCTTCTCTTGCCGCCCTTCTTTTTCACTGGAATATATTTTTGTTGCGCGTTATGAAAGAGCTCCTTAAAAGTCCTCCACTGTTCCTCAATTGTGCCACGTTTAGTCCTTGTTTCCAGTCTACTTTAGCCAACTCTGCCCTCATCCCACTGTAGTCCCCTTTGTTTAAGCATAGTACGCTCGTTTCTGACACAACTTCCTCATCCTCAATCTGTATTACAAATTCAACCATATTGTGATCACTCATTCCAAGAGGATCTTTTACGAGGAGATCGTTTATTTTTCCTGTCTCGTTACACAGGACCAGATCCAAAATGGCTTGCTTCCTTGTAGGCTCTGTTACATATTGTTCAAAGAAACAATCCCGTATGCATTCTATGAATTCCTCCTCCAGGCTACCCCCTGCGATTTGATTTGACCAATCGATATGTAGGTTAAAATCCCCCATAACTACTGTTCCTTTTTCACATGCCTCCATTATTCCCTTGATTATTGCCCGCCCCACCATGAAGTTATTATTTGGGGGCCTACAAACTACGCCGACCAGTGACTTTTTCCCCTTACTATCTCTAATCTCCACCCACAATGATTCAACATTTTGTTCATTGGAGCCAATATCATCCCTCACAACTGCCCTGATATCATCCTTTATTAACAGAGCTACCCCACCTCCTTTCCCTTCTTGTCTATCTTTCTGAATCGTCAGATACCCCTGTATGTTTAATTCCCAGTCTTGGCCACCTTGCAACCATGTTTCTGTAATGGCCACCAAATCATACCCATTTGTAATGATTTGTGCCGTCAACTCATTTACTTTATTTCTAATGCTGCGTGCATTTAGGTAGTGTTTTCATCCTAGTTTTTAAACCATGATTTTTAATTTTTACCCCTCCTGCAGCCCTTTTATATTCAGTGGCCCTTTTTGTTTCTTGCCTTTGGTTTCTCTGCCCTCCACTTTTACTCATCTCTTTTCTGTCTTTTGTTTTTGTTTCCCTCTGTCTCCCTGTATTGGTTCCCATCCCCCTGCCATATTAGTTTAACTCCTCACCAACAGCACTAGCAAACACTCCCCCTAGGACATTGGTTCCGTTCCTGCCCAAGTGCAGACCGTCCGGTTTGTACTGGTCCCACCTCCCCCAGAACCTGTTCCAATGCCCCACGAATTTGAATCCCTCCCTGCTGCACCACTGCTCAAGCCACGTATTCATCTGTGCTATCCTGCAATTCCTACTCTGACTAGCATGTGGCACTGGTAGCAATCCCGAGATTACTACTTTTGAGGTCCTACTTTTTAATTTAACTCCTAGCTCCTTAAATTCATCTCGTAGGACCTTATCCCTTTTTTTAAACCTATGTCGTTGGTACCAATGTGCATCACGACAACTGGCTGTTCTCCCTCCCTTTTCAGAATGTCCTGCACTCGCTCGGAGACATCTTTGACCCTTGCACCAGGGAGGCAACATACCATCCTGGAGTCTCGATTGCGGCCGCAGAAACGCCTATCTATTCCCCTTATGATAGGGGATTCAATCACTATCGCTCTCCCACTCTTTTTTTATGCCCTCCTGTACAACAGAGCCAGCCATGGTGCCATGAACTTGGCTGCTGTTGCTTTCCCCTAATGAGTCATCTCCCTCAACAGCACTCAAAACAGTGTTCAATGAGGAGTGTAGAAGAGCATGCCAGAAGCAGCATCAGGTGTACTTAAAAATGAGGTGCCAACCTGAGGAAGCTGTAACACAGGACTACATGCACGCTTAAAAAGCGAAAGCAGCAGGTCATAGACAAGGATAAGCGATCCTACAATCAACAGATGAGATCCAAGTTCTGAAGTCCTGCCACATGCAGTCATAAATGGTGGTGAACTATTAAATTAATGGGAGGGAGGAGAGTCCATGAATATCACCATCCTCAATAATGTCGGAGCCCAGCACGTGATTGCAAAAGACAAGGCTGAAACATTTGCAACCATCTTCAGCCAGAAGTGCCGAGTGGATGATCCATATCGGCCTCCTCCTGAGGTCCCCACCATCACAGAAGCCAGTCTTCAGCCAATTTGATTCACGCCATGTGATATAAAAAAACGGTTGAGCACATTGGATGCAACCAAGGCCAGCTGTTATGCTGAAGACTTGTGCTCCAGAAACTACCCGTGTCTCTAGCTAAGCTGATCCAGTATAGCTACAACGTTGATATCTATCAATGTGGAAAGTTGCCCAGGTATGTCCTGTCCACAAAAAAGACAAATCCAATCCGGCCAATTACTGCCCCATCAGACTATTCTCAATCATCAGCAAAGTGTTGGAAGGTGTCGTTGACAGTGCTATCAAGTGGCACTTACTCACCAATAATCTGCTCACCGATGCCCAGTTTGGGACAAAAGAACTGAATTCTAGAGGTGAGGTGAGAGTGATTGCCCTTGACATCAACGCAGCATTTGACCAACTGTGGCACCAAGAAGCCCTAGTAAAACTGAAGTCAATGGGAATCAGGGGGCAAACTCTCCACTGGCAGGAGTCATACCGAGCACAACGGAAGATAGTTGTGGTGGTTGGAGGTCAATCATCACAGCCCCAGGCCATGCTGCAGGAGTGCCTTAGGGCAGTGTCCCAGGCCCAACCATTTTCAGCTGCTTCATCAATGACCTTCCCTCCATCATGAAGTCAGCAGTGGGAATGTTCGTTGATGACTACATGGTGTTCAGTGCCATTCGCACTTCCTCAGATAATGAAGCAGTCCATGCCCGCATGTAGCAAGAACTGGATGACATTCAGGTTTGGGCTGATAAGTGGCAAGTAACATTCATGCCACACAAGTGGCAATCAATTACTATCTCCAACAAGCAAGAGTTTAACTACTGTCCCTTGACATTCAATGGTATTACTATCGCCAAATCCCCCATCATTAACATCCTGGGGGGTCACCATTGACCAGAAACATAACTGGACCAACCACATAAATACTGTGGCAACAAGAGCAGGTCAGAGGCTGGGTATTCTGCAGTGAGTGTCTCACCTCCTGAATCCCCAAAGCCATTCCACCATCTACAAGGCACAAGGATGGAATACTCTCCACTTGCCTGGATGAGTGCAGCTCCAACAACATTCAAGAAGCTCGACACCATCCAGGACAGGCAGCCCGCTTGATTGGCACCTCATCCACCACCTTAAACATTCACTCCCTGCACCACCGGCGTACTGTGTCTGCAGTGTGTTCCATCTACAAGATGCACTGCAGCAACTCGCCAAGGCTTCCACTGCAGCACCTCCTAAACCTCTATCCCTAGAAGGACCAGGACAGCAGTTGCATGGAAACACCACCACCACCTCTACATTCCCCTCCAAGTCACACACCAGCCTGACTTGAAAGTATATTGCCATTTCTTCATCGTCGTTGGGTCAAAATTCTGAAACTCCTTCCCCAACAGCATTGTGGGAATACCTTCACTACAAGGACTGCAGCAGTACAAGGCGGTGGCTCCACACCACCGTCTCAATGGCAATTAGGGATGGGCAATAAATGCTGACCTTGCCAGCAATGCCCACATCCCAAGAATAAAAAAATAATATAGTGTCTTTAATGTAGTAAAACATTAGGCACATCATCAAACAAAATTTGACACCGAGCTACATAAAGAGCTAATAGGACGGGTTTTAAGAAACTTCTTAAGGAAGGAGTGGTAGAAAGGCAGCAAGGTTGAGGGATGGAATTCCAGAGCTTAAGGCCCAGGCAACTGAAGGCATAGCCACCAATGATGAAGCGATTAAAATCAGTGATGTGCAAGAAGCCAGAAGCTTATAGGGCTGGAGGTGCTTACAGAGATAAGGTGGGACGAGGCCATAGAGAGATTTGATAATATGGATGAAAATGTTAAAATTGAGGCATTGCTGGACTGGGAGCCAATGTAGGTCAGTGAGCACAGGGCTGATAGGCTCTATTACCCTTCTTTAATAATGATAGAGTGACATTGGCAATTTTCTGATCCATGGGGACTATTTCTGCATGAAGAGCATTTTGGAAGATCATGACTAAAGGATCTACAATTTCCTCACCTACTTCTCTGGGGTGGAAACCATTAGTTCCAGGAGTTTTGTCTCTTTAGTCCCATTACTTTTTTAAATTTAGATTTTAAATCCCTCCAACTTCCACCATACCAAATTAAAAAACTTAGGGCTAGACTTTACACTTCACATCACCCATCTAAGGTCCATCTATCGCCCAAAACGGACCTCTATTGCCCATTTTCAACAAAAAATGAAAACTAGGGCCAAATCATCGCTGGAAAAATAGACCAAGTTTTGGCTCTCTTCGCTGACATGATTGCCGACATAAGGCCCATCCCAACTTTCGTCACATAGCCGGCACTTTGCTGGGCTGATGGAAGGCCGAAAATATCGCTGAGAAATAGTTGCTTTTCCTGGACTTTATAGAAGGATGCCATTTTGAAGATCGGAGGAAGGGTGGAGGCAACAGAAAAAAAGGAGCTAAATAGTTGAGTTATTTAGAGAGTTATTTATAGATAGATCAACTCAGATTATTATATTATGGCATATATAGTGATAGTTTCTAGTGTATAGGCATTTTTTTGGTGAAGTGCTTTTATAGATAGTGAAAATAATTATTGATATTGTTGGGACCTATTAGACTGACTGGTATACGTTGTAGAGAGTAGAGAGTAGAGATTAGTTTAATTTAGTAAAAGTAATTATTGATAGTGATGGGGCCTATGCCTTTCTCTACCATTACTTGTAACTGCTCACATGCTGGTTTCTGAAAGGATCAATTGAAGAGGTGGCAGAGTAATGCGTAGACAGAGACGGAGACAGAGGCAGCGAGTGTACAGCAACAAAGCAATCTTACTTCAACTTGTCTGAAAACGTGTGTCTTAGGAGGCTGCGATTCCAGGAGGAGGTCATCGATGAGATTTGCCAACTCGTCAAAGGTGATCTGCAGCCTTCCAGCACCATCCGTTGAGGTGAAGGTTACTGCTGCCCTAGCCTTCTACGCATCGGGATCTTTTCAGGCTTCAGCTGGCGACATCTGCCATATCTCTCAGCATGCCACACACTGCTGCATTCGGCAGGTGACGGAAGCCCTTTACGCTCGCAGGATGGACTTCATAAGCTTCCCAATGACCAGGAGGCACAGACTGAGAGGGCTTTCGGTTTCTACAGAATATCACACTTCCCTAAGGTACAGAGAGCAATAGACTGCACACACATTGCCCTGAAAGCACCCTTAAAGAACGCAGAGGTGTTTCGTAACAGAAAAGGGCTCCACTCCCTAAATGCGCAACTCTTTGTCGACCACAACCAAATAATCATGACAGTAAATGCTACATTTCCCGGCAGCATCCATAATGCGCACAGCCTACGTGAAAGTGCTATCCCTGACCTGTTTGACAAACAGCCAGGAGGTTATGGTTGAATGCTGGGAGATAAGGGATATGGACCTGCCAGTTGACTGATGACCCCTCTGCATAATCCCATCACTGAAGCAAAGAAGCGTTACAATGAAAGTCACATAGCGACACGCAACATCATTGAAAAGACAACTGGAGTCCTAAAGCAGCGCTTCAGATGCCTGGATCATTCAGGTGGCAGCCTACAGTACCACCCTGACCAGGTCGCTGAGTTTATTGTGGTGTGTTGCATGCTGCATAACCTAGCTATAAGGAGAGGACAAGTAATGCCAGATCAGGCTGCAGGTCCATCTCTAGAAGGAGGGGAGATGGAAGAGCCAGCCAGCGAGGATGAAGAGGAGGAAGAGGCAGAAGAGGAGGCAGGCGAAGACCTTCGGAAGGGCAATCAGCCTGGTGATCTAACACCGGTACCACCACCCCCTCCCGAAGACCAATACCCAGTGGCAGTTATGCAGCTGCTAAGCTGTTGCGTCAGCAGCTCATTTATGAACACTTTGCATGAACTTACATTGTGGATATTCACATTTACAGTTTCGGTTAATCAAAAGTTTCATTTGTGTGCGGTTTCATTTTTGCCCTGCATTAATGCTTAGCTTAAGTAAAGTGAAACTCGAATAAAAGACTGAACAAATAATGATGAACAACTGTAAATATGTTATGCTTAATGTAACAGAGAAGGCACAATTGTTGAACTCAATACATTTTTTAAATTAATGCATTAATTCTCCCCAACCCCAAACCACCATGAACAAAATACAAAACTTGTAAAAATATTAACAATTTAACAATGTAATTGAAAAACACACCCCTCTCCCTACCTGCGGCCACATTTCCCTCCAGGTCCTTTCCCACCCTGTGTTTTTACCCCACCCACCCGTTTTAGTCTACACAGACTGACACGAATGTGGTGTGCAGCGTGGGACGGCAAGACTTCCTGCAGTGGTGGAGGTGACGGAGTGCATGCAGAAGCCTGAGGCTCCACTTCAGAGTCAGGAGGAACTGTGTCCTCCGTACTCGCTTGAGTGTTAGGGGTCTCACTCCGAGCCAACACAACACTTTGTGGTGCAGCGCCGTGTCCAGCCAGCAAAGTATGCCGAAGGGCAGTCTATTTTCGAATCGCCTCCAAGGTCTCCCGTGCTATCTCCGTTTGCACAGAAGACCAGTTGGAGAAGTTAAGTGTTGAACTGGCTCCAGGTTGTTGAGAACTGGCTCCAGTTCGTGGAGAAATCCTTGAACCCCTGGATAAGGTCGCAACCGACTCCCTGCACAGGGATATCAAGCACTCCGTCTGCATGTCTGAGGTAGGCGAGTGCTCACCTCGCTGACCCGACCTCAGTGGGGTCGTCGTGTGCAAAATGTTGCGCCTTGGTGTAGCCAGCTCACACCGCTTGGTCCCGGTGCCTCATCTCTCTCAATAGAGATGACCGCAGGTTCTTTCTCCCCCCCCCCCCCCCCACCCCACAACAATGGTCAATTCCTCATCATCCTCCTCCTGGGGGTGAGGAAATCTTTCTTCCTCCTCACTAAACTGTTCATTCCCCTCCTCCTCCGAGGTGGTTGCTGCTGATGGTGCAGGTGGAGTGGACGGCTGAAGTGACACTACTTTCTCAGGTTGACCTTAAAAACACGAATGACATTTTTAAATAACTTATTAGAACATTAACGGTGATTAATAGGAAACATTCCATATCAATACTTTTCACTACCTTATATGCACAAGGGCTGCCATGACATTCGTGCATCAAGAGTACATCACAAGTATATTGCATTATAATTACATGCGTAACTAAGATAGATTTTTAAGTTCACATTACTCATGCGACTCAAGGCTGGGTTCGGCTAGACCACGGATCGTGACCGAACGGCTATCATGTCCCACCAACACGACCGCAAGCTCCTCAATTTCTGTTAGAGGTTGGAGCAGAGCAGAGCAGAGCCGCTCCCCATCCTCCTCTACTCAGAATGATTGATAGATATCTTCTTCTGCAAATGAGAAGAGAGCATGGCATGGCATAAGCTAATGGACTTGGTAATAAACATTTAAGACTGACAGACTTAAAGTCAATGCAAGAGATGCAATGTTCGATTAAAAATTTGCATTGCATGGAAAATACAACTTACTGTTAGAATGCATAAATTCATTCATAAATTAATACAATAAATTAAAATGTAAAGCCATAAATTCAAGCTTCCAATTAAAATTTGCATGCATCATTAAAATATTACATAACATTTTAAATATAACATGCAACTTACTCTTGCTGCTGCCAACAAGCTATTCCATCGTTTCTGGACTGGTCAGGTGTCCTCATCTCGTGGGATGCAGATATGATGACATTGGCAATCTCCTGCCAGATTTTTTGGTAGACATGGGGTGGAGGTTTCCCATGTCCACCCCGCGTCAAGTCGTCCCACCTGTCATACACAATGTTGAGCGGTGCTTTGTTTGCCTTGTCGCTGAAAGTTTTACCCTTTTCTTTTCATTTTCATGCTCCATTACGATATACAATTTTAATATTCAAGTTTAATCTAAATGTCATCAATATCCAGCCTCTTCAACAATAACACTAATATACATTATTGTAACTAAAATAATTTTTGATAAAAACAAATACAAAATTCCTAAATTCTCCTCTGCTTCTCTTCACTCGCGGTGTGCATTCTGAGCATGTGTGATAACCCCTGACCCCTCAAAACACGGCAAAGAAATTCCACACATGCGCAGAACAACGTTGCTAGGGAAGTTTTTTTTTTACTTCAGTTTTCGGTGGGCGATCGAGAGATAGTCAAAAAATCACATCGGCCATTTGACATCGCCGTGGTAAGGCCGAGTGGAAAATCGCAAAAAGAAATGGGCCTTGTACTAGCGATCAGCAAGGCCGAGACATCGCTGGAACAAGGTCCATTTTTTTCAGCCTTAGCCACCTAGTGGAAAGTCTAGCCCTTAGTTCGTGACTCGCCCATCTCCCTCTCAAACCCAATATCCAATTCAATCATGTTTCTATTAGCTAGGTGTTCCCTTACAGTTAGATTGTTGACTAATTCAGACATTACTCATCACTAAATCTAAAATGCCTATTCTCTTGTTGGTTCAAAACTGGCTTGAACACAAGAAATTTGCTGCCTTTTTGCTTCTCCCAGTCTGTGAAAATTAAAGTTACCCATTGCAAGAAGGAGGAGGTGGTGAAGTGAAGTGGAATGCAGCGATTGCAGGAGCATGAAGGGAAGCATTGAGTAGTGATGGTGCAGGCATGAGGAGAAAGTAATTGATCGGAGAGGCAAGATTCATCTTTTGACAACACTGGTGACATAACTGAACATTTTCCAGCATTGACGTCATGTCCTTGGAGCTAACCTCCTGGCATTGACTTCCTCAGCAACCAGCCAATAATACTAACTCAGTCCTGAACAGTTGAAAAACTGTCACTCACTGGTAGTGGGAGCAGACCAAAGATCAGGAAAGATCATCATACTATTAAAAATCTCAAACAACGGTCCTCTTCATCACATGACTCCTGTGCATCTAGAGAGGATTTGTGAATGAGTTTAAACTTGCAACATTTATAAAATGTCCATTTTGAATATGACATAAATGGATTTATTTGGTGATCGAGTAATTTGTACTCAAGGCTAATCACTTAAAATCATCATAGACAGTCCCTCAAAATCAAGGAAGACTTGCTTCTACTGAGTTCTCAGGTGGCTGTACAGTCCAATGTGGGAATTACAGTCTCTAACAGGTGTGACAGTCGTTGAAGGAAAGGGTGGGTGGGAGTCTGGTTTGCCGCATGCTCCTTCCGCTGTATGCGCTTAGGTTCTGCATGCTCTTGGCGACGAGACTCAAGGTGCTTAGCGCCCTCCTGGATGCTCTTCCTCCACTTTGGGCGGACTTGGGACAGGGATTCACAGGTGCCGGTGGGGAGGTTACACTTAATCAAGGAAGCTTTGAGGGTGTCTTTGAAGCGTTTTCTCTGCCCACATGGGGCTCGCTTGCTGTGTAGGAGTTCCGATTAGAGCACTTACTTTAGGAGTCTTGCGTCGGGCGTGTCGGACATGCGGACAACGTGGCCCGCCTAACGGAGCTTGTCAAGTGTGGTCAGTGCTTCGATGCTGGCCGAGGCAGTGCGCCTATCCTTCCAGTGGATTTGCAGGATCTTGCGGATATTCCATCAGTGGCATATGGAGATTTATTTTGAGATTGAGTGTTGTAGCAATGAGACACTATGGGCTTGTGAACCAGGTAGTACCAAAGGCAGTCACATGTTGCAGCACATCTCGGAAAGTAATGTGGGCATTTTGCCCCTAGAAAATTCACTAGAAATATCAACTTGATCCGGCCAGCTGAACTGCATTTTGCCAACAGCTCAGTGGCCATCCTTCAATAGATTGGGGAGTCCAATCAGCCTCCATTAATTCTTTCAAATACAGAAGTGGTACAAACTCTAGCAATTAAGATGGTGGATTCTGAAAGATACAAGGTTACAGAAATCTGCACTTTCCTCATTTCCATAATATCGGCAAGCTGCAGACACCAATCGGTTAAATTATAGAAATTTCTCCCCCATGGTAATTAGCACCTTTAAAGCAACATTATTTTGTGCAAATGCACAGTAGACTTACATTAAATTAAGATTCAAAGTAAAAAAAAAAAACAAGAGTCAAAATAAATACAAGGTACACTTGTTGCAGTTAAACTATTTATTTCAGCAAAAGTTCATAAAATAAAGCTCCACCCCATCCCATCCCATCCGTTATATGGCAAGCCATCCAGTAGAAATCTATATAAACTTGATATCATAGCATCTTTTTGTGGAAAGAAGCATTTCATCCAATAAACTCATCAACGTTCAGGTACAAATGGTTTATCCAGAATAATCACACCAGTAATAAATATAAAACATCCCACTGGCAATCATACACAAAGAATTCTTAAAGCAGGAATGGCGCATGAAAAAACACCTTCCCAAAAGTGATGAGGCTCAAAATCACAAGATGGTGTACAGTTTTCCTTGTGCCTCTTCAAATACTGTACCGACAATAATACTCATTAGAATTTTTTGATAATCAGTCATTATTTAAAAATAATTTAATGCTTTTTCTTGGTAGATTTAGTTTCTCATTGTGGAAGATGATGGTGGGAAGCATTACAATGCACTTGATAGTACCAGCTCATTTACACTTCACACAATGTGACAAAAACACTCAAATATGAAAGGTGCATACCTCAAGAGGCCCTCAGCTTAATTGTACAAGCAAGATTGTCAACAATTTGAATTCCGTCATAAACTCTAATTGACAGACTATGATGTTCTTATGGAAAGATTAGTTTGTAATATAATCACTTTAAATTTATTTGCAATCAATAATCTATTTATACATTACCCTACGAGGATTAAAAAAAAAAGTATGTTCAAGAGTCAGACTATTAAATAAATAAATCAATTGCTACTTTAGAACTTTTTTGGCATTTACCAGTCAGATTAAAACAGATTATTGCTGGAAAACATAGTTTTACATCACACACAGACATTAACACTTCGAAGATGTTAGTACATGGAACGTCCTGGTGAGGTCTACCAGGCTACCTGGCACCAAGAACGGTTTTCCCTCCAATTCCATGGTGTATTTTATCATTGATAATAGACTCATGGAAGTTTCCACAACAGTAATCCCAATTTAACGTTCAGATGACAACATATAGCTAAACCACTCAAACCTTTTTTTTCTCACAGTTGAGGCGATTGCAGCCTTGTAATTACTTCCAAGTAACCTTATTCACTACAGTAAATTAAAAAATCACTGACAATTCAAGAACAAATTCTGCTTGAAACTTTTGTAGAGGTTTATGAAACTGTGTACATTAGCAGCAATAACAAAAAGACAAACTGTAATGAAACATTTTTTAAAGGAATACATTTTCAAGTTATGTCACATGCTGCACTCCAAAGGGAAAACTGAACATCTCACATCAAATTTAAATACATTTCAATGAAGTACCATTTCAATTACTGTATTATGGATATTATAAATAAATTATCCACATTTATGCCATCAAACACAAGACAACCTGAAACAATTTTGATGGTATATTTATACTGAAAATGGACCCACCCTGAATGTCAGTCATATAATGTTAATAGGTTCCTATTTACAAATAAGAAATCCATTGCATAATCTCATTTCTTCCAATTAATCCCAAATGCTACTTCACAGGTTTCACGCATTTTATTCTATTTATTGAAGTTCAGGGTAAACACTGTGTTGGGATCTTGTAACATCTCTTTTATCCTTTCATGAAATTGCTCTCTGTAGTGGTTGAATTCCATGATGCTGGATGGCCCCACCTTGAACCAGAACTGATCAAACTCATGCATCAGGTAACCTAAAACAAGATGGAAACTATTATTCATAAAGACTGGCTATATCACATAATGCTTCTCTTCCACCCTGTCCATTTACGACTACTTCTTAAAAATCTACATGTGCTCACTTGCATGTCTAACTGAATGCCTATAGTAATCTGCCAAGGTGCACAATCCTCTGTTGCCATGATTAAAATATTCAGCTGTGTAATCTGCACTCAGTATTTGAAATCCAAGAGGACAGATTAAGTGAAAGAATGGTTTAAGAAAACATTTGTGGACTTAAAAAAAAAAATCACAATTTCAGGTTTTACACACATATGGGTCACTGGGAAGGAAGAATTCAATTTTGAGCCTATCACCAGATTACCATAGCAACAACTTGCAATTATATAGCGCCTTTAATGTAGTAAAATGTCCAAAGGCGCTTCATACTGGATTATACTGGAAAGTGTCAGAAGCAAACAGTCAGTGTTTCAAATCCCTATATGGTTTGTATCATTTTTGAAACGCATAAAAATCAACCCATATATACATTAATCAAGTAAAATATCTAATATGATTTCCAAAATAGTTGTATACTTCTTCCTATATTTAAAAGATATAAATAAAACTACCCATTGATTTCAGTTATGAATGCGCTAATGACTACCAAGTAATGCCTATGCAAATACTGCACATATTCAGTAATAAACAATATAACAAGCCATTAAATAACAGTATGGTCAAAACAGTACAGATAGCTAAACAGCAGAGGAAAAAACTTTAATTTACAGCAATGCTAAAGTTAGTGACTCATCTTCAATACTAGTGTTGCTTCTGCTGTAATTTTTCAAAATAATAGATGCTCACTTTAATTGTAGTGAAAGACTGTTGAATGTCAGGTGACCTAAAGGGAAGCATGTCAGCAGTGAATCTGCCTCCCAAAGTTCTTTAGTATAGAACATATTTAAATCTTTCATGTAGACCATTTATTGCAATATGATTATAGATTCTGAACAATGAGATTTTTATTTTTAATGTACAACAAAATGTCTAAATTTGGTTAAGTTAACCTACATTTTTGGCAACATAGCAACTCAGTGAGACACAGCAGTCACAGAAAGGCATCTGTAATCACATCTGGAAATATAGCCACTTAAAATGCTGCATTTTACAAAGAAAATCAAGTGTGCAATCTGCAGACTTGAGCCCACTTCTCAATTTATTTAGACACCCAAATATTGTCAAAAATAAAGTGGGTCACTTTTTGAAAAGCGCATGACAGTTTGCTGACATTAGATGGTTTAATTTAAGCAGTTCACTGCTGTTCCCACCATGGATTTCTCCCTGCAATTTCCTAAGTAGTAAGTTACCAATCTCAGTTGTGTGATTTTATGAAAATGATCCAGATCAAGGTCAGAGTGAGTTGACCATACGAGTAATGAAGAAAATCCAATTTCTCATGTCGGACGTGTAAAATCATACGAAAATAATATGGGGTCTGAATGTGCAAATTACAAGGATGTCCCTTTGGGAAACAAAAATGTTCAGTTATTCATCTGCCATTAATGTGTGTAGTGAGGTATCTAAAGCATGACCCATTTGGCAAACACGCTGTCAATCTAAAACTGGGATATGCTACAACAGTCAGATACATAACTATTGCTAGAAATTAACTATTTTCATATGGCTGTATTAAATTAACAGGGCATATTTTAATTTTGAAAAATTTACACCAAATTGGATATTATAGAGATGGGTATCTGTGAAAATGGACACAGTAACATTGCAGCAAACAAAATATATTCTGCACTAGTGAGAAGTTGTGGAAGGAAACATTTTAAAGCACTTACAATAAAACTGATGGAAATGATGTAACTGAGGAACTCCAGACACCAGGTTGTAGAAATGAGGCTTTAGTAAGCCACTCTTCAGCATACTGTAAGCCATTTCAGTGAGATTTATTCCAACTATAGCATAGGAATATCTGGAATCGGGAACACATTATAAAATAGCTTTAGCTGTCAAACTGATTTAAATAACCTGACTATATTCTGGAGCTCACAAAGGGAAACATTTTTAATCTATGAAACAAACTTAGTTTATTGCAGATGTAATACAAATTACTTTCTGTACAACGAAAGAATTGAATAAGGCCATCTTCAACTCATTTTTAATCTCAATTTTATTTGCATATTTCCAATGCATTGGCAACTTATTTCAGGTCTCCACTCTCATCCTGAGCGGCTCTGTTATACACACTGGTTGATAAAGTAATTTAAGATCCATTTTTCCAAGGGTTAGTAAAAGCAGTTGAATTATTCTGTTTTTTCTTTATGTAATTAAACAATTAAATCACAATAAATGAAAGTGCCATTGAGAGACACCTTGAATGTGACTTCATCATACCCAGTTTACAAATTCAGTGATATTTTTACAGCAAGAATCCACACCCAAAAGGTAATGGCCATCAGATGACTAATTTGGAAGTTGCAAATGTGAGATTTCATTATTTTCCTTCTTAAAAAAAAGTTAGCGTCTAATCTGGCTTTCATTTAAGATACTGAAGTGAGATATTTATGGTACAAAAATCACAAACTCAGTTAAGGCTATTGTAAGAAATCAGTGCTACTAGTTGTCATTTTAGATTATATTTAGATGGAATTACCTCACTATTTTGAAAGTGAGATTTTAAACAGACCTCAAAAGGAGCCACCATGCCCAAGTTAAGTTCCCAAATATTTTTGCTAACCTTTTCCTTGTAAAATGAATGAGATGGAGTAAAAAACAACATAACATGCTTTCACTTACCCTATTTTGGGGTGATTTGAATGTGAAAGAGTCTGGCGAGCTGTTTCTGTGTAGTGTTCCCCAAAGTACCTAAAAGGGTTATAATCATCGCAAGTTAAAAATCACACGTCACTCAGTGTAAAAATCTGACACAATTTAGCTTTTCTTCTTCCTTCTATGAAGCAAAGTACCCTGTACATCACCAGAGTTAGCACAGGGAAAAATCAACTGTAACTCATTTTTGACATTAGAACATCACATGTTTTGCTTTCCCAGGTGTATCAAAGGCAATCAATGTACCAGGACTTTAAAAAAAAATATATAGGAGGCTAAATAATTCGAACAATGCGACTGATACAATTTGCATCTCTCAAACAGACCATCTATCTTGCCATCAAACAATGTTTCTGGTAGTTCAGTAGGAGCTTCACTGGGACACACACACACACACACTCACTCACTCAACTCGACAAAAAAGGAATCGCAGCTAATTAAGTCTTTTGCCACTAGATTAATTAAAATGTTAATATATTTTAAATTAACGCTTCAATTCACTGCAAAAACCTTACATTTTTTTTTTAAAACACATAAGCCCTGATTTTAACTCTGGATACAAGTGCCACATTGGGGGTGGGGTGGGAAGAGCAACAAGCTTGCACAGCTGCCCCAGCAAGAAACCTGGGCCACTTTAACCCCCAGGTAGCATTACCATTTTCCAGCAAGTTTCCTGCCTGATCTTGGTGGGCATGACGAGGAAGCCAGCAGGAGGGATCGGCATTCCGCACAGCTGGAGACAGCCGCCGGGAACCCATGAGAGCACTTACCCAAGGCACGTGTTCAGGGGAGGAGGAGAGGCTGGGATGGCTTCACTGTCAGAGGCGGGGCGGTGGGCATAAACCCAGGGCAGCGGTGGTTCAACATTTCATTGTGGAGCCCAGAGGAGCGCACACTACTTCTAGCCCTGGAACCTTCTGGAACCAGCTTCCCCGGCTGTGATCGGTACTATGCGTGACTTGTGTGGCCCAGGTTTGAAATAGCATTGGGGTCTGAATGATGCCAGTGGACCCAGCTGTTGAATATTTATGAGGTCCTCGCCTGCTTGTGATGGGAGTCTCTCACACCTCCCGAAAGTTAAAACAGTGGGCAGCAGGATTGCAGTACTAATGGGGAGGTCTGTACTCCGACCCTATTTTAACCTCACCCGTACTCTCCATTCTCGTCGGGTGCGAAGGTTAAAATTGGGGCTATAATCACCGTTTAATTATTAAAGGGCAAAATTGAGGACTTTAAACTGAACAGATGCCAAGGCATAACAAACATATTAGTCAGATCAGATCATTGCTGAAGTGGACAGACTGATATCAAAGTCTTTCTGTTTGCTAGGTCCAAAGATTTACTTAGCAGACCAATTTTTTCCAATTGATGTAACTGAACACAAGTCTGAACCAGTTAAAAGTTAGATCATAAAATTATAGTCCAGAATGTTTAAGATGTATGGGGTTACTTAACTCGTGTGTTTTAAAAGGTTTGAGGCTACTTATATACTACATAAAGATATATGAGGACTTACACTAGATTGTATAACCCCAGCATTCCCATTCCTCTGAAGTCAGTTTTAGGATCATCACCTTGAAAACCAATGTCACCCCATTGCTTAGTGATTCTTGACTCCAGGTGCACATGAGGCATCAGCACATTCCACAGCTAAAAGTCATGGAAGAAATAAGTAAATAGTAAATGTGATAATCCAGTGAACTAGGAAACTGCAACAAAGAAAATCCTTAGTGCAAATTGTAATTATTAAAAGAAAAATGGAGGACTTTAAACAGAATAGTTTCTGTTTCAAGGCTGATTGGTTATGGGCGACGACAGAACAGTTCCAGAAAGTCACTTATTTGATCCTAGGCTCCTCAATCACACCAGGACAAACCAAGCATTATCCAGTTTTGTTCAACTCATGAATTTTTGGAAAATTACCACTTTTCATCCAAGTTAAGTTTTTTTGTTCACAAGTGGAAAGAAAGCTTGTGAAGATACAAATGGCATTCACCTTAAATAACAGACCCATGCTTCTCTTTAAACCTCGTTTCAGCACATTCCTAGCAAAAATCTGGGAAATGATTCTACCCTTTACTTTGCACCCATTGGAATAAATTTTGGGGCAGTGCACGGTATAGCCCTTGCACATAAAATGTCAGTCTCAGCATAGAAACATAGAAAATAGATGCAGGAGTAGGCCATTTGGCCCTTCGAGCCTGCACCATCATTCAATAAGATTATGGCTGATCATCACCTCAGTATCCCTTTCCTGCTTTCTCTCCATACCCCTTGATCCCTTTAGCCATAAGGGCCATATCTAACTCCCTCTTGAATATATCCAATGAACTGGCAGCAGAGAATTCCATAGGTTAACAACTCAGTGAAGAAGTTTCTCCTCCTCTCAGTCCTAAATGGCTTACCCCTTATCCTTAGACTGTGTCCCCTGGTTCTGGACTTCCCCAACATCGGGAACATTCTTCCTGCATCTAACCTGTCCAGTCCCGTCAGTATTTTCTATGTTTCTATGAGATCCCCTCTCATCCTTCTAAACTCCAGTGAATATAGGCCCAGTCAATCCAGCCTCTCCTCATATGTCAGTCCTGCCATCCCAGGAATCAGTCTGGTGAACCTTCGCTGCACTCCCTCAATAAAAGCAAAATGCAAGCTCTTTTCTTTCAGCAAAAACAGGAGAGAAGTAGATATGAGTGACATATCATAGAAAATTACAACACAGGAAGCCATTCGGCCCAGCCTAATCTTACCTTCCAGCACGAGGTCTGTAACCCTGTAAGTCATGGCTCTTTAAGTGCTCATCCAAGTACTTTTTAAAATGTGATGAGTGTTTCTGTCTGTACCATCCTTTATCACCTTAAAATAAATCCCTAAATATTGCAGCCTTGCAAGACAAGGTTGCCTGAATAAATAATGAGACTGAAGATAAGTAAGGAAAATATACCTTTATTAGCATATCTTCATGTTCCTTGTTTGAAGAGTCAAATGGCTGCTTCCGTAGGTTTTCTACATCAACAAAGAGTTTTTTAAAGCCGGAGATTTGAAGCAAGCAAATCTGTAAACTTAACTTGAACCTAAGAAAAAAAGTATACCAATAAAGGAACTTGTCAGCCTTTTTAAAATTCGGTTTTACATAAAACCTCATCTCTCAGCAATCCAACTAATTATGCAACTGGATTTAAAAGAAAAACAAAATCAGTTGCATTGATCTTTTCATGTAAAATGATTACAATGTGGATTTTACTGGTTGCTGTAGTGCAGTGTGTCAAAAAGTGTGTTATTTGCTGTATTATAATATTTTAGATCAAAATATTTTGCAACAAAATGAATTAGATTTAAAAAGAAATGTTAACTATTTTATTTAATGTTCTTATCTTCGGTATCCTTGCTTTAATAACTGACAGAATTGAGACGATAGGGAGACAATCATGCTGAGATCGACAGATTTTTGTTAGGCAAGAGTATCAATGGATACCAAGAAACATAGAAACATAGAAAATAGGTGCAGGAGTAGGCCATTCAGCCCTTCTAGCCTGCACCGCCATTCAATGAGTTCATGGCTGAACATGCAACTTCAGTACCCACTTCCTGCTTTCTCGCCATACCCCTCGATCCCCCTAGTAGTAAGGACTTCATCTAACTTCCTTTTGAATATATTTAATGAATTGGCCTCAACTACTTTCTGTGGTAGAGAATTCCACAGGTTCACCACTCTCTGGAAGAAGTTTCTCCTCATCTCGGTCCTAAATGGCTCACCCCTTATCCTTAGACTTTGACCCCTGGTTCTGGACTTCCCCAACATTGGGAACATTCTTCCTGCATCTAACCTGTCTAAACCCATCAAAATTTTAAACGTTTCTATGAGGTCCCCTCTCATTCTTCTGAACTCCAGTGAATACAAGCCCAGTTGATCCAGTCTTTCTTGCTTGGTCAGTCCCACCATCCCGGGAATCAGTCTGGTGAATCTTCGCTGCACTCCCTAATAGCAAGAATGACCTTCAAGTTAGGAGACCAAAACTGTACACAATACTCCAGGTGTGGCCTCACCAAGGCCCTGTACAACTGTAGCAACACCTCCCTGCCCCTGTACTCAAATCCCCTCGCTATGAAGGCCAACATGCCATTTGCTTTCTTAACCGCCTGCTGCACCTGCATGCCAACCTTCAATGATTGATGTACCATGACACCCAGGTCTCGTTGCACCTCCCCTTTTCCTAATCTGTCACCATTCAGATAATAGTCTGTCTCTCTGTTTTTACCACCAAAGTGGATAACCTCACATTTATCAACATTATACTTCATCTGCCACGCATTTGCCTACTCACCTAACCTATCCAAGTCACTCTGCAGCCTCATAGCATCCTCCTCGCAGCTCACACTGCCACCCAACTTAGTGTCATCTGCAAATTTGGATATACTACATTTAATTCCCTCGTCTAAATCATTAATGTACAATGTAAACAATTAGGGCCCCAGCACAGAACCTTGCGGTACCCCACTAGTCACTGCCTGCCATTCTGAAAAGTACCCATTTACTCCTACTCCTGTCTGAAAACCAGTTCTCAATCCATGTCAGCACTACCCCCAATCCCATGTGCTTTAACTTTGCACATTAATCTCTTGTGTGGGACCTTGTCGAAAGCCTTCTGAAAGTCCAAATATACCACATCAACTGGTTCTCCCTTGTCCACTCTACTGGAAACATCCTCAAAAAATTCCAGAAGATTTGTCAAGCATGATTTCCCTTTCACAAATCCATGCTGACTTGGACCTATCATGTCACCTCTTTCCAAATGCGCTGCTATGACATCCTTAATAATTGATTCCATCATTTTACCCACTACTGAGGTCAGGCTGACCGGTCTATAATTCCCTGTTTTCTCTCCCTCCTTTTTTAAAAAGTAGGGTTACATTGGCTACCCTCCACTCGATAGGAACTGATCCAGAGTCAATGGAATGTTGGAAAATGACTGTCAATGCATCCGCTATTTCCAAGGCCACCTCCTTAAGTACTCTGGGATGCAGTCCATCAGGCCCTGGGGATTTATCGGCCTTCAATCCCATCAATTTCCCCAACACAATTTCCCGACTAATAAGGATTTCCCTCAGTTCCTCCTCCTTACTAGGCCCTCTGACCCCTTTTATATTCGGAAGGTTGTTTGTGTCCTCCTTAGTGAATACCGAACCAAAGTACTTGTTCAATTGGTCTGCCATTTCTTTGTTCCCCGTTATGACTTCCCCTGATTCTGACTGCAGGGGACCTACGTTTGTCTTTACTAACCTTTTTCTCTTTACATATCTATAGAAACTTTTGCAATCCGCCTTAATGTTCCCTGCAAGCTTCTTCTCGTACTTCATTTTCCCTGCCCTAATCAAACCCTTTGTCCTCCTCTGCTGAGTTCTAAATTTCTCCCAGTCCCCGGGTTCGCTGCTATTTCTGGCCAATTTGTATGCCACTTCCTTGGCTTTAATACTATCCCTGATTTCCCTTGATAGCCACGGTTAAGCCACCTTCCCTTTTTTATTTTTACGCCAGACAGGGATGTACAATTGTTGTAGTTCATCCATGCGGTCTCTAAATGTCTGCCATTGCCCATCCACAGTCAACCCCTTAAGTATTATTCGCCAATCTATCCTAGCCAATTCACGCCTCATAACTTCAAAGTTACCCTTCTTTAAGTTCTGGACCATGGTCTCTGAATTAACTGTTTCATTCTCCATCCTAATGCAGAATTCCACCATATTATGGTCACTCTTCCCCAAGGGACCTCGCACAATGAGATTGATAATTAATCCTCTCTCATTCCACAACACCCAGTCTAAGATGGCCTCCCCCCTAGTTGGTTCCTCGACATATAGGTCTAGAAAACCATCCCTTATGCACTCCAGGAAATCCTCCTCCACCGTATTGCTTCCAGTTTGGCTAGCCCAATCTATGTGCATATTAAAGTCACCCATTATAACTGCTGCACCTTTATTGCATGCACCCCTAATTTCCTGTTTGATGCCCTCCCCAACATCACTACTACTGTTTGGAGGTCTGTACACAACTCCCACTAACGTTTTTTGCCCTTTGGTGTTCTGCAGCTCTACCATATAGATTCCACATTACCCAAGCTAATGTCTTTCCTAACTATTGCATTAATCTCCTCTTTAACCAGCAATGCTACCCCACCTCCTTTTCCTTTTATTCTATCCTTCCTGAATGTTGAATACCCCTGGATGTTGAGTTCCCAGCCACGTCTCCGTAATCCCAATCACACCATATTTGTTAACATCTATTTGCAGTTAATTCATCCACCTTATTGCGGATACTCCTTGCATTAAGACACAAAGCCTTCAGGCTTGTTTTTTTAACACCCTTTGTCCTTTTAGAATTTTGCTGTACAGTGGCCCTTTTTGTTCTTTACCTTAAATTTCTCTGCCCTCCACTTTTCCTCATCTCCTTTCTGTCTTTTGCCTCCTTTTTGTTTCCCTCTGTCTCCCTGCATTGGTTCCCATCCCCCTGCCATATTAGTTTAACTCCTCCCCAACAGCACTAGCAAACACTCCCCCTAGGACATTGGTTCCGGTCCTGCCCAGGTGCAGACCGTCCGGTTTGTACTGGTCCCACCTCCCCCAGAACCGGTTCCAATGCCCCAGGAATTTGAATCCCTCCCTGCTGCACCACTGCTCAAGCCACGTATTCATCTGCGCTATCCTGTGATTCCTACTCTGACTAGCACGTGGCACTGGTAGCAATCCCGAGATTACTACTTTTGAGGTCCTACTTTTTAAATTTAGCTCCTAAAATTCGTTTCGTAGGACCTCATCCCTTTTTTTAAACCTATGTCGTTGGTACCAATGTGCACCACGACAACTGGCTGTTCTCCCTCCCTTTTTAGAATGTCCTGCACCCGCTCCGAGACATCCTTGACCCTTGCACCAGGGAGGCAACATACCATCCTGGAGTCTCGGTTGTGGCCGCAGAAACGCCTATCTAGTCCCCTCACAATTGAATCCCCCATCACTATCGCTCTCCCACTCTTTTTCCTGCCCTCCTGTGCAACAGCGCCAGCCACGGTGCCATGAACTTGGCTGCTGCTGCCCTCCCCTGATGAGTCATCCACCCCAACGGCACTCAAAGCAGTATATCTGTTTTTCAGGGGGATGACCACAGGGGACCCCTGCACTACCTTCCTTGCACTACTCTTCCTGCTGGTCTTCCATTCCCTATCTGGCTGTGGACCCTTCTCCTGCGGTAAGACCAACTCGCTACACGTGCTACTCACGTCAAGAAAATGCAGGTAAATGGAGTTAAGATACAGATCAACCATGAGCTAATCATAGAATGGTTACAGCACAGAAGGAGGTCATTCAGACCCTCGAGCCTGTGCCAGCTTTCTGAAAGAGCACTTCAGCTAAACCCACTCACCCGTCTTTTCCTTGTATCCCTGATTTTTTTTTCCTTCTTCAGGTACTTCTCCAATTCCCTTTTGAAAGCCTTGATTGAGTCTGTCTCCACCATTGCATTCTAGATCCTAACCACTCGCTGCGTGATTTTTTTTTTCCCCCTCATGTCATAACATAAGAAATGTCACCTTTGGTTCTTTTGCCAATCACCTTAAATCTGTGTAATCTGTGTTCTCTGGTTCTCGACCCTTCCGCCAATGACAACAGTCTCTCTATCTACTCTGTCTAGACCCTTCATGGTTTTGAACACATCAAATTTCCTCTCAACCTTCTCTGCTCAATAGGAGAACAACCCCAGCTTTTCTCGTCTATTCACATAACTGAAGTCCCTCATCCCTGGAATCACTCGCATCCACCCTCTCTAAGGCCTTCACATTCTTCCTAAAGTGCGGTACCCAGAATTGGACATAATATTCCAGTTGAAGCGGAACCAGTGTTTTATACAGGTTCATCATAACTTCCTTGCTTTTGTATTCTATGCCTCTATTTATGAAGTCCAGGATCCTGTATGCTCTTTTTAAACCGCTTTCTCAACCTGCCCTGCCACCTTCAACGATTTGTGCACATATACCCCCAGGTCTCTCTGTTCATGCACTTCCTTTAGGATTGTACTCTTTCGTTTATATTGCCTCTCCTCGTTCTTCCTACCAAAATGTATCACCGCATTTTTCTGCTTTAAATTTCATCTGCCACGTGTCCGCCTATTTCACCAGCCTATGTCTTCTTGAATTCTATCACTATCCTCCTCACTGTTCACTATATTTCCAAGTTTTGTGTCATCAGCAAATTTTGAAATTGTGCCCTGTACACCCAAGTCCAAGTCATTAAGATATCTATCAAGAAAAGCAGTGGTCCTAGTACCGTCCCCTGGGGAACACCACCTCTTCCAGTCTGAAATACAACCCATTCACTACCATTCTGTTTCCTGTCACTTAGCCAATTTAGTTTCCATACTGCCACTGCCTCTTTTATTCCATGGGCTTCAACTTTGCTGGAAAGACTATTATGTCTTTTGGAAATCCATTTGCACTACGTCAACCACATTGCCCTCATCAACCCTCTGCTACCTCATAAAAAAACTCGATCAAGTTAGTTAAACACAATTTGCCTTTAACAAATTTGTGCTGACTTTCCTTAATTAATCCACACTTGTCCAAGTGATTATTAATTTTGTTCCTGATTTATAGTTTCGAAAAGCTTCCCCACTACTGAGGTTAAACTGACTAGCCTGCAGTTGCTGGGTTTATCCTTGCACCCTTTTTTGAACAAGGGTGTAACATTTGTAATTCTCTGGTCCTCTGGCATCACCCCCATATCTAAGGAGGATTGGAAGATTATGGCCAATACCTCCACAATTTCCTCTGTTTTTTGGTTAAGGGAATCAAGGGATAGGGGGAAAGTGGAGTTGAGGTAGATGATCAGCCATGATCTTATTGAATGGCAGAGCAAGCTCAAGAGGCCGAATGGCCTACTCCCTCAACATCCTAGGATGCGTCCCATCCGTTCCTGGTGTCCTGTCAACTTTACGTACAGACAGCTTTTCTAGTACCTCCTCTATCAATTTTTAGCTCATCCAGTATCTTCACTATTTCCTCTTTCACTATGACTTTGGCAGCATCTTCTTCCTTGGTGAAGACAGATGCAAAGTACTCATTTAGTACCCACAGCCATGCCCTGCCTCCATGCATAGGTCTCCTTTTTGGTTCCTATCCGGCCCCAACCCTCCTCTTACGACCCATTTACTATTTATACGCCTAGAAGAGATTTAGCAATTCCCTTTTATGTTAGCTGCCAGTCTATTCTCATATTCTCCCTTTGCCCCTCTTATTTTCTTTTCCACTTCCCCTCCAAAGTTTCTATATTCAGCCTGATTCTCACATGTATTCGTAATCTGACATACATGCTATTTTTCTGCTTCATCTTGCTATCTATCTCTTTCATCATCCAGGGAGCTCTGCCTTTAGTTGCCTTCCGTTTCCCCCTCATGGGAATGTATCTCGACTGAACTCAAACCATCTCCTCTTTAAAAGGCAATTGCAGTTCTGCCGCCAATCTTTCATTCCATTTTTCTCGAGCCAGATCCGTTCTCAACCCACTGAAATTTGCCTTCCTCCAATTAAGTATTTTTACTCTGGATTGCTGCCTGTCCTTTTCCATAATCTACACCTTATGATAATAGTATCACTGTTTCCTAAGCAAGAACTTAGGAAACAGTGATACTATTGACACTTGACCTACCTCATTCCCCAGAGCCAGATCCAGCAATGTCTCCTTCCTCGTTGGGCCAGAAATGTACTAATCAAAAATGTTCTCCTGAACATACTTCAGAAATTCTTTCCCCTCTACCCTTTACACTATTACTATCCCAGTCTATATTAGGATAATTGAAGTCCCCCTATATCACTATTATAGTTCTTGCATACCTCTAATTTCCCTACAAATTTGCTCCTCTATATCTTTCCCATTAATTGGTGGCCTATAGAAGACAACTAGTTGTGTAATGACACCTCTATTGTTTCTTAACTCTAACCATATAGATTCTGTCCTTGACCCCTCCAGGACATCCTCCCTCTCCAGCACTAACATTCTACTTAACCAATAGTGCCATCCCATCTACTTTCTTTCCTTCCTGATCTTTTCTGTACACCTTATGTCCAGGAATATTTAAAACCCAATCATGCCCATTTTTTTGCCAGGTCTCCATTTTCACCACATAGAACGGTGGAACGGGTACGAGGGACTGAATGGTTTAGTTCTGTTCTTATGTTCCAAGCTTCTTACAAGAGTAGCTGAAAGTGACATAGGAACAACAGGTCATTCAGCCCCTCAATTAGATCATGGCCGATCTGTTTCTTTACTCCATTTACCCTCTTTAGCTCCGTTACCTTGCCTAACAAACATCCATCTCAAATCTGAAATTTTCAATTGACCTAACTTTCTGGGAGCATGAGTTCCAGATTCCCACTACACTTTGTGTGAAGTGCTTCCTGATATCCCCCTCAACTGATTAGCTCTAATCTTAAAAGGTTAGTCCCCCTTGCTCTGGACTCTCCCACCAGAGGAAATAGTTTCTTTCTATCTACCCCATCAAATCCTTTAATCATCTTAAAAACTTCAATTAGATCATAGAATCATAGAAATTTACAGCACAGAAGGAGGCTATTTCGGCCCATCGTGTCAGCGCCAGCCAACAAAGAGCTATCCAGCCTAATCCCACTTTCCAGCTCTTGGTCTGTAGCCCTGTAGGTTACGGCACTTCAAGTGCACATCCTAGTATTTTTGAAAATGTGGTGAGGGTTTCTGCCTCTACCACCATTTCAGACCCCCACCACCCTCTGGGTGAAGAAATTTCCCCTCAAATCTCCTCTAAACCTTCTACCAATTACTTTAAATCTATTTCCCCCTGGTTGCTGACCCCTCTGCTAAGGGAAATAGGTCCATCCTAACGACTCTATCTAGGCCCACATAATTTTATACTCCTCAATAAGGCCTACGTTCAGCTTCCTCTGTTTCAAATAAAACAAACCCTGCCTATCCAATCTTTCCTCATAGCTAAAATTCTCCACTCCTGGCAACATCCTCGTAAATCTCCTCTGTACCCTCTCCAGTGCAATCACATTTTTCCTGTAATGTGGTGACCAGACTGCACACAGTACTCTAGTTGTGGCCTAACGAGTGTTTTTTAAAAAAAATATACAGTTCAAGCATAACCTCCCTGCTCTTGTATTCTATGCCTCGGCTAATAAAGGCAAGTATTCCGTATGCCTTCTTAACCACCTTATCCACTTAGCAAACTACCTTCAGGGATCTGTGGACATCACCCCTTAATCTTATATACTCAAGGGAATACAAGCCTGTTCTCAATTTAACTCTTTTCGCCCCAGTATCTTTCTGGTGAATCTGCACTGTACCCCTCCAAGGCCAATATATCCTTCCCGAGGTGTGGTGCCCAGAACTTAACAAAGTACTCCAGATGTGGGTCTAACCAGAGCTTTGTATAACTAACAGAACTTCCACCCCATTGTATTCCAGCCCCCATTGAGCCAACATTCTATTTCGCCTTGTAATTATTTTTTGGTACCTGTCCAGTAGCTTTGTGATTTCTGTACTTGGACCCCTAAATCTCTCTGCCCATCCACAGTTCCTAGCTTCTTGCCATTTAGAAAATACTCTGATCTATCTTTCTTAGGTCCAAAGTGGATGACCTCATATTTCCCCACATTAAGCTCCCATCTCTACAGTTTTGCCCACTCACTTAATCTATCAATGTCTCATTGCAACTTTCTGCTCCAATCTACACGATTTACTGTGCCACCTAACTTCGTGCCGTCAGCAAACTTGGATATAGGGCTCTCTATTCCTTCATTCCAAATTATTTATAAAAATAGCGAAAAGCTGAGTACAGATTCCTGGAAGACACCACTAGTCACATCCTGCCAATTTGAGTACATTCCCATTATCCCTACTCTATCTCCTAACCAATTCCCTACTCATGTCAATAGGTTACCTTGTATTCCATGCACACTCAATTTTGAGAAGAGTCTCTTGTGTGGAACCTTTCCGAAAGGCTTCTGGAAGTCTATATAACATCCATAGATGCTCCCTGATCTACCACTTTACCTCCTCAAAAAAATTCAACTAGGTTTGTTTATTATGTCTTAACCTTTACAAATCAATACTAGGTGTCCAAATACTCAGTCACTCTGTCCCGCATAATAGATTCTAGTAACTTCCCCACAACAGATGTTAGACCAATAGGCCTATAATTTCCTAGTGACTCACCCTCCAATTCTATCTCTATGTGGAGAAGTCCTTGAACCTCCTGCCAAAGCTGTGGCTAGGTCAGCAACTCACCACTGCTAATGTATACTTTCATTCTAATGTTCCAGGACACCATATGCCTGCACTTTTTCCCCCATAAAATACTGTAAGCTGGAGATGATCCCCAAGTACTGGTGCTCTTTTGTTCTCCACCCAACTGACCATGAAGAAAGTTATGAGGTGGTACAATAATCACGCAAACCACTGTGTTCATCTGGGTCGTTTAAAATTAGTGAATTTAAAAAGTGTGTTTGAGCAGACTGGAGCATGTTAACTGCAACAATAGCTGGTTACTGCACCAACTGTTAACTTCCCTCATGGTTAAAGTGCTCTTGCAGAGAGCCGGCACGCGCTTGATGGGCCTCCTTCTGTGCTGTAACCATTCTATGATTCTAAATGAGCAGACACTGGCAGAGCATTGACACTGTAAAATATGGTAATGTTAAAGTGTTGCTAAACTTCAAGTGATGGTGAAACTTTTCAGAAAGCTTCATAACTCAGGTAAGCAGAAATGTTTTGAGACTGTCAGGCCGTTGTTATTTTTGGCTTAGGTATGCCAGGGTTCACTGGAATGTGGTTTTACTTCATACTGGGGGCATACGTTTGCTTTATTCTGATTCAGGTTTCAAGTTAAAATAGCATCTTTGCAGGTCTTGTGCTGGCCTACATATAAACATTTAGCACAACTCTTTTAAAGTAAACAAAACAAACATTAGATCAAGTGCCCCCCGATCTGGGGAACACTACAAACATTTCCCAAGGCTCTTTTTTTTTGTTTTTTTGTTTTTTTTTGTATTTTTGTAGTTTTATTTTGTGTATTCTTTTGGGCTCTAAAACTATAATTTACAAGTGCCTCCTATAAAAGGGGAGGGGGACACTAAAACCGGCATTTAAAACAAATTAAACTTTAAAACATATAAAATCAAATTAAAATTTGGTTGCCGGGGGTGATGATGCACTCCAGTACCTCCGGTACCCACCTCTCGCGGAAGGCTGCGAGCGTACCAGTGGACACCACGTGCTCCATCTCCAGGGACACCCTGGCCCGGATGTAGGCGCAGAAGAGAGGCAGGCAGTCAGGCTGAACGACCCCCTCGACCGCCCGCTGCCTGGACCGGCTGATGGCACCCTTGGCCGTGCCCAGGAGCAGTCCTACGAGGAGGCCCTCGGACCTACCCGCTCCCCTCCGCACAGGGTGCCCAAAGATCAGGAGTGTGGGACTGAAGTGCAACCAGAAATTGAGGAGCAGCCCCTTTAAATAATGGAACAGGGGCTGCAACCTCGCACACTCCATAAAAACATGGAACACGGATTCTTCCAGACCGCAGAAATTGCAGGCGGCCTGGGAGCCCGTGAACCGACTTAAAAATTTATTGCACAGGACTGCTCCGTGCACCACCCTCCAGGCCAAGTCCCCGATGAATAGTGGGAGGACTCCCGCGTAGAGTGCCCTCCATCGGGGACCCCCGCCTCCTCCAGACGCCAAAATGTTGCGCCATGGCTTGTCCGGACGGTAGACGAGGATGGCAAGGTTGAGTGTGCAGGAGCAGTCCATACAGGAAACCCCTCCGCGCAGAACTGAAAGGCACGGAGGGGATTTCCCCGAGGCGGCTCAAGTTGTGAGGCGCCGGCTCCCAAGGGATAAGATTCGAATCTGCGTGGGGGAACCCCAATGGATTTCTAGTCCATCACCGTAACCACTCGGCCAGGACTACTGGCAACATTTAGCACAACTCTTTTGGTGGGGGGGGGGGGGAGGGGGGGAACAAAATAAACATTAGATCAAGTGCCCCCCAATCTGGGGGCCATGCCAAACATTTTTCAACTGCCTTTTTTTTTAAACTTTTATTTTGGTTTCTTTGTGATTTTTTGGGGGGCAATAAAATCATAAATTTTACAAGTGCCCCCTATAAAAGGGGAGGGGGACACAAAAACCCCGGCAATTAAAACAAATTAAATTTTAAAACATAAAATCAAATTAAAAATTGGTTGCCGGGCGTGATGATGCACTCCAGTCCCTCCGGTGCCCACCTCTCACGGAAGGCCGGGAGCGTACCGGTGGACACCGCGTGCTCCATCTCCAAGGACACCCTGGACCGGATGTAAGAGCGGAAGAGAGGCAGGCAGGCAGGGTAAACGACCCCCTCGACCGCCCGCTGCCTGGAACGGCTGATGGCACCCTTGGCCGTGCCCAGCAGTCCTACGAGGAGGCCTTCGGATCTACCCGCTCCCCTCCGCAAAGGGTGCCCAAAGATCAGGAGTTTGGGACTGAAGTGCAACCAGAATTTCAGGAACAGCCCCTTTAAATAATGGAACAGGGGCTGCAACCTCGTACACTCTATAAAAACATGGAACACTGACTCCTCCAGACCGCAGAAATTGCAGGCGGCCTGGGAGCCCGTGAACCGGCTTAAAAATTTATTGCACGGGACTGCTCCGTGCACCACCCTCCAGGCCAAGTCCCCGATAAATAATGGAAGGACTCCCGCGTAGAGTGCACTCCATCGGGGACCCCCGCCTCCTCCGGATGGCAAGATGGTACGC
Organism: Pristiophorus japonicus; assembly: GCF_044704955.1. Lineage (NCBI taxonomy): Eukaryota > Metazoa > Chordata > Chondrichthyes > Pristiophoridae > Pristiophorus > Pristiophorus japonicus. Next base: position 333,514,740 of record NC_091978.1, read on the forward strand.
CATGGCGTGTCCGGACGGCAGGCGAGGATGGCAAGGTTGAGAGTGTGCAGGAGCAGCCCGTACAGGAAACCCATCCGCGCAGAACTGAAAGGCACGGAGGGGATTTCCCCGAGGCGGCTCAAGTTGTGAGGCGTCGGCTCCCGAGGGATAAGATTCGAATCTGCGTGGGGGAACCCCAATAGATTTCTAGTCCAACACCTTAACCACTCGGCCAGGACTACTGGCATCATTTAGCACAATCATAATCTCTGCTTCCTCAGGTGAGATTGAAATGGCCGTCAACAACCCTGTCACGCTTATAATTAAAACAGGTGATAAAGCTTTGAAGATCTATTGGATTACAGTGAGATCTGCATTAACATAGAAACATAGAAAATAGGTGCAGGAGCATGCCATTCAGCCCTTCTAGCCTGCACCGCCATTCAATGAGTTCATGGCTGAACATGAAACTTCAGTACCCCCTTCCTGCTTTCTCGCCATAACCCTTGATCCCCCGAGTAGTAAGGACTTCATCTAACTCCCTTTTGAATATATTTAGTGAATTGGCCTCAACTACTTTCTGTGGTAGAGAATTCCACAGGTTCACCACTCTCTGGGTGAAGAAGTTTCTCCTCATCTCGGTCCTAAATGGCTTACCCCTTATCCTCAGACTGTGACCCCTGGTTCTGGACTTCCCCAACATTGGGAACATTCTTCCTACATCTAACCTGTCTAAACCCGTCAGAACTTTAAACGTTTCTATGAGGTCCCCTCTCATTCTTCTGAACTCCAGTGAATACAAGCCCAGTTGATCCAGTCTTTCTTGATAGGTCAGTCCCGCCATCCCGGGAATCAGTCTGGTGAATCTTCGCTGCACTCCCTCAATAGCAAGAATGTCCTTCCTCAAGTTAGGAGACCAAAACTGTACACAATACTCCAGGTGTGGCCTCACCAAGGCCCTGTACAACTGTAGCAACACCTCCCTGCCCCTGTATTCAAATCCCCTCGCTATGAAGGCCAACATGCCATTTGCTTTCTTAACCGCCTGCTGTACCTGCATGCCAACCTTCAATGACTGATGTACCATGACACCCAGGTCTCGTTGTACCTTCCCTTTTCCTAATCTGTCACCATTCAGATAATAGTCTGTCTCTCTGTTTTTACCACCAAAGTGGATAACCTCACATTTATCCACATTATACTTCATCTGCCATGCATTTGCCCACTCACCTAACCTATCCAAGTCACTCTGCAGCCTAATAGCATCCTCCTCGCAGCTCACACTGCCACCCAACTTAGTGTCATCCGCAAATTTGGAGATACTGCATTTAATCCCCTCGTCTAAATCATTAATGTACAATGTAAACAGCTGGGGCCCCAGCACAGAACCTTGCGGTACCCCACTAGTCACTGTCTGCCATTCTGAAAAGTACCCGTTTACTCCTACTCTTTGCTTCCTGTCTGACAACCAGTTCTCAATCCACGTCAGCACACTACCCCCAATCCCATGTGCTTTAACTTTGCACATTAATCTCTTGTGTGGGACCTTGTCGAAAGCCTTCTGAAAGTCCAAATATACCACATCAACTGGTTCTCCTTTGTCCACTTTACTGGAAACATCCTCAAAAAATTTCAGAAGATTTGTCAAGCATGATTTCCCTTTCACAAATCCATGCTGACTTGGACCTATCATGTCACCATTTTCCAGATGCACTGCTATGACATCCTTAATAATTGATTCCATCATTTTACCCACTACTGAGGTCAGGCTGACCGGTGATTAGATCACTAAAAGCACTCTGCACATTACATTTAGTTGAACTGGCTCCCTCCATGGCTTATACTTAAACCAGTGAGCAGTTCTGCCATACAGCTTAATATTAATTGTTCAATTGCTGGTGTATACCAAGTTAATTGAACTCAGCGGAGGACTACCATTGGCCTCTGTGCTTCTGTGTTGGCAAGGAAAGAGTGGCCATATTTTTCATTGCTATCCAGTGACATGTGCTGCAAAGTGTGCAGTGTTAGGATGTCAAGTGAGCACCAGATTGGACTAATCTGCAATACTCCCATGATTGAATGACCTACTGACAATCACCATCTAGGTTCACATAAAGAACAGCAACTTGGCCAAGATAACAGAGGGTGATCAGCACTCATGGAACCGTACCTCATCAAAGAATCAATGCTTTTGAGGACGGAGGAGGTAGTAGGAAAAAGGACAGTAATAAAGCTTTAAGAGTAAATGCACCTTATGCTGTGTTGCTGAGCTACAAGGTTCGATCCCTGCTGCGTGTTAAGTTAGCTAATCTTTAGTGAGGGCACAAGAGTGGGGCGCAGTGGTCCGAGCAAATGAGAAAAACAAACTCAGACAGAATTCTCACTCCTGATTCCCAGCCAGCAACTACTGCTGGAAATGCACATACAGATATTGTATAGGGTCACCTGTGAAGAATGTTCACAGAAAATGCTGAAAATACTCAGCAGGTTAGGCAGCATTTGTGGAGCGAGAAAGAGCTAATGTTTCTCTCGAAAAGTCACTGACCCGAAACGTTAACTCGGTTTCTCTCTCCACAGATGCTGCCTGACGCTGAGTATTTCCAGCATTTGCTGTTTATATTTCAGATTTCCAGCATCAGCAGCAATTGTATGAAAAATTCTCACTTGGCTCAGGCACTGAAGGAAATTTAAAAATGATACATGGATCCGCATGATTAGCAAAGTCTGAACATTTAAATGTACAAAGAACCATAGGCAGCACTGAAGAGGTTAAATGGGCAATAAATTAATTTTGAGCACAAGATTTAAAATTGATTTAAGAATATCAACACAAACCTACTTTGGATCTTTCTGGACGGAAACTTTTTTGATCTCCATTATGTCACGAACTCGGTTCTCTACATTCTCCTCACGGACGGTCACTGATGCCTTTAAAACCTAAACAAGAAACAATTAATGAAGACAAACATTATTCAGCATTAAGTCATTATAAATTGTTAATGTCTTTGGGAAACAGATATTAAAAAAATTATAAAGGTGAGAATATTATGCACTCAGTGCAAAATGAAAAATGTTATAGTACCTGCTTTCTAATTCAATTATTTGTTTCTCGCAAAAAAGGGAATGGTAAACCCAGCAGAAAAATATTCCTGAGGGCCAACATACCAGTACGTGCAAAGGTAAAATTGTAACAGAAAATTTACTCAAAAATTTGCTCCCTCTTTCACCTTACCTTCTTATTTGTTTAAAAAGTTATTATTTAATAAACGTTCTTGCCTATTGACAGGACTATTCCAACCCCAAGGCCTAGATTACTCAACTAAGGGATTATGATTACATATACCGTATATACTCGCGTATCATGCGACTTTTGAAGACCTAAATTGTAACCTAAATTTGGGGGGTCGCATGATACGCGAGATACAAAATTTGCGGGTGTGAAGTGCTGGCCAAGATTAGGCTGTTAGGCTGTTAAGCAGACCATATCCACGCTGAATCTCGGCAGGTATCTCCTGGGCTGGATTGCAGCCTCTATTGTCACTTGTACTGTATCTTTGCTGTGGTCTAGAGATCGCCACCCACAACTCCCTCTGAAGTTTGCTGCATTATTAGAGGCTCCAGCTATCTCAGCCCATGCTTCTTTTACCCGCAAACACAGTAGAGGCTGTGGCTGAACGACGCTAGTCAAGCCAGCTGGAATGATTGCTGTATCGGTGTTCGATTCGCGAACAGCTTTCACAACAGAATCCACTCGATGTTTCATGATTCGGTTGTTAAGGTCTGTATTCGATCGTTGTTATGTGTTAGGGTACTTGTTACGTGTTGGGTACGTGTTAAACTTGTTTGAAAGCCTAGCCTAGTGGCATCTGGTATCTCAAAAAAGTGACTCGCATGATACATGAGATATATGATAAAATCATGTTTTGGGGATGAAAATTTAGGGGTCGCATGATACGTGCGATCGTAGGATACGTGAGTATATACGGTACTTTAGAGGACCAATTTGTTTTCCTAAATGTTACCTCTCTGATGATATACTGAAGTCATTAACTTCACTATTATCTCTCGAGATAAAAAGGTACACCCCACCAATGTTCTCTCTCATTTTTTTTTCCCCGTGGGTGATCTCTTTAACTTGCTGTGCAACCCATTCAAATGTTCGCGCATGTGCGGTTTCGCCGACGTTAAAGTCTGCATAGGACCTCCAGACCGCTGTGCAGTCACGCAGTTTAACGGGAATGTTGTTGCCCATTCTCTTCGCCCAACCCTGGTCCTCCTGCTATTGCCATGATTGGGATTCCTGTGCTTGGAATAGCATCTGTCTGTGTATTTTAGTGGTCTGGATTACCTAGCGCTTTATTTCATTCTCGTCACTGGGTTTCGTCTTTCTTCCTTCTGCATGCTAGCTGAGTAACTTGTGACTGGTCTACCCAAGATTCCAGTTAAGCAGGTCTTTAAGCACATTTAATGAAGTACATTTGTCTTCACACTGGAATGTGTTGCTTCCATACTAGTTGAAACACTGATCATATTTCAAAATCAGCAGTGTCTCAGCTGGTATGGGAGCTATGCATTCCAGCGCGAAGACAAACTTTACAAAGTTTAGTTTTTGAAATAAAACCAATATAAGATGTGGTGGGGGGGACCTGGAATACAGGAAATACTTAGAATGTATCATATAACCATAAAGAGAAAGCAATGTTCTCATGGTTTCATCATTCAGGTTAGGGACTTTGATGTGAGGCCCAGTTCTATTTGAGATAGATTAATTCTACATCAGTAAGCAAGAGCAAGACCTGACCCGTTTTAACAAACAGGTAACGGCACACACAAAAAATTAACCTCACTTACTTCAATTCTGGAGGATTCCAAAGAATATTCTATAAAAAAAAAGTTACATTTAGTATTTTGGTTAAATATTTTGATATAGTTCAATAGATTCAAAAACACTTTCAAGAAATATGTTTAAATCAAATATGAATTTGACCAAAACAAGCATAAGACAGATACCAAAACTTGCAGAGGCTGACAATTATTCTAATTGTTTCAAAAGATTAAAGTACTTTTCATTTGATGTTTGTGGTCTTGCTTTGAGCATTAACATCTACTAATATAGTAGGCATTATTTGAAAAGGGATCTAGGGAGGATCTGGATAACTATGAACCAGTCTCACAGTAACACCAGATAAAATTCTACAATTATCAAGATGATGATTGTGGAGCAATTAGCAAGATACAAAAGTTAATGGGTGTTCAGTTGCATAAAGAGAGAAATGGAATGTAGATCAAAGAAAGTAATCCTGCCACTATATACAGTATTAGTCATACCCAACCTAGTGTATAGTGTGCAGTTCTCGAATCCACAGTTGGAAAAGGTACAGAGAAAGCTCACTGAGCTGCTAGAGAATAACCATATGAGGATAGACTCAAAGAACTGGGACTGTTCACATGACAAAGGAGAAGACAGATGAGAAATAAATAAGGCTTGGGAATGTAGAAGATCAGTCAGACTCTTTGTATTGGCACAAGATAGAAAAATGAGGGGACAAGTATAAATTGAGGTAGATTCAGATGGGGTGCATTACCTTATCAAGAGAATTACCAATTTTCAGAACAACTTATCGAAACACAACTGTAGTTTAGCAGGTAGCATTGGACAATGATCTTGGAGAAATATTTTATCATACACAACTATAGGACAACATAAAGATGACCTATATTTCAAACTAGCCATGCAATTTTCTGTTTCTATTTATTTCTCAAAATATATATAAAAATAGCCTACAAACTATAGGTTGTAAAATTGTGTCTAAAACAAATACATTAGTCAGATTTTAGAAATTATTCTATATTCTTACAGATGGTAAACAACATACAATTATTTACACACAACTTCTTTGTGAGACTGACAGTATTAGAGAATGAAGCCTCTAGAATCAATGGGCCTAACTTTGCCAACCCCTTTTTTCGGCGCACTTACCTTAAGTGCACCGACTTTGCGTGCTGGAAAGGGTGCCGGAAAAAAGGGGCCCCATCCTGGCCGCTCTTCGGAGTTCCCGGAGTCCTGGCGTGGCATGCATTCTGAAGTGGAGGGGGCGGAGCAACAGGCCAGCGCCAAAAACAGTGCCGGCACATCTGGGAACGCCCCCTTTTGAAAGAAAAATTGACTTAAAAAAATTGTACCTAATTGACTTACTCTGGAGCACATTTTTGGGGGAAAATGGCATTTATTAAAACTTACGCCAGAAAAAACTTACTCCAAAAAAATTGATGCAAGTCATGGCCAAAGTTGGGCCCAATAACTCAGTATTTCCTATATTCAGTGCTTCATAAATATGTGGCATCTGGTATTGACTTAACCCAACTCATACATCAAATTTAAAATGTCTCAAGACTGATTCAACACAATAAAACTGTCACCGATAGCCACACCTGCTCTACTTCCACTCCATAGATTGAAAAGTACGGGAAACTGATGCATCTTGATCTTTTGTACATCTGATCTCTAACTATTTTAAATGGCTCACACAAGTCACAGGAGTACCAATTGTTATGAAGTCCCCGGATGCAAATAGTAAGCCTGGAACATACAGATACCATATTACGATAAGAAAGTGGATCAACTGCATCAGTGGATGATTTTGCCCTACTGATAAGTTAAGGAAATATCTTGTGACAACGCTCACCTATTTTCATGGTTTGCACTGCTCCTTGAACGGTATTAGCACAAATACGCTGTAGTTCACATTTTCCAGTGATCTTCCGTAAAATCCACTTCACCCAAGATCTCAGGAAAGAGCTGTACAGGTAATGCCAAATTAAACCAATCATATTCTGGTGAGAAAAAGAATACACATGAACTCACTATTCACACAGCAGAGGGTGAAGCTGTTTTGAGCCTTAGACACTTCCAAGTAAAAACTATCTAGACCTATCTGAAAATCAACCAACAACTTTTATTTATTATAGCACCTTTAAAGTAGTGAAACGTCCCAAGCTGCTTCACAAGAATATTACAAGATAAAAAATTTGATACCGAGCCACACAAGGAGAAATTAGGGCAGGTGACCAAAAGCTTGGTCAAAGAGGTAGGTTTTAAGGAGCGTCTTGAAGGAGAAGAGAAGTGGAGAGGTTAAAGCTCGGAATTCCAGAGCTTAGGGCCTAGGCAACGGAAGGCATGGCTACCAATGGTTGAACGATTATAATCAGGGATGCTTAAGAGGGCAGAATTAGAGGAGTGCAGACATCTCAGGGGGTTGTGGGGCTGGAGGAGATTACAGAGATAGAGAGGGGTGAGGCCATGGAGGGATTTGAAAATAAGGATGAGAATTTTGAAATCAAGGCGTTGCTTAATCAGGAGCTAATCTAGGTCAGTGAGCACAGAGGTGATGGATGGGTGAGCAGGACTTGGTGTGAGTTAGGACACCGGCAGCCAAGTTTTGGATCATCTCTAGTTTACGTAGGGTAGAATGGGGGAGGCCAGCCACGAGTACATTGGAATAGTCAAATCTAAAGGTAACAAAGGCATGGACGAGGGCTTCAGCAGCGGATGAGCTGAGGCAAGGGCGGAGACGGGCAATGTTACAGAGGTGGAAATAGGCAGTCTTAGTTATGCTGTGGATATGTGGTCGGTAGCTCATTTCAGTTTCAAATATGACACCAAGTTTGCGAACAGTGTGGTTCAGCCTTATACAGAAGTTGGGGAGAGGGCTGGAGTCAGTGGCTAGGGAACGGAGTTGTGGCAGGGAGCGAAAACAATGGCTTCGGTCTTCCCAATATTCAATTGGAGAAAATTTCTACTCATCCAGGGCTGGATGTTGGTGAAGCAGTCTGACAATTTGGAGAGGGGTCAAGAGAAGTGGTGGTGAGGTAGAGCTGGTGTCAGAGTACATGTGGAAACTGACGCTGTGCTTTCGGATGATGTCGCCAATAATGGGCAAAATTGCATATTACTTTCCCAAACTAAAAGCTGCCTTACTCCCAGTTACAGCACCTCAATCACAAACTGCACCGAGCACAAATAGTGGGAATGGATGTGAACTCGGTCCGAGATGTAAAAGGACAAAGTGCTAGAATGCTAACCAATTGTCCTACTAATCCCTTTTATATATATTTTTTAATTTCCATTTTATTTTCCCTTATGATTAAATTATACACTGTTGTAAAAATGTTTCTCATGAAAACAAGAAACAAACTAAAAATACCAGTAAATCGCCACTATCCATTAAATAGAAATTTCTTAATTGGAACGTGACCATTACATTTTGCAATACTTTTACATTTGAAACAGGCACCTTAACGGTAACAAGCATCCACAAGGCTACTGAAGCCATTCTAACCTTGAACTCCTGCTGCCAACACACACTGCACTGTAAACAGGAGGTAATAACAGCAGGAAGAATGAAACTTGATATAGAAAATTGGTTGCTGCACACAATTGTTTTGAAAAAAAAAAAGAGTGTAAAATTTTATTTCTGTTCCAACTTTTCCAATCACTAAAACTGGCTTCACCGCTCCACAGGTGGTGAAAAGAAAGGAAAAGGAATCAGAATGAATTCCCACTCCTGATCACGCTTCTGTGACTGCTACTGGTGTGAGAGACAAGGCCATCTCAGATCACTTCCACATATCTCTCATTGCTTTCAACACCTTCCACACTGGAAATAATTCTCCCCCAAGTCACTTACAACTGCACTTTCAAACTCCTAATTGTCTAACATTTGGCCCTCCATTCACCATGTACTTCCGCAACTACCGAACAGCTCAATCACACACTCACATCCACCTTTGATGCATTTGTCCCCAGTAAAACCCCTACTCTCTCCTGCCCCGGTCGTTCCCCTTGGTACAGTCCCCATCTTCACCCCCTCGAGTCCAAGGGATGCAGATTTGAATGTATGTAGCAAACAACTAGTTTAACCATTCGTCACTAGATCTGGCTGGACCACATCAAACACTATTGGGCCCTGCTCAACCCTTCCAAATCTGCTCACTACTCTAGGATCATCCCGGAATGCAAAGATAACCGCCTGGCTTTTTTGTCCACTACCAACCGGGTCCTTAAACCACTCTCCCCTGCCCTGCTTGCTCCATGCTCACCGCTGGCAACAAATCCATTCAGCTGCCTCTGCCACATCCCTCCCTCTCCTTACATACAAGCCAAAGTTCTCTCCCGCCCTAGCCCTGAATTCACATCTTTCTCTAGTTTCTCTCCCATCTCCTCTCATACACTTTCCGAGTTCACCTTGTCCATGAGATCTACCTTCTGCCCTCTTCACTCTATTTCCACTAAACTGCTGACCACCCAGCTTCCCTTCCTGGCCCCATGCTAGCAGATATTGTAAACTGTTCCCTGACCTCAACTACTGTCCACCACCATTTTAAAACTGTCATTATCATCTCCTCCTCAAACAACACAACTATCACCCATCTCCAACCTCAGTTTTCTCTTACAAAGTTCTTGAACGCATTATCACTTCCCATATTCATACCCATCTTTCCCACAGCTCCACATGTGAACCTCTCCAATCAGATTTCCACCCCTACCAAAGCATTGAAACAGCCCTAATCAGTCACACATGACATCATGTGTGACTGTGACCATGGTGCACTATGTCTCCTCAACCTATCTGCAGCCTTTGACACAAATGACAACACCATACCCTTCCAATGTCTTTTACCCGTTGTCCAGGTGAATGGGACTGCCCTCACTTGGTTCCACTCTTACCTATCCTGTCATAGCCAGAGAATCTCCTGCAATGGCTTCTCATACTGCCCTCTCCCCACTGTTACCTTTGGAGTTCCCCAATTAAACGTTAGGAAGATCGAAGCCACTATCTTCAGCCTGCACCACAAACTCCATTCCCTGTCCACTGTCTCAGGCTGAACATGACTGTTTGCAACGTCGGCATCCAATTTGACTGAGCTGAGCGAACGGCCCCATATCCTCTCCATCACAAAGACTGCCTACTTTCACCTCCATAACATCACCCACCTCCATCCCTGCCTCAGGCCATCTATTACTGTAAGCCTCATCTATGCTTTTGGTAACTTCAGACTAGACTATTTCAATGCTCTCCTGGCCAGTCTTCCATGCTCCTTAAACTTGAGCCAATCCAATATTTTTCTGTCCGTATCATAACTCACACAAGTCCCATTCACGTGCTCGCAGACATAAATTGGCTCCCGGTCCACCAACACCTCGATTTTAAAATTCTCATCCTCGTGTTTAAATCCCTCCATAGCCTCGCTCCCATCTATCTCTGTAACCCTCCCTCTAGCTGTACAACCTTCTGAGAACTCCGTGACCCTCCAACTCTAGCCTCTTGTGCATCCCCAACTTCCATCACCTGCACCATTAGAGGCTTTGTCTTCAGCCATCTATAACTAAGCTCTGGAATTCCCTCTCCACCTCCCTCTTCCTAAGACACTCCTTGAAACCTATTTTGACCAAGCCTCATCACTTTCTTTGGCTCCATGTCATTTTTTGTTTTATGTTTTTGTGAAGCACCTTGGGACGTTTTACTATGTTAAAGGTGCTATATAAATGCAAGTTGTTGTTGTAGGCACTGAGTGAGGTTAGGATCCGGTTTGGTTGTAATGTCCTTCATGTTCATGAATTCACATGAAGAAAGGTAACATATGATACCTGATAGCAGTCAGGAGCTGCAGACTGTCCCAGATAAAGCTGTGTAATGCTCTGGTCATGCTGCATCTCAAGTATAGTGTGCAGTTCTAACTGCTTGAGGCAGTGAAGATGGTGCTGAAAAGGGCAGATTCTAATCCTGATGGCTTCCACACAAGATATGAGGAAATATTTGATAAGTGGGCTCTTCAATCTCAAAAACAGATGTCTTGGAGAACCTCACAGGTTAAGTATAAAGGATAAAATAAACCCAGAACAATGCCTTCAGATATGCAAGAGTAGCTACCCAAGAAAACACAGATTTGAGGTAATGAACAGAAGAACAGGAGGTACCACCTTACACTGAGTGCAATTAAAGCTGAAAAGGCTTCTCTGTCATTGAGGCTGAGACACCTAAATCATTTAAGAAACACTAGATGCTGTAACAGGAAGATAGCAGGATTGGTATTCCAGAAGGAAATCAAATGGCCCAAAGGTCATTCTTAGCCCAGAATTATTTTATGTGTTAACACCTTCACAAAATGGAAGAAAATTTAGAGGAAATAAAACATTATAATACAGATATGGAACATATCCAATTTGGGAGCAAGAAACCAGTTATTACCTAGGAACATATCTATATTTTTTATCTGCCACCTTGGTGCAAAATACTGGAGGTCACAACTTTTGCATAAATTTACATAGAATTGCAACATTAAACAGGCCTTTCAGGCCAACAGTCCATGTTGTTATCCTCATACTACATGAGCAGATGGTGCTGCTTTGGTCCTTCAGTCCAATACAATATGGTTGCATGTTGGACAGTTACTATTCAATAATTTTGGGTAGTACACATTTACAATTCACACCACGACAAGAAAAGCTGAGTGGTGGAAAAGCAACTAAAGCGCCATGTGATGTAGCAGCATATCCTATGTAGCTGACTCGGCTCCATACACCATTGCATTTGCCAGAAAACAAATACGGGTTTTGTCCCCATGTTACACGCCTTTCAAATCAAACTTAATCGCTGCAGTTTAAAACGAGACTCACAGAATTTCTAAAATGCAGTCCTTGGAATCATATTGTAACACTAGAGCGCTATTAAATGACCGAGTCACAAATGAAATGTGTCTCGCTAGTGAATGGGCAAGAGTTTTCAGGAGTTAAGTTAGCTTCCGGACCAGTCTGTCCATCCTTCTGTAACGTAAACCTGCAGTGACAGTAAACTAGATGTGTTGCTTTTCCGATTTAATAAGCGAGACTGCCTCAGGAATAGGCTGACAGTCAAAACACATTAAGAAATGAACATTTTACACCAACATAAAGAGTTTGAAAAAAATGCAAAAGCCATTAGCGAGTGCAGGCTTGGGCAAGAACAGCTACCGATGCATGGGGTCAGTGTTAGCCAGTGCCAGCAATCCCCCGCTTTGTGGGGCTGGCAGGCACCAATGCAGGAGCCACTTGGCTGAAGCGAGCGATTTGCAGAAACACTCCACATGACGGGTGCAAACGGCGCACGGATTAAGCGGGCAGAGAGAGAGAGGCGCAACAAGTGGCCGTCTCCCTCTGCTCGCCTCTCTCCAGGGGCAACACAAAAAATCCAACTCCGAAGGCCGAGAGTCGGACCCGCTGCCGCCGGCGGGGAGGCAACAGGATCGTCGCGCACTGCTCTCTTACTCACAAGGCAGCGGCTCCACTCAACTTTCTGGGCAGCTCACGGCTTCTCCGCAATGAACCGCCGTCACCAGGCCAACAGCGACCGGAAGCGCGTCACCGCGGCCGCCGAGCTCACTGCGCGAGGCCGGAGCGCGAGGGGCGGGGCCTGGTTTGGAGCAGCTGCTTATCAGGGCAGCGCTGTGGGCAGGCCCATCCTCCACACCCTTGGCACACAACCATGTACCTGTGTGTGCCTGGATTGTATATGTGTGTCCATATACAACGGTGTATATATTATGGCCCGGATTTTGCTGTAAGAATAAAGGTGAGCTGTGATATATCTTTACACATCACCTACAAACATACACGACAAGATGGCTCGAATACAGAAACCTGTCATCATCTGACCTTTACCACAACAGTCCACTAGGTGCAGCAGAAGCCCACTGGGGTGGCTCGATTACACCTCTCCCTCCTTAATGAAGAAGTAATCATAACAAAATAATCATTACACATAACTTGCATGGTTTTACACAACAAAATATGTGGACTTATTTAGCCATATTTACAAATCAAACTTACCCACTGTTTTTCTGTTTCGAAGAGGATACCTTCGCTCTCAAACAGAACTTTCCAAACTTGGTGTTGAACTTAGACTCATTCTAGGCTGAGCTTGAGGAGAATTTTTCTCCAAGGGCAACCCTTGATTTACATTTGTACTCTCCACAACTTCAGACTGTTTGTCTGCCTGACTCAGACTTAAATTCTCTTGGACTTGGTAGTCCTGTTGGGGAAGGGCTAAACTAATATGGCAGGGGGATGGGAACCTATGCACGGAGACAGAGGGAAGTAAAATGGGGGCAGAAGCAAAAGATAGAAAGAAGAAAAGTAAAAGTGGAGGGCAGAGAAACCCAAGGCAAAACTCAAAAAGAGCCACATTACAGCAAAAGTCTAAAGAGACAAAGTGTGTTAAAAAGACAAGCATGAAGGCTCTGTGCCTCAATGTGAGGAGTATTTGTAATAAGGTGGATGAATTAACTGTGCAGGCAGCTATTAACGAATATGATATAATTGGGATTACGGAGACATGGCTCCATGGTAACCAAGGCTGGGAACTCAACATCCAGGGGTATTCAACATTCAGGAAGGATAGACAGAAAGGAAAAGGAGGTGGGATAGCGTTGCTGGTTAGAGAAGAAATTAACGCAATAGTAAGGAAGGACATTAGTTTGGATGATGTGGAATCTGTATGGGTAGAGCTGCGGAATACCAAAGGGCAGAAAACGCTAGTGGGAGTTGTGTACAGACCACCAAACAGTAGTAGTGAGGTTGGGGACAGCATCAAACAAGAAATTAGGGATGCGTGCAATAAAGGTACAGCAGTTATCATGGGCGACTTTAATCCACATATAGATTGGGCTAACCAAACTGGTAGCAGTATGGTGGAGGAGGATTTCCTGGAGTGTATTAGGGATGATTTTCTAGACCAATATGTCGAGGAACCAACTAGAGGGCTGGCCATCCTAGAATGGGTGGTGTGTAATGAGAAAGGACTAATTAGCAATTTTGTTGTGCGAAGCTGCTTCAGGAAGAGTGACCATAATATGGTAGAATTTTTTATTAAGATGGAGAGTGACACAGTTAATTCCGAGATTAGGGTCCTGAATTTAAAGAAAGGTAACTTCGATGGTATGAGACGTGAATTGGCTAGAATAGACTGGCAAATGATACTTAAAGGGTTGACGGTGGATAGGCAATGGCAAACATTTAAAGATCACATGGATGAACTTCAACAATTGTACATCCCTGTCTGGAGTAAAAAGAAAACGGGGAGGGTGGCTCAACTGTGGCTAACAAGGGAAATTAGGGATAGTGTTAAATCCAAGGAAGAGGCATATAAATTGGCCAGAAAAAGCAGAAAACCTGAGGACTGGGAGAAATTTAGAATTCAGCAGAGGAGAACAAAGGGTTTAATTAGGAGGGGGAAAATAGAGCATGAGAGGAAGCTTGCTGAGAACATAAAAACTGACTGCAAAAGCTTCTATAGTTATGTGAAGAGAAAAAGATTAGTGAAGATAAATGTAGGTCCCTTGCAGTCAGAATCAGGTGAATTTATAATGGGGAACAAAGAAATGGCAGACCATTTGAACAAATACTTTGGTTCTGTCTTCACAAAGGAAGACACAAATAACGTTCCGGAAATACTAGGAGACTGAGGGTCTAGCGAGAAGGAGGAACTGAAGGAAATCCTTATTAGTAGGGCCTAGGCCTGTCTATCTTAAGAGAGCTGACCAGGCCCATGACAAGCCTGGTCTGATTCAGTAATAGGGCTGATCAAAATAAAACATTCTTTAGCCAGTTAAACAGGTCAGTGAATATGTTTATTATAAGAAGTTAAGTTGAAGTAAGCTGAGATTTGCTATAACTTATTCCATGTATTCATTTATTGACTGGGAAATAAAACAGCTTAATTATTTGCATCTGCCTTCACCTCACTGAATTGTTAATCAGTCTGCCTTTTAGAAGATTGAAATCTTGTGAACATCATGTGACTGGCTAAACCACTCTCAACAGCTCAACAACTATTTCAGTTGCACCTGTAAATCAAATTGATGGGATTGAAGGCCAATAAATCCCCAGGGCCTGATAGTCTGCATCCCAGAGTACTTAAGGAAGTGGCCCTAGAAATAGTGGATGCATTGGTGATCATTTTCCAACAGTCTATCGACTCTGGATCAGTTCCTATGGACTGGAGGGTAGCTAATGTATGACCATTTTTTAAGGAAGGAGGGAGAGAGAAGACAGGGAATTATAGACCGCTTAGCCTGACATCAGTAGTGGGGAAAATGTTGGAATAAATTATTAAAGATGAAATAGCAGCGCATTTGGAAAGTAGTGACAAGATCGGTCCAAGTCAGCATGGATTTATGAAAGGGAAATCATGCTTGACAAATCTTCTGGAATTTTTTGATGATGTAACTAGTAGAGTGACAAGGGAGACCCAGTGGATGTGGTGTATTTGGACTTTCAAAAGGCTTTTGACAAGGTCCCACACAAGAGATTGGTGTGCAAAATTAAAGTACATGGTATTGGGGGCAATGTATTGACATGGATAGAGAACTGGTTGGCAGACAGGAAGCAGAGAGTCAGGATAAATGGGTCCTTTTCAGAATGGCAGGCAGTGACTAGTGGGCTGCCTCAGGGCTGAGTGCTGGGACCCCAGCTATTTACAATATACATCAATGATTTAGATGAAGGAATTGAGAGTAATATCTCCAAGTTTGTAGATGACACTAAGCTGGGTGGCGGTGTGAGCTGTGAGGAGGATGCTAAAAGGTTGCAGGGTGACTTGGACAGGTTAGGTGAGTGGGCATATGCATGGCAGATGCAGTATAATGTGGATAAATGTGAGATCCATTTTGGTGGCAAAAACATGAAGGCAGAATATTATCTGAATGGCGGCAGATTAGGAAAAGGGGAGGTGCAACGAGACCTGAGTGTCATGGTACATCAGTCATTGAAAGTTGGCATGCAGGTGCAGCAGGCGGTGAAAAAGGCAAATGGCATGTTGGCCTTCATAGCTCGGGGATTTGAGTATAGGAGCAGGGAGGTCTTGCTGCAGCTGTACAGGGCCTTGGTGAGACCTCACCTGGAATATTGTGTTCAGTTTTGGTCTCCTAATCTGAGGAAGGACGTTCTTGCTATTGAGCGAGTGCAGCAAAGGTTCACCAGACTGATTCCCGGGATGGCAGGACTGACATATGAGGAAAGATTGGATTGACTGGGCCTTTATTCACTGGAGTTTAGAAGAATGAGAGAGGATCTCATAGAAACATATAAAATTCTGACGGGACTAGACAGGTTAGTTGCAGGAAGAATGTTCCCGATGTTGGGGAAGTCCAGAACCAGGGGTCACAGTCTAAGGGGTAAGCCATTTAGGACCGAGATGAGGAGGAACTTCTTCACTCAGAGAGTTGTTAACCTGTGGAATTCTCTTCCGCAGAGAATTGTTGATGCCAGTTTGTTAGATATATTCAAGAGGGAGTTGGATATGGCAGCTTATGGCTAAAGGGATCAAGGGGTATGGAGAGAATACAGGAAAGGGGTACTGAGGTGAATGATCAGCCATGATCTTATTGAATGGTGGTGCAGGCTTGAAGGGCTGAATGGCCTACTCCTGCACCTAATTTCTATGTTTCTATGTTTCTAGTACATCTGATGTAGGATTTGCTATTGGTACTCTTCGTGTCACAAGACTATCTGACTCATCAGAAATAATCGAATCATTCCAACTTTCACTCCTTCCACATCTGTAGGTAAAATATGATCAATGTGAACAAACCTAACCGCTCCATGATCAAACATCTTGACCAAATATGTGTGAGGACC
Organism: Pristiophorus japonicus; assembly: GCF_044704955.1. NCBI lineage: Eukaryota > Metazoa > Chordata > Chondrichthyes > Pristiophoridae > Pristiophorus > Pristiophorus japonicus. The sequence continues at coordinate 333,531,391 of NC_091978.1, forward strand.
ACATATCTTCACTGTTCTTCCTGGTAACCACTTTAACCATTTACGGTGATGGTTCTTCACTCTCATCTTCTGATTCAATTTCTCACTTCTCTCTCTCTTACTCTATCTTTATCATGATTCTCTTTCTGTCTTAATTGTTTCTCTTCCACTGACAGTGCCAAGTTTGGTTTTAACAACAAGAACCTGGTTTATGGCTGTCATTTGAGAAATAACTCTGATGGTATTCTACCAGTAGTTGTATGACGAGTACTATGATAAATTATCAGAAAATGTGCCAGTTTGTGATCCAACGGCAACTGCCATTTCTTTGTATTTGGATCGAACATTTGCTTGATGAGGGCACATTTTACAACTGGTACTGTGTGTTCTGCTGCACCATTTGAAGCAGAGTGGTACGGTGGAACTTTGGTATGTTTCACACCATTTCTGCTCGTGAACTGTGCAAATTCTTCTGAACAATTTGTTCTGGGAGGCCATATGAAGAAAACAATCTTCACAAATTGTCTAGTGTTTTACTTGTTATTTCCTGCATCGGAAACAACTCGACACACTTCGAATGACTGTCAATCACTATGAACAACTGTTGTTCCTCTAGCTCAGCAAAATCTATATGTAATCTTTGCCACACCCTGGGAGGCCCTTTCCATAGCTGTAATGGTACTGATGGTGCTTTCTTGCTTACATGTCTAGGGACTTACAGGGGAGAAATAAGAAAAAAAGAGACGCTTAAGTCACATATCAACAGGTAAATACTTTAGAATCTTTAGAGGAATATAGAAAGTTAAGAGGCAAAATTAAAAATGATATTAGGAATGCTCAGAGCGAGCATGAGAAATTCTTGGTCAGTAAAATTAAGGAAAACCCTAAAATGTTCTATAAATATATTAAGAGTAAGAGGGTAACTAAGGAAAGGATAGGGCCTATTAGAGACCAAGAGGGTAATCTTTGTATGGAGATGCAAAATGTTGGTAGGATTCTTAACGAATACTTTGCATGTGTTTTCACAAAGGAAAGAGGTAATGCAGATACTGCTATAGAGGAGGAATGTGATATTCTGGATGAAATAAATATAGTGAGAGAGGAAGTATTAAGGGGTTTAGCAGCTTTGAAGGTAGATAAGTCCCCAGGCCCGGATGAAATGCATCCCAGGTTGTTGAGCGAAGTAAAAGAGGAAATAGCAGAGGCCTTGACCATCATTTTCCAGTCCTCTTTGGATCTGGGCATGGTGCCGGAGGATTGGAGGACTGCTAATGTAGTACCCTTGTTTAAGAAGGGAAAAAGGGATAGGCCGAGTAATTACAGTCCTCTCAACCTAACATCATGGTGGGAAAATTATTGGAAAAAGTCCTACAAGACAGGATAAATCTGCATTTGTATAGGCAAGGATTAATTAGGGACAGTCAGCACGGATTTGTTAAGGGAAGATCATGTTTGACTAACCTGATTGAATTTTTTCAGGAGGTAACCAAGAGGGTTGATGAGGGTAGTGCGTACGATGTAGTATATATGGACTTTAGCAAGGCTTTTGATAAGGTCCCACATGGTGGACTGGTCATGAAGGTTAAAGCCCATGGATTCCAGGGCAAAGTGACAAGTTGGATGCAAAATTGGCTTGGAGGTAGGAAGCAAAGGGTAATGATTGATGGATGTTTTTGTGACTGGAAGGATGTTTCCAGTGGGGTTCCGCAGGGCTCAGTACTGGGTCCCTTGCTTTTGTGGTATACGATTTAGATTTGAATATAGGGAGTATGATTAAGAAGTTTGCAGACAACACTAAAATTGGCTGTGTGGTTGATAATGAAGAGGAAAATCATGGGCTGCAGGAGGATATCAATCTACTGGTCAGGTGGGCAAAGCAGTGGCAAATGGAATTTAATTCAGAGAAGTGTGAGATGATGCACTTTGGGAGGGCTAATAAGGAAAGGGTATACACATTAAGCGGTAGGTCACTTAATAGTGTAGATGAACAAAGGGACCTTGGAGTGCTTGTCCACAGATCCCTGAAAATAGCAGGCCAGGTGGATAAGGTGGTTAAGAAGGTATATGGAATGCTTGCTTTTATTGGCCAAGGCATAGAATATAAGAGCAGGGAGGTTATGCTTAAATTGTATAATACTTTAGTTAGGCCACAGCTGGAGTACTGCATGCAGTTCTGGTCGCCGTATTATAGGAAGGGCATGATTGCACTAGAGAGGGTGCAGAGATTTACTCGGATGCTGCCTGGAATGGAGAATCTTAGTTATGAGGACAGATTGGATAGGCTGAGTTTGTTCTCATTGGAAGAGAGGAGGTTGAGAGGAGACCTCATCGAGATGTACAAAATATTGAGGAGCCTGGACATAGTGGATAATAAGGGTCTATTTCCATTGGTGGAGGGGGCATAGTTTTGAGGTGGTTGGTGGAAGGTTTAGAGGGTGATTTGAGGGGGGGCTTCTTTACGCAGAGGGTTGTGGGGATCTGGAACTTGCTGCCTGAAAGAGTGGTGGATGCAGAAACCCTCACCACTTTTAAGAGATGATTGGATGGGCACTTAAAGTGCCGTAACCTGCAGGGTTACGGACCTAGAGCTGGTAATTGGGATTAGACTGGATGACCTTTTGTTGGTCGGCACAGATATAATGGTAAGTACTGCAGGGAATAGAATAAGGCCAGGGTGATCTCCTGGACTAGTTTCGATCGCCGGGATGGGTCGGAGAGGAATTTTCCCAGATTTGTTCTCTCTAAATTGGCCTGGGTTTTTATCTGGTTTTTGCCTCCTAGGAGGTCACATGGCTCCGGTTGGAGTGGAGTGTAGATGTTTTTAGTATAAGGGGTGTTGTAGTGGTGTGAGGCAGACTGGTTGGGCTGGGTGCTCTTTGCCTTTCCATCATTGTTCATGGGTTTGTATGTAACCTTTAGAGCTGCTGACGAAGGGCCATGCGGCTCTTTGACGGCCGGCGCAGACACGATGGGCCGAAATGGCCTCCTTCTGCGCTGTAAATTTCTATGTTTCTATGTTCTATGTTGTACACAAACTAACGATGTACTCTATAACTTTATCTAGACCTGTCCATTATAAGTAATTGCGTGCAAAACTCTTGGTCAACCACATTCCCTACAAATGAAGTATGAATGGATATCTTTCTCTGATACCTGGTTTGGCCAGCCATTTATTATGTAATCATACCTTTGACATAACTGGGTCACGTTTGGTTGCTCTACCAATCTCTTCAGCTGTGACTGGCAGATCATCAATGTATGAAAAATAGAACACTTATTCCATATTGAGTGTAATTTGTGATGGGGATAGCAACCTAGGCATAGCACCAGCATTACTGTTATCAGCTGATCATCTGTATTCAATACCATATGTATATGCTGACAAAATCAAAGCCCATCTCTGCATTCGGACTGCAGCTAAGGTTGGAACTGGGGCCTTTAGATGGAGGATTGCTGTCACAGGCTTATGGTCAGTATCGATGGTAAACTTACGACCATACAAGTATTTGTGGAACTTCTTGACCTCAAAAATCAATGCCAAAGCTTCTCTTTTGATCTGCGCATAATTACTCTCACTGGCACTGAGAGTGCGTGAAGCAAAAGCAATTGCTCTCTTCTCCCCATTAACTAGTGCATGAGAGATCACTGTTCCAACTCCACATGCTAGCTTGATCTCCTTAGCTACGTCATAGTGAACTAACATGGTACTCTCTACCAACTGGCTTTTACACTCCTTGAAAGCTGTGTCGCATTCTTCTGACCACTTTCAATGGACCTGTTTTTTCAACAGCTCATTCAGTGGATGTAGTACTGTCATCAAATTTGTTAGGAACTTCCCATAATAGTTCAAAAGACCCAAAAATGATCCAAGTTCAGTGGCATTCTTGGGAGTGGGTGCATTTCTGATTGCATCCAGCTTTCCCGTGGTTAGATGTAAACCAGCTTTGTCTACTCTGTGCCCTAAGTACTCCACTGAGTTTTGAAATAACTCACGCCTGTGAGAAGTCACTTGTACTCTGTGCTTCTCTAGCCGTTTGTGCATTTCACATCGTCATGTATGTATGCTTGGTGTTACTAGCCATGAGGTGACGCCACTGTTATGTATGCAACCCTATGTAACAAACATTTTACCGCCACCAGCGGGCGTATCTGTTGGAGTCCCAAGGGATCCCAGCATCTCTTGCGAGCACTGTATATAAGCAGACCTCCCATGCTGTACCAACACTCTGGAGTTAGAATAAAGAGACGAAGGTCACACTTACTCACGTCTACAGTACTCAATCACATTACCTTATTAAGGACATAACAACTGGCGACGAGATAACGAACCATCACGCGAAAATGCAGCGAACTGTTGGTATCCTGGAGAAATTCTCAGATGGGGACGATTGGGAGGCTTTTGTGGAGTGACTCGACTAATACTTTGTGGCCAACGAGCAGGAAAGGAGTGTGAATGCTGCCAAACGAAGGGCGATCCTCCTCACCGTCTGCGGGGCAACAACCTATGGCCTCATGAAGAATCTTCTTGCTCTGGTGAAACCAACAACCAATACGCTGGTCTGGGAGCATCTAAATCCAAAGGAGAGCGTTCTGATGCCAAGGTATCGATTTTACATATGTCAACGGTCTGAAGGCCAGGAAGTGGCGAGCTGCGTTGCCGAAATAAGGCACCTTGCAGGACATTGCGAATTTGATGGATTCCTGGAGCAAATGCTAAGAGACTTTTTTGTGCTTGGCATTGGCTATGAGTTTATCCTTCGCAAACTATTGACTGTTGAAACACCGAACCTGAACAAAGCCATAACGATAGCCCAGGCATTTATGTCCACCAGCGATATCACCAAACAAATTTTGCAACATAAAGATGTTTCAGCAAGTACTGTACACAAAGTAATGTCGTTTTCAGGCAGGAATGCATATGGCAGAACGTACACGCCTGCAGCTGCATGACCTCAGATGACTCAGAGTCCGCCATCAAGCGTTACTGCGAGGCAGTTAACACCTTGTTGGTGCTGCGGAGGTGATCATCGAGCTCATCAATGCCGCTTCAAACTCTATGCGTGCAAAGGCTGTGGAACAATGGGACACCTCCAGTGAATGTGCAGACCAGCTGTAAACCCTGCAAACCACCACGTTGCAGAGGAAGACCGATCCATGGCGGATCAAACTGAACTAGAGACTCAAACCAAGGAGGCAGAAGTGTACGGGGTACACACCTTCACCACAAAATGTCCACCGATCATGTTAAAAGTTGAGCTGAATGGAATTCCAGTATCCATGGAATTGGACACGGGTGCGAGTCAGTCCATCATGAGCAAAAGGTCTTCGACTGTCAGTGGTGCAACAAGGCACAAAGGCCCAAGCTGAGCCCCATTCACACCAAGCTGAGAACTTACACTGAAGAGCTGATCCCTGTAATTGGCAGCGCAGCAGTAAAAGTCTCCTATGATGGAGCAGTGCATGAACTACCACTATGGATAGTACCAGGAGATGGCCCCACACTGTTCGGTAGAAGCTGGCTGAGAAAAATCCGCTGGAACTGGGATGACATCCGAGCACTTTCGTCCATCGACGATGTCTCATGTGCCCAGGTTCTGAACAAGTTTCTTTCGTTGTTTGAGCCAGGCATTGGAAGTTTCTCGGGGGTGAAGGTGCAGATCCACTTAATTCCCGGTACATGACCCATCCACCACAAGGCACGGGCGGTGCTATATATGATGCGAGAGAAAGTGGAGATCGAGCTGGACAGGCTGCAATGAGAGGGCATCATCGCGCCGGTTGAGTTCAACGAGTGGGCCAGTCCGATTGTTCCGGTTCTCAAGGGCGATGGCACGGTCAGAATTTGCGGGGACTATAAACGATTAATCGTTTTTCGCTGCAAGACCAGTACCTGCTACCCAAGGCAGATGACCTATTTGCGACGCTGGCAGGAGGAAAGACGTTCACCAAGTTGGACCTGACCTCGGCCTACATGACGCAGGAGTTTCCGGAATCTTCGAAAGGCCTCGCCTGTATCAACACGCACAAAGGTCTGTTCATCTACAATAGGTGCCCATTTGGGATTCGATCGGCCGCGGCTATTTTTCAAAGGAACATGGAGAGTCTGCTAAAGTCGGTTCCGCGCACCATGGTTTACCAGGACGACATACTGGTCATAGGTCGGGACACCATCGAACACTTGCAGAACCTGGAAGAGGTTCTAAGTCGGCTAGATCGTGTGGGACTCAGGTTGAAATGCTCGAAGTGTGTTTTCCTAGCACCAGAGGTCGAGTTCTTAGGGAGATGAATTGCGGCAGACGACATCAGATCCACCGACGCCAAGACTGAGGCCATCAAGAACACGCCAAGACCACAGAATGACGGAGCTGCAGTAGTTCCTGGGACTCCTCAATTATTTTGGTAATTTCCTACCCGGGTTAAGCACCTTGCCAGAACCTCTACACGTGTTGCTATGCAAGGGAGATGACTGGACATGGGGGAAATCACAAGAGACAGCTTTTGAGAAAGCCAGAAATCTGTTAAGTTCCAACAAATTGCTTGTTCTGTATGATCCTGATAAGCGTTTACTGCTAGCTTGTGATGCGTCTTTGTACAGGGTCGGGTGTGTGTTACAACGAGCAAACGAATCGGGAACATTGCAACCGGTCGCTTATGCGTCCAGGAGCTTGTCCAAGGACAAAAGGGCCTACAGAATGATTGAAAAAGAAGCTCTGGCATGTGTTTACGGAGTAAAAAAAATGCATCAGTATCTGTTTGGGCTTAAGTTCGAGTTGACCATAAGCCGCTCATATCGCTATTCTCAGAGAGCAAAGGTATCAATACCAATGCCTCTGCTCGCATCCAAAGTTGGGCACTCATGCTGTCTGCATATAACTATGTAATTCGCCACAGGCCAGGCATAGAGAACTGTGCTGACGCCCTCAGTCGGCTACCATTGCCCACCACCGGGGTGGAAATGGCACAGACTGCAGACTTGCTCTTGGTGATGGATACATTTGAAAATTAAAAGTCACCTGTTACGGCCTGCCAGATCAGGAAATGGACCAGCCAGGATCCTTTACTGTCCCTTGTACAAAACTGTGTCCTCCATGGGAGTTGGTCCAGGGCCCTAGTGAAGATGCATGAAGAAATCAAGCTGTTCCAGCGGCCTAAAGATGACTGTATTTTGTGGGTTAATCATATTGTTTTGGCCAAGAATGGCAGGGAAACGTTCATACGCGACCTACACAGCACCCACCCAGGCATAGTAGTGATGAAAGCTATAGCCAGATCCCATGTGTGGTGGCCCAGCATCGACTCAGATTTGAAGTCTTGCGTTCGCCAATGCAACACTTGCTCTCAACTGAGCAATCAACCACGGAGGCACCACTAAGTTTGTGGTCATGGCCCTCCAAACCGTGGTCTAGGATCCACGTTGACTTCGCTGGCCCGTTTCTAGGAAAAATGTTCTTGGTTGTTGTGGATGCTTATTTAAAGTGGATTGAGTGTGTAATAATGTCTGTAAACACGTCCCATGCCACCATCGAAAACCTACGAGCCATATTTGCCACGCACGGCCTGCCTGATGTCCTTGTCAGTGACAATGGGCCGTGTTTCACCAGTGCTGAATTCAAGAAATTCATGACCCGCAATGGGATCAAGCACTTCACATCTGCCCCATTCAAGCCCGCATCCAATGGCCAGGCAGAACGGGCAGTCCAAACCATCAAGCAAAGCATGAAACATGTGTCAGAAGGTTCCCTGCAGACCCGCCTGTCCCGAGTCCTGCTCTGCTACCGCACCAGACCCCATTCGCTCACCGGGGTTCCCCCAGCCGAGCTGCTCATGAAAATGGCACTCAAAACAAGGCTCTCTCTCATCCACCCTGCTCTCCATGATCACGTCGAGGGCAGGCGACATCAACAAAGCATGTACCATGATTGTGCAAATTTGTCACGCAATATTGAAGTCGATGACCCTGTATTTGTACTCAACTATGGACATGGTCCCAAATGGCTTGCTGGCACTGTCATAGCCAAAGAAGGGAGTAGGGTGTTTCAGGTCAAACTCGCAAATGGACTAATTTGCAGAAAGCATTTGGACCAAAGCAAACTGCGATTCACAGACAGCCATGAGCAACCTGAAGAGGACATCACCAACTTCGACCCTCCAACACACACACAAGTGCAACCAACATCACGGTTGACCAAGAAGCTGAACTCATCATCCCCAGCAGCCCAGCAAGGCCAGCTGCGCAGCAGCCCAGCGAAGAACCAACCAACTCACCTGCACCTGCATTTATACCGAGACGATCGACTAGGGAGCGAAAAACCCCAAATCGTCTCACCCTGTAAATAAGTGTACTATTGACTTTGGGAGGGAGTGATGTTATGTATGCAACCCTATGTAACCAGTATTCTACCGCCACCAGAGGGCATATCTGTTGGAGTCCCAAGGGATCCCAGCATCCCTTGGGAGCACTGTATATAAGCAGGCCTCCCATGCTGTACCAACATTCTGGAGTTAGAATAAGAGTCCAAGGTCACACTTACTCAAGTCTACATGGAGTTAAAATAAGAGACTAAGGTCACACTTACTCATGTCTACATTACTCAATCACATTACTTTATTATGGACATAACAGCCACTGTCGGAGGTCATTGGGCTGTACGCACGTGTGTGTGGCCCAGGTATAAAAGGCAAGCCATCATGTAATGTAATCACTTTGGAACCTAATAAAGCAGAGCCAGGTTTGTACCTGTGTTACTTTACAGTATTCAGTCTATCGAGTTATTACATATGTAACATTTGGCAACGAGGTAACTTAAGAGCCTTCGCATGCAAGAATTGAGCACAATTGGAATTCTGGACAGATTTGTGAAGGGAGAGGACTGGACAGATTTTGTAGCTCGCCTGGACCAGTACTTCGTGGCCAACAAAATGGAGGAACCTACTGACGCAGTTAGGCGCAGGGCGGTCTTCCTCATGGTTTGCGGTCTGAAAATCTATGATTCATAAAGAATCTTCTCTCACCTGCAAGTCCAATGGACAAGGACTATGAGAAATTGTGTACGTGACCATCTCAAACTAGAAGAAGGCATCACCATCTCACAATATCGATTCTACACGCACGTTCGTTCTGAGGGCCAGGATGTGTTGGAATTTGTAGCCGACCTAAGACGTTCAGCTGGACCGTGTAAGTTTGAAAATGCGTTGGGAGACATGCTGCGGGACTTCTTCGTAATCGGCATCAACCACGAGGTGATCCTGCGTAAGCTACTGGCGGCGGAGATGCTGGATTTGAGCAAGGCCATCACGATTGCCCAGGCATGCATGACAACGGACAAAAAATTAAAGCAGATATCATCAAAAAATTGGAACTTGGTAAGTACTGTAAACAAAATTGTATCATCGTTTGACAGAGTTGCATATTGCAGGGCCTACTCGACTGCATATGCGAAACCTGTGGCTGCCCAAAGTCCGCCAATGGGAATGAATCCGATTTTACCGTGTTGGCGATGTGGAGGCAATCATTGGCCTCATCAGTGTCGGTTTAAACAGTACATTTGTATAGGCTGTTCGAGACTGGGGCATCTCCAACGCATGTGTCTGCAACTGAACAAGCGTGCTGCGACACACCACATGGCAGATGATGACCAGTATAGCGCGGATCCGGATATGCAATCTGAGATACCAGAGGAGGAAGTATATGGATTGTATTTGTTCCTAACAAAGAGCCAACCGATAATGATTAATGTGAAACTTAACCGTGTGCCGGTACCAATGGAATTGGACACGGGTGCGAGTCAATCAATAATGAACCAGAGGACATTCGACAAGCTGTGGGATACTAAGGCTGTGAGGCCTAAGCTGAATCCAGTCAATGCCAAGTTGTGTACGTACACTAAAGAACTCAACGGTGATTGGCAATGCAGTAGTCATGGTGTCGTATGATGGTGCGGTTCAATATATACCGTTATGGATTGTTCCAGGCAATGGTCCAATACTGTTCGGCAGGAATTGGCTAGAAAAAATCAAATGGAATTGGAACGATATCAAAGCATTGTCGTTGGAGGATGATACTCCATATGCTCAAGTGCTAAGCGAGTTCCCCTCACAGTTTGAACTGGGCATCGGCAATTTCACGGGAGCCAAGGTGAAGATGCACGTGGACTCGGATGCAAGACCTGTCCATCATAAAGCTCGGGCGGTTCCGTACATGATGAGGGAGAAGGTCGAAATTGAACTGGACAGACTCCAGCGTGAAGGGGTCATATCACCAGTCGAATTTAATGAATGGGCCAGCCCCATTGTTCCTGTGTTGAAGAGTGATGGCACTGTCAGGATTTGTGGAGACTACAAGGTTACGATCAACTGAGTTTCGAAACAGGATCAATACCCGTTACCGAAGGCTGATGACCTGTTTGCAATGCTAGCTGGGGGGAAGTCGTTCACTAAACTGGATCTGACATTGGCCTACATGACACAGGAGCTGGTCGAGACGTCGAAGAAACTTACGTGCATCAACACTCATAAAGGACTGTTTATCTACAACAGATGTCCTTTCGGAATTCGCTCGGCTGCAGCCATATTTCAGAGGAATATGGAGAGTCTACTGAAGTCCGTCCCTAGAACCGTTGTGTTCCAAGATGACATTCTGGTCACAGGTCGTGACACCGCTGACATCTGAACAACCTGGAAGAGGTTCTACATCGTCTGGCCAAAGTGGGACTCAGACTGAAATGTTCGAAGTGTGTCTTCATGGCACCGGAAGTCAAATTTCTGGGGAGGAAAATTGCTGCTACCGGCATCAGGCCTACGGACTCGAAAACCAAGGCCATCAAAAATGCACCCAAGTCTGAGAATGTGATGGAGCTGCGTTCGTTCCTTGGTCTACTCAACTACCTCTGTAATTTCCTACCTAGATTGTGCACTTCATTAGAGCCACTGCACATGCTGCTAAGAAAAGGCGACAACGGGTTTGGGGTGCGTCTCAAGATATAGCTTTTGAGAAAGCTACTAATCTGCTTTGCTCTAACAAGGTACATTATGATCCATGTAAGTGTCTAGTATTGGCCTGTGATGCTTCGTCATATGGAGTTGGTTGTGTGCTCCAACAAGCTAATGAGTCGGGTAAACTACAACCTGTTGCGTATGCTTCTAAAAGTTTGTCAAAGGCGGGAAGAGCCTACAGCATGGTAGAAAAAGAAGCATTAGCTTGTGTGTATGGGGTTAAAAAGATGCATCAGTACCTGTTTGGTCTTCAGTTTGAACTGGAAACAGATCACAAGCTACTCATTTCATTGTTTTCGGAAAACAAAGGTATCAATACCAATGTATCATCCCGCATCCAGAGATGGGTGCTGACATTATCTGCCAATGATTATGTCATTCGCCATTGACCTGGCACCGAGAATTGTGCCGATGCACTGAGCCGTATGCTGTTGCCCACACTGGAGGTGGAGACACCACAACCTGCAGACCTACTGTTAGTTATGGATGCTTTTGAAAGTGAAGGAACCCCAGTCACGGCTCAACAAGTTAAGACCTGGACCAGCCAGGACCAGATATTATCGGTTGTAAAACGTTGTGTCCTTAGTGGTGATTGGTCTGCCATACCCAAGCAAATGGGTGATGAGACCAAACCTTACAACTGTCGAAAAAATGAACTATCCATTCAGTCATATTGTTTACTGTGGGGTAATCGTGTTGTTATGCCTAAGAAAGGCAGAGAGAAATTTGTACATGTTCTACATAGCACTCATCCCGGTATTGTCATAATGAAAGCCATTGCCAGGTCTCATGCATGGTGGCCTTGAATTGACTCTGATCTGGAATCATGTGTGTATCAGTGCAGCACGTGCATGCAGCTAAATAAAGCACCAGCGAAATCGCCGCTGAGTCTATGGTCATGGCCATCTAAACCATGGTCCAGGATTCACATCGACTTTGCAGGTCCCTTCCTGGGAAAGATGTTTTTAGTTGTGGTGGATGCATATTCCAAGTGGATAGAGTGTATAATCATGTCATCCAGTACGTCCACAGCTACCATTGAGAGCCTCCGTGTCATGTTTGCCACTCATGGTCTGCCCGACATTGTTGTAAGCGACAACAGACCTTGCTTCACTAGTCTGGAGTTTCAAGAATTCATGAAATTCAATGATATCAAACATGTGAGGTCAGCACCATTCAAACCCGCATCTAATGGTCAAGCAGAGCATGCTGTCCAAACCATCAACCAGAGTATGAAACGTGTAACTCAAGGTTCACTGCAGATTCGCTTGTCATGCATATTGCTTAGTTACAGGACAAGACCCCATATGCTTACCAGGGTCACTCCTGCTGAACTATTGTTGGAGAGGTCTCAAGACCAAGCTCTCTCTTGTCCACTCTGACTTGAATGATCATGTTGAATACAGACGTCAAAGTCAGCAGTGGTATCATGATTGTGCTGCTGTGTCACGCGACATTTCTGTGAACGATCCTGTGTTTGTATTAAATTATGGTCAAGGTCCCAAGTGGATCGCCGGTACTGTTACGGCCAAGGAGGGTAACAGAGTGTTTATCGTCAAGCTCAAGAATGGGCAAACATGCAGGAAACATGTTGATCAGATAAAGCTGCGGCACACGGATGAACTGGAACAGTCTGAGGAAGACACAATCAGTGACCAACCAACCTACTCTCAGTCATCAGAGAACTCCGCTGTCATCAATGAACCTGGACTTTCAATCCCTGACATGGTCAAAGCCACTCCCATCAGATCGGCTACCCAGCCCCCAGTTATAACAGACTCAGAACGCTTGTCCAAGGCTGGAGTTGAACTGAGACGATCAACTCGGGAGCGGAAAGACCCGGACTGTCTCAATTTGTAAAAAGACTATTACTAATATCTTAAAGGGGGATATTGTCATGTATATATGCTTGGGGTTACTCGGCCATCAGGTGGCACCACTGTTGGAGGTCATTGGGCTGTACGCACTTGTGTGCGGCCCAGGTATAAAAGGCAAGCCATCATGTAATGTAATCACTTTGGGCCCTAATAAAGCAGAGCCAGGTTTGTACCTGTGTTAGTTTGCAGTATTCAGTCTATCGAGTTATTACATACATAACACATTTAATACGTTATTATGGATTGCCTGTTTGGTGCTGAAATGAGGATGTCATCTAAATAAAATACCACCACTTCAATGCCTTGCAAAATCTGGTTCATCACTCATTGGAATATAGTGCGGGCGGAAGACACTCCAAATGGTAGGTTATTAAATTGATATAGGTCTAGGTGAATATTTATAGTCAAGCATGACTTGGACTCCTCATCTAGCTTGAGTTGTAAGTAGGCGTTTGTAAGTTTCTAAGTTTGAGAAGATCTGGCCACATGTCAGTGTTGTGAACAAATCTTCGACATTTGGCAATGTATTGGGTAGATTACCTTCTAGAACCTGATTTACGGTTACTTTATAATCACCATACAACCTTACCTTACCATCTTACATAGGTGCAACAGCAATGGGTGTAGCCCAATTACTTAGATCTACCTTAGAGAAAATGTTCTCAGTCTTTAGTCTTTTGAGTTCTTGCTCAATTATCTCCTTGAGTGCGTATGGTATGGGACGTGGCTTGCAGTAAACTGGTGTCCTTCTGCACTCTTGACACTCGCCTTGAAGTCTTGGATCAGTCTGCCTGTTTTGTGGATATTGCTTGATGACATCATTTTTGATACAAATTTTGTTTCCACATGAAAAATCTCATTCCAATCCAGCTTCAGGGATCCCAACCAATTTCTACCTATCAAGGCAGGCTTGTCTCCTGTAACTACTGAGAGGCAAGCTCTGAAACTGATCCTTGTATTTTACTGATACGTCCTACAACAATAATTTGCTCCTCTGAGTAGCCTCGCAGCTCTATCTTCGATTTCTCCAGTGGAAAATCATGTAATTTGTTGAGATATTGCGATTCCGGTACTACGCTCATGGAAGCACCAGTGTCGATTTCTATGGGTATCCTGGTTCCTGCAACGTCTATTTGGATGACGATACATCGCGAATTTTTGTTAGATACCCTCTAGCACCTGTAACTCCAGAACCTCCTCATTCTGTTGCTTCTCTTCAATGCTATGTAGTGTCTGGCAATTTCTACTTCTAGCATTTCCAGCACTGAACATCGATTTACTCTTCAGTATGAATGCCTTTGCAAGATGCCCAGTTTTCTTGCAGCAGAAACACTGCCTTCATATATGGACAGCTTTGAGCAATGTCTTGTCCCAAGCACCAATAGCACAACTTCAATGCACTGTTACCTTGGCCAGTTGCTGAGGCCTCGGGGCCCAACTGCCCTTTTCTTTTAACCTACAAGCGATTAGGTTGTCTGATGGCTGGAAATGACGCAAAATTCTTGGGAATATTGGTTGGCCATATCCATTGACATAGCTGTCTGACAAACTAAATCAAAAGTTAAGTTATTCTGATTTCTTCATTTTCCATCCCACAAACAAAGCAGTCACGCAATGTTCGGTCCTGAAAGATCCTGAAATGACAGTGAATGGATAGCTTTTTGAAAGCTACAGTGTACTCACCTCGTCAATGAATTGATCTCGTAATCCAAAACAATAGGCTCAATTTTCCCCAGTATTTGCACCATTTTTTTTGGAGCGAGCTGCTTTTTCTGGCCTAACTTAAAAATCCCCAGTTCCCCCAATCAATTTGCACCAATGTAACTCAGTTCGTTACGAATTTTTTAAGTCCGTTTTTTTTCAGCCAAAGGGGACGTAACCAGCCACCTATGTCACTTCTGGCCATTTAGGGAAGTTTGGCCAGCTGAGAGTTACTCCAGTTCTGATGTGGCTTGTCCTGAAAAACCTGCCCTAGAGTTAAGGAAATCAGCGCAGGCAAGGAAAGTGGCGCAGCAGATGCCCGGACACACTGAAAGAATTGAAAAACACATAGCAGCAACTTACCTCCAACCCCTCCTGAAGGCTATCCGGTCTCATTCTCGGTCCCCGGTTCACACACACAGAAAGGCTGTCCGGTTCCATTCTCAGTCCCCGGTTCATGCACACAATCTGATCCCATTTGGGGGGGGGGGGGCGGAGGAGAGAGAGAGAGAGAGATAGAGAGAGAGAGCAACCTAACAGGACACCCTTCGGGCGGGATTGGAGATAAGGTGGTGCTATGTATTTTTCAATTCTTTTAATGTGTTGGGAGGTGGCTATATGTTTCACTTTGCAGCCTCAGCTCACATTATGTCCCTGGTTACCATGGCAGCCTGATCTTTCTGGCGCAGATCAAGGCTCCACCCCTCTCGGGTTAGGCTACGCCAAAAGGAAGAGATCTAATGGGGAAACTTACCACACTTTTTTTTGGCGTACTTGGGCCACAAAAATCGGGCGTAACCCTTCAAGTACGCCAAAAAAATGTTTTTGGGAAAATTGAGTCCTATATCTTTCAACAATTTCCAGGGGCTCAGGACTGTAGTGCTGTTCTAATCTCCTCAGTGGCGTGTCCTTTGGCTTGATGGGATCAAGCACATTTTTCAGGGTTTCATACACCTTGGGGCCTGCTTCAGTCAAGAAAATAGCCCATTTCTTTTCTAAAACAACCCGGTTATGGTTTTCATCATTGGGGACTTTGACGATACTATTTGCGGTGAAAAACATTTCTAACCACTTCACATATGCTCCAAAAGTCTCTTGGTCACAATGGAACTCACCCAAACGCCTTATTATTCCCATAGGTACAGCCATTTGGACTCTTCAGTTCAGCCAAGCGTGCTTGTAATTTACCTTGGATTTTTAGCTGTTCTGCAAAGCAAAAAACCTCTCGAAGTCTCTCTGTTGGTTGGCTGGATTATCCACCAACAAAAATTTCAGCTAGGGAATTTAATTATCCTATCCTCGTTCATCAATGTGATATTTCCTTACGACATCATTAAGAAAAACACTCTACAAGATGGCTCCAATACAGCAACCTGTGCATATATTGCCCTGTCACATGATCCTTTACATTAGTAGTTACATTACCACAGAAGTCCACTAGATGGATCAGTAGTCCACTAGGGGGAGCTCTATTACATGAGCCACATGTGCAGCTAAATGCGGAAATCCAGAAGTTGCTCTCCGAGTTGCTTTACTCCTCCACGAGCTGCGCTATGCCGGTATCTCACCGAGAGACTCAGCATTCACATACATGCAATGCCATGGAGTTGGGTTACTTGCCCACTAGACAAACCAGAAAAATTAGGGCTTGTCCATTCAAGTATAGGTGATTTTTTAACGGTGCGGTTACTGCCACACAACCTATCTGGCACTGAAAATTTGCTTATACAAGTGTGGAGTCTCATTCGTTCAGATTTTAATTGTTGGAGATTTAAAAAAAATTATATATTTGTTTTCCGCTTGTTCTTTCTGTCTCTTTTATCTCTCTTAATCCCATCTTTCGTTCCCTCTCTTTGGCCTCAATTTTGGCCGAGACCGTTTTTCGAGGCACTTACCGGAGTTGTGCCGCTTATCTGTGTTCCGAGGTGCGCAGAAAAATTTTGTTGCCACTTTGGCCGCTGTCCGGTCTCTTCACTGCAGTCGCGCAGCATGGCCAGTTGAGTCGGGGGTGGATCCAAAGTTCTGCGCCGAAAACTGTGCCGGGACGTCTGCACATGGCAGTGGAGTCGACTGGTGATGTCCGCGCATGAGCAGTAGCGCTGCGAGTCTGCAACAACAGTAGGTCTCTCTCACTTTCATAGCGTGGTGATGGGCTCCTTCAGATAAAGTTCTCTGCATTTTTTCTGCCTCCTTTGTTGGGCTGGGGGCAGGCAGGAGAACTGATAGAAATCACCGGCAGGCAGGAGCACTGTCTGTTCTCCTGCCCGCCCCTAGCCCTGGCTGAGTGACCTTCGGTGCGATCAGTTTCTTAGAAATCGCACTGGGAGGCAACTCGGCCAAGGCTAGGGGCAGGCAGGAGAACTGATAGTGCTCCTGCCTGCCGGTGATTTCAATCAGTTCTCCTGCTCGCCCCGAGCCCTGGCCGAGTGGCCTCCAGGCTGTACTCAAAGAAAGCCCAAAGGAAACCCTTTGAGCATGGCTCCTCACTGAGAGTGTGGGACTGCTGAGTTTGCCCTATAATTTTCTGACGAAGTATCTTGGTGAATTTGTTTGTGCATTAAGATAAAGGCTGAGGAATGGAATATCTTTTTCTTTTATGGAACTGGTTGCACTTACTACCGTCAGGTTGAGCAAATGTTTTTTTGCAGTGTCGAGTTTCTATTTTTAAATAGCCGATCATTTGAGGTTTTGTTTGCAAAGTTTGGTGGTTTGTGAGGCTTGGTGGTTTAGGTACAGGTCCTCTCTGCTTCCCTTCCCGCTCCTATCCCAGGCCGAATGGTCTCCGATATATCTACCTGCGCCGATTTCTTTAACCCTCCGCAAGGGTTTTCTGAAGTGGCCACATACGCTGGCCTAAGTATAAATGGAGTAACTATTAGCTGGCCAAAGTTGCCTAAATGGGCAGAACTGGCGTAGGTGGCTGGTAACGCCCCCTTTTGAGAAAAAAAAGGAACCTAAAAGAATCGTAACTAACTCAGTTACACTGGTGCAAACTGATTGGGGAAAATGTTACGCCAGAAAAACCAAATTACTCAAAAAAAAACGGAGCAACTTGTTGTGTACGTATAACATAAGTATACTCCCTGTACACTCGATGTACAGTTACATAAGACTACTGGATGTACCTTCACACTGTATACACTATGCTTGTACCACCAGAGGGTGCAACTGGTGGAGACCTAGGGGTCACCTGTACATGACAGGTATAAAAGGTAGCTCATCATTCTGTACCCTCACTCAGGAGTTGTAATAAATGGACTAAGGTCACCACAGTTCAAGTACAATACCTTGCTTCGTGGAGTCATTACTAGAGGGCTTATAGACATAACAACTGGCGATGAGATTACGAATTTCCATGCGAAAATGGCTAATCTTGGCACGTTTCAACAATTCGCCGATGGGGATGTTTGGAAAGGCTGAACCACTACTTTATTGCGAACGACCTGGCGGGAGATGACCCGGCCTCGCTGGCTGATAAGCGCAGAGCTATCCTGCTCACCAGTTGTGGGCCCACCGTCCATGGCCTCATCAGGGATTTGCTAGCCCCAGTGAAGACAACGGCCAAAACATATGAGGAGCTCATAACGCTGATACAGGACTCTAACCCGGCAAGTACTGTGAACCGACTGCCACTTTTCAGAGGCAGGGCTGCTGAACGCAGTCTCTCTCAGGGGAGAGAGAACAAAACTCTGAGTCCCGCAACCCTGAGTCCGCCACAGGGGGCCAACCGGCTAACCCCATTCTGGCGCTGTGGAGGAAATCACAGGACCCACCAGTGCCGCTATAAAGACTGTACATGCAAAGGTTATAACATGAAGGTCCACCTCCAGCGAATGTGCAAGAGAAATCGTATTCACCGAGTCGATGAAGAGTTGGCCGATAATCCGGACTCCAGCGATGATGAAGAGAGAGTCCATGAGGCAGCTCAGCCCCACGATGAGGTGTACGGAGTGTTTACCTGCATCACCGAGATTTCCCCGTTGAAAATGGAAGTTGAAATCAACGGTTCCAGTCACAATGGAGGTGGACACAGGGGCGAACCAGTCACTGATGAATCAGGTGGCCTTTGAGAAACTCTGGGACAATCCAATCAAACGACTTAAAATGATCCCAATCCAAGTGAAGCTGCTCACCTGTACAAATGACATCATCCCAGTCGTTGGCAGCCTGGATGTCCAGGTGTCCCATGATGACGCGATGCACAAGTTACCTTTGTGGATCGTTGCTGGCGATGGTCCAACGCTATTAGGAAGAAGATGGATGGAAAAGATCTGTTGGAGATGGGAAAACCTCCAACCTCCAGCGATCGATGTCCTCCGTGGCCCCGAAGTTGGATCCAGCACAGCACCTGAAAAACCAACCGCCTAACTCGACTGCGTGAAGACGACCCAGACCGCTCAACCCAACTGCGAGAGGATCCAGCCGAAACATCACCTTCCAGGCTCTAGTGGCAGGACTCCGGAGGAAGAAAATTGGCGCAGAAGGCAACTTCCCTACCAGGGGAGAAAAGGATCACCACAGCCTACCTAGTGGAGAGAAAGAAGATTGCGGCCGAGCCACGAGGTGAAGCACCTGAAGTAAAGATGGCGGCGGCCAGACCACGAGGGGCAGCGTTGATGGAGCAACACATTGATGCCGAGCAGCAAACCGGATTGGAGTAAAGATTGCAAGGCCCTCTTAAAGAAGACCGGCAACCCATCACAATTAAAGGGACAGTTCCACTCTTTATACAGCGATGACGGTGATACATATGTAAAAGATGTAACTGACAATTTCAAGTTTCTAAGTGTAACTAACCATGATAAGTCAGGCGATTGCGGTCAGAACCAATGTATTGTGAGAGTAAATGAAGTGATGATGTGCAATGCCGGGATTTACATGCATGCCGACAAAACAAAGGGCAACCTCCCGTCGGAAGCACCCAGATCCAGTGGGCTACCTGACCATGTAGCCTGTGCCTCTGGGACCATTGTGATGCCTCAGGGAGCGTGGCCACACACAGAGGGAACATACCAGCTGCAGGCCAGCGATCAGCAGACGGCAAAGGCACCACTACCGGTACCCTGCCCCTGACCGGCTCTACCTCTCTGGCCACCAGGGCCAGTACCGGGAGCAAGAGGCTACCACCCTCCAGCTTTCCCAATGGGACCTGGGATGACCAGGCTCCCACTATTGCTGAAGGGCAGCAAGAGACACCATAGCCCTCAAAGGAGGATAGGGAGGCCACACACTCCTGTGGCTCTGCCCACCACTAGGCAACGGCAAAGGTCTTGAGACTCAGCCAGGTGAGTGATCCGAGCCCACCCAGGTGGCAAGGGGTGCAGCGCCGCCATCAAACAACCTGGACACAGTCCGGTCACTCTGGAACTAGCGTCCTCACCCACCTGCACCTACACCCCAGGAACAAGACTGTGATACCATGTATGTACCTTATCTGTAAAATGTACTTGTTCCACTACTGCAGAACCCAAACAGTGATGTAATTAATCCTATGTTTCTTTTTGTTCTTTCTTTCTGTACAGCTATGTACATGCATGCGTTGAGCCACACACACGGTCTATGTATGGCGGGGGCGGGGGGCGGGGGGGGGGGGAGGATGGGAAATAGATGTATGTAGCCATGGACACACATGGATCACACCCAGAACCCACTCAACCCCCACTGCAATCTCAAACTGTCCACTGCTGACCATTTCCCAATGTTGTGGCAATAAGGACTTGGGGGTCAACAGGGAGAGAGCCTAGCCAAAGCATAGACAAGGTGCAAGGGCTTTGGGCACTCAAGTCTAGGGCCAGAGCATACAATGCAAAGGCCAGTGGCACAAGACTTAGGGGAGAGTGATGTTGTGTATGTATAACATAAGTATACTCCCTGTACACTCAATGTACAGTTACATAAGTCTACTGGATGTACCTTCACACTGTATGCACTATGCTTGTACCATCAGAGGGTGCAACTGGTGGAGACCTAGAGGTCACCTGTACACTACAGGTAACCAGGTATAAAAGGGAGCTCACCATGCTGTACCCTCACTCAGGAGCTGCAATAAATGGACTAAGGTCACCACAGTTCAAGTACAATACCTTGCCTCGTGGAGTCATTACTAGAGTGCTTATAGACATAACACAACTCCTGACCAAAATTGAACCCTTTATTTTGACATCGAATTACATATTCTAACATACACTTCCTGGTTTAGACTATGCCTGTCTCTATAATGATTCTTCAGTCTGATTGATTGAGGAGACACGCTGTCACTTTCCCTGTTCACACACGTCCCAGATCTCCAATAGAGGGGCTCGCGCTATTTCGACTTTCTAATCACCATAAATTGCAGTGTAAAAGCCCACACAAAGTCTGTGGGTAGTGTAATGAACGGCGAATGGTATTCGTTCGCCACTGATTGCAAAATCCAATCCTGTGTGTGTATATATTATGTGTGTATGTATTAGATATATGTGTGTGTATTAGATATAATATGTATGTATATATATATATGTATGAGTGTATTTTTTTGTGCGTATGTATATATATGTTTGTGTATGTCTGTGTGTATATTATATGTGTGTGTTTGTTTGTGTGTGCAGGACAACACTTGTGACTGGCATTTTTTGTGGCTTCAGGTGGTGGCAGGAGGGTGAGGGGAGGAAGTGGGCCCAGAATCTGCATCTTCAGGTAATGGGTCTGGGAAATGGGTTGGTTGATAGATCGAAGATGAGAGGTGATCACTGCAGAGTTTTTAAAAAGCAACATGAAGGCAGTGGCCCTGTGGTATCTAGTATTACCCAGAGACACAAATCTCAGGGGTTGGCAGGACTAAAGGGTAATTAAATTTAAGTATCACCAGCATAAACCTAATATCCAGGTGCAAAACTATCATAAATCACCGTTATACCATCTCCCTCACTGTGATCCCTGACTGCTGACTGATGTCTCTGACTTTGTTTCCCACTGTCCCCAGATCTATCCCTCTCTCTCTCTCTTTCTCCTGATTTCACTGCCTCTTCCAACTCTCTTTTCCCATTGACCCTCTCAGGTCTTTGTTTTACACTTTTCTCATCTGTTAAGTATCGAATAACTCCACGAGGCTAAGTACAGTGAGTTAATTCAGGCATGACCTTTCTCCAGTTTATTTACTCTCAAAGTGAGGATTCAACATGGCTGCCAACATTATATACACGGCTTGCACATGTCTGCCAGTGACCATTAGGACTCCGACAGTCGCGCCCTCCGGTGGCAGGAAAAACCCAGTTAACATACATAACATCATTCCCCCCAAAGTCCTTGGTACAGGTTGTATTTACAAGTTGAGATGGTCCGGGGCATTCCGCTCCCTGGTTGATCTTCTTAGTTCAAACCCAAGCTTGGATGAGTTAGTAGGACCATTGCTGCAGTGAGGAGCAGTTGGTCTGACAGGACTGTTGGGGATGATAGGTTCGTCTTCGTGAATGACACAAGGGTCAACTGATGGTTGGATGTGTGTTGGTTGGTCGATGATGATGTCATCTTCAATTTGTTCTGGGTTGTCTGTGAATCGCAGTTTGATTTGGTCGATGTGCCTCTTGCACGTTTGGCCATTTAACAGTTTGTCTGCAAACACCCTGTTCCCCTTCTTGGCCAAAACCGTGCCAGCAACCCACTTTGGACCATGACCATAATTCAGGACAAACACAGAGTCATGAACAGTAATGTTACGTGATACGGCCGCATGATCATGGTACCATTGCTGCCGTTGCCTTCTGGTTTCGACATTATCATTGAGATCTGGGTGTACAAGGGAGAGCCTGGTTTTGAGGCCTCTTTTCATTAACAGCTTGGCAGGAGGGACCCCGGTGAGCGAGTGCGGTCTCATCCAGTAACTGAGCAGAATGCGGGACAAGCGGGTCTGTAGGGAGCCGTGAGTCACGCGTTTTAGGCTCTGCTTAATGGTTTGGACGGCCTGCTCCGCTTGACCGTTAGACGCGGGTTTGAAAGGGGCAGACTTGACATGCTTGATGCCATTACGGGTCATTAACTCGTGGAACTCCGAACTGGTGAAACACGGTCCATTGTCGCTGACAAGGACATCGGGCAGGCCATAGGTGGCGAACATGGCCCGGAGGCTTTCAATAGTGGCTGTGGACGTGCTGGATGACATGATTATGCATTCAATCCATTTGGAGTAAGCGTCCACTACCACTAAAAACATTTTGCCGAGAAAGGGACCGGCAAATTCTATGTGGATCCTTGACCACGGTTTGGATGGCCATGACCACAGACTCAGTGGAGCCTGCACAGGTGCGTTATTCAGTTGCATGCAAGTGTTGCACTGATGCATGCATGACTCTTAAGTCCGAGTCAATGCCGGGCCACCAAACGAGAGACCTGGCAATGGCCTTCATCATGACAATGCCTGGGTGGGTACTGTGTAAATCTCGCACAAAAGTTTCCCTACATTTTTTTGGCATAACAACACGATTACCCCATAACTGAATAGACAATTCATCTTTGCGGTGGCTATAAGCCTTAATTTCATCCTGCAGTTCCCTGGGAATGGCAGAACAAGTTCCATTTAGAGCACACCTTTCTTTGCTTGACAGTATAGGATCCTGGCTGGTCCAGGTCCTAATTTGGCGAGCCGTGATGGGTGACCCCTTGCTCTCGAAGGCATCCATGACCAGCAGCAAGTCTGCGGGCTGCGGCATTTCCACCCCAGTTGTGGGCAATGGTAGCCGGCTAAGCGCATCAGCACAGTTTTCAGTGCCTGGTCTGTGGTGGATGACATAATCATAAGCGGATAATGTCAGTGCCCATCTTTGGATGCGGGACGAGGCATTGGTGCTTATACCTTTGCTCTCAGAAAACAATGAAATGAGTGGCTTGTGGTCATGTTTCAAGCTCAAACCGAAGTCCAAACAGGTATTGGTGCATTTTCCTAATCCCATATATGCATGCAGGAATATAACATTCAGGAAGGATAGAATAAAAGGAAAAGGAGGTGAGGTAGCATTGCTGGTTAAGGAGGAGATTAATGCAATAGTTAGGAAGGACATTAGCTTGGATGATGTGGAATCTATATGGGTAGAGCTGCAGAACACCAAAGGGCAAAAAACGTTAGTGGGAGTTGTGTACAGACCTCCAAACAGTAGTAGTGATGTTGAGGAGGGCATCAAACAGGAAATTAGGGGTGCATGCAATAAAGGTGCAGCAGTTATAATGGGTGACCTTAATATGCACATAGATTGGGCTAACCAAACTGGAAGCAATACGGTGGAGGAGGATTTCCTGGAGTGCATAAGGGATGGTTTTCTAGACCAATATGTCGAGGAACCAACTGGGGGGAGGCCATCTTAGACTGGGTGTTGTGTAATGAGAGAGGATTAATTAGCAATCTCGTTGTGCGAGGCCCCTTGGGGAAGAGTGACCATAATATGGTGGAATTCTGCATTAGGATGGAGAATGAAACAGTTAATTCAGAGACCATGGTCCAGAACTTAAAGAAGGGTAACTTTAAAGGTATGAGGCGTGAATTGGCTAGGATATATTGGTGAATAATACTTAAGGGGTTGACTGTGGATGGACAATGCAGACATTTAGAGACCGCATGGATGAACTACAACAATTGTACATTCCTGTCTGGCGTAAAAATAAAAAAGGGAAGGTGGCTCAACCGTGGCTATCAAGGGAAATCAGGGATAGTATTAAAGCCAAGGAAGTGGCATACAAATTGGCCAGAAATAGCAGCAAACCCGGGGACTGGGAGAAATTTAGAACTCAGCAGAGGAGGACAAAGAGTTTGATTAGGGCAGGGAAAATGAAGCTTGCAGGGAACATTAAGACGGATTGCAAAAGTTTCTATAGGTATGTAAAGAGAAAAAGGTTAGTAAAGACAAACGTAGGTCCCCTGCAGTCAGAATCAGGGGAAGTCATAACGGGGAACAAAGAAATGGCGGACCAATTGAACAAGTACTTTGGTTCGGTATTCACTAAGGAGGACACAAACAACCTTCCGGATATAAAAGGGGTCAGAGGGTCTAGTAAGGAGGAGGAACTGAGGGAAATCCTTATTAGTCGGGAAATTGTGTTGGGGAAATTGATGGGATTGAAGGCCGATAAATCCCCAGGACCTGATGGACTGCATCCCAGAGTACTTAAGGAGGTGGCCTTGGAAATAGCGGATGCATCAACAGTCATTTTCCAACATTCCATTGACTCTGGATCAGTTCCTATCGAGTGGAGGGTAGCCAATGTAACCCCACTTTAAAAAAAAGGAGGGAGAGAGAAAACAGGGAATTATAGACCGGTCAGCCTGACATCGGTAGTGGGTAAACTGATGGAATCAATTATTAAGGATGTCATAGCAGCACATTTGGAAAGAGGTGACATGATAGGTCCAAGTCAGCATGGATTTGTGAAAGGGAAATCATGCTTGACAAATCTTCTGGAATTTTTTGAGGATGTTTCCAGTAAAGTGGACAAGGGAGAACCAGTTGATGTGGTATATTTGGACTTTCAGAAGGCTTTCGACAAGGTCCCACACAAGAGATTAATGTGCAAAGTTAAAGCACATGGGATTGGGGGTAGTGTACTGACATGGATTGAGAACTGGTTGTCAGACAGGAAGCAAAGAGTAGAAGTAAATGGGGACTTTTCAGAATGGCAGACAGTGACTAGTGGGGTACCGCAAGGTTCTGTGCTGGGGCCCCAGCTGTTTACACTGTACATTAATGATTTAGACGAGGGGATTAAATGTAGTATCTCCAAATTTGCGGATGACACTAAGTTGGGTGGCAGTGTGAGCTGCGAGGAGGATGCTATGAGGCTGCAGAGCGACTTGGATAGGTTAGGTGAGTGGACAAATGCATGGCAGATGAAGTATAATGTGGATAAATGTGAGG
The DNA here is from genome assembly GCF_044704955.1 of Pristiophorus japonicus. Classification (NCBI taxonomy): domain Eukaryota; kingdom Metazoa; phylum Chordata; class Chondrichthyes; family Pristiophoridae; genus Pristiophorus; species Pristiophorus japonicus. The sequence goes on from NC_091978.1 coordinate 333,556,817, forward strand.
TTATCCACTTTGGTGGTAAAAACAGAGAGATAGACTATTATCTGAATGGTGACAGATTAGGAAAAGGGGAGGTGTAACGAGACCTGGGTGTCATGGTACATCAGTCATTGAAGGTTGGCATGCAGGTACAGCAGGTGGTTAAGAAAGCAAATGGCATGTTGGCCTTCATAGCGAGGGGATTTGAGTACAGGGGCAGGGAGGTGTTGCTACAGTTGTACAGGGCCTTGGTGAGGCCACACCTGGAGTATTGTGTACAGTTTTGGTCTCCTAACCTGAGGAAGGACATTCTTGCTATTGAGGGAGTGCAGCGAAGGTTCACCAGACTGATTCCCGGGATGGCGGGACTGACCTATCAAGAAAGACTGGATCAACTGGGCTTGTATTCACTGGAGTTCAGAAGAATGAGAGGGGACCTCATAGAAACGTTTAAAATTCTGATGGGTTTAGACAGGTTAGATGCAGGAAGAATGTTCCCAATGTTGGGGAAGTCCAGAACCAGGGGTCACAGTCTAAGGATAAGGGGTAAGCCATTTAGGACCGAGATGAGGAGAAACTTCTTCACCCAGAGAGTGGTGAACCTGTGGAATTCTCTACCACAGAAAGTTGTTGAGGCCAATTCACTAAATATATTCAAAAAGGAGTTAGATGAAGTCCTTACTACTAGGGGGATCAAGGGGTATGGCGAGAAAGCAGGAATTGGGTACTGAAGTTGCATGTTCAGCCATGAACTCATTGAATGGTGGTGCAGGCTAGAAGGGCCGAATGGCCTACTCCTGCACCTATTTTCTATGTTTCTATGTCTATGCTAAAGCCTCTTTCTCTACCATACTATCGACTCTTTCAGCCTTAGACAGACTTCCGGACGCGCATGCAACTGGTTGGAGTTTGCCTGATACATTGGCTTGCTGGAGCACACAACCAGCCCCATATGATGAGGCATTGCAGGCCAGCACTAACCATTTACATGGGTCATAGTGTACCAGTAATTTATTGGAACATATCAGGTTCCTGGCCTTCTCAAAGGCTCTGTCTTGAGATTTGCCCCAAACCCAGTCGCTACCCTTTCTCAGCAACATGTGCAAGGGCTCTCGCAATGTGCTCAAACTAGGTAGAAAGTTACCGAAATAGTTGAGAAGACCCAGGAACGAACACAGCTCCGTTACAGTCTGGGGTCTGGATGCATTCTTGATGGCCTCTGTCTTCGAGTCCGTAGGCCTGATGCCATCTGTTGCAATCTTTCTTCCCAGGAATTCGACTTCTGGTGCCATGAAAACGCACTTGGAGCTTTTTAGCCTGAGTCCCACTCTGTCCAGACGATGTAGAACCTCTTCCAGGTTATGCAGGTGTTCGGTGGTATCGTGATCGGTGATCAGGATGTCATCTTGGAACATGACAGTTCTCGGGACGGACTTCAGCAAACTCTCCATGTTTCTCTGAAATATGGCTGCCGCAGAGCGAATTCCGAAAGGGTATCAGTGGTATATAAACAGTCCTTTGTGGTATATAAACAGACCTTTGTGGTATATAAACAGACCTTTGTGGTATATAAACAGACCTTTGTGGTATATAAACAGTCCATTGTGGTATATAAACAGTCCTTTGTGGTATATAAACAGACCTTTGTGGTATATAAACAGTCCTTTGTGGTATATAAACAGACCTTTGTGGTATATAAACAGACCTTTGTGGTATATAAACAGTCCATTGTGGTATATAAACAGACCTTTGTGGTATATAAACAGACCTTTGTGGTATATAAACAGACCTTTGTGGTATATAAACAGTCCTTTGTGGTATATAAACAGACCTTTGTGGTATATAAACATTCCTTTGTGGTATATAAACAGTCCTTTGTGGTATATAAACAGACCTTTGTGGTATATAAACAGACCTTTGTGGTATATAAACAGTCCTTTGTGGTATATAAACAGTCCTTTGTGGTATATAAACAGACCTTTGTGGTATATAAACAGTCCTTTGTGGTATATAAACAGACCTTTGTGGTATATAAACAGTCCTTTGTGCGTGTTGATGCACGTCAGGTTTTTCGAAGATTCGACCAGCTCCTGTCATGTAAGCGGAGGTCAGGTCCAATTTGGTGAATGACTTCCCCCCTCCCCTACCCCTCCTCCCCAGCATTGCAAACAGGTCGGCAGCCCTGTAACGGGAACTGATCCTATATTGAGACTCAGTTGATCGTTACCTTGTAGTTGCTACAGATCCTGATCGTGCCATCACTTTTCAACACCGGGACAATTGGACTGGCCCGTTCGCTGAACTCCACTGGTGATATGATTCCTTCCCATTGAAGTCTGTCCAGTTCAATCTCAACCTTCTCCCTCATCATGTACGGAACCGCCCGAGCCTTGTGATGGACGGGTCTTGCATCTGGGCTTAGGTGGATCTGCATCTTGGCTCCCGTGAAGTTGCCGATGCCTGGTTCGAACAGCGAGGGATACTCGCTCAGCACTTGAGCACACGAAGCATCACCCACTGATATAAGGCTTTAATATTGTTCCAGTTCCATTTAAATTTCTCAAGCCAACTCTTGCCGAACAGCATTGGGCCATTGTCTGGAATGATCTACAACGATAAATCATGCACAGCTCCATCGTATGATACCTTTACTGCTGCGCTGCCAATGACTGGTATGAGCTCTTTGGTGTAGGCATGCAGCTTCGCATTGATTGGGTTCAGTTTGGGTCTTTTTGCCTTAGTGTCCCACAGCTTTTCGAAATCCCTCTGGTTCATTATTGACTGATTCGTATCCGTGTCCAATTCCATGGATAGTGGAACCCCATTTAGTTTAACTTGCAGCATTATCAGAGGACTTCAGCAAACTCTCCAAGTGGCCTGTGCCACTTGATCCACGCTGGATCGATCATCCGCAGCCACGTGGTGTGTCGCTGCACGCTTGCTCGGTTGGGGACACATTCGCTGAAGGTGCCCCATGATTGCATAGCCTTTGCACACATCTTGCTTGAATCGGCATTGAAGGGCCTGATGATAGCTCCCACAACGCCTCTGATGGCGGACTTTGAGCAGTTACAGGTCGTACGAATGCGGACGAGTAGGCCCTGCTATGTGCAACTCTGCCTGCCGATGATATTTTATGCACAGTACTTGCCGGTGAGTTTCGATGCTGGGATGATATCTGTTTCGAGTTTTCATCTGTGGACATGCATGCCTGGGCGATCATGATGGCCCTGCTCAGGTCTAGAGATTCAGCAGCCAGCAGCTTTCGAAGGATGACCTCATGGCCAATGCCAAGCACGAAAAAGTCCCGCAGCATTTCCTCCAATGTAGCTCCAAAGTTCCACGGCCCAGCGAGACGTTTGAGATCGGTAACAAATTCCGCCACATCCTGGCCCTCGGAGCGATTGTGTGTATAGAAACGATACCTCGCCATGATGATGCTTTCCTTCGGTTTAAAGTGATTCTGAACTAGCGTACACAATTCATCGTAAGCCTTATTTGTTGGTCGAGTCGGTGAGAGTAGATTCTTGATAAGGCCATAAATTTTTGATCCACAAACGATGAGGAGAACCGCCCTGCACTTAATTGCGTTATCAGTTCGTTCCAATCCGTTGGCTACAAAGTACTGGTCGAGGTGATCAGTAAAATCCTCCTAGTCTTCCCCTTCCACGAATCTCTCCAAAATTCCAACAGACATGGTTGCGTGAAAGTTTGTATTTTTAACTCGTTTGCAATTGTTAAGTATCGAATAACTCCACGAGGCTAAGTACGGTGAGCTAGTTCAGGCATGACCTTACTCCAGTTTATTTATTCTCAAAGTGAGGATTCAACATGGCTGCCAACATTATATACATGGCTTGCACGTGTCTGCCAGTGACCATTAGGACTCCGACAGTCGCATTCTCCGGTGGCAGGTGAAACCCAGTTAACATACATAACACTATCCATCTCATTTTTCTCTCACAACCCACTCACCACCCCCCCCCCACCCCTTCCCCGGCAATGCCAATCTCCTGTTTTTGATTCCATATTGTCCTTTCACAGTGGTGCCCGTACAATTGATACCTTCCTGCACTGTGCTCCATCCCAGGGTCTGCCGATTGCTGTCTTTGAGGTAACGAAGTGCTGGAACGTACCATATTGGAGGGTAAGCCTGAAAGTAAAAGGTGTTTTTCTACTTCTCTCGACCTCTCCACAGTCTCCAAATTGTCAGACTGCTTGTCCGACATTCAGTTCTGGATGAGCAGAAATTTTCTCCAATCAAATATTGGGAAGACCGAAGCCATTGTTTTCGGTCCCTGCCAAAAACTCCGTTCCCTAGCCTCTGACTCCATCCCTCTCCTCAACTTCTGTCTGAGGCTGAACCTCATTGTTCGCAACCTTAGAGTCATATTTGACCCTGAAATGAGCTTTCGAACACATATCACCAGCATAACTAAGACCGTCTTTTTCCACCTCCGTAAAACCCTCCCCCCCCAACCCCCCCTGCTTCACCACCCTTGCCTCAGCTCACCCACTGCTGAAACCCTCATCCATCCCTTTGTTCCCTCTACACTTGACTATTCCAATGCACTCCTGACTGGCCTCCCACATTCTACCCTATGTAAACTTGAGGTGATCCAAAACCCGGCTGCCCATGTCATAACTCGCACCAAGTCCCGCTCACCCATCACGTCTGTATTCACTGACCTACATTGGCTCCTGGTTAAGCAATGCCTTGATTTTAAAATTCTCATCCTTGTTTTCAAATCCCTCCATGGCCTCGCCCCTCCCTATCTCTGTAATTTCCTTCAGACCCACAATCCCCCCCCTCCCCTGAAATATTTGTGCTCCTCTAATTCTGCCCTCTTGAGCATCGCTGATTATAATCGCTCAACCATTGGTGGCCGTGCCTTCAGCTGCCTGGGCCCTAAGCTCTATAATTCCCTGCCTAAAACTCTCCGCCTTTCTACCTCTCTTTCCTCCTTTAAGATTGTAGGGTCTCTTATATTCTTAGCAGTTGACGAGACTCGAGTCTGGTGGTAATATCCAGCCAAACTTTATTGGCTCAGTTACATTCAATTACATCTTGCAGTTACTAAGAATAAAGCGCACTCTACCGCATGTTACAGCTTCAGTTATAGTCGTGAACGTGGGGTTTTCCCATTCCCTGATTGGCCCCCTTGCTGTTACCGGGGTCAGTCTGTCGACTCCGGACTGGCCGCTGGTTATGACCCAGCTGTCCATTGCAGATAGCAAGCGCCTTGGACATGATGTGATTACCTCCTGTTGTTCACTGTTTCGCAGCATGTTCCTGTTATCTGGTCGGAACAGTGCTTAACCCGGTGACTGTGCTTTGGCCCCAACCACGCTGCAACCTTTTCCATTGTTAGTGAGCATGTACACAGCACACAGCTACTCTATAATTATAAATTAATCAGGTCCCAGTTAATCAGGTCCCACAATAGTCAATCAGGTCCCACAATCCCCCCCTTTGATTCCCTCCTTAGCCAGAATCATAACGCCCCGATTATATATATATATATCCTCTTATTAAGGATTAGTCATTGTCATCATACGCATAGCCAAACATTTAATCAAAGCAAACGAACAGTATAATGCTACTATTACAGCAAATACAAATATAATTCCTTGTATCAATGAGCTGCCCACGGAGCCTAGCCGTCCTGTGGCCCAGCTCCACATTGTGGTAGCTGGGGGTTGTTTCAGCTGTTCCATCTCCTTTTTGATGTGGTCTGCTAGGTTGGTGATATCCTCGGAACTACCCGGGATATACGTGCAACATTCGGTGCTGATCAAGGCACATGTCCCCCCACTCTCCGCCAGGATAAAGTCTAAGGCTATTCGGTTTTGTAAGGCCACTGTGCGAATGGCCACCATTTCGGCGTCTATTTTAAGTAGGGCTCCCGCGGTGTCATTAGCCACCTTTTCCAGAACGGATGCCATGTTAATGGACTCCCTTGCTAATTTACCAGTTTCATACCAAGGAACCAGAATGCCGAAGAACCTTTCAGTCTCCGTACTCGCCCGTTTACATCTTTGAGGAGAAAACAACCCTGGAAGGGAAGTGAAGTGGCAAATAACAAGATCCTGTCCAGTTCTGTGGCAGCCAGGAATAAGCCCTGTAGCCGCAAATAAAGAAGGTACCGTTGTATGGGGAATATCAGCCACCTCCTATCACTACACATCCTTGTGTAAAGTTCTGGCCCGGGGTGGTTTTATTCAGGAAATGCAGGAAGCTCTGCATGCTTCCTTTCGTCACATTCACGTTTTGCCTACATGTATTATTCCCCATTACCTGCCCTCCGGTTTGGTTTCTGATCAGACATACCGACCCTTGTGGCCTTCCTATCCCTGAGCTGTTAGTGAGGACCAAGAACGGGGGCTTTAGGGTCTGATTATACTTGGGCAGATACCACTCCAAAAAGGTGTTTAACCCATAACCCGCCGAACGCCATTTGGCCTTTGGTAATTCTACGTCTTCCCCCAGACTATTGGTCCTGTTCCCGTTCATACGGCTCTGGCTAAAAAACCATTCCGCCATCTCAGATTCATTGAGGGGGACCGGTCTGAAAGGAATTCCTCCCTTTGAATGGATCAGTACCTGCGCACATACCCAATAACTGGAGATGTTGGCTTCCTTAGCATAGCTATATGACATGAACATAAAAGTATTTACATGCAGCTCCATGTTACACAGGGGTAGGGTCAGACCCATGAGTACAATCAGTCCAAACATTTTGTTGAGTTCAAAAGCTCAGTTCTTTTAGTCTGTTTCTGATACGGGTGCCCGTTTAACATGTGAGGCTTGGATCCAAGCCTTTTTCCCTTGGATTTTAACCGCCGATCGGGTCGTCAGTAATACTTGGTACAGTCCTTCCCACTTGTCTCCCAGTGATTCTTTGTGTATTTTCTTTACATTTACCCAAACTCCTGGGACGATATCGTGTCCTCCCTCCGAGGGTTCCCCCCAATCCGCTTTTACCTGTTGGGAAGCAGAACTGATAGCATTTGTTAAATTCTGGCAATATTCCAACAATGTGTCACTCATCAGGTGACAGTCTGTGTTTCGCAGATCGATGGTCCCCGGAGAGACATTGGTCTCCTGGTGATCACCTCAAAAGGGCTTAAGCCCGTGGTTCAGTTTGGGGTGGCCCTGATGCTGCACAAGACCATTGGGAGTGCTTGAGGCCACGGGATCCCTTCTTCGTGGTACTTGGTCAGTCGTTGTTTCAAAGTTCGATTCATACGCTCCACTTGGCCTGACGACTGTGGGTGATAAGGGCAATGTGGATTCCATGTGATGTTGAGCAATCTGCAGACCTCTCGGCACACGGCTCCAGTAAAATGGGTCCCCTGATCAGAGTCAATACTTGCGGGGACTCCCCATCTAGGTATATAGTCTTTACACAGCACCTTAGCCGTATGCATGGCGGTGCTCCTTCGGGTGGGTATGGCTTCACCCACCTAGAGAATCGATCCACAATCACTAAGACGTCCGTATACCCCTGACATAGGGGCAATGAGATGAAAACTACTTGTAAATCTTGGAAAGGCCCTGCCGGAGGTCGGAGAAGAGGCATTGTAATGGAGGGCCCGGGGTTATTTTTCTGGCAAGAGACGCACTTGTCCACCGTGGCTTGAGCGTGTTTCCTAAAACCCCAGCCCTACCAGCTCTTCTGGAATCGAGCCGTCATTTGTTGGGGGGCTAAGTGCCCCCAGGAGTGTATTTGTTGGGCCAAAAAGGGCATTAACGCTTGTTGTGCCACTGGTTTTCCTGTCTCAGGCTACCTCCTCATTCCATCCGCCCATAGCTTTATCCCTTCACTTATCCATTCCCATTTTTCCATCTGGAGACATTCCTCCTGCATTTTTGCCAGATCCTGTGTCAGCGCTCGGGTCCCCAGTTGACATACAAGGGTGCCCTTCTCTGGTTTCATTAAGGTGGCTTCCTTAGCTGCCTGGTCGGCCCGTGCGTTCCCTTTAGCCTCACCTGTATTCTCCTTCGTATGGGCCTAGCATTTCAAGATAGATACCTCCTCTGGCAGCAGTAATGCTTCAAGTAGGTCGCGGACTTCCGCCCCATTCCGTACTGGGGTTCCTGCTGCAGTCAAGAATCCTCTCTTGCGCCATAACTGGCCGAAATCATGTGCCACCCCGAAAGCGTTCCTGGAATCCGTGTATACATTAGCTGTTTGTCCCTCGGCTACCCTGCAGGCTTCGGCCAGCGCTCTCAATTCGGCCTGCTGAGTGGAGGTTCCAGCGGGGAGCCCCCCACTTCCTTTCTACCTCGTGCAACGTCGTGACTGCCCAGCCCGCCTTCCGGATTCCATGCTCCACAGATGAGGATCCGTCCGTAAATAGGATCAAGTCCGGATTGGGTAACGGCTCTTCGGCTGCCACAGCGGCTCCTTCTGCTTCTTCTAACATGCCCGCACAGTCGTGCTGGTCTTCATACCCTTCTTCAGGCAGGAGGAGCATGGTGGCCGGACTAACCGGGCTAGCTCATACAATATGCAGGTTTGGAGCTTCCAGGACTGTTGTCCATCTGGTCCATCTGGCTGAGGTCACCTGGGTGATCTGGTTCATGGATAGCATAGCATGGACTGTATGGGGACACTTGATGATCAGTTTCTGGTCTAAGACTAATCCCGCTGTTACAATTACTGCTCGGCATATAGCTTCCATGGGCCTCAGGCAACTTCCCCATCCGAGAGCCACTGTGTCCAGTTTGGCCGAGTAGTATCCGATGGGCCTCTGTTGGTCCCATGTTCTTGAGTCAGGATAGCAGTCATGTATCCTTCTTTTTCATGCACGAATAGGGTGAAGGGCTTCCTGGTGTCCGGGATCCCTAGGGCGGGTACCGTGCACAGGGCCTGTTTCAGTTTTTCAAATGTCTCCTTTTGCTCCTCAGCCAGGGTGGTAGCTTCTTTTGAGGTCCGTTTTCCTTTTAGCAGGTCATTCAATGTTTGTGCCAATTGCGTGTAGGAGTCCATCCGGTTCCTATTAAAATTGCACAGACCCAAGAAGGACGAGGTTCCTGGATCGTGTCGGGCTGTTTAGCTGCGCAAATCGCCTCTGTCCTATCCTGGGTCAGTCCCCGCTTTCTCATTGAGATCTTTTGTCCTAGGTAAATGACTTCTTCCTGGGCTATCTGAACCTTGGCCATACTGGCCTTCTTTCCCTTTTCAACGAGATTGTCCAATAAGATCAGCACGTCTCGTTCATGCTGTTCTTCCGTGGTGGACGCCAGTAGGATATCATCGACATACTGTATGACCGTAGATCCCATCGGGGGTAGCTCCCTTAAATGACCCTGGAGGGCCATGTGGAACACTGTTGTGGAACCTTTGAGGTAGACGGGTCCAGGTGTATTACTGTCCCTGGATGGTAAAGGCAAACCACGGCTGCACCTCTGGGGCCAACGGAATTGCCCAGAATCCGTTGGCCCTATCAATAACGGAGAAGTACTTGTCTTCTGGCATCAGAGCCTGAAATATAGTGGAAGGGTCCACTACCAACGGGGCTTTTTGGTCAATGCACTGGTTGGCCTTCTGGTAGTCCACCATCATGCACCAGGCGTCTTTACCCTTATGCACTGGCCACACGGGTCTTAACTAGTACCCCTTGTTCTTCTAACTGCCGGATGATGGGTAATATTCCTTAGATTGATGTCGGGCTGATCGGGTACTGTTTGGTGCAAGGAGGTCCCGGTGAGGTAACCAGGTCCATTTTAAGCAAGCCACAGTCATGTTTGTCCTTGGCCCATATCGGGTGGTCCCTTAGTTCTTCCCTCTGCAGGGATCGGATCGACCATTTAACTTGGCGGTCCTCAAAGTCCAGGGGGAAGTCTATTTTTGTCAAGACGTCCACCTCGATTAGGGGTTGTCCCACCGGTCCCACCCAGACCGATGCGGTTACTTCATGTGGTCCCAGAACCAAACACATCGGCTGGGTTCGGTGGAGTATCAGCTTATAGCCTCCGACTCCATGTGCCGCACGGGTTGTCCTGTCGAGGGGGAATTTATAATTTTCGGGCACGCACATCAATTCTGCCCCTGTGTCCAATAAACATTCAATCTCTTGGTCTCCCACTCCCACACTGACATATAGTCCGTCCCTGCGCTGATGTATTAATGCCAACAGGGATCCTGCCAGGGAAGGGGTGAGCTCTACAAGTTTTTTGCACATTCCAGCAACTGCAGCTGCTGATCGAAGGAAAGTTCTTTAAACCGCTCCATCACTGACCCTCCATCAGCCTGTTTCTTGCCCGTCCCTGAGCTTCCCTGGTTGTTCTGTTTCTTTGCTCGGCACCATTGGGCCCAATGTCCCTCTTTACCGCAATAGTGGCACTTTCCCAGCAGTCTTCCGGACGTCTGTCCCTCCCGGTCCTTTGGTTTCCATCCAGTCTGCATTACTCGGACCTTTGAAGTTAAATCCCGATCTAACTGGCTACACCGGTCTACCAACTGCGCGAAGGAGATTCCCCGATCATCCCAATCTGCCAGGGTCGCCTTCACTAATTTAGATATTTCTGGTTTCAACCCCGCCATAAAGGTAGTCTTCAAGGGTCCGATTCTTTCGTCATCCATCTGCTCCGCATCTTGATGCAGACCCGAATGTTCCAGCCACGTAGACTTGAATCGCTCCTCATACTCGAGTACCTCTTCTGTGCCTTTTTGCTGGCACACTGTAATCTTACTTCAATCCATCCTTGCTGGTCCGTACTTTCTTAACCACCGTTTCACTTCTCCCCAGGCTGCGTCAATCTCCTGTCCAGTGTCTCCAAGTGCCTCTTTTAATGCCCTCTGGAGTTTACATGCTGATCGTCCCGGTCAGAATCTGGACTCCGTCCAAAGGATGGAGTGTGTAAATATTTTGCAGATAGATCTAATTGTTCCCAAGTTCTCGCCCCCCCCTTTTTCGGGTGTTGGAGTTCTTTCGACCATTTATCTATTTTTTCGGGTTCCGCGGCTACGTGAACTATCATATTCTAATATCTTTGTTTACTTTTCTTCGTTCTGCCTTCCGTCTTGGTCATCGTCTCTACTTTAACTCTTGTTGTCTTTAGTGGGGCTAATATAGGGCTAATATCGCTGCCGTCCGAGTCCTCGTCAGATGAAGAGGAGCTCAAATCCGAATCCGACATCACTACTCCCGCCTGTTGCCTTTCCAGCTGTCGGTGTTCTTTCCCTACTTGTGCCAGACTTGGATAGACGGCTTTGTACCCCAGACACGGCCCCTGCGTACTGGCTGCGACCGAATCTTTAATCTCACCCTTCAGTTTAGTTATCTCTTTCCCTTTCTTCTCTATTTCCAAATTTTTCTTGGTCACTTGTTCCCCAAGTGCCTTGATTTGATCTTTAGCAGCTTTCAGATCCCGGTCGAATTGGGACTGGGTCATGATTTCTTTTCTCTGTCGAACTTGGCTCATGACGGTCAGGGACCAGCAGGTCCTTTCTTTATCTTTCATGCGTGTAGTTTTCCCCCATACCCTTTTTATATCGTCCAGGGTCCACTGACCCTTAGAGGTTCCGTACTTTTGTTCAATTTCGGCACATGTCTTTCGTAAATCAAACCGCTGTTCAATGTATTCCCTAAGGCTTTCTAACACTTCCTCGTCCATGACCTCCGGTGGGGCCAGCCCTCCTTTTTCAGCCGCGGGACGATTTTTGTTTCCGCCTTCAGCCATTGTGCCAATTTAGAACCTTTAGTTGCGGCGGGTGCGAAACGTGGACCTTAAGTCCGGGACAGGACCTTATGTTCTGTCGAGTGGAAAGCTCTCAGTTACGGGGGTTTCGACCCTAATACTACCCACAGACGGTTCTTTTAAAGATTGCGTGAATGACGCCTGCTGCGAAAGACTTCGGAGGAGGACTTTATTTAAGAGGTGTTCATACCCTCGTGTCGACGTGGGTCCTAGGGTCTCTCAGCGGCTGACATTCAGCGATCCTGCCGACTACGCCAGAATGTAGGGTCTCTTATATTCTTAGCAGTTGACAATACTCGAGTCCGGTGGTAGTATCCAGGCAAACCTTATTGGCTCAGTTACATCTTGCAGTTACTAAGAATAAAGCGCACTCTACCGCGTGTTACAGCTTCAGTTATAGTCGTGAACGTGGGGTTTTCCCATTCTTTGATTGGCCCCCCTGCTGTTACTGGGGTCAATTTGTTGACTCCGGACTGGCCGCTGGTTATGACCCAGCTGTCCATTGCAGATAGCAAGCGCCTTGGTCATGATGTGATTACCATATCATGCCCCTTCCTCCTGCTGTTCACTATTTCGCAGCATGTTCCTGTTAGCTGCTCGGAACAGCGCTTAACCTGGTGACTGTGCTTTGACCCCAACCACGCTGCAACCTTTTCCATTGTTAGTGAGCACGTACACAGCACACAGCTACTCTATCATTATAAATTAATCAGGTCCCAGTTAATCAGGTCCCACAATAGTTAATCAGGTCCCACAAAGATGCTCGATGAAACCTATCTCTTTGACCAAGCTTTTGGTCACCTGCCCTAATTTCTCCTTGTGTGGCTCGGTGTCAAATTGTTTGTCTCATAATACTCATGTGAAGCGCCTTAGGACCTTTCACTACATTAAAGGTGCTATATAAATACAAGTTTTTGTTGGTGTTGGTGAGCTAGAGTGGCTGATCTTATAACTTATCGCGCTGTCTTCAGCCTGCAAGTGGTAGTCTTCAGGCCAGGCAGCAGGCAGAATGGAATGGAGAGGGGACACTTGCTGGCCTGCGTGTGTGAACAAGAGGCAGGCTTTGTTTCTTCTCCCTTTGCTGGCTGCCTTCTGCCGCCTCAGTGAACAGGCAGTAGTGAGAGAGAGAGTTCAGTCACCGCATGTTGCGCTGCATGGAGGGATGTAGGTTAGGGTTGCCAACTCTCCAGGATTGACCTGGAGTCTTCAGGAATTAAAGATTAATCTCTTGCACACTTGCAAGCAATCCTGGAGAAAAATTATAGGTACATATAAAACGGTGTGCATTTTATCATTTTCTTTGAACACTTTAGTTTATTAGTTATATAAGTGTCGGTGATGGGGGAAAAAGGTTATTTTGACTGACATTCAAGTTTCATTCATTTGGGTAATGGCTGCTTTTCAATTGGCATAGGTAGGCGGAGCGCAGCGAGGATGGGCATGTCGGGTGTCCAATGGCGGGAGTGTGGAGTGTATATCCAACCAGGGTTGGCAACCCTACATCACCCTAACGTGTGAACTTGATTTTGTTGCAGGAAATGCAAGTTAGAATGAGTAATGCAGAGGCAGGAGGTTTGAAGAGAAAAAGTAGGCAAAATAAATTTGAGTTAACTACATGATGAAACCCCATCCTTAATGTCCAGTTTTAGACTTGGCAAAAAATGGCAATTGTGATATTGGGACCGGGAACAGAGATTTAGGAGCTGGGAATGCCATCGCCATAACTTCACACTGGATTCACTCCACATTTACTGCCAGCACTGTGATTTGTCCTCGTGGACTTCAAACATGGGGGAGGGCATGAGTGAATGAATGGAGTGTAACAGGGGGAGAGGAAGTTAGATCATGAGGTGGCATAGCTAAGATGAGTCAGGGAGACAACTGCTTAGAGTGAGAGGAGTGCCTCAGTGAAGAAGAAGGGTAGCATGGGGGTTGGGGAAGGCAGAGTGGCTGTTCAGAAAGCCTCGGGGCAATTGATGATCCATTTTGCGTTTTGTATATGCATATACACAAATGTTGCTTATTTTTCCTATTTTTAGATTAGGAAATTATCAATTGCTCAGGGAAAAAATGTTTAAAATAAATCAGATTGCACCATCTTTAATGTAAACAATTCAACATTATCCAGGGGCACACGCCCTCAGATCCTCCACGATCTGTGTGCACCAGTAGGCAGCGGGGGGGCAGGGGGAATACCATTTGGAAGAAGTAAATAGACATTTTCTGCCTACACCCCTTCTTCTAAACATGATAATGGGTGTCCATGCATGTCACAAAGATTAGCATTATTTACTCAAATTCTGGCTCATGACCTAAAGGTTCTTTGACATCCCAATTTGAACCCAAGCCCAAAGAAAGGAATCCAACAGCTGGTTAATAAGTTTGTAAGTTTGCTGTGTATAGTGCAGCACTCCCAATATTGGAGAAGTGTTAGGAATCAGATTTGACAATAAAATGAGTGAGACAGATCATACCTATTTTAACAGATCACACCCACTGACATAGATCATGACCATTGACACAAATCACACCCATTGACACAGATTACGTCAATTGAAACAGATTATGTCCATTGACACAGATCACACCCATTGACACAGATCACACCCATTGACACAGATCATGCCTATTGACACAGATTACATCAATTGAAACAGATTATGTCCATTGACACAAATCACACACATTGAAACAGATCATGACCATTGAAACACATGGAACTGTGTTTAAGAGTGAGTCAGTGGTATATATTTTGGGGGATATTTTCTATCATTCCCCTTTCTTGGGTGTTCATGCTCTATGTATCATTGTTGGTCAAAACGTGATGTTCTCTTCTACTTCTGCCAATACTGCTGTGAATCTGACAAGTAAGGGCTTCCTTCCTTCCTAGCTAGGAACATCCCAAGTTCAGTTACCAGTCTGTACTAAAATAGCTGGTCTCAGCCAGGGTGCTGGTATGAATGCTGCAATTGGCCTTAGTGCTGCTTTAGGGAGGGGTGAATCGACCATAGTTCTATATCTTGATTGCCATTCTGTGACCCCTGCTGGAAGTGCATGTGTTGCTTTCTGATTCCTCACCCAAATAGCCCTTATTAGTGTGTAAACCTTGACAGTATGTGATTACATAGGATATACAACACAGTAACAGGCCATTCGGCCCAAACAGTCCATGCCGACGTTTATGCTCCACTCGAGTCTCCTCCCGTCTTCCTTATCTAAATCGATCAGCATAACCCTCTATTCCCTTTCCCTCATATGCTTGTCTAGCCTCCCCTTAAATGCATCTATACTATTCACTTCAACCACTCACTGTGGTAGCGAGTTCCACATTCTCATCACTCTTTGGGTAAAAAGGTTTCTTCTGAATTCCCTATTGCATTTCTTGGTAACTATTTTATATTGATGGCCCCAAAAATAGAAGCATTCTCTCTGTATCCACTCTATCAAAACCTTTTTTAATTTTAAAGACCTCTATTAGGTCACCCCTCAGCCTTCTTTTTTCAAGAGAAAAGAGACCCAGCCTGTTCATCCTTTCTTGATATGTACACCCTCGCATTTCTGATATCATCCTTGTAAATCTTCTCTGCACCCTCTCCAGTGCCTCTATATCCTTTTTATAATATGGCGACTAGAGCTGTACGCAGTACTCTAAATGTGATATAACCAAGGTTCGATACAGTACTTGGTTTGCTTTTCTTACGGCCTTGCTAACCTGTGTCGCAACTTTTAGTGATTTGTGTATTTGTAGTCCGAGATCCCTTTGTTCTTCTACCCCACTTGCACCCTCCTTAGTGGGCCTTAGTTTGCCTTAGTGCGGCTTTAGGGAGGGGTGAATCCACCATGGTTTTATATCCTGATTTCTATTCTGTGACCCCTGCTGGAAGTGCATGTGCTGCTTTCTGATTCCTCACTCAAATAGCCCTTGTTCATATGTAGGCCTTGACAGTTTGGACTGATAGGCTAGATGTTAGAGCCAGGTCCATTCCTGTCCTCACCCAGTCTCCACATGTGTACTTCTAGTACGGGTCGCTGGATAATAAGGAGGAGGATCATTGGCCAAAATTTCCTTCACTAACTCAGGAGTGCTGAGGCTAATTTCCACACTCCTCCCCGCAGCTGAAATTGACTAACTCAACAGACTGGGAATCAAACCTCTCTGCTCTGTACAGCTCATTTACTTTTTGATTGAACTTACTGACTCATTGGGGTAAAAACTTGGAGGTATTTTTAAGTATCTATTTTGCACTATTTAAAAAAAAATTCCTCTGCACGTTTGTTATAGATTGTTAGCTGTTGAATACTCAGCCCTTTAGAATGAGTTTTCTTGCTAATATTTGCATGCAGCCAGTACTGCCCGGTGGTGTGTACTGCTTCTGTTAATGATTTCTCGCCACAATATGACTGAAATTTCAAAAGCTAAAGAATACCAGCATATTTTTACTTTTCTAAATTTGTTTCACTCTCTCTCTTCATTGCAGTGATGCATGCTGAGGTATAGTTCCATGATAAGCCCTCCATTATCTTGCCCAAGTGGCCATTCTTCATGTGCAAGCCTAGCCAATGAGTGTTGGCAGGATGATCAACCATGGAGGCATCGCAGCCAAACCTGTCTTCGCCTGACATGCACACTTTTCAGCAGTGGTCACTGAACAGGAACCAGGAGACAGAAACCAGGGGGTAGTAATTAATATTTCCAATTACAAGCTCCTCCATAAAACTGGATAAACATTTGTGCTTCCCCTTTCTAGCCCAGGGACACTGAGCATAGTTGTGCTGTGCCTCTAGGGCTGAGATTAATAAACTCAACACAAACCAGGAATCAAATGTGGGATCTTCCTGATCAATGTGGCTCCAGGCACACCAGATGGCAGCATTACCTCCTGAACCATTGGCACATTCAGCAACATTTTTTTTTAGCCTAACTTACTAATAGGTTAAGTTTGGTGCAAGTGTATTAATGATGTTTGTGTTTAGAAACTGCAGCTGTACAGATGTTACGCATGTGAACACAGCTGGCAGAGTTAGGTACAAGTATAAAAAATGCTTGTACATTACAATTGCCTGCTGCTGCTAATATGGTTTCGGAATGCAGTCTAATTAAAACTAATTAGTCTCATAATGATAAATGACTGGGGCTGCGATGTGTAATTGAATCAATTTGCTCAGCATTAATTTTAAAAGAGTGCTTATCCAGTTGTGTGGAGGGCCTTATAATCAGACACATTCATTACCAGCTTCTGTGGCTGTACCTCCCCCAATAATTAACTTTTTTTTGTGCAATCGTGCTTGTATAATTGACACAGATGTGAAACTATAAACAGTATTAGTAATCAGATGGATTTTTATGCTTAAAAAACCCCCCAACTGATCCATATGCAAATACATGAGGAGAGAACGTTACTGTGTGCTAAGTAGCATAGTGCACTGGTTCTCAAACTGGGGTCCGAAGTGTCCGTGAAATAATGTGAACGGGATCCGTTGCTGGGATGGTGTTGTAGGAGGTAGGCACCTTTAGAATATACCAGAATACTAGGCATTAGGCACCTGCTAGATATATCTAACCACATATAAGTTTAAAGTGGCCACACATAAAATGGCTGTCCAGGCATGATGGGAAATCAGGTAGTCAAGCTGCGAACTGTTGAATGTTCAATGACCGAGCAATAACCCTGTGAGGCCCACTATAGGAATGCCTTGGATGCAGGATAAGAATAATGAGGAGAGAATCCATCTCCCGTATTCAAGGCCATAAACCAATTAATTCCCCAGGAAGAAAGAGATAAGAGAACCCATCTCCTGTAAACAAGGTTATAAACCAATTATTTCTCCAAGAAGAAAGAACTAGTGAGAGAATCTATCTCCTGTAGTAAAGTTATCAATCAGCCCAAGCTGACAAGAACCGAAAACATGGTTCCTGAGACATAAGGGGAATTCTATTGGGTTAAAAGAACCTATATGTAATCTATAATCGTTGTGATTGGCTTGTGTCTAGCCGTGATGGGCTGTGTAACTGTAGTAAACTGTTTGTAACTGTTGTGAAACATATAAAAGTGCATGTAACCCTTTGTTCTGTGGAGAGAAGCCTGGACTCAGTCCTGTGATTTCCTCCCCGCTAAGCGTAATAAAGGCCGCGACGGCATTGGAACCGACTCTGAGTGTTGAGTGATTCTTCTGAGAAAACACTAACGCTAACAGTGGCGTAGTTGACGGGATTTCCCGGAGTCGTTGGACGCCCTTGGAAAAACCCGGGTGAGTATAAAAAAAAACGATTTTTAAGTATAAAGGGTGCGGAAGGTGGAAGCTGGTTGATCGACAGAGGAGACGGTCTAATATCTCAAACGCCTAGCCTGAGCCTGAATTAAGAGGACTTTTGTCCCACGTGACGGCCAGGAACCAAGTAGGCGGAGGGAGCACACTTAGACCGTGGGATCGTGATACCGAGAGACATCTTCCGGACCCAGTAGTGTAATTTGAAATACCCTGGGGTAGAACCAAGCGGTGTACAGCGGCTAACGGAATCCAAACCTGTGAACAGGGTTGGACCAACGGGCAGAGCGGTGGTAGGTAGTCGTTAAGGATACGTAGAGCACTGCGGGAATTGCTTAAACGTGTTTTTAAGAATTGTATAAGTTTGTGTAACAGCAGAACTTGTGACCTGACAGTAGCCAAGAGACAGTTTACTACAAGTCACGCTAGAAAGAAAGCGGATCTCTGAGAGTAGATTCCTAATGGTACTAGTCCTACCCAGGAATGGCCATGAAAACAAGTAACCTCGAGTGGGGACCAGAAGGGTCGCTTACCCGCCACCTGGCGGAAAAACAAAAGAAGCTAATCGAAAAAATTATTAAAGCAGGGTGGAATCCTCAGGAATTATCAGCAAAGCAAAGGGAATGGTGGGTGAAGGAACGGAAAAACCAATACCGGTAGTCCACTACAAAAGTTATGTGAGGAATTATTTAGATAAAACTACAAATTCCCTGAAAGGTCATGGATCCAAAAATAGAGCCGGCCAAAACAAGAAGAGAGACTGTTGTAAATGTCTGGTCGTTGAGTGAGAAGTGCCTGTGTGATTTTTGACTGCAGAATGAATTTTTTTATGTTTTCATGTTCCGAAAACCTGGTTGGAAGAGGAATTGCAAGTGTCTGTTTATTTTAGAAACAGAGTGAAAGTCTTTTTTTAACCCTTTGTAGTGTTGTCCTGTATGTGGGAAGTTTTAAGACATTTAAGTTAGAAACGCAGGTGTGGATTTATTCGGATGATAAGTTACGGAGCTAGGAAAGTAAACAAATATATAAAGGATAGGTTTGTTGAGCAAAAGATTTATTTGACACGCTCACTTACTTGCCGAAAGAAAACATGCAATGATTGATTGGGTTGAAAGACATAAATTTAGTCTCGGAATGAGATAAAGAATGCTTTAAAAAAAAAGAGCTTCTAGCAAAAAAAAAAAAGCTTTAAATAAAGATTGAAATTACAAAGTTTGAATTGGGATTTTGAGATATTCGGAGAAGGCACAGAAAATACTGAGGTGGATTCAAAAAAAAAATTATTAAATTAAATCTGATCAGGTCAAACTTCTGGGCGAGTGGCGAGCTATCTGCGAAGGTGTAAAAGGGACTTTTGGAAAATGTTAAAAACAGCAAGCTTTAGTAACGACTTTGAAACTGGAGCATTTTGAGATAACGAAAGGCAGCCCTCAAACTCTCAAAGCTGGACTCCATTCCAGTTATGGAGAAAAAGAAAAAGATAAAGACGCCACTTTGAAAGTAAACAAATGATTTTAAATTAACAACTTTATGGAGTTACGAACCCTCCGTGTAAAATACAAAACCTAATTTGAAGAAAGAAAAAAAAAGATGTAACGGACTAAATGGAAAAAGACATAACTTACTAAATACTAGTTGATGTTTGCTGTGAAAAAGATATTGGTTTAATTAGAAGGAAAAAAAAATTGGAATAGGTAAAAAACACTCTACATGGATTCGAATTTTAAATTATGAAAAAGTTTCAATGCATTTTGAAAAGATTTCCAAAATGGACAGTGTTTATCAAAAATGTCCCGAACAGTCTAAACAAGCAGGAGGGTTTTGAAGATAATGAGGAGAAAGAGAGAAATAAAAAAAAACAGAATTGAATTTCAGTAAACAAAATTGCTATTGTATGTGTGGTCTTGTTTTAAAACAATTTAAAAAAAAAATTCTTTGGCAAGTACTTGAATTAGAAGTTAAGAAAACATTGGAGTTTACTCTAATGATTTATGCTGTTTAATGGATTCCTAATTTCGAAGCCAGTTTTGAAGGCACAAAGACTTTTTTTTCAGATGATTACGTGAAGTCACGTAATGACATCAGGTCTTCTTACAAACCTGGAAAGGAATTAACCCTTTCCATTGACAGCCGTTTTATACTGAACATTATTAATTTGGATTTCTTAATAGAAAAAAAAGACTCACCTAACAGAGGAAACAAAAATAAAAACAGAACTAGCTTATGTAATAATACTTGCCTGATACAATAAAGAAATAGATACTCAATAAAACAAATTGAAGAGTTAAAAGCTAAGATAAACAAGCTGGAAGAGATAACGGGACTAGACGGATAGTGCAGTGCGCAGCCATAGCACCATCACCTACGGCAATAGAGCCAATGTACCCCATGGTGGGTAGGTGTAGTCCACAAACCCAACCTAACGGTAAAGCAGACAGCGATGTTTGGAGGAATAGCTTTGGCCTTGGTCATAATAGGAGTTTGGGTAATATTTAAGTGAGTAAAGACACGGGCGCACGCCCTACAGATTCAGCTCGAAATGGTTTGATTATAACCTTGTGCTTCTGATTTTGCAGGGTGACAGGGACACTCGTAGAGCAAAAAATTTAACCCCTGGTGACGACCAGGCCGTCTGTTTAAAATTACAGATAATACTTACCGGAATGGGAATACGAATGGCGCTACTCGTAATATGGATAGCCCTGCGACATGCACATACCCTGGGCAACACCGACGGACAGCAGAGCACGCTGGAAATGAACAACTACATGAACTATGGAGTCTTGTTTAATTTAACGGACGGAATGTGCATCCCAGAGCCAAGGACTGGAGCAAGGACAGGACTTATTTTAATGCATGGTTACAAGTGAATCCTAATAAGAATCCTAATAAGAATAAGAGTATGCGTATAGTGCTCCACGGGTATAAGGAGCAGATGCATTAAACGGAGGGTTGTCAAAGGGCCCGATGAATGTACTTTCGGCATAATTTGCGCGCCTCCGGGACAATCCCAGCAATCGGTCATCCGCAAGAAGGGAATGGGGCTGTGTGGGTATTACGAGGAGGCGGGGGCGGCTGCAATATCATTGTATGTATGTTTCTCACCCCCTCCAACACCGCACCCTATAAGAACCACTACATTGCCCGAGGAACTGCCTTGTCCCATAACTACTAAGGGACCAGAGAATGGGATTGTAATGTACAACGAAGGGGAACTGTTGTATGATAATGTTAAACATGAAATTGTGCCTGTTCTGATCAATATTTCAGGCATCCAGATGCCGGAATACTGTACCGAACAGTCAAGGAAAATGTACAATGTATTAAGTAAAGTTGTAATGCAGCAGGCTGCCGATGCAATGGGTGCCAGTAGGTTCCGGGGACAGGGGTTAGCCCCCAGGATGAAGAGGGAAATAGTTAATGATGTTGCTACCGTTTTCAATACAGGGACCTCCGTAGTAAACTCGATAGATATACAAGGGTTAAATGAGAGGGGTGATGAAGGGGTTATTAGAGAGGGTGGAGCAAAACCAGGAAGACCAAGCCAACCTAGGAAAGGAGGGTGCCGAAATCCAGTTGGATGGCATCTCAGTCCTGGAAGCTCACGCCAAAACCATCAATCACCTCATTGATAGAGAAAAAGAAGATACAGGAAAGCAAAGACAGGGGCAACTCTGTCACGCTTATGGTCTGTGGATGGTGGGACAGATCCGCCACAATCTTGACCAGATCCAACGCGGGGAAGTACCCGATTGGATAGACAGTTCACATTTAGCTCAGTTGGCTAACCAAAGGGGGACACTGGATAATTGTACTCTGAAGGGACTGACCCAAGTATACCCAGCAATTCCAGATTGCCAGATGTGTAGGACTACCGGGATAGGGATAGTCCTGATGATCCCTATAGCCACGCCGGACTCAGGGCCGTTCCCCCTATACCAACTAGAGAATATCGGAGTAATACGGGAAAATGTCTCCATACGCTACTACCTGACCACCACCTCTGCCGTTCGTCGAAACAACATACTTACCAGAATTTCCCTAGCAGATTGCCCTCACCCGGTGGGCAGAGGGGAGCTAGACGAGTGCGGGTTTAACCGAACCGACGGGTATGTACTAGAAATAGTGCCCGCACACATGCACTTCGCGAGGGCAGGCTACGGAGGGAAGGGAAGATACTACGTCTCTACCACAGAGCGTTCATACCAGTATAATGACCTGCAGTGCCCTATACCACAGCCAAACTTTTGCTTTACACCACTATGACCTGTCGCGATCGGGCAAGCGCATATCACACAGGTTAGGCGCCGGAAGTCCGAAGTTATTGAGGTAACCGATCAGCTCCATGATCATTTACAGGATTATGACGAGCCAGATCAGGTCCCTATCCCACATCTAACCGAAGTATTACGAGAATTGAGGCTCAAGAGTGGGCCAATCCGTAAAGCTCTATCGCCAGCTGCAAACTAAAATTAAAGTACTGGAAGAAGATACCGATGTAGACTTACAAAGTCAGAGTTGGTGGAGAAAGGTCTGGGACTGGGGAATAAATGTGAACATCCACCCATGGATTCGAATAATTTCACACATACTGGTCGGGGTACAATTGATCTTAGCAATAACATGGGGTATAATGGCCTGCCAGGCATGCAGACACCACGCACAGCAAAGACGTACAAATCACCGTTCCCCGGATACTAAACAAGCCTGTTTGATAAGGGGCCAGGAGGATTTAGCCTTTGTCAATTCGGGACTCCTGAAACCGCGTGACTGGCCAGCACGTTGAGGCAGGGAGTACCGGGCTGTGCACAAAAATCTAATAAAGGTCGAATGGTCGGTTAAAAGGGGACTAGGACTAGTCCCTTTACCGAAAGGGGGAGTTGTTGTACGAGGTAGGCATCTTTAGAATATACCAGAATATTAGGCATTCGGCACCTGCTAGATATATCTAACCGCATATAAGTTTAAAGTGGCCACACATAAAATGGCTGTCCAGGCATGATGGGAAATCAGGTAGTCAAGCTGTGAACTGTTGAATGTTCAATGACCGAGCAATAACCCTGTGAGGCCCACTATAGGAATGCCTTGGATGCAGGATAAGAATAATGAGGAGAGAACCCATCTCCCGTATTCAAGGCCATAAACCAATTAATTCCCCAGGAAGAAAGAGATAAGAGAACCCATCTCCTGTAAACAAGGTTATAAACCAATTATTTCTCCAAGAAGAAAGAACTAGTGAGAGAATCTATCTCCTGTAGTAAAGTTATCAATCAGCCCAAGCTGACAAGAACCGAAAACATGGTTCCTGAGACATAAGGGGAATTGGGTTAAAAGAACCTAAATGTAATCTATAATCGTTGTGATTGGCTTGTGTCCAGCCGTGATGGGCTGTGTAACTGTAGTAAACTGTTTGTAACTGTTGTGAAACATATAAAAGTGCATGTAACCCTTTGTTCTGTGGAGAGAAGCCTGGACTCAGTCCTGTGATTTCCTCCCCGCTAAGCGTAATAAAGGCCGCGACGGCATTGGAACCGACTCTGAGTGTTGAGTGATTCTTCTGAGAAAACACTAACGCTAACAGATGGCATGGGCCGGGTGCCGCTATTGGCTGTTATTTTGATTTCCTATGTCCGCTCGAGTGGTGCAGGCGAGAGCTGGGGCACCAGGAAGTTCGATGTCAGGCCCTGGGGCGTGGACTGGGGCCGAGGCAGCTCTGAAACGGACATGTAACTGTATTAGCGGACTGGCCTCGGACTGACTGAGAATCCCAAGGGAGGCCCAGAGACACCGGGAATGGATTCACAGGGCTGGGGCTGGGGGAGGGTGGGAAGGAGCTGTCACGCCAGCCTAGTCCAAGGGCTTGGAATGACAATCAAGCCGAGCTTCATTCATTGAGTAGGCAGCTGGGCATGTGACTGGAACCAGACTAAAGCCATGGTCCCAGTTACTGGCAGTGTCCCTGTCATGTATTCAACCAGCATTGTAACCCATGTATAAACTGACCTAAATTGTACACTGTGAGAACAATGACCACTAGGTGGGAGACACTCCTAACCTGGACCTACAGGTATAAAAGGGGAAGCTCCACCCACCTTCATCACTTGAGTGCTAAGGAATAAAGGACAGGTCACAGACTGACCTCTCAAGCATGGGCCTCGTGTGCATTTATACTGTATAGTAAGGACGTATCAGTCCCGATGCAGATATGCCCCATATCAGGCACCGTGTCAGCGATATTCCAGTGCAGACAGGCCGGTAAACATCAGAGGGGGAGGAAAACCCCCTTGAAACAGCGGGGTTACACCTGAAACGGTGCCAATGTTCCCAACAGGAACCACCAAGCCTAATCCCACTCCAGGAAGAGCAGGGAGGTATCATAGAATCAGAAATTTATGACACAGAATGAGGCCATTCGGCCCATCTGTCTGTGCCGGCCAAAAAAGAGCTATCTAGCCTAATCCCACTTTCCAGTTCTTGGCTTGTTGCCTTGTAGGTTATGGAACATGAAGTGCATATCAAAGTACTTTTTAAATGTGATGAGTCTTTCTGCCTCTATCACCTTTTCAGGCAGTGAGTTCCAGAACCTACCGCCCTCTTGTTGACAAAAGTTCTCCTCAACCCCCCTATAATCCTTCTACCAATTACTTTAAATTTATGCCTCCTGGTTATTGACCTCACTGCTAAGGAAAATAGGTCCTTTCTGTCCCTTCTACCTGGGCCTCTCAATTTTATATACCTCAATTAAGTCTCCCCTCAGCCTCCTCTGTTCCAATGAAAACAACCCTGGCCTATCCAATCTTTCCTCATAGCTAAAATTCTCCAGTTCTGGCAACATCCTCATAAATCTCCTCTGTACCCTGTCTAGTGCAATCACATCTTTCCTGCAATGTGATGACTAAAACTGTACGCAGTACTCTAGCTGTGGCCCAACTAGTGTTTTATACAGTCCAAGCATAACCTCCTTGCTCTTATATTCTATGCCTTGGCTAATAAAGGCAAGTATCCTGTATGCCTTCTTAACCACCTTATCTCCTTGTCCTGCTATCTTCAAGGACCTGTGGACATGCTCTCCAAGATCCCTCTATTCCTTTACATTTCTCAGTATCCTACCATTTATTGTGTATTCCCTTGCCTTGTTAGCCCTCCCCAAATGCATCACCTCACACTTCTCCGGATTGAATTCCATTTGCCACTTCTCTGCCCACCTGACTAGCAATGTTCCCTCTAATTTTTCTTGTACTGAGCGGGCTATGGACTCCTTTGTCCGTGGGCAAATTTTACAACAACAACTTTTACAACAACAGTGGGGTTCCAGAGGACTCAGTACTAAGTGCCTTGCTTTTTGTGGTATACATCAATGATGTAGACTTCAATATTGGGGGCATGATTAAAAAGTTTGCAGATGATACAAAAATTTGTCTTATGGTTGATAGTAAGGAAGATAGCTGTAGACTGCAGGAAGATATCAATGTACTGGGGAGAAAAAGTGTTTTTAACACTTATATTTTGAGAACATTTCATTAAAAATCTTAACATTCTTTCAAGTCTCATTGCAGCTTTGACAGAAGGAATTACTTCAAGTTTCTCTTTACCTCTTCAACACTGTCATTAAACATACAAAAAAACCTCTAATTCCAAATGGAGCTCAATTTCCACCCTTCCCTCACCGTCACATGGTCCATCTCCGACTCCTCCCCTCCCTTCCTCGACTTCTCTGTCTCCATTTCTGGGGATAGATTATAGACAAACATTCACTATAAGCCCACTGACTTCCACAGCTACCTGGACTACTACACTTCCTCCCACCCCGCATCCTGTAAAGACTCCATTTCATTCTCCCAGTTTCTCCGTCTCCATCGCATCTGCTCTGACGATGCCACCTTCTACACTAGTGCCTCTGACATGTCTTCCTTTTCCTCAACTGAGGATTCCACTCCGCCATGGTTAACATGGCCCTTGATCGTGTTCATTCTATTTCCCGCACCTCTGCTCTCAGCCCTTCCCCTCCCTCTCAGAACCACAACAGGATTATTCTTATCCTCACCTTTCATCCCACCAGCCTCCACATTCAACGGATCCTCCGCACCTTCATTGTGATCCTATCACCAGTCACATCTTCTCTTGCCCTCCCCTCTCAGCATTCCGAAGGGACCGCTCCCTCCACAACACCCTGGTCCATTCCACAGTCACCCCCAGCACCGCCTCCTCTTCCCATGGCACCTTCCCATGCAAATGCAGAGGTTGCAACATCTGCCCTTTAACCTCCTCCCTTCCCACTGTCCAAGACCCCAAACACTCCTTCCAGGTGAAACAGCGATTTACTTGTATTTCTTTCAATTTAGTATACTGTATTCGCTGCTCTCGATGTGGTCTTCTCTACATTGGGGAGACCAAACACAGGTAGGGTGACTGCTTTGCGGAACACCTCCATTCAGTCCGCAAGGGTGACCCCGAGCTTCTGGTCGCCTGTCACTTTAATTCTCCGCTCCACTCCCACTCTGACCTCTCCGTCCTTGGCCTCCTACACTGTTCCAATGAAGCTCAACACAAGCTCAAGGAACAGCATCTCATCTTTCGTTTAGGCACTTTACAGCCTTCCGGACTCAACATCGAGTTCAACAATTTCCGACCATAACCTCTGCGCACATTTTGTTCCCTAACCTCCTCCCTTTTTATTTTTATTTTCGTTCTCTCTGTTTTCCATGGCAGCTGGCATTTATTCCGCTGTTCAGACCCTATCTAGACTCACCTTTTGCTTCCTAACTTGTGCTATTACCATCTCAGTTCGGCCCATCATCTCCTTTGTCTCTCCAATCTCTTCTACCTTCCACCCTATCACAGACCTGCCCTTTTGTTCTTTCCACCCCCCTCCTCCCTCTTTCAAGGCCCCAGCACTTCCTTAAGAATCTGTTGCATTTCAAACTATTGCCAGTTCTGACGAAGGGCCATCGATCTGAAACATTAACTCTGTTTCTCTCGCCACAGATGCTGCCTGATCCGTTGAGATGTCCAGCATTTTCTGCTTTTATTTCAGATTCCAGCATCCACAGTATTTTGCTTTGTATTTGAATTTAAGGTGTTGGATTGAGTTTTTAAAAATGTTATTGAAGTGGTGGCTTGCTGCAATAGATGTGAAAAGTTTTTTTTAAGTGTGTAGGGAGTGCTGCTGGATGCTTGCAAGGGCTCGGATGGTAAATGAAGGCCTTTGAGAAGATGGAATATGCTGTGAATACTCAGTAGATCATGCTACAACCATGGAGAGAAAAACAAATTCATGTCCCAGATCAAGATGTTGCCCGATCAGTGGAGTATTTCCAGCATTTTATGCTGTCATTTCACATTTACAGCATCTGCTTGTAGAGGGAAGAGGAAGACACAGAAGAGGAAGAAGCACAAGAGGAGGAGTCAGATGAAAGGATGCATCCTAGACAACCCCATTGTGGTTGGGATATCCGGGATGGAATCATTCGCCTCCAGTTTTAGTACTATACCCCCAATTCTCCTTTCAACATTAGTCCCACGCCTTACCTTCCATCTGTTATTGACCATTCCTACATTACAATAGTGACTACATTCCAAAAGTACTTCATTGGCTGTAAAGTGCTTTGAGATGTCCAGTGGTCGTGAAAAGCACTATGTCAATCCAAGTCTTTCTTTCTTTTTATCACAGCATCCTCTTGGCCACAATGCTAAAATAAAAGCCACCACAAAGCAACCTTTCCAATTCACCTATATACATCTATTCATCCAATGTGAATCAAGAAAGCATTCGCGTAGTGACTTGTGTGTGCCTTTGCCTATTCTATTGAGGTAATGCAGTGCTACCCGACTGGCTGCTGCATGGCTGGTGGAAGGCTGCTGACTTTCAGAGGAGGGGCACTGCAAATGGCCTTGCTGGTTGACCTTGAGGGGCTGGTGGCTGGGAGTGTCAAATCAATCTTCTTCTTCACTCTCCTCACCCTCTTCTTGGTCACCCACTGGCTGGGCAGGCTGCATATCATGGGTGTATGAAATGAGGAAGGCACAAGGGTGGAGTTGTGGTGATGGGAGGATTGGAAAGCATAAGGTTCATGCCAGACAGAAGATAATGAATGAGGATACCAGCATATTTTATCCTTTTAGCCCTGCCGCTGGCCAAAGGCTCATCCATGCTCCTGCCAAGAATGGCCTGCACAGTCTATCCAAGGGAGTGAGGTGAGGCTAGGAATGGGAGATGTGCCTCATGATTGATGCAGGTTGTTGGTAGGTAAGTGATTGGGGGTGGGGATCATGCATTGAGCATTGTGTGAGGTTAGTGGTGCAGTTGGTAGGTGATGGCTTTGGAAGATGCATTCACTGACCTTGACCAGTGCTCTGAGGCTATGAAGCTTCTTTGGGCGCTGGAGCCAGGTGGTGGGGCGACACAGCTGGCAGTGATGGCCTCAGTAATGTGGTCCCTCATCATTCTTTCTGGAGGGCCTCCTGGGCCCTGTGAGTAGAGGGGCAGTCTTGCAGCGTTGACCCCCTGCACTAGTGGAGTGCTGCATGCGAGACCCTGGGTGCCCCTTCGCTGGCTTGCCAAGCCACTTGTGTTAGCGCTGAGGCATTTTTCCTATTTTTTGAGGTTAGGAAGGTAATTCAACTTTAAGAGCTGAATATTCACATTTTGGACTTCATTTTAATGTCAAATAGTTTCTTAAAAGCAGAAAGGCTGAAAACTGCAATATTTCATGTTTTAATTTGCATTGCTTCAGTGTGCATGGCCCCATTAATTCTCATACCTCTTCATTACCCACAATTCCTTGCAAGCTTCACAGCCTCGATTCCAGAGGCTATGGGAAGCTGAAACACCACAACTGCACAGGAACTTCACCTCGGATGCCTCCAACAACATCACCAGGATGGAGTTACATGGAAGGCAATCGCTGCACCAACAACCCCCAGCTGAATTTTTCCCCATTAGTGTTGTGCCCATTTTCAGCGGACGTTAACTCTAGTTGCCAGTGACACCAGCAAAATATGAACATAAGAAATAGGAGCTGGAGTATGCCATTTGGCCCTTTGAGCTTGCTTTGCCATTTTACAAGATTATGGCTGATCTTCTACCTCAACTCCACCTTACCACGTGTCATGTATGTACATGCTGTTTGTAGCCACCAGATGGTGTCATTGTTGGAGGCCACTGAGCAGCATGCACATGGTGCTGCTCTGGTATAAAAGGCCAGCCATTTTGTGAGTCAGGCACTTTACACCGTAATAAAGCAGAGACAAGGTTGTACCTTATCCAGTTAAACAGTACTCAGTTTGTACCTTTATTGCATACATAACATTTGGCAACGAGAATACAAGAACCTTTGCAAAATGAGCACAATTGGATTTTTAGAGCGATTCGTGGAGGGAGAAAATTGGGCAGACTTTATGAGCTGTTTGAACCAGTACTTCGTGGCCAACAAAATGAAGGGGGTTGACGATGCAGATCGGCGCCGGGCCGTGTTCCTCACTGTGTGCGGTTCAAAGATCTACGGTCTGATAAAGAATCTACTCATGCCTAGTTATCCAACAGAGAAAATGTATGAGGAGTTGTGTACATTGATACGGGAGCATCTCAAGCCAGACGAAGGCATCATCACCTTGAGATACAGGTTTTATACACGTTCGATCAGAGGGCCAGAGCGCGGCGGAATTCGTTGCCGACCTGAGACGTCTAGCGGGACTGTGCAAGTTCGGGATGGTGTTGTCAGACATGCTGCGGGACTTCTTTGTTATATCAACCACGAGGTGATCCTGCACAAACTTCTGGCGGTGGAGGAGTTGGATTTAAAAAGGGCCATCCAGATCGCTCGATCATGTATGACGATGGATAGGAGTTTAAAGCAAATATCAATAAAGAACCGAACCTCGGCAAGTACTGTAAATGTGATTGATTTGGCGTTCGGCAGAATGGCACATGGCAGCATCTATCCGGCTGTATTCGCGAATGATTCGGCGTTCGGCAGAGCGGCACATGGCAGGGCCTATCTGGCTGTGTTCGCGAAACCTGTGGCTGCCCAAAGTCCGCCAGCGGGAATGTATCTGACTTCTCCGTGTTGGCGTTGTGGGGGAAATCATTGGCACCAGCAGTGCCGATTTAAGCAATATAGTTGCAAAGGCTGTCAGAGAATGGGTCATCTCCAGTGCAAGTGCCCGCAGATGAGCAAGTGAGCTGCGACACACCACGTGGAGGATGAGAGTCAGACTAGCGCGGATCCGGACACGCAATCCGAGATGCCAGAGGAGGAAGTATAAGGACTGTACTCTTTCATAACCAAGAGTAAACCAATTTTGATTAATGCGAAGTTTAACGGGATACCGGTATTGATGGAACTGGACACAGGGACGGGTCAATCGATCATGAATGAAAGGGCATTTAATAAGCTGTGGGATACTAAGACTGTGAGGCCCAGGCTGAGCCCTGTTAACGCCAAGCTGCGCACGTACACCAAAGAACGATGTGGTTCACGAGTTACCACTGTAGATTGTTCCAGGCAATGGCCCAATGCTGCTTGGCAGGAGCTGGTTGGAGAAAATCAGATGCGACTGAAATGACACGAATGTTGTCGTTGGAGGAAGATACATGTGTCCAAGTATTAAGCAAGTTCCCCTCACTGTTTGAACCGGGTATTGGCAACTTCACGGGAGCCAAGGTGCAGAGTCACGTGGACTCAGATACAAGACCCGTCCATCATAAAGCTTGGGCAGTGCCGTATATGATGAGGGAGAAGGTCGAAATTGAACTGGACAGATTCCAGCGTGAAGGGATCATATCACCGGTCGAATTTAATGAATGGGCCAGCTCCATTGTTCATGTGCTGAAAAGTGATGGCACAGTCAGAATCTGTGGAGACTACACGGCTACGATCAACAGGGTTTCGAAACAAGATCAGTACCCGTTACCGAAGGCTGATGACTTGTTTGCAACGCTAGCCGGAGGGAAATCGTTCACAAAACTGGACTTGATGTCGCCTATATGAAGCAGGAGTTGGTCGAGATGTCGAAGAGACTTACGTGCATTAACATGCACAAAGGACTGTTTATTTACCACAGATGCCCGTTTGGAATTCGCTCGGCTGCAGTAATATTCCAAAGGAATATGGAAAGTCTACTGAAGTCCGTCCCCAGATCCATCATGTTCCAAGATGACATCCTGGTCGTGACTCCAAGGAACATCCGAACAACCTGGAAGAGGTTCTACTGCATTTGGACAGAGTGGGACTCAGACTTAAACGCTCGAAATGCGTCTTCATGGCACCGGAGGTTGAATTGCTCGGGAGGAAAATCGCCGCTGATGGCATCAGACCTACTGATGTGAAAACCAAAGCCATCAAGAATGCACCCAAGCCGCAGAATGTGACGGAGCTGCGTTCGTTCCTGGATCTACTCAACTAGTTTGGTAACTTCCTACCTAAATTGAGCACCTTACTTGAACCATTGCACATGCTATTGAGAAAAGGCAACAACTGGGTGTGGGGCGCATTGCAAGACAGAGCTTTCGAGAAAGCCACCAATCTGCTTTGCTCGAACAAGCTGCTGGTACATTATGATCCATGTAAATGTTTAGTTTTGGCCTGAGATGCATCGTCATATGGAATTGGTTGCGTGTTACAACAAGCCAATGAGTCGGGGAAACTTCAACCTGTCGCGTACGCATCCAAAAGTTTGTCTAAAGCAGAAATAGCCTACAATATGATAGAAAAAGAAGCTTTAGCATGTGTGTACAGTGTTAAAAAGATGCATCAATACCTGTTCGGTCTGAGGTTTGAATTAGAGACCGATCACAAGCCGCTCATTTCGTTGTTTTCCGAGAGCAAAGATATCAATAGCAACGCTTCATCTCATTTCCAAAGGTGGGCGCTGACATTATCTGCCTATGATTATGTCATTTGCCACAGATCAGGCACAGAGAATTGTGCCGATGCTTTGAGCCGGTTGCCGTTGCCCACACTGGAGGTGGAAACACCAGAACCGGCAGATTTAATGTTAATCATGGATGCTTTTGAGAGTGAAGGCACCCCTGTCATGGCTCAACAAGTTAAGAACTGGACCAGCCAGGACCCGATATTATCGGTGGTAAAGGGTTGCATCCTTAAAGGGGATTGGTCTGCCGTACCTAAACAAATGTGCGAGGAGGCCAAACCGTACAATCCTCGCAAGGATGAACTGTCTATTCAAGCAGATTGCATATTGTGGGGCAATCGAGTTGTAATGCCTAAGAAAGGGAGAGAGAAGTTTGTGCGTGAGTTACACAGCACACATCCTGGTATAGTGATGATGAAGGCCATCGCCAGGTCCCACATATCGTGGCCAGGAATAGATTCTGAGCTGGAAGCATGCGTGCATCAGTTCAACACCTGCATTCAGTTCAGCAAAGCACCAGCGGAATCCTGGCTGAGTCTGTGGTCATGGCCATCCAAACCTTGGTCCAGGATCCATGTAGATTTTGCAGGTCCCTTCCTGGGCAAGATGTGTTTAGTAGTGGTGGATGCTTATTCGAAATGGATAGAATGCATAATCATGTCATCCAGTACGTCCACGGCAACCATAGAGAATCTTAATGTCATGTTCGCAACACATGGTCTGCCTGACATAGTGGTGAGTGACAATGGGTCGTGCTTAACCAGTCAGGAGTTTCAGGAGTTTGTAAACCTTAACGACACAAAACATGTAAGGTCAGCACTGTTCAAGTCTGCGTCCAACGGGCAAGCAGAACATGCAGTACAAATTATCAAGCAAAGCATGAGGAGAGTAACCCAAGGGTCACTGCAGACCTGCTAGTCTTGCATACTGCTGAGTTACAGGACAAGACCCCACACACTCACAGGGGTATCGCCTGCTGAACTCATGATGAAAAGAGATCTTAAGACCAAGTTATCTCTTGTACACCCGGATTTAAGTAATCACGTTGAATACAGAAGACAGAGTCAACAAGGATACCATGATCGCGCAACTGTGTCACGGAAGATTTCTGTTAATGATCCTGTATATGTGTTGAATTATGGTCAGGGTCCCAAATGGATCGCTGATACAGTCATGGCCAAGGAGGGCAACAGAGTATTTGTTATTAAGCTCAAGAATGGGCAAACTTGCAGGAAATACAGGGATCAAACAAAGCTGAGGCACACAGACAAGTCAGAGCAGTCGGACGAAGAAACCGTCAATGACCAACCAACCTACCAGCAGCCTTCGGTGGACTCAAGGGTTATCAGTGAACCCGGAATTTCCAACATGGACTTTTTCAATAAAAATGTACTTGTAATTCCTGACATGGCTACTGTCACCCTCAACAAGTCAGCCATCCAGCCACCAGCCACAACAGACTCCGCACATTCACCCAAGGCTAGAATCGAACTGAGACGGTCAACCCGGGAGTATAAAGCACTGGACCATCTCAACCTGTGAAAGACTGTGATAAGATCTCAGAAGAGGGTATTGTCATGTATGTACATGCTGTTTATAGCTACCAGATGGTGTCATTGTTGGAGGCCACTGAGCAGCACGAACATAGTGCTGCTCTGGTATAAAAGGCCAGCCATTTTGTGAGTCAGGCACTTTGAGCCGTAATAAAGCAGAGACAACGTTGTACCTTGTCCAGTTAAGCAGTACACAGTTTGTACCTTTATTGCATACATAACACCACGCTATCCCTTTATCTCTTAATTCCCTTAATTCCACAAAATGTATTGACCTCTGTCTTGAATATACTCAATGACTGAGCATCCATAGCTCTTTGGGGTAGAGAATTTCAAAGATTCGAACCCTTTGAATGAAGAAAATTTCTTCTCACCTCAGTCCTAAATGGCCTACCCTTGATTCTGAGATTGTGCCCCTGTGTTCTAGATTCCCCAGCCAGGGGAAACATTTTCCCAGCATTAACCCTATCAAGCCCCTTAAGAATGTAATATGTTTCAATTCGATTACTTCTAAATCTTCTAAATTCGAGTGAATATAGGCCTAGTCTACTCAATCTCGCCTCATAGGGCTATTCCCTCATCCTAGGAACTAGTCTAGTGAACCTTCATTGAGTTCCCTCTAAAGCAAGCACGGGGCTAAAATTCTGTGGTTTGTGCCACCCGATAGTGCCGGAGCAGGTCGGTAAGCACCTACCGAAGCAGTGGCGTGCTGTCCTCGCCTCCCGAAAACTTCAATGGAGGGATGGGGGTGGCGCTAAGAGATAGCCCTGTGCACTCGAGCGCCACCCACGTCATCGAGCGTGCAATGACCCCTTGGCGCGCGGCAACAGAATTGAATTGGATCGCCTGCTTTACTGACAGGCGCTGTTCCCAACAGGTAAAGCAGCTGGTCCCACGAAGCATCAGGGCGAAATCGCCCCGGAGGAGAAGGTAAGTGGCTGCAATCAACTTTATTAATTTTAAATTACATTATTTACCTGTTTGTACTGTTTGACTTACCTGCCTTGCTTTCTCTGCAGGTTTTGAGCTGGTCGACCTCACCTCCTCTTTAGGCACTAGGATGCTACTACCCCATTAGCGACCTAAGAGTAGTGTGCAACACTTCCCTTAGTGCTCCACTCCCCTCTTGGGGCGCTAATCATGAATATCCCGGTTGGAGGCGATAAAGATCGCCCTGCGCTAACATTAGCACCCAGAAGGTGTCACTGCCTCAAGCCGGGCTGTAATGAATTTCTACCCCTTTGTCTTTCCTTAGGTAAGGAGACCAGAACTGTACACAGTACTCCAGATGTGGCCTCACCAATGCCTGTATAATTGAAGTAAGACGTCTTTACTTTTATACTCTAATCCCTTTGTAACAAAAGTTAACATACCATTTGTTTTCTTAATTGCTTGCTGTACCTGCATATTAACTTTCTGTGATTCATGTGCAAAGACACCCAGGTCCCTCTGAATGAAAACATTTCCCAGTCTCTCACCATTCAAAAAAAGATTTTGCTTTTTTATTTTTCCTACCAAAGTGAATAACTTCACACTTCCCCACATTGTATTCCATTTGCCATGTCACTCAGTCAACCTGTCTTTATCTCTGTGCAGCCCCTTTGCATCCTCCTCATTGCTTATGTTCCCACCTGACTTTGTTAGCCAACAATTTCTCCCCCACAGTCTCTAATAGGCCCTATTCTTTCTTTCGTTTTCCTCTTGCTCTTCATGTATTTATAAAAAATCTTTGGGTTTTCCTTGATTTTACTTGATAATATTCTTTTCATGCCCGCTCTTTACTTTCCTAATTTCCTTGTTAATTTCACCCCAGCACGATCTATACTCCTCTAGGTTTTCTGCAGTACAGGTGGAACCTCCCTTATCCGGCACCTTCGGGACCTTGCCTGTTCCGAATTAGGGATTTTGACGGATATGGGGAGGACACGTGTTTGGGTGGACTGCGCCTTTAAGTGCTGTTACTGGGCTGGGCTGGGCTGGGGCGCTGCTGTGGTCAGTGTGTGTGTGTGTGCGCTGATTGGTTGGAATGACTGTCAGTCAGTCAGTCAACCAATCAGTGTGCAGGGGGCTGAGAAGAGTCGGCAGGCCCTGAAGAGTCGGTGGGCCCTGACGAGTCGGTCCAACCCCCCGGAGGGAGCGCTGTGGGGAGGAGCCCAAGGACTGTGGCTGCAGTAGTTCCAGCAGGGCAACGAGGAGGAGGCAGCCGATCGAGGAGAAAGATTATATTGGTGAGGATTTTGACAGTCGTGTTCTGCGCATGTGCCACCTGGCGGCCGGGAATGGTGCTGGGCGAGTGGTGGTGCCGGATACGGGAGTCCTGTATTTAGTTCTCGATCTGGGAGTCCCACGCTTTTTCTTTTTCGGAACATATTTGCTCTGAACCCTTCGGATTGCCTCCTTGAATGCCACCCACTGTTCTGACACTGATTAACCTTCAAGTAGCTGTTTCCAATCCACTTTTGTTCAATCACTTCTCAGCTTAGGGAAAAATGGTAAAAAGTCAAAATGAAAAGCTCGTAATCTGAATGTATGCAGCATTCGTAACAAGATAGATTGGCCTTTCCCCAATTGAGAACTTTTACTTCTGGTCTATCTTTGTCCTTTTCCATAACTATGGTAAATCTAACTGAATTATGATCAATACCACCAAAATGGTGTCCCGCTGATACCCTTTCCATCTGCCCAGCTTCATTACCTAAAACTAAGTCCAGAACCACCCTCTCTTTTGTTGGACTCGTTACGTACTTGCTAATAAAGTTTGCCTGAATGCATTTTAAGAATTCTGCACTTTTACACTGATCGATCCCAGTTAAGTGGGGGGAGTAAAAAGAAATGTTGTAGTGGTAGGGGACAGTATCATTAGGGGGATAGATACAGTTCTCTGCAGCCGAGAGCGTGAGTCCCGAAGGCTGTGTTGCCTGCCCGGTGCCAGGGTTAAGGACATCTCCTCTGGGCTGGAGAGGAACTTGGAGTGGGAGGGGAGAGATCCAGTTATCGTGGTCCACGTTGGTACCAATGACATAGATAGAACAAAGAAAGAGGTTCTGACCAGTTAGGAGCTAAATTAAAAAGCAGAACCACAAAGGTAATAATCTCTGGATTACTACCTGAGCCACGAGCAAATTTTCATCGGGTAAACAAGATCAGAGAAATGAAAACGTGGCTCAAAGACTGGTGTGGGAGTAATGGGTTTCGATTCCTGCACCAGTACTGGGGCAAGAGGGAGCTGTTAACATAGAAACATAGAAACATAGAAAATAGGTGCAGGAGTAGGCCATACGGCCCTTCGAGCCTGCACCACCATTCAATAAGATCATGGTTGATCATTCACCCCAGTACCCCTTTCCTACTTTCTCTCCATACCCATTGATCCCTTTAGCCATAAGGGCCATATCTAACTCCCTCTTGAATATATAACGTGCCCTGGGGTTTCCCTCGCCCTGTTCCAAGAGGCTCCCGGCCGGCCGGGAACGTGGCCCTGGGTTGCCTGGGGCAATGGGCGCACCTAGCCGCTCATCCTGAGGTCATGAAAGACAGTATATAAATGCAGATTCCTTCATTCTATTAATTCTTAGAACAAAAGGGGAGGACCACAAGCAAATTAGAGCACGTTCTTTAACAGACTGGCAGCACCCTTGGCCTACTGATCAGTTCCTTGCCAACGCAAAGTGTACTATTGTAGGGTTGGCTTCCTTTGGATAAAACTCACTGCCTGAAAAGGTAGTAGAAGCAGAAACCCTCACCACATGCGAAGTACAGAGCTGGGGAAAAGCTCCTACTCGCTGAGCAAAAACAGTTTCCCGGAAAAAAAAATGCTAAAAATGAACAGCAATGAGATAATGACTGGATAATCTATCTTAGTGGTTAGAGGGATAAATATTGGCCAGGACATCGGGGGAGAACTCCCCCGCTCCTCCTCGAAATATGCCGCGGGATCTTTTACATCCATCCTTGGTTTAACGTCTCATCCAAAAGACAGCACCTCCGACAGTGCAGCGCCTCCTCAGTACTGCAATTAAATAACAGATCGCTTCTATATAACAGGATATTAAGCTGTTAAGTTGGGATGGGCTCTATTTAAACCATGCTGGGACTAGAGTCCTGGTGAATCAAATAACTAGGGCTGTAGAGAGGGCTGTAAACTAAATAATGGGGGAGAGGGTTCAGGTGAGCGAAAATGTAAAAGGTCAAAGAGTAAGGAGAAGGCAATAGAACATGGGAGCGATGGGGGAAATGATAACCAGATGGTGACAGGAAGGGGCAGAATGTATAAAAATAAGAGGGTATCAGAAAGTGGGGTCAAACCAGAGAAAAATGGTAAAAAGACAAAATTAAAAGTTCTTTATCTGAATGCACAAGATAGATGAGTTGACGGCACAAATAGATATAAATGGATTCGATTTGACACAGATGTGGTTGCAAGGTGACCAAGGCTGGGAACTGAATATTCAGGGGTACTTGACAATTCAAAAGGATAGACAGAAGGGAAAAGGAGGTGGGGTAGCTCTGTTAATAAAGGATGAGGTCAGTGCAGTAGTGAGAAATGATATTGGCTCAGAAGATCAAGATGTAGAATCAGTTTGGGTGGAGATAAGAAATAATAAAGGGAAAAAGTCACCGGTGAGCGTAGTCTATAGGCCGCTTAATAGTAGCTATATTGTTGGACGGAGTATAAATCAAGAGATAATGGAGGTTTGTAAGAAAGGTATGGCAATAATCATAGATGATTTTAATTTTCATATTGATTGGACAAATCAAATTGGCCAAGGTAGCCTTGAGGAGGAATTCATAGAGTGTATCCAGCAAGAACGGGACCAGCGGCGGGGATAAAAGGAATGCTGACCCGAGGCCCGAAATCACAGCGAGAGCGGGACAAGCGGCAGAGATAAAATGAGCGCTGACCCGAGGGCAGAGATCACAGCGAGAGCGGGACCAACAGCGGGGATAAAAGGAACTCTGACCCGAGGCCCGAGATCACAGCGAGAGGGGGACCAGCGGCGGGGATAAAAGGAACTCTGACCCGAGGCCCGAGATCACAGCGAGAGGGGGACCAGCGGCGGGGATAAAAGGAGCGCTGACCCGAGGCCCAAGATCACAGCGAGAGCGGGACAAACAGTGGGGATAAAAGGAACACTGACCCGAGGCCCGAAATCACAGTGAGAGCGGGACAAGCGGCAGAGATAAAATGAGCGCTGACCCGAGGCCCGAGATCACAGCGAGAGGGGGACCAGCGGCGGGGATAAAAGGAGCGCTGACCCGAGGGCAGAGATCACAGCGAGAGCGGGACCAACAGCGGGGATAAAAGGAACGCTGACCCGAGGCCCAAGATCACAACAAGAGCGGGAGATCGAGGCTGAAGGTAAAATAAAGAAGTAAAAAGAAATCGAAGTGTGACATCACAGCCAAGTGGGTAAGTGATTGGCAGGTGGATTGGTGAGTATTTTATCTTTTTCTTTTTCTTTTCTTATCAGTAGGAAACCTTTGGCATTGTTGCCAAATTAAGTTAATTTAAGGGTTAAGTCATGGCAGGAGAGCTCAGACCCATGTCATGCTCCTCCTGTGCTATGTGGGAAATCAGGGACACTTCCAGTGTCCCTGACTACTATGTGTGCAGGAAGTGTATCCAGCTGCAGCTCTTGTCAGACTGCATTGCGGCACTAGAGCTGCGCATGGATTCGCTCTGGAGCATCCACGATGCTGAGGATGTCATGAATAGCATGTTTAGTGAGTTGGTCACACCGCAGCTAAAAGTTACAAAGGCAGATAGGAAATGGGTGACCATCAGGCAGAGCAGGAGTAGGAAGGTAGTGCAGGAATCCCCTGCGCTCATCGCCCTCTAAAACATATACACCGTTTTGGGCAGAGTGACAATAATATGGTATAATTCTTCATTAAGATGGAGAGTGACACAGTTAATTCAGAGACTAGGGTCCTGAACTTAAAGAAAGGTAACTTCGATGGTATGAGACGTGGATTGGCTAGGATAGACTGCTGAATGATACTTAAAGGGTTGACGGTGGATAGGCAATGGCAGACATTTAAAGATCACATGGATGAACTTCAACAATTGTACATCCCTGCCTGGCATAAAAATAAAACCGTGACTAACAAGGGAAATTAGGGATTTATCCAAGGAAGAGACATATAAATTGGCCAGAAAAAGCAGCAAACCTGAGGACTGGGAGAAATTTCGAATTCAGCAAAGGAGGACTAAGGGTTTAATTAGGAGGGGGAAAATAGAGTATGAGAGTAAACTTGCAGGGAACATAAAAACTGACTGCAAAAGCTTCTATATATATGTGAAGAGAAAAAGATTAGTGAAGACAAATGTAGGTCCCTTGCAGTCAGAATCAGGTGAATTTATAATGGGGAACAAAGAAATGGCAGACCAATTGAACAAATACTTTGGTTCTGTCTTCACGCAGGAAGACACAAATAACCTTCCAGAAATACTAGGGGACCAAGGTTCTAGCGAGAAGGAGGAACTGAAGGAAATCCTTGTTAGTCAGGAAATTGTGTTAGGGAAATTGATAGGATTGAAGGCCGATAAATCCCCATGGCCTGATAGTCTGCATCCCAGAGTACTTAAGGAATTGGCCCTAGAAATAGTGGATGCATTGGTGGTCATTTTCCAACATTCTATAGACTCTGGATTATTTCCTATAGATTGAAGGGTAGCTAATGTTACCCCACTTTTTAAAAAAAGAGGGAGAGAGAAAACAGTGAAATATAGACTGGTTAGCCTGACATCGGTAGTGGGGAAAATGTTGGAATCAATTATTAAAAATGTAATAGCAGCGCATTTGGAAAGCAGTAACAGGATCGGTCCAAGTCAGCATGGATTTATGAAAGGGAAATCATGCTTGACAAATCTTCTAGAATTTTTTGAGGATGTAACTAATAGGGTGGACAAAGGAAAACCAGTGGATGTGGTGTATTTGGACATTCAAAAGATTTTTGACAAGGTCCCACACAAGAGATTAATGCGCAAAATTAAAGCACATGGTATTGGGGTAATGCATTGATGTGGATAGAGAACTGATTGGCAGACAGGAAGCAGAGAGTAGGAATAAACGGGTCCTTTTCAGAATGGCAGGCAGTGACTAGTGGGGTACCGCAAGGTTCAGTGCTGGGACCCCAGCTATTTACAATATACATTAATGATTTAGACGAAGGAATTGAATGTAATATCTCCAAGTTTGCAGATGATTTTAAGCTGGGTGGCAGTGTGAGCTGTGAGGAGGATGCTAAGAGGCTGCAGGGTGATGTGGACAGGTTAGGTGAGTGGGCAAATGCATGGCAGATGCAGTATAAAGTAGATACATGTGAGGTTATCCACTTTGGTGGCAAAGACAGGAAGGTAGAATATTATCTGAATGATGACAGCTTAGGAAAAGGGGAGGTGCAATGAGACCTGGGTGTCATAGTACATCAGTCATTGAAAGTTGGCATGCAGGTACAGCAGGCGGTGAAGAAGGCAAATGGCATGTTGGCCTTCATAGTGAGAGGATTTGGGTATAGGAGCAGAGAGGTCTCACTGCAGTTTTACAGGGCCTTGGTGAGGCCACACCTTGAATATTGTGTGCAGTTTTGATCTCCTAATCTGAGAAAGGACATTCTTGCTATTGAGGGTGTGCAGCGAAGATTCACCAGACTGATTCCTGGGATGGCAGGACTGACATATGAAAAAAGACTGGATCGATTAGGCTTATATTCAATGGAATTTAGAAGAATGAGAGGGGATCTCATAGAAACATATAAAATTCTGACGGGATTGGACAGGTTAGATGCAGGAAGAATGTTGCCGATGTTGGGGAAGTCCAGAACCAGGGGTCACAGTCTAAGATTAAAGGGTAAGCCATTTAGGTCCGAGATGAGGAGAAACTTCTTCACTCAGAGAATTGTCAACCTGTG
This sequence comes from Pristiophorus japonicus, assembly GCF_044704955.1. Taxonomy (NCBI): domain Eukaryota; kingdom Metazoa; phylum Chordata; class Chondrichthyes; family Pristiophoridae; genus Pristiophorus; species Pristiophorus japonicus. The sequence continues at coordinate 333,598,109 of NC_091978.1, forward strand.
GAATTCTCTACTGCAGAAAGTTGTTGAGGCTAGTTCATTAGATATATTCAAAAGGGAGTTCGATGTGGCCCTTACGGCTAAAGGGGTCAAGGGGTATGGAGATAAAGCAGGAATGGGGTACTGCAGTTGCATGATCAGCCATCATCATATCGAATAGTGGTGCAGGCTTGAAGGGCCGAATGGCTTACTCCTGCACCTATTTTCTATGTTTCTATGTCTATGTTGCTATCTGGGATGGTTTCCTTGAACAGTATGTTGCTGAACCAACCAGCGAGCAGGCTATCCTGGATCTGATACTGTGTAATGAGACAGCATTAATAAATTATTTCATTGTAAAGAATCCTCTAGGAATGAGTGATCATAGCATGGTTGAATTTCAAATTCAGTTGGAGGGTGAGAAAGTTGAATCTCAAACCAGTGTCCTGATCTTAAATAAAGGCGATTACAAAGGTATGAAGGCAGAGTTGTCTAAAGTGGATTGGGAAAATAGATTAACGGTTGATAAGCAGTGCCAGACATTTAAGGAGATATTTCATAACTTTCAACAAAAATATATTCCAGTGACAAGGAAAGACTTTAAGAGAAGAGAATACCATCCGTGGCTAACTAAGGAAGTAAAAGATTGTGTCAAACTGAAAACGATAGCATGCAAAGTGGCCAAGATTAGTGGGCGGGACAGAGGATTGGGACATTTTTAATAACCAGCAAAGGATGACTAAAAAAATAATAGAGAGGGATGATAGATTATGAGAGGAAACTAGCAAGAAATATAAAAACAGACAGTAAGAGCTTCTACAGAAAAGGAAGAGAGTAGCGAAAGTAAACATTGGTCCCTTAGAGGATGAGACTGTGGAATTAATAATGGGGAACAGGGAAATGGCAGAGACTTTGAACAAATATTTTGTATTGGTCTTCACGGTAGAATACACTAAAAACATCACAATAATGGATAAACAAGGAGCTATAGGGAGGGAGGGACTTAAAACAATCACTATCACTAAAGAAAAAGTACTCGGTAAAATAATGGGACTAAAGGTGGACAAGTCCCCTGGATCTGATGGCTTGCATCCCAGGGTCTTAAAAGAAGTGGCTGCGGAAATAGTGGATGCATTGGTTGTAATCTACCAAAATTCCCTGGATTCTGGGGATGTCCCAGCGGATTGGAAAACCGCAAATGTAACACCCCTATCTAAAAAAGGGGGCAGACAGAAAAGCAGGAAACTATAGACCAGTTAGCCTAACATCTGTCATTGGGAAAATGCTGGAGTCCATTATTAAGGAGGCAGTAGCAGGACATTTGGAAAAGCATAATACAGTCAAGCAGAGTCAGCATGGTTTTATCAAAGGGAAATCATGTTTGACAAATTTGCTGGATTTCTTTGAGGATTTACGAGCAGGGTGGCTAAAGGGGGATCAGTGGATGTAGTGTATTTGGATTTCTAGAAGGCATTCGATAAGGTACCACATAAATGGTTTACAGGACTGTAGTAATACCCGCCCTCCCGTATGGATCGGAGGCATGGACGATGTATAGAAGACACATCAAGTCTCTGGAGATATATCACCAACGATGTCTCCGCAAGATCCTGCAAATTCCCTGGGAGGACAGATGCACCAACATCAGTGTCCTCGCCCAGGCTAACATCCCCAGCATTGAAGCACTAGCCACACTCGATCAGCTTCGCTGGGCAGGCCACTTAGTCCGCTTGCCAGACACGAGACTCCCTAAGCAATTGCTCTACACGGAGCTCCTTCATGGCAAACGAGCCAAAGATGGACAGCGGAAACGTTACAAGGACACCCACAAAGCTTCCCTGGTGAAGTGCGACATCACCACTGACAACTGGGAGACTCTGGCCGAAGACCGCCCTAGGTGGAGAAAATGCATCCGGGAGGGCGTTGAGCTCTTCGAATTTCAATGCTGCCAGCGTGAAGAGGTCAGGCACAGGCAGCGGAAGGAGCGAGCAGCAAATCAGCCCCACCTCCCCTTCCCCTGTCAAATATCTGTCCCACCTGTGACAGGGTCTGTGGCTCTCGTGTTGGACTATTCAGCCACCGAAGAACTCACTTTAGGAATGGAAGCAAGTCTTCCTCGATTCCGAAGGACTGCCTATGATGATACATAAAAGATTACTGCACAAGATAAATGCTCATGGGGTTGAGGGTAATATATTAGCATGGATTGCGGACTGGCTAACCAATAGAAAACATGGAGATGGGATAAATGGGTCATTTTCCGGTTCGCAAACTGTAACTAGTGGGGTGCCACATGGATCGGTGCTGGGGCCTCAACTATTTACAATCAATATGAATGACTTGGATAAAGTGCAATGTTGCCAAGTTTGCTGATGATACAAAGATGGGTGGGAAAGCAAATTGCGAAGAGGAAACAAAACAATCTGCAAAGGGATATAGACAGGCTAAGTGAGTGGGCAAACATTTGGCAGATGGAGTATAATGTGGGAATGTGTGGGGTTATCCACTTTGGCAGGAAAAATAAAAAAGCAAATTATTATTTAAATGGAAAGACATTACAAAATGTTGCAGTACAGAGGGACCTGCGGGTCCTTGTGCATGAAACACAAAAAGTTAGTAGGCAGGTACAGCAAGTAATCAGGAAGACAAATGGAATGTTGACCTTTCTTGCAAGGGGGATGGAGTATAAAAGCAGAGAAGTCCTGCTGCAACTGTACAGAGTATTGGTGAGACCACACCTTGAGCACTGCAAAAGTTTTGGTCTCCTTATTGACAAAGAATTCAAACAGGCTGCAAAGTTGAGAAAACACAGACTCCATGTCTACGTGCTAATGAGCACATTGCATTAAGTCGTCAATCAACTTGACATTTCAGGACCTTTGGCAGCGAGCCAATTAGGGGTTAACAATGTATCAATTGAGCCAATAAGGTCAAAGGAGGCAAGTTCATTAAATTGATCCAGGATAAGAACAGCCAGGTTTTGCCATATGTTCTCAGAAGGACAAAGGAACTGGCAATCAGCCAAAAGCTTGTATGCTGCTGTTGGAATAAAGTTACGTTAAACCTACAACCAGAATTCGCATTTCATTGAAAATTAAGAGACCTAACAGTTTTGGCATCACAAACAGGATCGCTGAGGGAAGAAACTGAATTTTGGACATCGGACCTATATACTGAGGTAAGGACCCCTCTTTATAAAAGTCCTCGGTCAATTGTCTAAATTCACCTCCCCTTCTACGCGATTCCGAAAGCCTCCGGTTTATAAACCCTCCAGCTGGTGATCGGCTCGAGATCGCATAGACGTCTAAACTTCAGCGGTGTGTTAGTTAATTCATCACCGACCCACTGATTCGGCTGGAAAGTCTACGGCTCGAGACCCCAGTAAAGAAATTAGTAATATGGCAGCAGAAGATAAGAGCAAAGAATTGCCTACAACTGTTAAAGGTGGGCGGGCAACACCTGAGGTTTCGATAGATGAAATCCTCGAACAGTTGAAAGAATACATAGAGCAACAATTCGACTTATCTAAAACCTGTATTAAGATCGAACGAAAATATGGTACCTCCAAAGGACAATGGTCCTTGGATGAGATCAAAAGGGTCTGGAGAAAAATGACCAGTATGAAAAATAAAGAACAAACCAGATGGTCCCTAGCTGTTATGGGACAGATCCGACAGCAGAATGAAATTATAACGTGTTCCCAATATGATAGGGACCTGACCAGTACAAAGGACCAATTGCAAGCGGTTTGTGAACAGCTGAGACAGAAAAAGCTTGAACTTGAAAAGTCGGAAGCGGAAGTTAAAGATCTTAAAGGTGAAATTAAAGAATGGAAAAAATCATTAGGTCAAGAGACAGTAACAGGAAAAGGAAAATGTATCGGTCAATTCCCAGGTCACCCATGTTTGGATAAATTAAAAGCGCAAACCCGAAGACACTGTGTTCCTGTGTTTTTGGCACCATTATGGTCAAAATTTGCACTCCGTCCCAGGGATGAAGTTGATATATATTTCTCAAGCGGTCTAATTGGTCCCATGTTTTTACTCCCCCTTTCTTTGGATTGGGCAATTCCTTGGACCATTTATCAATTTTCTCTGGGTCTGCCGGATCATGAAATAAGTATTCTGCATACACCCTTTTCTTCGTTTTTTTGGTTCCGTCCTCATCCGCAGTCTCTTCTGATTTGACCACAACTCGTCTTTTTTTAACGGGGCAAAGCGCATCCCTAATTCTTCATCCTCCGACCCTGTTTTGTCGGAGGACTCAGAATCCGTATCTATTCCTCGGTCGTGTCTTTTTGCTATCCCAAGTAACTCCTTCTGTTGTTGTATTGTCAGTCGCTTAAATGCTTCTATGAGGTCGTTATCTTGTGACAAGCCTAGTTTCTTGGCTGAATTGTATCCCTGGCTGCGTCCTCTCCCCCGGCCATGACCTTGCTGTTTCGCCCTGCACGTCTTGGACCAGTGACCTTCTTTCCCACAATAATGACATTTACGGGTAATTTTCCGAAGATAACGACCTCATAGAAGAATTTAAGCGACTGACAATACAACAACAGAAGGAGTTACTTGGGATAGCAAAAAACGATTAGAGCCCACCCTGGCCCCACTCCTCGCACTAATACAACAAAGGGGAGATGGGCTATACATAACTGTGAGGGTGGGCGATAAGGATGTAGACTGTCTTTTAGACACAGGGGCGGAACTAACATGCTTACCCCTACAATATGGAGACTTTTTGCCGTTGGATGGTAGGGCACGTATAGCCTATGGAGTTGGGGGCCATAAAATGGAAATTAAAAGGACAACACCGGTACTTATAGGGCTGGGTCCACATGAACTAACCACGCCGGTCTGGATAGGCCCAGTAGATCAACCCCTTTTAGGAATGGACGTTCTAATTCAAGTAGATTCATCGTTGCATTTCGAGGATGGTCGGGTGACATGGCCAATTAGAACTTTGAAGAAAGAAGAATTGAAAGAACACCCAATATGGGTTAAAGATAAGAACGATTGTGGCCTACTCCAGATGGAGCCTACGTCATTTACCAGGACCAAGCCTCCATGCACTAAACAGTATCCCATCAGTCCAACTGCCATTGCGGGAATCTTACCGGTTAATCCCGCAACTATGCTCCCGATGTCAGAATCGAGGGAACAAGAGGGGGGAGAATGTGAAGAGCATGACTGCGTGGAGATTTTAAAAGAAACAGAAGAAGCAGCCTTAGCAGCAGAGGAGCCTCTACACAACCCAGACCTCATCCTGTTTACAGATGGTTCCTCCTTTTTTGACAATGGTACCAGAAAAGCAGGATGTGCAGTTACAACCTTATATGAGGTAGTGGCAAAAGGCAAAAGGAACGTCAGCACAACAGGCTGAGTTACGGGCCCTGTCAGAAGCATATCGAATAGCAGAAGGACAGACAGCTAATGTCTACACAGATTTGCGTTATGCTTTTGGAGTCGCTCACGACTTTGGTCTGTTATGGCGGAAAAGAGGATTCCTCACTGCTGCTGGTACACCTATCCGAAATGGAAAAGAAGTCCAAGACATACTAGAGGCCATACAATTACCTCAGGAAGTGTCCATCCTGAAGTGTAAGGCCCATACCAAGGAAAATACCACGGAAGCACAGGGAAATGCCCTAGCCGACCAGGCAGCTAAAGATGCCGCCTCACAGGGCGCTCCCCCAGAAGAACCAACACAGATGTGCAGATTGAAAGCACTCAGGACTCTGACACGAGACCTTCAAACAATACAAGGCGAGTGCCCCCGAGAGGAAAAATGGATATGGATTGAGGCAGGCATTAAGCTATGTGAAGATGGTGCCTGGAGACAAATAGTTACCGACAAGCCAGTCGCGCCAAAAGCACTTATGTCTTTTTTAGCCCAACAGATTCACTCGTGGGGACACTTGGCCTCACAACAGATGACAGCACGGTTCCAGAAAAGCTGGTGGGGTCGGCGATTTAAAAAACATGCCCAGCTGGTAGCAGACCGTTGTGTGATCTGCCAGAAAAGTAATTCTGGACCCATCATGGTAATGCCCCAACTGAGGCCCCCTGCCCCTTTCGGACTATTCCAGCATCTGCAGGATGATTATATATCTCTCCCTCCATGCCAAGGATACACTAACATTCTTGTCATGGTCGACAGATTCTCTAGATGGGTAGAAGCTGTCCCAACTAAAAGAGCCACAGCCAATCACACTGCAAAGGTCTTGTGTAAGGATTACATTCCCCGATGGGGAGTCCCGAGTAGCATTGACTCAGATCAGGGAACACACTTCACAGGTGCTGTCTGCCAAGAAATCTGTAGGTTATTGAACATTACGTGAGATTTACACTGTCCTTATCATCCACAATCATCAGGACAAGTAGAGTGAATGAATCGAACGCTGAAACAACGGCTTGCCAAATATCACCAAGAAGGAACACCATGGCCCCAGGCACTACCTATAGTGCTATGTAGCATTAGGGCAACCCCGAACAGAACTACAGGTCTAAGCCCATTTGAAATTATAGCAGGAAGACCCATGACGCTGCCAGGAACTATCGATTTACGGAAAGCTGATGTTCTCTTAATGAGTGACACTTTGTTATCATACTGTCAGAACCTAACCAATGCTATTAGTTCTGTTTCCCGATAGGTATCGGCAGCTTGGGGTAATCCACCCGAAGGAGGACATGACATCATCCCGGTAGTCTGGGTCTATGTGAAAAAGTTGCATAAAGAACCTTTGGGTGCCAAGTGGGAGGGACCTTATCAAGTGTTATTGACCACCCAGGCAGCTGTTAAAGTCCAAGGAAAGAAAGCCTGGATCCACGCCTTACATGTTAAACGAGCACCCGTAACTGAAGCTGAAATCTGATAAGGACAATTACTTTTTGCCAAAACGTATAAATTTACTGTATTACTGACTGTAGGTATTCTCGGCATTTGTCTACTTCTTACTAGCCGACCCTCTGTCCCAAAGGGAAATAGTAGAGTACCCAGGGAATTACATGTAAATACCTTTTTACATGTCATTCATTTATGCCAAACAAAGTAACATTTCTAGTTGTTGGGTGTGTACGCATATTCCTATTCACTCAAAGGGAGGGAATCCCTTGAGGCCAGTTCCCTTGAATATCTCGGTAATGGCTGAGTGGATAATTAATCAAAACAAAACAGGCAATGCGTTTCAGGATACGGAAGATTGGGCACGTAAATGGAAGTCAACAGGTTACAATCTGATTACCTTTGAAGGGGGGTACCAACCGTGCTACAATAATTCCAAACGGCCCCCATTTTTTGTTATCACTAATACAACGGGGATAGGAGGACCGGGGGAATTTGTCTGTCTGATTAGAAACATCAAAGGAGGCCAAAATATGGGGTACAGTTACTGCTCCCGGAATTATAATGTAATCAAGCCACGGAACCGTCCAAACTGGGCCGATGTGGGAATTCTTAACTTAACAGGGATTCTGAATAAAACAGATGGAAAAGCATGGACAGGTCCCAGAGTGTTGCTGACAAAGAAACAGCTAACCTTCATTGCCTATAATGGCACCTATTGGGTGTGTGGCCACAAGGCCCACCCTTGGCTGCCCCAGAATTGGACGGGATCCTGCTATTTAGCCGACATTGTGCCATATATGTATCATATAAAGTCACTGTCCGAACATTTACACCGTCCTAAGAGAGTTATCACAGAAACAGAGAGGTTCTTTGCCATTCTGATCCCCAGGTATGAGACCACCAAACTGGCAAGGGAATCCATTAACATGGCATCCGTTGTGGAACAGGTAGCCAATGATATTTCAGAGGCCCTAGTTAAAATCAATGGAGAAATGGTAGCAATCCGCACAGTAGCCCTACAGAATAAGAACATAAGAATTAGAAGCAGGAGTAGGCCATCTAGCCCCTCGAGCCTGCTCCGCCATACAACAAGATCATGGCTGATCTGGCCATGGACTCAGCTCCACTTACCCGCCCGCTGCCCATAACCCTTAATTCCCTTATTGGTTAAAAATCTATCTATATGTGATTTGAATACATTCAATGAGCTAGCCTCAACTGCTTCCTTGGGCAGAGAATTCCACAGATTCACAACCCTCTGGGAGAAGAAATTCCTTCTCAACTCAGTTTTAAATTGGCTCCCCCGTATTTTGAGGCTGTGCCCCCTAGTTCTAGTCTCCCCGACCAGTGGAAACAACCTCTCTGCCTCTATCTTGTCTATCCCTTTCATTATTTTAAATGTTTCTATAAGATCACCCCTCATCCTTCTGAACTCCAATGAGTAAAGACCCAGTCTACTCAATCTATCATCATAAGATAACCCCCTCATCTCCGGAATCAGCCTAGTGAATTGTCTCTGTACCCCCTCCAAAGCTAGTATATACTTCCTTTAGTAAGGTGACCAAAACTGCACGCAGTACTCCAGGTGCGGCCACACCAATATCCTGTACAGTTGCAGCAGGACTAACCTGCTTTTGTACTCCATCCCTCTCGCAATGATGGCCAACCTCCCATTTGCCTTCCTGATTACCTGCTGCACCTGCAAACTAACTTTTTGGGTTTCATGCACAAGGGCCAATCGTGGAGCAGTGGAGGCGTGTCCTGCTCAGTTGGCTGAGTGAGCAGTGAGGAGAGCAGCTCCTGTTGTAGCTCCTGGCTGGGCCTGTGAATCAGCCCAGGAAGAGAAGGAAGGAAGGGGCTTCACCACCAACATTCATCCAGAGGGAGAGGAGAAAAGCAGAAAACTTTAACAACTTTACCATTTCTACAAAGAGTTGGAGAGAGGGGGAAAGACCAACAACAACATCCAGTGTGGAAGGAGGGAGACTTTACCATTCTACAGGTATTGGTGCAGTCCCTAAAAGACTTTGTTGTATCGGTGGGGGGAGGAAAGAAGACCAGTCGGGGGCTGGAACATCGCGGGTGTGTGTGTGTGGAAGTGTGTGTGGGGGTCTTGCTTACAGCTGGGCCCCACACACCACTGAAACACCTCTCCCCCATTGCCTAGCCTGGGATAGCTGGAGCTACCAGGCTGAAGAAACAATTAATCCACCCTAATTAACATCGTTGGGATTGTGTGCCTGTGTGGCTCCAGCTGCACCAGGTGAAGACATCTTCTCCCCTCACCCGAAGACCACCCCAAAGACTTTTTTTTTTGCCATCTGGGGATTGCACCCACCCACAGCTGCGAGGGGAGACCTGCCCTCGCAGTTTTCCCCCCTTCCCACCCCCCCTCTCTCTTTCTCTGTTACTCTCTGGTTCTCCCCTCTCTCTCTGAGAGCCCTTCCTCCCAACTGATAAAAAACAAAACAATTAAGACAACTGAGCAGAGGGAGCAAGGCCCCTCCCCAATTGTCAACTAGGGGAGAGGTGTGCCTCGTTAAGAGCTCCTCTGCTCAGTCTATAAACGAGGCCATTTAAAGACCATTAAGGCCTGTGACTTTGGGGTGGGTGTAGCCCTTAAAGGGACCCCGTGATGGCGACCCCATCTACGCCGGTGGCAGGGCCAGCTAGGACTTATGCGCAGGCGGCATCCACATCCACGGCACCTCCTGCGCCACCTGCTGCCCTGCCACCATTCAGACTTATAACTAAGAAACACGGGGTCAAGAGCTACACTCAGCCCACAATGAGCATCGAGGAGTGCGTGCGGGCGATGGCTGGGGTAGTCGGCCCCTTGGCCATTGTCGCAGCCTCCAAGATGTCTGGGAAGGCGGTGTTCTTCCTGGAGTTGGAGCGGGCAGTGTCCCTGGCCCTCGAAAAGGGGCTCACGGTGGGCGGGACGTTCCTGCCGGTGGACCCTCTCGAGGCCACCGCGCAGAGGGTCATCATATCGAACGTCCCGCCCTTTGTTCCCGCTGAGCTCCTCCTCCCTCACCTACACCAACTGGGGGAGGTAAGGTCGGGGATTAACCCCATACCGCTCGGCCTCAGAGAGAACAAACTGCGCCACGTGTTCTCCTTCTGCCGCCAGCTTTTTGTCCGGCTGGCGCGGGAGGAGACGACGGAAGGGCATTTTAATGTGGTGCACGAGGGGACTGCCTACCGCGTCTTCTGGACGTCGGACGGCGTGCGGTGCCATGCCTGTAGGGAGGTGGGGCATGTTCGTAAGAACTGCCCCGCCTCCAAGGCCGCCAAACCACCGAGGGCGGCCAAGTCTGGCGCCGCCGCCACCCCTCCCCCTAGTTGCGTCCGCGTGCCGGGAGCCGTAGGTGCGCGGGCATCATCGGAGGCCTTTGTTTTCACGGCCTCCGGCGGGGGGGTGGGAGAGCGTCCGGCCGGAAAGAAGGCGCGGAACAAGGCGAAACATCTAGAGGCGGGTCCCCTCGGTGCGCCAAACAACTTGTTTACCGCGCTCGGCCCAACCCAATCATCGGCGAGCGCGGGGTGCCCTGAGCCTGTGCCCGAGCCCTTGAACAACACCACAGAGGGGACCGGGCGCGGGCAAGAAAAGGAAAAGGGGGGGGTGGAGCGGGAGGCCTCAGCAGACATGGGGGTCTCCCCGCCTCCGCGCACCCCCAGGAAAAAAAGGAGGCGCCGCTCCAATGAGGTTGAGGGGGAACAACATCCCTCCGCGGAGGAGTCGGTGCCCGCCGCGTGTCCCGCGTCCCCCACCAGCGCCCCCAAACTGCGCCGTAGGCACAAGGAATCTGTCCCCGGGGAGGGTGAGACAGTCGAGGCTGCCCAGCCGCTGCCTCCCGGGGATGGCGTGAAAGATCTGCCTGTCGTGGGGGGCGTAGGGCCAGCGGAGGAATGCATTGCCGCCGGGCCGAGTGTCCCGGGGACTGAGGCGGGCGGGGCCGAAAAGGCCGCACCTGAGCCCGCCCAGCCAATAACCGACTTCCCCCGGGAGTCGCTCGACTCGGCACAAACGGAAATTTTGAATTTGAAGGAATCTGTACACGCTGGGCCGGGGGGTGGCGGTGGGGAGGGGAAAGAACAACAACCCTCGCCCCCTACTTTGGAGCTGAGGGACTTGGTGGACCTGGAGAATTTCCTAAACCAGGTCTCCCCGTGTTCCCCGGCTCCTGGGGCGGAGGAGGAACCCCTTCCGCTGTCGCTTCCCAACCCAGCACCACTTTTAAAAGAACCCAGTGGGGACTCCTCTGCCGACGATCCTGGGGGTGGGCGGCGACCTCCCAGGGGAGGACGGGGACTCGGTGGGGGACGCGGGACAAGATCTAGAGTCCATCGCCAGTGAGGCGGTGGATCTGCTCGCGTCCGCCGCTGAGACCCTCCTCATTCCTGCAGAGGAACTCCGGGACTTTTTGGTCCAGTGCCGGGGTCGCCGCGACCAAGTCCGTCTGGCCCTGGAAAGATGGTCTGAGCCGGTGTTGCTCATCGCTTCAGTCTGCGCCGTCGCTAAAACCATGGCCGCGGGCGGGCCCTTATCAAGTGCGCAAGGCCTTGAGCTGCGCCGGCTCAAAAAGTTCCTCGCTGGGCTGCTGAAGGAGTGGAGGTCAACAAATGACTCCACTCCCCCCCACACAATAGGTTAGGTAGAGGTTGCACTATGCTCTAGTCATGAAGATAACCATAGCCAGCCTCAACATCAACGGCAGCAGAGAGGCACGCCGTAGATTTAACAATTTTTCGCTCCTGCGGGAAGGGAAATATGCGGTGTGCTTCCTGCAAGAAACCCACACCGTTCCGGGAGACGAAGCCACGTGGCTCCTGGAATGGCAAGGAGAGGTCCGCATGAGCCACCTCACCGCCACTTCTAGTGGGGTGGCCATCTTGTTGGCCCCGCATTTTCAGCCGGAGATCTTGGGGGTCGAGGAGCCCGTGCCAGGCCGCTTGCTGCACGTAACGGTTCACCTGGGGGACGTGCCGCTCCATCTCGTGAACGTGTACGCCCCTCAGCCCGGCCCGCAGCAAACGCGCTTCTTCGAAGAGGTGTCCGGTCTTCTTGGCTCCGTCGACGTCGGCGACTGCATTGTCCTCGGGGTGGATTTTAACTGCACCCTCGAGGCGAGGGACCACTCCGGTGCCCCGCAGTGCATGACGGCGATCGAGAAGTTGAGGGACCTGGTCGGGTCCTTCGACTTGGTGGACGTCTGGCGAAATCTCCAACCCGACTCCAGCGCCTTTACTTGGGTGAGGCCTGGAGGAGGATGGTCCAGAGTCGACCGCCTTTACATGTCTCGGGCGTACGTTTCCTGCGTCCCGGCGGCCTCCATGCGGCCGGTGCCGTGTTCGGACCACCACCTGGTGTGGGCGGAGCTCGCTTCGCTCCGCGCGAGGATGGGGTCCGCGTACTGGCATTTTAACAACCGGCTGCTGGAGGACGTGCGGTTCCAGGACTCGTTCCGTCGATTCTGGGCCAACTGGAGAAGGAAGCAGGGGGGCTTCCCCTCCTTGAGGCTATGGTGGGACGTGGGCAACGCTCACGTCCGCGTCTTCTGTCAAGAGTACGCGAGGGGGTCGACCAAGAGGCGGGCGGCCAGGGTCGGGCGCCTAGAAAAAGAGGTGCTCGACCTGGAGTCCCGTCTTGGTCAAGTCGTCCAGGACCCGGCCCTGCGGATGGTGTACGAAGCGAAGAAGGCCGCGCTAAAGGACCTGCAGCTCGTCGGATCCCGAGGCGCGTTCGTGAGGTCGCGGATCCGGTTCCTGCGGGATCTGGACCGCGGATCCCCCTTCTTCTACTCGCTGGAAAAAAGACATAGTGTCCGTAAGCAGCTCTTGACGCTGCTGGCCGACGACGGCTCTCTCGTCTCGGATCTGGAGGGCGTCAACAACAGAACCCGTGAATATTACGGGGCCCTGTTCTCTCCGGAGCCGTCCAACGAGGAAGCACGTAGAGTTTTGTGGGAGGACCTGCTGAAGGTCAGCCTGGAGGGTGCCAAAAATCTAGAAGCTCCGCTAAGCCTGGCGGAGCTGACCGGTGCCCTCGACCGGCTCTCGAGGGGAAAATCCCCGGGGCTGGACGGGCTGACCGTGGAGTTCCACAGGGCGTCCTGGGACGTCCTGGGGGGCGACTACGCGCGGGTCCTGGGGGAAAGTCTGGCGACCGGGGAGATGCCCCTCTCTTGGCGCAGGGCAGTCATCGTCCTGCTGCCTAAGAAGGGCGATCTCCGCCTCCTTAAGAACTGGCGCCCGGTCTCCCTCCTCAGCACGGATTACAAAATCTTCACCAGGGCCATGTCTGCTCGCCTTGGTGCCGTGCTGGACCACATGATCCACCCCGACCAGTCCTACAGGGTCCCGGGCCGGACAATCCACGACAACATCCATCTGGTCCGGGACCTCATCCATCATTCCCAGGAGGCTGGTCTGTCGGTCGCCTTCCTCTCTCTCGACCAAGAGAAGGCGTTCGACAGGGTGGATCACGACGATCTGCTCGGAACTCTGCACGCTTTCGGGTTCGGGACGCATTGCGTCGCCCGGATCCGACTTTTGTACGCCGCCGCGGAGTGTCTGATTAAGGTTAACGGGTCCTTGACGGCGCCCCTTCGCTTTAGGAGAGGGGTGCGCCAGGGATGCCCCATGTCCGGCCAGTTATACGCCGTCTGCGTGGAGCCTTTCCTGCGCCTCCTGCGGACGAGGTTGACAGGACTGGCTGACCTGCGGAGGATGCGTGAGTGCCAGGAGATTTACTCGGCCGCGTCCCCGCCAGAATCAACTGGAAAAAATGTTACGGACTCCTGGTGGGTCAGTGGCGGTTGGACTCCCTGCCGGAGGAGCTCAGGCCTTTTGCCTGGAGCACGACCCATCTCCTCTATCTGGGAGTCTACCTTAGCCCCGACGAGGAAGCCTGGCCGGCGAACTGGCAGGAGCTGGAGGCCAAGGTCGCCGCTCGCCTAAGGCGTTGGACAGGACTGCTCCGAGTGCTGTCCTACAGGGGTCGAGCGCTAGTCATAAACCAGCTGGTGGCCGCAATGTTGTGGTACCGGCTGGTCACTTTGACCCCTCCCTCTGCGTTTGTCGCCAAGATACAGAAGAAGCTGGTGGACTTCTTCTGGAACAACAGGAAGCACTGGGTCTCTGCGGCGGTCTTGAGACTCCCGCTTGGGGAGGGCGGTCAGTCGTTGGTGTGCATCAGCACCCAGCTCGCGACTTTCCGTCTTCAGACCCTGCAGAGATACCTTTACGTTGAGCCCCCTCCTAGGTGGCGTGCTCTGGCGACGTATTTCTTCCGCCAGCAGCACGGCCTCAACTACGACACGCAGCTCCTGTTTGTGAGTGTGGGGGGCGCCAGGACCGCCCTCCGGGAGCTGCCTGTCTTTTACAATGAACTCATCAGGGTCTGGAACAAAGTCTCCACCAAGCGCAGGTCTCCACCGGCTGGAGTGGCGGCCGTCCTGCAGGAGCCGCTGCTCGGGAATCCGTACCTCCACGACCGAGGTTTTTTGTGGCGGTCAGACGAGAGGGCTGTGGCTGGTGATGTGACCAGGGTAAGGGACCTGCTCGATGGCGGAGGAGCGGGCTGGATGGCGCCAGACACGCTGGCGTGGCGCCTAAATTCTGCCAACGTCCGCCACGCGGCCGTTGCCGTCGAGTCGCTAAAAGAGCTCTGGGCCCCTACTCCGTTAGGTGCATCAAGGAGGCTCAAGCACGTGGGGAGATCCCGTCCGAACTGACCCCCGTCCGGACAGAATTCCTCATCGGCGCCAAACCCCGGAACCTCCCTCGGGGGCCGGCGCCTCACAACTTGAGCCGGCCCGGGGAAATCCCCTCCGTGCCTTTCAGTTCTGCGCGGAGGGGTTTCCTGTACGGGCTGCTCCTGCACACTCTCAACTTTGCCATCCTCGCTGGCCATCTGGACACGCCATGGCGTACCATCTTGCCGTCCGGAGGAGGCGGGGGTCCCCGATGGAGGGCACTCTACGCAGGGGTCCTCCCACTATTTGTCGGGGACTTGGCCTGGAGGGTGGTGCACGGAGCAGTGCCGTGCAACAAATTTTTAAGCCAGTTCACGGGCTCCCAGGCCGCCTGCAATTTCTGTGGTCTGGAAGAGTCCGTGTTCCATGTTTATATGGAATGCACGAGGTTGCAGCCCCTGTTTTATTATTTAAAGGGGCTGCTCCTGAAATTCTGGCTGCACTTCAGTCCCACACTCCTGATCTTTGGGCACCCTGTGCGGAGGGGAGCGGGTAGGTCCGAGGGCCTCCTCGTAGGACTGCTCCTGGGCACGGCCAAGGGTGCCATCAGCCGCTCCAGGCAGCGGGCGGTCGAGGGGGTCGTTCAACCTGACTGCCTGCCTCTCTTCCGCGTGTACATCTGCGCCAGGGTGTCCTTGGAGATGGAGCACGCGGTGTCCACCGGTACGCTCGAGGCCTTCCGCGAGAGGTGGGCACCGGAGAGACTGGAGTGCATCATCACGCCCGGCAACCAAATTTTAATTTGATTTTATGTTCTTAAGTTAATTTGTTTTAATTGCCGGTGCTTTAAGTGCCCCCTCCCCTTTTATAGGGGGCACTTGGAGAAAAATAATGTGATTATAGTGCCCAAAAAAAAAACACAAAAAAAAAACACAAAAAAAAAGGGCCTTGTAAATGTCTGGTGTGTCATCCAGGTCGGGTGGCACCGATTAATGTTTATGTTTTACAGGTAAACTCCAAAAGAGTTTCATGCACAAGGGCCAATCGTGGAGCAGTGGAGGCGTGTCCTGCTCAGTTGGCTGAGTGAGCAGTGAGGAGAGCAGCTCCTGTTGTAGCTCCTGGCTGGGCCTGTGAATCAGCCCAGGAAGAGAAGGAAGGAAGGGGCTTCACCACCAACATTCATCCAGAGGGAGAGGAGAAAAGCAGAAAACTTTAACAACTTTACCATTTCTACAAAGAGTTGGAGAGAGGGGGAAAGACCAACAACAACATCCAGTGTGGAAGGAGGGAGACTCTACCATTCTACAGGTATTGGTGCAGTCCCTAAAAGACTTTGTTGTATCGGTGGGGGGAGGAAAGAAGACCAGTCGGGGGCCGGAACATCGCGGGGGGTGTGTGTGTGTGGAAGTGTGTGTGGGGGTCTTGCTTACAGCTGGGCCCCACACACCACTGAAACACCTCTCCCCAATTGCCTAGCCTGGGATAGCTGGAGCTACCAGGCTGAAGAAACAATTAATCCACCCTAATTAACATCGTTGGGAGTGTGTGCCTGTGTGGCTCCAGCTGCACCAGGTGAAGACATCTTCTCCCCTCACCCGAAGACCACCCCAAAGACTATTTTTGTTTGCCATCTGGGGATTGCACCCACCCACAGCTGCGAGGGGAGACCTGCCCTCGCAGTTTCCCCCCTTCCCAACCCCCTCTCTTTCTCTGTTACTCTCTGTTTCTCCCCTCTCTCTCTGAGGGCCCCTTTTTTTCTTAAATTACAAAAACAATTAAGACAACTGAGCAGAGGGAGCAAGGCCCCTCCCCAATTGTCAACTAGGGGAGAGATGTGCCTTGTTAAGAGCTCCTCTGCTCAGTCTTTTGAACGAGGCCATTAAAGACCAGTAAGGCCTGTGACTTTGGGGTGGGTGTAGTTCTTAAAGGGACCCCGCGATGGCGACCCCATCCACGTCGGTGGCAGGGCCAGCAAGAACATATGCGCAGGCGGCATCGATATCCACGGTGTCTCCTATGCCTCCTGCTGCCCTGCCACCTTTCAGATTAATAACGAAAAAGCACGGGGTCAAGAGCTACACTCACCCCACAATGAGCATCGAGGAGTGCGTGCGGGCGATGGCTGGGGTAGTCGGCCCCTCGGCCATTGTCGTGGCCTCCAAGATGTCTGGGAAGGCGGTGTTCTTCCTGGGGTCGGAGCGGGCGGTGTCCCTGGCCATCGAGAAGGGGGCTCACGGTGAGCGGAACGTTCCTGCCGGTCGACCCTCTCGAGGCCACCGCGCAGAGGGTCGTTCTGTCGAACGTCCCGCCCTTTGTTCCCGCTGAGCTCCTCCTCCCTCACATACAGCAACTGGGGGAGGTAAGGTCGGGGATCAACCCCATACCGCTCGGCCTTAGGGAGAGCCGCCTGCGCCACGTGTTCTCCTTCCGCCGCCAGTTTTTTGTCCGGCTGGAGCGGGAGGAGACGACAGAGGGCCACTTTGATGTGGCGCACGAGGGGACTGCCTACCGCGTCTTTTGGATGTCGGACGGCGTGCGGTGCCATGCGTGTAGGGAGGTGGGGCACGTCCGCAAGAACTGCCCCGCCTCCAAGGCCGCCAAACCACCGAAGGCGGCCAAGGCTGGCGCCGCCGCCACTCCTCTCCCTAGTCGCGATCGCGTACCGGAAGCCATAGGTGCGCGGGCATCGTCGGAGGCCTTTGATTTCACGGCCTCCGGCGGGGGGGAGGGAGAGCGTCCGACCAGAAAGAAGGCGCGGGGAAAAGCAAATCAACTCAAGGTGGGCCCCCTCGGTGCGCCAGACAACCCGATCACCGCGCTCGACCCAACCCAGTCATCGGCGAGCGCGGGGTGCCCTGAGACCGTGCCCGAGCCCTTGAACAACACCGCAGAGGGGCCCGGGCGCGGGCAAGAAAAGGAAAAGGGGGGAGTGGAGCGGGAGGCCTCGGCAGACACAGAGGTCTCCCTGCCTCCGCGCTTCCCCAGTAACAAAAGGAGGCGCCGCTTCAATGAGGAGGAGGGGGAACAACACCACCCCGCGGAGGAGTCGGTGCCCGCCGCGCGTCCCGCGTCCCCCACCAGCGCCCCCAAATCGTGCCGAAGGCGAGAGGAGTCTGTCCCCGGGGAGGGTGAGACAGTCGAGGCTGCCCAGCCTCTGCCTCCCGGGGTTGGAGTGGAAGAACTGCCTGTCGCGGGGGACGTGGGGTCGGCGGAGGAATGCGTTACCGCCGGGTCGAGCGTCCCAGGGACTGAGGCGGGCGGGGCCGGAAAGGCCGTACCTGAGCCCGCCCAGCCAATATCCAACTTCTCCCGGGATTTGCTCGACCCGGCAGAAAATGAACACGTTAACTTTAATTTAAATTATAGTGTTGAAGAAACCGTACACGCTGGGCCGGAGGGTGGCAGCGGGGAGGGGGAGGAACACCCACCCTCGCCCCCTACTTTGGAGCTGGTGCACTTGGGGAGCCTGGGGATTTCCTATGGCCGGGTCTCTCCTTGTTCCCCAGTTCCTGGGGCGGAGGGGGAACCCCTTCCGCTGTCGTTTCCCGACCCAGCACCATTTTTAAAAGAGCCCAGTGGGGACTCCTCTGCCGACGATCCTGGGGGTGGGATCGGGGCAGAGCCAGGGCCGGTTGGAGCGGCCGGGTCATTTGCCGTACCTTGTGCGGTCGATGGGCCGGCTGCTGGCGGCCACCTCCTGGAGGAGGACGGAGACTCGGTGGGGGACGCGGGAGAAGATCTAGAGACCACCGCCAGCGAGGCGGTGGATCTGCTCGCGACCGCTGCTGAGACCCTCCTCATTCCTGCAAAGGAACTCCGGGACTTTTTGGCCCAGAGCCGGGGTCGCTGCAACCAAGCCAACTGGCCCTGGGAAAATGGTCCGAGCCAGAGCTGATCAAGGGGTCCGTCCGCGCCGCCGCTAAAACCTTGGCCGCGGGCGGGCCCTTGACAAAGGCGCAACAACTTGAGCAGCGCGAGCTCAAGGGACTCCTCGCTGGGCTGCGGAGCGAGTGGAGGTCAACAAAAGACTCCGCTCCCTCCCCCACAATAGGTTAAGGTAGAGGTTGCACTATGCTTTTGCCATGAAGATAACCATAGCCAGCCTCAACATCAACGGCGGCAGAGGGGCACGCCGTAGATTTGACAATTTTTCGCTCCTGCGGGAGGGGAAATATGCGGTGTGCTTCCTGCAAGAAACCCACACCGTTCCGGGAGACGAAGCCACGTGGCTCCTGGAATGGCAAGGAGAGGTCCGCATGAGCCACCTCACCGCCACTTCTAGTGAGGTGGCCATCTTGCTGGGCCCGCATTTTCAGCCGGAGATCTTGGGGGTCGAGGAGCCCGTGCCAGGCCGCTTGCTGCACGTAACGGTTCGCCTGGGGGACGTGCCGCTCCATCTCGTGAACATGTACGCCCCTCAGCCCGGCCCGCAGCAAGCGCACTTCTTCGAAGAAGTGTCCGCTCTTCTTGGCTCCGTCGACGTCGGCGACTGCATTGTCCTCGGGGGGGATTTTAACTGCACCCTCGAGGCGTGGGACAGCTCCGGTGCCCCGCAGAGCATGACGGCGATCGAGAAGTTGAGGGACCTGGTCGGGTCCTTCGACTTGGTGGACGTCTGGCGAAATCTCCACCCCGACTCCAGCGCCTTTACTTGGGTGAGGCCTGGAGTAGGATGGTCCAGAGTCGACCGCCTTTACGTGTCTCGGGCGTACGTTTCCTGCGTCCCGGCGGCCTCCATG
This sequence comes from Pristiophorus japonicus, assembly GCF_044704955.1. Classification (NCBI taxonomy): domain Eukaryota; kingdom Metazoa; phylum Chordata; class Chondrichthyes; family Pristiophoridae; genus Pristiophorus; species Pristiophorus japonicus. Next base: position 333,617,367 of record NC_091978.1, read on the forward strand.
CGGCCGGTGCCGTGTTCGGACCACCACCTGGTGTGGGCGGAGCTCGCTTCGCTCCGCGCGAGGACGGGGTCCGCGTACTGGCACTTTAACAACCGGCTGCTGGAGGACGTGCGGTTCCAGGACTCGTTCCGTCGATTCTGGGCCGACTGGAGAAGGAAGCAGGGGGGCTTCCCCTCCTTGAGGCTCTGGTGGGACGTGGGCAAGGCTCACGTCCGCGTCTTCTGTCAAGAGTACGCGAGGGGGTCGACCAAGAGGCGGGCGGCCAGGGTCGGGGGCCTAGAGAAAGAGGTGCTCGACCTGGAATCCCGTCTCGGTCAAGTCGTCCAGGACCCGGCCCTGCGGACGGTGTACGAAGCTAAGAAGGCCGCGCTGAAGGACCTGCAGCTCGTCGGGTCCCGAAGCGCGTTCGTGAGGTCGCGGATCCGGTTCCTGCGGGATCTGGACCGCGGCTCCCCCTTCTTCTACTCGCTGGAAAAAGGCAGAGTGTCCGTAAGTAGCTCTTGACGCTGCTGGCCGACGACGGCTCTCTCGTCTCGGATCCGGAGGGCGTCAACAACAGGGCCCGTGAATATTACGGGGCTCTGTTCTCTCCGGATCCGTCCAGCGAGGAAGCACGTAGAGTTTTGTGGGAGGACCTGCCGAAAGTCAGCCCGGAGGGCGGTGAAAATTTGGAAGCTCCGCTAAGCCTGGCGGAGCTGACCGGTGCCCTCGCCCGGCTCTCGAGGGGAAAATCCCCGGGGCTGGACGGGCTGACCGTGGAGTTCCACAGGACGTTCTGGGACGTCCTGGGGAGCGACTACGCGCGGGTCCTGGGGGAAAGTCTGGCGACCGGGGAGATGCCCCTCTCTTGGCGCAGGGCAGTCATCGTCCTGCTGCCTAAGAAGGGCGATCTCCGCCTCCTTAAGAACTGGCGCCCGGTCTCCCTCCTCAGCACGGACTACAAAATCTTCGCCAGGGCGATGTCTGCTCGCCTTGGTGCCGTGCTGGACCACATGATCCACCCCGACCAGTCCTACACGGTCCCGGGCCGGACAATTCACGACAACATCCATCTGGTCCGGGACCTCATCCATCATTCCCAGGAGGCTGGTCTGTCGGTCGCCTTCCTATCTCTCAACCAAGAGAAGGCGTTCGACAGGGTGGATCACGACTATCTGCTCGGAACTCTGTGCGCTTTCGGGTTCGGGACGCATTTCGTCGCCCGGATCCGACTTTTGTACGCCGCCGCGGATTGTCTGATTTAGGTTAACGGGTCCTTGACGGCGCCCCTTCGCTTTAGGAGAGGGTTGCGCCAGGGATGCCCCATGTCCGGCCAGTTATACGCCGTTTGCGTGGAGCCTTTCCTGCGCCTCTTGCGGACGAGGTTGACGGGACTGGCTCTGCAAGGGCCGGGTATGGAGGTCGTCCTCTTGGCTTACGCCGATGACGTGCTCCTCGCGGTAGAGGATCCCGCTGACCTGCGGAGGATGCGTGAGTGCCAGGAGATTTACTCGGCCGCGTCCTCCGCCAGGATCAACTGGGAGAAATGTTCCGGACTCCTGGTGGGTCAGTGGCGGGTGGACTCCCTGCCGGAGGAGCTCAGGCCTTTTGCCTGGAGCACGACCCATCTCCTCTATCTGGGAGTCTACCTTAGCCCCGACGAGGAAGCCTGGCCGGCGAACTGGCAGGAGCTGGAGGCCAAGGTCGCCGCTCGCCTAGGGCGCTGGACAGGACTGCTCCGAGTGCTGTCCTACAGGGGTCGAGCGCTAGTCATAAACCAGCTGGTGGCTGCAATGTTGTGGTACCGGCTGGTCACTTTGACCCCTCCCCCTGCGTTTGTCGCCAAGATACAGAAGAAGCTGGTGGACTTCTTCTGGAACAACAGGAAGCACTGGGTCTCTGCCGCGGTCTTGAGTCTCCCGCTTGAGGAGGGCGGTCAGTCGTTGGTGTGCGTCAGCGCCCAGCTCGCGACTTTCCGTCTTCAGACCCTGCAGAGATACCTTTACGTCGAGCCCCCTCCTCGGTGGTGTGCTCTGGTGACGTATTTCTTCCGCCAGCAGCGCGACCTCAATTACGACATGCAGCTCCTGTTTGTGAACTTGGGGGGTGTCAGGACCTCCCTCCGGGAGCTGCCTGTCTTTTACAAGGAACTCATCAGGGTCTGGAACAAAGTCTCCACCAAGCGCAGCTCTCCGCCGGCTGGAGTGGTGGCTGTCCTGCAGGAGCCGCTGCTCGGGAATCCGTACCTCCACGACCGAGGTTTTATGTGGCGATCGGAAGAGAGGGCTGTGGCTGGTGAGGTGACCAGGGTCAGGGACCTGCTCGATGGTGGAGGAGCGGGCTGGATGGCGCCAGGCACGCTGGCGTGGCGCCTAAATTCAGCCAACGTCTGCCACGCGGCCGAAGCCATCGAGTCGCTAAAAACAGCTTTGGGCCCTGACTCTGTTAGGTGCATCGAGGAGGCTCAAGCACGTGGGGAGATCCCGTCCGAACTGACCCCCGTCCGGATGGAATTCCTCATCGGCGCCAAACCCCGGAACCTCCCTTGGGGGCCGGCGCCTCACAACTTGAGCCGCCTCGGGGAAATCCCCTCCGTGCCTTTCAGTTCCGTGCGGAGGGGTTTCCTGTACGGGCTGCTCCTGCACACTCTCAACTTTGCCATCTTCGCCGGCCGTCCGGACACGCCATGGCGTACCATCTTGCCGTCCGGAGGAGGCGGGGTCCCCGATGGAGGGCACTCTACGCGGGAGTCCTCCCACTATTCATCGGGGACTTGGCCTGGAGGGTGGTGCACGGAGCAGTGCCGTGCAACAAATTTTTAAGCCGGTTCACGGACTCCCAGGCCGCCTGCAATTTCTGCGGTCTGGAGGAGTCCGTGTTCCATGTTTTTATTGAGTGCACGAGGTTGCAGCCCCTGTTTTATTATTTAAAGGGGCTGCTCCTGAAATTCTGGTTGCACTTCAGTCCCACTCTCCTGATCTTTGGGCACCCTGTGCGGAGGGGAGCGGGTAGGTCCGAGGGCCTCCTCGTAGGACTGCTCCTGGGCACGGCCAAGGGTGCCATCAGCTGGTCCAGGCAGCGGGCGGTCGAGGGGGTTGTTCAACCTGACTGCCTGCCTCTCTTCCGCTCTTACATCCGGTCCAGGGTGTCCTTGGAGATGGAGCACGCGGTGTCCACCGGTACGCTCGCAGCCTTCCGCGAGAGGTGGGCACCGGAGGGACTGGAGTGCATCATCACGTCCGGCAACCAAATTTTAATTTGATTTTACGTTTTAAAGTTTAATTTGTTTTAATTGCCGGTGCTTTTAGTGTCCCCTCCCCTTTTATAGGGGGCACCGGAAAAAAAAATTTGATTTTAGTGCCCCCAAAAAAACCCACAAAAAAGGAAAAAAGAGCCTTGTAAATGTCTGGTGTGTCATCCAGGTCGGGGGGCACGGATTAATGTTTTATGTTTTTCAGGCAAACTCCAAAAGAGTTTCATGCACAAGGAACCCCAGGTCCCTCTGCACTGCAGCATGTTGTAATTTCTCCCCATTCAAATAATATTCCCTTTTACTGTTTGTTTTTCCCCAAGGTCGACGACCTCACATTTTCCGACATTGTATTCCATCTGCCAAACCTTAGCCCATTCGCTTAACCTATCTAAATCTCTTTGGCCCTTGACTACATTCTGGCTGAAAAGGGAGGTACTTGCGCCCTACTTGGAACTGAGTGTTGCACATATATCCCAGATAGCTGCGAAGAAATTATCCACTTAGCGGAGCATATCCAAAAGGAGGTAGAAAAACTTAAGCAACCCCCATCATTCACTTTGTGGAGCGGAGCCACTGAATGGCTAGGTTCAATAGGAACATCATTGGTGGAAGATTTAATTCTATTCGTTGTAATTATTTTACTTTTATATTGTTTGTTTATGTTGATTAAATGTTGTTGCAACCAGGTGGCTGTAGCTGCTGTCCCGCAGGTGAGACACCTTGCAGGTTCCAGAAGACCGTCTGTACATGGCACAGGGGTATGTTATGCTTAAGGGAAGGTTGTTTACTGGTTGAATTAAGATATTGATTTGGATTAAATTGGAATGAGGTTAATTAACCTACCAAAACCCGACTTCCATTGTGGCCATGATGGAATTCGGGTTGATGTAAATTTGTGTGGAAGCTACTAGTCTGGATATGTAGCGAAATACATCAACAAATTTTAGAAGGAAACTCTATTAACATGTATGAAATTATTTTGTAGAATATTTAACCAGGGATGCCTGATGTTTTATGATTCAGTTTGTGAAAGAATCAAAGGGGGGAATTGATAGAGAATTCAAACAGGCTGCAAAGTTGAGAAAACACAGACTCCATGTCTACGTGCTAGTGAGTACATTGCATTTAGTCATCAATCAACTTGACATTTTAGGACCTTTGGCAGCGAGCCAATTAGGGGTAAACAATACATATCAATTGAGCCAATAAGATCAAAGGAGGCGAGTTCTGTAAATTGATCCAGGTAAGAACAGCCATGTTTTGCCATGTATTCTCAGAAGGACAAAGGAACTGGCAATCAGCCAAAAGCTTGTATGCTGCTGTTGGAATAAAGTTACGTTAAACCTACAACCGGAGTTTGCATTTCATTGAAAATTAAGAGATCTAACAATTTTATTTAGGGAGCCCATGTCCACCGCGAGGGTCTATGGAGCGTCCTCCTCTGTTTTGGATGCTCCCAAAAGTTATTCACCATCCTCTGCCTGCTCCATGATGATATGCGGGCCATGATCCTTACCACCGGATCCATTACAGACCCAATCCACATCCGGACCGGGGTCAAACAGGGCTGCGTCATTGCCCCAACCCCCTTCTCAATCTTCCTCGCTGCCATGCTCCATTTCACAGTCAACAAGCTCCCCACTGGAGTGGAACTAAACTACAGAACCAGTGGGAACTTGTTCAACCTTCACCATCTCCAGGCCAGGTCCAAGACCACCCCAGCCTCTGTCGTCGAACTACAGTACACGGACGATGCCTGCGTCTGCGCACATACAGAGGCTGAACTCCAGAACATAGTCGACGAATTTACTGAGGCGTACGAAAGCATGGGCCTTATGCTAAACATCCATAAGACAAAGGTCCTCCACCAGCCTGTCCTCGCCGCACAACATTGCCCCCCTAGTCAACAAGGTCCATGGCGTGGCCCTGGACAACGTGGACCATTTCCCATACCTCGGGAGCCTCTTATCAACAAGAGCAGACATTGACGACGAGATTCAACGCCGCCTCTTGTGCGCCAGTGTAGCCTTTGGCCGCCTGAGGAAAAGAGTGTTTGAAGACCAGGCCCTCAAAACTACCACCAAGCTCATGATCTACATGGCTGTAGTAATAACCACCCTCCTGTATGGCTCAGAGACATGGACCATGTACAGTAGACACCTCAGCTCGCTGGAGAAGCATAGAAACATAGAAAATGGCAGTCGGCGAGAGGCGGGAGCAGCGTGGTGAGGCCTATAAAAGGCCCAGCGGGTGTTCCACAGGCAGCGGCAGTCGGCGAGAGGCGGGAGCAGCGTGGTGAGGCCTATAAAAGGCCCAGCGGGTGTTCCACAGGCAGCGGCAGTCGGCAAGAGGCAGGAGCAGCGTGGTGAGGCCTATAAAGGCCCAGCTTGTGCAGCTCCAGCCGGGAGAAAAAGCAGAAAAGAAGTAGAAAGGAATCAAAAAGTGACGTCACAGCCAAAGGGGTAAGTGATTGGTAAGTAGTTTTCTTTTTCTTTTTTCTATCAGTAAGTAACCTGTTAACAGTGTTGTCACCAATTTAAGTGTATCTAAGGGTTAAGTCATGGCAGGAGAGCTCGGTCACGTGATATGCTCCTCCTGTACCATGTGGGAATTCAGGTGCGCCTCCAGTGTCCCTGACGACTACGTGTGCGGGAAGTGTATCCGCCTCCAGCTCCTGACGGACTGCAATGCAGAATTGGAGCTGAGGGTGGATTCACTCTGGAGCATCCACGATGCTGAGAATGACGTGAGTAGCACGTGTAGCGAGTTGGTCTTACCGCAGGAGAGGGGTCCACAGCCAGCTAGGGAATGGAAGACCAGCAGGAAGAGCAGTGCAAGGAAGGTAGTGCAGGGGTCCCCTGCGGTCATCCCCCTGCTTTGAGTACTGTTGAGGGGGATGACTCACCAGGGGAGGGCAGCAGCAGCCAAGTTCATGGCACCGTGGCTGCCTCTGTTGCACATGAGGGCAGGAAAAAGAGTGGGAGAGCGATAGTGATAGGGGATTTAATTGTAAGGGGAATAGATAGGCGTTTCTGCGGCCGCAACCGAGACTCCAGGATGGTATGTTGCCTCCCTGGTGCAAGGGTCAAGGATGTCTCAGAGCGGGTGCAGGACATTCTAAAAAGGGAGGGAAAACAGCCAGTTGTCGTGGTGCACATTGGTACCAATGACATAGGTAAAAAAAGGGATGAGGTCCTACGAGATGAATTTAAGGAGCTAGGAGCTAAATTAAAAAATAGGACCTCAAAAGTAGTAATCTCGGGATTGCTACCAGTGCCACATGCTAGTCAGAGTAGGAATCGCAGGATAGCGCAGATGAATACGTGGCTTGAGCAGTGGTGCAGCAGGGAGGGATTCAAATTCCTGGGGCATTGGAACCGGTTCTGAGGGCGGTGGGACCAGTACAAACCGGACAGTCTGCACCTGGGCAGGACCAGAACCAATGTCCTAGGGGGAGTGTTTGCTAGTGCTGTTGGGGAGGAGTTAAACTAATATGGCAGGGGGATGGAAACCAATGCAGGGAGACAGAGGGAAACAAAATGGAGACAGAAGCAAAGGACAGAAAGGACATGAGTAAAAGTGGAGGGCAGAGAAACCCATGGCAAAAAACAAAAAGGGCCAATGTACAGCAAAATTCTAAAGGGTCAAAGTGTAATAAAAAGGCAAGCCTGAAAGCTCGGTGCCTCAATGCGAGAAGTATTCGGAACCCAGGAGAGGGCTCTGAGCTAGTTAGAGTGGGTGAGAGCGCAGATGAACAGGACCCCAAGAAAGAATGCAAAAGACAGGAGGCAACAGAGCAGAGTAGCACTGGGGTAAGTGTAAGCCACAAGGTGATAGGAAGGGACAATATGTATGAAGATAAAGGGGCTGCAGGAGGGGTGAAAAGTAAAAATCATGGTTTAAAAGCTAGTATTAAATGCACGCAGCATTCGAAATAAAGTAAATGACGGCACAAATCATTACAAATGGGTATGATTTGATGGCCATTACAGAAACGTTGTTGCGGGGTGGTCAAGATTGGAAATTAAACATACAGAGGTATCTGACAATTCGGAAAGATAGACAAGAAGGGAAAGGAGGTGGGGTAGCTCTGTTAATAAAGGATGATATCAGGGCAGTTGTGAGAGATGATATTGGCTCTAATAAACAAAATGTTGAATCATTGTGGGTGAAGATTAGAGATAGTAAGGGGAAAAAGTCACTGGTGGGCATAGTTTATAGGCCCCCAAATAATAACTTCACGGTGGGGTGGACAATAATCAAGGGAATAATAGAGGCATGTGAAAAAGGAATGACAGTAATCATGGGGGATTTTAACCTACATAACGATTGGTCAAATCAAATCACACGGGGTAGCCAGGAGGAGGAATTCATAGAATGCATACGGGATTGTTTCTTAGAACAGTATGTTACAGAACCTACAAGGGAGCAAGCTATCTTAGATCTGGTCCTGTGTAATGAGACAGGAAAATAAATGATCTCCTCGTAAAAGATCCTCTCGGAATGAGTGATTCCGAGAGGATGGTTGAATTTGTAATACAGATTGAGGGTGAGGAAGTAGTATCTCAAATGAGCATACAATGCTTAAACAAAGGGGACTACAGTGGGATGAGGGCAGAGTTAGCTAAAGTAGACTGGGAACATAGACTAAACGGTGACACAATTGAGGAACAGTGGAGGACTTTTAAGGAGCTCTTTCATAGTGCGCAACAAAAATATATTCCAGTGAAAAAGAAGGGCGGTAAGAGAAGGGATAACCAGCCATGGATAACCAAGGAAATAAAGGAGAGTATCAAATTAAAAACCAATGCGTATAAGGTGGCCAAGGTTAGTGGGAGACTAGAAGATTGGGAAAATTTTAAACGACAGCAAAGTATGACTAAGAAAGCAATAAACAAAGGAAAGATAGATTACGAAAGTAAACTTGTGCAAAACATAAAAACAGATAGTAAAAGCTTTTACCGATATATAAAAAAGAAACGAGTGACTAAAGTAAATGTTGGTCCTTTAGAAGATGAGAAGGGGGATTTAGTAATGGAAAATGTGGAAATGGCTGAGACCTTAAACAATTATTTTGCTTCGGTCTTCACAATGGAAGACACAAAAACCATGCCAAAAATTGCTGGTCACGGGAATGTGGGAAGGGAGGACCTTGAGACAATCACTATCACTAGGGAGGTAGTGCTGGACAGGCTAATGGGACTCAAGGTAGATAGGTCCCCTGGTCCTGATGAAATGCATCCCAGGGTATTAAAAGAGATGGCAGAAGTTATAGCAGATGCATTCGTTATAATCTACCAAAATTCTCTGGACTCTGGGGAGGTACCAGTGGATTGGAAAGCAGCTAATGTAACGCCTCTGTTTAAAAAAGGGGGCAGACAAAAGGCAGATAACTATAGGCCAGTTAGTTTAACATCTGTAGTGGGGAAAATGCTATCATTAAGGAAGAAATAGCGGGACATCTAGATAGGAATAGTGCAATCAAACAGACGCAACATGGATTCATGAAGGGGAAATCATGTTTAACTAATTTACTGGAATTCTTTGAAGATATAACGAGCATGGTGGATAGAGGTGTACCGATGGATGTGGTGTATTTAGATTTCCAAAAGGCATTCGATATGGGTGCCACACAAAAGGTTACTGCAGAAGATATAGGTACGCGGAGTCAGCGGCAATGTATTAGCATGGATAGAGAATTGGCTGGCTAACAGAAAGCAGAGAGTTGGGATAAATGGGTCCTTTTCAGGTTGGAAATCGGTGGTTAGTGGTGTGCCACAGGGATTGGTGCTGGGACCGCAACTGTTTACAATATACATAGATGACCTGGAGGAGGGGACAGAGTGTAGTGTAACAAAATTTGCAGATGACACAAAGATTAGTGGGAAAGCGGGTTGTGTAGAGGACACAGAGAGGCTGCAAAGAGACTTAGATAGGTTAAGTGAATAGGCTAAGGTTTGGCAGATGGAATACAATGTCGGAAAATGTGAGGTCATCCACCCTGGAAAAAAAAACAGTAAAAGGGAATATTATTTGAATGGGGAGAAATTACAACATGCTGCGGTGCAGAGGGACCTGGGTGTCCTTGTGCATGAATCCCCAAAAGTTAGTTTGCAGGTACAGCAGGTAATCAGGAAGGCGAATGGAATGTTGGCCTTCATTGCAAGAGGGATGGAGTACAAAAGCAGGGAGGTTCTGCTGCAACTGTACAGGGTATTGGTGAGGCCGCACCTGGAGTACTGCGTGCAGTTTTGGTCACCTTACTTAAGGAAGGATATACTAGCTTTGGAGGGGGTACAGAGACGATTCACAAGGCTGATTCCGGAGATGAGGGGGTTACCTTATGATGATAGATTGAGTAGACTGGGTCTTTACTCGTTGGAGTTCAGAAGGATGGGGGCTGATCTTATAGAAACACTTAAAATAATGAAAGGGATAGACAAGATAGAGGCAGAGAGGTTGTTTCCACTAGTCGGGTGACTAGAACTAGGGGGCACAGCCTCAAAATACGGGGGAGCCAATTTAAAACTGAGTTGAGAAGGAATTTCTTCTCCCAGAGGGATGTGAATCTGTGGACTTCTCTGCCCAGGGAAGCAGTTGAGGCTAGCTCATTGAATGTATTCAAATCACAGATAGATAAATTTTTAACCAATAAGGGAATTAAGGGGTATGGGGAGCGGGCGGGTAAGTGGAGCTGAGTCCACGGCCAATCAGCCATGATCTTTTTGAATGGCGGAGCAGGCTCGAGGGGCTAGATGGCCTACTCCTGTTCCTAATTCTTAGGTTCTTATGTTCTTAAATAGGTGCAGGAGTAGGCCATTCGGTGCTTCGAGCCTGCACCACCATTCAATAAGATCATGGCTGATCATTCACCTCAGTACCCCTTTCCTGTTTTCTCTCCATACCCCTTGATCTCTTTAGCCGTAAGGGCCATATCCAACTCCCTCTTGCATATATGTAACGAACTGGTATCAACAACTTTCTCAGGTAGAGAATTCCACAGGTTAACAACTCTCTGAATGAAGAAGTTTCTCCTCATCTCGGTCCTAAATGGCTTAGCCCTTATCCCTAGACTGTGACCCCTGGTTCTGGACTTACCCAACATCGGGAACATTCTTCCTGCATCTAACCTGTCCAGTTCTTTCAGAATTTTATATGTTTCTATGAGATCCCCTCTCATTCTTCTAAACTCCAGTGAATACAGGCCGAGTCGATCCAGTCTCTCCTCATATGTCAGTCCTGCCATCCCGGGAATCAGTCTGGTGAACCTTTGCTGCATTCCCTCAATAATAAGAACGTCCTTCCTCAGATTAGGAGACCAAAACTGAGCACAATATTCCAGGTGAGGCCTCACCAAGGCCCTGTACAACTGCAGTAAGACCTTCCTGCCCCTATACTCAAATCCCCTAGCTATGAAGGCCAACATGCCATTTGCCTTCTTCACCACCTGCTGCACCTGCATGCCAACTTTTAATGACTGATGTACCATGACACCCAGGTCTCGTTGCACCTCCCCTTTTCCTAATCTGCCACCATTCAGATAATATTCTGCCTTCCTGTTTTTGCCACCAAAGTGGATAACCTCACATTTATCCACATGATATTGCATCTTCCATGCATTTGCCCACTCACCTAACCTGTCCAATTCACCCTGCAGCCTCTTAGCATCCTCCTTACAGCTCACACCACCACCCAGCTTAGTATCCTCTGCAAACTTGGAGATATTACACTCAATTCCTTCATCTAAATCATTGATGTATATTGTAAATAGCTGGTGTCCAAGCACTGAGCCCTGCAGCACCCCACTAGTCACTGCCTGCCTTTCTGAAAAGGACCCATTTATCCCGACTCTCTGCTTCCTGTCTGCCAACCAGTTCTCTATCCATGTCAATACATTACCCCCAATACCATGTGCTTTAATTTTGCACATCAATCTCTTGTGTGGGACCTTGTCAAAAGCCTTTTGAAAGTCCAAATACACCACATCCACTGGTTCTCCCTTGTCCACTCTACTAGTTACATCATAAAAAATTTCTCAAAGATTTGTCAAGCATGATTTCCCTTTCATAAATCCATGCTGACTTGGACCGATCCAAACACGCTGCTATTTCATCTTTAATAATTACCACCAATGATGCCTCCGCAAGATCTTACAAATCCCCTGAGAGGACAGATGCACCAACATTAGCATCCTCGACCAAGCCAACATTCCCAGCATTGAAGCACTGACCACATTTGGTCAGCTCCGCTGGACAGGCCATATAGTCCGCATGCCAGACACGAGACTCCCAAAGCAGGTGCTCTACTCGGAACTCCTTCACGGCAAACGAGCCAAAGGTGGGCAAAGGAAACGTTACAAGGACACCCTGAAAGCCTCCCTGAAAAAGTGCAACTTCCCCACTGACACCTGGGAGTCCCTGGCCAAAGACCGCCCTAAGTGGAGGAAGTGCATCCGGGAGGGCGCCGATCATCTCGAATCTTATTGCCGAGAGCATGCAGAAATCAAGCGCAGGCAGCGGAAAGAGCATGTGGCAAACCTGTCCCACCCACCCTTTCCCTCAACGACTATCTGTCCCACCTGTGACAGGGACTGCGATTCTCGTATTGGACTGTTCAGCCACCTAAGGACTCATTTTTAATAGTGGAAGCAAGTCTTCCTCGATTCCGAGGGACGGCCATGAACTCGGCGGGGATGAGCGGGTTGACTTATGAGGAAAGGTTGAGTAGGTTGGGCCTCTACTCATTGGAATTCAGAAGAATGAGAGGTGATCTTATCGAAACGTATAAGATTATGAGAGGGCCTGACAAGGTGGATGCAGAGAGGATGTTTCCACTGATGGGGGAGACTAGAACTAGAGGGCATGATCTTAGATTAAGAGGCCGCCCATTTAAAACAGAGATGAGGAGAAATTTCTTCTCTCAGAGTTGTAAATCTGTGGAATTCACTGCCTCAGAGAGCAGTGGAAGCTGGGACATTGAATAAATTTAGGACAGAAATAGACAGTTTCTTAAATGATAAGGGGATAAAGGGTTATGGGAAACGGGTGGGGAAGTGGAGCTGAGTCCATGATCAGATCAGCCATGATCTTATTAAATGGCAGAGCAGGCTCGAGGGACCGTATGGCCTACTCCTGTTCCTATTTCTTATGTTCTTATTATTATGTTCTTATTATGATTTGCATTGGAGGCAGTTCAGAGAAGGCTCACGAGGTTGATTCCTGAGATGAGGGGGTTGACTTATGAAGAAAGGTTGAATAGGTTGGGCCTACACTCATTGGAGTTTCGAAGAATGAAAGGGAATCTTATTGAAACATATAAGATAGTGAGGGGGCACAACAGGGTAGATGCAGGGAGGATGTTTCTACTCGTGGGGGAATCTAGAACTGGGGGCATAGTTTAAGAATAATTGGTCGTCCATTTAGAACTGAGATGAGGAGGAATTTCTTCTCTCACAGGGTTGTAAATCTGTGGAAGTCTCTGCCCCAGAGAGCTGTGGAGGCTGGATCATTGAATATATTTATAGACAGACAGGAGATAGACAGATTTTTGAAAGATAAGGGAGTGAAGGGTTATGGGGAGTGGCCAAGGAAATGGAGCTGAGCCCAAGATCAGATCAGCCATGATCTTATAGAATGGCGGAGCAGGCTTGAGGGACCAAATGGCCTACTCCTGCTCCTATTTCCTATGTTCCTAAGTAATATAAGGAAATCCCCTACTATTACTGCCCTATTGTTTTTTCACTTCCCAGAAATTTGTCTACATATTTGCTCTTCTATCGCCCTCTGACTCTTTGGGGGTCTATAGTACACTCCCAGCAGTGTGTTTGCCCAGTTCAACCCATATTGCCTCCTTTCAACTTATTATCCCTCCTCACAGCTGTTATGCAGTGAAGTATTGAACAGGCATGTTGTTGAACCTGTAGGATTAACTTTCAGCTGAAAGAAAGATAATTTTTTTATGTGCCAGTCACATCAATGTTCACTCTAGCGGACAGCCCTGGCAAAATTTCATGCAAATCCCTTCAACAGGACACTGATGAACTTTACATTCAGAAATGTAAATGTGCAAGGAGTTTATAGTATTATAATTTAGAATGGGGTGGGCGGGGGGGGGTTCCATGATTAGTAATCCATTTGAAAAGCGATCCTTCAACCAAAAAGGTTTGAGAACTACTGTCATAGTGAATGTAAAGAACGTAGAGTGAGGAAGTTAGACATGCATCAATGGTCTACCTTCAACTTTCGGATCATTTTTTCAGCACGCTCACGCTTTGGGAATCAGCAAATCCTGCAAGTCATATTCTTCGACCTCATTAACGTCGGTGTTTGGGTTACATTTTGGAGATAAGATTAACATTAAATAATGAGTTATAATAACAGAAACGTCAGTCACACCACGGCCGGTCTGGCCCTTGCCAGATTTGTTTCCTGTTTTAGGTTTTGCTGTTTGATGTTACTATTTCTGTTTTCACAGGAGTCAAACATGGAATGAAAAATCAGGTGAGACTGTGTAACCCGATATTCGCCTATGTCCTCCCATCATGGGATGCTCTGTGTCAGGAGTACTAAAATGGGAAACTTACCCTGTACTCTTTATGCTATCTCGAGTAGAAAAGGGCCTGTTTGTCTTTGTATTGAAGCCACCTGTGATGTTTGCCATCAATACTGGAGTTTTGAGGTTATTTTCTGTTTGCCAAAGACAATAGTGTTCCCTCATTTACCTCTCAGCACTTAATGCTGAGTATTGTGGCTACTGCTGCTGGCTATACTGCACGATATTAGCAAAAGACTAACAGTGACCAGTAAACATCTTAGTTTTCATAAATGGTCTCTATCTAAAGCAGTAACATTTTCCCCCCTTTTCAGGCAGTGATGGACCTGCTGTGTACTTTTTCACATTTTCAGTTTTTATCTCAGATTTTGAATATTTGCAGGTTTTTTCCCACTTTGTTATTGTTGGGGTTTTACTAAAATTAATTTAGTGACCTCCATTAATAACTGTTAAATAAATAACTTTTAGGTTAACCGATATGTTCGTAAAAATTGCAAAAAGAACCAGAAAGATGGCAATTTTAAGGCTGGCAAGATGAAGAGCCAATGCCGTCAAGGTGGATAAATGTAGTTGTAATCCTTCACGTGCTGAGTGCCTGAGCCCAACTGTGTTGCTATGGGCTGTTGGCAAGGAGAACCCAGGATGGGAGGGCAAAATCTGAGGAAAGCCAATGCTAAGGCGCTCTCCAACAGTAATTTGGTAGCATACCTCCTCGTGCCCTATTTCACAGCAGTATTAATATAGGTAAGGGGGAAGATCACACACCACAGACGGTGCATGTTACAGAGAGACCGAGAAAGTGTCCACGGTTGGGCTGCTACAATTGCCCATGCTGTCCCTGAGTTTGGGAGGCAAAAGCAATCAGCTAGGGTTTCAGCTCTTGAGTATGCAGGTGGGATTGTCAAGTGAGGACAGGTTCAACTATAATGCCATCCACAGTGGAATGGCCCACTCACACCACCCGGCTCACGCATGGGCTACCTGGGCATACTGCCAGGATGTTGCTGTTGCTGTGGAACCAACCTAAAGTTGTGAACTATCACTGGAAGAAAATTGCGGCGGGGGGGAAAAACACATGCTGTGCTGTCTGATGTCCAAATGCCAGTGGGATTTCTAATGTTACTGAAGGGAAGGCAATCAGTGAACCTTTCAAACTTAATACTATGCACCAGTTTCAGTGCAAGATTATACCCGATGCCAAAACCTGAACTAACACCAGTTTACATAAGAACATAAGAAATAGGAGCAGGAGTAGGCCATATGGCTCCTTGAGCCTGCTCTGCCATTTAATACGATCATGACTGATCCGATCATGGACTCAGGTGCACTTCCCTGCCCGCTTCCTATAACCCCTTATTCCCTTATCATTTAAGAAACTGTCTATTTCTGTCTTAAATTTATTCAATGCCCCAGCTTCCACAGCTCTCTGAGGCAGCGAATTCCACCGATGTACAACCCTCTGAGAGAAGAAATTTCTCCTCATCTCAGTTTTAAATGGGCGGCCCCTTATTCTAAGATTATGCCCTCTAGTTCTAGTCTCCCTTATCAGTGGAAACATCCTCTCTGCATCCACCTTGTCAAGTCGCCTCATAATCTTACACATTTCGATATCACCTCTCATTCTTCTGAATTCCAATGAGTAGAAACCCAACCTACTCAACCTTTCCTCATAAGTCAACCCCCTTATCTCCAGTGAACTTTCTCTGAACTGCCTCCAAAGCAAGTATATCCTTTCGTAAATATGGAAACCAAAACTGCACGCAGTATTCCAGGTGTGGCCTCACCAATACCATGTATAACTGTAGCAAGACTTCATTGTTTTTATACTCCATCCCCTTTGCAATAAAGGCCAAGATTCCATTGGCCTTCCTGATCACTTGCTGTACCTGCATACTATCCTTTTGTGTCTCATGCACAAGTACCCCCAGGTCCCGCTGTACTGCAGCACTTTGCAATCTTTCTCCATTTAAATAATAACTTGCTCTTTGATTTTTTTTCTGCCAAAGTGGATGACCTCACACTTTCCAACATTATACTCCATCTACCAATTTTTTGCCCACTCACTTAGCCTGTCTATGTCCTTTTGCAGATTTTTTGTGCCCTCCTCAAACATTGCTTTTCTTCCCATCTTTGTATCGTCAGCAAACTTGGCTACATTACACTCGATCCCTTCTTCCAAGTCATTAATATAGATTGTAAATAGTTGGGGTCCCAGCACTGATCCCTGCGGCACACACTAGTTACTGGTTGCCAACCAGAGAATGAACCATTTATACTGACTCTCTGTTTTCTGTTAGTTAGCCAATCTTACCCCTAACCCCATGAACTTTTATCTTGTCCAGTCACCTCGTATGTGTCAAATGCCTTCTGGAAGTCCAAAGACACCACATCCACTGGTTCCCCTTTATCCACCTTGTTCGTTACATCTTCAAAGAATTCCAGCAAATTTGTCAAACATGACTTCCCCTTCATAAATCCATGCTGACTCTGCCTGACCAAATTTTGCTTTTCCAAATGTCCTGCTACTGCTTCTTTAATAATGAACTCCAACATTTTCCCAACCACAGATGTTAGGCTAACTGGTCTATAGTTTCCTGCTTTTTGTCTGCCTCCTTCTTTAAATAGGGGTGTTACATTTGAAGTTTTCCAATCTGCTGGGACCTCCCCAGAATCCAGTGAATTTTGGTAAACTACAACCAATGCATTCACAATCCCTGCCGCTACTTCTCTTAAGACCCTACGATGCAAGCCATCAGGTCCAGGGGATTTATTTGCCTTTAGTCCCATTATCTTACTGAGTACCACCTCCTTAGTAATTGTGATTGTGTTAAGTTCCTCCCCCCCATAGCCCCTTGACTATCCACTGTTGGAATATTGTTAGTGTCCTCTACCGTAAAGACTGATACAAAATATTTGTTGAGAGTTTCTGCCATCTCCATGTTCCCCATTACTAATTCCCCGGTCACTTCCTCTAAGGGACCAACATTTACTTTAGCCACTCTTTTCCTTTTTATATACCTATAGAAACTCTTGCTTTCTGTTTTTATATTTCGCGCTAGTTTACTTTCATAGTCTATCTTCCCTTTCTTAATCATTTTTTTAGTAATTCTTTGCTGGCTTTTAAAAGCTTCCCAATCTTCTGTCCTCCCACTAGTTTTGGCCACTTTGTATGACCTTGTTTTTAATTGGATACCGTCCTTTATTTCTTTAGTTAGCCACGATGGCTATCTCCTGCACATTGATAAAGGGAGGGGAAAATCTAAGAGAATCTAAGTTAGATTTTAACAACGTAACAGACTTCACATACTGCAATATTGACTGGGCCTTTCAAAAATATCATAAAATGTCAATCTGCAATTCTGAGCATGGCACATTCAGATACTTCCGTCATCTTTATATTTCTCTGCATTTTAAGGTGATAAACTGCAATCAATTTTAACATCCCCATTCTACATTATTTACCATCAGTGTCACCTTTGCTGATATTTAACACATTCTTCCAGAAATAACGACAATTAGGGATGGACAATAATCATCATCATCATCATGATTAGGGATGGGCACTAATAAGCTGGCCTTGGCAGCGGTGCTCACATCCCGTGAATGAATACAAGATCAAAATTGTAGCCTACATCTTAAACAACATAAAATTTTCTTTAAAAATTTACAGAAAACACTTGTTTGATTGAACATCGCACTATATTAAGTAAATAAATTGCACACAAACTCCATATCAATTAAATAATCCGCTGTTGCTGTCAATCCCAGTTTCTCACTTCACCTGCTGTAAACAATGGACTACAAAGTACCACCACTAGGTGGCGTCAAAACCCCTTTTCCTATATATCCCTGAATTCTAGATATTAGCCCAGAAATCGCCGCCTCCCCGGGTCTGTACGGAGGTTCTACGAACCCGGAAAGACATCGGAAAAGCCGGTTTTCGGCACGCAATGCGCATGCAAACCAGCTTTTCCGATCTGTCAAGTTTCTGGCTTGACACATCACATGCATCTCGGGAGCAAGGACATTCCCACAGCAGAGATTAGGCTATTTACCCATCTCTTGCCCTGCAAATGTCTTTAAAACTCTTGCGCCTGGTAAAAGCAGGCGCATAGCCTACTTTTACCAGCGTAATAGTTTAAAAACATATCAAAAACATATTAAAATAAAATTTAAAAATACATATTTATATTAAAAACACAGCCCACTCAGGTAATTTTATTTTAAACCATAATTAAAACTTTTTTAAAAAATCTGCAAATTTTTTTTTCAAAAACATTTCTATCAACTTTAATTTCTATAGTGTATTTATGTGAAGTGTTTTTTAAATGTTTTATGTAGTGTTTTGGTGTTTGGAGGTGTTTCTCGTTAATAGTAATAGGAGTTTCGGACTTACGAAACTCCTATTACTATGAATGAGAAAATACTTTACTGTGATTGGGTGTCCAAGCCCACGTGACACCTACGGATGTGAACGTGCTCCGTTGCGCAAGAAGAGGAGGCCTCGAATCTGGGATCTCTGGCGAGCGTTCAACCAAAAGGTAAGTGTGCATCTTTTCTCCTATTTTTAGTCGAACGCCCACAGGAAGAAGAAACCGGAATTTTTGGTCCAATATTTTAGAAACTTTTATGGTCTAAATGGCTCAGCTCCTCATTGATTAAAAGGATCGAGCAGTTGATGGTGTGTAAATACAATAACATCAATGGGAATGGAAGTACTTAAGAAAATCTCTTTCCTAGATATATATAAATGACTGTACTAACCCTTTTACAAAATCCTGGTAACCTTATTTTATTCGCTGTAAAAGCAAGTACCTCCGAATTCCAAACAAAACTAAACACATATTAGTTATGTAAACCAAAGGCAAGGATGGAAGGATTGTGTAAAAAGACATGCTTTGCATTCCTACCGTTACAGGCTGCAGACCCCTTGTAGTGTAAGCTTTCTCTTGACATGTTATTGTTGTGAGAAAAGGGGCTGAAAGCAGAAATATTTTTTTTAATTTCAAAATATACTTTATTCATAAAAAAATCTGTACAGTACATTCAAAGGCATTTCAATACATTTAGCTGCGGTCAGCAATCCCATACACTATTATTTGGGTGCTGACGGCAGTTCCGTTCGTTACATTTCCTTGTTTTCCAGTTTAAGTGCAATTCGGTCCAATACGGGATACCTTGTAGTACATTCAAACAAATTACATTTCATGTGTCACTATACAGTACACGGAATGGGTGACAGTACATTTACATTTTTTTCTTTTCAACATGCATTTCGCAACAGACCTTGCATTGTACATGGCACTACATAGGTGTTTACAGATCATGGTGCTCCATGTACACAAAAAGTAAATTACAAATACAGCCCGAGGGGGGTTTTGTACTGATTGCTGCCCCTGGGTTTTTCGTGGCAGAAGGGCTTTAAACTGTGGCCCTTCCCCACCGCTGAAAGCAGAAATATAAAACAGGTAGAGCAACTGAAACACACACACAGGAGCAAAATCTGAGAGTGTCAAAGGGAGCTACACCTGAGAGAGACACATGTTAGTGAGGAGGATTTTGCAGGGTCGACTGGGCTGGGTAATACCTGAGACACACATACAGGGAGTAACATCTGAGAGAGAGAGACACACACACGGGGAGTAACACCTGAGACACACACACAGGGAGTAACACCTGAGACACACACAGAGTGTAACACCTTAGAGAGAGACACACAGGGTAGCATCTGAGAGAGAGAGAGACACACACAGGGAGTAACACCTGAGAGAGAGAGAGACACACATGGGATTAGTAGAATAGTGGTTATGTTACTGGACTAATAATCCAGAGTCGTGCATTCAAATCCCTCCACAACAACTGGGAATTTAAATTCAGTTAATTAAATAAATCTGGAATAAAAAGCTAGTATCAGTAATGGTGACCATAAAATTATCGAATTGTCGATAAAAACCCATCTGGTTCACTAATGTTCTTACCCGGTCTGGCCTACATGTGATTCCAGACCCACAGCAATGTGGTCGACTCTTAACTGTCCTCTGAAATGGCCTAGCAAGCCATTCAGATGTAACAAACTGCAAGGAGAAAAATAAGAAGAATAAAACTGGATGGACCACCCGGCATTGGCTTCGGCACCGGCTACGGACCCGACAACGGCACACCCAGCCCAGTCGACCCTGCAAAGTCCTCCTCGTCAACATCAGTCGACTTGTGCCAACATTGGGAGAGCTGTCCCAGAGACTAATCAAGCAGCAGCCTGACATAATCATACTCACTGAATCATACCTTTCAGCCAATTTCCCAGACTCCTACATCACCATCACTGTGCATGTCCTGTCCCAATGGCAGGACATACCCACCAGTGATGGGGGCACAATGGTCGGGAGGGAGTGGCCCTGAGAGTCCTCAACATTGACTCCGGACCACATGAAGTCTCATGGCTTCAGGTCAAGCATGGGCAAGGACATCTACTGCTAATTACCACATACCGCCCTCCCTCAGCTGATGAATCCTCCATGGAAGAAACACAGAGAGTAGCAAGGGCACAGAATGTACTCTGGGTGGGGGACTTTAATGTCCATCCTCAAGAGTGGCTCAGTAACACCACTACTGATCGAGCTGGCTGAGTCCTGAAGGACATAGCTGCCAGACTGGGCCTGCGGCACGTGATCAGAGAACCAACATGAGGGAAAAGCCTGCTTGAAGTCGTCCTCACTAATCTATCTGTTGCAGATGCATCTGTCCATGACAGCATTGGTAGCAGTGAGCACTGCACAGTCATTGTACAGACGAAGTCCTGTCTTCACACTGAGGACACCCTCTATTGTGATTTGTGGCACTTCCACCGTGCTAAATGGGATAGATTCAGAACAGATCTAGCAGCTCAAAACTGGGCATCCATGAGGCGCTGTGGGCCATCAGCAGCAGCAGAATTGTATTCCATCACAATCTGTGACCTCATGGCCTGGCATATCCCTCACTATACCATTATCATTAAGCCAGGGGAACAACCCTGGTTCAATGAGGAGTGTAGAAGAGCATGCCAGGAGCAACACCAGGCATACCTAAAAATGAAGTGCCAAGCTGGGGAAGCTGCAATGCAGGATTACATGCATTTGAAAGTGGATAAATCCCCAGGCCTGGATGAAATATATCCCAGGCTGCTAAGTGAAGCAAAAGAGGAAATAGCAGAGGCTTTTCTAATCCTCTCTGGCTTCAGGTGTGGTGCCAGAGGACTGGAGGACTGCTAATATGGTACCTTTGTTTAAGAAGGGAGAAAGGACTAGACCGAGTAATTATAGGCAAGTCAGCCTAACATCGGTGGTGGGAAAATTATTGGAAAAAATCCTGAAGGACAGGATACATTTTCACTTAGAAAGACACAGATTAATCAAGGATAGACAGCACAGATTTGTTAAGGGAAGGTCGTGTCTGACTAACTTGATTGAATTTTTCGAGAAGGTAACCAGGTGGGTCGATGAAGGCAAAGTGTATGATGTAGTGTATATGGATTTTAGCAAAGCTTTTGATAAGGTCCCACATGGCAGACTGGTCACAAAAGTAAAAGCCCATGGAATCCAGGGCAAAGTGGCAAGTTGGATCCAAAATTGGCTCGGAGGCAGGAAGCAAAGGGTAATGGTTACTGGGTGTTTTTGCGACTGGAAGAATGTTTTGTAGTGGGGTTCTGCAGGGTTCAGTACTAGGTCTCTTGCTTTTTGTGATATATATCAATGATCTAGACTTGACTATAGGGGGTATGATTAAGAAGTTTGCAGATGATACTAAAATTAGCTGTGTGGTTGATGATGAAGAAGAAAGCTGCCGACTGCAGGTAGATATCAATCAACTGGTCAGGTGGGCAGAACATTGGCAAATGGAATTTAATCTTGAGAAGTGTGGGGTAATGCATTCTTGGAGGGCGAACAAGGAATGGGAATACACATTAAATGGTAGGATACTGAGAAGTGTAGAGGAATAAAGGGACCTTGGAGTGCATGTCCACAGATCCCTAAAGTAGCAGGCCAGGGAGATAAGGTGGTTAAGAAGGCATACGAAATGATTGCCTTTATTAACCGAGGCACAGAATACAAAAGCAGAGGGGTTATGCTTGAACAGTATAAAACACTGGTCAGGCCACAGCTGGAATACTGCCTGCAGTTCTGGTCACTGCATTACAGGAAGGACGTGATTGCACTGGAGAGGGTACAGAGATGATTTATGAGGATGTTGCTGAGAGTGGAGAATCTAAGCTATGAGGCCACATGAGATAGGCTGGCTTTGTTTTCATTGGAACAGAGGAGGCTGAGGGGAGAAACATAGAAAATAGGTGCACAAGTAGGCCATTCAGCCCTTCGAGCCTGCACCACCATTCAATAAGATCATGGCTGATCATTCACCTCAGTACCCCTTTCCTGCTTTCTCTCCATACCTCTTGATCCCTTTAGCCATAAGGGCCATATCTAACTCCCTCTTGAATATATCCAATGAACTGGCATCAACAACTCTCTGCGGTAGGGAATTCCACAGGTTAACAACTCTCTGAGTGAAGAAGTTTCTCCTCATCTCAGTCCTAAATGGCTTACTCCTTATCCTAAGACTATGTTCTGGTTCTGGACTTCCCCAACAGCGGGAACATTCTTCTTGTATCTAACCTGTCCAGTCCCGACAGAATTTTATATGTTTCTATGAGATCCCCTCTCATCCTTCTAAACTCCAGTGAATACTGGCCCAGTCGATCCAGTCTCTCATCACATGTCAGTCCTGCCATCCTGGGAATCAGTCTGGTAAACCTTCACTGCACTCCCTCAATAACAAGAACGTCCTTCCTCAGATTATGAGACCAAAACTGAACACAATATTCCAGGTGAGGCCTCACTAAGGCCCTGTACAACTGCAGTAAGACCTCCCTGCTCCTATACTCAAATCCCCTAGCTATGAAGGCCAACATACCATTTGCCTTCTTCACCGCCTGCTGCACCTGCATGCCAACTTTCAATGACTGATGTACCATGACACCCAGGTCTCGTTGCACCTCCCCTTTTCTTAATCTGCCGCCATTCAGATAATATTCTGCCTTCCTGTTTTTGCCACCAAAGTGGATAACCTCACATTTGTTTGCGTTTGCCCACTCACCTAACCTGTCCAAGTCACCCTGCAGCATCTTAGCATCCTCCTCACAGCTCACACCGCCACCCAGCTTAGTGTCATCTGCAAACTTGGATATATTACACTCAATTCCTTCAACTAAATCATTAATGTATATTGTAAATAGCTGGGGTTCCAGCACTGAGCCCTGCAGCACCCCACTAGTCACTGCTTGCCATTCTGAAAAGGACCCATTTATCCTGACTCTCTGCTTCCTGTCTGCCAACCAGTTCTCTATCCACGTCAGTACATTACCCCCAATACCATGTGCTTTGATTTTGCACACCAATCTCTTGTGTGGGACCTTGTCAAAAGCCTTTTGAAAGTCCAAATACACCACATCCACTGGTTCTCCCTTGTCCACTCTACCAGTTACATCCTCACTTCACTGGAGTTTAGAAGAATGAGAGGGGATCTCATAGAAACATATAAAAATCTGACAGGACTGGACAGGTTAGATGCAGGAAGAATGTTCCCGCTGTTGGGGAAGTCCAGAACCAGAGGTCACAGTCTAAGGATAAGTGATAAGCCATTTAGGACCGAGATGAGGAGAAACTTCTTCACTCAGGGAGTTGTTAACCTGTGGAATTCTCTTCCGCAGAGAGTTGTTGATGCCAGTTCGTTAGATATATTCAAGAGGGGGTTGGATATGGCCTTTACGGCTAGAGGGACCAAGGGGTATGGAGAGAAAGCAGGAAAGGGGTGCTAAGGTGAATGATCAGCCATGATCTTATTGAATGGTGGTGCAGGCTCGAAGGGCCGAATGGCCTACTCCTGCACCTATTTTCTATGTTTCTATGTTTCTAAGAAACGGCTGAGCGCATTGGAAACAACAAAGGCTATGGGCCTTGACAACATCCCGTCTGTTGTGCTGAAGTTTTGTGCTCCAGAACTATCCGCTCCTCTAGCCAAGTTGTTCCAGTACAGGTACAACAGCGGCATCTATCCAACAATGTGGAAAACTGCCCAGGTATGCCCTGTCCACAAAAAGCAGGACAAATCCAATTACTGCCCCATCAGTCTACTCTCAATCATCGGCAAAGTTATGGAAGATGTCGTCGACAGTGCTATCGAACAGCACTTACTCACAAATAACCTGCTCACCGATGCCCAGTTTGGGTTCCGCCAGGACCACTCTGCTCCAGATCTCTTCACAGCCTTGGTCCAAACATGGACAAAAAACTGAATTCCAGAGGTGAGGTGAGACTGACTGCCCTTGACATCAAGGCAGCATTTGACTGAGTGTGGCATCAAGAAGCCCTAGTAAAACTGAAGTCAGTGGAAATCAGGGGAAAAACTCTTCATTGGCTGAAGTCATACCTAACACAAAGATGGTTGTGGTGGTTGTAGGTCAATCATCTCAGCCCCAGGATATCACTGCAGGAGTTGCTCAGGGCAGTGTCCTAGACCCAACCATCTTCAGCTGCTTCATCAATGACCTTCCCTCCATCATGAGGTCAGAAGTGGGGATGTTCGCTGATGACTGCAGTCTTCAGTGCCATTCGCAATTCCTCAGATAATAAAGCAGTCCATTCCCACATGCAGCAAGACCTGGGTTGTTAGGTATTTAACCCCTTGTAACCTGCATCACACCTGTCCACCAGAGGGCCTACATGTTGGAGTCCCAAGGGATTCCAGCATCCTTTGGGAGCACAGTATAGAAGCAGGCCCCCACGAGATACCTGCACTTTGGAACCTTAATAAAGGAGCTAAGGTCACACTTGCTCAATACACACAGTACTCAATCTGACCATTTATTATGAGTGTAACATGGATGACATTCATGCTTGGGCAGAAAAGTGGCAAGTAACATTTATGCCACACAAGTGTCAGGCAATGACTATTTCCAAGAAGCGAGAGTCTAACCACCGCCCCTTGACATTCAACGGCATTACCTTTGCCTAATCCCCCACCATCAACATCCTGGGGGTCACCTTTGACCAGAAACGTAACTGGACCAGCCACTTAAATACTGTGGCAACAAGAGCAGGTCAGAGGCTGGATGTTCTGCGGCGAATGTCTCATCTCCTGACTCCCCAAAGTCTTTCCACCATCGACAAGGCACAAGTCAGGACTTTGCTGGATGAGTGCAGCTCCAACAACACTCAAGAAACTCAACACCATCCAGGACAAAGCAGCCCGCTTGATTGGCACCCCATCCATCACCTTAAACATTCACTCCCTGCACCACTGGCATACTGTGGCTATAGTGTGTAGCAAGGCTTCTTCAGCAGCACTTCCCAAACCTGCAAACTCTTCCACCTAGAAGGACAAGGGCAGCAGACGCATGGGAATCCCACCACCTCCACGTTCCCCTCCAAGTCACGCACCATCCTGCCTTTGAAGTATATCACCATTCCTTCATTGTCACTAGGGGCAAAATCCTGGAACTCCCCCCCTAACAGCACTGTGGGAGTACCTTCACCTCAAGGACTGCAGCGGTTCAAGAAGGCAGCTCCCCAGTACCTTTAAAAAGGCAATTAGGGATGGACAATAAATTCTGGCCTTGCCAATGATGCCCACATCCCATGAATAAATAATTTAAAAAAACAAACACACAGGGAGCAACATCTGAGAGAGAACATAAGAACATAAGAATTAGGAGCAGGAGTCAACGATTCGGCTCCTTGAGCTTGCTCCGTCATTCAATAAGATCATGGCTAATCTTTTACCTGCAACTTTCCTGCATTGTCGCCATATCCCTTGATTTCCTTCCCCTCGGGGGCAGAGAAATCCAAAGATTCACCACCCTCTGAATGAAGAAGTTTCTCCCCATTTCAATCCTAAATGTCCAACCCCTTATTCTGAGAATGTGACCCCTGGTTCCAGACTCCCCAGCCAGAGGAAACATTTTCCCTGCATCTACCCTGTCAAGCTCTGTAAGAATTTTGTATGTTTCAATTAAATCACCTCTCATTTTTCTAAACGCTAGAGAATAAAAGCCTAGTCTACTCAATCTCACTTATAGGACAATACCCCCATCCCAGGAATCAGTCTGGTGAACCTTCATTGCACTCCCTCTATGGCAAGTATATCCTTCCTTAGATAAGGAGACCAAAACTGTACAGAATACTCCAGGTGCGGTCTCACCAGGGCCCTAGATGTCTTTACTATTATACTCAAATCTTCTTATAATAAAGACCAACATACCATTTGCTTTCTTAATTGCTTGTTGCAACTGCTTGCTAACTTTCAGTGATTTGTGTACAAGGACACCCAGGTCCCTCTGAACACCAACATTTCCCAATCTCTCACCATTTAAAAAATACTCTGCTTTTCTATTTTTCCTACCGAAGTAGTTAACTTCACATTTCTCCATATAATATTCCATTTGCCATGTTCTTGTCCATGGGGATCCTCTTTGCATCTTCCTCACAACTTACATTCCCACCTAGCTTTGTATCATCTTGGATAGATTACATTTGGTCCGCTCATTCAAATCATTGATATAGATTGTGAATAGCTGGGGCCCAAGCACCGAACAAAGCGGCACTTCACTAGTTACAGCCTGCCAGCCCGAAAATGACCCATTTATTCCTACTCTCTGTTTATGTCCGTTAATCAATCCTCAATCCATGCAAGTATATTGCCCCCAACCCCATGAGCCCTAATTTTGTTTAATAACCTCTTGTGTGGCACCTTATCAAATGCCTTCTGAAAATCCAAATACACCACATCCACTTGTTTCCCCCTTATCTATTCTACTTGTTACAAGCTCAAAAAGCTCAAACAGATTTGTCAAACATGATTTCCCTTTCATAAATCTGTGTCGACTCTGCCCAATCCTATTATTATTTTCTAAGTGCTGTGTTATCATGTCCTTAATAATAGATTCTAGCATTTTCCCTATTACTGATGTCAGGCTAACTGGTCTGTATTTCCCCATTTTCTCTCTCCCCCTTTTCTAAAATAGCATGGTTACTTTAGCTACCTTCCAATCTGCGGGAACCATTATGAATCTATAGAAGATGACAACCAATGCATCCACTATCTCGATAGCCACTTTTTTCAAACCCCTAGGATGTAGGCCATCAGGTCCAGGGGATTTATCGGCTTTCAGTCCCATTAATTTCTCCAGTACTATTATTTTACTAATACTAATTTCTTTCAGTTCCTCATTCTCGCTAGACTCTTGGTTCTCCACTATTTCCAACAGGTTTTTTGTGTCATCTTCCATGAAGACAGACACAAAGGGCTAGAACCTCCACTTTTTTTGCCTGCTTAATGCCCACTTAACGCCCATTTAACTGCTGAAATGACGTATAACACCCAGATATCACCCATCTTGGCATAAAATGGAAACTGACGGGCTTTTTTAGGAGACTTATCGCCGAGCGTTATTTTCCCCGTGTGCTTAACGCTGAGAAAAAATATTACCTCCCGCCCACTTTTTTGGGACAGAATCAGCAGAATGGACAATTTCAACGCCCATATTATCGCCCAGTGTTACTTTCCTCACAGACTTAACACCGAGATTCAATAATAATGCTCGCCGACTGTTTTTTGTCATAAAGAACATATTTACCCAAACTAGCGACCATGGAGATCACCCACTGTCAATTTCACCACCTCGCACACATATCACCCAGAATATCGCCCGCTCAAAAAACTGCCCACAAAAAGTGGAACTAACCATGATGGACGCCAGCAGCGTGGCTGGCATTTGTTAAATCCCACTCTGACGTGAGGAGCTGATATCGGAAAGATTTGCCTAAAAGAGCGCTGATGTGAGTGACAACGCTGACACACTGCTGTGTGTGTGCAGCTCAGACATCAATGGTGCCCATCAGCTTGGTGCCAGTTAAAGTTTATGTTGATTGATGTTAAGTTGTATTTAATCCTTTCACGGTAAGGAATCACCAGTGTGTAATGGTCCAACTATCTGAGACAATGCGCAACAAGATTATGTTCAATAACAAAAGTTTAATCCCAACATTGGTCTGAAATCATAAGTAACACAGCCAATAACACCCAACCCCCGCCAACATCCCACTTTTTCCACCATCGACATAAATTACATGGTCAACATGTCCAGCAACACAGAATACAAAGGCAATGCAGGAGCATGGTTCCCAGCCCCCATACATTGCAACAAATTGCATACACCCAGATGGAGATATAACACAGCCATCACCTGTGCACAAGCACATTACTTTCCTTCCCCCCTCTCTTTCTTTTCCCTCTATCCCTTCCCCTCCTCGCTCCATGGCACCTGGCCGAGGAACTCCTCAGGCAGTGCCTCATTGGGGGGGATGAAGACAGATACATTGATTGGATGGGTATGGCGCCGTCCTGGGGACAAATGGGGTGCCCTGTGGAGAGGTGCTTGGGGCCGGTGCCTCCAGAGTGGAATGACTGGAGGACCAATTGATGGCCTTGGGGTGGAATAGGTTCTGGAGCATGGCGATGCAGGCTCTTCGAAGTCCGCACTCTCATCCGTCGAAAACAGACCCAGCAAATTGACAGGCGACAATCGGAGCTCCTCAGCAGCAGATGTAGTAGGATCGTCCACCAACTCCTGCCCCGCACCCCCACCTTCTGGCCTCTGTGGCCTTGCCGGGGGCCGCGCTGCTGGCTGAACTATAAGACACAAATGAGGTTATTAGAGGAGAAGGGGTTGCGAGGGTGACAAGGTGAGTCCAGCGCTACACACAGCATATGCACGACAAAAGCACCACTGCTATCAAAATCATTGTAGACATCACATTTCATGACCAACAATACATTGTGGATTGCAATGATTTTCATTAGGCCAGCATTATTTCTATGGCATTTATAGAAATCATCTATCATATATGATTGGTCGGATATGAGTTGGTGTGGCATCTACTGACTTTACATCACGCAATGGTGTAAGCTTTACTCACGTAGCATCAGTTTAGGGTCTGCAGATGCGTCCGTGGCTTCTGGGGCTGCTTCCCCACGAGTGCTAGCACTCGCTCCTCCATCTCAGTGATGTCGCTGGCTACTGGTGGCCCCCCCACCCGTTCGCCTCTGCATGGACCTCATCATCGATAGCTTCTTCTGTAAAAGGTGACAGGACGACATGGCATGAGATCATTGCATGATATCATTGCTAGGTACTGTCACAGACACTGACACAACACATAACCGACAGATATAATCATGATTATTATGATTATTGTCATTCTTTACCTAAAGACGTACACTGTGACCGCAGGCTTTGAGTAAAATATTCCCGGTAAAAGTGCAAGAACTTACATCTGCTGATAATCACTCATGACTGTTACAAATCAAATTATATAAATTCGTAAGTACATGTAAATAAATGTAATCCTTTCTCTTGCGGATCCCACAAGGTCGTTCCATCGTCTATGGCATTGGTTGCCCTCACGCATCTCGTTGGTCACCGACAAGACCACCTCTACTATCTTGGTCCATATCCTCTGGTAGGCCTTTGGGATGGGCTTCGCACGCCCTCCCTGTGTCAAATCACCCCAGTGTGACTCGACCTCCTGCAGGAAGGAGGCATTTGCCTCATCCAAGAACCTCCTGACTCTTTTGCAGCCTCCAATGTGCTCCTCTCCCACCTCACTGCTCTCTCCAACGTCAGTCTCCACAGCGTGCTGTGATGCCTCCTCCTCTCCCTTCATTATAGGGCAAATTCGGTCAACTATGTGGCTGTTAACAGCTACTTTTTGATTGCCTACTTGCTGTGAAGCTCTAAAGTCTCCCTCCTTCCTCCCAAAGCAGCCACACAACACCCAGCCACGCCTTCAGCCCCTCTGAGCTCCCTCTCTCTCTGTCTCCTCTTCTGCACATGTCATGGTGACCCTTGACCTCCTGAATCGCGGGAATCGAGCGTTGCCATGCTGTTGCTAAGGACGGCCACATATTATGGCAGTATGTCAAAAAAATTTAATGCTACTGTCCATTTGATATCGCTCACGGTAACGTCCATTTTCAAAAATGTAACTAGGTGTTTTGAGAATCGGCGAGCAGCCGACGATCTAAAAACCCTATTTTACCGCCCATGCCAGAAATAACGTCCATTTTTGGGTGATAAGCTCAAAAGTGGAGGTTCTAGCATAATGTATTTGTTTAATTTCTTTGCCATTTCCTTATTCCCCATTATAATTTCTCCTGTCTCAGCCTGTAAGGAACCCACAATTATGTTCGCTAATCTTTTCCATTTTGCATACCCATAGAAGATTTTATTATCTGTTTTTATGTCTTTCGCTAATTTACTCACATATTCTATTTCCCCTGTCTTTACCAATTTCTTGAGACAGACACACACAGGGAGTAACACCTGAGAGACAGACACACACGGGGAGCAACACCGGAGAGACAGACACACACGGGGAGCAACCCTGAGAGACACACACACAGGGAGTAACACCTGAGAGACAGACACACACAGGGGGTAACACCGGAGAGACAGACACACACAGGGAGCAACACCGGAGAGACAGACACACACAGGGAGCAACACCTGAGAGACAGACACACACAGGGAGCAACACTGGAGAGACAGACACACACGGGGAGCAACCCTGAGAGACACACACTCACAGGGAGCAACACCTGAGAGACAGACACACACAGGGAGCAACACCTGAGAGACACACACTCACAGGGAGCAACACCTGAGAGACACACACTCACAGGGAGCAACACCTGAGAGACAGACACACACAGGGAGCAACACCTGAGAGACAGACACACACACGGGGAGCAACACCGGAGAGACAGACACACACAGGGAGCAACACCGGAGAGACAGACACACATAGGGAGCAACACCTGAGAGACAGACACACACAGGGAGCAACACCTGAGAGACAGACACACACAGGGAGCAACACCTGAGAGACATACACACACAGGGAGCAACACTGGAGAGACAGACACACACAGGGAGCAACACCTGAGAGACACATACACACGGGGAGCAACCCTGAGAGACACATACACACGGGGAGCAACCCTGAGAGACACACACTCACAGGGAGCAACCCTGAGAGACACACACACACGGGGAGCAACCCTGAGAGACACACACACACAGGGAGCAACCCTGAGAGACACACACTCACAGGGAGCAACCCTGAGAGACACACACTCACAGGGAGCAACCCTGAGAGACACACACTCACAGGGAGCAACCCTGAGAGACACACACACACAGGGAGCAACCCTGAGAGACGCACACTCACAGGGAGCAACCCTGAGAGACACACACACACGGGGAGCAACACCTGAGAGAGACAGACACACACAGGGAGCAACACCGGAGAGACACACACTCACAGGGAGCATCACCTGAGAGACACACACTCACAGGGAGCAACACCGGAGAGACAGACACACACAGGGAGCAACACCGGAGAGACACACACTCACAGGGAGCAACACCTGAGAGACACACACTCACAGGGAGCAACACCGGAGAGACAGACACACACAGGGAGCAACACCGGAGAGACAGACACACACAGGGAGCAACACCGGAGAGACAGACACACACAGGGAGCAACACCGGAGAGACAGACACACACAGGGAGCAACACCGGAGAGACACACACACACGGGGAGCAACACCTGAGAGAGACAGACACACACAGGGAGCAACACCGGAGAGACAGACACACACAGGGAGCAACACCGGAGAGACAGACACACACAGGGAGCAACACCGGAGAGACACACACTCACAGGGAGCAACCCTGAGAGACACACACTCACAGGGAGCAACCCTGAGAGACAGACACACACAGGGAGCAACCCTGAGAGACACACACTCACAGGGAGCAACACCGGAGAGACAGACACACACAGGGAGCAACACCGGAGAGAGAGACACACACAGGGAGCAACACCGGAGAGACAGACACACACAGGGGGTAACACCTGAGAGAGACAGACAGACACAGGGAGTAATACCTGAGACAGACACACACAGGCGGTGACACCTGAGAAAGACAGACACACACAGGGAGTAACACCTGAGAAACACACACATACAGAGAGTAACACCAGAGGGAGACACATACAGGGAGTAACACCTGAGAGACATATACACACAATTGCCGATAGATAAGAGCGAGAGGGAAGTGAAACAGAATAAAGGAACTTCGTATGAGCGCGAGAGAGAAGATAGTTTAAGTGAGAAGCACTCGAGAGGAAGGAAGGAAAGCGGTGGCAAGGGCGGAGACTGACGGGGGTTGACAAAATAGATTTGTGAAACGGTGACAATGGTTTGAGCGGAGAGACAGAGCTGGCAGGCAGCGGGCGAGCCCTGTGTGTGCAACTGAACCGACCAGAAACTGGCATAAGGAGCAAAGAGAGATGGAGAAATGGTCGGGTGAATCTGAGAAGTAATAAAGACTGGACATGAATTGAAAGAGTAAAACTGAGAGAAAAGAAACAAAGAGCGGGGAAGAGAAGAGACTGAATCCACGAGCGAGGACAGAGATGCGAGAGAATAAATGAAGGGTGGGAGAGTGTCGCTGATCGATACTGTAAGAGCGGCCACTACCTGAAGGGTGAGGTGAAAGGAGGAAGAAGGTATTGAAAGTGAGAGTCAGTGCATTTGTGGATCGGTCGCACAGAGCCTGCCCCAGGCAATAGCCAGCACCAGCAGACACCTGTCCGGTCTGTATGGTTCTGAGATGACATGAAATGAGGCTCAGGAATGGAAGTGTTTTAACAGTGCTCGTCCTGGGTGCCTTTCTCTCCGTGTCGTGGTTCGCTTCCTGGCTGAATATGAAAGGTATGTGAGGCATTTCTGTCTTGGTGCATTGTCCTTCGCCAGGGCGAGGTGGCCCAGGCTACACCACCCCGCTCGGTGCTGGACACGAGTTGCTTTGAGTTAAGATTCCCTGTTTTGGATCAAAGAACTATACTGTTCACGCTTGTTTTGTGTGTACCTGTGCGTTTACACTGCAATCGCCAATCCACTGTAATTCATTGACTCCGCTCGCAGTCAGCCGAAAGTCAAAATAAAAAGGACACTATGAACGCTGGACTTAAATACAAACACTGCCGGAATTACACTCCAAGGGAGAGGGTTTTGATTGTCTTGTAACTAGGCTGGATTTATATTGCACTCTTTGGGAACTCAAAGTACTGAAAGAGGGGCGCTGAATGTCTCATGACTCAGAGCGTCAATATCCGAGTCTTCAGTCACGCCGCCACTCTTCTGTTGAACTGCAAGTGTAGCATTAGCATTAAGTCAAGTAATTCGCCAAAGGTTTGGTTAGATCAGCTTGCACAAAGGTTCTGGATATAACCATGTCTCTCCCTTGGAGAGTGCTTCTAATATTTTCTGCTTGGCATTTACAGCTCCTTTATCAGGAGCAGCCTCAGTGAACATAGTTAATCCGGCAGTTGAGTGTGAGTTATACTGCAACTTTTTCATCCCAAACTGCTTTGCATTTGACACAAATGTGCAGTATGAATGCAGCCCAGGAGTGAAGTTAGAAAACACATCTACATGCAAAGGATGGTAGAAATTTGGAACTCTTTTCTGCAAACGGCTGTTGTTGCTAGATCAATTATTAATTTTAAATCTGAGATTGATAGATTTCTGTTAACAAAATGTATTAAGGGATATGGAGTTAGGTCACAGATTAGCCATGATCTCATTGAATGGCGGAACAGGCTCGAGGGGCTAAATGGCCTACTCCTGTCCCTATGTGAGATTGGCCCAGAAATTGCGGTCGGAGGCTTCCTGCGGGCAGATGCTTCTGACCAAATTTTTTTTAACACAAGTACCTGGTGGTCCCGGAGGAACATAGACTTGCACTCCGAGGACTCCATTCACAGTCCAGCGTAGGGGCCCACGTATTCCAGGAGCATATGTGCAGCCTGGGATCACGTGGGCCGGACCAACCAATGAAAATGGCGAATCCCCATTCACAGTAATGGTGAGTTCCATTTGTACGGAGGTCACCATTTCTATCAATGGGGATACCCCCCAAAAACACAAATATTTTAAAGAAATAAGAAAAACACTTCACATATTTAAAATTAATTGAAATTGAATTTATGCTTTCTTTTATTAGCAATAAAAGTTTGAAGGACATTCACTGGGCAAGATTTGGGCAAATAAATCTCTGCCCGCGAAGGCCCTTCTCCTGGGGATGCATTGGAGCAAAAGACATATTGACAGTTTGCAGGTGCCAGTTTCCAGTGCATGCGCATCGCATGCTGACAACCGGCACTAGTGGGGCCTCTACAGCTGCATGTGTAAAGACCACGATTTTTGGCCCATTATGTTTGGAGCTTCCACTATTTCGGGATTTTTTGGGGACTATTTCTTCACAAAATGGTTTTACAAAAAAAGGTCATTTTAAATGTTGAGTTTTTAAAGCGAAGTGTATTCAGAAATCAAATAGGGAATTCAGAAGAAACTTTTTTACTCAGAGAGTGGTGAGAATGTGAAACTCACTACGACAGGGAGTGGTTGAAGCGAATAGTATAGATGTATTTAAGTGGTGGTTCGATGAGCATATGT
The DNA here is from genome assembly GCF_044704955.1 of Pristiophorus japonicus. Classification (NCBI taxonomy): domain Eukaryota; kingdom Metazoa; phylum Chordata; class Chondrichthyes; family Pristiophoridae; genus Pristiophorus; species Pristiophorus japonicus. The sequence goes on from NC_091978.1 coordinate 333,651,776, forward strand.
GGGGAAATGAATAGAGGGTTATGCTGATAGTTAGATGAGGAAAGACGGGAGGAGGCTCGAGTGGAGCATAAATGCTGGCATGGACTGGTTGAGCCGAATAGCCTGTTTCTGTGCTGTATATCCCAAGTAATATCCTATGTATTCACAAACGTTTAAGTCAAAAACAAAAGTATAAAGGACAGTAGCTCTGCTAATAGCATTTGTTTCTCCCAAAGATGGCAATCAATATATTACTGTTTTGGTAATCAATAAATGCCTCCTACCCATTGTGTTGGGAAGTTTCTGACCTCACTGCTTGGCAGGGATGGCTTGGCGGGTCTGTGTATTTTTAACAAAGGAAGATGAGAAAGAAACTGAGACAGAAACACAGGCAGACAGTTAGGTTCAGCAAACAAAGTCAGTTTTTAAACAAAAGCTGCAAGGGCAAGCTATTGGCAAACTGTAAAGAAGAATGCAGGAGGGTCGTTATTTCATTTAAGTCAAGCAAAATAACTCATTGATGTAGCGAAATGTAGCATGTTGGTTATTTTTGTATTATTATGTAAAACAGGTTGTGCTGAGTGAGTCCAATAATAACTGTTCTGTATATTTAATTGCTGGGAAGTAAATCAGCTTAACATTTCGTATCCAGCTTCATTTCGGTCCACCTCTGAAAAGATTGAAGAAATACCTGTGTGAAATACATAAATATTCAGTTCACATCATAAGGTGATACAATTGTTACACCTGTAGATTACACTATTGTATAGTTAAATATTGGACATTAGGGGCACATCCATCAAACTAACTCACTGCTTGTGGCATGTATTAACACTGCTGTACCCATGAATGTGCAAATAAAGTTTTGATTTACTGTGGGTCGGCAGTCTGTTGCTACATAAATTGCGTGTTATTCATCCTGTTATAAAAATGTCGTAAAAGTTAGAATCACTTTGTACTACAAAACTGAAAGAATGCATTTACTATTTTTTTAGATAATATACATAGGAAATCCTCACCCAGATTTTAACGGAAATGGTTAACTATGCTGTGTGCATATGTGAATGTCTAATTACAAAGTCACAGTAGTTTTTTTTAAGTGCCGATATGGCTAGGTATTCAGGATTTTGCACACACAGCATTGTTTAACTGTGGGTGAACTCGTCTTAGCTGTAAAATACTTTCCTCCTGTCCAATAAGAAACACACAGGGTAGATTTTCCTCTTTACCGCCCGAGTGCTAATCTGGCAGGGCCAGAGCACGCACCCTGAACAGAACCTGCCTGATTTCCAATCCATTCATTTCATTGCAGTGAAAATCACCGACCAGATTATCACCCAGGCAGCGAAGATAAAAAATCTACTCCAATGTGTCAAAACAAAAGTGTAGCTTTTTACTAGTTATCAGAGCAATGACCCCATCTTGTTTTCCTTTCACCTTTAAAAAGAGAGATGTAATAATGTATACAACTTGTGAAGAGAAACTAAGCAATCTATGAGGTTTTTCATAAGTCTAATTGAAGGTCTGTGAAAAGTACAGGGTAGGGAAATAGTTCAACATTAGAACAACGTTGATATTATTCAAGGCGAGATCTCCACACACACTATGTGTAATCTGACCCAATCAAGTCTTTGGCGACTTTCTTGATTTAACACAGGTGCCACGCATTTAGGTCACACGTCATTTGGTTAGTTTTTTCTTGTGTGTGCATGATGAGGGAGTGGAGCCTAGAGTGGAGCCTAGCTACCATGGTATTTTATAGGACGATGTGTGCTTTAGTATATCCGGGAAATTTCTCGATGATTTTCTCAGCTTTCCAACTTTTTTCTGTTCCTCACATATACAAACTCCCTTGAATGCACACACAGCAGCCTTACTGAACATGTGGCAACAAGTTATTCGATTTACTATCAGGCACATGGTGAGGAGAGGTGACACTTTGGCATTGCATTAACTCCTGGGCTGAACTGGTAGCAAGGATTTTGTTGAAATCCTTTTTATTTTCTGTGGTAATTTTCTCCATTCTTCCTCTGCCACGTGTTGTTGCTCCAAGCGAAATTATAATTCCTTGAATGCCAGGAGCTGATTGGCCACCCCTCATATGTGATCTTAGACTGTGGGGGTAGTTTTATCTAATTGCGCTCCTGGCACGGAAGCTCGCCCATCGTGTACCCACATTGGTAATTCAGGCACGCAGGCCCCGCTGCCATCCCCCCACACTGCAATTAAATCATGGAAGTATCTGTTTTTTAACTGCAAAATGGAATCCTGAATACAAAATGGAACCCAAATATAACTTCACTTAGCATAACTTATCTAACATTTCACCACCCTCCTCCTCCACCGTGGCCCTGGAAAAAAAGTCCACATATGCCATCTCGTGAACATCATGTACCAATCTTTATCCATCCATTCCAGCAGCCTTCGCTTCATATTACACATCATGGTACCAACAAGTAACATTTTTTAATTTCACTTTTTTTAAATTCATTCACGGGATGTGGGTGTCACTGGCAAGGGTAGCATTTATTGCCCATCCCTAATTGCCCTGCTTGGCCATTTCAGAGGGTAGTTAAGTGTCAACTCCATTGCTTTGGGTCTGGAGTCACATATAGGCCAGTCTGGGTAAAGACAGCAGATTTCCTTCCCTGGAACCAGATGCGTTTTTATGACAATCTGATAGTTTCATGATCACTAGCTTTTTATTCAATAACAGAATTTAAATTCCCCAGCTGCCATGGAGGGATTTGAACTCTTGGTTCTGGATTATTAGCCCAGTAACATTAGCACTATGCTATCACCCCCATGTGCAGTAAACAAAGTTTTAAAGCTGAATATACCTCAAATATTACCATATAGTAAGAAATCATCTCCAGGACTTAAAGATCCTCCAACACGTTCCTACTCGCATCCATATTTTGAATAGTTTTAATAAAATGTGAACATGACGCTCACGAGCTGAATACATGGACTCAACAGAAGTGAGGAGTCAGGAATTACAGGCCTGCCATGGCTCTCCTGAGCAAGGACTGATGCAACAGCCGTCTCACTTGCGGCTGCCTCAGGATGAATGGGTAAAGGTGGGTCAGGGCTTCTCAGCATCTGTTTGTTTTAAAAGTTCGACTCATAATATAGGAACAGGAGTAGACCATTCAGCCCCTCGAGCCACTGAAGTCAACAGAAATAAAAATTGGATGAGATGTAAAATGGCTGCCGACTCGCTATCACCCATTTTACACTACCGCACAAGTCAAGATCTACCCCAGGATATCCCCACTCAGGGCCAGATTAAGAGCCTGATGGGCCTAGGGCAAACTGATCCAAATGGGCCTATAGTTATGTTTTGGGCTGGTTATGACTGTGATAGCTGATCTGACCTGAAACAAATAAATCAAATGCAAAAATATAATAAATTACTATGGTGGACTTATACTATAATATATTAATATAATATATTATATATTAACATATATTTTATATATTAAATATATTATATAATAACACAGTTAAATAATAACAGATAAATAGTAAAGATCTTGTCTCTGCAAAAATATTATGTACATGTTAGGCCAATAAACAATATTTTCCTCGGTCTTGTTTTTCCTCTCATTGTCTATTCTATTCAACCTATTTGGGGGGGGCCTTTATTTTTTTTCTACATTTATTTGGTGGGCCTATGTTCTTTGGTGGGCCTGGGGCTGCAGCCCCATCTGCCCCATAGTTAATCTGCCCCTGTCCCTACTTGTTGCGTAGGGACAACTGGATTCCCTCCACTATTCCTTTCAAAAGTGCAGCTCCTCCATTGTTTTCCTGACAAAGTTCTCAGACGAGGGTCCATTTGGACCACAGTCAGTCACAATACTCCAGAGTGGGCTCATTAGCTTCCTGATGGGTATTCACTACAGAACATCCATGCTGAACTAGCTGTTGCCATTTCTTTTATAACTGCTGGAAAGGTACTACTGCTCGCTGGTATTCTGCCGGCAGGATTCATAAGAACATAATAATTAGGAGCAGGAGTAGGCCATACGGCCCCTCAAACCTGTCCCGCCATTCAACCTCAACTCCACTTTCCTGCCCGATCTCCATATCCCTTGATTCCCCTAGAGTCCAAAAACCTATCTATCTCAGCCTTGAATATACTCAACGGTTCAGCACCCACAGCCCTTTGGGGTAGTAAATGCCAAAGATTTACAATTCTCTAAGTAAAGAAATTTCTTCTCATCTCGGTCTTAAATGGCCGATCCCTTATCCTGACACTGTGCCCCCTAGTTTTAGACTCTTCAGCCAGGGGAAACAACCTCTCAGCATCTATCTATTCTTCACATTCCAAATGGGAGAGTCATCGGTGAGACCCGAATCAGGTCTTCCTTGTGAATTTGACACTGAATCTCAAAATCGACCAATTTAGTGGCGTAATCATAACTTGGCTGGTTGGGATCGAACATGCCCACTTAATTCGCTATCACTTTTAGCGTTTTCGTGTCTTTGGTGGGTGAAGGGACATTTGGTGATTGCCACTGAAGCACATGGTCCCAAGGGATCAGGGACGCCGATTTTGAAATCAGGTCTCAGTGCTGTCCTAATCTTGGGCCATAACTTTAGTGGCAGATACGCAGAAATCCAGGAGAAATGGGATGCTCTGGATGTTCTGGAAATGTTCCACCAGAGAATCCCTGCAGAATTTCAAGGCAAAAGAATGAGTTAAAAGACAGCCCAGCAGGACAGATACAAGGAGAGGTTTAAAATCAAAGGCAGTCCAGAAGGGTAAATGCTAGGAGAGAGTTAAAACAGGAGGAGCAGGTCTTTGTTAATATCTCCTCTTTGTATATTCAATCCAGTTAAATAATATATTAACATTGGATCCAATAAATAGGCAAAAAGGTAACCAGTTTACAAACCGAATAGATAGAGTGGCCTTTGCTTTCTACCAACTCTTCCCAATAGATGGCCATATTGAATCTGCCAAGTTTATTTTGGGGTGGCCACCAACTGCATCAGAGGCCGGACCCCAGCAATAGCCCCAGTTAAAAAAAGAAAAAAATAGAAAGACATGCATTTATATAGTGCCTTTCATGACCTCAGGACATCCCAAAGAGCTTTACAGCCAATGAAGTACTTTTGAAGTTTAGTCACTGTTGTAAGTTAGGAAACCTTAAATAAAAGCTCCTTTAGATCCTTCCTCTTCTGTACCTTTCCCCACAGTGATTCTACCTGCTGATTGCACCCGATCAGATCCTTCTTTGCTACTGATATTTGAATACTGTCATCCCAACTGGTTCAGGAATCATCAGCTGCCTGACCCGCTGAGATTTCTAGCATTTTCTGTTTTTATTTCAGATTCCAGCATCCACGGTATTTTGCTTTTGTATTGGTTCAGGAATCTCTCACTTTCACGAACTGGCTCAGATTTTCTCTATTGGGGCAGCAGGTCATTCTGCTTCTGTGAGGGATTGTGCTCGCAGGTGCCCTCGTGCTGACCCTACCAGAGTATTCGGGGTCAGCATTGGTGGGTGACTGTGTCTCTGCGGTTGCATCCCAGGCACCCGCTGACCCCAAAAGGTCGCAAAATGTAGGGCTGGATTTTCGGGTTTCTCCGTTTTGGGGCGAAAATATAAGCGATACGTGAAAATTACCGTTTTCACTGCCTTACCGACTTATGGCTAATTTTTGGCACTTGGGATCTGTGCCAGGCAGTGCAAAGGGGGTGTTGTACTATTATTCAGGGCATAAAAATGCGATCCTCGCCAACTTTAGTGTAGGGCCGGGAGTGCTGCGAGAGAGGCCTTGGGAGGGGGGAGGGAAACAAAATTTTTAAAAAACATTCAAAAAACATTACCAAGACCCTTACCTCACAAATCGCTGGAAAAAAAAATGTAAACCTTTAACTTACCTTTTTTTCAGGTTTTCCAACTTACTGCTGCTGGCGCTAGGTTTTACCTGGTGGTCTTCGGGGCGTGGCGTAGGGGTCGGGTGAATGCCGAAACTCAGACGGTAATGCAATCCGAGTCATTACACATCTGGCACAGCTCTCCCCGGTGGTGCTTCCAAGCGCCGTCGCAAACAAGGAACCGAGGATCGCGCCCGGGCTTAGCGACCGGGTTTTCGACGTGGAGGGTCAAAACACGACGAAAACCCGGTCGCTAACCACCCGAAAATCCAGCCGATGGTGTTTCAGGTTTGGGGCGGGGTAGGGTATCATGCTTCCCCCAGAAATATATATTTTTTGGCGGGGGGAATATCTGCTGGGATCCAACCTTCTTAAATGCTCCCTGACTCTCCATGGCTCCATCCTGTGTTGCTCCTTCTGATAATGGCACACAAGGAAATGCCTATAGAGAATGCCACAACTGCTTCTGAGAAGTTAGCGAGGAGTGATAGTTGGGTGAAAATTTCCCAGTGGTCTCACAACAACAACAACTTGTATTTATATAGAGCCTTGGACATAGTGAAACGTCCTAAGGCGCTTCACAGGAGTATTATGAGATAAAACATTTGACACCGAGCCACATAAAGAGAAATTAGGGCAGGTGACCAAAACCTTGGTCAAAGAGGTAGGTATTAAGGAGCATCTTAAAGGAGCAAAGTGAGTTAGGGAGGCAGAGAGGTTTAGGCAGGGAATTCCAGAGCTTGGGGCCTTGGCAACAGAAGGCACGGCCACCAATGGTTGAGTGATTATAATCAGGATGTTCAAGAGGGCAGAATTAGAGGAGCGCAGACATCTCGGGGTGGGGGCGGGGGGGGGATTTGTGAGGCTGGAGGAGATTACAGAGATAGGGAGGGGTGAGGCCATGGAGGGATTTGAAAATAAGGATGAGAATTTTGAAATCAGTGAGAAGCAAGTTGAGGTCTGTGTAGGCCAAAATGTCAATGAAAAAAAGAAATCGCTGCAAAAAAATCATCCCAAGTTGCGGAACTATCTATTGAAACTCTGCACAATCTTTAGGTTCGCAAACGACCAACAGCTGAGCCTTATAAATCTCAGTCTAATTTACCCCGAGTGCTTTGCAAGTTTAAAAGCCGGAATTCCGGAGCTGCGGTGCCTTTGACCATCGTTATAATCCATGTAAATGAGCTCACCTGGGATGTGGCAGGTGCAGCGCAGGAAGGACCAGAAAGTGAAAGGGAATTTTGAAGGATCAATTTTGCGGCGGGAAAACCAGCATAAATGGCTTCTGTCTCAATTTGCTGTCCAAGAGGTCACTTGCCTCAATTATACACTGAAATTACGCCAACTTTCTAGATCAAAATATTCTTAATATGCTAGTATTTGCCTTACAAAGTTGTTACTGTCAATGTCTTACCAGAGAACATTACTGAGCGCACCATCGGTTTCTTCAGCCAACGCTTCCGCTGCCTGGACCGCTCTGGAGGAGCCCTGCAGTCCTCAGCTGAGTGGGTATCGAGATTTGTGGTTGTGTGATGAATGCTACACAACTTCGCCACTATAAGGAAACAGTCCTTGTCACCACCTATCAGGTGAGAAGCTGAGGAGCAAGAGCACGAGAAGGAGGAAGTGGATGAAGAGGAAGAGGAAAGGAGGCTACAAAGTAGACAGCCCCTTTCTACCTGGGCTCTATGTGATTAGATTATTCATGAGTGATACCAGCAACCTCAACTACACCTCCCCATTCACCAACAGTCCCATGCTCCTTACCTTTCCTCTATCACTGACCATCACATCATCTTCTTTCTGACAATACAAAAATAAAAACCACTTCCTTTCAGGGGAGGTAACTCCAATCTTATTCTGCGCCTGGAGCAAAGTCTTGTGCCTCACAAGTGTTTGAACCCCCAAACGGGGCACACTCGAATTTTTAGCCCATCAATTGTAGAGTTGAGTACTGATAGATAAAGATTGTTGATGGTGGATGTTGGGGGTGTAGTGAATGAGCAGTGGATGAGGCTAGTGGTGCACTTGGTAGGATATGCCATTTGAAGATTGAACTTACTCAACTTGACAGCGCACACCAGATTATTAAACTTCTTCCTGCACTGTATCCATGTTCTTCAAGCTACCCTCCTGGCATTGGCCTCCACTGTTACTTCTTCCCACTGTCTCCTGCGCATATATATCCTGAGGACCACCTGCCCCTCTGTGGACACAGGATGTCTCTCCTTCTCTCCACGCCTTGCACCAAGACCTCCAGTGCATTGTCAGGAAATCTTGCTGCTTGCACTCTCGCATGTTCAGCCATTCCTCAAAGTATCATAGCCCAGGTTCACTTTTCAAAAAACTCCCACCACTTCTTGCAGCCATAATGCAGCTCCCCTTCAAGAGGTGCAGGCTGCCTTTAACTAGTACTAGCCACCCAATATTGGGTCCCCTGCTGATGCGTGCTGCCAATAAACAGCAGGCTGCACGCCTCAATTATGTAAAGCAGCAAATAGCACCAATTTAACGTGTTGCCTGCAACAAAATGAACGGGCACAGGTTAATTGCGTACCATAATCCCCTTGCCTGTTTTCGGTGGTTATCCAACTTCACCCCCCCACGCTGTCTGTCAGAGTGTTATTTGCCCATTAGTCGAAGAAAACTAGGAGAGCCCAGAACATCATGTACTATTTCTAGTGAACCCATTAACAGTGTAAGTGCTTTAATGTTCACCAGAGCATGCTACATCCTCATATAATTTGTATACAATGTCTTAATTCAGTCAATAGCTTGCGGGAGGAAGCTTTTACACTGAGTGTGAGAAAAAGTATCTGGTCACAGCCTGAATCTGTTATGTATGAATAAAGAGTCTGACTGGATACTGTGAGCTCAAAGTAAAGTGTGACCTTAGTCTTTTATTGCAGGTATCCAGAGTGGCTCTCCAGCCTGTGAGACCTCCTTAAGTACCTGTGCTCCCAAGGGATTGTGTGATCCCTTGGGACTCCAGGGGATGAGCCCTCTGATGGCTATACAAGGTATATACAGGTTTACATATATAACAACAATCCCCCCCCCCCAAAGTCAAAAGTGTAACTATTTACAAGGTGAGTCGATCTGGGGCCTTTCTTTCCCTGGTTGATCATCTCGGTGCAAATGCTGGTTTTGTTGAATCGTTTGTTGGGCCCTCGCTGGGCTGCTATGCAGCTGGCCTTGCTGGGCTGCCTGGTGTGGTGAGTCCTGCTGGGCTGCTGCATGTGATGAGTTCTGCTTCGTGGCCAACCACGGTGTCGGTTGCCACTTGCGTGCATGTTGGGGGGGTCAAAGAAGGTCGGGTCCAAAGTGGGTTGCTCTGGATAGTCCGTGAAGCTGAATTTGATTTGGTCCAAGTGTTTCTGGTGAATGAGTCCATTTGAAAGTTTGACCCGAAACACCCTGCTCCTGTCTTTGGCCACAATAGGGCCGGGAAGCCACTTCGGCCCTTGTCCATAGTTCAAAACAAATACAGGATCATTGATTTCAATTTCGCGTGACGTATTTGCGCTCTCATGATATGTACTTTGTTGAAGCAGCCTGCTCTCTACCTGTTCATATAGATTAGGTGAACTAATGAGAGCCTTGTCTTAAGTGCCCTTTTCATGAGCAGTTCAACAGTTGGAATCCCAGTGAGCGAGTGGGGTCTCATGCGGTAGCTAAGCAGGACTCGGGATAGGCGAGTCTGCAGTGAGCCATCCGTTACCCTCTTCAAGCCCTGCTTGATAGTTTGAACTGCTCTCTCTGCCTGACCATTAGATGCTGGTTTTAACGGGGCAGATGTAACATGTTTGATCCCATTGCGGGTCATGAACTCTTTGAAATTGGCACAGGTGAAACATGGCCCGTTTTCGCTCACAAGGACATCAGGCAGTCCGTGCGTGGCAAACATGGCTCGCAGGCTTTCTGTGGTGGCAGCGGACGTGCATGCCGAAATTATCTCACATTCAATCCATTTGGAGTATGCGTCTACAACCACAAGGAACATTTTACGCAAAAACGGGCCTGCATAGTCGACATGGACCCGGGACCATGGTTTGGAAGGCCAAAACCATAAACTTAGTGGCGCCTCCCTGGGTGCATTACTTAACTGCGAGCACGTGTTACATTTGTGCACGCAGGACTCTATGTCCGCATCGATACCAGGCCACCACACGTGGGATCTGGCTATTGCTTTCATCATTACAATGCCTGGGTGAATACTATGGAGGTCACTGATGAAAGTGTCCCTGCCCTTCTTGGGGACCACTACCCGATTACCCCACAGAAGGCAGTCTGCCTGTATAGACATTTCATCTTTGCGCTGCTGGTACGGCTTTATCTCTTCCTGCATTTCCATCGGGACACTGGACCAGCTCCCGTGAAGCACACAATTTTTTACTAAATACAGTAAGGGGTCCTGGCTCGTTCAGGTTCTAATCTGTCGGGCTGTGACGGGTGATTGCTCACTCTCGAATGCTTCCATAACCATGACTAAATCTGCGGGCTGTGTCATTTCCACCCCCATGGTGGGCAATGGCAGCCTACTGAGAGCACTGGCACAGTTTTCTGCACCTGGCCTGTGGCGGATGGCATAGTTGTATGCGGACAACGTGAGCGCCCATCTCTGGATGCGGGCCGATGCATTTGTATTTATCCCCTTATTTTCGGAAAAAAGTGATATCAGTGGCTTATGTTCAGTTTCCAATTCAAATTTGAGCCCAAACAGGCATTTTCCTTACCCCATAAACACACACTAACGCTTCTTTTTCAATCATGCTGTGGGCTCTCTCAGCCTTAGACAGACTTCTGGATGCATAAGCAACCGGTTGCAATTTCCCAGATTCATTCGCTTGTTGCAATACACACCCAACGCCGTACGACGACGCATCACATGCTAGTACCAAACGCTTACATGGATCATACAACACAAGCAATTTGTTTGAGCATAACAATTTTCTAGCTTTTCCAAAGACATTTTCTTGGCTTTTGCCCCATACCCATTCATCTCCTTTACGCAGTAAGGCGTGCAGTGGTTCGAACAGTGTGCTGAGACCTGGTAAGAAGTTACTAAAGTAGCCCAAGAGTCCTAGAAACGACCGCAGCTCCATCACGTTCTGTGGCCTCGGTGCATTCTCGATTGCCTCCGTCTTCAAATTGGTCGGCCTGATGCCGTCTGACGCGCTTCTACTCCCCAGGGACTCCACTTTAGGCACCAGGAAAATGCACTTCGAGCGTTTTAACCTGAGCCCCACATGGTTGAGTCGACTAAGAACCTCCTCCAGGTTCTGCAGATGCTCAACTGTGTCCCGACCTGCAACCAAGATGTCGTCCTGGAAGACCACCGTGCATAGGATCGACTTCAATAAGCTTTCCATGTTTCTCTGGAATATCGCCATGGCTGATCAAATCCCAAACGGGCATCTATTGTAAATGAAGAGACCTTTGTGCGTGTTGTTGCAGGTGAGGCCTTTGAGGTCAGGTCCAGCTTCGTGAACGTCTTTCCTTCTGCCAGCGTTGCAAAAAGGCCGGCAGCCTTTGGTAGTAGGTATTGATCCTGCAGGGAGAAACGATTGATTGTTACTTTGTAACCACCACAGATTCTGACGGTGCCATCTCCCTTGAGGACTGGAACAATCGGACTGGCCCACTCATTGAATTCGATCGGCGAAATGATGCCCTCTCGTTGCAGCCAGTCCAGCTCGATCTCTACCCTTTCTCTCATCATGTACGGTACTGCTTTCGCCTTGTGATGGATGAGTCGCGCCCCCGGAATTAGGTGGATCTGCACTTTTGTTCCTTGGAACTTCCCGATGCCTGGTTCGAACAGCGAAGGCAACTTGTTTAAGACCTGGGCACACAAAGTGTTGTCAGCGGATAAGAGCGCTCGGACGTCATCCCAGTTCCAGCGTATCTTTCCCAGGCAGCTCCTGCCGAGCAGCATGGGACCATCATCCGGTACCACCCAGAGTGGTAGCTTGTGCAACGCTCCATCACAGGAGACCATTATAGTAGCACTGCCGATTACGGGAATCAGTTCCTTTGTGTAAGTTCTCAGCTTCGTGCAAATGGGAGTCAAGACTGGCCTTGAGGCCTTGCTGCACCACAATTTATCAAGTCTTTTTGCTCATAATGGACTGGCTCGGTCCCATGTCCAGCTCCATTGACACCAGGAGTCCATTTAATTGCAGGTGAGCTCCAAGTAAAGTGTGACCTTAATCCTTTAATTGCAGGTCTCCAGAGTGACTCTCCAGCCTGTGAGGCCTCCTTAAGTACCTGTGCTCACAAGGGATTGTGGGATCCCTTGGGACTCCAGGGGATGAGCCCTCTGGTGACTATACAAGATATATACAGGTTTACATATATAACAGAATCGTAACTGTTATTTCTAAAATTGTAACATAAATATGCTTATTTCCTTTGAGGAGATGGGATTCAGATATCTCGACATAATCTTTTTCTTCAGACTGATATAATTCTTTGTGCATGTCCTTGTTGACAAATCTTGTATATTTCTATCTGTACCCCAGTTCTACTGAACTTCTGTTGTAACTCTGGCAGGAATCCAGCGCAACTCACTGGAAAACGGCAGGACCTCATTGTGATTCTGAAATTTTCCAGTCGGCTTTGTAAGGGGCAGAAAATTCCACCCACTCCTTACAAGGTCAGTAACATGAGGGGGCTCAGCTGGAGGCAGGGACTTCTTACCCTGGGAGTTCCCACCTCTTCAGCTCAGTTAGGACCCAGAGTGGGACTGGAGACCAATTCACAGCATGGAATGAGGCAAAGCAATCTCTATATGGTCGCAAGTGGGTGCCACTGGGAGAGTCCAGTTAAGGGGGCAAGCCTGATATCTGAAGAAAAGGGAAGTGCTTTAAATATAATAATGATTGGATTGGCCACCTTGCATAAAGAAGATGGCTAGGATTTGGGGGGCAGAGGCCTTGGCAATGATCCCCTCCAATGGCAGGCTTGAGTTGGATTTCTGGCTCCATGGGGCACATGGACTCCAGCAATGGAGGCATCTGGTGGCCCCATGCAGCAACAACAACAACTTGTATTTATATAGCGCCTTTAACGTAGTGAAACGTAGTGAAACGTCCCAAGGCGCTTCACAGGAGTATTATGAGATAAAAAATTTGACACCGAGCCACATAAGGAGAAATTAGGGCAGGTGACCAAAAGCTTGGTCAAAGAGGAGAGTCTTGAAGGAGGAAAGAGAGGCGGAGATGTTTAGGCAGGGAATTCCAGAGGTGAGGGCCTAGGCAACAGAAGGCACGGCCATTAATGGTTGAGCGATTATAATCAGGGATGCTCAAGAGGGCAGAATTAGAGGAGTGCAGACATCTCGGGGGGAGTGGGGGTGGGGGTTGTGGGGCTGGAGGAGATTACAGAGATAGGGAGGGGTGAGGCCATGGAGAGATTTGAAAACAAGGATGAGAATTTTGAAATTGAGGTGTTGCTTAACCGGGAGCCAGTGTAGGTTACTGAACACAGGGGTAATGGGTGAGCGGGACTTGGTACGCGTTAGGCTACGGGCAGCCGAGTTTTGGATCACTGATGTGGGAGGCCAGCCAGGAGTACGTTGGAGTAATCAAATCTAGAGGTAACAAAGGCATGAATGAGGGCTTCAGCAGCGGATGAGCTGAGGCAAGGGCGGAGGCAGGCGATGTTATGAAGGTGCAAATAGGCGGTCTTATTTATGCAGATGAGTGAGATTCCCACTAGCCCTGCAGAGTCTGGAGGGCTCTCGTGACTGCTGGGATCACGGCCCATGGACTTTTCGGATTCATGGTTATATTCAGTTCCTGGAGCAGCCAATGCGTTAGCTGTCTTGAGTGATTTTATAGCATACTGTTCAATGATATGCTGTCTGTCTTGTAGATTCCCGCTTCCAGCTCTGGATTCACATACTTGCGATTAGATGCATCTCCCTACACAGACCTCAGCTCATTTCCACTGTCCCCCAAACCCTCATGAGGTCCTCACTCTCATCTCAATTATGCAGAACATTCTGAAGCCCCAAAGGAATAACCGTCCTCACTTTTAACATGGTGTGATTTAAATACAAGCAGGAACTAAGAATGATGAAGAAAAGTATCGACATCGAAAACGGTAATTTTCACTAATCGCTTATGTAAAAATGGAGGGCTGAAACTAACTAATGCAAGGAGAAAAATGCAGCAAATGCATAAAACAAAATCATGTAAATATATCTTCTCCCTTTAAGAAGCCTGCTGCAACAGGCCAGGTCTGAGAACTCCCATCCGCTCTATTTATATGGGCAAGACTTCTGTTTTGGGAGGAGCCTTGTCAGAAGGCATCAAATTCAGCACAAAACACCATCATTTCATCTCAATATTGGAAAGAACATACACATGCTGGGAGCACAGGCTAACTTTCAAATCACAAAATGGCCGTGAGAAAGTCAGGTGCTTTGTGAATTGGGTGCGCAAGGTTCTGGACCTAATTTTTCAACCCCTATCCAATGCCTTCGACCAGCCTCCTGCTCAACCAGCAGAGGCTGACAAAATAGACCATAATAATTCATGGCAGTCTGCATTCTCCTTCATTTGTGAATTAAACATGTTCCTATGCACTACTTTTATTAGCATAATTTTATTTTTTATTATCTCTGTTAATTTGTATGCTTATGTGGCTATAACTATATAACCAGGATATCTGTTGGGTATCTGGCTATTTTAAGTATATGAACACTATTTGAGACTGATTGTGGGATCCTATTGGACTGCTACACCTGTACACAACTTGCTGTTGATAAAGTGGCCTCACCTCGCCTGATTGGTGAGATCATATCATTTAAATGATTAGAATACAGTTCCTGTGCCCATTGGCCCAGCATAGGGAACAGACTTATGGAAAAAGCAGGATATCCAGCACAATCTGGAAGTTCTTGAAGACTGTTGAGAGCATTTAAAGGGCTACTGCCACATAAAGGTAAAGGGCTGCATGGGGGGTGGGTGTTGGGAGTGGGAGGGGATAACAAAATCCTTCCAACCTTCCCAAAGGGCTGACAGCTAACCATGCTAGGTAGGAGGTGGTAGTGAGGCTCAATGTTTTGTACAGAACCTGCAGGACCTGGGAACAGACACAGGAGAAGTTTGTATTCTTTAAGTTGGCTGGCAGTGTAACCCAAAGGTTTTATGGCCCAACATTGTGTGCAACAAAATATTGCCTGTCAACCTGTTCTACATGTGCTGCTCGCCTTTGCCAAGCCCTCACATTATCTTTCATTACATCTCATGCATAACCATACTTCAACAGGGCACATATACAAACTGCAACTTGCAATTGAAAACCTTGCCACACTTCCAAGGGTTTCTGATGATTTGGGGTTTGCACACCAGATATTTTTCTGGATTTAATGTCAGTGGTCCTCCTATAAGCAGTCTTCACATCCCTTATGGTTCAGAGTGAACCTTTTTTTTGCCCAATATTTAGGAAAAAGCGAGACTGAGACATCATGACAGAGAATTCTTGCTCTGCATACTGGCTACTGAAATGTGTCACATACTGTCACATGATTCTCTTCTTGTTGAAAGCAGACACTACTGAAACTGAGGCTTTGAACCAACAAGTGCTGTTATTTAGGGATGATAGATGAATAACAATAAATCAATAGAACAGTGAAATACATATTTCTCTACCCTCCTTTGATGTATAACATAATAAAAGGCCCACTCCCTTTCTCTCTAAGTATTGATCTTAAACAGACCGTTACTTATCATAACCTCAATCTAACCCAACACCTGTGGCACTTAAAGTGCACAGCTCTGCAGCTGTTGGCTTGCAAGACTCAAACCCTGACTGCAGAGTGACTCTTAAATAAAGTAGCCTTCGAATACTACAACCATTTTGAATGGTGGTGCAGCCTCGAAGGACCGAATGGCCTACTCCTGCATCTATTTTCTATGTTTCTATGTTTCTATGTAATCTAACCTCCTTCGAAGTATACAAAACAAAAAAAGATTTTAAAAATGGCTGCATCTTTCATAAAATCATAGACTCTTGTAGCAATGAAGGAAGCCATTCAGCCCATCGTGTCTGTGCTTGCTCTTTGAAAGAGCTGTCTAACTTAGTCCCTCACTACAGCTTTTCCCCCATAACCCTGCAAAGTAGCTCTCTTCAAGTACATGTCCAATTGTCTTTTGAAAGTTCCTATGGAATCGGATTCCACCAACCTTTCTGGTACTACGTTCCAGATTTAACAACCGGTGTGAAGAGATTTCTCCACATTTCTCTCCAGTTCTTTTGGCAATTATTTTAAAGGGCTCTAGTTTGGTCAAAGCTAAGTTCCGTCCATTTACCGTCGAAAAGACCACTAAGATCCTGATGGTACTTTGGGCGGAAATTTGGGGGAAAAATGGGGGTGGGGGGGAAATCGCCTGGCGGAAAAAATGGGTGTTACACACCGATTCTGGGTGGCAGCGGGTCGTAGATCGGATTCTGGGCGGCAAATACAATCCTCGGCAAAGTAACGCCGAGGGAGGGGTCCATGGAGGGGGGGAACGGAAAAAAAGATCTTCACCAAATGAAAAACAAACCATGACAAATCCTTCAGAGGACCCTTTCAAACAAAATTGCTGCAAAACAAATAAAGCAAATCATTTCACTAGCCTTTTCTTGCAGGTCTTCATACCTACCGTTCAGGTAAGACCTGCCTCCACGCGGCAGTCTTTTCTCCTGCTGGAGCGGAGGACCGTCAGGTCCAATCTCAGGAGTGAGCGGGCGGGAGGACTTTTTTCGGCGTTGCACGCCGGCGCACACCAGCGGACGCTCCCCAGCGGTCTTCCCACACCACTGGTGTGAAGGCTTCACCAAACTCGCTCGGAGGGTAGAGTGCCGAAAAAACAGGGAGACCGCTGATAAAACTCGGCGGCAGTCGGCAGTCGGTTGACCAAATTCGGGCCCAAAATCTATGATCTCTGATTACCAGAGGAACCAGTTTCTCCCTACTTGATCTATCAAAACCCCTCATAATTTTGAATATCTCTATTAGGTCTCCCCTTAACCTTCTCCTCACTAAGGAGAATGATGCTAGCTTTTCCAATTTTTCACAGAACTGAAGTTCCTCATCCCTGGTATCAACCTGATAAACCTCCTCTGTACCCTCTCCAAAGTCTTTACATCCTTGCTAAAGTGTGTGGTGCCCAGAATTGTACAAATTGCTGCAGCTGAGACCTTTACCAGTTATTTGTAAAGGTTTAGTATGACTTCCTTGCTTTTGTATTCAATGCCCCATTTACAAAGCCAAGTATCCCATATACTTTCTTAACTGCCTTATCAATTTTCCCTGCCACCTTCAAAGATTTGTGAATATGCATCACCCAGGACCCTCTGCTTTTGAACCCCTTTCAAAATAGTACCATTTGTATTATATTACCTCTTCATGTTGTTTCTCCCAAAGTGCATCATTTCACACTTATCATTATTAAATTGCATCTGCCATGTGTCAGCCCATTTCACCAGTCTGTCTACGTCATCTTGAAGTCTGCTACTATCCGGCTCACTACTTACTATATTGCCAAGTTTTGTATCATCAGCACACTTCAAAACTGGACCAAGTCCAGGTCAGTTATATATAACAAGAAAAACAATGGTCCTAATAACGACCCCTGGGCCATTGCATACTTCTCTCCAGTCAGAAAAACATCCATTGACCACTACTCTCTGCCTCCTATTCCTTAGCCAATTATGTACCCAAGTTACCACCATCCCTTTAATACCATGTACTTCCATTTTTTCAAATTAGTCTGTTATGTACTTTATCGAATATCTTTTGAAAGTCCATATATACATCTACTGCACTACATTAACATTCTCTATTACTTCATCAAAGTATTCAATCAGGTTAGTCAGACACAATTTTCCTTTAACAACCGTCCTCTGGCACCACTCCCATAGCCAAGGAGGATTGAAAGATTGTGGTCAGAGCCTCTGCTATCTCCACCTTAGCTTCCCTCAGAAACCTTGGATGCATCCCATGTGGACCGGGTGACTTGTTAACTTTGAGTGATACCAACCTACTTAGTACTTCCTTTCTATCTATTGTTATCCTATTCAATATCCCTCCTCTACTACAACATTAACTTCATCCTCTTCTTTTGTGAAGACAGATGCAAAGTACTCATTCAGTACCTCAGCCATGCTTTCTGCCTCCACAAGAAGATTTCCTTCTTTATCCATAACTGGCTTTCCTTTAACCATCTTTTTACTTTTTATATGATTCTAAAAGATTTTGTGGGTTTTCTTTTATGTTACCCACTAATATTTTCTCATATTCTCGCTTTGCCTGTTTTATATCCTTTTTCAATTTCCCTCTGTACTCTCTGTATTCCGCCTAATTCTTGATTGTATTCTGTACCTGACATTCGCCATCCACCTCTTTTTTCTGATTTATTTTAACCTCTATTTCTTTTGTCACCAGGGAGCTTTAGCTTTGAATGCCCTGTCTTTCCTCCTTATTGGAATATGCTTGGTTTGCACCCAAACTATCCCCAACTCGAAAGCCTGCCATTGTTCATTTACGGCTTTCCTGCCCAAGCTTTGGGCTGGATTTTTGGCTCCTTTGCGCCTGTGTTAGTGCCCTGGAGGGGTGGTAAAAGGTAATGGCAGGCATCCAGCTTTGACCGCCCGGTCGGCAAATTTGGCTCATGGTTTGCGGCGGCATAAAAACTTACCGCCCCGCCCTCTAGTTTTACTGCGATCATGTCAATTGTCAAGCACCCTGGATGCAAAATTAGGCCCTATCACCTCATTTTACGCCCACCTCAGGAAATGCTTAAAAAAACAGGCATTCCCAGGGTGCAGCAGGTTGTATTGGCGGCATATTTAAATGGAGGAATGAGGATCCTACATCGCAGGTCACATTGACTGCAACAGTTGTACACATAACGCTGCTTGAAGCTCCGACTTGAAAGCGGTAGTTTTATCTGCCATTACAGTGTCCTTACAACGTCAGTGAGAGAATTTAATGGGGGCATTACTAGTCGCCAGAGTATCATGCTCCATGCTATTGCCAGGTGATGTCAAGCTAGAAGAAGGGCTCTTGGCCCACGGATGAGGAGAGGCCGAAGATGCCTGGGGAGCAGGGTTTACCCCCCCATGGGTTTACAAATACCAATCCTCATACCTCCATCTCTCTTTGTGAGAAGGCTGCGCTTCCGAAAGGAAGTGCTGACAGAGATATGCCTCCTACAGGCCGACCTACAACCTTCCAGCGCCAACAGGACTGCGCTGCCCGTCGCAGTGAAGGTGACTGTGGCACTGGCTTTCTATGCCTCTGGCTCCTTCCAGGCAGCAGCTGGGGACATATGCAGCATCTCTCAATATGCTACACATCGCTGCATTCAGCACGTCGCAAAGGTTCTGTACGCCCGCAGAATGGACTTCATAAAGTTCCCAATGAGCAGGTACAGCCAGAATCATAGAATCATAGAAAATAGGGGCAGTAGTAGGTCATTCGGCCCTTCGAGTCTGCACCGCCATTCAATATAATCATGGCTGATCCTCTATCTCAACACCATATTCCTACTTTTCACCCAAATCCCTTAATGTCTTTTGTTTCTAGAAATCTATCTATCTCCCTCTTAAATATAGTCAGTGACTTGGCCTCCACAGCCTTATGTGGTAGAGAATTCCACAGGTTCACCACCCACTGAGTGAAAAAATTTCTCCTCATCTCGGTCCTAAATTTCCCAAGGATCCTGAGACTGTGACCCTTTGTTCTCGACTTCTCAGCCAGGGGAAATATCCTCCCCGCATCCAGTCTATCCAACCCAGTCAGAATTTTATATGTTTCAATGAGATCCCCTCTCATTCTTCCAAACTCTAATGAACTCTAATCGGCTTAGTCGATCCAATCTCTGATACGGCAGTCCTGCCATCCCAGGAATTAATCTGGTGAATCTTCGGTGCACTCCCTCTATGACAAGTATATCCTTTCTTAGGTAAGGAGACTAAAACTGCACACAATATTCCAGATGCAGTCTCACTAAGGCCCTGTATAACTGTAGTAAGACAGAATGAGCGGGCATTTGGGTTTGGCAGAATTGTGGGCTTTCTGAGGGTTCAAGGCGCCATTGACTGCATACACGTGGCCTTGCGAGCAACATTCCACAACGCAGAGGTATTCAGAAACAGAAAGGGATACCATTCCCTAAACATCCAGCTGGTGTGCGACCACACGCAGCGCATCCGCGCAGTTAATGCCCGCTTACCAGGGAGTGTACATGATGCTTTCATCTTTCATGAGAGCAGTGTCTCGCAGTGTTTCAGCGACAAAGGGAAGGGTGTGGCTGGCTGCTAGGGGACAAAGGATACCTAGCCACCTGGCTCATGACCCCTCACAGCAATCCCATCACAATAAGAGCCATGCAGCCACCTGCAACATCATTGAACAGACAATTGGGGTGCTCAAGCAGCGCTTCCGATGCCTGGACCGCTCTGGAGGCAGCCTGCAATACTCCCCTCAACAGGTCTCTGAATTCATTGTCATGTGCTGCATGCTGCACAACTTGACCATTATGAGAGGCCAGGCATTGCCAGTGGGATTGTAGGTACACCTCAAGAGGAGGATGACAACGAAGAGGATCCTGGCAAGGCCCCAATTGCACATCCACCTTCCCTTCATCCCCTCCCATGCCTGCTGCTCTTCCTCAATGAGGCCTCAGTGCCTACAGCAAGGCTGCTTGAGGGCTGCTCTGTTGGTGGGCCAGACAGTGCAGTCGGCCTAAGAGGACACTCTGGACCAGCTCTGGGCCTGGAAGGCCCAGCTGTGGACTGCTGCACCCGCAGCATCGGCAGAAGCAGTCTCTGACAGCTCGGGTGTGGACCACATAAGGTGCATGGTGGGAGAGTCAGTGGTGGAAGCTGGAATGCTGTCATCCTGAGGAAGGACAGCACGTTCCATTTCCTGGGAACTAACGACACGTGGGGCTGGGCCTCAGCATCCGGAAAACGATGTGTCACCACAACTTGCTGGAGTGCTTCGGCACTGTCACTTCCCCGTTAGACAGGGGGGAAGACAGAGAGGTTGGCAGCAGTCAGCAATCACATGACATCACCAAGCTGGAGCGTAGCTTATGCCTGCGATGCGATCGCTCCTGTGACATCACCCATGTCACGCGCCACACATTCTGGAGCGCCACTGTCGCTGCTGGAGGCCCCCTGTCTCCGAGTGGGCAAGGATGGTCTCGCTGGAGTCCTCAGATGCACGGACAATGTGTGAGGCAGCTTCCGCAACACTCGCAGCAAGTTTGTCTCTGCTCTGGGGGATCCTACCCAATGCATCCCTGAGCTAGTGGTGCATTTCCATCTTCTCCCTGGACATTGCCACCAAGTCCAGGTCCACGTCCGCCTGTTCTTCAGCAGGACTACTGTGCCGACTCGCCCTCTGGGGAGCTGACCGTCGAGCTTCCCCTCCCGCTCGGCGTTGCTGTGGGCCACTGGGGCCAGGAGCCTCAGAGTCCTCAAGCCCCGGGAAATCGCCTTCGTTCCCAGATGTAGTGTCGGCAGACAGGGCGACTGGTGGGCTTTGACGTTCGGGCAGCACACTCTCATCCCCTCCCTCATCATCTCCCCATGGCCAGATGTAGATGGCTGGCGCGCTTGGCACTGGTCATCTGTAAGCTGAAAACAACAGACGTGTAATTAGCAGCAGGGGAGGAGGCAGGGTGATAGCAGGAAGGTGGCATTGGACATGTAAATGTAAAGGGGCTAGGCCACTTCATTATTAGGGCTCAAGGAAGTCACATCAGTCACAAGTTCCATTCCCATACCGTCACTACCCAAAGGGAGCTCAGCATTGCCCCCGGCCACTGTGCAAACTGGGGTGCCCATGAGGGCCGACCCTCACTGCTCTACCTCTGAGCTCCAGCAGCTCTGGCTGTCTACCTCCTGTTCTATTTTGGGAGAGCTTGGCCTGCAATAAGAGCAAGAAAAAAGGTTCAGTAAGGGTTCACCTCCTGTTGTGCACACGTGCCTTCCATAGTTCAATAGCTGCCACTGGGTGAATGTGCAAATGTCTTCAGTTCAATCTGTGTGGCACTTGACTGAGGTTTTTCAATGAGTGGGAGGAAGTGAGAGGCAGGTAGCATAGTGGCTCAGGGTGATGTTTGAAAAACACATATCAAAAGTGGGAGTGCAATGCGAGGAGGGTTGACAATGATTAGGGGACAAGAGGGTATGTGCATCCTGAATGCAGATAGCTGCAGAGAGAATGGCTGGATGCAACAACACACCATGGCCTGTAACACATTGAGAAGGGGCAGCTCCATCAACGACTTAGCATTGTGTGAGACATTGATCTTGCAAGCATGGCAGGCCTACATAAATGTGAAGGGTACTCACCCTCACAACCTTGTGAGGTAATTGAACTTCTTGCGGCATTGCGTGCCAGTTCTGGCCACCGTGTCTGCCGCTGACGCCTCCTGTGCTATCTCCCTTCAAATTCTGTGAAAGATGCTGGGCATGGGCTTCCTTCCCCAACCAGATGGAGTGCAGACCACCTCCTTTCAACGGCCTGCACTAAGGCCTCAGCAGCCGCTGGAGAGAATCGCCTAGCACACTGTCCGCCCTCCTGCTGCGCCATCTCCTGCTGTGTTGGAAGTGGGCCGGGTCATCGACATGTGCGAAGGAAACTGTCGTGCCCTGAAGCACCGCCTGCACCCGGGAAAATTAAAACGCGTCTGCGCATGCGCGAATTTTGAAACTTTTTTTAACGTCGCGATTTTTGGCTGGTGTGCAAGAAATTCCTTGTTTAACACCTGATTTTGCGCTCCCAATCATCAACCCTCTTTTTTTGCCAAATGTTTCAGACGAGGGCGCAAACTTTTCCCACGTGGTACCAGAACTGCCCCGCCGCCATTAACGCCCCGATACCACAAAAGCAGAAAATCCAGCCCTTTGTTTCCAGTCCACCTGTGTGAGATTCCTTCTCAAATTGCAGGAATTGGCTCTCTTCCAGTTAGGTATTTTCAACTTTGATTTTTCTTTGCCCCTTATCATAATTACTTTAAATAAATCTCATATTTAAATGAGCTCATAGAAACATTCATCAATATTGAATGAATTGTTAATCTTTGAAAATGCCATCTATATTTGTGATTAAATGTAATGGCTGCAGTCACTTAAGCAGTTCACACTTCGTACCGCCCACAGAACCGGATCTGTGGAGTCTTTCTGTACAGCTTGTCTAGATTGAGGTAATGGATTTCTATTAAAAAACACTTCGTGTGACTTTGGGTGTTAATCCTTTACATGCTGTTTCTAGAAATGCAGAATACAAGTTAAACATTTAACATAGACGTTTTGGCCCAGAAATTGGGGCCTATGCGCCTCCCATTAGCGTCCCCAGGGCGTAAACGACTTTTCGCCCGGGAGTTTAGCGGCGGCGGTAACCCGTAGCGCCGGCTCCATTGCTCCGGTGACATCATCACCATACACAGCGCCCCGTTTCCGCCCTGGAACAAAAATTGGGGAGCGGCCCCTGAAGCTGCACCGGGCGATCCCAGCAACAGCTTCAAGGGACGTGAACCAGGCTGCAGGCCGCCCTAGGGCGTTACCTAAAGGGGAGGTGGTGGCCCTGTTAAAAGAAATCTAGCGTTTTTTTCGGCGCCCCATTAACACCTCGATCGCGGGGTCCATGCTGTGATCGTTCAGCCCAGCTTTCTGCGGGCTGTTGGCACGGCACCCTGCTCCCCGGTGGTCCATGGAAGCCCGTTTGATCCAGGCAGAGTTTGCAGTTTGGGCCCTTCCCTTTAACGAAGGGAAGAGCTACTCCTACATGGCAGCGCTACACAGCCCAGTGCGTAGTGCTGCTCCCCGCTCCCGACCCGTTCGATGCACTACCACCCCAGAAAGGAAGTGGAGCGCGTTATTTTGTGAACCACTTCCTTTCGGGGGCGGTAACCCGAATTTTTCGACTGGGGCGGGTCTTCCGCGCCTGTTGCAAAATGTCCCGCCTTCCGGATGTTACCGCCCCCAAACAGGGCACAAGAAAGAGTACGTTTTTGTCACATTAAGCCATTGTAATGCATACCCAGGATAGGCTTCAGGTTGGGCATATCCCAGCCAACAGTGATACCTCCCATCCTTTAGGAAGCACACCAGTGTATTACAAAAGCAAAATACTGCAGATTCTGGAAATAAAAACAGAAAATGCTGGAAATACTCAGCAGGTCGGGCAGCATCTGTGGGAAGAGAAACAGAATTAATGTTTTAGGTGGATGACCTTTCTCTCTCCACAGCTGATGTCTGACCTGCTGAGTATTTCCAGCATTTTCTGTTTTTATTACACCAATGTTTAACATTGGACATACAAATCAATGGGAAAGGTCATGAAAGTGATTGCCATGCTGACTGATACATCTGTCACTTGTTCGATACATTTGAGAATCACATTAGCCTTTAGTTGTGAATGAGCCCCAAGGATAATAGTTGAGGCAGTGGTGACCTTGGCAAACAATGACAGTGCCATCCTTATGTTACAAGTTGGTGGCAGGTGTCCTTGGTGCGTATGATCTGCAACTGGCTGCCTTCTCACCCTGAACAAGCTGAGGCAGTTGTCCTGGGTCAGATAGGTACGCCAAGGTCTGCAAATATGGTCTGCTGCTTGCTGATCTCCCTTGCATGTTTTATTTCCATTCTATCCTGTGTCAGCTGTGGCTCAGTGAATAGCACCCTTGCCTCTGAGTCAGAAGGCTGTGGGTTCAAGAGACTTGAGCACATAAATCTAGGTTAACACTCCAATACAGTGCTGAGGGAGCACTGAAATGTTGTAATTCTCCTGTTTGTTACCCAAGCAATGTTAATGATCATTGAAGGTCTTTTTACAACTGATTGATGGTTTGAAGGAGAATGAAAAATATCCTATTTCAGCACAAAGATGTCTTGGATACTCTTCCCTTTCTCTTTACGTTTTATGGAACACATGCATTCTTGATCACCTTTTTCCCTTCTCCCATGTTACTTGCTTTGCAACATTCTGTAGATTCTGTTTTTATGCGTTGCTATGAGTTCCTATTAGGATTGTATGGGGAGAGATTGGTCAGTGCCCGACCCCCGATACGAAATGAAAAGCGGGAATGTAACACGTGCTCAACGAGATCGGCCTGAGGATCTCTGAAAATTGGTCTTCATTCATCATCATCATCATCGTCATCATCATAGGCAGTCCCTCGGAATCGAGGAAGACTTGCTTCCAGTCCTTAGGTGACTGAACAGTCCATTACGAGAATCACAGTCCCTGTCACAGGTGGGACAGGTAGTCGTAAGGGAAAGGGTGGGTGGGACAGGTTTGCCACACGCTCTTTCCGCTGCCCGCGCTTGATTTCTGCATGCTCCCGGCGATGAGACGCGAGGTGCTCAGCCCCCTCCGTGATGCATTTCCTCCACTTAGGGCGGTCTTTGGCCAGGAACTCCCAGGTGTCTGTGGGGATGTTGCACTTTATCAGGGAGGCTTTGAGGGTGGCCTTGTAACGGTTCCTCTGCCTACCTTTGGCTCGTTTGCTCGGAGGATCTCCAAAAATTGGTCGTCAGGCTTCATTACCGTGTAACTCTACAGGCGCCAACCGGGCGTGCAGATGAAGCTTGGTGGTTGGGTCCAGAGCAAGGTTGGCCAGCTCTGGTCAGATTAGCTCAGCGGCAGCAGCCTTCAGGTAGGTCCTGAGGGTGCAGGGGTAGGCAAATAGGAGGGAGTGAGTGCGGGCCAGCACTGACCCACAGTGTTTCTGTGGAGCAAAGGAGGAGCAGTAATAAAAACAGGAAATGCTGGAAATACTCATCAGGTCAGGTAGCATCTGTGAAAAGAGAAACCCAGAAGAATAGGTTTCCCTCAGGCCCCGACCAAGTTAACAGCAGGACCTGATTAACATTTTGTTTCTCCGTTTCCCGGCGGCAGCGAGCCAGATTGAGAGGCTGGCTGACTGTCGGGCAGGTGGGCCTTCAGCACAAGACCGCCGCCGGAGAACTGAGAGGAGGGAGGAATTGGAGGCCAATGTGGGGGAGAGGTCGGAGATCAGAGGCCTGAGAGATTGGAAGCCAGGGGTGGGGGGCTGGAAAATTGGAGGCCGGTGTGGGCGGGGGGGGTGGGAGATCAGAGGCCAGGTGGGAGGGACGGGGGGGGAGGCGAGATTGGAGGCCAGTGAGGGGATGGGGTGCGGGTGGGATAGCAGAGGCTGGGCTGGGGTGATGGTGGGAGATCAGAGACCGGGCAAGGGAAGGGGTGTATGGGAGATCAGAGGCCAGGGCAGTGAGGGAGGGTTGGGGAGGTGGCAGATCGGAGGCAGGGAGGTGGAAGATCGGAAGTGGGGGGAGGGGGCAGTTCAGAGGCCTCGGAGGGCGATATCAGAGGCCTCGTGGGGATGGTCGGAGGCCCCGTGGGTGAGGTTGGGGTGAGTTTGGAAGGGTCGGGGTTGGGGTATCTGATTGTGGGGAGTTGGCGAGGCAGGTACGCTGGATCCAGCAGGTAAGTGGAAAGGCACTTACTCCTGGATCCAGCAGACCTCGCCTCCCTTTAGCCGGTGGATTTCCCGAGGCCTGGGAAACCCGGCAAGCCAGAGTTAAATTTGGAATTGTTGTCAACTCGCGTCCTGGGAGCGGATGGGTTGCCCGCCCCCTGTCCCGCCAATGTTAAAACCAGAAGTGAGCGGTTGGAGGCGGGTTGCAGTCGAGATTCAGATTTTTAACACTTTAACCACCCACCAACCCAAATCCGCCCATTTTTTGGGGGTTAAAATTTGCCCCCTATATCAGCTAATGTCAATCTACTGGTGCCTTCCCAGTGTCCAGTGAATCCCTCGGATCACAAATCTCCACCCGGGTCACCTTAAGCACTTGCGATCAATGCCATCTTTCCCTGGGGATTTATTGTTTTGAAACTCTTTTAGCCTGTATGGGACATCCATCTCAGTTGCTTTTAATGTTGCTTTGGTAACTGTTTGTGGAGGACATGATGCACATGTTTTCCCTTGTGAATTATCGGGGGAAGCACTCATTCCAA
The DNA here is from genome assembly GCF_044704955.1 of Pristiophorus japonicus. Classification (NCBI taxonomy): domain Eukaryota; kingdom Metazoa; phylum Chordata; class Chondrichthyes; family Pristiophoridae; genus Pristiophorus; species Pristiophorus japonicus. The sequence goes on from NC_091978.1 coordinate 333,678,661, forward strand.
GGGCTAAACTTTCCTTTCATTTTCGGAGGGTTCTCAGCGATTTTCTCGGCGGTACAGCTGTTTTTCCGCCCGGCGAAAGTTTTGTTTTTCAATGGTATCGCCCAAATCTGAAAACGCCTGCCGGGACCAAACCGCCAACGTGCACCGCCGAGAAAATCACCAGGGCGAAAGTTTTTTCTCAACGAAAGCCCGTCCAGATCGCTGAGTGAACCGCCCTGTGAAAGCTGCTTAAACTGGGCGGTAGGTGAGTACTTTGCAAAGAAAGGTAAATTAAAGGTTCTTTATTTTTTTTTTTATTTTAAAATGCCGATTATGTGTAAAAGTGTCTTGGGAATGTTTTTTAACTTTTTTTTGTGAAATTTTTTTTTTAAAGTTCTCCCCCTCCCTAGGCCCAAATGCAGCCTCAGATTAAATTTTGTAAAAACCGCCCGTTTTACTTAGTTTCCCCTTAACCGCCGAGAAAACCACTGAAAATAATGGTGCAAGACCCATTTTCTCGCCGGTTGATTAGTTTTAATTAGTTTTAACTTAAAAGTATAAATTTTCGCCAGTGTTACTTACCAAACACTAACAGTTTTTCTGGGCGGGCAATCTGGCACTGCGGGGCTCTCGGGAAAGTCTAGCCCAATATGTTTAGCATCCTGTGACACATAATCTTTTTTGAGCCTCTTTGCATCTTTTAAGGTTCTCAACTCCTCTCTCACTGCCATCTCACTGTTGAAATACGGAAAAACTTCCTTACTGTTATATTTTGCGTCTCTGGCTATGTTTTATTTTGGGTTTCACTTTACCCCTCTGAGCTGTGGCTCAGAGGGTAGCATTCTCACCTCTGAGTCAGAAGGTTGAGGGTTCAAAGTCCAGAAACTTGAGCACAAAAATCTAGGCCGATAGTCCAGTGCAGTGCTGAGGGAGCGCCGCACTGTCAGAGGAGTCGTCTTTCAGATAAGATGTTAAACCGAGGCCCCATCTGCTCTCTCAGGTGGATGTAAAAGATCTCATAACACTACAGCAAAGAAGAGCAGGGGAGCTATCCCCAGTATCCTGGCCAATATTTATCCCTCAATCAACATAACAAAAACAGATTATCTGGTCATTATCACATTGCTGTTCGTGGGAGCTTGCTGTACACAAATTGGTTGCTGTGTTTCCTGCAATAACTACACTTCAAAAAATACTTAATTGGCTTTAAAGTGCTTTGGAACATCCTGAGGCTGTGAAAGGTGCTATAATAAATGCAAGGCTGTCTTTTTAATCACTGATTTGACATGTTTTTGCATGTTCTTAAAGATTTGTGTATATTAAGCAGTTTTCAGTCAAAGTTAAATGGAGCACCCGAGGAATGAAAAAATTAAAAGTGGCACCTGAGAGAAGTAAAATCATATCGGGAGATCCTGAGAGAATACATTTAAAAGGCAGTACCCAAGGGAAGTAAAACTAAACTGGGGCAAGCAGAAGTAAGACTAAAAGGGATCAGACAATAGAAGTATAATAAAGATGGAAGCTATGAGGTGTGATTACTGAGGGATGTTTATGAAGTCAGATATAATCGATGGGTGAAGACATGGGAAAATTGTTTGTTGATCAACAATTGTCTGTTGAGAAAAGGTTATGGCTTTGAAGAAAAATGTACATGAACTTACAAAGGTGGACAAAAGTGAGGGCAAGTGGATAGTGTCAGTTACCTCAGGTCAGTGATATCACAGGGCTAGCATTAGACCTTCAGAGTCAATCATCAGAGATTATAGCTAAAGTGATGGATTTTCAGCTCGCTTGCACCTCTGTTAACGCCTCTGAGGGGCGGAAAAGGGTGTTTCGTTACAGCGTTACGGCGGGCATCCAGCTTTTACCGCCCGGCCAGAAAATTCGGCTCATGTTTTGCAGCAGCGTAAAAACCACCCCGCCCTCTGGTTTCACTGAGATCATGACGACAATTGTTGTGCAACACATCGCTAGCATCCCGGATGCAAAATTAGACCCTAACACCTCATTAAATGCCCGCCCCAGGAAACATCTGACAAACCAGGTGTTCGCAGGGTGCAGCAGGCAGTATTGGCAGCGTATTTAAATGGAGGGATGAGGATCCTACATCGCACATCACATTGACTCCAACGGTTGCACACATCACGCTGCGTGAAGCGCCGACTTGAAAGCGGAGTTTTATCTGCCATTACAGTGCCTTTACAATGTCAGTGAAAGAATTTAATGGGGGCATTACTAGTTCGCCAGTGTATCATGCTGCATGATATTGCCAGGCGGTGTCAAGCTAGAAGAAGGGCTCTTGGCCATGTCGGCCCATGGATGAGGAGAGGCCGAAGACGTCTTGGGAGGAGGGTTTACCCTCCACGGGTTTACAGGCACCAACGCTCATTCCTCCAGCTCTCTGAGGAGCAGTGTGTGAGAAGGCTGTGCATTCCAAAGGAAGTGCTGACAGAGATATGCCATCTCTTACAGGCAGACTGATGCCTGGACCGCTCTGGAGGCAACCTTCAATACTCCCATCAACAGGTTTCCGAATTAATTGTGGTGTGCTGCATATTGCACAGCTTGGCCATCATGAGGGGCCAGGCATTGCCAGTGGGGATTACAGGCCCACCCACAGGAGGAGGAGGACGATGAAGGGGAGCCTAGTGAGGCCCCCATTGGATAGCCACACCATCCACGGGGGGAGCCAGCGTGGAGATGCAGCCGGACCAAGCGTCTCACGTTGCCAGTTCTCCTAAATGGAGGAAACTGAGGGATGGAGCTGATACTGGGCACGCTATGTCCCCCCATAAAGGCACATCTCCGGTGAACATTGGAATGAGACACAAGACACCAATGGCAAAGGATCAAACAGGCATTTTACTGCAACCAAGTAACAAGAACTCCCCCCACCAAAAGAAAACCATACAATATATAATGTTATGTTGGAGGACACTGAACAACAGTGAAGTGCATTAAATGAAAGAAACTAATTACAAGCATAATCAACAAAAATCAGGGCATCTGCACAACCTTATCCTGCACATTATTCTGACTTATTTAACGCCGTGATTTTCAGCTGGAGTGCAAAAACTTCTTTGTGTAACGCCTGATTTTGCGCTCGCCGATCATGGAACCTCATTTTTTGCCGAATTTTGCAGAAGATGGTGCAAACCTTTTCCAGTCGGTATCAGGACCGCCCCGCCACCATTACCGCCCCGAAATCTCAAAGGCCGAAAATCCAGCCCAAGGTTACCATGCAATGGAGACTTGTGTTGAGGGAAAACAAGGAAAGAGGGATGCTGGATAGACTAAGATTAGTAAAAGGAGACCAAAGATCTTGGCCTGGAAATTGTTTCCTACGAGCAGGATCGAACCCTGCGCTGGAAGAGGTAGGCCCAAGGCCCATCTGATATTGGGCCTTGGGCTTCATTTACATTCGACTGGTTAGCTGCAGATGCCTGCTGGGCAGCCCAGGCAGCTCACCAGAGTAGACCATTTGGATTTTAGGGCAGTGTGTCGCCGCAGCAGCCCTCAGATAAGTCTGCAAGAGTGGGAAGCGATTGAGAGAGGGGCAACCTGTTTTTCCTGAATGCAGCTGGCCAGTTAAGGGGATATCAAACAGGCATTTTATTTGCAAAGGCAAAGGGCCAAACACTGTTGCACACCGCCTGTCATATTGGATGCTTTGGTGCCTGTTTTAACAGCAACAGTAGGGGGCTGGGAGCAGTGCTGAGTGGAGAGCACGGGTGTGACCGTAATGTGGGAGGAACCCAGGACTGTCACAGAGGAATTGGACGTGAGCTGCACGCATAAATAATACTAACTAAATAGATGGCAGCATCCAGCCTGTTGCAAAATTATTATGCAACTACTGAATAGCTAGACTTTCCTCACAGGATTCTGCTCTTTACTTCAATAGCAGGGTTTTCAGCAGAGCTCTGTGAATACTGCTGTGGAACGATAAGCTGGGCATGCACACACCAAGAGCAAATGCACAGCCTGCACCTGTATATTTCTTATCTGTTTTCAGCATTCATATTAAAGTGTGTTGTTTGTTTTCCTTCCGACCTTACTCAGAAAACATAGAAATGACAAAACATCCCCTGAAAGGGATTTGTTTTTTTAAATGTATTGTTTGTTGTGTTGGTGGCGGGGGGGGGGGGGGGGGGGGGGCGGGATTTGGAGAAAGAAGGACATTTGTTTTTGTTATGGATGTAATAACTCGATAGATTGAATACTGTAAATTAACACAGGTACAAACCTGGCTCTGCTTTATTAGGGCCCAAAGTGATTACATTACATGATGGCTTGCCTTTTATACCTGGGCCACACACAGGTACGTAAAGCCCAATGACCTCCGACAGTGGCACCATCTGGTGGCTAGTAACCCCAAGCATACATATCCCCCTTTAAGATATTAGTAACAGTCTTTTTACAAATTGAGACGGTCCGGGGCTTTCCGCTCCTGAGTTGTTCGTCTCAGTTCAACTCCAGCCTTGGACAAGCGTTCTTAATCTGTTACGACTGGGGCCTGGGTAGCCGATCTGATGGAAGTGGCAATGACCATGTCAGGGATTGTTAGTCCAGATTCATTGATGACAGCGGAGTTCTCTGATGACTGAAGGTAGAGTGGTTGGTCACTGACTGTATCTTCCTCAGACTGTTCCAGTTCATCCATGTGCCGCAGCTTTATCTGATCAACATGTTTCCTGCATGATTGCCCATTCTTGAGGTTGACGATAAACACTCTGATACCCTCCTTGGCGGTAACAGTACCGGCGATCCACTTGGGACCTTGACCATAATTTAGTACATACACCGGATCATTACCAGAAATATTGCGTGATACAGCAACGTGATCATGATACCACTGCTGACTTTGACATCTGTATTCAACATGATCGTTCAGATCAGGGTGGACAAGAGAGAGCTTGGTCTTGAGACATCTCTTCATCAATAGTTCAGCAGGAGTGACCCTGGTAAGCGGGTGGGGTCTTGTTCTGTAACTAAGCAATATGCATGATAAGCGAGTCTGCAGTGAACCTTGAGTTACACGTTTCATACTCTGCTTGATGGTTTGGACAACACGCTCTGCTTGACCATTAGATGTAGGTTTGAATGGTGCTGACCTTACATGTTTGATACCATTGAGTTTCATGAACTCTTGAAACTCCAGACTAGTGAAGCAAGGTCCGTTGTCGCTTACAATGAAGTCTGGCAGACCATGAGTGGCAAACATGACACGAAGGCTCTCAATGGTAGCTGTGGATGTACTGGATGACACTCTAGCCACTTGCAATATGCATCCACCACAACTAAAAACATCTTTCTCAGCAAGGGACCTGCAAAGTCGATGTGGATCCTGGACCATGGTTTAGACGGCCACGACCACAGACTCAGCAGCGATTCCGCTGGTGCTTTACTTAGCTGCATGCAAGTGTTGCACTGATGCACACATGATTCCAGATCAGAGTCAATTCTAGGCTTTCATATATGAGACCTGGCAATAGCTTTTATCATGACAATACCGGGATGAGTGCTATGTAGATCATGTACAAATTTCTCTCTGCCTTTCTTAGGTATAACAACACGATTACCCCACAGTAAACAATCTGACTGAATGGATAGTTTGTCTTTGCAACAGCTGTAAGGTTTGGACTCATCACCCATTGGTCTGACATACCCAAGCAAATCACCACTAAGGACACAACGTTTCACAACCGATAACATCGGGTCCTGGCTGGTCCAGGTCTTGACTTATTGAACCGTGACAGGGGCTCCTTCACTTTCAAAAGCATCCATAACTAACAGTAGATCTGCCGGTTGTGGCGTCTCCACCTCCGGTGTGGGCAACGACAGACGGCTCAGTGCATCGGCACAATTCTCGGTGCCAGGTCTATGGCATATGACATAATCATAGGCAGATAATGTCAGCGCCGACCTCTGGATGCGGGACGATGCATTGGTATTTATACCTTTGGTTTGTGATCTGTTTCCAGTTCAAACCAAAGACTGAACAGGTACTGATGCATCTCTTTAACCCCATACACACAGGCTAATGCTTCTTTTTCCACCATGCTGCAGGCTCTTTCCGCCTTTGACAAACTTTTGTAAGCATACGCAAAAGATTATAGTTTACCCGATTCATTAGCTTGTTGGAGCACACAACCAACTCCATATGATGAAGCATCACAGGCCAATACTAGATGCTTACACGGATCATAATGTACCAGCAGCTTGTTGGAGCAAAGCAGATTAGTAGCTTTCTCAAAAGCTCTAACTTGAAACGCACCCCAAACCCAGTTGTCGTCTTTTCTTAGCAGCATGTGCAGTAGCTCTAATGAAGTGCTCAATCTAGGTAGAAAATTACCGAAGTAGTTGAGTAGATCAAGGAACGAACGCAGCTCCGTCACATTCTGAGGCTTGGGTGCATTTTTGATGGCCTTGGTTTTCGAGTCTGTAGGCCTGATGCTGTCAGCAGCAATTTTCCTCTCCAGGAATTCGACTTCCGGTGCCATGAAGACGCACTTCGAATTTTTCAGACTGAGTCCCACTTTGTCCAGACGACATAGAACCTCTTCCAGGTTGTTCAGATGTCAGCGGTGTCACGATCTGTGACCGGGATGTCATCTTGGAACACGACGGTTCTAGGGACAGACTTCAGTAGACTCTCCATGTTCCTCTGAAATATGGCTACAGCCGAGCGAATTCCTAAAGGACACCTGTTGTAGATAAACAGTCCTTTATGAGTGTTGATGCACATAAGTTTCCTCGACTTCTCGACCAGCTCCTATTTCATGTAGGCCGATGTCAGATCCAGTTTAGTGAACGACTTCCCCCCGGCTAGCGTTGCAAACAGGTCATCAGCCTTCGGTAACAGGTATTGATCCTGTTTCGAAACTCGGTTGATCGTAACCTTGTAGTCTCCACAAATCCTGACAGTGCCATCACTCTTCAACACAGGAACAATGGAGCTGGCCCATTCATTAAATTAGACTGGTGATATGACCCCTTCACGCTGGAGTCTGTCCAATTCGATTTCGACCTTCTCCCTTATCATGTATGGAACCGCCCGAGCTTTATGATGGACGGGTCTTGCATCTGAGTCCACAAGGATCTGCACCTTGGCTCCCGTGAAATTGCCAATGCCTGGTTCAAACATCGAGGGGAACTTACTCAGCACTTGAGCATATAGAGTATCATCCTCCGACGACTTTGATATCGTTCCAATTCCATTTGATTTTTTCTAGCCAATTCCTGCCGAACAGCGTTGGACCATTGCCTGGAACAATCCATAATGATAAATCATGAACCGCACCATCATACAGCACCTTGACTACTGCACTGCCAATCACCGTTATGAGTTCTTTAGTGTACATATGCAACTTGGCAATGACTGGACTCAGCTTAGGTCTCACAGCCTTAGTATCCCACAGCTTGTCGAATGTCCTCTGGCTCATTATTGATTGACTCGCACCCATGTCCAATTCCACCGGTACCGGCACACCGTTAAGTTTCACATTAATCATTATCAGTTGGCTCTTTGTTAGGAACGAATACAGTCCATACACTTCCTCTTCTGGTATCTCGGGTTGCATATCCGGATCCGCGCTATACTGATCATCATCCTCCATGTGTTGTGTCGCAGCACGCTTGCTCAGTTGCGGACACATGCGCTGGAGATGCCCCAGTCTTGAACAGCCTTTACAAATGTACTGTTTAAACCAACACTGATGAGGCCGGTAATTGCCCCCACAACGCCAAGATGGTGAACTTGGATTCATTCCCATTGGTGGACTTTGGGCAGCCACAGGTTTTGTATATGCAGTCGAGTAGGCCCTACCATATGCAGCTCTGCCAAACAACGATACAATTTTGTTTACAGTATTTGCCGAGTTCCGATTTTTCGATGATATCTGCTTTAAGTTTTTCTCCATCATCATGCATGCCTGGGCAATCGTGATGGCTTTGCTCAAATGCAGTGTCTCTGCCGCCAATAGCTTACGCGTGGGTGATGCCGATTACAAAGAAGTCCCGCAGCATGTCTCCCAACGCGTTTTTGAACTTACATTGTCCAGCTAGACGTTTTAGGTCGGCAACGAATTCTGACACATCCTGGCCCTCAGAACGAACGTGCTTGTAGAATCGATATTGTGAGATGATGATGTCTTCTTCTGCTTTGAGATGGTCACGTACCAGAGCACACAATTCCTCATAGTTCTTGTCCGTTGGACTTGCAGGTGAGAGAAGATTCTTTATGAGTCCATAGATTTTCGGACTGCAAACATAGAAACATAGAAACATAGAAAATAGGTGCAGGAGTAGGCCACTCAGCCCTTCAAGCCTGCACCACCATTCAATAAGATCATGGCTGAACATTCACCTCAGTACCCCTTTCCTGCTTTCTCGCTATACCCCTTGATCCCTTTAGCCGTAAGGGCCATATCCAACTCCCTCTTGAATATATCTAACAAACTGGCATCAAGAACTCTCTGCGGAAGAGAATGCCACAGGTTAACAACTCTCTGAGTGAAGAAGTTTCTCCTCATCTCGGTCCTAAATGGCTTACCCCTTATCCTTAGACTATGACCCCTGGTTCTGGAGTCCTTGAGGAACACCGCCCTGCGCCTAACTGCGTCAGTGGGTTCCTCCATTTTGTTGGCCACAAAGAACTGGTCCAGGCGAGCTACAAAATCTGCCCCGTTCTCTCCCTCCACTAATCTCTCCAGAATTGCACTCATTTTTGCATGCGAAGGTTCTTAAGTTACCTCATCGCCAAATGTTATGTATGTAATAACTCAATAGCCTGAATACTGTAAACTAATGCAGGTACAACCTGGCTCTGCTTTATTAGGGCTCAAAGTGATTACATTACTTTTGCCTTTTATACCTGGGTTACACACACATGCATACAGCCCAATGACCTCCGACAGTGGCGCCACCTTGTGGCTAGTAACTCCAAGCATACATACATGACAGTTTTGTACTGCTATTTTAAGTTATCCTCTGAGTTTATTTTTTTGTGTGATGGTACAGTAGCGCTGTGGAATGGTGGGGAATGTGTTACTTTATCAGTTGTGGGGTTATTCCAGGCCAGATACCTCTCGACAAAGAGGAGTGAAAATGAGAGGGAGAGCAATGCCCTGTATGCCCTCAGATAGTTGACTTATAACACCATGAGTGTATGACCTGCAAGTGCATTACAGGGATTTCATCTCTTCATTGTTTTGTTTTATTATTTAAATGCTTCCATAGGCCATCCATCATCCATTGGTTGTGTTGCAATCTACCATAGGTTCTATATAAATAAACAATATAAATAGTTTAGATTTCCCATAACCTCAAAATTAGAGCTCGGCCATTCAGGAGTGAAGTCAGAACCTAGGAACAGGAGTAGGCCATTTAGCACCTCGAGCCTATTCCGCCATTCAATGAGATCATGACTGATCTGCGACCTAACTCCATATACCCGACTTTGGCCCATATCCCTTAATATCTTTGGTTGACAAAATGCTAGCAATCTCAGATTTAAAATTAACAATTGATCTAGCATCAACTGCTGTTTGTGGAAGAGTTCCAAACTTTGACCATCCTTTGTGCGTAGAAGTGTTTCGTAGCTTCACCCTGGAAGGTCTGGCTCTATTTTTTAGACTATGCTTCCTGGTCCTAGAATCCCCAACTAGCGGAAATAGTCGGGGGGCGGGGGGGGGGGGGGGGGCGGATAATTTGTGGCCACCAAAAGAGTTGTCGGTGTCACTGGAAACTCGGGTTAATGGATGCTGAAAATGGTCGAAGCACTACCAGGGAAAAATTCACACTGGGGGTCAAAGATTTATAGTCCAGCACTAACTTACCGTGTAACACCCTCCTGATGATGTTAGTGCAGGCATGGGAGTTGAAGTTCCTGTCCTGAAGTAGCACTCCAGCTTCTAACAGCCTCTGGAAGTGAGGCTATGGAGTTTGCTAGGAATTGTGGGTAATTAGGAGGGCAATGAATTAAAAAGGCAATGACTTCTGAACTAATAAAAAATTAAATGAAGTGAAAAAATGCAGTTTTCATCCCTTACTGCCTTTAAAAAAATCCTTAAAAAGAAGTCCCAAATGGGATTCTTCAGCACTTAAAGGTGACTTCCCCATCAAACTTCAAAAAATGGGGTAAGTGCTTCAGCATGCCAGGGAAGGGGCACCCAGTGTCTCACATGCAGCACTACAGCTTTGTGCAGGGGGTCAACACTGCAATTAAATCCTCTACCCACAGGGGCTAATAGGCCCTCCAGAAAGAACGATGTGAGAGTACATTACCGAAACTGTCACTGCCAGCAGTGTCTCCCACACAACCTGGCTCCAGTGTCCAAAGAAGCTTCATGACCTCAGACCACTGGTCAAGGTGGATCTTCAAAAGCCATCTCCTACCAACTGCACCACTAGCCTCACACACTGCTCAATGCACAACTCCCCCGCCACCCCACCAACCCACACCCCCCCACCACCCCCCCCACCCTGCCTCAATCCCTCACCTACCAACAAACTGTACCAATCACAAGGCACATCTCCCATTCCTAGCCTTATCTGGAGGAGGCAATGCTGGTCACTCTGGGCAGGTGCATGGCCAGTGGCAGGGCAGGAGGGATACAAGATGCTGGTATCCTCATACGTTATCTTGCTTCTCACATGCACCTCTTGCTTTCCTGCCCTCCCATCACCACAACTGCACCTTTGTGCCTTCCTCATTTCACACACCCAAGAAATGCAACCTGCCCAGCCGGTGGTTGGTAAAGAAGAGGGAGAGGAGGGTGAATAATAATAATAAGAAACACTGTCACTTGATTTCACACTCCCAACCACCAGCTCCTCAAGGTCGACCAGCAAGGCAATTTGCAGAGCCCCTCACTGAAAGTCAGTAGCCTTCCATCAGCCATGCTGCAGCCATTGGGGTAGCACTGCGTGACATCAGTAGGATGGGCAAAGGCATACGCGAGACAGTCACTAAGGACACAATTTTACAAACCTTGGTGGGTCCATGGTGGGCGATGTTGGTGGCGGGTTCTGACCCCACTGCTGGCTCCATCCCGGCCTCTGAAATTAATTTCCCTAGATTGGGCTGGTGCATTTCCCGGCCAATTTGAGGAAGCGGGTCTGGTGATTTGATAACTCGTCATCAGCCGGTTTCCCTAAAGGAACCATGGCCAACTTTATTTTGATATTTGTGCTGTCAGTGTTCTACAGCATTGAGGTGCTGCAAACACTGACAATCGCTGCACAGATGTGCAGGGATGCACCCAGGCTCTCCCATGACTCCCTCCATATGCTTATGGAGGGAGTAATAGCACACAGGGAGGTCCTTTTCCATTCCCATGGGCGGAAGAGATAGATCAACACAGCCTGGTTGCACATTGCAGAGGAGGACACAAGCAGGGATGTGGTCAGGAGGACCTGGGTGCAGTGCTGCAAATGTTTAAATGATCTCAGTAGATCACGAAACGTTAGTACAAAGCCACAGTCAACCTCATCCTGCTGTGCCTCTCATCACATCCCCATCACTCTGCCTTCCCTACCCTACTCCTGTACATCCTTCCTCACACCAACTCACCTTGCACCTCCAACCATCTTTCTCTATCTACATTATCACATCCCCATCTCACTAGCCACCCCTGACACTGACCCTCATCCTAGTGCAATCATACCAACTAACAGCACACAAGAGTAGGCACTTGTGTGTTTTATGCAAAGTTCATGAAAAGTTTCAGTTAATGTGGTGTCAAAAATTGAAAGCTTTATTTTCAATACTTTGTGTTCTTGGACAGATTTGTGTGCACCTTTGGAAATGGTTTATTAAGTTGCAGTGAATGGTGAGACATAACGGTACCACCCACAATGGTGATGAGTGTGAATGGAATGTCTTGGACATTGCAGCGATGCTTTATGGTGTTGGTATGGGGGTGGTGCCAACCTGGCGCATCATGTGGCAGCCAGGGTGTACAGCTTCAAGTGAAGTAAATCTGGCCATGGTGTGGCCATATTTGGCCTCCCGGGCAGTAATGTGGTTGGGTGCTGATGCCCTGAGTCCTGTGCAGCATCAGTTGATTGCAGAGAAGGTTGGTGTTGTCGTTGGTGCTGCTGATGTGCCTGGTGCTGCTGGTGATGGGAAGATCATGGTGGGATTCTGAAGACCAAGGTGAGCGGGTTTCAAGGGCACCATGCTGATGGAATAGAGGGAAGATAAATCAGAGATGACAGAAGCGATCTGTCAATGGTGGGAGAGGTAATGAGGTCAGACTTGATGGAGACTTATATAGAGACTCGCAGCATGCTGAATCAGTAATGGAAATGCAGTTTAGAGAAGCTAGTGGTTAAGGAAAGATATCTCAATCAGCCGGGAGCTTTGACTTAACTTTTGAAGCTGTCAATTCATCAACTGATTCAATGGCCATTGACCTCCCACCTCAGCTTCACTGACAAGGCCGAGGCACAGCGGGAAACTTGTGGGGGAAAAACATCAATAAGTGGCTGTAAATAAGCCACTAATGATTTAATTGCCTCCCCCGCTGCTGCGCTGACAGACCTGACATTTGGTAAAGGTGTATGGCGGCGGGTTCACACTGGGGTCTCCACCTGCTGAGGGAAATAAAAACTTTCCCACCCGACCCGCCAGCCCTAAAAGAATGTATAAGGGTGATGAGTTGATTTCTTGATGTCATATTGGATAGATAGATTTATAAAGTTGGATTGGAAAGTTTGCTTTGTGGTGGCTTTTATTTCAGCATAGTGGCCAAGAGGATGCTGTGATGGTCAGTAACAGAGGGAAGGTAAGATGTGGGACTAATGTTGAAAGGGGAATCAGGGTTGTGGTCACTGGTACCACAGGCGGATGATTCCATCCCAGATATCCCAGCCAGGAAGGGGCTGTCTGAGTTCATTCTTCCTCCTGTTCTCTACTCTGTTTCCCCTTATTCTGCTTCCTCCTCTTCAGCTCCTGCCTCTTTCCTCTGTGAGCAGATGCTGTAAATTTGAAATGACAGCATAAAATGCTGGAAATACTCAGCAGGTCAGGCAGCATCTTGACCTGAGACTTGAACTCTGTTTCTCTCTCCACGGATGATGCCCTACCTGCTGAGTATTTGCAGCTTTTCATGTTTTCTCAGAGGTCTTCCTTTTCCAACCGTGGCCTTGCAAGCATTCAGCAGCACTCCCTACACACTTAAAAAACTTTTAACATATATTGCAGCAAGCCACTACTTCAGTAAATCTTTTTGAAAAACAGTCCAAAAGCTTAAATGCAAACTTACCTGAAAGAATGTGTGTGTCCCTTTAAGAGGTGCTGACAGTCTGCTGCTCGCTAGGTTTACATAGCGAGCTTAGGTCCCAGCGCTGAACTCAACACAAAGGTCCAAGTTCGCTGAGGTGATGTTAAGTTGGCGTGCATCTCTGCTCCCTCATTTTACTTTGCAGGGCGATGCATCGTACCAGCAGCGCTTACAGGCCTAGAAAAATGGCGGATACACGGGACCTGTGACCAACTAGCGAAAGAGCAGCGGCTGCCCTCTTTCCACGATTTTCACCATAACAAAATGCCCCTGAATTTTTAGTCTGGTTTCTTTCTATCTGCACTGTCAGTTCCCCTTAGTATCTTGAAAACTATGATTAAATCACTCCTTAACCTTCTAAATTCCAAGGAATGTAACCCTAGTTTGTGTAATTTAACCTTCGGAGACTAAGTTTCATTCTGGTAAGTCTACGCTACACTCCCTCCAAGGCCAATATATCCTTCCTAGGGTGTAGTGTCCAGAACTGCTCACAGTACCCCAGGTGTGGTCTAACCATGGCTTTGTATAGCTGCAGCATAACTTCTACCACCTTGTATTCTAGTCCTTTAGATGTAAAGACTGGCATTCCATTAGCCTTTTTGAATATTTTCTGAACATGTCCATGACATTTTAATGATCTATGTACATGGACCCCCAAGTCTTGTTAGAGCACGAATATTTCTAGCTTTTCGCCATTTAGAAAGTACCCTGTTCTATCCTTTTTAGGTCCAAATGAATGCCTACATTGAAATCCATTTGCCACGGTTTTGCCCATTTGCTTAATCTATTAATATCTCTTTGCAATGTTATGCTTCCATCTACACTGCTTACAATACCACCTATCTTTGTGTCATCAGCAAATTTGGATATATGGCTTTCTATCCCATCATCTATGTCATTAATAAGTACGGTGAATTATTTAGATCCCAACACAGATCCTTGCGGGACGCCACTAGTCACATCCTGCCAATTAGAATTTTAAAAGATTATTTGTGCCGAAACGTGGGCGTCACTGGCAAGGCCAGCATTTATTGCCCATCCATAATTGGCCTTGGGAAAATGGTGATGAGCTGCCTTCTTGAACCCGCAGTCCTTGTGGTGAAGGAACTCCCACAGTGCTGATAGGAAGGAAGTTCCAGGATTTTGACTCAGTGACGATGAAGAAACGGCGATATGTTTCCAAGTCAGGACGGCGTGTAACTTGGAGAGGAACTTGCTGGCGATAGTGCTCCCATTCGCCTGCTTCCCTTGTCCTTTTAGGTGGTAGAGGTTGTGGGTTTGGGAGATGCTGCCGAAGAAGCCTTGGCGAGTTGCTGCAGTGCATCTTGCAGATGGTACACACTGCAGCCACGGTGTGCCGGTGGTGGAGGGAGTGAATGTTGAAGGTGGTGAATGGGGTGCAAATCAAGTGGGCTGCTTTGTCTTGGATGGTTTCGAGCTTCTTGAATGTTGTTGGAGCTGCACTCATCGAGGCAAGTGGAGAGTATTCCATTATACTCCTGACTTGTGCCTTGTAGATGGTGGAAAGGCTTTGGGGAGTCAGACACTCACCGCAGAACACCCAGCCTCTGACCTACTCTTCTTGCCATGGTATTTATGTGGCTGGTCCATTAAGTTTCTGGTTAATGATGACACCCAGGATGTTGATGGTTGGGGATTCGGCGATGGTAAAGCTGCTAAGTATCAAGGGGAGATGGTTAGACTCTCGCTTGTTGGAGATGGACATTGGCTGGCACTTGAGTGGCGCGAATGTTACTTACCACATATCAGCCCAAGCCTGAATGATGTTCAGGTCTTGTTGCATGCGGGCATGGACTACTTAATTTTCTAAGGAGTTTGAATGGAACTGAACACTGTGTAATCATCAGCGAACATCCCCACTTCTGACCTTATGATGGAGGGAAGGTCATTGATGAAGCAGCTGAAGATGGTTGGACCTAGAACACTGCCCTGAGGAACTTCTGCAGCGATGTCCTGGGGCTGGGATGATTGACCTCCAACAACCAAAACCATCTTCCTTTGTGTTAGGTGTGACTCCAGCAAGTGGAGAGTTTTCTCCCTGATTCCAATTGATTTCCATGTTTGGACCAAGGCTATAATGAGGTCTGGAGCTGAATGGTTCTGGCGGAAATCAAACTGAGCATCGATGAGTAGGTTATTGGTGAGTAAGTGCTGCTTGATAGCACGGTTGATGACACCTTCTATCACTTTGCTGATGATTGAGAGTAGACTGATGGGATGATAATTGGCTGGATTGGATTTGTCCTGCTTTTTGTGGACAGAACATATCTGGGCAGTTTTCCACATTGGATGGTGGGGACCTCAGGAACTGGCCAATATGAAACATCCACATGGCTCTTCTGGCTGAGGATGGTTGCAAATGCTTCAGCCTTGTCTTTTGCACTTGCATGCTGGGCCCCACAATCATTGAGGATGATTATCCTCATTATCACTATTATCCCTATTCTCTGTCTCCTGCCGCTCAGCCAATTTCCTAATCAGGTCAACAATTTGCCTTCAATTCCATGAGCTTCAACTTTAGCTCACAGTCTCTTATGAGGAATTTTATCGAATGCCTTCTAGAAATCCATATAAATAACATCCATAGACATTGCCGTGTCCATTACTTTAGTCTTCAAACAATCCAATCAGGTTCGTCAGGCATCACATACCTTTACAAATCCATGCTGGTTCACTCTGATCAGCTGAAAACTTTCAAGGTGTTCAGTCACTCTCCCTAAATATAGACTCTAGTCATTTCAAATCTAAAAAGCACCTCTTCACATAAAGGGTCGTTGAAATCTGGAACTCTCTCGAGCAAAAAGCTGTTGAGGCTAGGCCAATTGAAAATTTAAAAACTGAGATTGATAGATTTTTGTTAGGCAACAGTATTAAGGGTTTTGGAACCAAGGAGCGTAGATGGAGTTAAGATACGGATCAGCTAGGATCTAATTGAATGGCGGAACAGGCTCAAGGGGTTGAATGACCTATACTGGATATTATGTTCCTAAAAATTTGTTTCTGTTTTCCATTGTAAACTTCTTGTTAGCTCTAAGCCAACATTATATTTAGCTGGATATTTGCATATTTAAGCAAATCTTTGGAGACAGACCTGGTTGTTATAACGGCACTCAGACAGCGATCTAACCCACTGGTTCATAAAAATCCTGTCAAGCCAAGAATTTTCTATGTATCATTCAAATCCTCAGATAGATCCATTTGCATCTACGAATTTGAACTTCTTATATTGGCTGGCCACTTTACATCAAATGAATTTTAATGATTAAAACCAGGAGTTCTGAAAGTTGTTCTCTCTTGTTGTCTCCTCCCTATTCTCCATTTCCAATCAGGACCATCTAACCTAATCTTTGCCATGCCTAATTAATCAAAGTTTCTTTGTGTCCATTCGCATGTGCATTTTGGGAGCCACCCATTATTTCGATCTTTCTTTATCTTTCCATTCTCTTTACCCGCCAGGCCCTTCTCTCCTGTCTCCTTGCCTTCCTGTTACCCAGTCAGGCCTCCTATCATTTCTCCCCTCTCATATACTTTGCCCCCCCCCCCACCACCCCCAAATCCTTACCCCAACCTAAGGTGGGAGTTTGGCCCTTATTACCAAAATTCACCTTGGTCTGTCCCCCTATTCTTTTGGCACCTTCGCTTTTGAGCATCTCATCTTGATCTACTCTTCTCACCTCTCCTTTAAACTCCTTGTTCTCCACTGCCCTTTCAAACCCAATGCCTAAGTTTCTCACTGAGATAGCCTCACTCCTTTCCTCCCTCAGCATTTGCACTGAACGACTTCTCATCCTTAGTGATTTCAACCTCCATCTTAACTCGCCTTGTCCGCTCTCCTCTGTGTTCACTGCCCTCCTGTACTCCCTTAAACTCTCCCCCCTCTGTGATGCAGATTTTATTGAATTTGGCACTCAACTGTTTAGCCAAATCAGGCTGGACCACATCAAGCACTATTAGCCCCTGCTCTTCTCTGCCAAAATTGTTCACTGCACTAGGTTCATCCTGGAATCCAAAGTTAGCCCTGGCTTATTTTGTCCACTACCAACCGTGTCCTTAAACTCCTCTCCCCATCCCCTCCACCCTCATCTCTAACAAAAGTGTGAGGAACTCATGGACTTCTTTCTCGTGAGGATTGAGATCATCCATTCAGCTGCCTCTGCCGTGTTGCACCAAGCCATGCTTCCCCAAACGATCTAAACCACCCTAGCTCTGAATTCTTATCATTCTCTCTAGTTTATCTCCTATCTCCTACCATGCCTTCTCCAAGCTCAACTTGTCCATGAGATCCATCTCCTGCTCTCTCAAACTCATTTCCACTAAACTGCTGACTGCTCAACTTCACTTCCTGGCCCTCGTGCTAGCTGATATTATAAACCGTTCCCTCTTCTCAGATTCTGTACCGCTCCCTTTCAAATCTGCCATCATCACTCCCCTCCTTACAAAAAATACCCTTGGCCCCTCTGTCCTTGCGAACTACCACCCCATCTCCAACCTCACTTTTCTCTACAAATTCCTTGAATGTATCGTTGCCTCCCAAATCTGTGCCCACCTTTCTCACAACTCCATGTTTGAAGCTCTACAATGTGGTTTCCAGCCCTGTTACAGCTTTGAAACGACACTAATCAAAGTCACAAATTACATCCTCTGTGACTATGACTGTGACTGTGACTGTCCACCTCATTCTTCTCGACCTATTTACAGTCTTTTGGCACAGTTGACCACACCATCCTCCTCCAACAACTCTCCTCTGTTTTCCAGTTGAGTGGGACTTCCCTCATCTGTTTCCTCTCCTATCTATCCAGTCGCGGCCACAGAATCACCTGTAATGATTTATCTTCCTGCTTTCGCACCATTACCTCTGGAGTCCCCAAGGATCTATTATTGCCCACATCCTATTTCTTATCTACATGCTGCCACTCACCCGAAAATATGACATCATATTCCACAAGTGCGCTAATGACGGCCAGCTCTACCTCACTACCTCTCTCAACCCTTCCACTGTCTCTATTTTGTCAGACCCCTTGATCAATATCTAGTCCTGAATGAGCCGATATTTTGTCCAATTAAACATTGGAAAGATTGACGCCATTGTCTTTGGCCCCTGCCACAAACTCTGTTCCCTACCCATTGATTCCATCCCCCTCACTGGCCACTGTCTCAGGCTGAGCCAGACTGTTTGCAAGTTTGTCATCCTATTTGACCCTGAGCTGAGCATCTGACCCCATACCTTCTCCATCACAAAGACCACCTATTTTCACCTCAGTAAAATTGCCCATCTCTGCACCCGCCTCAGCCTATCTGCTTTTGAAACCTTCATTTCTGCTTTTGTTATCTTCAGAATCAACTAACCCAATGCTGGTTGGTTTGGGAAGTTCTCAAACAATGGAGAGGGAAAGGAGATGGTTGTTGAAGTGTATAATTTTGCATCATGGATACAGTACTGGAGACAAAGGCCCAGGAATCATTGTAGAACCAATTGGATGTTGCAACTTTAGGATCATTCTGGATGAATTAACTTAGATGGGCCAAATGGCCTTTTTATCGGTAATTATCATGTGATCTTGTGAACTGTAATCAGCTAAGGCAGCACAGACTGGGGAATTCAATCTATGACCTTCCTGGTCTACTTGTCTAGGTAGCAGACCAGACGATATATTAAGACTCTGCGGAAGCTTCATAGCTAGTGGCCATTCAGTTAATTTAGACTGACAAACCGCATCCATTCTGGACCACATGCAGCCCATTCCTCCAAAGAGTGGATCCGGTCTGAAGGAAACTAGCAATGGGGACAGTTGTCACTGCATAGAGCAGATTTTAAACACAGATTTTCCAGTAGTCTCCAGGATTCCTGCAGGGAGGAAAACTCATGCATGGTCTTTGTCCCGATCACTGCCCAGTGAACCCTGTGGCAAATGATACAATTGCAGATGTCAAGTGAATGAAGGCAGGATTGAGTTTAACTGTAACAGTAAGGCTCGTACAAGCCGAATAGCCATTTTGGGAATGTATAGTTCTGGTACCATCTTTGAAACCATACCCAACAGTAATTATCACCTTCTTTCAGTAGAGAGGGCCAAGGGGAGAAAAATAAAAATGATTAAACTTTATAATGTTATAATTTATTTTATAATACCATAGTGATAGTAATTGGACCAATTCAGCTGTTGCAATGCCTTAACACTGACAGTAACAGAGCTTAAAAAAAATTGCCAAACAATGTTGATGCAGCTATTTCCAAATTATATGTTTACACATGCACAGTCCAGTGGAGTACATTACCCAGAAGTGTTGTATCACTTGTATGTAATAATATAGTTATGAAAATGGTGCAAAATTCTACTGATTTTCCTCATCTCGCTAAGAATAAATAGGTTATTTTCACTGAGACGATATATGATTGAACTGTGTAAGATAGAAGGTTTGATTCCTACTTGTACCAGTGCAGTGTTAAAAAGATGTAACATAAATCATGTATAGATTTCATGATTTAACGCTTGTGGTGCAGAGCTTTGTATAATGGGAATGCAGTTTGGGAATTTGGAAATGGAGGTCAGTGAGCCCAATTCACAGCCTACATAATTTTCCCTCCATTCATTTATAATGGACGCAAATTGCCTGAGCTGCAAATCAGAGGTGCTGACCTCCGCACCCACATTCCGATATTCTCTCCTGTTGTGTGCAGCTCCACCCTGGGAATGCTATGTTATAAAATATACTCCGTAATGGAAAAAAAGCATTGAAGGTTAGATATATGGGGCCCAAGTTTCCACATGATTTGCGTCTGATTTTTAGGAGCAACTGGTGGAGAACAGACTATCTTAGAAATCGCAATTCTCCACATTTTTTTTTCTGCAATTCTAGTCAGGTAGAACAGTTCTACTTTGGAACAGAATTTTTTCTTCAAAAGGGGGCGTGTCCGGCCACTGACGCCTGATTTGAAAGTTTCCATAGTGAAAACGTACTCCAAACTAAAGTAGAATGGAGCAAGTGAAGATTTTTGTAGAACTGAAAAAACCTGTTCTACACATTAAAAAATCAGGCGCAGGTTACAAATTAGGCGTCCAGAACGAGGTGGGGGGGGGAAGGGAAGTCATTAAATTCTATAATAAATCCTTATTTATACTTATACAAATATTATACAAATAAATCCAACCTGAATAAACATTTATAAGCCAAGAAAAGATTAAATAAACCATCTTCCTACCTGTGTGAAAGTGCTTCAGGCAGGCCTTTCGGGACCGAAGGCTGAACGGGCCGGCCCGAGACTTCGGGCAGCGCCCGTCCCCAGCACCAGATTTACAGGTAGGTGTCTTTGGGTTGGGTTGGGTCAGGTCGGGGAGGTTCGGTTCGGGTCGGATCGGGTCGGGGGGGAGAGAGAGAGAGGGAGAGAGAGAGAGGGGGGGAGAGGGGAGGGAGAGAGAGGGAGGGAGAGGGGAGGGAGAGAGAGGGAGGGAGAGAGGGGGGGGAGGGAGAGGGAGGGAGGGAGAGAGAGAGAGAGGGAGGGAGGTCAGGTCGGATCCAGTCCAGGAGCGGGAGTCGGGTCAGGTCCAGTGGGGGGGAGTCGGGTCGGGGGGCGGGAGCGCGGGTCGGGTCGGGTCCAGTCGGGGAGCGGGAACAGGAGCGCGGGTCGGGTCGGGTCCAGTCGGGGAGTGGGAACAGGAGCGCGGGTAGGGTAGGGTCGGGTCGGGTCCAGTCGGGGGGGCGGGGAGCGGGAACAGGAGCGCGGGTCGAGTCGGGGAGGCGGGGAGCGGGAACAGGAGCTTGGGTCGGGTCGGGTCCAGTCGGGGAGTGGGAACAGGAGCGCGGGTAGGGTAGGGTCGGGTCGGGTCCAGTCGGGGGGGCGGGGAGCGGGAACAGGAGCGCGGGTCGAGTCGGGGAGGCGGGGAGCGGGAACAGGAGCTTGGGTCGGGTCGGGTCCAGTCGGGGAGTGGGAACAGGAGCGCGGGTAGGGTAGGGTCGGGTCGGGTCCAGTCGGGGGGGCGGGGAGCGGGAACAGGAGCGCGGGTCGAGTCGGGGAGGCGGGGAGCGGGAACAGGAGCTTGGGTCGGGTCAGTCGCGGGGGGGGGGGGGTGGGCGGGCGCGGGTGTCGGGTCTGGTCCGGAGGCAGGGGGGCGCGGGGAGCGGGTGTTGGGTCTGGTCTGGTCCGGAGGCGGGGGGGGGGGGGGGGAGGAAGCGGGTGTCGGGTCTGGTCCGGAGGCAGGGGGGGGCGGGGAGCGGGTGTTGGGTCTGGTCTGGTCCGGAGGCGGGGGGGAGCGGGTGTCGGGTCTGGTCCGGAGGCAGGGGGGGGCGGGGAGCGAGTGTAGGGTCTGGTTGGGGGGGGGGGGGGAGCAGGAGCTTGCCGTGGGAGGAGCCTTATTCATGCAGCCCCAGTGAGGCCATTCAGCCAGGGCTAGGGGCTGCGTGCTTCGGGCCCCTCCCACACAGTTCGACGCCTGGAGCTACTGCACTTGCGTGCCCACTGTAGCGCGCATGTGCAGAGGTCCCGGCACTGTTTTCAGCGCAGGGACCTGGCTCGGTCCCCCCACAGCTCGTGCTGGCTGCGCCGATGGCCAGAGGACCTGCAAGTAGGTGGAGAATACCGAGGACTTTTTTAGGCGCACTTTGTGGCGCGAAAAACGGGCGTCCAGGTCGGGACTGCGCCGTTCTAGGCGCGTGTGGAAACTTGGGCCCATGGGGTTTGAGGGAAGAAATTGCAAAGAGAGGGAGACAAAGGGCAGGAAGGTATAAATGGGACCCACTGTCACAGACCGTACTGCACAAACTGGCACTAGTTCATTTTTACTTTAAATCCATCTTACCATTTATATTCTTCAAACCACTTCCTTTGCGGTTTCAACAGATATTTGCATCATTCGGAACATTCTGACCTGCACTTGTTCTACAGCTATAAACATTGGAACTAGATCCCTGATTCCAAGACCCCTGTTAAATAGAGCTACTGTACTTTATTATTTTTGTCGATTATCAAAGGTTTTGGGTATTTACAGATAGGTGTCTATAATGTCAAAGCAGACTTTGTACTTGCAGAGACCACATATGCTGTCATTGTTTTTGCACATTTCCTGTGTGTTGGAATTTTACGAAAACTGCTTTTAACTGCGGTATACTTAATGCAAGCCACTACCCTCAGTTGTCAGTGTGCAGTCTGGTTGCTTAATATGCTTTTTTTCCCCATGATGGTTGCATGGAACCAGCAATCTTGTGTTGTGTGCAGTCGCCATTTTTTATGTGTGCGTCTAAACAGTAAGTGCTTATGGTGCTCTACAACTCTCCCCAAGCTCCGCGTCCCGTTCACCCATCACCCCCCGTGCTCGCTGGCCCACATTGACTCCTAGTTCACCAATGCCTTGATTTCAAAATTCTCATCCTAGTATTAAATCCCTCCACAGCCTCACCCCTCCCGATCTCTGTGACCTCCTTCATCTCTACAATCCTCCGAGAAATCTGCGTTCCTCCAACTCTGACCTCTTGTGCATCCCGTACTCCTTTCACTGCACCATTGGCAGACGTGCCTTCAGACGTCGAGGTCCTAAGTTCTGGAATTCCCTCCTGAAACCTCGATACTTGTCCACAGCTCTCCTCCTTACAATGTATCTCTGTGACCAATATCCAACTTAGATATTGACATTTGATTTGCTTTGCTACTGCCATACGAAAAAAGAAGTCTGAGACCAAGAATTTAGTAACAGGTCCGAATATCTCCTTCTTTGGTTTGGTGTCCATTTGTCTGATTATGCTCCTGTGAAGCACCTTGGGACATATTTACTACATTAAAGGCACTTATTTATATGTAAGTTGCTGTTGTCGTCCTCACATGACATGTTCACTTGCTGTCTTCCAGTACTGGAGAGTGATCGGGCTGATTTTTCACTCCTTAGGCCGGGAAAGCTGAAACCAATTATTGCACTCCCATTGTGACCTCAGCTGAAATCAACTCACCCAGCACAGACCAGGAATCACAGCAGACTTTCCTGTGCCTCATAGCTCTGCTTTGGGCCACATTGACTCAGGGAGTTCACAAATGTATTCATTTAATTTGTGATGTAAAGGATATAATCAACCTTCATCTAATGAACATGGTTACCAGCAGGGATTAGTCAGCATGGTTTTCGAAGCAGTAGGTATGCTCAAGAATCTACAGTAAACCTCAGAGGAGGTAACTAAATTAGTCCAGTGGACGTAATATTTTAGAAGGCATTTGATAAGTTTTCAAAGATGAGATTTAAAAACAATGAAAGGAAGGACCATCAGAACAACAGGGGCAATTACGACAATGTCACTAGCATTTCTTTCAAGAAAAATATTTAATATTTTTTTAAACCAAATGTAAGTTTATAGGCATACCATCCCACATTACAACAGTGACTACACTCCAAGAATAATTCATTGGCTGTAAAACGCTTTGAGACGTCCGGTGATTGCGAAAGGAGCTATATAAATGTATATCTTTTTCTTTCCCCATAGCCGTACGGAGCAGTAGCGTTCAGCTTGGTCTGCCAATCGGATAAACCCATTATTTGCAATAATTGGATAGCTCTTTCAAAGAGCCAGCACAGGCATGATGGGCCGAATAGCCACTTATGTGCTGTATGATTCTATGGTTCATGTTTGAGAAATCCTCCAGGCCATTCCCTCTAATCTTCCACTTCAGTTAGTGGTAATTTTAGTTATTAGTCTTTTTGCAAAGGCCAATATTCTGATTTCCGTCTTCTCTTCTTCTTAGGCAATCCCCCGGAGTCGAGGATGACTTGCTTCCACACTAAAATGAGTTCTAAGGTGACTGATGAGACCAATGTGGGATCTACAGTCTGTGTCACAGGTGGGGCAGGTAGTGATTGGAGGGATGGGTGGGTGGGGTGCTTGATTTGTCGTACGCTCCTTCCACTGTTTGTACTTAGCTTCCACGTGCTCCCGACGAAGAGACTCAAAGTGTTGGCTGCCGTGATTGTGGTGTTGGAGCGGCAGGGGAATGCTTCGATCCATTTAATGAATTGATCCACCACCACTAGGGCATGCTGGAAATTGCCTTGCGCCTGTGGAAGTGGCCCACTGAAGTATATCTGGAGGTGAATCCATAGCCCTTGAGGTGGGGGCATGCTTTGAAGCAAGGCTCGGTTAGTGCACGCGGGAGGATTGTGTTGCAGACATCGTGCCACATATTGGTTGATTGCTTCCCTCATTGAAGTCAGTTAATTCAGAGACCATGGTCCAGAACTTAAAGAAGGCTAACTTTGAAGGTATGAGGCGTGAATTGGCTGAGATGGATTGGCGAATGATACTTAAGGGGTTGACTGTGGATGGGCAATGGCAGACATTTAGAGACCGCATGGATGAACTACAACAATTGTACATTCCTGTCTGGCATAGAAATAAAAAAGGGAAGGTGGCTCAACCGTGGCTATCAAGGGAAATCAGGGATAGTATTAAAGCCAAGGAAGTGGCATACAAATTGGCCAGAAATAGCAGCGAACCTGGGGACTGGGAGAAATTTAGAACTCAGCAGAGGAGGACAAAGGGTTTGATTAGGGCAGGGAAAATGGAATATGAGAAGAAGCTTGCAGGGAACATTAAGACGGATTGCAAAAGTAGGGAATCAGTCTGGTGAACTTTCGCTGCACTCCCTCAATAGCAAGAACGTCCTTCTTCAGATTAGGAGACCTACGATTAGGAGACCAAAACTGAACACAATATTCCAGGTGAGAAAAAGGTTAGTAAAGACAAACGTAGGTCCCCTGCAGTCAGAATCAGGGGAAGTCATAATGGGGAACAAAGAAATGGCAGACCAATTGAACAAGTACTTTGGTTCGGTATTCACTAAGGAGGACATAAACAACCTTCCGGATATAAAAGGGGTCAGAGGGTCTAGTAAGAAGGAGGAACTGAGGGAAATCCTTATTAGTTGGGAAATTGTGTTGGGGAAATTGATGGGATTGAAGGCCGATAAATCCCCAGGGCCTGATGGACTGCATCCCAGAGTACTTAAGGAGGTGGCCTTGGAAATAACGGATGCATTGACAGTCATTTTCCAACATTCCATAGACTCTGGATCAGTTCCTATGGAGTGGAGGGTAGCCAATGTAACCCCACTTTTAAAAAAAGGAGGGAGAGAGAAAACAGGGAATTATAGACCGGTCAGCCTGACATCAGTAGTGGGTAAAATGATGGAATCAATTATTAAGGATGTCATAGCAGCGCATTTGGAAAGAGGTGACATGATAGGTCCAAGTCAGCATGGATTTGTGAAAGGGAAATCATGCTTGACAAATCTTCTGGAATTTTTTGAGGATGTTTCCAGTAGAGTGGACAAGGGAGAACCAGTTGATGTGGTATATTTGGACTTTCAGAAGGCTTTCGACAAGGTCCCACACAAGAGATTAATGTGCAAAGTTAAAGCACATGGGATTGGGGGTAGTGTGCTGACATGGATTGAGAACTGGTTGTCAGACAGGAAGCAAAGAGTAGGAGTAAATGGGGACTTTTCAGAATGGCAGGCAGTGACTAGTGGGGTACCACAAGGTTCTGTGCTGGGGCCCCAACTGTTTACATTGTACATTAATGATTTGGACGAGGGGATTAAATGCAATATCTCCAAATTTGCGGATGACACTAAGTTGGGTGGCAGTGTGAGCTGCGAGGAGGATGCTATGAGGCTGCAGAGTGACTTGGATAGGTTAGGTGAGTGGGCAAATGCATGGCAGATGAAGTATAATGTGGATAAATGTGAGGTTATCCACTTTGGTGGTAAAAACAGAGAGACAGACTATTATCTGAATGGTGACAGATTAGGAAAAGGGGAGGTGCAACGAGACCTGGGTGTCATGGTACATCAGTCATTGAAGGTTGGCATGCAGGTACAGCAGGCGGTTAAGAAAGCAAATGGCATGTTGGCCTTCATAGCGAGGGGATTCGAGTACAGAGGCAGGGAGGTATTGCTACAGTTGTACAGGGCCTTGGTGAGGCCACACCTGGAGTATTGTGTACAGTTTTGGTCTCCTAACTTGAGGAAGGACATTCTTGCTATTGAGGGAGTGCAGTGAAGGTTCACCAGACTGATTCCCGGGATGGCGGGACTGACATATCAAGAAAGACTGGATCAACTGGGCTTGTATTCACTGGAGTTCAGAAGAATGAGAGGGGACCTCATAGAAACGTTTAATATTCTGACGGGTTTAGACAGGTTAGATGCAGGAAGAATGTTCCCAATGTTGGGGAAGTCCAGAACCAGGGGTCACAGTCTAAGGATAAGGGGTAAGCCATTTAGGACTGAGATGAGGAGAAACCTCTTCACCCAGAAAGTGGTGAACCTGTGGAATTCTCTACCACAGAAAGTTGTTGAGGCCAATTCACTAAATATATTCAAAAAGGAGTTAGATGAAGTCCTTACTACTCGGGGGATCAAGGGGTATGGGAGAAAGCAGGAATGGGGTACTGAGGTTGCGTGTTCAGCCATGAACTCATTGAATGGCGGTACAGGCTCGAAGGGCCGAATGGCCTACTCCTGCACCTATTTTCTATGTTTCTATGTTTCACCAAGGCCCTGTTCAACTGCAGTAGGACCTCCCTGCTCCTATACTTAAATTCCCTAGCTATGAAGGCCAACATATCATTTGCCTTCTTCACCGTCTGCTGTACCTGTAGAAGGTTACCAGGGCCGAATAGTCCCCTGCTGTGGGGTGGGAGTTCCTGACCCACCTCTGGTGGAACACACACCACCGGGCAGGCTTTTGGCTTTCTTTTGAACATCAGCAACTGCTCATCTGAGTCAGGGGCAGTGGCTAGTATGGTATTGGGAGCCCAAGCTGTTGGTTGAGGAAGGGGTCTGCCTTCCTCATGCCAGACGCTTACAACAGCATATGGCCAGTATTGCTGTTCCAAAGATTTTAAATCTAGGTGATCTGTTGGGGAGGCCTGGCTACCAGCATTGCGGGGGCTCAATAACAATATCCTCTATCCCCCCATCAATCGCAACATCCTTGGCTACTCTGTCTGCTCTGGAATTTCCCTCACTATGTGGACCCCCTTTTCTATGAGCTGCTACCTTTCCTATGAAGCAGGGCTGGGATCGCTGTTTAAGGTATGACCAGAGCAGGTGTAACCAGGGCCCATGGACAAGGGCCTTACCGTCTATCATACGATAGTGATTTTTGTGGTATAGGGGGATAAGGAGAGCATGGTGTTTATAGCATAAGCACTATCGGACCAAATATTCATGGGTCTCTGAGGTTTCCTTCACCGCAGTTAGAAGTGTGGCGATTTCTGCTTATTGTAAAGACTGTCTGTTGCATCTTCGCTGGATGGTTCTTTCTGGCAATGCCACAGCATACCCGGTGTGCGGGGATCCTTCAATGTGATATGAGGACCCATCGATATAGACATCTGGGGCATCCTGCATGGGCTCTTTCTGCAAAGGATGGGTCTCAAAGTTAATCAGGGGTAACGGACATTCATGTGGGTCCCCCTCATAGATCAGAAATTGTGGCAGCAATGTGGTGGGTTTGGAAATGGTATCAATGTCTCTTTCCACAAATTCCAATGTCCATTTGCTGAGGCGCTGCAAGGAAACTAGCGAATCTCCAGGTTTCATCAGTAGTTTCAGAGGTGTGTGTCCGCTGTGCAGGATTGTAGCCTGTAACTCAGTTATAAAAGTAAAGTGATGTACTGCCCAGAAGATGGCCAGTAGGCGCTCGCATGCGGTACACATATTTTCTGCCCCCTGCAGGATTCGAGATGCATGTGCAATTGGCTGCAGTCGATCAGCTCACATTTGGCACAGAACTGCAGTGAGGCTTTGTTCTGTGGCCCCGACCTCCAAATGAGACATGCGGCCTGTATCACTGCAGTTTCTAATTTAGCTACAGATTGGGTGTGAGCATCAGTCCATGCCGGGCATATGTCATCACACTGCAGTTTTTTCAAATCATACAGGGGCTTAGCGCACTCTGCAAAGCCTGGGATAAAGTTCCTTTGGTACCCCACCAAACCCTAGAATGATCATACGGTTGTTTTGGAAGTGGGCAATGGCAGTCGCTGTATTATTTCCACCTTGTGAGAGTCGGGGGATGATCCCTCTGGAGAAATTTCACCTTCAGTCCCGCCTGAGCCAACAATGTCAAAAGTTTGTGCAAAATGGACAGATGCTCCTCGATGCTGTCGGCTGCCAGCAGTAGGTCGTCTACATACTGCAGCAAGCAGGTAGGGCGGGAAAAGTATTTTAAAATTGCAGCCATTCTTTTCTGGAAGATCTTCAGGGCATTGTGGAACCCCTGAGGCAGGCATGTCCAGGTGTAGCTCTGGTCCTCAAATGTGAACATAAAATTGTACTGATCTCCCCTTTTAACAGGGATACTCCAGAATCCATTGACGATGTCGAGGGTCGAGAAGTACTTGGAACGAGCAGGAATTTGAGATAATACAGTGGGAGTTTCTCTTACTACCGGTGAGCAGGCTGGTGTTACAGAATTTAACTTTCTGTAATTAATAGTCAATTGCCAGCTGCTATCAGGCTTTTTAACCAGCCATGTGGGTGAATTGGTCTTGAAAGTGTCTGTCCTAACAACACCCTGCTCGACTAGGGATTTTATGGTGTCTCGGATGTAAGGGTGACTCTCCCTTGGGATGGGGTACTGTTTAGTGAATGAGTGGGGTGGGGTCCCTCAATAGACTCTTCGCCTGCCATTTTTCCACAGTTATGCTTGCATGTGGTGAACACCACATGTGTTCCTGAATTAGTTTTGCCACAGCTTCATTTTCACTCCCCGGAGGGTCATACTCAGATGGCTTTTTAATAGCAAAAACCGAGTGAGCACCTGAAGTTTCTATCACTCTCACATTATCTTTTAATCCCATCCAAACACAGCCCCGATTGTAATCTATTACTGCATCACACTGATCCAACACATCAGTCCCTACGATTCCTCTTCCGTCGGGGGTGGTCATCAGCATCGGCGCTGGGACCTTACAGGTGAGGCCTCACAATTGAAGTTCAGTGGCCTTCCCTGTATACGGAATGGTTGTATCACCATTAAACCCTTTAAGGGTCATACAACCCTTGCCCGCTGCTGCATGGAGTTCAGGGTATGGGGTGGATGATGATAATGGTTGAGCCAGTATCGATAAGCATAATCTGCTGCCGGCCCCCTTTTAAGACAACAAAGACTACTGGTCTCCCGCTACCATCACGTTAGAACCCCACTTCTGACCAATCTTTGGGGGCTGGACCCCGTCATAGGTTGCATCCTTGAAGAGGTCTCTCTAATGAGTGTGCATCGGTGATTGCGTGCACTGGTAAATGTTTTTGCCATGTGCTTAAGAAAAGAGAGACCCAGCAATATTTGGCTTGACTTTTTGTATCCCTTAAGGCCATTGTTTCTCAGAAAGCCTCAGGATTGGGTATTGTTTCCAGAGCCATTTCTGATTGGCTTCTCCTCATACATGTGCCTGTCAGGAGTCCCGGTGCCATTCCTTGATTAGGTTAATGGCTTTCCAATTAACACCTTTTCTAGTTTGGTGAGTTTCAAAGCCATGCTTCTTTTGTTCCTTGAGTTCTGCCCAGCCAGAGGAGACATGAACTTGGGAAAGTTATCCATTTTGTTTCTTTCAAAACTGCAGTCTTTCCGTATAATCTACACTTTTAACATTTATACATATATACAGAATCAATTTTATTATTAATAAACACTTTTATTCTTACACTTGACGGGCTATTAGACTGTGGGGGCATCATGGTTGAGCTTGATCCTGTCCTCATCTAAATTCCACACATAGACCTTTCCAACTGGGCTTACTGGATAATGATACGGAGATAACAATTTATTCTGCCTATTCCATTCCCACTCTCCTCCACGCCATCCTCTTCCCCTGTCTGCCTTCCACTCTCTCTTGCACACCTCTACCGGTGTCTCTCCCCCACTCCCCAGCCCCTTCTCTTATCTTTCTCCCTCCCCACCCCCTCGCGCCCACTCTGCTCCCTCCTCTTCCCCTGTGCGCTTCAATTTTTCTCTTTCTCTCTGTATCCTCCTTACCTCTGCAACTGCCCATCACTCACCCTCCCTTCTCCTCCTTCCCTCTCCCTACTTCTTCATTCCCCTGTCTCCCCTCCTCTTCTTTGCTTTCCCACCTCTTCCCTCCCCTCTCTTCCCTTCCTTCCCTGGTCACTCCACCATCACCTTCCTCCCACCTCTCATCTTCCCCCTACCCCCAACTTCTCCCCTTCCCCTCCTGGGTCCACTTATTCGCTCCAGCCTCTAACCCAACTTAAACCATTCTCTAACCCTCTAACCCACTGTTCTTGGTCTTTGTTGGACTGCTTTCTTGCTCTTTTTCGTTTTGTTGCTTTAAACGTCAGATTACACACACACTCAGTTGCAGTAATGGCAGGAGCAGGTCTTTATTTAAACCTTCATACTACACAAAAACCAGTATGAAAGTTACTGAGATATACACTTAAAAAAAAAACAGTGTATGATCTCTGCTTGAGAAACTCACTCCAATTCTAGTGGCTCTGCTAAAACAGTCTTCTCTCACAACTCTTACACAAATTCAGATCTTGAGTGGCTGAATGACTACATTCCAGACATACCATCAATGGTACATCAACAGTACCTACAAATACTTAAACAGATAATGTAAACTAAACGACAAGCTACCCATTGTCATGAAATCAGATCTTATTGCCGCAATCAACTCTTGCCATGAATTACGATATAAACACAGGTGACCAGATTGACATATTTGAATGGCCAGACGCTTCTCACACCGTCTGGCATCTTGTTTCTGTGGAGACATTCTCTGCTTTGCCCCAAACTTTCAATACACTCCATGCTCATCAGAAAAGTTGCTCCAACTTTTAACCCAGCATGTGTCATCTCAGACTGCGCCATAAAGCGATGTATTCGGAAAATATGGGCTTTCGCTCCCAGTCTTGACTCCCTTTATGCAGTACCAAGGAAAATCGACTGGTTTGCTCAAATACTGCCCCATCAAATTCCATATTTCTACTCAAAGCCCCATCTGCCTGCTCAGGTGGACATCAAAGATCCCATAGCACAGTTTGAACAGTTCTCCCGCACGCTGCAAGGTTTTAACGCCACAGCGTGTCTGTGATGTCACGGGCAGGTTCCTGATTGAAAGGCTGGCTTCCAATCGGGCAGGGGTCGCTGGATAGGAGGCCGCAACCACAGGTAGGTGCGAGTCCCGAACCCGGGGACTGGATCCAAACCCCGACCTCGGGGGGAGGGGCGGTGTGTGGGGAGCTCCGATCCCCGAGGAGTCTGACCCTGGGAGGTGGTCTGATCCTCGCCCATGAAGTGGGGGGGGGGGGGTGGAAACACTCCTCCCCTCGGCCCACAAGGAGCGCTCCCTGAGGCTATCCTCGCCTCGCTGCAGCTGCTGGAATTTCCAAGATATGGGATCTCCGGCCGGCCACAGTTAAAGCTGCACAGCTGGTTAAATAAAGCCTCGGTATAATATTTAAATTGCCATCCGCCTCCTGGGAGCGGATTGGACAGCCACCTCCCGTCCCGTCTCCATTAAACCCGGAAGTGGGCGGGGTGAGCAGTCACGTTTTTAATACTTTAATATCCCACCCGATGCCAACCCACCCATTCTTTAGGATTACCCCAATGTCTTGACAAGGTGAGGAAATGACAGAAAATATGCTGACCACAAGATAATAAAGTAACAGCCGAATTCTCTCCGGGGCTCTCCCAATGGCTCAACTGTTAAGGAGACGAGTAGCTGAGCAATAGAGACTGTGGGAGGTGGTAGAAGTGCCTCAGAGGCGTTGAGGTAGTAAGGGGAAAATCAGCCCCAGTTCCCCTTTCCTGATCACTGGCCAGTGACCTCTCGTTGAAGTGCAAATATGTGGATGTTTGGTGAGGACAGGATTGAGCTCAACTGTGATGTCCCATGTGATTGACTAACCCAATGAAATGCACAACATGTAGACTGACTACTTCAATAAAGGAGCAAAGGGTCACTGATCCCATGCAAATATACCTCAGCAAGGAGTCAACAGTTTTGTGAGAGGGTGGGGAGAAATAGATGCGAACACCATCACCTCCAAGTACCCTCCAAGTCACACACCATCCCAACTTGGAAACATATCGCCGTTCCTTCATCGTCGCTGGGTCAAAATCCTCGAGCTCCCTCCCTAAATGCGCTGTGGGAGCAATGTTTCCGTTTAGCTGTGCAGCCGCGCAGCAGTCTGGAGGTCCCGCACAGCTGGCTCACAGGCTTTTAAGTGGAAAACCGCGCATGTGCAGAAATTTGAATGGGCCACGCAATGTTAAAGAGACTGTGCAACTTTCCAAGAAATTAGAGGGAACATTGTATGGGAGCACCGCCACCTCACGGACTGCAGCGGCTCAAGAAGGGGTTCCCCACCACCTTCTCAAAGGCAATTGGGGATGGGCTATAAATGCCGGCCTTGCCAGCGATGCCCACATACCATGATTGAGGAAAAAAAATCAGCAGGGAAAAATAAGTACAAACTATGTGTACCCCCTCCAACTGGAGAGATTGTGCGCTGATCTGTTATAGCCTGGAACATGGGGCCAAAAGACTGGCGGGTCAGCATACACGATGGCGGCTCCAGTGACCACTG